>NC_047532.1:20999968-22291805 GCF_012275295.1 Melopsittacus undulatus
GTCCAGGTCTACAAAGATTCTGGATCCTGCTTTGCTTATTGAAAGATCTGTGATTCCCTATCATGAAATACCAGCTTAGAGAGAATGTAATGTGTTTTGCAGATTATGCCAGACATTAAAGTATAAACATAAGTAAAGCTTCTTAAAATTATTCCAGTAACTAATAATTCATAAAAGCAAGGCAGAACATATCTTTTTAATATCTCCAGATGAAGGCTTGACAGATTTATTTAATATAATTATGAAAAACATTTATGTGGATTAATTTAAGAATAACTTTGTTAAGAAAAATAGCTTTTAAAATTTGTAATTTATCTTGGAAGTTGTCTTGGTTTTAAAGATGTTCTGTGAAAACATTCCAGGTAAACTACATCCATGTTTGTGTTGGACTAGTGGGACATATTGCAATAAAATATTTGACCATTGTAACACCAGGTACTTTCAATCTGTAATAAAAAGTAAATTTTTAAAACATATCTGGAATCTTGAGCAAAGAGCTAGTATTTAATTGCTAGATTTCAATGCATAATGCAGTAGGCAGAAGGATGTTACCAACATGAATTCAGTAATAAAAGAGCAAGTTTTGAAGTAGTTTGTTTTTTTTTACGCCTTCTCTCCAAATGAAAGAGACCTTACAATAACCTCAACCATTTTACCTGTGATAGTAGCAAGCTATGGCTATTTTAACATAAAATCCACACTGAAAATAGAACACATCATATAATTCAGTTGGGTCAAAATACCAAACTCTTATAAAACATTGTCTCTTTGTTTTCATTAACCATAATTATTGCTGTCTGAATAAATATTATACATCTTCCTTTTGTTTTAAAATTGAAGGATAAAAATCACTCTATGTACAATTTCAAGCTCATGTTAGACTATTACTTTTGACAGATTGCTGTGTAGTCTTGTGCACTGTTGGATCTCAAAAGTTCAAGGTCAAAAATATTGCTGCTGATGGCCTACCTAATTTAATAGAAATATTGCCAACAGAAATGATAATCACATTTTGACACAAGTCCTGGGAGAGTCATCAAGGGCTTCCATAAAATGCAACATGTCAGAAATAACAGGCCAGAAGTCCTAAGTGAAATGCTCATTCGATACTTCCATAAAGTAGAGATAATTTTACAGTGCTAAGTTTTGGGAGCAGAACACTAATATGAAAAATAACTATCAGCCCTTTGACAGCTTTTGCTATGGTTTTCAGGTCTTTTTGTTTGGTTTTGTTTGCACCAAACAAAAAAAACCCCACCCCAAACAACAAGCCATCGGTGTGGCTGAGGAGGCATTTCACTGTCAGCAGAAACTAGAGCCAAAGAGAACCTCAAGCACAAAGACTGCATTTGATACTGCTTTTCCTGCATCAGCAGGAAGCCTCAGTGAAGAAAGAATTCAGCACTGCATCAACTTGTAACAACTCCAAGCAGGGTGATGAGAGCAGGATATCAAGCTAAGGTGGAAACTATATGAAAAAACTGAAGGACTCTCTCTAGAATATAAGAAACTGAACCATAAGGAATGCATCCAGCTCAAGCCATGCAGGTGACATAGATCTAGAATGTTTACCAAGTATATTTCCAGATTCAATACACCTATGGGCCTTTGTGATGGTTTAGAGAGCTCGTATGATCAAAATGTATGTGAAAGAGCAGGGGAAGTCACAAGACCAGTGCCATCCTTTAGTACATTCAGTGTTGCTGTAGCATGGCTCTAAGTATAACAATACTCACAAGAGGTAAAGATGCCTAGGAAGGAGGGCTAGGAGCAGCGCTGAGGCAAAGCCCATTCAGTAGAACTTATAGTGCTTTGATGAACATAGAAGGCAAGGAGTTAAAATTAAAAAGGAGTTGCTGACCATGTTTTTTGCTGCATAATAAGTTTGTCAATACACCTTGGAGCATCAGATTATGGTGAAGCTAGTGCTGAAGGCAGCCAAATGACTACAACCCTTGCTAGATGCATACTAATGTCATAAGGTGCAGGTAAAGTACTTTCCCAGAAGGTCATTGCCAGGGTAGATGCATTGCACATGCTGTCCAGACTACAGTGTAGACAGCTTTTTGGAACAGAAGAAAATCTGCCAACGTGCTTCAGTATGCCTTTTTGGCACTTGTGAAATACGTTTTGCTACAATGCATTCTTTGAAGAGGAGGGGGGAAAAAAAGGTATTTCCAGGACATTTAAGAGGTGACAAAAGTTAGGCGCTATGTGTGGGTATGTAGAACACATGATAAGATGATGATATGTCCACAACCTGATTATGTATTCATAGATTGCAGCCCAAACAAGTGGAAAAAGATATTAAAAACATGACAATACTTACCAAAAGGGAAGAGATAGCAATTTGCATGGAGTCTAAATAGATGAGTGGATTCTGCAAAGGAAATGAGCTTAGATTCTGCAATCCTCCCTTTTCTTCAAAATGATCTAGCTTACTTTTACAAGCATGAAGCCCTTTCGCTTTGTTTCCAGAGCACAGTCGATGGAGCATATTTTTTCTTTAGCTCACATTACATAAAGACATCTTGCTCTAGCTGAAATATTTGCTGGAAATCAAGGGTGAATTCTTTGCTTAGCATGCTGATGGGGAGATAACTGCTCTATATCATATTTTTTTTCCTTTTGCTAGGGTTTGGCTGTGGATTTCTTGCTTATTTTGGAGTTCCAATGAGAGATATCTCCATACGTCAAACAGAATTTAGTTGTGCTAAAAACTCAAATCAGTAAACTCTGTAGTGAAAAGAAAGCTATGGGTTTTTTTTTTCAATATTTGTTTTGCATATTTTCCAACAACTGAGGGGGGAACAATCCCTACCTAACAAGTATTTTGATAGAAAATGCTGTTTAGGGAATAGACTTAAAACCCTGCCAACTCTTTTGGAGGGAAAAGTTAATCACATGTTATTGAACACTCTAAACAGCTTCTGTTCTCTTCACTTTTTTAGAAGAGTAGAACTGTTTCCTGCCTTTAAAGAATTCAGCTTCATTAAAGAGAAGATTACTGATGCTAAACGCAGGGGAGAGTGCCTATTTTGATCTTAAATGCCATGTAAGTGATATACTGTTAGAAGAAAACAGCGTTGCCTACTTTAGCTGCATAAACTTTGACAGCAGCCTGAAAGCTCCTAGGGTTTTTTTTTTATCAAATCAGATTTAATAATGTTGCATCAGACCATCAATTTTGATTTCTTGCCCTTAGCAGTGTCTACTGTTCTATAATCGGGTTATTCAGAGAAGGGCTACCCTTCTATAAATATGCCCATCTAAGTCTCATGGAGGGAAGGGATGCTTTTTGAGAGAAGAGGGGCAGATTTCCTGTCAATTATTTTACTCCTTGGCAAGCTGTAACCTCCTTCCCTGAAAGAGGAGACTACAATATCCTTGAAATGCACACATTGACATGGCTACAACAAGTGTAATTACTGCACATAACAAAAAAACCTGCAAACATTTTGCGTCTTGTTTCTTTAACTGCAGTTAGAAGATCTTTTTTTACATAATCCATCTTAAATTTACTCATCTTTAGCAGAAATTTTCCCTGTGTACTAGCTGGAGAAGAACATAATTTTCTTACCATGTTTCATTTTCAAACGCATCAGTTACAACTGCTTCTAAGCACTAGTCATATTAACTAACTTAAGGAAAGACAAATACCTGCTCTTGAGTTTCAGTTGGGGCCCTAGTTACTGGGTGAGGTGGATCAGACTGGTATTGACTACAACTGAAAGCTTGCATGCGCAGAGTATGCTGCACTATCTCCAGTCTGGTCAGGCATAGCTAGTGCTTAGACATTTACCTAATATTTTAAGGAGTAAGTGACTATAGTTTCAAGGTAGTTTATTGGCTTACTGATTAGTTACTCTGTGGGTATCAATAGGAATTTCACACAAGTATTTGTATGCAGTTTAATGATCCACAGTAAGTATTAATCATGTACAAACTTTAATGGCAACACTATTAAGTTCTCTTTTGTCCAAGAGAAAGCTGTTTATTCCATGTGTCTTATGTTTATTTTCTAATTATTAATTTTCTTTCAATTTCTTAAAAGAATAGGCAGCAGAAGTAGGACCTATAGTCCATATAATCCAAATTTTTGTCAAAGCATGTGAGAAGCACTCTGTATTAGAATTAGATTATCAGAATATAGCTTTTTCTTGCTTTTTTTTCCACTTATTTTTGAAAATAATAAAAGCCAGTAAAAATATGGAAAGACATGTGAAACCTAGGGTGCACTACACATAGCATCAATGAAATTCATAATAAGATCACTTCCTGTTTAGAAAAGCTTGCTCTGCCAGCAATGGAAAAGACATAGACATCCTGGCTTTATTTTCAGCACTCAAATCTTCTGCATTTCATCCTCAATATTCAGCAGTGTGTTTACACTAAAGCTTTATCAGGATCTGTATTACTGAAAGCCTGTTCCAGAGAGAACCTCACAACACATTGCAGTAGAAACTTAAATGCAGCTTAATTGCATAAACATAGGCAAAACTCAAGGCATCTACATGCTGCAGCAGGGGTAGCTTAAAATAACATTCACACATTGCTTGGTTCTGGTAATAACTAGTATTAATGCATAACACAGCAAAGCAATGATATATATTTATATCCATCCCCTCTCTACAGGGAACTGAAAAATGTTCTTTCAAAATGTTCTACTGTGGTGTATGAGACTTGACTAGACATTGGCATGATGAGATAAACTACTAATTGGGGTTTTAGTACTAGTTTTAGCAACTAGCAATCCTAGTATTTGGGATTCAGTGACTAGGGAGCCATTAAAGATTATCTTTCCTGAAGAACCCAAAAATGGCATGTCCTTTCCACTTGCTTTCCTTTAAGCTTTTTCTGAATATTCTGTTTACCTTTTAGAATCTCCTTGTTTTCCTCTGTCCAGTCTCCAAGGGGAAGCTTATCTTCTCAGTTCTTCTCCCAGGTTAAATGGCTTGCCTCCATCTATTTCTCCAGCCAGATGAGAGCTTCTCTCTATCTAAACACTTTTGAGGCTGTGTTAACTTGCGCTTTTTCTCCCTCTACAACATGCTGCTTGAATTCAGAAGGCAGGTACAATCAGGGAATTTACTGCTTGAAAAGTTTACAGTGTGGGTCATGCTTCAAAAATAAAAAAAAAAGTTTTTTTGTGGATTCTCACAGGTTCTGGGATCGTCCCGCTTTCCAGTTGTGTAGATTCTAACCTTTCTTATTAAATGATAGGAGAGGTGGAAAGAGTCTTAAAATTAGAAGAGGTACAAACTGGTTGTATCTCCCAATTTTATGTTCTGCGTTCCATAGAATGAGTCCCTTTGTTACTGCCCCACACTGATTATGGTCCAGTTCACTCAGACTACCTCTTATTTTCCAGAAGTAGGAAAAAATTATCATGATAGAAACATCAGAAGGATACAACTGAGGGCCATGCCTGCTGTGTATGGTCTTTAGCATGAGAAAGGATAAAGAAGTTAAAAAAGAGGCTAAGCATTTAATCCCTCTGGTCTGGCAAAACAGGCTGAAATACTATTCATTTTCCATTTAATTTTCACATGTTTTTGCAGATTGTTGATCCAGCCCTGAGCCTGCAGTTTGACACAACTGGGAACATGCTAATCTACAAACTGAAAGAGCTTGTAATTTTTTGTGGGTGTTTAATATACATGTATTCAACTCCTCCTTTGTGGTTACCAAAAATATCAAGCTTTATTCACACTTCCGTTTTGGTAGAGAAGGCGAAAGAGAAGAGGATGACATGTTTTTAGTATTTAGTAAGCATTTAGTATTTTAATACTGTATAAGCTGCATAATGAATATCACTAGGATCGTCTTGATAGAGCTGTAGCTCTTAGTGAGTGAGGCAATTACTAAATGAGGGCATAGAAATACTCTTGAATCAAGACTCTGCAATAAGCTGTCATATTTATAGGTACTAGAGAGAATATATTTCATAATAAAATATAATTTATTATATTTATGCAGATTTGGAAATTGCTGAACAGCTGGGCAATCAAGTTCCAGGGCTGGGTATGTGGGTATCTGCTTTTGCTTTATCTCCTGCAGGAGTAGAAGGATTCCTGCACCATCCGTTTGCAGAGCTGGGTTCTACCTCTTGGAGAACATGCTAGCCTTCCCCTAGGTATTCCCATCAAGCATCTGCTCAGAAGTCACCCTGAAACCCCAGCTCTGAAATGCTACTGCACCACTTACTACTTTTTTCCTTTCTACAAATATTTCTTGACCCTGGATTCTTTGAGTGCTGAGTTTTATGCCTTTCTGAAGAGTGGGACATGGAGGAGATTTTTTTGTTGGCTTCAACTTGTTTTCCCGGAATACTTGACTCTTACTGACAGTCATTGTCTTTCATTCTTTCATCCCACTGGTAGGCTTTCTTTGCCTCTGGATAGTCTTTAAATCAAAGAGCCTGATCTTCTGATGTGCTGATCTCCTACCATTCCACTTGAATTCAGCTGGCATTGTGAGTGCTCAGCACTACTGAAAATTAGCCTCCAAGTGTGTAACTGCTAGCATGTGCTCTCTGTTAGCACTGATTCTGGCTCACTTGTGCTGATCTGCTGCTTTAGTAGAAAATCACAATTCTTTTCCTATTGGAGCTTATGATTTTATGGGGAAAACTTTCTCTTGTGAAAGAGAAAGGGAAAGGGTATACTGGGTTCGAGTTTCTACTTGTTTTACCCTTCCTTTCGTTACCCTCTAAGTTAATGACCTGAAAGGTAAAGGTAAACTATTACACAGAAGCAGCAAAATATTTTGTTTTAAACAATATTTCCATAATTCAATGAGTTGCTCTGCCCCTAGTGTTTGTCCAGGCTTACTAAATTTGAATACAGAGGACTAGTTGAGGCTGAAATTTTTGTCTTGTGTTTTCTTAACACTATTTTCCTAACACATGTCATGTTAGCCAGGTAAGCACCACATACAACCTATAACCTAAGGCTGTCCAGGACACTTTCTAAATCATATAGTCTTAAATGTTATAGTCTTAACTGTTTATGTGAACAAAGATCCATGACATTCTGCAGTGGACTGGCCTAACATGTCAAGACAATCTCTGCAGTTCTGTAGTCACATGGTGAGGTTAAATAAGCTGAAAACTATCCCTAGGCCTAAGCTTCCCAAGCTAGATGTGCAAGATTCACAGGAAAGCTACCAGCTTGCTTTGTGAAATCTCTTCTTTGCCATTTAAGACACTGAACTTATGCCTCTAATCAAGCTTGTAGCTGGAGGTAGCCAAAGGTGCTGGCTGCAGCTATCTGCGCTCATCCCTAGATGCCATCATATCTCAGAAAGCTGGAAATTCAATGCAGTGACACGTACTCATGGATATAAAGAGATCCTACTAAATGTCCAAAGATGATGTTGATGAGAGCAGAAGGGTATGCAAGCATTATAATTTTACAAGGATTTTTGGAACACTGTGAATTCAGTATGCAGAAGAATATTAATGGATACAGCTTACCACAACATCCTTCTGGGCCATGCAAGAGATGCCCCTGAACTTGACCCAGGATGGACCAACTTGGTCTCTGAGCAGATCTCTTTAATACAGCACCAAGCCAGCTGTCCAGAAGACTATTTCCTTTGGAGCAGCCTGTACAATCAATGGTAGAATTGGCATGGCAAAAATTCTCCCTCATCTGTGCTTTTGGGTAAGTTGGCAATTAAGAACACAAAAGGCAAGAATACAGAAGAGCATTACTAGCCTTCCTAAGGTCCTTTTACGCTCATGAGGTATGCCAACTAAGCATGTATGTCTGCCTGCCTATCTCAGCTATCTTCCCTGGTAATCCAGCACCATTGTTTCTGTAGGAGTTCATTGTTTTGGCATGCTACATAGCCACAGTATTTCAACCACATAGCACAGAGGATGTAAACTAATTGGATTTTACATTCTTTCAATAAGATGTTACTGAAACTGGAAGACCACTGTGAAATGGCAGTGAGGCAATGTCTGTAGCTATATAAAAGAAATGGTGGGATCCACAACAGCTGTACTGATTGCCAGCTTAGTATACCCTAGTATAATTCATCTTGACAACAACTTTGTCCTGTAAGGAAGGCAGGTTAAATGATGTTGCAAACACTGCTCAGAGAGAGAGATGGCACTGTAGTCCTCTATCTGTAACTGCCAGTGAGGAGAAACTGTGTGTGTAGAAGCTGGGGAAAAAGCAACCTTTAATTGCCATCTTTGTATTTATCTATTTTGGCTGAGAGCAGTGCCTTCTAACTGAACCCAGGCAATTCCAAAATATAATCTAACCAGCATGGACTTAAGTGAATACATAAAACCATAGAAACCATAAAACCATAGAAACATGTTAGGAAAAAAAAAAGCTCAATTTCTGCCCCTCTTAATCCCCCAAAACATCCTTTTTTTGCACTAGATGGGCTTTATATTGTAGTATCATATGGTCAATGATTACTTATTGAAAGAAAAACTACAGAGCACTCAAGTCACAATCTAAAAATCAATCCATCAGGTACAGTGGTTGGACTATTTCTTGTCCTCCATAACTGTTTGTTGTGGTAATGATAAAAAACACCCCATGTCATTAATGTGCTATAAAAACAGTTAATTAAGCTTCTCCAGGAAAAACGTCTCTGTGTCTTTTGCCTCCCACATCTTTCCCTTTTGCAGTTAAGCTGTCAGCCCTGCAGATATAGAGACAGTTTGAAAGAATCTGAGATTCTCTTAGGTAGCAGATACAGCTGTCAGGGAAAGAGAAAAAATTCTCTACATTAATTTTTGCATTTACATTTTGTCGACTGAATGGACCAAAATAACACGAGTTCGGGACTAATTTGGTTTATGGCTGATTCCACAGTGATTTTCTGTGTGTGGCTTTGTGGTCAGGAGCAACATTCAGCACTGCAAGTGCAGCCCCTGATGTGCCAGCCCTGACTAGTACCTGACCCTTCCTTTCTGTGTCAGGAACTGGGTCAGCTTGTTTAATCTGTCCTAAATGACTCATAGAGGACATATTCTTCCTATGCAGTAGAAGCTATTCTAACATCCTGTTATCTTTGAGTGGCATCTGAGGGAGGCAGCCTTGCTACCTACAGCAAAGTTGTCTTTGCTAAACTTCAGCAGTTTCTGAGCTTGAATTTGAATTGGATTTCTCACAGTTTCAATAGGAAAGCAGTCAGATGTTGGCATCATTTGCCAGTTTAATTAGCTAAATTAGATTCCCATTGTCCACCTTGGTTGTTTGCATCTACTTTAAAGTTAAATGTGAAATGAGATACTGAATGGATTCCCAGCAGTAAGCAATAAATAGGTATGGATTTTAACTATGTGTCTCTAACACGATGGAAAGAGAGAGCCAGAGAAGCAAAAGAGATTTGATTGGAGGAAGTGAGCTGTTTGTGCCAAGTACTCAGAGTAACTAACTGGAATGGGCAGATGATAGATGGCACTGAATGACGGCCTAGAGCCAGAGATAGATGTTTGACTGTGGCTGTAGTAAAGGAGTTACATGCCTAAATACCTTTGAAAACTTGGTCCTTAAAATGCCTTAATGTTTGCAGCTGTTGTAGGGTTTGTAAACCTACCATAGTTACTAAAGAAGTGAACAGGTAGGACACGACAAATACATTGGCTTTGGCAAAACAGCTGCAGAACAGAAGCTCTGTCCAAGCTTCACTCACAGCTGTCTTCTGATTACCCAGGAAAGGGTGGGGTGGTTCCTTTACTGCTAAATGCTTAACAAGCAGCTTGGTCTCTATGGCTGATAGAGATTTAACTCAGGTGAGAGAACTGCTTTCTAAATATGCAGCTTTTCATTCAGGGTTTGCACTAAGAAGAGTAAGTTGAGAGTTTGTCTGATGTTGGGGAAGTATGGAAGAAGGAGGATGTGGTCTTTAAGGCTGGTTTTAAAAATTAAGCTGTATTGATGGGGTGTTATTGCTAGTGTTTCTGTTCTTAGAGCATTTTGTGTGCAGCACTGGCTTTCTAATACTAACACATTTCATAATGGGTTTGTCTCTAAAGCTTCATGATTTTTTTGTCTCATGCTTCATGATCTCTGCATATTCAGGGTAGTGAATGCATGCTGTATTTATTTCTGGTTTTGAAATGATTTATTTTCCTTCATAGTTGTTAAAAATCTGTTCTCTTTGTTTTAAATTATTGAACTAATGTGGACTTTGAAGTATTATGAGGATTAGTTCAAATATTTGTAGAGTGCTTGCTTTGAGGATGTAGAATACTATTTAAGTGCTAAGACTTAAATATAGGCTGTGAAGAAAATGCTGCTGATAGAATTTGGAGAGGCAGCATGTTAGGTAACACTGGGCTTCTTATTTAAAAGTAAAATGAATGCCATGGAAAACTCTTTAAAAGAATGAACAATAGAGAACTTCTTAATGACTTTGTAGAAAATAATATGCCTCTGTTTTGCAGATACTTAAAAACCTTTAGGGCTCAATATGGATTAGTATACTTGCACAGAATATGAAAGAGACTGTGATGGGAACAGCAATCAAAGCCCATCATTTGACCTGGGGTTATCTTCTGGGTCAGTACTGATGTCAGGAGTAACAGACGTGTAATAGTGTTTTATTGTTTTAAATTTTGATCCATGTATGCAAAGCACATAGAACAAATAAATAAAGCCTTTACTATATGCATTGCAGCCCAGTGGACAAGGAAATACAAATGGGCAGGCCTTAAATGGAAAGGTTATTATTTTTCTTCTGAATGAAATACTGTCCTGTAGAACTCTATACATAGATATGGAAAGGTTAAGACATTCTGCTAAATATATTGTCAAGGATCCAGAAAAAAAAAATCACAATTTAATTCCAGTTTTCTTCAGGGGGAATACAAGTATATAGATTTTGGTTGCATTTTGTGCAGCAGGCATAAAATTCATCCTGTAATTTTCCTTTCATTAATAAATAATTATAATGGAAACTTAACACTATATGTGAATAAGGATTGATGTGTTTCTAGTTTTTGTGCTTAAACTGTGACCGTTTCAAAGTCTGCCTGAAAAATTGTATTGATGATTCTTTTACAGAATGTGCAATGAACATTTGAGATGTTTCTTCTGTTAGATTTTTTTATGCAGACATGCTTTGGAAGGTTAAAACCTTGAAGAAAGAAATGTTTTTTTCTGATCTGTGTGGTTTATTTGTTAGCTTTTCTCCCCAATAAATGGAAATAATTCAGACTAATCCAAAATTAGTTTTCATGTTCCCTGAGAAAACTGCAAAATCAGTTATTTGCATAGCCCTAGTCTTGATGTGTATCCTCTGCTATAATATATTCTTGGTAAGACTGTACCCCTCTGATGTTCTGGCACATTTTCAAACAGCTTAATGATAGCTTATATCAGTCTGATTCTCTGATTTATTATCTCAGCATAAAGATGGAAACAAATCTATTTTCTATTTGTATCAGCAATAAGCTTTGTTTCACATAAAAGTATTTTACTACACTTCACCTGACACAGAATCATAGAATAATCCTTGTAACACTTTCTGAGTAGGATGCTGTAAGATTTCTCTAAAAGAAAGGGAAAAATATTATCTCAGAGGGACCAGCACTTCTAAAGAGAGTGAAAGGTCAATGAATAGCTCTTTAGGATTTCTGTTGTCGTTACCTTTCCCAAGAGTTTTCGCAAACATGTTTTGGTAGAATGCAGTTGTCAGCACTGTAAAACACCGAATGCCCATACCTTGCAAAAAATGTGATGTTATAGTGCAGGAGTTGTCAATAACAAGATACATTTTCTATTCTGGAGGGCTCCTTAAATCATGAAATGGAGTGGAAAATCTAAATTTTGGATTCAATGCAGGGCAAGGCATAATGTAAGCACTATTTTAGCTGATTACCTAGAGAAACAGATGTATCATGTGAGAGTGTGCAGGATTTCGAGAACTTGTAACTGAGGTAAGGATGTTGATGTGTGAAAATATCCAGGGTTGGCTGGCCCTGGACAGAGAGCATTATATCGGCTAGCAAAGCCAGGTATCAAAATAAGGAGAACTGTGTACAGCATGTGTATATTTTGTACTTGGTAAGCTAGTCTTTGATCTTTATGAGATGATGAATATTCTTCCTACAAATTGGGGGTTTGGACTCCTCCTTAGTTTCACTGCAAGGTTTCAGTTTCAAGTTAGTCAGCACAGATGATCCAGATTTCTGTGCTCAGCATTTGGTAAGTAGGTGCACCCTTTATGGGGCTATGGCAAGGGGTGTCTGGAAAAGGTGGTTAGCTTTAGAAGTCCTGTTTTTATACTGCCAAGACACTCATTCAGAAACTGGTTGAAACAGACTGCTCCATGATCTGAAACAATGGTAAGAGAGTACCACTGTGGGAGGTGGGCAACAGTGCAATTGTTTGGGTTTGCCTGTGTCTTGCCTAGCATTGATAACCTTAGGATATGAATACTTCCCAAACATTGTGAATTGTATGCAACATGAGTTGCTTTGCCAGCTAGAGCCAACAATAAAAGCTCCTACTGGCAGCGCTTGGAGGAGGAGAGCACTGGCCAAGCTTTACTGATGAATGTGACTTTTACACGCATCTTAGTTTAGCTTTTCAGAGTAAAGCAGGCAAGCCTTAAACTTGCTTCATAATTCAAAAAAAGACTGCAGAAACCCCTGACCACCTTAATATGGTACAAAGAAGTACAGTAGGTATGAAGAAAGTATGAATTTTAATTTCTTCAGTTAATTTGCTTATTCCAATGCAAGCCATTGACATTTACTTCTCAGCATGGTGTTGCATGATGACCAGTAGACAACATTGTGCTGTTAAATAGCTGCATGTGAATTTTAGCATCTGGATTCACATTAGTATGTTTAGGTAATTACTTAGTCCTGTATGCAGTCATATCCCAGTTTGTAGACTCACTTGTACAAATACTTATGTTCTGGTACATGTAAAAAGAAATAATGCATCACAATTGGTAAAGTGGAGACCCTTGACAGTTGTAACAAAAGAGATGTTTAATGGCAATGCTGAGAAAGGATTTCACAATAAAACAGCTTATCTCCTGTACAGGGAATAGTCACAACCATGTGCCAGACTTGGTTTGATCTGACACTGAGAGACTTTAGTATAAAGGAGGATGTTACATATGTACAGCCATATGGAGTTGTTTGTAATCCTGAGTATTGAAGTACTCTTTAAACTGCTTTGGTGATGCATGGCCCTAAGTTAAAAAGAAGGTATTAAGATAAAAGTCAAATCAAGTTGGCAATATCTTTTTATAGACTTCAAAGATGATCAGTCTTCAGCTCCAGATGTTTAGCAGAAAGTGCTGGTACAGTCTTGGGGACTTTGTGGGGACACTGAGTGTTTGTCAGCCCATGCTGACAGACCTGGTCAGGCTGGACATTGTACTGGGCAGGTCACAGAAGTGACAACTGCAGTAGTGAAAACTAGTGACCTTTGGTATTCTGATGGCTGCTGTAGAGCTGGGTGAGGGTGCCTTTTTGGCTGTTTTTGAGACATATGAAGATTATTTTGCATTTGTATTCCTATGTTACCTGTGGCCAACATAAGCAGGGACCCCCCCAACAGAGGAGGGGACTGACTTTGTTGGTCTCCACTGGTAATCTTTGCCACACAGTGGCCAAGTTCAGCATGTGAGATGGAGGATGCCCCCACTGAAGAATACCTTAAAGCAACAGTTGCTTTTATGTGCTCTTTGAAGGTTTGAATAAACTTCAGCTGAGGAGGAAATTGAACAAAGGCCTCCTATTCCCTAACAGATGGTCTATAGCTGCCTATTATGTGGGGAGTAGGCAGCAATACCTCTCCTTCCCATGCTTTTAATGAAACGGATTTTTACAAGAAAAGTTGTAAATATCTACTCTTGGCAGAAAGATGTTGGATTTGGAGTGGGGGCAAGACGTTCTGTAACTACAGGAAGTGTTTATAAACTTCAAAGATGTGGTTTATGAAGTTTTTAAGCTGAAGGCATTATTTCAGTCCTGGAAAGGACTCATTTAGGAAGTACAATGGAAGCACATTGATTCCTGCCATAATCATTGTTGCTTTCCACCTTCATTCTGGAGACTAACATCAGTCAATTCAAGGCTGCTTGACCTCTTGAAATAGCATAAAAACCATGTAACTGATAATAAATATTGCCACAAAATTCAGTAGTAAGAAAAGAGAAAATGCCAGAATTCAATCTGAGGCTTTGCTTTCAGGTTGGAGTTACTTGGTTACTGAGGTGCACATGAGCTGTAATAGGTGAAGGCAGTTATATTTCCAAAGAAATAAATTCAGTGGAACACTTCCTTATGAGGTTATGAGTGTTAAGCTGGGGGAAAGGAATTCTGGGTGTAATTACCATGTTAAGAATATGTGACCATTTATTCTTTTTCTACAGGGAATATGCTGTCGATGGAGTCCATCCAGCATAGCTCAAGCTTGTTTGTTTTGCTTTTATCAGCTTGTAAGGGTCATTTAAAAACACATAGATTCAAAGAGTAATCACATGGAGGGTCTGTGTCAAGCAGTGGGAAGACCCGCTCGTCAATGACAGTCTCTTTCTGATCTCTTTCTTAAGAGGATAAGAATCGTCAACTGATTTCAAGTTTCACTCACCAGGGTGTGTGAGTGACAGTGATGGGGGAAACAGAGACAGGATTCTGCTCAAAAAACCTTTCCCAGGGAAGATGACAGAAAGATAATTAGTTCCAGAGAACAGCTATTCCAGTGAAGTAATTAACTCTCCTCCAAGGAATTACCTGTATGTGTGTCAGGAACTGCTGCCACCCCACTGTGGGTGATGGTAGGTATCAAGTCCAAATGACCATGATAGAGCAACTTAACGGAATTTTGAAAAATCAAATGGAAAACATATGGAGACAATATGGAAAGCCTCTTATCATGAGCAGCCAGACTAGAGTAGCACAAAGGGCGGTGGTACCTCCTTCCTGCTCATCTTGCATTATATTTGCCTAGTCACAGGCAACAGTATTGACATGTTTTGTATCCTACCAACTCTGCAGAGAAGGCAGTCATCCTTCAGAAACTGAAGGATCTAGTTTGAAGCATGACTGACCATTGAAGGCTTACTTGGGCATGTCAATTTTTTAATGTAGCTTATCTCCTAATGACTCCGAATACTTTAGTGGACATCAGCCATTTCCAGATATGAACAGAAGTGGGGAATTCGGATAGACAAGCCCATTCCATTATTTCATTCCAACAAGAAATAATGGAATTAAATTGGCTCTTGGTCCATGTTCAGTGTGCTACTTGTATTTGCTCTGGGATGCATGAGATCTATTTTTCCTTTATTCCTTTTCCTCTTGAGACTGATTTCAAAGTAAGACAAGACAGGCCTAGGTGATCCTGCCCACCTCAGTGTGTCCCACACTTTCTGCATTATGATCTTCTAGCTATATAACATAACCTGGTCCATACCCTTGAATGCCTATAATTTTTGTTTTGTTTTGTAGGGTTTATTTTGTTGTGGTTTTTTTTTGTTTGTTTGTTTTTTGTTTTTTGGTTTTTTTTTTGTTTGTTAAAAAGAAATTGGTAGGGCCACAGGTCATATAGGAATACAAATGTAAAATCTGCTTTAGTTAATATAATTCTCTAGATCTGTGGAACTCTTTGAAAATATAAAAATACGTAACATTTGGATAAATCAGGCTGAGCTCACAGCATCTGTGCTACAGAATTCTGCACTTGAGGGTAATAGCAAAGAAAGGAGAGCAGCAAGATTACAAAGGACAAGTTAGAAAGCTCTGACTCAGAAGTAATTCAGTCTTCTCACCTGAGCATCTCTGCTAAGTACAAGTTATGAATTGCACTGTTGTAGTTCTGAATGGTATTTAAGAACTGCAGTGAGCTGTTTTACCCAGCCAGATACCATGAAGGGCAAGGGAGGTCAGTGTATGTGATTGGATACCTCTTGAATTTGTCACTTTAAAAGTGCACATGCTCTGAATACTACAGTATGCATGTTCCTAAGCAAAAGTCTTCAGTGGGAATTGGAAGGCTTGATGCTAACAAGTTTATTCTCCAGTGTTGTTTTGTTTCCCTGTCCTTTGCTGAAATCTTAACCAAAATGTACTACTTTTTACCCTGGCAGTGGTTTGCATTTGAAGTCACAGGAGGAAGACCACAGCTATAGGAATTTGGGTGAGAACATTTTGCTTTGGAGGTCATTAATTCCAGATTCCAGTATTGTTCTTTTGCTCTGTTATTGCTACAGTGTTGAATGACTACAAAGTCTGGTTATTATACTTTCAGGAAGGTGTCTTCTCTCATACTTACCAATGCAAATCTACATGTTCACTATTTAAGTTCTTCATCAGGTAACTATGCCATTAAAATCAGTGAGACAAATATAAAATAATTTTGAAGGTTAATGTGAAGAAATTGAAGCATATTCAGTCACAGAAAAACAGCTAATGATATGAGGTTTTTATATACATACACCCACAGAACACATATGTATGTACCCACACTTGTGGCTAATTATGCTGTAGGTTATGTAATAAGATCAACTGTTTTGGATCCTGCTCTACTTCTGGATTGTAATGCCCTTATAGGAATATCTGATATGAAATTTGCTAATCCAACATGAAGAAAGAAACCCTTCTAGCTTGTCATAACATGCACCTAGTAATATTTCTGTGATCCTGATCTGTATTTCAAATTTCAAGATATTTTCCATTTAAGAAGACAAAAGGTTTACAGCATCTTTTTTTCCCATAGTTCTCTTGTTTGTGGAACAACATTGGTTGCAGTGTTGTGTAAATGAAGAGGTCAAGCTTTCAGAGCCTTGTTTAGTGTATCTGCCATGTACTGTGTTGTACCTCCTAGTCATAACAGCCTGCTAAGCCTCTGGTCAGGAGCCCCTGAATTATGCCCCAAGTGTTTCATAGACATCAAAAAGCTATTATAATGCCATTTTATTTCTATTGTAGATTTTTTTTTTCTTAGCTCTTTTTAGATGATAGATGGGATTTTAACTGAGTTTCTGTTGTAACTGAGCTTGTGTTAGTGTTTCTTTCTTCTTCTCTTAAAACCATACATGAACATTTTATTTTGCATGATGCTGAGTCTTGTGAGGCAGATCATCATCTTGGTCATGTTGTTGTGATACCATTATAACCTTAATAGTAAAATGTAATCTTCTTATTTTTGAAAGTGAACAAGGAGACACCAACATTATCCAGCAATGTTGGCTGGTAACAGCCAGCTAGAACTGAGAATAACTGACATTTAGGCCAGAGTTTTTTTTCTTTCATTTACACTGTCCCAGTGATTTAACAATTGTGTCAGAATTTTTCCTGGCTGGATGACTTTGCTCCTTTCTCTTGCATGATGCTGGGAAAATCTTTGTAGTTATTATATCACATTCCCTGATGCCTTCATGTCTTTTTTGCATCCAGTTTTCTTACTGTCTGCTAAGGTCACGTCTTGGTCCTAATCTGAGCATTAAATATATTTTGCTGTCTTGCATTGTGTGATCTTCTCTTGCATGCAGAATGTAATCTGCTAAATTATTGTGTAATTCCTTTATAAGACACCCTTGCTTCCCTTACCACTCATAGTTCAAGCGACCCTGTACTTGGAACACTGTCCATTATCACAGTGTTCTCCAGAATTGCTACAAGTGCTACCCTGCATTTAGGTTTCCCTCTTATTCTACATTGTATTTTCTATCAATTTTTACCCTCTTCTTTTTGTTTTATGATTTGTTATATTTGGTAAATTCTCTGCTCTATTCATGGTCTTTATTTGGGATGTGGACTTTGAGCTTTGTTTATTTCTTGGTTAAAAACTTCTGTAGCCATTCTGAGGATTTTTGGAACATTAAGAAAACATAAACAGTCACTGTGTTGTCCTCATAGCCTTTATTCTGTGTTTCTGCCTTCCCTTTGCGCACACACACACATACACATATTTCTTCATTAGCAGTAGCACGCATGCAATCAGGTCCCAGCTTTTGGAGCTGATCTTGCTGAAAATGAATTTGAAGAGGAAAGAGTTTAGATTACTTCAAGCTGTAACAGAGCCACAGTTTGCCCCTATAAAAACCTGTAATGAAGTTGGTTCATCATTGAAGTTGCTAGTCTAGTGTGTGACTGGAGAGCTATGTACAGTAAATACTTTCAGATAAAAAAGTTAGGGGTTTTTGTTCTTTTGGTTTTGCTTAGATCTTCCTGCTCTCCTGTTCAAATGTTCAAACTTGGTACATCATGCGGCTGCTTTTTCTTCTGTCTTTCCTTTCTTCCCTTCTGTGTTCTTTACATTAACCTCTAAGTGCTTTCTAGCACTTCTTTTGTATCCACAGTCCTAGAACAGGACTCTAATCCATACCAGTTAATCCATACCTCAATTAACCTCCTTCCCAATTCTCACTTTGTTTTTTTTTTTTTTTGCATGCATACAGGAGCAATTAATTTCTGAATCTTTCTGAAAACAGAGAAGAGTTTGCACCATCACTGCTTACCCTGTGCTGTTTCCCCCCACCAAACATTGTGCAGCAGCAGAGGTCCATGTTTCACTGCTGAGGTTATCAAACAGCATGATACAGCATGATTGCCACCCAAACAGCTGACAGCAGCTATTGCTGCTTTTATTGGTGGTATTGCCTAAGTTCAGGAGCCTTCCCTGTCCTAGAAGTATATTTAAGATGTCTCCCATTGTGAAGGTGTCTGCAAGAGCAGAGAGAACAGCTCTGCTCTCTGGGAATGCTGGCAGATGTGCACTCATTATCCTAGCCCCAGATGTGCCTGCACCCAAGAGCAGGCTACAGCCAGCTTGATGTTGCAGAGGGTGAATGATGCAGTTCTGCACTTTTGCTGTTCATCTCTGTAGCTCTTGCTGTAATGACAAGTAGAGCTGGTTGGGATGAGCAGTGTATTTCCATGTGTTTTTTTTGCTTTTAAAAATCCCCCTATCTTTCTTTAATGGTTCTATTTATAACTAATTGTAGTACTACGTCCAGGAAACAAGTATCCTGCTTGTCTCTGGGTATCAAGGAAATACCAAAGAAGAATATTGCATGGAAACTAGAGTACACTAAGGTCAAAGAAGAATAATCTCTTATTAGGGGTATTTGCTGCTGAAGACAAGGGGCTCTCCTGATGATAATATAATTAAGAGCTTTTTGTAGTAACCAAACCTGCCAACTACATACTTAGTAAAACTACTGGCCCTTACTCAAAATATACTCTGATGTCTGTGAAAGTGGTTGCCACCATTGCTTGAACTGCTTCATGTCTTGCAGGTAATGAGTTTGCGCCCCAGTCAGTACTGTTTTACAGCCATGTCTTGAATAGTCAGTTACAAGTAACAGGTAATAGCACAGGCTCAGTGTAGAAGATGGTGAAAGAATTTTGTCTTATGATAGAAATCTAGCAGTGCTAGTACAGGTTTTAGAAGCAAACTGCAAATGTGGGCCAAACACTTCAACAAATGTCTCCCGGAAATAAAAAATAAATGAAAACAGAAAAGATTCAAAGCTTTAAATTTACATCTGTGTGATGGTGAGGTCTGGGTGTTAACAACCTTGTCTTTGTTTTTTATCTCTCTCAGGTTCTTCCTTTCAGACTTTGAGTCCTGAGCTAGGGTTTTTTTTGCCTCTTGTAAGTTTCTTCACTATTTTTTGTGAACTGTAGCATGCAGACAGTAAAGCAGAAATGTTGGTGTTTGGTGTTTGTTTCTTGCTTTCCAGCTGAAATAATTTCCTCTGGCAAGCCTTCTCTCCTTGCTGTATCAAAATTACTATTTTCTAGCACTTATCTGAATACATTATTATGATACTGCAGGGGCAATCTGTAATGCTATTCAAACTTGGCTATGGTCAGTCATCCTTGCTACTACTTTGAGCTGGTTTGGAAAGAGAAGTATGGATGGAGAGCAGGTGTGGGAAGAATCCCAGATCTTTCTCTGCAGCTATTCTCGAGGAGAGACAGAATAGTGTTTTAAAACTCCAAAAGCTTTGCTCTAAAGCAGAGTGACTATCTGAAGTATATTCAAAGCTAAATTCTCCTGTCCCTCCAGTGAACTTATTTTGCATAACAGTATTTGTTTTGACTGTGCATAACCAAAGCTTCAAGCAATGCAAATAGTGGCTGCCTTCTGAAACCCATATAGAAATAAACTGGGCACTGTGGAAATGTAAATGTCACTGAAATCTCCAATGGGTTTAAGATACTGCTTTGAAAAGTCACCAATCTGCTCTCACTTACCCAGGGCTTATGCTTGGGCTGTTATGTTAAAAGACAAGAAAAAAACAGTTTTAATTTCCATTTGTGAAAACAGAATTAAGCACAAATCTGTCAGCTTTTTACAGAGTCCTAATGCCAGTCTATTTAACTGAAAGTCAGTGCCTTCATGCTTTTAATACAGAGCTACTGTCCCTCGGAGGAATTGTTGATGCTTTACTTTGTGGGTTCTAAAAATAGTAACCAGGGGAAAGAAAGAAGGAAATGCTCCAAAAATTCAATAGGGATAATTTCCTGTCTGACCATGATTTAACTGATTTCCACGCCCCACTCCCCTCCCATATTATCCCAAGACCTTTAGCCTTGACTGAAACTTCACTGTTACAGCCCTTAGATAACAGCAACCATGTGGTTCACAGAAGGAACTTGTGACTGCAAAAAGTGATGTCCTTCATTATTTTTCCAAAAGGGAAAATCTTCACTGGTTGCTGCTATATTGGATTGAGATTTTTACAGGACTGCAGCAATTCTCTTTATTCTTATCAGGAGAAGGTAGATAAATGTTAACTTGCAAAGCAGATTGTCCAAGAATACAAAGGATATGACAGAGCTATGACTTAAAAAGGTGTCCTTCCTGGCACTTCAGAACCAGTTGCTCTTCAGTTGTTAATGACCTCACTTAACAAGTTTATATCTTTCTTTTAATGAAAACTCTCTCAGGATTGTAATTTATACCAAGAAGGACATAAATATGGTCCTTGATAAATTCCAGTGGAACTGGACCATTTCTCCTGTGCATCCATTTCGGGAATGATACTTCACTAAGGGAATTGAAGGAGAGGATTAGTCCAATGTAATTAAATCTCTCTCTACTCCCATCTCCAAAATTATGCACCTTTAGGAGTCTTTAATGGCAAAAGACAACTGTATTTTGGATTAATAAAATGGAGGAACTTTGCGTTTGCTGCTAAGTGTTCCATTTAGTCTCACAGGAAAAAAACTAGACCACCCATGTACTCTGACACTCTGGTGTTAGCGGCCATCCTGCTTGCATGTGGACTCTAAAATCTGAGGCTTTTAAGGACTGGTTCGATTTAATTTATCTTGTTCTGACAGCTTCTTGCTTCCATGACTGCTATACAAAATGCCTGAATGGGCATAAAGTCAGTTTTAGCTTCTAGAATGTATTTCTTTTTCAGAGTTGATGAAACCAGTTTATCCAAATGCTGTTGTAAATTTTATTACAATGGAAAGCACAGTAAGTTTATCTCCAACTATAAAGCATTTACTTTGTCATATACTGCATCATTTTAAAGAGACAACTGAGCTATGGAAAGACTTCTGTCACATCTTGGTAAGGAAAATCTTGGAAGGCTTTCAAAATAATAAAAAAATGTTATAAACTGTATTATGGTGTGCATGATAAATCACAAGCTATTTTTAACATTGATACTTCCTGCTGAATTAACAAAAATACTGTAGTTTTATTGAGATTAACACTAATTATAGTAATAAATCCCTGTGGGGAAATGAAATGAGGAGCATTACCCACCTGAGGATGACTAAAAGCATTTTCTTTCTGAAATGTTTTCTATTTAAAATATGTCTCTTTATACTTATTTTATTCCTTCTTTGGTGTTCACATACAATTCTCACATTCATTGTAAAAAAATCAGGGTATTGTGTGATTTGCAAACATTAACAGCCATGCTATCAATAATAAGAAAAGACATAGAAAAATGATATGCCAGTAATCATCCTGAAAATATAGGGGCAGGGAAAGCTCTTTACTTATCTTGTACATTAAAATTTGCATTATGAACATATTTCACTTAAATGTTCTTAAATGCTTTTGGCTGTAGGTTCTGATTCCTATGCTATTGGGATGTGGGCTGCGACTATACAGTGATAGTAATAAATATATACTGAAACTGAGGAGAATATTTTACAGAGGTGAGGGAAGAATGGTAGATATGAAGGTTTGTAAATGATGGTGTGACTGAAAACATGGCAAATTTCTCCTGGAGATGCGCGACTTGCTTTCAATGAAAACTTTGCAAATTGAATTATCTTTGCAAAACCTGGTATCTTACACCAAAGGCCACTGAGTCAGTGAAGACCCTCACTGGCTTAGAGTGACGTATGGCATTATTAAATTGCTCAAAACCCTGTTTTTTTAAAAATAGTCAGACCAGCAAATCTTTGTGTTTTACCTCTGTAATGGATGCAGGCATCTTCCACTTTCAGCCTGTAGAAACCTAACAGAGGACTTAAAGCTTTTCTGAAAACTTTAAAATGACTTTTACTGAAACATCAGGATAAACAGAGGTCATAGATTGTCAAAGTTAACAAACATGCCACATTTCTTATTGTCTAGGTACCATTAAATGGACTTACTCTGAGACTTCTTGAGTCTGAAGTTATTTGAACTCCTAAAATAAAATTGGTTTTTGTTTGTTTGTTTGGTTTGGTTTTCCCATCCTCGAATTTAGCACAACCATGACATACATTCTGTGGAGCTTTGAGTTGAGAAAGGGTTCATTGGTAATGATGACTTAAGTTGTATTCTGTTAAATGGTAGAGATGGTAGATTCAGCAGTCAGCATTGGCTAGATTGGGGTTTGTCAGGGGACAGGATCTTGCCTCTCTCTGCTGCTAACACCTATTAGGGAAAGGTTGTCCTCTAGGTCTCAAAGTGGCTGCTTTTGTGTGAATTGCTGGGTTTTGAGGAGTGATGTCTTGGATGGTCCTTTGAGCTAGAAAGCTTTGCTGGTAATCCTGTTGAGTGTCACTGTAATGGTAGGAGATGGAATTTGTGCCTCTGGTTTCTGGGATACTGAAAAATTGTATTGCATAACAAACCTTGGCTCTCAGAAGTTAAATGCCAAGCTGATTTTCTCTGCAGTCTTAATTTGGTTAAATTATCTGCTAAATATTTTGCAGAACTCTAAATAACATGATTTGGTTTTGTTCTAATGCTCCTGACTTGTTCATGTGCAGAGGTTGGCCAGATATTGCAAGCGAAGAGCAGGTATTTAATATTCTGTTTGCTCCTCCTTGCCAAAGTGTGGCCCTATGCCACAAGTTGCTTCATGACAGTGAAAGCATTTCCTGAACACAGGATACCCAATTTCCTAATGGATGCTCTTATGCTATTCACTGTAATATGACAAATCTACATTAAAAATTATTACTATTTCATAGGAGAGACAGTCACAGGAAAAAAATGTTTAGTGTCCATTAATGCTGCTGTCCATTATAGGTGCCTAAGATCTCATTTTTCAGAGTACTTGGCATTATGTATCAATTAATGTGCTCAATATATAACTCCTATTACCTTCAACTGCAGCTGTAAGTACCAAAAGCATCGGTGAATAAGCCCTTATAGTTTGAAATTGGGAGCCTAGAAAATGAGGGAAGTAATATTAGTGCCTAGTTATTAATTCAGAGACCACTGCAGAGGTTTTATGTTGGAGACAAGTTCAGAATCCTACCTCTTCACAGCTGCTGTCTTTCAATGATTTAAATCAGATGACTTCTGCAGTTTTTCCTTAAAACCATTTCTCATTTGCTATATAATTTTTTCCAGTAAGTGAAGCAGTGATCCTGTAGGAAACAGTGTATTCATGTAATGATGATTCACTCTCATCTTTTATAAGTTCCACCTTTTGAAGTAGAAATGGAAAACCAAATAAAAATAAAATAAAATTTAAAAAAAAGGTAAAAAACCCAACCCCACAACCCAGAAACTTCCTTTGGGGAAAGAATTGTGTGATCATGTCATTTAAAAATTCAGAGAGCTGTATTCCCAGTCTGAATTCCTGCTTTTCTTTATTCTCGTGTTAAATTCTAAATATTTAATTGCATGTTTTTGAATAATATAATTTGGGTGTGATGCAATTCTTGTGTTTGGAACCCTAAACCCTTAAAGTCAGGGTCTCTGGTTGTTCCAATGAGGCAATACCCAAAAGTTCGCTAACTCATTAAGGACCTTAAATTCCCTTATAACTACAGCTTTTTATCTTCTAGTTCACTGCTAGTATTACACAGCAGTGCAGAAAATTCAGAGGCAAACTTGTCAGCTATAAAGTTCTACTATTGTGGTTTAATTAAAAGCATTACATGGGATATATTTTGTTTAAAATCTCATATGACAACAATCAGTGTTTTGGAAGACATGCTCAGGAAAAAGGCCTTTATATGTTTATAGTTTGATATGGATTCTTCAAAGTACAGTGAAGTTTTTGCTGCTGGGACTTTGCATGGGTAAGGTAGCTTAGCTTTAATAAGGTAGAAATTTCTTTCTCTTTAGATCCAGTGGAGCAGTCTGTTGCCATCAGGACACAGTGTAATAGCTGCTTCGTGCCTCTAAAGACCTCAAGAAGGGTATGAATTTAATATAAGTGTAGGGTATCAGTTTATTTGGATTCAGAGGAGTAAAACTCATGATTCAGGACCTGAAAGCAGATTTTAGTTTTTCTGTTTCTCAAGCAGTGGCTAAGTAAGACTTTAAATATGCCAAGAAGGGAATTTCATTAAAGGAATTTTAATGGATTTCAGTATGATAGTTCAATTGGTTTTATAACTCAGGAATCAAGTGCAGAATGAGGTTTAAGAAGCATGTGGGTTCTAGTGACTTTCTATCTCTGTAAATCTCTATGTCACCTTTGTTAAGAAGAAAACACTGCTTAGTTTTCTGGTATATAAACCACATTTCTTTTTTATTGCGTGTCTAAATATCAAGGCCATAATAGAATGAAATAGCGTTTCAGATTTTATTCCTAAAATTATTGTTATCATTTTACATATCCATTTGTAGCATACGAAAATAATGTCAACTCATAATGCTCAGTGAAACAAGACCACAAGTTATGCTTTGTGTTAGTTTATATCCTGTATTAGCCTTAGTAGAGAGGGTGCAGCTGATAAATTGGTGCAGAATATGACCTATTTCTGGTTATATTTGTCTGTTGTCCTGTTGTAAACCTGTAACTACAATGAATTCTAAGCCCTGAGACTGAGATTAGAAAAAAGTCATGTGACTGCTTTTGGTTTTCTATTGTGCTAGTTTTAATTAGAAATAGAAAGTTCTGGACAAATCTGCCCTCAGGATCATATTTTTCTGGACCCCAGCCATATGCAGAACTCTGTCCTGGACTCTTATCCTGTCTGCCATGCTGCTCTCTGTGTCTCCTCAGATGATGTGGGATACAGAATCTGTTGTCCCTGGTGGTGCATGGCACCTTCCTCTGGCTTTCTGTTTATGGCAGAGCAGACTGTTGAACAGTAGCTGCTGCTGTCCCTGCACAGAGCTTTGTTGCTGCCAGCCAGAGTAAGGGAAGACCTTCAAGAACTCTCAGAAGATGCTGACAGTCATCACAGTGTCTACACAGTGCCCCTTAAAAAGGTAGTCTCTGGCACTCTAGATAGGCAAGGTGAGTGCCAGAAGTTGTCTTTCCCCTATTTTCCAGCTTGTGAAGTAGATATGGGTTCCTGTTTTCCACAATCTCTGCCTTCTGTATCAAAATAACGATTCTCAAGTTCCCATTTAATTCTCAGCATAGAGACAAATGTATTTATTTTTTCTGGAGGGAAATTTTTCTTTCAAGACCAAGATAGGGCATTTTGCTTCAGAGTTTTGTAATGATATGATGTGTAGCAGGCTGTTGTTGAGCAAGGTGGCTCAGATTTGACAGTGCTGTGGCTGAAATCCTTTGGGTATTTCACATGAGAGTGGTCAAAAACCTCCTGCACTTCTTTCTGTCCCTAACCCAAAATTAATTAATTCCTGTATTAAATAAATCTGTCTTTACTGCTGTGCCTTTAAGGTTTTCCTTTCAAATGCAAAGAAACATTAGATAAAGCCTCAGGAAGGGATAGGGATTGGGATTTTTGTGTGTTGTTTATTGTTTTTCCTTTTACAAAAGATAGCAGTTTAGATAGCTACAGAGCTTAGCCCGTAACAGCAGTGGATCTTTGGAGGAAGCATGGCAGGGGACAGTCTCTTCTACGGTTCAGGAGAAGGTATTCTCCTAAGTTGAAATGCTGGATTTAAATTTTCTCTTCCAATTTAGAGCCTTCAATACTGTGATTGAAGTTGTTGCTGGTTGCTTTTCCTAAGCTCCTTTTCTGTGAACAGCTGTATTCTCCAAGATAAAATCTCATTAGAGGGCAAACTGACACAGATGTCTCCAAGTGTGAAATAAAGTTAATGTTTTTGTGATATTAGAATTAGACGTTATAAAAATAACAGGAGTGTGAGGCATTGATAATGGAAGCAAAAAATGTAAAAATTGAACAGTGGAAAAACCAAATATGTCCTTGGCTGAAGAACTCTCAAGCAATGCCTGTCAGCCAGCCACGTTTTCTAATCAGCAACATTACCTTTAAATGACAGTGCATTTTCAAACACATCATTTAGCTTTTGAATGCCCTTCAGAATATTACTGGTGGGTTTTGTTCTCCTGTAGACTTCCTAGTTATACATTTCTTTATCTTATTATTTTTATTCAGGCAAAAAAGCTGGTGGCATAAAGCGAACATAGCACTCTTCAGAGTTGCTTAGGCTGCTTTAACTGGAGGAAAGCTGCCTGGGCAGATGGAAGGTGTTCTTGTCTGAGCACTTCTTTAGCTGCATTTTAAATTCCATTTGTTCTGTTAAAACAAACTTTCAAATAAGAGATATGACATACACTTTTTTCATTAATATTAATTATAGCAGTCTGTTGTTTAGTGTAAATTATCGCTATTTAATAAGCAACTTCAAAACAAGAAACTTGAAGTTTTTTGAGTTGGATTGAAAATAAAATGGCAATGTTCTGAAAAGATTATTGATTTGTAGGGTTTGCTGTGTTCTGCTTCCAGGAACTTCTACAGACCTTTGAGTTTTAACATTTGAATATTCATGCATTTAAAAACATTGGTTTGTATTTACTTTTGAATCATAATCATTTATTGTGTACTTTATATAAAAACTATATACTACAGATATACAATAGACTATATACTTTATTATCCTATAGATACTAAATAGCATTTACCTTATTCAAAGGTTTGTCTTGTGACAGAGAATAAATGGAAATCTTTTTCCTAAACTATCAGGTCTGTCCAAAACTTGTTTATTTTTTTCTTTTTAAAGCATGTTCAGTTGAAAGAGAGTTGGGAGGTAAGTATTTGAGTGTGCTTGTATGTGTGTATTAGAAAGGGGCCAGGGGGAACTCAAGAACATGAAAGGTCTGGAAGGGCTTTGTGGCTGTGCTAAATTGTTACCATGACACTGAATAATAGTGAGGTGATGAGCTGAATTTCTAATAGCATTAATGGTCCTGAGCAGCCCTTGTCTCCTGCCAGTAGAACATGCAGAAGTAGAGAAATAGTTCACAACTACGCTGTCCTCGGTTCTGCAGTAGCAATCATTTTTCTCCTCAGTAGCTGGTGCAGTGCTGTGTTAGTTGGTTAGTTAGTTAGTTAGTGTTTAGTTGCTGCTCAGTAATGTTTACTCTGACCAAGGACTTTTTGAGTCTCATGCTCTGCCAGGGAGGAGAGGAATCTGGGAGGAAGCAGAGACAGGACACCTGACCCAAACTAGCCAAAGAGGTATTCCATACCACAGTGTGTCATGCCCACTATATAAACTGGGGGCAGTTACCTGGAAGGGCTAAATCACTGTTCAGTCAGGCTGGGTATCGATCGGTGGGTGGTGAGCAGTTGTATTCTCTCCCTTCGTTATTTGCCTTATCATCATTATTATTATTGGTGGTAGCAGCAGTGGTTTGTGTTATACCTTAGTTACTGGACTGTTCTTATCTCAGCCTGTGGGAGTTACATTCTTCCGATTCTTCTCCCCATCCCTCCAGGAACGGAGAGAGGAAGAGAGGTGGCTCGGGGGAGTGAGTGAATGGCTGCATGGTTTCTGGGTTTAAACCATGACATAAGCGTTTCTCTTTTTTTCAAATGTGGCATGATGTGCACTGATGCATTGTGCTGAGAAGGAAGCTGGGTAGGGCAAAATACTTCCAGTTGGGCTCTTTCACTCATGTGCATCTGGCATGCTTATTTGAAGCTCGAAGGATTTTCTGAAAAGTAAATATAGGATTTGGGCTGTATCAGCTCCCATGTGTTCTCCTCAGCTTCTGGGCTCCAGACAAAGTGAAGCAGGAGCTCATCTCTGAATTTGGCTTTTTCTTCTTACCTGAAAAGTCAGGGTCATGAAAAGGTTTAAATTAAAATTACATTTAACATTTGGATAACCTGATAAGATTTCCTGTTCAAATCATATGCTGCAGTCTTTCTATCATCTCATCTTCTACCTCTGTCATGCCACTGGGCTGCTGAGTAACTTAGATTGCTTACCTCTAACGGTAAGTTACATAAGGTAAGGCAAAATTGATACTGAAGACTGGGAAGATGAGATAACAGTAGAGCAGATCTGTTACTCCATCACTGACTCAGGTTGCACCTGAAGGGTGAGAAATGCTGTCCTGCTGTGCCTGTCTGATACAAACTTATTGAGGCAGCAAGTGTTAATAGTTTCCTCCTTTTGGGTGCATTTTCACTAGATGAGCCACTGTCTGATTTCAACAGTTGGTGAGAAGATGATAGCTCTCAGAGTTTCTCTAAGCATTCACTTTTAAAATAGAGAGAATGGTTCTCACAAATTAACTTTATGTTTAAATCTGTTACCTATTTGTGAGGGTTTGGCTTTGAAGTTCTTATAAGTGGTGGCTACATGATGTCCCTTCACCTAGCAAACCAATCTGGTAGTACTCATGGCACAGCCTGGTCCTGCAGAACTTGCCCTGTTGGCAGTACAGAGAAACTCTTACTTGAATGCTGGTATTGTGTAGCTGTATTAATCTTTGCAAATGGGGGTTTAATCAGCCTTCTCCACAAAGGATTGATTTATTATGATAGAATTAACTTTTAAGACCTAGAATTGCAAAGGGTTGCTGCCCAAGCAACCATATTTTCCCTAAGATTGCTCCTCCATAGGAATGTATTGGAAAGGTTTGAACAAGATGGCAAATACGCAAGGTGTTTGTCCTCAGGACTAGCAGTAATGTCTTAGTGTTATGATGACTCAGAATTGAAAGGAAGTTTCGTGATCCCTCTGACATCCCTAGCAGGCAAAAACAACCATGTTAATTTTGTACAGAAAGTTGTAGGTGTGACTGAAATTTGTGTGAGCTGTGTTTGACCTAAAGCTGATTTCAAGAGTGTTTAAAGTTCAAGTAAAACACTTCTTGGAAAAGATGTGTTGACAGCATTTGTTTGCTTTTTCCATTTAGTGGATGCATTTCCCCATTTCTCTGAAGTGAAATTAGGTAAGCTGAAGACTGGGCTTTCTGCTGCTTTTTATGGTGATCTCAGCTGGAGTCACACCTTCATTTCTTGTCCTCAGGAGCAAATAAAGTGGAATCTCCTTCCTTAAAGGAAAGTGTGTATTTGTCTAAAAGGCATGCATTTAGGTTTTCTCTACATTAAATTGTGGAAGAGAAAATTCAAGCTTTGCCTGCATTTGCAGGGAACAAACACAAGAGTTTCCTATGGCTTGTGCTTACAAGCAGCAGCAGAGCATTTTCTGAAACACTAGCTGCTGCTGCTGCAAGGGTCCCTACTGGCTGGAAACGGCCAATAGCATCTATGGCACCCTCTGCACGTGGTGCACTCATGGGCACTTGGAGCACTTTTAGTATTCCAGGAAATCTATTTGACTGTATTTCTAAGTTTTATAGAGGGGCTGTAGCTGCCTGTTGGGCAGTCTAAGAAATTACATTTGTTATGTCATTTAAAAAGGTGTCCTAGTGACATCTCAGCAGGCTGCTGGATATGAGGTGGTTGGATTGTGGTGAGTCACAGGGCGGGAGGGAAGGAAGGGTGACTGTTGCTGGAGTGAAGTAATGATGAAATATCTTTAAGATTAATGTCCATTTACAGAAAGACTAAAAGTAAAAGGTCAACATACTTTGTCTGATGTGGTGTTTGGAATCAAAGTGTGTCAGAGAAATACTTAAGACACCTACCCATATCTCTGTATTTCCTCAAGGAATATCATTCACTGGAAATCCCTCAGTGCTTTGGACATATTAAAATGGTTGAACTTTTCAGGACAGTTTATATCCAAGTCTCATTCCTTTTGCCCTTTACAGAGTTGGTAAGGTTGGAGCTGGGAAGGGGGTGGAGTATCTTTCATTTGTCTCAGATCGAAATGTTTCCTAAGCCCATTGCACAGAGGGAAGGAATAGTTTCAGTCCCAGAAAAACTGGATTCTTCACTGCTGGAGAGAAAAATAGGCTTTTAATTTTATTTTTCCCCCCTTTTTTGTTTCCCCCCTTTTTTTTTTAATTGGAAACAAAATAGAAAAAAAAATTGTGTATCTTCTTATAAATCAGAGATTTGGTGGATAACTCCTTATGAATAACTATTCTTTAAAGAGTAATCTGCAATCCAGAATGGGTCAACACTGATTGGTGGTAGCTTCTAGCAGAAGACCAGTGGTCCCTTTCTCACAAGCTTCTTCCATTGATTCATTGTTTAATTATTGCCTTTTGTTACACAACTCCTAGTTAGAAATTTCAATATTGTTTTTATTAGTCTCCCCAACAATACTACAATTTTCAGCTGGAGCAAATTTCAGTTGAGCAAAGAGGTGGATTTCCAGTGGTGAGAGATGCTGAGGAGCTTGCAGGACCTGTGTAAAATGGTAGTGCTATGGACGGGTGATGCAAAGGCCAAAGACAAATTGGAATCTCCTTTGGAAGGTCATGGTAAGGCAGCCAAGGAGTGTGGCCTGGAGAAAGCCTCCCCAGCCCCTTTCTGTTTTTCCCTTGGGGAGGATTTGCCCCTGCATGGAAATGAGGACAGTTAGTTCCTTTAGTTTCAACCTACTTACTGTCTTGAGAGAATGCACCTGGATAATAGAGGCTTGCCAGACAGGGAACAGAATTGGCTATTACAGGTGCAGCCCAGTGCTAACTCCTTCTGTATTCCACATATTAAGGAGCTCTGTGGTGAGCAGTTTCATAATGTTAACTGGAGTGTATTGGCTGCATGTAAACAGGTACCCTGAGTCACTGCAGAGACGATGAAGACATCCACTGCAAGGAATTTATTAAGGGAGAGGGAGATGGTGTGTGTTAAAGCAGCAGGAGAGAAGCAATGTAGCACACAAGGAATACAGAGAAGGTGCCAAGTGCAGAAAATGCAGAGGGTTCCAAGATGTAGTAATGAGAAGTACTGGGAAAGCAAAAAAGGGGGAGAAGCAGACTGCAGGAGAAGTGACAAATATGAAGTAAAACTGTCATATTTGTATGTATATATATAGTGTGTATTCATACAGTACATAGTATGTAAGAGAAGGATTTGAATTTGATGAGATGGTGCAAAATGAAAGATTTCTTCAACAGCTGTATGTATTAATCTGCAGTTAATCTGACAACAGTGTAGAAAAGTCCAGACAAAACTCAGAGAGCCTGTATCAGGCTTGCACAAATAAAAAATTATACCTGCCCCCTCCTAAAAAGAAGAAAACCCTCAAAACCCACAAAAAACAAGCAAAACCCAACCCTGCAACACAAAAAATACCCACACCAACCCACACTTTCCATTCCCTCTGACGTATGCCAGCCTTTACACCAAAAGGTACATGCATCACAACACAGGCACCTCTGGTGGGATACTTGTGTTTGTTGCTGATAACGTTTCTCTCTTATAGGGAAGCCATCCGTGCAATGAAAAGTGCTGAACCTAAAATGATGCCTCATAACAAGCAGTGTAAGGGCTTTTTTTAGAGCCCAAATGATAGATAGAATTTGAACTTTCCTGATCGACTGGCAGCAGCTGTCTCCTGAGAACATGTAGAGAGTTGCACAGGGATTAATTATAAACATGCATCTTGATTTCCAGCTGTTGCAAAACATCTGCATGCTATAGATTGCCATTTGTACGTATAGTATTGTGCGAGAGCATCCTGGAGCTTACCGAAATACATGCTGGAGCCATGAATCAAACTCGGTCATGTGACGGAGGGGAGGTACTGGGCTGGCTCCCAGCCAGTGGTAGGAGCTGATGGGTGGAACAAACGGAGCATAAAAAGACTAATATGACTAACGGATCCTGGATGCGTGGTACCCTTATTTGGATCTACAGGAATGTAGGCTCTAGCAGTTCTGCAGCTCTACCAGCCTTTTTCCTGACACTGGAACTGCTGCTCACAAAGTAGAATCCTGCTGCTCTGTGGCAGGAAGGATAGAGAAAGAACATGGCCTGCATTTTGAAGGTAAATCTCTATCTGTTGCTTGAATGCATTGTTAGAGAGCCCCTTGCTGCTCAGAGGCATGGATTCGGTATGGTCCTATTGCATCTTCCTTGTCTTTCTGAATACTGTCTTTGTTTGGCAAATGAATATGGAGAGATTCTGCAACGTACAGCTGTGCTCTGCTTCCCTCTGCCATTCTTCTCTTTCCCTGCATTGTCAGAACTGCAAGCTAGCGGGAAGGGAAGTGTGTACTGAATAATAGGAGGGGGGGTGAGGGGTTCTGGTTTGTCTCAGCTGACTTTGAGCTGAATTCCTTCAGGATCAATAGCATTCGGGCAACAGACTTCCTAGTACAAAGGAGAGAACTGCAGGAAGGTATTTTGTTTTTCACTGACTGTGCAGCATTTACTGCTTTTAGAGCAAAGGTTACAGATGTATACAGCTGTCCCAGTTGCTCCTTAAGCACACACTCCCCTGCTGTATTTACCTAAGATCCACAAGCTCCACACAATTATACTTCATATTTAACTGCATTTGCTAATTAAACGACCTATTTCACGGAAGGATTTTCTCCTTCATGCCAGCAAATATAAGTATAAACTTACCATGTGATCGTATGCTTTCTCCAGCCTGCTTTCCTCACAGAGATAAAAGTATGTGCAACCAGCATGTCATGGAGATGGAGGGAGCATCACTAGTACTAAGTATTGAATGAAAGGGGAGGAGGCGGAAGTGCAGTCAGTTGAGAACAAGCAGCGTTTGTTTCCTTGCAGTGTTGTCACTTGCAGGGAGTCACTCTCCTGTGTCTGGCTTGTTGAAAGTGATTTGTTTTGGATTCTTCTGCAGTGTGCCTTGCTTCCTACAGTGTATATTTTGAATACATTTTTGCTCTGTTTCTTTTAGTAAATAAAACTGATCTGTGAAACTTTTGGTATTTTCAGTTTGATCTTCTAACAAAGGCTTGATTATCCCAAACTTTGTGATGGCCTCCTGTAGCAGTCACCTTCAGCATACCAGCAAAATTGATATATAATAATCATAAATAAAAAGCTTCTGCAAAGCTTCAAGGCAGTACCCAAATAATAAACACTCCTGTGTCTCCTTGGACCTAATTCTTGCCACTTCTTTTATGGCATTCATCTTTAAAAACAACTTCTTATTTTACTGCACTGCATTCCCCTTTCATTCATTCTCTACTCTTGGGTCTCTGGTACATGGGTGATTTTGAGTTTTATTCTGTGAGCATGTAGGTTGTGGCATTTAATAAGGATGGCAAAAACTGCTCTGAGCTAGCAGGTTCTGCTTGGAGATAGATGGTAACAAACTCCTTTGAACAGACAGCACTGACAACTGTGCTGTATTAAGTTGTGGCTTGAGGTGAGGAGATACGAGCTCCATGAATGAGGCCTGGTTTCATAAAAATAAGCATGTGCACTCCTGTTTAAACACTCTCTGAATGACTTAGCTTGGATTTGCCCATGATTCAGAAGGCAGAATTTCTTTATATTTTTCTAACTATGTGGAGAAATCACATGCAAAATCATCCCTCCGGCCCTAACAGTTAAATAAGAACATCCTTTTACAAGAAAATCCTCTGCACAGTCTGGTGAGACAGCCTGCCATAAGCAGGACTTCTGAAGGGCTTGCCTTTTAGACTTTGCATTATAACACAATAAATACCTTCCCTTTGCCCAGGCCTTGAGCTCTGTTTGGTTGTGGTTTTGATGATTAAATTAATAGATAAATTGGTATTCCATGACAGACATCCCTCTGTGAGCTTAATTCTTAATCTTGTTAATACAGGCAGGTGCAAGGATGAAAAGTGAAACAGCTATGTGAGGATTAGCTTTGCCATAAGGCAGGCTGGACTTTCTCAGACAGACATCCCATAGGGGTAATTTAAATGTCTAGATCAAGATACTCAACAGTGCATAAGTTTTAATGTAACGCCTACAGGTACTCCTCAAGCTTTTACCATAACAAGGAAATTCAGAATATGTATATTTTTGTGTGACACCAGGGTAATTCCTTCCTGAAAAATATAAACCTGTTCGCTACAGCCCCCACATTTCTCAAGGTTTGTCCTGACTTTCTCATTATTCAGTCACTAGCCTGTGTTTGAAACATTAAAAATAAAATAATAATAAATATTTGTGCTATAGGTATAGATTTTAAGTAAGTGGTGGTACAGTGGATTGGAAGCCAGAACAACTGTGCGTCCTTACCCCTTCAACCCTGAGTGCCTCTATGGCCCTGCCTTGTGCCTTTCCCTGTCCCTGTCAGATGTTTGAGTTCTGTATATGTGAGAGTTTAATATAAATGAGATTGGACAGAGATGTCTGTAAAGTGCAAAGAACAGAAGTGGCTATTAATTAGCTGGAGTTACTTACAGTGGTTGAGAGCATATTAAAAAAAGTGTGTAACCTTTAGATACCAAGACCTCCTTTTGCTGTGACTGCTGCATGAAATAATCTCTGTGTGTAACCCTTGTAGAAATGCTTGGGAAGGTGATTCTCTCTAGGGCACGTGCTGTCTCTGGTGGTGTGCACTCTCCCCAGGTAAGATTGGTGGGGCTGGTACTGAGCATGGCTTTGGAGGCTTTGTTTCCCAGTGGGTATTGAGACCTCATTAAAACTGTTGAAACTCTCTTCTGAGGATGAATTCTCTCTTCTGCTGATGAAATGCAGAGAAAGAGGCAAGTTCTAAGATGCAGGATGTGTTTTTAGTTTTTCCATCATGTTTTTAAAAATCGTGGCAGAGGAGCTGAGTGAAGTGTAGGCATTTCTTGGAAGCAAACAGTTGATCATATGCTGTTACTATGGTAGCTACATGCCACCTTGCTGATTACTATATTAATAGTGATTATTATTTAGGTAGTCAGTATTAACTTTAAAGATGCTGAAGTCCTCAACTTCTACTGTACCAGCCACTGACCTTTTAAAATGATGACAAATGTTACTCAATAAATTATTTCAAAGAAATGCTACTTTTTACATAATTGAAAAATGATACTTTGATTTACCTGTTTTCCTACAATGGATGCAATGTGAATGATAATGTTACTCTGTACAATGTTGATATTCCCCACCAGGATACTATTAAAGCAAACAAAACAGGTAACTTAGTTCACACATGTTCCACTTTGCAGGGGGATTATTGCTTCCCCGATTTACAAACTCTTCTTTTTAAATGGAGGTTTTGAAAAAGATGATGGAGGTGGATTATATTGTTGTCATAGTACAATTTTAACTGTGTAGGCTTAATGGGGTAGAATTTAACAAAAGAATTCCGTGCGTGATGGGCCCATATAGTAAGGACTAAGCATGAGGAAAGGTTTTCTTCTTGTTTGTGTGCTTTGTATTCACTGTGAAGTAGAAAAAGACACTTATGTCCAGTCTATAGGCACATGAAGTGACTTTCGGCCAGTAGAGATCACAAGTGAGTTGAAACCTTCAGTGAAATCGTGTGGCCCAAAAAATCTTTGTATAATGTGAGGTGATGTTCTTATTACCACAGCTGATTGTGAGCTCTCTTAGAGCAAACAGGTGGCCAAATAAAATTGTAGCCTTTTTGATAGTTTCATTTTTTTATCTAATTCAAAGACTGAAAGGATTGTTTTGCAAAATGTAACTTGCAGGTTTCAACCAAACCAACCCCTTCAACACATGCCCATAACAGTTTTCTGCATGATGCTGTCAAAGCTGATCATACTTGTGTGTTCACCTGATTGTTTTGCATGTTTTCTTGCCAGGTTATCTCAGCTGGTTTAATTAAATCCACAGGTTGCATTCCCCTTAGTTCACATGGTAAGCTATTTTTGGCAGGAATTTTCTTTGAGAGTTTTCTCTGAGTATTCAGTGGCCTATGTTTGATTGTGGTCTTCAGACACTGCAGTAATACAGATAAGGTTACTATCTACGCTTCATCTGCACATTTGATAGCAAAGCTGATCTTGTTACATTAAGTTTTCCACCCTGGTGAGTAGCTGTTCAGAGGGAGGAGGCAGAAGGGTCTAAAAGTATCTGGTGCCGCTGTTTGTATGCTTGTCATTCTGGATATTTGGTAATTAATCTGATTTTTTTTTAACCTCTGTGCACATGATGGAGATTGTAGATATTTCCTCCCAGTTTTCTGTGTCATCAAAAGCACATTCCTTGTTTTACTTCTGCTCTCTTTTGTCTGGTAGGCTTTGTATTTCACCGTAATTTGATTTGCTGCTAGGATCACTCTAGGATTTGAAGGATTCAGGGTCTTCCATAGAGATGACCTCTATATCCTGCTTGAATCAGCTCCAAGATAATTCACATACGGCCTCGACTGCTAAATTGTCTGCAGCAGTATTTATGCATGACATCCGTCCATTTTCCTATGCTGAGAGTTGTACTTGGATCCTGTTTGATTCTTGTGCTGTGCACGAGACCCTAGGGAAAGGAACAAAGGTGACCTCCCCTGCTCATGAGAGTATGCCCATCTGTGGGCCATTTCCCAGCAAAGACTAAATTTGCTGCAGGTTCACTGGGATATGAACACTCTTGTCAGCCTCTCTTAACCTGGTGATGATCAATAGGTTTGTGGTCTGTGGTATATCTGATGTGACTAGAATCATCCCTAGGAGTATGTGGTAATATCTCTAGGGATGGAAGGTATAAAATACACACAGGTGCCCTTTATGAGGTACATACAGATGAATTGGAAAATAACACGCAGATACAACAAAGAGTTACAGAACAGAAGTAATCCTGAGATTACTGCCTCATTCTGAGGCAGTAACCAGGTTTCTTGTTGGATCATTCTATCCTTATTTGCTATGGCTGATTTTTCCCCTGCTGCACCCCAGCAAAACTAGTAAAACTCCACAGTTAATTCTTTCTGATGCTCTTTCTACACTGGATAGTTCTGTTTTCAGTGCATTTCTTAAAATTATTCTGATTCTAACTAAAATACTTTGTTGTTGCTGCTGTGCATTATTTACTTCTCAATTGCTCCAAAGTGAATGAAGCTGCATTAATCAATCCGGCAATGTGCAGGGCTAGGATTTGCTCTTTCATGGTCCACTGATGTTTAATTACTATCTAGGATTTTATGGAGTGTAGTACATGGAACTTTGTAATTTTTTTTTTTTTTTTGTTTTTTTTTTTTTATTATGTTGGCTTCTTGAAAATATAAGGAAGATTTAAATTTAAAGAAGTATAAAATCACTTTTCATTCTCCCAACAATCTTTGATTATACATTAAAGACAATATATCTGCTCCTTCCCAAGCAGAAGGAGGTGGCACTCTAGTCAGTTTAATCGTACAAGAGGGCTTGCTATGGCTGAATGGATTTGATTTTGATGTCTGTGTAGCTAAGCCAAGACAATCTCCAGTGTAAGCGTACCTTAGTTGGTTTAAAATTCATTAGAGATGTAAAAACTAAAACCACAAAACCACCATGAAATTAGGAGCTGTATCATGCTTGGAATTTTACATTTAAATAGTTATGTGATACAGCAGCAGTGGGGGAAAGGTTTTTGTTTTGTAGATCATCTTTTAGCAATGAAAGGCGTCACCCAGATGTTTTAGGTTCCCCCTGACACAGAATACACAACTGCTGTGCACATTATCACAGGTACAAAATCGCCTATAAAAAGTAATCTCATAATTCAGCCTCTTTGGATTTACATGTGAGCTTCAGTGGTTTAAGTCTCATTCTTTTTTCAGTTTTCATTTTGACATGTCATGAATGCCAGAGGACATGTCATAGGATGACGTAAAACATCATAGGAAGCAGCAAATTCTTTGACGTAACATATCAAACCCCTTGAGATATAGGAGAGATGTGCTGTTTATTTCTTGGGAGACGTCAGCTCAGAGGAAAGCATACTCTATTTTGTGACAGTAGCTATAAACATTAGCTATTCATTTAAGGGCGTCTGAAATGCAGCTTAAAGTATCCATTTTTTTAGCTGTTTATTTAGGTTTTAGTCGCAACATCTCTGCAGTTAACCTGAAAAGGCAGAGCTTTCAGCATTTTCTCTGTTCCTTTGCCATGTTTCATTCCAGCAGTATCTGTGCACCTTCCAGAAGTATACGTAGTACTGGACATGGTGATCTGTCCAGGATTTGTTCTTTCATCTTTTCCCAAGGAAGCAAATTTGTGCAGCAGGTGGGACTTTTTTTAAGAGGGACTTTTTGTCTGTGGCTTAAAGAGAGAAGAGAGGGGGAGATTTTGTGTATTTGTTGAGAAAGGTCAAAGGGTCTCACAGCATGGAATGGAAGGAGATTTTCTTTATCTTAATGGTGATTATTGGATTAATATAATTTCTGGACTAAGCTGTTCCCCAGAGTGGTTTTTATCATAGAATAAAGAGGTTTTTTTTTGTGCAAGAAAAATGGAATTGCTTGTAAACTTATTTTAGATTTTTAGTTTGACTTTCAGATATTAAACTGATAATTCATTCTGTGGTTGTTATCCATGACACTTTCCCAGTGCATTCTTCTGCCTACCGATTGCTCTACAACCATGGTCTGATTCATAGCGTAGAATGTTAGAATTGTGCACATACATAACAAAGAAGAGGTGGAGGCGTATTTTATCTTGCTAGTATCTGAGACTGCTTTTTAGGAGCCAGGAACTGATCTTTGTGGAGATCTGTGAGCAAGGTGGGTAAATGATGCTCTATTTATTGGATGTATTCCCAAGAAATAAGGTAAAGCTCTACACTGTGCCCTGTCATCTCTTAAAGCCTGAGGGAGCAGTTGCCTCACTGTTGTCAGAATCACTCATGTGGGATCAATTTGTTATTTCTGTTGGAAGAAAACTTGCATCTACTGAGTTTTGTGTGGTGGTTCTTGTAAATAATCCTTGCCCTGCTGAGATAAAAAAGATCAGCACTTTTTTAGGGGTTCATTGGTTTCTGCAGACTGGAAACTTGGACTAAAATAGGACAATGTGTAATTGTGATGTATGTTGTGTCCCTGAGGGCAGAATGAAACATGGCTGCTTGAGGGGTGAATTTCTATATCTCATTTCAGAACTTTTAAATATTAAACTGAATATGCTCTGCATATTTCTCCCCCCTTCAAGAACACTGAACATTTATACAAATATTGCCTTTATACAGTTATAAATATGCTTCTGTTAGTAGTGTCACAAGTTTTATTGAGTAGGATATGCTGGTGCATTTATATGCTTTTTAGGAGGTGTACAGGTGTGCTATTTTCCTTTTATATTTTAAAAACCAGTCAACCAACTGAAATCATGTTATCAGGACAAAATTTATATAAATGGGGGGTGTATTCAAAATAATGACAGTTATTCTGCTCCTGATCATTTTAGCAGAAGCACCTGGAAAATATGATAATTCTCAGTTTAATACTCTGAAATTGGATGAAATACCATGCTGGGTATTCTTTTTCATCTTTACTATTGAGAGAACAAAACTGAGGCAGGAACTGAAATGGAGGGATTTGGGAGATCAAATCTTGAAGTGATACTCTTCAGGAGTAATGGCTTGTGCTGTCTAAAGGCAGTCCTGTTAAGCAGTTCTTGTATATTTGTACAGCATATGTAACACCGTAAAATCATCACTGGGGCTCCAAACTCACTAATAATGAAATGAAGCAATAGCTTCTTATGAAAGGTATATTCTGCAGCAATTTGCATTAACAAAAGGCTTGGAATGTGAGCATAGGCAGCTAAGGTGCAGGTGTGGAGAAGTTGGAAGTAATCAGAAAAACATGTTTATTTCATGGGAATAGCAATTTGTAGAGAAGAGATGCAGGCTGAATTATTTATAGATCCTGTATCTTCTAACGAGATACTCCTTGCATGTGAATTTGATTGGTTTCTATCTTCTGTCTCTTTCTAAAATAATTTTTCCTAAAATTATATATAATCTCACTGCTAGCAAGACTTTGCCAAGTCTTCGGCAAAGGGGATGCCCTTCTGCACATGTAACAACATGAGACGTCATTCCATGAGGTTTGGTGTTTGAATTCTAATGAGAAAAGCAAGAAACCAAAAACCACTTTATTTTTTTTTCTTGCAAACTTCACAACCTTTTGTTAATCATCAGTTTTGTTTCTTCTAATTCTGTTGTTTACTCAGATTTGAATGTAATTCGATGATATTACATTTAGGAAATAAGAATGGGTATTTAATATGCATACTGGTATTATTTCAAAGCCACTGAGGCCAGTAGAATATCACCTGATGTACTTTGAATGATTATTATTATATTATTTTACATTAGATCATGAAATTATGTGTTTGTGCTTTATGTACATGCTCCTTCAAGGATATCACCAGCAGAGATAAAGATGTCATTACCCCACTTTACTCAGCTCTTGTCAGGCCACACCTGGAGTACTCTGCTCACTTTTGGTCCCCACTATATAAAAAAGGTGTGGACAGGCTGGAAAGGGTCCAGAGACTGGCCATAAAGGTGACAAAAGTACAGAGAAGCTGCCTTATGAGAAAAAGCTTGAGAGAACTGGGTGTGATCAGCCTAGAGAAGAGCAAGCTCGGGGTGACTTTATCCCCATGTCCCACTATTTAAAGGGTGGGCACAAAGCAGACAGACTATCTTTTTACAAGGAGCTGCATGTAAAAGACAAGGGGTAACAGGCACAAGTTAATCCTGGGGATGATTCCACCTGAATACAAGAGGAAAAATTTTCACAGTGAGAGCAATTAGCCATTGGAATAATCTCAGAAGTGGTGGACACGAAACACAACACTAAATATTTGTAGAATTCAGCTGGACACGGTGCTGGGGCATCTAGTCTGGTTATGCTTTGCCTAGAAATATTGATTTTAGATGATCTTTGAGGTCACTTCCAACCTGATATTCTATGATTCTGTGGTTAAGGGTAAATTCGTAAATTCTAGCTCTTCTTTAGGAGTGGAAGTCACTTTATTTTTTGGATTAATCCAAAAAGTTTTTCATGTTTTAATATGCTGTGTTTTGCTGTGGGATGCAGTTACACTTGAGTAAAGTTCCTATACTGTTTTGTTTGCACTGATTTGTCAGAGGAATAAAGATTTTAATCCCAGTTTGTGTGTGTCCACACTGGGGCTTATGTGATTAGAAAAATAATAAGGAATTTCAATAAACGTTCCTAGCTTAGGCCTTTCAGGCATACGAAGAAGTTATTTACAAGTTACTGCCTGTCAGCTGATCTATTGTAATTTTCCTGTGTTTGCATTCATCTGTGGCAAGCTAGTCAGGTAATAATTAACTGTTAACAGAAGAGAGCTTCCTACTAGTGCTTCTGATGTGGAGGGGAGAAAAAAGGTGCTTTACATTTTAAAAAAGGGAATGGAGAATGAGACTGACTCATTCTCTCATCGAATCCTCAGGAGATGTGAAATGTGTAATGTGGAGGAAAAAAAGCTGTTTGAAGACACATTTTTTGTAATTTGGATATGGAAGTTTTGCCAGAAGAAAAGCTGTAACTTTTTTTTTTTCCATATGATTGAGAGGGTTTCAGACAGCTGTGTTGGTGTGGGTCTCTCTCCCTCTTCTATCATTCTTTTATTTCCTTCCATGGGGTGGGCATAAAAGTATTTTTACAGAAAAAATAGTTTTACCTTACTAAACATTTTTATTCAGGAGGGAAATGGGGAAAAAAGCCACTGAATATTCTAAACAAGATAAAAGAAACAGCATCTTTACACTTCTTGAACTGTATCCTCACTATAGTGTGCGTGTTCTCTTAGCCAGCACGAACTGCTCTACTGAGACCTGGCAGTCTGTCTCTGCAGTTCACAACTTTTATTATGAAGTGTAATTCATACTGTGTTTTTCCTTTGTGGTTGCTGCCATTTCCCCACTCATACCGCATTAAACCAATTAAGGTATCTTAGTGGTTTTACCAAGTCACTTCAGATGAAACTGGAGAACAGATGACCTGGAAGTGTCATAGAAGCTTCCCCATGTAACCACACTTCCTTTTGACAATACTAAATATAGAGACTTAGTCTCCTCGTCTGTAACCGCTGCCTTAACCACGAGAACAGACCCAGATCCCAGAACCAAATGTGTAATCCAAGAACCAGATAGTCAATGTGTGGTCGCTATCCCAGGGAGCCAATGACTATCCCTTTCCTCAGTGTGGCTCTGGCTTTGAAGACTGGCACCTCTGAGCCATCTATGGCTACTCACTTTCCCCTCTGTTACAGCACAGCGGTATGTGCCAGCACCTCCTCACTTATGGTCCTGCACAAACTCTGCATGCCACAAAATATTTGCATTGCTTAACTTCTACATTTGACTGTGTCCCTGCCCATGGCAGAGGGGCTGGAACTAGATGGTCTTTAAGATCACTTCCAACCCAAACTATTCTATGATTTAGGAGGCAGTAGTGTATTCTGATAGCACTAATACAGTAGTTCTAGACAGTAATTGTACTCAACCATTCTAACAGACAGTGACCACGGCTGTTGTATTTATGCTTTTAAGCCCTTTATTTCTTCAGATATGGTCTTTTACTCAGCATTTAAGTGTGTATATATGTGGAGACAGTGTTCTCACAGGAAAATGAATATTTGGTACATGAGCTCTAAATAACTCCAAGGGTTACAGCAAGGCTGTGGGAGGCCCGAGGAAGCCTAAGCAAGCAAGATAAGAAGCTGTAATTCACTGACTTATGAGAACTGTGGACTGTTGGCAAGCGTTCGAGGTCAAGTTCTCACACCTGTGCTTAACCAATTATATGTTAGTCACTAAGGGTCTTCAAGACAAGTATCCAATCATGGTATGCCAAATTGCTGTAGGTGTGTGTAAGCAATAGTATATAAGGAGTTAATGCTTTGCAATAAATGGCTTTTTGTCTGATCATATTGGTCTCTGACTGAGTCCTTTCCGCGGTATATATAGATATATATATATTTCCCTAAAATGGTTTTGGTTCTTTTCTGCTTCTTATTTCTGCAGATCATAGATTTTATTTCTATCACTTTGTCCTACAGCCAAATATTTTTACTGAAAAGAATGATTATCCATAACTGCATCAGTCAGATCTTAATGAAACTGTTCAAAGTCCACTCTATTTGTTTGTTGTATAATGTGGCCAAACAAGACTAGACAAAATTTTCCATGCAAGACCAAGACACAAGAGTGACTGTGCTGTAGTTGGTGTTTATTGAAAGAGCAATACTGTATGTCTGTCAGATAAAGATTATTAAAACTGCTTGTGGTCTAGCATCTTGCTGGCCTCTGAAGATATTTTGTTTCCTGTTGTTTTACAAAATGCAGTCTGCATTCCAAGCTCGACCGTGTGTCTGGAAGGCAGTGGGTTAGTTCATCTGCTGTCTCCAGGGGGTGCTTCTGCTTTTGAGGTACCGAGGTGAAGCTCAGCTGGCATTTTGTTAAAGCTTTGTTTGTTTTGCCTCTTGGTGTGTCTGGTATTTCAGATGAGGGCTGGAAAATGGATGTTTCTGAAAATTCAGCCTTCCGTATTTGCTAAAACTAATGTTACGCTTCATGGAACTTATGAATTAACCAGAAGACTGTGCTTTTTTCCCCACTGAGGTCTTGCATGAGACCTTATTACTACTCACCATTCATTGATTCCGGTGGGAAAAGCTGACTTGGTGTACTTGTTCTGAATGCAAACTGCAAGAGCTGTTAGAGCTGCAGATTTCTATTTTGCCTTTTACCTCTGATCATCAGTTTCAAATCTGCCTGAGGCTATTGCAGTGAGGAACAATTGTACAGTGAAAAGTGCATCCCCCAAAAGACAGATATCATGCAGGTCACAGACATGCGGAAAAGGATTGTACCTACTTTTTAGCTTCAAAATCTGCAGGAAAACATTATCAGTAACACTGAAAAGAAAATTGATTTTTGACAGACTTGCTGCTTTTTAGTTTTTTCTGTTTGCCAAATCTTGCTCTCAAAGGGAAGTCTTTGTCCCCTTGTGAAAAAAGCCAGAGTCAAATTTCCTTTTGGCCCTCAAGGCAAGATACCATGACTTCTCATAATTTGTGGATGGCACCATTAAGCCACTGTTGTTGTATTTGTAAAGTGTCTTGGAAAGCATTGCATGAACGTGATCTAAAGAAATTTATAGTAAAATGTAATCAATCTATGGAAATATCCCTGTAAAATGGGCAAATGGAAAATTCATCAGTAGTTCAGATAAAACTGTGGGAAGTCTCCTTGGGGGGTGTCTGTGTAGAGCTAAAATATAATAAAACCCCAAATATCCAATTAATTTAAAAATTATTTGCTGGGAGGAAAAATTTATTTTCTTGTAGCAAATGAAAATGAGTTTTGAAATTGTATTTTTGTATAATTGTATCAGTCTTCAAGGTCTACAGCTCTAGCAGCCTGAGATGTGTGATAACTAATCACATATTTCTTCACTCAGTAAAGAGTTCTATAAACAGCTGTATACTTTGTTAGTTATATTGTTTATCAGTGTTTTATTACTAATGGTTAAAAATTCCTGTTTTCATAGAATTGTAGAATGATTTAGGTTGGAAGGGACCTTTAAAGGTTATCTCATTGCTTGGACCAGAAATGCTATGATAACATTGATCTAGTATTTCCCTTTAGTTGACATAGGATTATTTTAACCTTGGTTTAGATGGGACATTAACAATTTTATATAAATAAGTTATGCTTTGATTTTCAAGCCATTACTTAAGACCTTCTCATCCAAATGAAATGAGAAGAATTCCTTCACTTAAGTAGAGTTACTGTTTTACCTCATCTTCCCTACTATCTGTAGTTGAAAAAAAAGTGAGATTATAGGATCCATATTAAATCGTGGATATAGTATTCCAGATGACTCAAAAGGATAGAGCTATTTTACAAGCTTCTATAACTATTAAGCAAGCAGAGTACAAAGGAATTGGCATCTGACTTATTGCCTTGATATTATATTACAATATATCCCAACACAAGAGGGGCATGGACCTGCTTGAGCAAGTCCAGAGGCCACAAAGAAGACCCAAGTGCTGGAGCACCTCTGCTATGGAGAAAGGTTGATAGTTGGGCTTGTTCAGCATGGAGAAGGCTCTGGGGAGACCTTAGAGGAGCCTTCCAGTACCTAAAGAAGGTCTACAAGAAAGCTGGAGAGGGACCTTTTGCAAGGGCATGTAGTGATAGAACATAGGGCACTGGCTTTGAACTGCAGGGAAGATTTAGATTAGGTATTAAGAAGAAATTCTTTACTGTGAGGGTGCTGAGGCACTGGCACAGGTGCCCAGGGAAGCTATGGCTGCCCCATCTCTGGAAATGTTCAAGGCCAGGCTGGACTGGGCTTTGGCCAACCTGGTCTAGTGGAAGGTGTCTCTGCTCATGGCAGTGGGGTAGAACTAGGTCATGTCTAAGGTCCCTTCCAACACAAACCATCCTATGATATTCTTGTGTATAAAGAAAAACTATTTTTGTGGTTTAGTGGGCTTGCTTCCTTTTGGGAATTTAGGGCTATTTATAGTTTAGGTAACAAAGGTGTTAAAAACCTCAGATAATGAGCCCGGTTTTGCTGATCTCGTGTGAAAAGTTCTTTCCTAATATTCCATTTTTGGATGCAGACTCTGATGACTTAATTAGTGCAATACATGTACAGTATTGTTAGATGTATGCAATGTACTTGCTTAATAGTTTCTTTGTTTTTGTACTTTTATTAGGCATCTATTGCCATGCAGTCCAGGAAGAAAGGTAATGAAATATAATAAGGGCTATATCCAAAGCTGTGGAAGGAAGTGATTAAACTTAATTGAACTAATTTCTTTGAAGCATAATAGCATATACAAAGAACTAATTTAAAGCAGATTTAGGCAATGCCTGCTTTGAAATGCTAGCCTGCAAATAGATAAGTATTACCTTATGATACTCTTGTGTAACCTAAGTCTGGAGATGAGGTCTAATAATAGAGACTTGGGATAAGTTTTGATAAGAGATGTCACTTTCCCAGTTCATTACACTCTGCCAATCAGAAAAGAAATCCCAGAAGTGCTGTCCGCATCTTATCAAACATCTGCAATAGAACTGGGCTATCCCTGAAGGTATTCGATAATGGCAACTTCATCAGCAGCTGTCATAAGCCCTCAGTTGGAAATTATAGGAAAAACTACATTAATAAATCTAAAATCAAGTTATACTGTATTTTAAAAAGTTACTTGAGAAGGAGTAGGATTTCATGTATCTTTGTACTGTAATATTCTTATGGAATTTAAAGGTCCAGCTGGTTTTACATCAGGAGTTTGTTGGGCTTATTTCTGCAATAAACAGGAAAACATGTGGGTTGCTCGTGTGGGGGACTGAATATGAAATTTGCCTAAAAACCAGGTAAGATAAAATTAGTTTTTACAGCACACATGCCTTATTTCTTTGCAGATCTGATGCAAGCAGGAGAACCTTGAACATTTAGAAATTTAGTTTTCTTACTATTTAGTGCTTCAGAATTTCCTTCCACCTGCACAGTGACTCTAAATAAAAATAAGTATCTCAACTGGCTAACTGCTCTGGCATACTCCAAAGTAGCTCGGTGTGAGTATACCTTCTCCTTCTCAGACCCACAATGGGGGAAAAATATGGGACTAAGAGCTGTGAAAAACAGCTAATCCCCTCTGAATTTGGCTGATGGTTCAAGTGGTGGTAGGAATAGAGAGGAAAGCAGGGGCTGTCCCTGACTGCATATGGAAGAGGAGACAGACTTTTCCACCACAGAAGTGGCAAAATGTAATAAACCATACATATACAGACTGGAAGATGTCTACCATAAGGAAGAAACAACAGAATGGTAGTCTGGGCTTTTTTTTTCTGTTTTAATTTCTTTGTTGTGACAGAAACGCTAAACAAGTGTGGGTAAGTAAGATTTACTGCAGCACTGCAAGTGGGACTGCACATGGAATGTTTTCTTAGGGTTCATTTGCGTCTTAGACTCTTGGTAATTCATGCCACAGGTGGGGATTTTATAACAATGTATGCATAATACAATAGACTGCATCACCAGGTGTTTCTGTCTTTCTTGTGAGAGGAAGGTAAAGTTGGCTTCTCCTTTCTGTGTTGTAATAGTAGGTTGGTTGGTTGGTTTGTTTCTTTTGGTTGACAAAAAGAGGATTCAAAAAACTTTGTTTCTTGTACTGCTGAGAGAAACATTGTTCAGTGAAAGCCAGCTGTAGGAGGGCTAATTGAGGGACAGCAGAGAATTGCCTCACAAGCTTTGCCTGTGTGAAGAGATCTGCATGCAGCAGTGCTCTTTTGACATGGGAGCAGGACCATGGGGCTATTGCTGCTGCTCTGAAAGACAACAATGGATTGCACCTGGGTTGGATGAAGAAGTGAAGTGCCTGAATGTATTTCGTTTAATGACAGCCTGTCATCTAGCTTAATTAAGGTCTCTCTTCAAAAGAGAGGTCTTTAACTACTGTATGGATTTTTAAAGCTTTTCTATTCCCTGGTAATGTAGGCACCCAGGGGAGATCACGGCTTGCCTCTATTCGTTTCCTGCCATAGGCCAAGAGTAATTCTAAAGAGTGACAAAGCAGATGGAAAGGACTTGTTGGATCAAATGCTAGGCAAGTTTGTCCCTTGTCCTCATCCACTAGAACAAACAGTGAGTGTACTTGTGTGTATGGGAACTTGGTGTGTCCATGCTTGCTTTCTATAGGAACTAAAATTAAAAATGAAAATTCCCAAAGTCTGAGGTTTCTCCTTTGCAAAGCATAGTGGGAGGCAGATAACCACCCCCTAATGCCCTAGTTGTTAGAAAAGAAAAATCTTATGAGAAGAGCCTGAGAGTCTGGGTTTGCCTAGCATGGAAAAGCAATGATCTAGGGTGTAGCTTCTAGCAGTCTTCTACCTCCAGAAGGGTTAGAGAAGATGGGGACAGGCTTTTCTCAGAAGCATAAAGGAAAATGTCAGCAGCCACAAGTTGTTACAAGGGAAATGCCAACTAAATATAAGGGAGAAAAGATTTACACTAAGACTGGAATAATACTGGCACAGAGGCCTGGCATAAACAGCCTTGGAAATACTCAAGACTCAACAAGACAAGGCCCTGAGTAACCTGATGCGATTTTGAAATTAGACCTATTTTAGGCAGGAGGTTTAACTGGGTGATCTCTAGAGGTCTCCCAGTCTTAATTATTCTGCTATTTTATGATTTTTACGGTGCTGCTGCCGTCGCTATTCATAATGTTAATTGTAGTACACCATATGTAGCAGGTTTATTGAAATGTGTCTAATAGCTGTGTTAACAGAATCATCCTCACCTTGTGAGCAGGTCAAACATTTTTGGTTCTCTTTAATCTTGCTGAGGTGCCATAGTGTTACCTCCAGAACTAAAAACATTGGAAGTTTAATTATTTTACCTGTAGAGGGATGGATTGAAGAGCTGGAAATGGTAGCTCTTCAGTCATGAAGCAGAAGAACCATTTACCAGTTGGCTTGGGGCATGAATTAATTACTTACTAGTTATCCTGAATGTAGTATTCTTAATGCTTTGTTAATGTCCCTGCAATTAAGTGCAGGCTTCTCTTGAAAGGAGTTACAGTTTGCAGTACTCTTAAGAAAGCTTAAAGAATTGTATTTGGCAGCAAACTTTAATGTGGCAGTTGTTTTTTTGTGCTAGAGCCTAAATGTAATTTCTTCATACATAATGCACTCAGCTGAGAATCTTCTGAAGTGGTGGAGTGTAACTCTTCTTTTTGTGCCTGTGTTCAACTAGACAGGAAAATACAGCTAAACTGATAAGCTTCTACTAATCTGGTTTGTGAGACAGCAAGTGTGAAGTTGGTCCATCTCTTTTTCAGCTCTTTTTTCTGTAGTTCACTGACTCATCTTGCTCTGTTTTTCCCAAAGACCCCATTTAAAACCTATATTCAGGGTTATTAACTTCTTCACTGAGAAAGTAAGCTTTATGCAATTACAAGAGAGACTACCTGAAATCAGGTTTATAGCTTACCACTGGTACGCAAATTATATAGGGTTTTTTTGGCATTAAGGATTGGTGAGGGAGTGCTTGATACATGTGCCTTTAATAGAGCTAAATATGATGAACAGGAGTGATTTATTCCAGCGGTCTGTTTCTGCTGAAATCCACACCTTTCCTTGTTTCTCAGGGATTGTAGTGCAGGCAGAGAAACCTTGAGCTCTGATCGCACAAACTGGATGTTAAGACACTGCTATTTGCATTTCACATTATTTTTGATAGAATGGTAGAATGTACAATATTGTTCATGGACAGTGTCTGGTTGATATGCCCAAGCATACTCTGATGGGTTTTGAAGGAGTTTAAGAAATACTTTGCTTTGTGCTTATCTGACATTTTTCTTGAGGATTATGATTCAAATGTGTTGTCAAACTTATTTTTATTTCTGCTGCTTGCTCACCATAGCTTCAAATCAACTGCCTGCTAAAATACTCACTGGTAAAGTTGTTATCCTAGAATATTTGTGGAGACAAAGGTCAATTCACTGATGCCTGTAAAATGAATGAGTTCTAACATTACAGTCACATTTCTTTACTTCAATGTGATTTGGCCCTCCTGCTAGTAGTGCTTGCTTCTCATCTGAAAAGGTTCAAATGACTGTCCTATATCTAATATGCTGTTATGTGTCATCTTTTTGGATTCAAGGCTAAACTTAGTCCAGGTTCTCAGCCAAATTGTGTAAATGGTGGATGTCATATGCTTTGGATCCTGTGACTCCTGAAGTAAATTACATATTTTTGCTTCAGTACAAAGATGGAAAACAAATACGCAAGCTTTAGAGTTTATTGCAAGCATCCCACAGCCCCAGAATTGATCTTTATTACAGGGAATCTTAAATACACATGGTTTTAAGTAGACTGCCATTTGCAGGACTGCTGTAGTATGTGTGTGTTTGCATGCATGTCCATGTTCTGGTGGACAAAGGGTAAGGGCGCAAAGGCAGCTACAGACTTTGTACCTCATATCCTCTTTCTCAGTGTAGTTTCTGTCTCTTCAATACTTTTCCCAGGTCCTACATTTTCTTTCTTATACATCGTCTGGTATGAACACAATGTTTTAATACTTTCTGAGTCTGATAGACTGGAGACCATAAGTGGATTACTACACATGACTAGAATAAAGTTCAGTTTTCATTCAAAAGCAACAAAATATTCCAGAGTTTTCAACTGAAAGGTTCCGCCTTACAGAAGATGTAAATAAACAGTCAGTTCTGTCAGTTTGTTGGTATAGTCACTGTTGCTGTGCTTAGTGGATCAGAATTTTTCTATTCTGGATTAAGGCAAAGTTCCCTATTGGGTTCTCTCCTCTGGAGCTATAGCCAGCCATTTTGATCCTGTTTTTCCTCTCTCCAGAATCTTTCAATAGCTCCTTTTAGGAAAGGATATTAAGTAAGGGACAACTGCAACAGCTCTGTCACCTTCATTAACTTATACATGGATTGAACAATACTGCTGTCTCTTTTGGTACTCTCTGGTACTTTAAAGAATAATGACTAAAAATCCCCCTGACAAAATAATAAACAGAGACAGGACATAAATAAGGATAATGTCCTGTCTTAAATCCAGTTTGTTGTCTTTGGTTTTCATCTAAGCAAAACAAGTCTGGGGTAATATGCCAAGTGGCTGTGTTAAGTGCAAGTCTAAGTTGGCTGTCAAGGACAGCATCTCAGAAAGGTCTTTTTGAATAACCTGCTGCTTTCTGAGACATCTTGTTACAAGGACAACATATCAGAAAGGTCTTTTTTAATAATCTGCTGCTTTCTGAGCCATCTTGTTAAATTTGGACTCTAGGAAAATAGGAAACTGCAGATATTTACATTTTTTTTCCTAATGTAACAAAGAATTTTTTCACTGCAAACGATAGAACAATAACAAACTTCAAATCAGTCACAAGAATTTGAAGTCTTAGGCTCTTCTATTCATTTGAATTGTTCAGGCTTTTGCATATTTCTATGAAACTTGTGTGAGGTCAGCTCTGACTGCACTCAAAGGGGATTAATTAGTCTGCCTTGCGAAGCTTGACCTATGCTGCCTACAATAAAAGATCTTCTTTCTTAAGCAATGCTCTTAAAGGAGTACTGTAATAGAGCAGTGCTATCCATTAAAAAATAAGATTAATTGATGCTCTGATGATTCTTATTCAAAATGGTTGTATTATCAGGATTGTCTTCCTGCAGCTGACTTTCCAGGGCAGAAATATGGAGGATTCTTTAGTTTCAGTAACAAGACTACTGGTGGTCCTGGTGTAGGGAGTTTGTTTTTTCTGAAGCATTTTACTAGCCATGCAGGAGTGTGAAGCTGCTTTATATTGTGTTGGTTTTCAAGTAAACTGTGGGTTTTCATTTTTTAAATAGGAAAAGAACAGGAAAAGAATGGTGCTGGGACAGAGACATAAATACGGCAGGTATTTTGAGCAGGTCTGACTCACCCTACAGATGTGTTGCAAACAGGCTTGGGTGCTTCTGTAACCCAGAACACATTTCCATGGTATATATGATGCAGCACAGAGCTCCTTAAAAATGCAGATGATAACTTGGTTGGTTTATGTATTTTATTTGTTACCAATAACCAGATTTCTGGGAGCATTAACATCAGCAAGGGTTCAATGGAGTAAAAACAAATAGAATTAAATTCTGCAGAGCTTCTGCTGTTACTGAAGCTACAAAGTAACAAGCTAATGGTTTGTGCAGCATTTCCAGGCAAAAAGCATAGGGGAATTGAAATCAGATGTGGTGAGAAAGCTATGTCCCAAGGCCAGACTGGGTGGTGGTCAATAATCAGGAAATGTTGCATAATTTTATGCATCGTAGGTTTACAAATCAGAAAAAAATATGTTTAATTCTGCCTTCCTTGATGGTGAAAAATGATTTTCTCTGCTTTTTAAGCTGTTTGAAACTGCTGGTATCTTGAACTTTTAACTGTAATGTAAGTGACCTCTTTAAAGATACTGCACCAACTCGCTTTCTCACACTGAGTCCAAAACACTGTCCACTGCTAAAGTATAAATACACTGTAGAAACAGAAGATAAGCTTTGAACAGATGCAGGTGAAGCAAGCAAGACTTAAGGTCGTTGCAGAAGTTCAAAGACATGTAAGAACCACACACAAGTTTTAAAGGATTCTTCAAGGACCAAAGCAAGCAGGGATTTACTCTGGAGGTCCCCAAAAACATGGTGCTGACATGGTGTTTCTCTGCCTCTTGTGTTCAGTTCTGCTAGATATCCAAATATATGTCCTCTCTAATGTTTTCTGCCTTAACTCAGGAGAGCCTATAAATTGTTAATACATTTCTCATAAGCTATGAAGTAGTTACTGCACAGAACATTGATGCTATTTCAACAGCTGTGAAAATGTGTTTGTTTTGAGGGCTGCATAACTTGGAATAAATGTTTCATTAAATGTGTTATGAATGATGTATTTAACAACTAGAACAGGTCAATAATCTTTAGAATTAAATTTAGTGTTTTTTATTAAAGATTGCCTGTTTCAGTGGTGAATAGTAAGGATGTAGTGCTATAGACAGATGCTTCATATGGTCTGTTATGATTACTTTATTAAATAGCTATTCAATAGCTGTATCTACCAGATGAACTTAATTTATTGTATTTATTTTTTGCAAGGGTTTCACAGTTCATTGTAAATGATTTATTGAGCATATGTAAACCAGTTTAGTAAGCTATGTTCTGTCAGTTAATATGAATGCCTTGCTAGTAAGGCTTAGTATTGCTAACATTTTGTAAATTGTTTGAACAGTGTTTATAAGTTACTGAAACATCATCAGAAAACACTTATTTATGCCCTGCTCCTTAGAGGCCATTGTAGACAACTTTTCAAACATTGCATTCAATCTGTTGGGGTATGGTGTTTTCTGCAGCTCATGCTTATTGATAAGAATAGTTTGTGGGGATTTGTCCTAGATACTATAGTGCTGGTTTTTTTAGGCAGCAACAATGAATTCAACAATGCATGCAGAAAAGTTGACTGTAAAACCAACTTCATAGGAAACATCCACACAGGAAAACAGTGCATGTGGCACTATGACATTTTGAAATTATCCTGCTTTATATTCCAGCCTAAGATATTTTAAGACTGTGGTTTGGAGGTGGTTGTTACCTTTCTCTGTGCATAGTTTCCTTTTCTCTCTTTTTACAGCATGTCTGTCAGAAAAGAGGGGTTTCTCTTTTTTTGCTTTTGTGCTTTTTGGTGGAGCAATCTTTAGTTAAAGAATAAATTGGGCATGTTCCTAAATTAAAGCTGATCATCATGTTCTTGTTAGTATTACCCTTAGCTAGGCTGTGAATATCTGAAAGATGTAGTTTGTGTGGCAGAGTTGCACTGGTGAAGGAAATAAGAACCAACAGCAAAGAATTTGCCATTAGACAAAAACACAAGGAGAAGATGGGACTAGGAGTTGCCTGCTGACTGCTTTGGGCCAAGGTCCTTATTCCTTTCTAGTACTTGTGGCTTTTTGCTTCATTTTCCAGCAGTGTCATGAATTAACATGTTCAATTTTTACTTTCCTTGGCTGACCCTCAAACTATTTTGGTTCTCAGCCAGTTGGTCTCATCACAGTGCCAGTGTGCCCTTATCTCACTGTGGAGGCTAACTGAGACTGATTAAAGCTCTGAATGGGATTTTGTATGCGGGGCTGGCATCTGAAATAGAGCTTTTAATCATACTGTGGATGCAAAAATCATTTTTGTGGACATCATAAAACCCTCTGAAAGGCCTTGACAGAGGCAAGGATAAAGGACTACAGAGCCAAGTAGGGATATTTTCAAGCAGCCTATAAAATAGAAAAAAACCCACAACTGTATTTTGACTGTTGTCCTGCAAACTGGTGGTGGAGGATCACATCTTAATAATTTATAATTGGAAAGCTGAGCTGAAGGTATCTTCAGAATGTGCAGCTGCATGTGGATTGTCCCCCTGGTTGTTTTGTGGGATTTTATTTTTTTTAAAGAAAAAAAACAAAATATAATGAAAATTCATTCAGAGTTGTAGCATGGAAACATAAACAAATGTCAAAATGTTTTCTCAAGGACTATATCTGGAGAGAGCATGCAAAATTGGAAGTGTAAAATGCTATGCTGGGTGCATGACAGGAGAAACAAGAGTAAACATGAAAATAATTTTCTCTTTTTAACTCTGCCTTGAGAGAAGAGAGAGGCAGCAGACAGTGATAGTGTTAGAAGCATCATGTGTTGCACTGTTATTACTGAGAGTATGGAAGAGCAGGAGGTTGCTCACTCTTTAAGATAAAAGTGAAGATGTTTGTATTGGCAGGTTATGTTAGAATACAAATCACAGGTGGGCAAAACAAATCTGAACACCATCTGGTGCTAAAAAAGGTGGTTTACAATCCATACATTTAAGCAGAATAATGAAGCATTAAAGATTTTTGCCTGTATCTTCTGGTTTCTCAAAAAAGCTCCAAAATCAAACCAACCCACCCCTTCATGATTGCATCAACTAATCACTGTGTGTTTGTAGCAGCTTCTTCAGTAGCTCAGTAGCTTTTGCTCTCCTTTCAGTTTCCTTCTTTTTTGCATTTCAAACAAGCAGTTTGCTCTACAGTGTTGCTAGTACAGTGTTTCTGCACACTTTGTTAAACTAATGACTCTAGGCTGTGGTGTCTTGAAATCTACATACAGAAAAGAGCTTTCAGTATAATAACATTGTAAAAGACTGGATTCCTATTCTAAGTTGATGAGTTAGCTCAGGTATGGAGGAGAAATGCTCTTTCTTGTGCAGACCTCTGCATTCTAGTTTAACTGCATTATGGTGCATTTATTGAGTCTCTAAGCAAACGGGACATCATTAGACCTGTTGTTATTCATATTAGTCATACTTATAATTAATTCATAACATCTTATTTCACTTCTGGTACACTAACACAGTGTCCAGCCTGAAGGAGACTGATACCAAGTATATTCTAGCATGTCAGTTACTGACTGAATGGCTCAGTAATTTGGCTTGTTAAGGCCCAAAATTAATTCTGTCTCTTCTCCTCCCAGCTATTTTCTACTGCTGTTCACAAAATCTGCTTTCCTTCTGATTCAGCAAATGGATATGCAAGACACTTAAATTATTTTCTCTTTGGACAGGGACAAGACAAATACTGTATACCACGCATTGCCCCTGACAAGTATGGGCTTGAGCCAGAGCGCACAAAAGTCGATGGAAAAAAGCTCGTTGACTGAACTCAATCCTTTTGCTAGTAGAAAAGGGAATGAAATCAATGGGATAAGAAGTCATGCTTGTCTGATATTGCATGAAAAAAATTGTGCCTAATATATTAGGAGATTTGTCAGCTTGTGTTATCAGCACTGTCAGCAGTAATGTGTGCACCATTCTTCTCAGTGCATTGACATTATTTGGGTTAGATTTAGCCTTGCGCCTTATATTCATTTCTTTGCATCCATCTCAGAAACCTCTGATCCCTTTTTTATGCTCCTGCCTTGCTTTCTTCCCTTTTTAAGAATGTGTGGTATTGACAGATATTACAATAAGATTCCTGTTTTCTAAAGACCATTCTCTCTTGCGGCTTCTCTCACTTTCAGTTTGATTTTTCAGCCACCCTGCTCTTTTCCCTGGATCTGGTATATCTATTACTTGCCATGTTTCTATCAAAACCAGACAAACAAGCAAAAAACATCAGCCCCAGCCCTCCACCCCACAAAAATCCCTCCAAACCCTGTGAATCCTACTTTTTACAACCTGGGAATTAACCAGTTGGTGATGACTTGGAGAAAAGGCTCTGGGATTCCTGATGGCAGACACCACATAGGAGCATGCTGACATCCATCATTTGAAAGCTCTCAGGTCCTATTCCATACAGTATAGTGGTAAAATCTGCATTATTTCTGTCTTTCTGTTTATTAGTAGATGTGTATCTGTGCCATAACAGCTTCCCTTCTCCTGTAGAATGGCCCAGATGGTGGCTGGCAGTGGTCTTTCATTTGGTTTTGTTCTCCAATAATCTATCAGCAATTTTTACCAGAGAGTCTTGATACCAGATAATGGGTGGAAAGAGTCGTGGAGAGAGTTGGAGCAATAGGTTTGTTTTTTTTTTCCTTTATTTTGAACCTGCTTTTACCAGCCTTGCATGTGTTGCTGTTAGGCCAACAGGAATCAGGCTCTGAATCTTACGTGTGAAGAATATTGACCAAAAAGACTAATCGATTCCAGAGACACTTCTATGGATAGGTTTTTTTTCTGTGGTTTGCTCCTGTCCTCCCCCAGGGAGTCTGGTTTACAGGCATAAGGCGGTGGTTGGGACAGCGGCTATCCAAATCCAGTGCATACTGTCAATCAGGCAGTTAAAGAGGAGCCACATCCAGATTGCTGCCAGATGTTTGTCTCTGCACAGATTTGCAAGCTGTGAAGCCAGGTCCCTGCCAGGACTGTTAAGGTTAGGCATCAAATATTGGAGATGGCATTATGTTGGCCCAAAGGGTAACATTTCAAAAGCTTGTCAAGCCTGGGATTTAAAAAAATAAAACTCAGGATTGCTGAGACCCAGTCTTGTTTTTGGAAAGCAGTTGAGGAATTTGGGCACACAATGAGAAATGTACTCAGTGCTTGATTTATGTTTCTTTGATATCAGTGAAAATTTAGGCCATAGGAGCCTGTATGTTATTTTATAAGGATCTCAAAGCCTCTGACTTGTTTTTCAAGTATCTTACTTGAAGTGATGTTTATTTTGAAGGAGGCAGTTTAAATAGGTACTTGTAGACACGATGAAGTATTTTGCAGCTGCTGTGTGGGGTGCTCTGAGTGGTGAGACTTGGAGATCTGAGTGCTCTCGTCTCCACTTCTTGTGCAGGTGCTTTAGGGCTACCAGCAGGTATTGATCCCCTTCATGTCATAAGCTGTTCTAGTCCTGTGTTCATCCAGCATGGTGCTCAGATCCTCATGAGGATATTTGGATATCATTGTAATGATAAACATGTAAATTATGCTAATGCATATATGAGACTGGCTGTGAAAGGTGAGACCAAAGGTATACTTTGCAGAAGTAAAAGACCAAAGCAAGCATCAGTCAGTGCTTCTTCCACTCTTTCCAAGCTCACAACAATTTGGGAGGGGAGACCTGCTGTGCCAGCTGTGATTTCTCTTTACTAAACAAACTTCTTTCATGCACTTGAGCAGTCTTCTCATGAAACCACATAGTCTTATGTACTGTGGTAAGGGGTATCAAGCTTAAATAAGCCACATGAACAGAAAACACTTCTAATTTTACTTGGTGTCTCCTATTTATTTTTTTGAAAGTGACAATGAAAACTTACCCCTCCTCAGCTTCTCTGTGCCACTTCAAATACTATTTCCCCAGTTACTTAGGGAAAGAAGATATTCAGCATAGCTTCTCAGTGCAGTCTAGAGAAGTCCACCATTACCTGAAGTGAAGCTCCTCTTTTGATTAAAGGCTTACTACTTTGGAAACTCTGAGTGTAGAAAACAGTACTATAGTGTTCCATATGATGAAATATGGTGGCCATCTGGATAACATCACTAGATGTTACGTAGAAATTTTCTGTTTAAAGAGGTTGGTAGCTCTTTAAAACCACAAATGTGGCCATTAGAGATGTGAAGTTTCTTTATTGCTTATCTGTATCCTGATTACCCAAGCATTAAGCTGGGAGATCGGAATTCCTGCATGTTAATCCTTGCTCAGGTTGCTTTCTTAACTATGAACCAATGTGCATTTATTCACTTCTCTCAGTTTTAAAAAGACTGAAATACTGTTTAAAGAATAATACTGTTTTACCATGAGAATCAACCAGTCAATGTCTTATAAACATGTAAGAGCATTCCTTGAGTAATTTTGCCTTTTTTTTTGTTCATTTTTAGATGTCAAATAATGCTGATGTTAAACCATTTGCATGTCTGTATCAAGAAGATTTTGTAGTAAATACTAAAGCACTGCAAAGGCAGTCAGTTACATTTAAATATTAGTGAATATTTTAAAAGGTATTATTATGTTGAACACTTTTACAAGGAGTGTCTGCAACCTTCAAGCTGTCTCTTCAAGTCCCATCAATATCTGTTGCTTGTGAGCAGTGGTTCATAGCCTCTTGTTGTCTAGGAAATAGATTTGTATTTTCTCATGTGTTAAAGAGTCTGACTTCTTGATCTTTTTCTAAGCATTCTCAGCTCATAGATGTTATTGGACATATAAGAAAAATTAAACTTCTGTGAAACTGATCTTTAGTACTGTATTGAGTTAGCATTGGATCATACTCCTGGAAGAAGTTTTATTGATGAAAATACAATCCAGAAGCAAGAATTATGTGAATGTCTCTGCAATAATGCAGAAGGCCTGTAGCTAGCTGAACAGAGCCATCTCTATACTTCTGGTGCTCCCTTGTCCACAACAAATGTTCTCCATTCCAGTTCACTAACACTGTATACCTGTGCATTTATTTTAATATCATGACAAGTTTAGGTTTATTAAAATACAGCTCTAGGCATCCTCCGTTCCCATCTCTGTGGATGAGGTTAAATGACTTGATCTTTCTTGGCCTCAAAATTTCTGTTTTCTGTCCTTACTGGAGGACAATGCTGAGATGAAAAAAAACCCCACCACCATGAACAACAAAAAAAAAAACCCAAAAAAACCAAACCACAAAAAGCAATATTAAAAAAAAAATTCTCCAAACCAAAATAAAAAACCCCAACCCCCAAGCAAATGTCTGAGGGGTTTTGAGAGAATAGCACAAGATCAGTGCCAAGTAATAACATCTTTCCATTTTGCTCATGAGCTGGCTGAAGATCTTTCCCAGGAGTCCATACAGAATGGCATGGTTTAAAACAGTAGGAATGCATCAAAGTCTTTCTATCACTTAAATAGTCTAAATTTTTCACTGCAAGGTGTGACCCAGATTTCTCACTTCTAGCCTACTCCAAAGCTTTTCTCTATGATACATAAAATGAGGGTTCAAGAAAAGCTGCCCTTTAATCTATCTTTGCAGTGGAGATGCAGGATTTCTGGAGGTGTCACAGGGCCTCTGATGAGAAATGGCCATCAAGATCCTGTTTTGTGCTCTGGAGAAGGAGAAGGAATACAACAGGCTTTATTATTTTGCTTTCATGTGTGTCCTGGTTTGAGCAGTAGCAATCATTTTTTCTCCTTCTTGGTAGCTGGTGCAGTGCTGTGTTTTGACTTTCGGGCTGAGAATGGTTGCTGATACCAAGCATGTTTTGAGTTACTGCTTGGGTGTTTGGTTTGTTCAAGGCCTTTTGCTGAGCTCATGATCTGCAGAGAGGAGGGGAGGCTGGGAGGAGGGAGAAACAGGACACCTGACCCAGGCTGGCCAAAGAAGTATTCCATACCACAGCATGTCATACCCAGGATGTAACCGGGAGAGACCCGGAAGGGCTGGAGCTCTGGGGGGATAGAGGAGGTATCGGTCGGTGCTCGGTCAGGCAGGGTGGGGTGAGTTATGGGTCAATGGCTGGTGAGGTGTTGTATTCTCTTCACTTGTTATTGGCTTTATCATTATTATTTGTAGTAGTAGTACCAGTAGTGATTTGTGTTATGCCTTAGCTATTAAACTGTGCTTATCTCAATCCGTGGGGGCTACATTCTTTGGATTCTCCTTCCTAACTTTCTGGTAGTTGGGGGAGCAAGGGCGGGGGAGTGAGTAACGAGCTGTGCGGACTTGGTTTAAACCACGACAATGTGGTAAACAGAACAAACTCCATGATGGCAGTCCAGGGCCTTTGTACATCCTGTGCTTGGAGTTCAGACCTTTTCTTTGTTCCTGTTGCAGGGAGCACTTTTCTGAGGTATCATTATACCATCAGAAAAACTTAGATAGCTGTAGATAGATGCTCCCACAAGAAAAAGCACACATAAGCAATTAACTGTAACTGGTAGGTATAACTGGGGGTGGAGTAGTGGTGGGCATGGCATTGTTTCCATATCATGCTTCAGAATTGTTAAAGGCCTGCAAGGACCAGTTAGGACACTTCTAAATAATATGTATTTTATCAGTTACCCCATTCAGTTCACCTTCTGGGGCAAGGAATCCCTAAAGGTACTCAGACCATTAACAGAATTCCAGTAGCTGATGTCCTGTCAACAGTCCTTTTAGCAGCTCTCATTTCTGAATCCGTGATCAGTGTGAGATACGCAATATCCATGTGGATTTGTAGGTCAGCCGGAGCTTTGTGTTTGGAGAAGTTGAGCAGAGACTGTTTGGAACAGTTCTGCAGAGCAGTCTGCAATCCTTTACGTGAAACAGAATTGGAAGGTTTTGTATTCCTGCTGCAGCAGGCAGGAAAATGAAGTAATGCATATTATTGTCATAAGTAATGTGTTTTAACTTGCAGGTCTTGCATTGCTTCTGGCCATTGTAAAGCCAGGGGAGACCTATCTGGAACAGCAGCTATTTTCTGTCCTAGCAGAAATTACATAACTCAGTAAAATACTGGCTCTAATTCTGTTAATCTTGATACAATGTCAGAGAAGGTCTTGGTGAAGCCTGTGATCACTGCAATAAATATTTACTTATAGATCCAAAATGGCTGCATTTTTTCACTCTGGCGAAGTCTCACTTTTGTTGTTTCAAGTCAAACTCTCTAAGTCGATTGTTGTATGTAGGATTTGGAAGGAGGTTATTTTCCAGATAACTCTTGTATTTCCATTTGGCAGCTTTCATATGACCTTTATCCTAACCAGATCTTATTTTTTTTCCATAATTCTTAACAATTGAATGTTTCACTCTTTGGAGCTTTCTGACGTCCATTCAGTTCCACTGACCTAGATTTTGCTGGTTGGGATTAATTGCTGGGATGATCTATACTGCTGTCTACTAAAGCCCCAAATTCCTTCCTTTTTGTAAAGGGAAAATTATTTATTAACTCCTTGTTCAGAGTATTATCAGGAGAGGGAAATTCAGGTGGTTTTTAACATAATTTTTCCTTCCTTTATAAATAATCCAGATTGGATTTCATTTAGGAAATAAACAAAAGTGTAAACTGCATTTGTCGAGGCAGCAAACCTGCAAGAGATGTGACAGCTCTGTGCCTTGTGTGGCAGGAGACTGGAGGGCAAGGAAATTGTTCTTCAGGCAATTGGGATGTTAACAGGTGACAGTGGTGCTGCTGGGCTTTAATAATGTTAAAGGAAAAAGCAGTGGGTTCTGCTTGCAGTGTGCTGTCTGTCAGTCCCCAAAGTCCTGGAGGAATGTTACTGTGGGTTTGGAGACACTCCAGAACTGCTGTGTTGGAGGGTGTCTCCCTTCCACCCCCCTTTATCTACTGCTAAAGCTGTGAGAGGAATGAGAACACCCAACTGCTGAAAGAAACACTCACAAACTACCATGTGTAGGACCCATTGCATTTCTTTTTTTTGCCTTTTTAAAGTGAGTTTTGGTGCTTTTTGTTGTGGTTCGGATTTTGTCCCAAGCTGTAAGCAAAAGCAGGAAGCCATTTTCAGAGGTATCTTAAAATATGTTATGGCTCTCAGGTGACTAAATACCTCTACAATCAAAATTTGCAAGTTCCAAGAACATAATTTATAGTTTGGTAAATGGATTAAATTTCTGGGTTGTGGAAAAAGGCAAGATGATAAATCCACTAATAAAAAATGAAGTTTCACTGTTTCTGTCAGAAATAATTTACATACGCTATTATCTGCCTCTCAGTGTTCGCACAGGGAACACTAAATATTACCATAGTCTGGAAGAGAAGCATGCAGTAAAGAAAGGTATGTAAATACTTGGTCTGATCCCAGCCCACTTCTAGCTTACTTGCAATGCTGAGGGTGTGGGTACATGGGAAAGACTGTTGATGGGTTAACAGTTGCACACATGCTCTGTTAGGATTCATTCCTCTGCAGGATGAGAGGAATGTCTTTCTGCCTTGGCTTATGGCCAGCAGTTATCAGAATATTTAATGAAATTGTGCGTTATTAAAGTAGGACTCTGGGAAGGCAGTGAGTGGGGCTGGCATATGGAGACACTTGTAAAATAGATAACACTGTTTGTTCTAAACAGCTCTTAATGCACCTTGGTGTTTATGTGTTGCATTTTCTCTCTGGGAATCCCATTGGTGACAGACATGCTCATATCACAAAATATTCTGGGGAAGTTGTGCCTTATTTTTCATTAAATCCAGTCTGTGTTCCCTGTGTTTTGGTTTGCTTTTTTACAAAGGTGAATGTCAGCAATCACAGAACTAGCATTTTCTTTTAGTCTTTCTTAACCGATTATCAGTGTTCTGCAACATAACAGCCCATTTAGCTCTTGCGGATAATGAAAGCAGAGGTAGAAATACTGGTGTTTCATATTTGGGTTTATGAAGAGTGCTGGATCTTTTTTAAACTTTAGAATCCCCTTGAAGCACAAGGCAGAAATGAAGGTAGTTGCCATTGAGTAGGACAGCTTAACATTCTAGTTCATGTGTCTTAGGAGTTTTCTTTTAAGATACAAGTAATGATGGTTTGTCATTCCTTTTTCACTTTCAACCGACAGTACCATGCTTCTAATAACAGTAGATTCTTAACAATATCAAGGGTTTTCTTCAGCTGTTTTGTCAACACACGTGCAGAACTGATCATATGAAGATTCATTTTCTGGTATCTGAGAACAAACAAGAAAGCTATCTCAGAGATAAAAGTATATATTTTTATAAATAAGTCTGCTGGAAGCTAACTTGGGTTCAGTCATTCATTAAGTGTCTACAGATGGAAAGAGGTCATCAATACTGTGAAGTCTCTTCAATCAACCCTCAAGTCTCATAATGCAATTTAGAGCCTACTGTTAATAATATTCAGTGTAATGATGTGGTGGCAGGTAAACTTTTGAATGACATCTGTTGCTAAAGATTCTGTGATTTTAAAGACTTAGATGTTTGTTGGGTCCTAATTCTGCTACATTTTCTGTTGTTTCTCCATTCATGTGATAATTAGGCTGCTCACAGTTGCTAATTATTATTACTGTTGTTTAAAGAATGTAGAGAGCAAAAGCATGTCTGTGGCCAGATGCTTTTAGAATTGTAAGCAGTAAGATGATAAAGCTTATAAAATTCACAGCCTATCATGTGCAGGATAATGATTAGAAAGCAGCTAAACCTTTCTTGTCAACCTTCTATCTAAAAGAAGAAAAAGTCTGTGTTTATGAGCAATATTCTAGCATTTTAACCAAGAGATGAATGTCAGCATTTCCATAAATCTCCAAATCAGAAAATTAATATACTATGGGGGGACCATAAAGGACTGAAGCTGATGTCTAGTTTCAATTCTGTGCTGCTACAGAAGACAGACTGTCAAAGACCTTGTCCCTCATGACATCCTTGTATCTAAACTGGAGAGACATAGGTTTGACTGAAACGGAGTTGGCTGATCACACCCAAATAGTTACAGTTAATGGCTTGATGTCTGAGTGCAGACCAATGACAACTGCCATTCCATAGAGGTCAGTATTGGGAATGGTGCTGGTCAACATCTTTGTCAGTGACACGGATAGTGGGACTGAGTGTAGCCTTAGCAATTCTGCCACCAACACCAAGCTGTGTGGTGCAGTTGACACACTGGAGGGAAGGGGTGCCACAAGAGGGACCTTGACAGGCTGAAACCTCATGAAGTGCAACAATGCCAAATTCAAGTTCCTGTCCCTGGGTTGGGGCAACCCCAGGCACAAACACAGGATGGGCAGAGATTGGATTCAGAGCAGCCCTGATGAGAAAGAATTGGAGGTACTGGGTGATGAGAAGTAAAACATGACTGAGCAATGTGTACCTGTAGCCCAGAAAGCCAACTGCATCCTGGGCTGACTGGCATCAAAAGGAGTGTGGCTGGCAGGTCAAGACAGGCAGCCATGAAGATAACTCAAGGGCTGGAGCACCTCTCCTATTAAGACAGGCTGAGAGAGTTGGGGTTATTCATCCTGGAGAAGGCTCAGGGAGACCTTATAGCAGCTTTCAGTACCTAAAGGGGACCTACAAGATACTGGAGAAGGACTTCTTACAATAGAATGTAGAGATAAGACAAGGTGGAATAGCTTAAAATGGAAAGAGGGTAGATTTAGATTAGATGTTAGAAAGAAATTCTTTACTATGATGGTGGTGAGGCCCTGAAACAGGCTGGCCAGAGAAATTTTGGCAGCCTCATCACTGGCAGCGTTCAAGGCCAGGCTGGATGGGGTTTTGAGCAGCCTGGTCTAGTGAGAGGTGTCCCTGCTCATGGCAGGAGGGTTGGAACTACATGATCTTTAAGGTCCCTTGCAACCTAAACCATTCTATGATACTCAGTGTAATTGCTAGGGGAAGACAAGCACAAGATTAAAAAGAATAAATAACACAAGTCATGGAGTTTCATGTTCATTTCTCTACCTTTGATTTTGGTCTTTCCTGCCTTTCTCCCTATTTGTTTTTACTCCCTCTCCCTCAGCACTCCTGAGCCTGTTCTACTTTGGGTAATTATGGCAGCTTTAACAGGCAACAAGCATTTTCCCTAGTAAATCTGGCTTCACTCTGCCTGCTTGCATTTTGGCTTTTAATGAGCACCTGTCAATCCGAAATCTGTGGCACTAGTCAATCTGTTGTCTCCGGGCAAGTGTCTGTGATGCCTTTCAGTTTTCAACATCTGTGCCAAATGATGCTTTCTTACTGACATACCAGTGTAAACAAGCCTTTGTTTTCTGTAAATTTCCTATTTCAAACTGATTTGAGGGTGGACAATGCAAAGCAAGCTGAGTCCCCAGCTCACTTGCCTCTCGCTGTTCTAGTTAGGTTTTTTGAGTTTTCTCCTATCAGCTTGAATGTGTTGACTGATATCTTATTTTTATTCAGGTCTGGTATGTGTCAGTGTTGCAGCCTGGAGGAAGTATTACTTCTGCAGAGCTGAGTAGGGAAACACTGGAGGAAACTGTATTTATGAGACAAGATAAGAGTAGCTTATTTTGCACTGATTTTTATTTTGACTTTGCCTGTTCATGTGTCTGAGAACAGAAATTCAATGAAAAAATGGAAGGAAAAAATATGGGTTAGGAATAGGCAAAGTTACGAGGTGATAAGGCAGAACGTAGTTATGATGTTGCAGAGTTTAAAACATCCTTTCCCCATCGCCCACAGAGCAAGGTCTGTCAGTTTGCACACAAGAGGGCGCTCTTGGAACTTTAAAAGAAATAGTAGGCTTTATTAGAGCCTTTTTTACCCGCACGTATATTTTAACATGTCATTTTCCAAGCTGTCATGATTGCCAAGGTTCTGCCTCAGAACCTTAGAAAGTGGTGTCTCCCTTCTATGTTTACCTTCACAATGATTAATACAAAAATAACCGTTCCTATTGCAACTTTTAACCACTAAATGCACTCTGTAAGAACGGATGATTTGCAACAAAGCTGAACAGCACAAACATGCAGATTTTGATAACAACCATGTAAATAGTGGGTGATCACTCTTGTTTAGGATGCAATATTTGAATAGTGTCATTCAGAAATATGACCTAGTTTTAGTTTACTGACAGAGCAAGTCCTTATATTGGGAAAGTATTACTACATTTCTAGTACATGGAGGAAAGTATCCGCTTTGAAGCTAATGTAGGAGAAACCCCAGTGACAAACCAGAATCTCCAAAGAAAAACCACAGTGGGAGGGTTGTTCTGTAAGGAGATCTACCTATTTATCTGATCTATCTATTTATCTATTCATTTATTTATTTTTAAACACATTAGTGTGTTCAGTTGAGACCATTGTGTTGGCTTCAGTCAAAATGGGATAGGAGGCCAGGCTTATTGATGAAGAACTTGCAATGCAATAAGAAAATATGGTGATAGTGAAGTGAAAGGTGGAAATTTCATTTCCTACTGAGTTCATTTAATCTGTTGTCACTTAGGTTTTCTAATGCTCACTAGTCTGGTTATGATTCAAACTGGATGACATGAAACTGAAAGGCAGTGTAGGTTATTAGCATCACCCTCTGATATCCCATTTCCATGGTAAGAAAACATGATAAGAGAACACCAACTTCCTGGAAAGACCAATGTGTTAAATCTGGTTCTTGCTTTTTGGAGCTTATGAGAGCAGGTTCTTCCACTTCTACAGAAATGTCAACACTTTCCTATAAGTTTCTTAGCTCCTACCTACACTGTTTTTAAAGGGAGAACATTTGCTAAACAGAGTACAAATGATAGTAAAGCAGATGCTAATGCATTATTTTTGGAATGCAGGATTATGCCTCTTATGAGTACTGAGACAGGCAATATTTTTCTCTTAATGTCTGGACATGCAGATTGGTGCCCTGTCTTTTAGGGGAACTGTGGAGGCGATCAGTCTCATCCTCACTCACTTTCCAAGTGAACTATTCTATGTATTGCAAAATTACTGTGTAAACAGCCATAAATAATCACATTGCTAGTGCTATAACTACACAGTCCGGGTAAGTTTGAGGATATTTTTCAGTGTCTATAAAAATGAGTGATTGCTTTTACTATGGTATTTAACATTCAACCTCTATTTTCCCCTGGTAATGAATTCTGTGGCCTAGTAAGCTAATGTGTTTAAGAGTGCTTGCTGTTAATTCACTTGTTTTGCTTTATCTTCTGTCTTTCAGATTCAGTCACTGGTCTTGTTCTTCCCCTATTCGTAGACTTACAGGACTGGAAAGGACCTTGTGATCACCTCTGATCTTGCCTTAGGGCAAGATTAGCTACACTGGTCCTTTGCATGGATGACTGTCTAACTAGTTCTTAACACCTTCCTTAAGGCAGATCTTGCAGGCTAAAATACCATATTTCATTAAAGTTTGAAAATGTTTTCCTTATTGGTCTTGCTGAAACTTAATCCCTTTACTGTTTGTACTGTCTAATGGGCACAAAGAACAGTAGCCTTTTATGTATTTGAAGCATATCACATTGTCCTCTCTCCTTTGAATTAATTGAAGTATTTATCCTAGTCTTTCCTGATATCCTTTTTTAAATCTCTGGTCTGATCACCCTCACTGCTGATCATTGTCTTTATTCCTCATTTAATTTCCATTTTTTGATGAGTTATGCTCAGAAATGAGAATTATATTTTGACTGTCATTTTACAGTCTTGCAGCAGAACAAAATATTTTGTAGATACTTCTTAATAGAAGTATATTTCAGGTTTGATATTTTCATATTCTTCATCAAACTGCCAGTCTGATGAGTCCGGTCTTAGGTTTCCTTTATAAACCAGCTAATCCCATGTGTCTCAATCAGTTATATGCGTTCCATCATAGAGATACAGTTCTCCTATTTCTTCTAAAATGGGGATATCAGAACTAACTTTGTACCATTTGCTACCAGTTTAATAATATCTTAATACTTTCAATAGCTGCCACACTTGCACAATGTAAATTGATAATTATCTTTAATCCACCAGGAGCCATAAAATCCCCCTCACATCACTCCTTAGCATTAGTGATTAACCTGAAAGTTAGCAATAATACATTAATTACTTTTTTTTCTGCATACATTGCACTCCTCAAAATTCCCCCTTTTTATGGGGAGTATTGAGTTTGTGATTGAAATTTCTGTAGTACCTGGACTTCTTAGTTTAACCTAGATCATTAGATGCTATAATCACATGTTGCTACTCTACTCTTTAATTAGACTACTGTTATTTCCTTTTCAGTGGAATTTTTAAAAGTAGCAAGAAGATGAAAAATGATGTTTTGTGTGCTTTTTTTTGAGGAGCAGATGACCTAATGTTTTCCAACTTCTCGATCTGTCAGATCGAAGTAGGTGTTGTTAAAAACCAGCTTGTCTTTTCATATTTGTTTTACATTGCCTGCTTCTTGCCCTGAATTGCGAGAAACAGCTCTCTCTTGTTTCACATTTCCTAAATCTTTATTTTATATTTTCTGATCTGAGGCCCAGGCAAGCACAACAAGGGAGAAACAATCAAAATGTTAATGTAATTTTCAATTACTTTGAGTCCAGTGATAGTGCTCTCTCTTCCTAGAGAATGACCTTCATTTTTGTCCCTGCTGGGAAGAAATCTTCCTTAAACAACTATAGGCCATAACATGCCACTGGTTTTTAAGCAGAATTCCCAATTGATTTCTTCAGGGAGTTCCACTTAAAATGCAACATCACGGCAGAGCTCAGTCTAGTTACATATATCAAGTGACAGGATGCACTTCCAATACATTCTTGAAGCTGGAGCCTATGCTCCAGTGGCCACTAGAGGGAATGAGAGATCTCAAACTGTTTCCTTTGCAAAAGAAACATTTTTCTTATTAGCTTTAGATTAATCTATGAAAAATAACTCATAATCTGTATCTTTTTCCATCATATGAACATTAAGCATGTGCATAAATGTTTGTAAGTCTTAACTCCACCGTGTGTTTTCTAGATCTTCAACAGAACCCAGGTTGGTCTTGCAAGCCATCAGTGCAAACCCAAAACATTCTGATTAAAGAGGTGTGGGTTGGTTTTTTTCCCCCTCTTCTCAGAGAGCTCTAGAACTACTGGCAAAATATTGGATTAGTGTTGCAAACTGTCAGGGCCTTCATTTATAATACTGTCAGACTGTTTATTCCAGTCACTAATGACTACAGAAGAGTAGGCATTTTATGTTACTGAAAAATCTAAATTACATCCCAGACAGGCTGACACTGATGCTCCAAAGTGCAGGTTTGCAAAATGATAATTCCTATACTCAATAGAAAAGAGATGTCAAATTCAGTTTCACTTAGGTACTGATTGTAATTTGCCTTTTAGTTCCAGGATGCTACAGAAACAATCCACTTGATTTGGTTCTTGAGGTGTCTTCTCTTCACTTTTTGTTCTGCCTTTACATAAGCATAGTGTACATAAGCTCATGTGCTCCTTTCAGTTTCTAGTTACCCATTCTCTTTAAACATGACTTAATCTTACACAAACTCAGTATTTTCTGTCTTTTAGCTGTCACTAATCCTGAAGATGCATCATGAATTGAGCATGGCAATGTTTGAAATATAGATCAGTGCTCCAAGAAATTGGTATGTTTTAGGCTTGCAAAAGGGTTAACAGGACAGGAAAAAACACAGTGTTTTCTGGATTGAAATATATGTCATAAGACTCAGTAAAGTCTCTGCGTCCCTCTGAAGAAACTGGCTGAAAACCTAGCTTTTGAAGGTTAGAAGAACTTAGGGTCCTACATGTATTCCTATAGAAGCTAACAGAAGCACATGTGTGAATTGGCATTGCAAGATGGGTGATTCATCAGTGTGGAGTTTGTCCTCTACGTATCCAGAATGATATTATGTGAAGTGGTTCAGCATCTTAAAAAAGAAATTAATCATTTGATGCTATACTCTACAGCATCTCTTGAGGCTCATACTAATGCTAGTCCCAAAGTGCTTCAAAGATTAGCCTCCAGAGAGAATAATATAGCAAGCACAACAGATGAAAAGCTTGGTTTTAATACCTGTTTTGAAATGGGAGGAGGAGTGATATCAGGCAGAAAGTTCCAGTAAGAAATGCCAATAATGAGAGATTTTGAGGTGTGTTGATAGTAGCTAGTGTAATCACAAAAAATGGTAAGCATGCTGTTGCAGCCTTTTCAAGATGAATAATGTTGCATTTAAGAAGTAACTGAGGATGAATTTACTGCTAAAACAACTTTTATAAAGTCTTCAGTATGTACTGGCACTGGCCCAAATGATCTAAAAGAAATATGTGCCTGCCCCAAAATAAATAACTTTGGGCTGTTTTATGACTTTCAAAGTACGTACTAATTTAAGAAGAATAGATTTAGATATCTTTTGTTCTGAAAGAAGTCTCACATAACCTCAGTATTTGTACAGCATATATTTGGATCACTTGTGAATATTAACATGATCCAAATTGTTACTCTGTGCAAACATTTACTAAGGCAGTGTGACGTGTAGTATGTAGTTTGACAGAACTTAAAATGCCAATTAGAAATGATGACTTATTTAATGCCAACAGGCCATACCCTGCAGTGCTTACTCAAGCAAAATTCTAATTGACACCAGTGGGAGGTTTGCTGAAGTAAGAACATTGAAGAGAGCAAAAGACATAAGCAGAGGCACAACCTCAAATATTACTCCAGGCATTGTAAGGAGAAGCATTTTTTATTCCCTGGCACCAGTGAGAAAACTGTGTTGCTTACAGATAAAGATTGGAAAAGCAGGGATATCTCTGTTTATCCAGAATTCCCTGCAATTGTAGCTCCCTTCAGAGGATGCTTTTTGCTGAAAGCTGACTTTTAATTGAAAACTGCGTTTTTATTGACAATGAAATAACTCATGAGCTTGTATGGGTTTTTCCAAAGGGATGTGGGATGGTGAAATGAAGGGTAGGAGGAGAGATGGCATAAAAAAGTACCCATGAAATTTAAAATTTTGCAAAAATGTTTTATTTTTGAAATGTCCTAATTTAGAAATTTTCTTCCAATTTTATGAAGTAAAAGCTGATTCATATTTGAACTAGAGACAATGTATCTAAAGAAAACATGAAGTTGCAAACAAACAAAAAATATAATTACCATTTGTATTAGGGTTTATTTAGGGGCCTTCTGGTTCCCCCCATCCTGATCCCAGAAGCTGGAAAAACCTGTTCTTTTCATTGTGAGCTACCAAGGTATAGGGAACATCACCTGAATGGTTGTTGTTCTGTTTGTTGTCCTTCTCTGTCCATTGTTTGTCTATTGTAGTTATGTGCTCTTTTAACTCAAATTGTCTGTGCAAGTTTTTGGTTGCCTCCTACTTGAGATGTGTTGACTAGACAGGCAAGGTGGAAGGGTTTCCTCTGGCTTCATTGTGAGATTTTGTCCTAAGTGCTTTTGACAGCACCAAAAACCCTAGAGAGCAAACCTAATTGATTACTATTGACTGATAGATTAGTCAGTTTGTTTGGTTTTGTTTTCCAGGTAGTAAGTTACTCTGTATTCAGTGTATACCTGTAAGTTATGGTGCTTTAGTTACCTTTATTTTTAATAAATGCTTTCATTTGATACATTACTTTCACTATTTTACTACCGCTACATGTCAATCAGCAGAATGACATTATTACAGACTGATATGGAATGAGAGGTGTGGTAAGATTCTAACCCAAAATAGTAAGAAATGCTTCTAGAATTCTGAAGAAGACAAAACAATTTCAGGCTCAACTTTTTCTGTTTATATCTGCATATACATAAATGATAAAAGCTTTAATATAGCTGACAAATTAATTTGGAATGGTTTATATGCTTCTCTAGTAACCTCTCTTCTACCTTCTCCACTTTGTTCTCAAAAACCAGAAATGTTTTAAGAATGAGAAAGAAATGAAACTCTGAGCTTATGTGGTCCTTCAGAAGAGCATTGCCGTTTATTGCCAGAAATACCGTCTTTTCTGCTAATTTATTGTATCATTGTAAGCAAGTGATGTCTTGCTCAGATGTACCATCTTTGTGACTTTATGACTTTATTTTTAATAATGTCTCTTGAATTCTGCTCGTTATCCTGGGGGATAATTAAATTATCTAGATTTGGAATAAACAAACTGCTGTTTAAACGCAGCTATTGTTCCAGCAGCAGAGATGTCACCTGCTGTTTTGGATTTAACCAGAGGGCATGGGCATGTCAAAGGAGCAGGATCTAAAGGTACATGTTCCATGGAGAACAATATTTTTTTAAAATCCCTTCTAGTCTCCATACTAGAGGGAAAAGGGCAACTCTGCATCGGAAGGCTGAGCATTAAATCTAGAGTAGGTGCAACTGTAAATAACAGCTCTGCTTTTATATATGACATCTCCATCTCAGTGCTATCTTTCTAGAGCAAAGAGTATCAAAGCTATTTCAAGCCCATTTACTTTTGATAAATCTTAGGGTTTTCCTCCATGTTGTTATCTTGTTTTTTAAATTATAGATATTTAAGGGGAGCGTTCAGTTGATTTAGAGCTCCTTACTAATCTGAGACTAAATTTTGATCACTGGAAATTTTTGCACTAGATTTTGACATCAACAGTGCTGTATTTTGCAAGAATTATACTGTAGGAAGACTTTGTCCTAGATCACTGCTAAAAAGGAGAAATGTGTAGTTACTGTAGATCCTATTTTTCTTTAGCAGCACAAGTCCATTGTGACTAGGACAATCATTGCGCTACCATATATCATGATAACAGTAATAAATAAATTGGACAATAACCCCGTTTAGATTGTGCTCAAAAGAAAGGTTTCATATGTCCCTGTTCCAGCAGCTGCTTTAAATAATGCCAAAGACTTTCTTAATATTATGCAAGTCTGTAACATTTACCTGGCTACATTTAGATTTTAGTGTTTATGCTTAAAAGCCAGCAATTTTTAAAAGTATATTAACGTTTACTGATGAATCCTGTGATTATAGAGAACTAATTTTAAATTCAGAATTTATTTTTGTCAGCACACTTTATAATAAAGGTTGGGGGGGGTGTTTGTTTTTTTGTTTGTTTTTTGTTTTTTTTTAGCTTGTAATAGGAAACTTCAAATTTTTGTGGACTATCAAGAATATTTTCCACATCCTGAGGTATATTGTTTATGTTGTTTCATGGAGTTTCTTGCATAAGGCAAGATCTAATGAATTTTGGCACCATTAATATAGTGCACTGAAATATAATACTTTGTTGATCAGTGAAAACAAAAAAAGCAATTCCACGCTGAAATTTAATTTTAAAATGTGAACAAACTGTCACCAATAGTTGTTTTTGTAGTACTTATTCAGTATTTCCTTATCAAACACTTTCTATTAAATAACTGTGGGTCTTAGAAGGGGAATGTCCAGGCGCTAGTTGTGTACAGGCTTGTAATTTGGATTTAATGTGATGGTGGTGCTTTTGTTCTATCACAAGTATGTTTCTTTTAACATGGAGCTGTTGAGAGAGTTGACATCTATTTAGGTGCCTTGTAATCAGGGAATATCAGGTAACAGATCTGGTTTCATAGATCAATCTTTCTATTGAATTTTTACATTTTATATCTGAAAATTTAATTTAGTTTATCAAGAGCTGATTTAAACAGACTTTCAATCCAGGACTGACTTTGATCCATCTCTGACATAAAACCTAAACAGCTTTACCTTTCTGTCACTTTTTTCATGGATGTGTAATAGCTTCAAGTTCTTAAAAACCCACAGTGATTTTCCGATCATATCATTTTTCTTGGTTCCTGTAATGTGCAGGTGAGAAGATTAAATCTGTGTGTGCATTTTTTTTTCTTATGGTTGACTTCAGTGTGAACCGTATGAGATGTTTTGCCTTTAGCTATAGCCTTTAGTTTCAGCTGATTTCCACTAGTGTTCTTTGTGGAGATTGCATTTGAGTGCATATCCAAAGACTTAAGCATGTGTATGCATGTCTGCAGGGCAAGTGGCTGCTGCAGTACTTATGCTGACATTAGAGACCTCTAGTGATCATAAAATTGTGGGCATTCATAAGTGTGTTCCAGGTCAGGAGCAGATTTAGCCTACAGGGCTAAAATATATCCAGTTAAATGAGGATATTTTGCCAATATTTCATAAATACTTTTTTTTTTTTCCTGGAAGTTTGCTTCCTGGTAAATCTCTTGTGTGTGGCCCTTATAAAAGATGTATTTGTTAACAAAAAAGCATTTAACTGAGTTTGCTCTACTAAAATGCAGCCTGTTTCCAAGACCTATGTTAAGTGAAACATACCCTACCAATAATGACTGTAGGGAGAACAAACAAATATAAGATTGAACTGTGCTTGTGGCAATCATTCTCACAAAGGAGGACCCACATGAAATTTATTACTTTTACAGCCTGAACACTGGTGACCTCTTCTGCTCTGGTTATTCACTCTTGCTGTTTGACCTTTTCTATGGAGCATCCCTTTATGTTTCTTCAAGATCAGAAATCTTTGTATTCTGGATTTGTTCAGTTTAAAGAAGAATAATTATACGTGCTTAGTAGTAACTATGCCATCTAATCCATATTAAACACTGCAGCTATATGCGTAGACAAGTTTCCAAGGGAAACAGCATCCCTATCCCTGACCCTGAACCCCTCCTGGAAGTTTTGAAAGTGTCTCAATTTAATCACACCCTGTTGTTACCACCCTAATCCTGAACTCAGATTCCCAACAAAATTACAGCTTTTTAAATGTTTGCAATGTCGTTGTGGAGTTTACCATGCATTCCAAATGATTTAAGATACTTAAACGGTATTGGAACAAATTGCTGCCTTCATTATGACAGACAACAGATGAGTACATTATACCACTTAGTCTCAGCTGCTTTAACTAAAATACAGTGATTGTTTTCCATCCAGTAGTTCTGTAATTACTCTTTCTTTATGTTCACTGTAAGAATTAAGATGGCTTTTTTTTGTCTCTTTAAGTAGCACAATCAATATAATTTTTGGGCATTGTTAGGAAAATTATCAATTATTTATTTCATTTACATAGTGTGAGAAGAATGATGGTTTAAGTTGGGTAAAATATGGCAACTTCTTTAACTTCCTTCTGTAACGACCTTCTTATTACCCCTCTTCTTTTTACTTTTTTGATTCTGTTGGAAGATTCTCTGTAGTAAACTTCAGGAAGTTGAGTATATTTATGAGACTGCTGATAGGATCTAAGCTCGTGATTCTGAGGAGTATCAAATACCTAACACATTCATCACTAGATACCCACCTTGGCTTACTGGTTAAAGAAAGCAAATTTCATGCCCCTATTAAAGAAAGGATCAGTTGAGGTTTTAATTAACATACTCTGGTACAGGATTCTCCCTCTGGGGTTTACAAAGATCAGAAACGTTGTTGCTGAAGTTTCATGACATCCAGAAGGATGTCTGCAAAGATCCATTGTGCGTGTGTTGTTCAACTTCCTTCCTGATTCCAGTCTTTCCAACTATGCTATTTTACTGCTGGGTGGATGTTCCAGTGATCAGATCTGGAGCGTGGGAGGTGGTCTGCTTCAATCAGCTCTACTTTCATTGATATGTTGACCAAATTCACATTAATTTCATAACAACTTCAAATAAACTAGAAAATTTTTGTCTACTGTGCTGTCTTCTGTGAGAGACAGTGAATACAGTGTCTAGAGGGCCTCCACATTTTATTGGTTAAAAAAAGGCATAAAATTAGTGCACTGATAAAAGATGATGTTTGAGAACTGTGATCTGAATTGTCTACTGTGCAAGAAAGGATTTGTAAATGATTTTTTTTTTAATATCTTTGTATTTCTAATGAAGTGTTTGGAGCAACTAGCACATACTGGCACAAAATGTCAGCATTTTATATGAGTAGGATCAGAAACCTTTCCAAAGACAAGTATTTAATGACATACTGTTTTATCAGTGCTTTCCTTTTGAATGAGCTCTCAATGAGGTAATGCATCTGCATACAGATGCAGGCACAGTGGCTGTCTGAAGCAGTTGAATCTGGGACTGATTAATCAGTCTTACCACTCGATGCATGGGCTGCACTGGGTCTGTGCTTCTGCTGGATCCAGCTTCTGAGGATGTAAGCAGGGGAAAGGAAGTGGGGAAGAAGGGAGTGATGTTCTTCGGGGTGATGAAATGATCCCATGACATCAAAAGAGAAGTTTTTTTCTTGGGAGTACTGCTGAGAAAAGAAACTGGTACTTAACGTAAGCATGTGCTATACAGAGTACAGAATATGCTGATACATACCTGATCTTAGCTCACAGAAGTCTCCAGAAGTCTGACAAAGTTAAATACACTTTTCCAAGGACTCTTTGCCATTGCTCTGAATTACTCCTAAGGAAATTACTTAAAGGGCTTGGAGAACTGAGATGGTAAAGAATGTAGTGCAAAAATAATTGATCCTTCTGGTTTATTAGGTTGCATCCCTGTTGTGGAAGTTTTGTCAATAACAATAACACTGTAGAGATGTCTGTCTGCAGTTAGTCTGTAGCTAGATCAAACATTTCATGGAATTCTAGCTACATGATTTCTCCTTGAAGAAGGTGATGTATTATTTAATTTGTAACTAAGTCCTGGGACATCTTGAAGCACAGCATTGTTATTTATGTTTGCTCTTCCAAGCTTTATCTTTGTTATTTTTCTTTGCTATTCCGTTGGTTATATACAGCACTAGCCCAAGTTTGTGAAAATCTGGCTTGCATACGATTGATAATGATTTTGGAATATTTTCAGAGCAGAGTTAAATGCATGACTTTTTAATTTGATTTGAAAGTGTAGGGTGTTTGAAGGAGAACTTTCAATGTAGTGTTTACTGAGCTCATGCCTGTAACTCTCATACAGTTATTTCATAATTTTTAAAATGCATGTGATTTTAAATACCAGTCCAAACCAAGGAAAATAATTCCTCAGTAGGTACCAAGATTACAATATTCTGTCTTGTTTCTCTAGTGATGATAAAGGTCTGTTTGCCTGGATCAATGCTGGGGTTCTGTGTTAGCTCACAATTAGCAAGCCATCTTGCTCAGGATTGCTGTTTAGAATTGTTTGGATGCTGGATGGTTAAATTGACCTAATTATTTCAGCAACCCTATATAAAAGTCTGTTGCTGCAATTGGTATGCCAGCCTTTCCATATTATAACATTGTACAAAGTAGTCTCTGATGGTTTCCTTTACTAACCTTCATATGGTGAATTAAGCCTTGAGTTCTAAGTATTTGGTTGTTCTGACCTTCACTTCAAGGAGATTTTTTTTATTTAAGCTCTTAGCCTTCCATCAGACAGAAACATTATTGTCAATAAAAATAAAATAAACACCTTGTCTTGCATACTCTGCTTCCTTGAATGGCAGTATTCATAAATGTATAGGTCTTAGTTTGGCAAATATAGGCTGTGCATCAACTAAATTTACGCATTCAAAAATGCTATAAATAGTTCAGGAAAATACTAAGGAAAGTGATCCTGGAAATTAGGAGATTCGAATGTGGTGATGGACCTGGAAATTTATTTCCATCAGTATCAATCACACAATCATGGGCCACCAGTATTTTTATGAAAGTGCTACTGTTTTAATCTTGGGTTCTTAAAAGTGGGCTTCAATGAGCTGTGCTCAGTGCATCACACACTTAATATAGTCAATGCTTTGTTAGCTCCGTGGAGGAATGGGGCTTCTGGCCCAATATTTGTATGACACTAGTAATAGAAAAACAAAGAAACCCATCAAACAGAATGTAATTTAGATCTTACTTACTTGGAGATTGGGGATAATTCCTTACGTTTGTTTCAGATTCACTGTTTTCTGTCCTTCCTAAAGGGAATAATCTTTCCCTACTTTTTCCTTTATATAGCCATTCATTTTACTTACTCGTCTACTTTCTAAAAGAAAAAGAACACTAGGAAGGACAGATAAACCTTTGTTTTGCAAATGCTCAGGGTCAGTGGACACATGAATGAGGTGGCTAAGTAGTGCACTCTTGTTATAACTTACGATCTACATCCAGAGTGATCAAAGGAACCGAGGGGTTAAAATGCAACAGAAGTTGGTACAGTCCAGAGGTGAAAAACCTTCCCAAAGCTTTCCCTGCCAAAGTCCTCTGCCACTTACAGTAAAAGAGTTCTAATCTGCCACTGTGTGAGGTTTATTTTGGTTTTGTTCCTGCTGAGAATTTAGCCTCATGTTAGAGTCTGATTCAGAGAGATTTCTGTGGTCACACTGGCAAAATACTTAGGATAAGATTAAATTTTTAGTCAATAAGATTGCTTTTTTACTAATTAAAACAAGGTAGGGCATCTCTGTGAAAAGAGTTGATAAGAGGTTTTCTTAGATGTATTGTCCACCCTGCTGACTTTTATTCTTGAAACAGTCGAGAATTAATATCTCGCAGTAAATACTAAATCTGCGTGTGGTGACTGACAGATTAAGCACCAGGGATTCCAACGGAGATTAGACCACGTATTCTAAAGTACAGATGTCAGTACTGCTTTACTTCACAGTGCTGAGTTTAGCTGCCTCATGTTTCACGTAAAACCAAGGGTATTTTATCATCCTTTTTTTCTTTTTTTTGTTTGTTTTTTTTTTGTCTTTTTGTGTATGTGTGTTTGTGTTCCATTTTCTCAATTTAGTTATTTCACACTAGTGCCTTTGGCTCTGTTCGTCCTTACAGAGATTAAGTGGTAACTGATGCAGCAGAAACATGAAAGGCAATGTAAAGCTGTGAGACCAGTACATGAGATAGGTAGATGGCCTTTTGGTTGAGTCTAAGAGGAGAAAGAGCTAGAGAATTTGAGAGTGGGAGTTGAAGTGAGGCAATTTAGTGGCAGTATAACAGTAGGAAAGCAGAGATAGGAAACTAAATGAGACACGACTTTGAGAAAGTTGTCATATGTATATGATACTTGTCAGAGCTGCCACTTTTCAGTTGGGTTGCTCATAGTTTGCTAGCACTCACATAGTTTACTAGATAATGTGTTTATATATTCATCTCAGATGCACTTTACAACTATGCATATGAATTCATGTAGAACAAGTAAAAGTCATAAAAGAAATATGTCCTGCCCTGAGGCCTTAAAATCAATGTGGGAAGTGAGCTATGTGCATAAACCCAGCAAAGTGAGAGCATGAATTTACCAGCTAAAAGCAAGACTGCAGCCAATTTTGAATAGAACTATCTGTACATAACTGATCAGCACTACTCAGTAATGCAGCAGGATCTACTGAACAGTAACGAGTGCTGATAATAAGCTTAGTAATATTACCAAGAACAGACCTAGCCTTTGTAGTAAATGTATCATTAGTGACTCTTGTTAGTTTTCACTGCACTCAAGGAATAGAACATTGGAACAGTGCCCTAGGGAGATGGTGGACTTGCATCACCATGAGTATTTAAGAAGAAATTGGCTGCTTCTCTTGAAATACCTACTTCAGTTTTGGGAGATGCTTTTTAACCTGAATGTAGAGGAGGTGCAGAATTAAAGGTTTGGCCTGTTTCTTTCCTTCAGTGAACCCTGAATGAAATTGGGGATAGCTTTTATTAAATAGAACACTGCATTAATAGGATGATTACATTGCATTTCATACATCATGGTTTCTGCTAATTGCCTGCCAGGAATTAATTCCTCTTCTGCGCTCTCTCCCTGTTTCCCATACATATTTTGACATTGGTGGAAGCAGGATTCATTGTGAGCATCAAAACTATGTTGTAGCTGGCATCATGATAATAAGTAGGTCAGGTCAGCATGATCTCCAGGAAGCTGGTGCAGAGAATTCCTGTACTTGTCTCTGCAGTGATTTGCTTTCAGGCCTGTGATCATTCAGGGTTTACCTCTGGCTTTGCCTGGCAGGAACTGTGTGAGAGTTTCAACTTTGTGCTGCAAAGGTGTGATTTGGCTTTTGGAACTATTTGGACTTCCTTCTGCTCATTAGTTCCTGCCCGTTGCAAAGGCTTTGTGTAACATTGTGCTTTGGTTTTTTATTTTCTGTAGTTATGGTAGACTAAGGATTTCACTCCTAAATTAAAATGCATAACTCAAGTCTTTCAGCTTGATATAGGTTATTCGGGTAAATGGCAGTTGTGTATGACGTAGAGGTCAGAAAAGACCTGCTTTGCCCTGCCTAATTCAAGATGTGTTCCTTCCCATGAAAAAGAATTTAACATTTTACAAGCCTGACTCTCAGTGTTCAGGCAGTTGAAATTAGAATTAGTTTCTTTCAAGTACCCCCCTGCGTCCAATCCTGACCATGATCCCAAGGACTAAGTTAATGTTTTGCCTGTGGTTTCTCCACACTGGGATGTCTTCAAAGAATTACTGTTTTCCACCCGACTGTAAAGCAGAACAACTCTTCCGACAACTTAACCGAAAAAATCTGCCATTGGAGGGATTAAATTATCAACCAAAGAGGCTGAGAAAGCCATTTAACTTTTTCAAACAGAAAACTGAGTCTTACACATTTCACATTGCTTCTGAAGTTGGACTTTTCTTTCTTCCAGCGCTGCAGAAGCAATTTTGAATGGATGAGAACCAAATTGCTTCAAAAGGAGGAGGATCCTCTAACACTGTAATAACATTAAAGGGATAGGAATCATGAAGAAGTTGATGCTTCTGCTGTTAAAATTCTCAGACCTAGTCCTCTCACAGTTGTGCTGCAGGCAGAAGCTGGAGGACTCATTGGAAGCTACTTATGCTTTAACTCCTGCTTCTGCCTAAACAGTTTTACATGGGTATGTTTGGGAAGTATGACAAGGTACTTCATAATTTTATTTTATTTTGCTTTACTTGGCCTTCCTCAGACTCGAGGTTTCTTGCTCAGCAAATAACATTTTAACATTATAGAAGAGCTTTGGGATAAAACCTTCTCCACTTGTGGGCTACAGTATTTATCTAAGCGAGTACTTAGAAAATGAGATTTTAAACTTGATGGCTCTAGTGCTATAAGCACATCCCTGGGACACAGCCAGACTTCTTGGTTTCCCCACAATGTTTACAAATGCATAGAGCAGATCTTTACTGACTTGGATAAAAACAGCATTAATCAGGTAAAGTCCATTTTCTTGTACATTTTCCATATTAGTGTGCTTTAATAGTTAGCCAGAGATGTGAACAGAAGAACCCTGCAGAGTGATGACTAATAAACCATAGCTGCTTAAAGAAAAGACATGATGCAAGTCAGCAGGGACTAAAGTGGGACCTCTGGCACCCAAAGCACCATCTGTGCAATTTAAGCACAGGAGGAGTTCTAGCAGGAGTGAGTGGTTATCGCTAACCCCTGCCAACAGCAGAAGATACGACCGCAATTTTGAGACCCATGCTTCAAAGAGAGGTGCAGTGACACCTGTGATCCACAACCTGCCATGGTGATACACTGATGGGCATGACCACGTAATAGTTGGGATTTATGCTTTTCCATCATTGAGCCCTGTCTGGAAATGGATACCTGTACCCTGCCGTGATTGTGGCCAGACTGTTCTTCTACAACACCCTCTGCTGGGAAGCTGTCCTACCTTTCTGTTTCATCAGAAATGGAAATGCTGCAAACGAATATGTATTTCATTTTGGTTTAATTATGCTCTTAAAATTTGTCTGTATATTTTTGTATTATATGCAAGTCAAGGAAAGGCAAAATAAATTGGCACTTTAATGGCTGGAAACCTATCTGATTTTGAGTGTGCTAATCTTTCACAGTTTAATTTGTGTTTGGATCTGCTGGTGACCTAAATTTTTATTTTTGTAACCATTTTTTTTTCAGCAATTCTGAATCTTTCCTTTCAGACAAGAAGAAATTCTTGATAGGTTTTTTCTTTCTGTGGTCTGATGATCAAGCCTCAAGAGCATATTTTGTCCTGTTCAGCGTTCTCAGTTATGACTTGGTTTGTCATGAATGAATTTACTTGCAGTTTTGTGAAATATATCCCAGTCCTCTGTAATTTGTTTATGAATAAATTCTTGTCTATTAAACAGATGTGGCTCTGCTGTTGTGCATTTTGCCTTGAATGACTCTGTCTTCAAAGGTCGTTTAAACAAAGGAATGTAAAGAATATGTATTTTTGTTCTAATTTTCAGCTCTGTTTTGCTGCTTGCCTATTACAGAGCAATTTTGCAATGTCTGACCAAGTAACTAGCAATCTGTAGGGATCTTCCTGCTTTGTGCTGATGTCTTCCTTTTGCTTAAACTGGACACTATTATAGGACTTGTTGCTGTTCACTGGGCTCAGGTATCTTTTGTCATGCCTGTAGTCTGTGTAGCATCCATAGTTTGTATTACAAAAGATATGTGAAAAATATTTAATAGGTAAACATATTTAGAGAATTAAGTAATAGATATTTAATAATATTTAGAGAATATTTAGAGAATTTCTCTCAATATTCAGAGAATTTCTTGATGATAATTTCTTGCTGAGATTCAACTACCACCACATTTAACTGTGCTTTGCACCTTCACCTCATAGCTCTGGTAGGCAGGCAGGGAAGTTCTTTCTGTTCTTGGGAACTTGTATTATTTAGAAGGAGCATCATCCTGAAAAGACTGAGTAAGATTGAGTAAAATTTTGTTCTTCATGTTTCCTTTGATTCCGTCTAGCATTTCCCTTGATATGGGCATAAAACTGTTTCAGTAGTCTGTCAAACTTAAGAGTTAATATTGCTGTTGAGCTGCCATATTTTGATACTGCAAGGTTGTACTGAATAGGAAGTCAGTTCTGTATATCTGTGTTTTTTTCTTGTCATTACTTTAAGAAAAAAAAGAAAAGGCAGTTTTGGTGATTTATGATATTTCCACTATAATGGTTTCCTGACCTTGAACCAAACTTTTCACATGCAAAAACTACTGCAAGACATTTTTGTCGGGTGTATATTTTTCCTCCAGTGATAGTGACCTTCACAAACAAGGTACTGACTGTCCCTTTTATAGGCATGATCCTTCAAGCCCCATCTCACTGGCATCACATCGTGTGATTGCCTTTTCATTCACGTAGTGCTTCAAGGTGGGATGATTGGTAATAAGCTTCATGCTACCTCTGATGGCTGTATCACATTGAAAGAGACATATTCAGGCTGCATCTTTATTTTTCATCTGCTGCATCTCTCATAGGAATACTTTGCTTGGTTTAGCCTTGCTAGGAGCACCCATTCACTTGTTTTAACAGAAGGCAGTTATTGTATTGTCTGTACCTTCTGAAACTTCAGTGTGTATATTTATTCTTTGGTGGTTTTTGTATATAATTAAGCCCTGTGCACTTCCTTCAGTTTCACTATTATTTGGTTGGTTTTCTGACAGTATCTTTGCATTCTTTTCTTGTGCAATTCTGAGGAAATCTGTGTAGATATCTTACATGGACTAATGTTCATATTGCATTTAATTATTTGGACTTTGTGCATGTGTGTCTTTCTCTATGCTAGTGCTGGTTTTGCTTTGCAAATAGGGCACGGCATTAATGCCATACATGCAAAATGTTCTCTTCCAAGCCACTGATTCCTGTTGCTCCCTACTTCAATATGGTGCTTTGTTATCTTGTATGGATGCTGTGTGTAATTACTGCCTTTACCACAGTTTGTGCATGTGACCTGTTATGCAAAACATTCAAAGCAGCATAGGACAGTTTGTGTTGGAAGGGACATTAAAGCTCATCCTGTTCCAACCGCCTGCAGAGGGCAAGGACACTTTCCACTAGAGCAGGTTGCTCCAAGCCCTGTCCAACCTGGCCTTGAACACTGTCAGGGATGAGGCAGCCACAGCTTCTCTGGGAACCTGTGTCAATGTGTCTCACCACCCTCAGAGTAAAAAATTTCTTCCTCATATCTAAAGTGTAGTCTCTTTCAAATTAAAGTCATTAAAACATTGCTTTAAAGTATCTTTCAAATTAAAGCGTAAAACATTGCTTTATTCTCTTAGGTATTTTTCTTCCTGATTTTCACACATCTTTGCACTAAGTTCATCTGGTTTTTGTACTTGTGCATTTGCTTTTTGCTTGCTTTCTTACCTTCTGAACATTGGATGAATGGACTCTAAGCCTATACTACATATAATCTCTGTTTGGATGTTGCCTTGCTTACTAACTTTGCATTTATCTGTAGGTCTCTGATAGACTTCCAGAGTATTCTTATTTGTTTCTTATATTTTAATTTCCCTTTTTTAATCTGTTGCACATTAGTTCATCTTTGAAAGATTTCATAATAGCGTGACTTGGCCATTTCGTGCAGATTGACAACCTATCAATCTACCTTTTCTCCAAATTCTTTATAATGCTTTGTTGGTGTATGACAGATGCCGCTGATTCAAAATGCGTCAAAAATTTTATATGGATCCTTCCAGTTTGTGCTGAAAAATCCAAATGCTGTTTGTACCCTATGGCGGCTGTTTCCCATTACAGATGTTAATGTGGCTGCTCTTATTCCAGTTTCCTCTCTCAAGCTTCACTGCAATTTTTCATTGTGATCAGAAGGATTTCCAATTTCTAACTGAATTCTTTTCATGTCTGCCTGCTCAGGGACAGGACTCTGGTACATTGTCATGATCACTGTTTGCACTTTGTGTGCAGTAGGGAGATGCAGTGTTCTTAGCTCCCGATAGTAGGTATCTGAAGGAGTTAATTCCTTTCTGTCACCAAGTTCATTGTGGGAGAATAAAAGGGCATGGAGCCAAGAGGTCTTTTCCTTTCTGTTTATGTATTATCCCATCTCATCAAGCACTTTTTAAATGCAGAGCTGTCTAGATGTTGCCTTATAAGTGAATATGCCATAAAATCTCTTATTGGGTAGCAGTATAATCGTAAAACAGCAAGCTTGGGAAACTAGCTTTTATTATGGGTTGTTTTTTTTTTTTTTTAGTTAACTCATCTGAAAATGAGTAGGAAAGAGATTGGTTAGCTCATTAATGAACATTTGTATAATCCTTGGGGACTTGGGAATGAAAAACTTGATTGAACTGCCAAATTGGTAGTAGTGGTGGCTGTCTTTGTTCACAGTCAGCTTTATTATTGCAGCTGCACACTGAGTTGTTTCCCTTTCTTGCATGTACTTGAACACTTTCTGCACTCAAGTCGCAACAGCTTGCATTTTTTTACAGAATATGAATACATTGCTCTGTTAGACCAATGGTCCATGTAGCCTATTGCTCTGTTCCAATAGCTGTAACACTCCCTTGTAATCTGCACCATCCACCTTTGCTGATTTAGGGATGTTAGAGGTACATTCCTGCATCTTTCCTTTTTCATCTGTTTATGGAGAGATTTTTGCAAGAATTTCTTCTGCTTTTGCTGTAAGATATATTGGTTGAAGCTCATCAGTATTGAACTGCTTTACTATCTGTTAGCCTATGTGTCTGCTCTTAAATGATCTGCCTTCATCTGTGTTTGATATAATTTGCAGTGCTCACTTATTTATGACCATTGAGTATATTTAAAAAGTCAAATCTTCTTCTACTCCTACTAGTTATCCATCTAACACTGATATACCTCTTGACAGTATTGATCCTGATTCCGCAGAACTACTGGATCGTGTTGTGTGTAGGTTAATCTCCAGAAAGGTCCAGGGTTTCTCCAGCATGTAAAGTGGGAGTCTGTTCAAGTGTGTGTGCCCAGTTCTCCTTGCTGAGCCCCAGAGTTCCTAGCAGGGTCCTGCCGATGAGCTCTCCCATGTCATCAGTAGTTCCCAGGCACTATGCCTACTCTGAGCTCCACCCAGACCTCTCACTGATTTCGGCTTAATTTTGCCTTGGATTGAAGGCCAAGCTGACACTAAGGATTATGAGAGCTGTTGTCCAAAGGTCCTTGTGCCCTGCTGAATGAGGGCATAGCATCTTCCATAGCAACTGCAACATACAGGAGAAAATAGGCAGCTTTTGCTGGAGTATGTGGCCCAAAGTGTGTGTTCCATGTACAACGGCTCTGATGATAGTGCAGCAGGTGAGGAGAGGACAGTGGATCTCTACCTTCCTATACTAAACCTTACCTGGCTGCCTGATCCCAATCATTTCCTGCTGAACAAGACTGATTCTGTATAGGTTCTCCTCCACTTGTGGCTATGGACATAAATGGGAAAGGAAGAGATGTTGGTTTTCCTAAGTGTTTACTTCTTTCATCACCTTTGACCATTACTCAGATTTTAAAGTTATTCTTCAATTTAATTCCCTGTCTTTGTAAGCACTTTAAGCTCTTGCCTTAAAGTTCGCTTCAGAGGTATGTTTCCTTTTCTTTTTTTCTGTTAGAAATGAATAGGTTGAGTTATATTGAGATTTTTATCTTGGCAATATCCTCAAAGAATCTAAATTGATCAGAGACAAGCTTTTTTTCCCTTCAGGAAATAGATCAAATTTGTTTTAATCAAGGAAATTAAATTTTGTTTTTCCTTTTTTAGATCTTAAGAGAGCTCTTTCCCTTGATTTGAGTTTGTCTAAACTCTGTAGTTCCCTAGGGCATATGTGTAAGCTTGTGTGATAGAATTACACTTATCACTAACTCTGGAAGTATTTCTTAACCTGAGCCTGTTTACAAAAAATATTTCTTCTGAACTGTATGAGCAATCTGCTGGTGAGGGACTATTCATTAGGGACTGTAGTGACTGTAGTGATAGGACAAGGGGTAACAGGTTGAAACTTAAACAGCAGAGATTTAGATTGGGTATAAGGAAGAAATTCTTTACTGTAAGGGTGGTGAGGCACTGGAATGGGATGCCCAGGGAGGTTGTGAATGCTCCATCCCTGGCAGTGTTCAAGGCCAGATTGGACAGAGCCTTGAGTGATATATGGTTTAGTGTGCGGTGTCCCTGGCCATGGCAGGGGGGTTGGAACTTGATGATCTTAAGGTCCTTTCCAACCCTAACTATTCTATGATTCTGTGATTCTATAGATATCCCCCTAATTTCAAATGATGTCTTCAATAGTGTGCTAGAAATAATTTGGGATGTCTTCCTTTCCCACTGAAGTCATTTGCTTTAACCTTGCCTTGTTAAGTAAGTACCAGTGTTATGCAAAGATGTCTTAGTTAAAAAGCCTAATTGATTGTGGCCACACAATTTTCATGTAGTTGCAAGCATGTCAATGTCATTTGTAATTTTCTGGATTTCTCCCACTGTGTACTACATGAAGCATTATATTTTAAAGATATTATCTCTGTATCCTGTAGGATTGTAGGGGTAAGTTCTCAACTAATATAGTTATGCTAAGGCTTTAATCCACCTCAACTGAGTTGGTGGTAAGAATCATGTTTAACTCTAGAACCTTAAGAAGCTTAAGAATATTCCCTGGACGCGATCATTTAGTTCTGTGCAAGTATTTATTATTGAATACATTATTTTCAGGTTTTATCTATAGCTTGTGTATGTTGTCAGAACAGTTACATGGTGTCGCTTTCATTCTCTGCCCCTATGACCACTGGAGCATGCCAGTGCATGCATGCAAAGGCAGACTGCGATTTGAAAGAACTCTGTTGTCTGTAACCTTTAAAACTGCAGTTTCAGGTGTTTTTTTTTTGTGAAAATTTCTGTGAATAATCTCAGAAATTCTGACAGGAAGCAAAAAGTCCAAAGGGAGGCCAAATGAGGTTGAAATGATTATATTAAAATTGAAAGCTGCGAAAATCTGGCCTAATTTATTTGTGTAGTGGGGGGTTAGAGGGTGGCTTATTTCAGTATTTGTGTAAAGGCAGAGCAAGGAACAGCAAATTGGGGGTATTGAAAAGAGAAGGAAGATGCTTTACTTCATTTCTACATTCATCAGCCTCAAAGCTGCCTGGAGTTCTGAAGAGAATGAAATGATGGTCAGATGTACTGAAAGTGGTAACAGAATTTGCTGCCAGCATGTTTATGAAAGAAAACCTGGGGTGAACAGAGAGGATGAAGTTGAGTTCTGAGGGGTGTAACAATAGCTGCTGCTTCATTTGGATGGAAAGGGTTCCAATGGAAATAATCATAGCAATAAAAGCTTTGGGGAAACTAGAAAATAAATTTTGTAGCAGCTTTTGGGGGCATTTGAAATGAATAACTTTTTAGCAGTTGTGGGAAGGAAAAATCATTAAAACTGGAATAATATGTATCCAAATTAGTTTGTACTGATGTGCACCCAACAGAAGAATGTGCTTTGGAAATACTGTGTAGGAAATAGTTTTGAGACACTGAAAACAAGAAAGGAGAGTCAAAGGTGACCTTCTGACATCTGGGTCCAAGTATTGCAACTGCAGTGATTATTTGCAGAAATATTCTGCAGTATTAACTGAGATCTACTGATTATTTCTCAGACATGTACTGTGGATTCAGAGAGAAAGACAAGCAAATCTTTGGTTTGCTTCTTGACAGAAATGTCAGGGAACAAACATTGGCTACCTTCACCAGAATTTCTGATGGGTAAGATAAAAAGCAGTGCTTTAAAGGGAATAGAAATATGTGTAAACTAACTAAAAGTTTTTTCTTTTAGCAGTGTCTGAAAAAAAAAATTGTCTTTTTTTCCAAATTTACAAATAACAAAGCTCAAAGTTGGAAAACGTGTTCAGACCCACATTACTCTGGTTCTACATTTTAGTACCCTTCCATTTTTCCCTGCTAATATTTACATTGCAAAGAGACATATTATATTAATTGGTTGATGGTGTGTAACATGTATGCAGGGTATGGAAGTTATAGAACTGGTTTGTAGATCATCATAACATTATTATTTCAAGCAATTTGGGTACAATAAAGGTCAACAATGTACTAGAAAATTATGTTTAATTTTTCTTTAAACTTTAAAAGAAGTATGTAGTGCTTTGTCATCAATTAGCAGCAGGAGGGCGAATTATAGTTACATTAAAGTGTGCTTGCTATATAAATCACAAATCGTGTTAGCAAAGAATTAACATCATAACTGGTAATTTAGAAACTGCCTTTAGCTCTGAATAAGAGTTGGCTGTAGACATATTTTAATGGTTTTGAAGAAGTAAAAATAGATTTCTTCCTGGAAAGAGCATTTCTGGTGGAAGTGAAATTAATTATCTGCTCTTTCATGAAGGGGTACTGTCTTTCTCAGCCTTGGTTGTCAAATGGCAATGTGCTATAGAAAAGACTGGTTGTCATTTCTTTGATCCATGGCCCTGGTTCTAGATTTTTTTTTAATGTATATATATTTAATAATGGAAAGACTTGGTTATATCACCAGAGGACAAGGACATCAAGTTTTCCCTGGTTGTTTGGATACAGATGCATGAAAACTGCATGACTTGTCAGATGCAGATTAACAATTGAGAAGTCAAACATATTTTTTTTAGGTTTTTTTAGGGGGTGTTTTTTTTTTTTTCCTCAAGCTTATTGAGTGTGTTTGGTGTGTTTTTGAGACAACAGACAAATAGCTCAGTTACATACTCCAAGCTTTACTCCTGCTGGCTAATGAAGCAGAACAAGACATAGAAGAAAAATACACCTTTCTCATTGGTTTGCCGCATCACATTAATTTTCTTGTGGGTTCCTTCAGTGTATTGACAACCTCAAAATGGAACCTAGGCAAGCAGTAAAATATGGTATGTCTCCTGCTGTATTGCCTTTGTGGTTACACTTGGTCAGTCTTTTTTTTTTCACTGGCATCATGCCTGTCTTTCCTCCTCATAGTACATTGGGAAATGCTAAATCAAGAACACCTTAATGTTTGAAACTGGTGAATTTAGCATGAGTGTTAGCATACTGTATTCTTTCTTATCCTGCTACTTTCTTAAATCAATTCATGCTCTTACATGATGTGAGGTCTTCAAAAGCAGTTTGAGATGATCTTCCCTTTCTACAGCTGGTAGCTTTGGTCTGAGAGAATATACTATTCAAGTATTTTGTTTCTCTTCTGTAATAATGCTGCTAATTACTAGTTAAAGACTGTTGCAGTTAGGCTTGATCAAAGACTGATATAAACAGACATGACTGGACATTTGTGTTTATTTAAACTCTTATAGCTTAGAGGACTCAATTAGAAGGGAAGAACATACAATGATTGTGTACAATGCAAAAGGATAAAGCAAATATTTTCCACAAACTGTTAAATTTTTTAGATATTTTCCATTTGGATAATAGATGTGTTGTTCTGTGGCTCTTCAAGCTATTTCAAATTCTCTTTATACATTTTTAATGTTCCTGTAAGCTACAGTGTGTAGGCCTTAGACACAAAATTCAAATTCATGTTCTTGATACTTTAAAGGAAGAACCTATATTTTTCATGTGTTTGTGTTGCTGTAGCTGTGCCTGTTTGTTTTGTCATTTGGAAGGTGTTTAATGCAGATTTGTAGGGATGAAATAGCTGTGAAGAAAGATTAACCTTACAGTGACTTGGACCTGTTTGCTTTGTCAGCAACCAGGAGGTCCATTACACAGGCTATTCCTGCTAGCATTTTTTGGGTTTAGTTTGAAACAATGAAAGTAATCTCCCCAATACTGTATGATTCCTAGATAGCCATAATGTTTTGCACTGTAGCTATGCTATTCCTGTCAGAAAGTGTATTCTGAATAGATCCTTTGAGGATAAAAATAGATATTTAAAATACCTTGTTATGTTGTGCCTCGCATATTCTTGTATACATGGCTGTGATTATCAAGTCAGCTTTTTGGTATGATCTTGTGGGATGCAGAGGAGCTTTCCTGAAGCTGCATACCAGAAAGAATTGATAGTGTTGAAAAAGACACTAGTTCTTAGACTGCTAAAGCGGATTTTGAATACTAAATTAGGTTGGAACAGGATTAGCCTAAGTGAATTTCAACATATTGGCTGAAACTGTTTAAAAATCTATTTTCACTTGTGGAAGATTTATTTAAACTTCCACTGTTTCTGTAAAGAGTATCCTAGACAGAGGTGGCTTTTACCTTGGAGTTAGTGGGGTCTTATCCCCAACAAAACTTTATGAAAGTGGTAAAAATACATTCTAGGCGTTCTGTGTTGACAGTAAGATGCCATAGTAGTATAATGGAGTGAAAATTAAAGAGAACAGTATATCATAGCATCAAGTAAGTTCTGTGTAACAACTTGTGATATTGAATGTTCATACTACAGGTCGCTGATGCCTTTGTGCTGCTTCTCCCTCCCTGTTCTGTCCCCAGGCTTGCTGGGCTCAACATGCAGCCTCTTGGTCTGGCAATAAGAGGGAACACATAGCATAAAGTTGTAATGTCTTCTGAAAAGAATGCATTTGTTTTGTTTTGTTTTTCAGCATATAGATTTTCTGGCCTCTGCTATACTTGGTTTGTATGTTTTTATTCTCTTTAACATCTGTTGTATTACATATGTGTGCAAGTCTACTACAAAATTTGAGATCCTTACCAACTGAGAGCTTTACAAGCACCACTGATCCTGGAATAAATTGAATTGTGATTACCACATTGTTTGGTAGTAAGAACACTTAGACCAAAAATATGAAGCTGTCTAAATTGCACAGACATAAATGGAACTTTGATATTAAAATATTTTTCTGAAGTGGATTTTCTTCCTTACTATATACTTGCTGTCTAGTGTCTATTTTTATAGAGTGTCAGAGCAAATGTTGAGAAAGATTTCTTATTTAAACAGCAGATATATAAGCTGCTTCTCCCCCAGTTTTCAAGTCTAGATTTGAAAAAGATTGCTAAAATGCTATTAGTCTTACATTCCTACTGCATGTCTCATCTTTTGGTCCATCTTTTCTTGTCTTTTCTTTTCAGTTGGTGAACAAGATCTCAAACTAAACATAGGATGTAATCCCACAGACTCCTGCCTCAGGGGGATGGTGGTGATGATGATGGCTTGACCTCGTGAACAAAGATTTGGGAAGAGCTTTACCCATGCTTACTACAAGGGCGCTGATGACTAAAAAGGCCAATGTGGGATAGGCAAATCCCGTTACAAAAAGCACAGAGAAAAGTCTCCTTGGGTGGTATAGGTGAGGCACGATTCTTTCTAAGTTGTCTTTTCTCCTTGAGATTAATTCTGCACGTGTTCTCAAAGGAGACAACAGCGGCATGTATGGTGTGTCTCCGAGTCTCCCGATTGGAGGCCAAGGCAGACCACTGGTAGTGGTCAGTATGGCCAAGGCTGAGGTATTGTTTCAGGGAGTCCTTGTATCTCCTCTTTGGGGCACTTCTTTTGCAGCAACTGGTGGAGAGTTCACCGTAAAACACAATCTTAGAAGTCGGTGATCGTCCATCCTGGAGACATGCCCTTCCCAGCGCAGCAGTGCGACCTGAATACTGGTGACCCCTGCCTGTTCAAGGACAGTAACACTTGTCACATAGTCAGTCCAGTAGATGTTTAGAATTGTAAGGAGGCAGTGCTGATGGAAGTGTTGGAGGAGTCGCAGGTGATGGTGGTAGATAACCCACGATTCAGACCCATATAAAAGAGTAGGCAGTACAGTGGCTCTTTAGACGCTAATCTTTGTACTTTTCTTCAGGTGTTTATTGCACCTGACTCTTTTATGGAGTTTTCCAAAGGCTCTATATGCCTTTGCTGTTCTGTTATCTATCTCTTTGTTGATCGTGGCATCTGAGGAAATAATGCTTCCCAAGTAGCTGAACTGCTGAACTGACTTAAGCTCTGACTCGCAAATGGTAATGTGGGGATGATGGTAATCTTCTTGTGGTGCAGGTTGGTAGAGAACTACTGTCTTCTTCAGGCTGACTTCCAGCCCAAAAAGGTCAGCTGCCTCTGCAAAGCAAGATGTTAAGCACTGCAGAGCTGCTTCTGTGTGGGCAACAAGGACGGTATCATCAGCAAAGAGCAGGGGGATGGTATCACCTAATAGTCAAGCTAAGAGTGGTTCATGAGTGCAGTCTGTGAGCAAGCATGGGTCCCCTCCTGAAGAACATTAACTTGCATTGCTCTCCATCACTTCAATCAAGTCATGCTCAGAAGCAGACAGATCACACTGGTTTTCTTTTCCAAGTTTCCTACCTTTTAGCATGTGACTGTTACTGGAATACCTAATGATGCAGAGCATGGGTGATAAGCCCTTGCTAGAGCCATATTCTTGTGACTTAGTGATAGGTTTCTTTATTACTTTCTAACTTCATCTATCAACTCATCACATACAGCTACTCATTTGGGTACTTTGTTTTTTTCTCTCCCTCCTGCCCCCTGCTTTGCAGAGACATAAAAATCTTGAACAGAGACATCTTTGTGGTGCTTTGCTTTGTTTTTTTTTCTCTTATTGTTTGTTTGCTTTAATCTTGTCAACTTACTAAAGGGGAAAATTAATTAGAGATGGTTGAACAATTTGAATAAAGTGATTTGGGAGCAGCTAGAAAAAATGGAGGACGTGACTTGTGCTTCTTTGTGGATCGTTTGTTCTGTCAGGGAGTGTGTGTGTATGTTTCTTCACACATACGCTTCCTTTTGAACTACTTTATAGCTAAATTTATTGACAGTATTAGCCATGGGAATAAGTTTGCCTCATAGATCATCAGCATTATGACACTGTTATTTATGATTCCATGCTAAGAATCTGAGGCAAGGAAGTTTAGATGATACTGCCAAGAAAAGGCACTGGTTACTGATCTGCAGCTTAGGCTCTTGTTCCCTTAGAAGGACTCCTGGGTGGAAGTCACCCAGTGATATTTTGTTTTAAAAATCCATGTGTAATTCTATTGAAGGTTAACAAAGATGCTTCCTATTTGCTGGATTAAAAGAAAAAAAGGCAAGCATAACAGATGACTTTAATGGTGCACATAAATTATAGCTGCTTTGACATTTATGTTTTCTGTGCTGATAGATGTATGATTTCTATGGAAGTAAATCAATTGCACTAAAACTACTACTACAGAGCACCATGGTCTCCCTCATCTGAGAGAACAGAGGGTTTGAAATGTTTTGAAATATGATTTAATACATTTCTCTTCTAGAAGAATTTGTTGGAGTGTTTTGGTCCTAAAGAGCACATGCCAAATTGCAATTTGGCATTTAGTGTAAACACACATTCAAATTTCAAGGAGCTGCCAAGCTTACTTCTGAACAGGGGTTTAAGAAACTCCTTGACTTCTTCACAGATGTTTTGTGTTACCCTCTTTTCTGATTCACCCACCTTTCTTCTGCCCAAGTCTGAATATTGTCATCTAAACTTCGCTTCAACTTTCAGTCCAGCTATTGTAACATGTAGCAGTGTTTTCCTGCTAGCAGAAAGTGATAATTTTCTGTTGTTATCAAAGCTATTTTCCAAGTAATGCATATTTTAAAATATTTCCTTGCAATCGATTCTAAAACACAAAGACAAATCAGGTGTAGAAAGAATGTGCTAAGCATCATAAAGGTTCCTGAGAAATCATTAAGTAATTCAGTGATTAATTTCACAATTGGGAGTCAGGAGAAAACAGTATTACATATAATTACAGAGCTTGTAGGAAAGGTATTTAAAGAGATTTTGAAAAATCTATACTGGCACTTTTGATGAAGAATTTTGCTTTCATGCCACAATTTGAATAGCAAAACATTTACTTGGTTTCACTGGCTGCCTGTGGATTCCCAAATAATTATTCTATCTTCCCTAACTGTGAAACAACATGAAATAGTATTACTATAACCATCTAGTGTTACAAAATAGCAGTGACTAAGGTGTAAACCCAAGCGAGTTTATGGGATACACCACTATAAAATCTATAAGCTCGATAATGGCTTTTGGGGAGTCTGTCCTTAAGGATAACAGTGGAACTGTATACAAAAGTACCTAAAGCTCTGAGCTTCCTCTTCATCTGTCCTGATCCAGCTGATGAGCTAATATTTCCTGCTTCAGGAAGGTCTGTACTGAACAATGGGATTCAGATGCTTCAATGTGGTGTCTGGTGCCATTTAATGTGTTCTGGAAGAACAGAAACATGCACACTCCACTGGTAGGTATGACACAGCCTTCCTGGAAAGTCAGCTACAGATAAAGGCTTTTAAAATGGTAGTATGCATGTGTATTTAAGTAGCTGATGTCCAGCTAATTTGTCAGAACAAAGATCACGGAAAATAGCTGATTGAAAAATCAAAGGTAGTCAGTCAGCTTTAGTACATTTGTAACAAAAGGCAGTGCTGATCTGAGATGAAAAACCAGATTTTCATTTCTTCTGTGGAGAGGGAATGAAAAGGATATAAGGACAAAGAAGAGTGTTTAATAATTATTTTCAAAAGAGGCATTTTCCACTTAGAAGTAGTTTTTTATTCACCCTTCCTGAAGGTCTCCCCTGTTGAAACATGACTTGGAAAAGGCAGTCCCCATGGAAGTCAATAGGAACTCCCTTGCTGATTTCAAGGAAGAAAGGTCTGATCACTGTACATATAAGCTACATACCTAGAATTAAGAAGTCTGTCCCTTGCTCTAACACGTGTGCCCTTATAGCTTCTGTTCATTGCATCTGTTCCTACAAAATTGAAGGCTTTCAGATGAAACTTCTATATGTGTATCTTTCACTTTATAGAATTGACATCCCTGTAACATCTTTTTGCATAGTGTTCTGGCCCTTTTCCCTCTGCTCTCAGTGTGTGCTGGTTTGGGCAATGGATGTCTAGTTTCTCTGTTACAGAGATGACTGGATTTCAACATGCTACAAGAATATAGTCTCTGAAGCAGTTGGGATAAAGTTAAATAAATCATAAATTCATGTATAATATTTATGTTCTCTTGGAAGACTGCTCAATGATGCAAAATTCTGAAAGTAAGAATCTTCTGTGATCTGTCTTGCACATTTAAACACTGGGTTTTTTAAATAGCTACGTTTCACAGTAGTTAAAAGTTACCAGTCAGGGAAATGACATTGAGGAATGATTGTTAAGCTAATGCTGTTTGCAGTTTCCCTGTGTATTGTCTCACACAGATTTCTTCAAAATAAGTGATGCAGCTTTCACAAAATCTTGTTCACAACCACATTGTTTTCAGAATTAATTTTCTGCAAAACCTATTGTCTCCTTAAAAATAATGGCAATGCAGCTTTCTTGTGTAGCCCATTGTCGTGAACGTGGCCTCATTGATAGCAATAAGGTAGTTTCTGAAGAGAGCTGACACCAAAAGCAATGAGCTGCCTAGCGTTGTTACTGTTATTTACAACCTTTAATTCAAAGGCATTGCAATAAGAAAGTGATACCATCAGCTCAAATAGCATTTTGCTTATTCCCTCCTTAGAAGTGTCATTGACCTGTGGGAAAACTATGGGGTGACCAGGTAGTTGCAATATAGCATACTCAAAGGCCAGAGCAGTAAAACATATTACTAAATGTCAGTGAATACATTTAGGCATTGGGATTCAGAAAAGGTACCTTGTTTTCAAGAGTCAGATTGAAGGGAACAGAAAACAGCACACAGATCTATGGCAGAGATGTAGATTAATGGAGGATGCTTTTTAAAAATGTATAGGTCTAAAAATCCTTTAAAATCTCTTTTGGAGACAGGAAAAGTTAGTAATTAATTTTACATTGACTGTTTGTAAAATATACACAATTAAGGCAGTGTTTTCAGCCCCAGGTGATTATGATTCAGGAACTGGAACAGGTAAGAATACAGGCTCATTATCCTATCAGATCAGCTATTCCTGTGCATGGTGTCCTTGCATCAGCACAGAGCTCACTGCAGGCAAATACCAGTTACAGAACTGGAGCACAGTTCCCCTGTTACTGAAACCGCCCAGGGGATTATATTTTTCCTCCTAAAGACTGAGTCAGGGAGTATGAATATGAGACAGTTTGTTAAACAATAACAAAAAAGTTCTGCCATTCTTCTTTTGGATTAAAAAAGGGATGTATTTTGTGTCTTATTTGATGCCAAAAACATGCTAAGTGCAATGGTAAAAATAAATAACAGTCAAAGAGTTTATATGATGATAGATTATGACACAGTGGATAAGAAAATAGCTTCAGCAGAAGAGATAAGGTTTTCAAACTACTCATTGCTGTATTTTTCTTTATTTTTCATTCTTTCCTTGGGTAGTAGGATGAACAGTTTGTTAGGTGCTGAACTAAGCCTCAGTATTTAAATGAAGTTCAGACTCTCTCCAAGTTTGACAGAGTGAGGGCCAAAGTTCTGGTTCTGGGGTTATATCTGGATCAATATCAACAGCACAACATCCTAGTTAAAAGTGGGACTGACTTTCAACAGTGCTGCTTCTTCGTTAGTAAAAAAGGGTTTGCATTTTCACAGAAATGAATTGCAGCCAGATTTTGCTGGTCAAGGTCTTAAATGTTATCTTCCCAACTTCTAACTCTGTCTCTTTCTTGGATTCAGAAATGTCATGCCAGCTTCTTTCTTAAACTTCAATTTTTTTCAAGAAGCACACCTGAATAGGATCAGATAGCACCTGATCATTTTGAACATGAGGGCCTTTTCTAGTAGTGATTTCTAGCTGTGGCTCTGTATTTTGAGCATGTAGCTTTGAAATTGAGATATTATATAGATATGTCTGTTACCTCAGGATCCATTGTGTGACCACACTATCCTAACCACTGTGTGAGTTTGTGCAAAGATACGGTTACTCCTTTGAAGTTATAAAGTTTATTGCTATACATTGGTAGGTATTTCAGCAGAATTGAAAATCATATGTCATATAACACATAGGTGAATATATACTTTGTTCTGATTTATGCTGTTTTCAAAGCTTTTGAAATCTTTTCCCAGTTTAATTTTACCTTCATTGTCTAAAGTCACGAAGCTCAGTAGCAGTTGTGCTTGTACTCAATGGCTGAGTTAAGAGGCAGTATTAATGCTTGGGTAACTCACAGGGGTGTATGCACATGTTCTTCTATTTGGATTGCATTAAATGAGTTTTCAGAACCATATGGCAACGTACCTTAACTATTCTTTCTGAAATAGTCTAACTGTTGCAGCCTTCTGTTCTAATTAGTTACATCTTCTGAGCTTTACCAATTCACTGGAAAAACTGCATGCTTAATATTGCTTAAATTTTACACAAATGCCTTTTGTTCTTGTGGGTGTATTTTAATACTGTACGTGTGAAATGCAGATAGCTTCTTAGTTACTTGTTTAACTTTTAATATCTCCCCAGACAATGCATCAGTATTTTGAAGCGGCTTCCACTGTTTATTACAGCCAAAAGTATCTCTGCTAAATTGTTGGGATTTGATAGGTTGTAGAAGCACAAATGTGCTTCCTTTGAAACTACAGATGATTTTTTTTGCTGAACCACAGTAAAATATGTTTGCTATGTCTGTTCCACCCATGTTTCAAATGCATGTGCTTGCCCATCAATTCCAGATATTTGAATATTCTTCTGGAATGCATTCTTCTTAAAAGATTTGGTGTTACATAAAGAAATAGGCCATTTATTTAACTACTTAAAGCTAGCCAAAGCATTCCCACAACACCAGTAAGTAAGCATAGGGTATTGTAAACTTTTGCTCTTACACCTTTTCTTTCAAGATGGCAAACAAAGCTGCATATTCTAGAGCACTTAGCTCTGTTGCATTATGCATTTTCCATTAGCAACTGCGATAAGAATGGTCTGGTTTGTACTGTTCAGTCTATTAAAGATGGAGCTGTGTCTGCATCACGTGTAGATTTTAACTTGCCTCTTAAATGGGATTATCAAATTTATTGGATTTTTTTTTTAAATACAAAACAGTTCAGAAAATGGAAGAAGCACTAAAAGTTGACTGACATGAGCATATGAACACTGCTAACAGCTTTTAGAAATTAGTAGGCTCTTTGTGTTTGTGTACAGAAGAGGAAAATACCTACCATTGGACCTTTTCATCAGTCAAAAGAGAAACACCATTCTCTTGTTCCCAAAGGCACTGTGCAAGAAGAATAATATAAGCTGTAATATCAAATCAATCACATTTACATTTCAAAAGCATCCTTCAGAAAAGTGCCCCAGAGGGCTGTATCCAGCTAATAAAAACACAAATAAAATATTTAACAAGCTCTATCAAGCACAGGTTGGTTGTGCGTGTTCTGTAAGCCTGACCTTAAAAATGGACAGCAAATCAGAATTTTTCAAAGAAAATTTTAAAAAGAAAAAAATCTCATGTCTATAGCTAGGGACCAAAGAATACAAACACACAGTGCAAGGAATCCATAATTTCTGCTCATGGATCAGAGAGGAAAGCCATGGAGGCTAAACAGAAATATTGGCCTGAACAAGAGACAAATATGGTTGTGTGGGTGTGAAACACCACAACACTGCACTGAAAAGCAGTTGTTTTGCAGGGGAAAAAAATAGCTGTCCTAATTGATTGTTTGATAAGGACACTGCAGTTGCAGGGTCAGATACTCAAAATTGAAATGCTTTTTTAAAATTAAATTTATTCCACAAGCGGGGTGCACTTCCACTTGTGCTTTGAAAAGAAATGAACAAAGTGTGGAGATCTGTATTTAGAAAAGGCAAAGACAGGTGGCCTTGGATGGCCTTTGAGCCAAGGACATTTCAAGCTGGCCTTTTACCACAAACACTTTCATGCTATCGCTTTTCTTTAGCATCAAAAAGGCTTCATTTAAAAGGCTTAAATCAGGGCAGACCCACATGGGCTGCTCTCCAGGCAGCTTTATTTAAAATATTTTGTTTTTACTTTTTGGACTGTATTGCAGTATTTTTATCTTCTTTTTTTTTTTTTTTTTTATCTAGTAGGTATTGTTCTAGATTAGACTAAAACTATTGCTACCAATGGGGAAACAATAGTTTCCCTTCATCTGGAAAAACCGTTATGAAGCAGAGATGCTCTTTTATAGAACAGATGGCAGAGGGATAGCAGCTTCCACTTCAAACATGAGCAAGCACAGGGTGCATGTGGGCAGAAGGTTTAATTGCATATCGTTTTAGGAAGACTTGGATATATGGGTGAGAGAAGGTAGAAAGAGTACTAGGGCAGTGAGAGAGGGCTGTTTTTAAATCACTGGATAGAGTCACAAAATCTTTGGCAGTCTAGTCCCGAGGAAAAGCCAAAAATCCTTTTGGATTGACTGCTAGAAAGAAGGGTGACACTGCCTGAGTAGCAAAAAAATCCCTCTTTTTATCTTGATTTCCTTTGTTCAAGGCAAGTCTGGTGGGATTCTTTTGTAGTTGTTTTTGTTTATTTTCTTAGCAGACAGAATTGTATGAGATACTTGGTTCTATCATAATTTTCTCATCTTAATCAAAATAAACTGCATGACTCCAAAGTTGGCTAATGAATTCTGTCAAAAAGGAGTATCAGAAATATGAATTCTGTGAATTTGCTCTCATGTCTGAAGGTTTCTGTAAGCAAAAATCTTACACTTTCTCCATGGAAGCATATTGTTTCCAGATAATAGGTAATGTATTAATGGAAAAGCCTTAGCAGTCTTGTCTAGCTCATGCTGGGCCAAGGTACAAACTGAACATGGCTGCTGTATGCACAGGGTGCTGCTGGAACTTGCTTTGTGGTAGCTCGTGTTCAACAGCTTTTGCAACACTAATAGAAGTCTGAGCTCTTTACTTGTGACCTTACGCAGACATTGAAACACCTTTATATTGACTCATTTATCTTATGGGCATATTGTTATCTAACACTCTTAATGAATCTCTCTCTTCTGGAAACAATCAAAAGAGACACCAACAGTCTAAGGTGAGTTTCTTAATGAGTAAAAAGTCATTCCATCAGTAGCAGTAGAACTGATATGACCTGGTTGCTTCAGCATGGGGATCTTACATCATTGTATGTTTACCTCCCTCCTTCCCCCTCACATTATCTCTTTCTTTTCCGACTGTTTCCCCTCAGCCTGTGTGAAACATCATCTCCTTGCAGTACTCTGATTTTTTAAAATCTCTGTTTTCTAGCTTTTTTCCTTCATAGCAGGGCTCTCTTACACCAGTGCTGTGACAGACCCTGAGCTATGGGAGCCCCAGGTAGCTGGTTAGTGTGTATGTATTCAGACCAGAAATGCGTATATGGACCAGAAATACACTGAGTGTGGACAACTTTTGAGTATACCTTGTGAAGCAGATTTGCACAAAACTGATAAGGAAATACGGTTATTGAACATGATGAATGAACAAGCAGGATATAGTTGTCTATGACTTCTTTTCTTAGAACAGAAACCTAAAAATAACAACTGAGAGGGAAGATGATGGAAAAAAAATGGCATGCTGGTCACCGCATCTAGTGGCCCATCAGCTGAATCTCATATGTTACTGCAGACTCAATAAGTTCCTATTTTTGTTTCATGCAAGTATAAAATGCCTTCTGTACTAGACAAGGTGGTACTGATAGATCTGTTTTTGTAACTGATGGTTTCATAGAAAGGGCAGGGCTAGATAGGACTCACAAGCTTTCCTTATACTTAAGCAATCAGGTGAAGTGTGAAGATAATGACACAGCCACCAATGGGCCAGGTGGTTGCTCTCTCTGACCATCTCTTCCTTTTCCCCACTGTATGCAGGTATTTCCTTCTCTGTTTTCTGAGAATTCACGCTTCAACTTCTTTATTTCTCAAGACAATTTTCAGCCTACTTTGCTTTTTAACCTTTCTTTTTTCATTTGAATGTACATATGCAAATTCACAACAGACATGACCAGCAAATCTGTGACTCCAAATTCTGAAGACTGTTTCATTTGTATCGTGGCTTTGTCCCCAGGAATTCTCACCCCATATATGTATGTCACTGCTGTCAGCTCAAACATTGAATATTAACATCAGGGAGCTTTTTACCCTGGAGTGCTCTTCTGGTGTCCTACAGTATTCTAAATAACATCAACCCGCAGTTTGTCTGTTGTTGTTTGGCTCTGTAGAAATATGAAATGTTAAGGCCCATTAGGTTTTTGTAGCAATTGAAATTTTTTGCTGCAAGTGGTCTTTGGTATTTTAAGCAATATAAGGATGGGTATAAGCAGAGTTGCATTTTGAAGTTTTGTTTCCCTTTAAGCTCTCATCTTAATTGAATTACAGTGAAACAGTAGCAAAACATTTCATCTAAATCTTAAATAGCTGAGAGGCAGGGCTCAGTTTTAGATGAGATTTGCAGGATATAGCTGCTCATGAAATAGCCTTACAAGGGGTAAGGCATGGAATTTTGTATAAACCACTGGCAATCTTCTTGTGGTTTGTACAAAATTCAGCCATTGGTTTCGAACCATTTGATGAGAACTGATTGATCAGAAATTATGTTCCACCAAAGACTAAGGGATTTGTTTGAAAATAGTAAGAATATAAAAAATGGAGAGTAGTTTTTTCTTCAATTTATCTAGTCTTATAGTAACAATATAGCCTTTCCACTTCCTTTACAGTTTCTATCTGTTAGCATTTATTTCTCAATCCACTGAACTTTTGGAACAACTTTTAAAACAACAATGATGAAAAGCCATGTTGTGAAGTTGGAAAGGATGCCTACCTGAGTCAACTCATTTAAGGTTGACACTTTCAGAGTCAGCCTGCTGTGCTCACCTCAGTGCGTCAATGAAGTGCTTCTATAGCAGAAAAATACTATCCATTTACAAAGTATTTCAGCCAGGAAAGTTCCTGCTTGGAAGTTACAAGGCTATGAAATTGGCAGCGAGTTGGTCTTTGGCTTCTGAAACAGTTGAGTTTGCTTACTTTCTGGATGCATTTTTCAATGACAAACACAAGCCTTTATGAGGGAGAGCTTTCCAGAAGTATGGTTTGAAATCTGTGTGCGTTTTAGTGCAGTGTTTTTGCCCATAGGTTGCTTTCCTTTTTCCTTGAAGAATTCTTTTCATGTGCCTTAACTTGACACTTGCATCTAAATACTTTGGAACTCTGGGGGTATTTGATCAAATAGATGGTGAAAAATCAAGACACGTAGATTTGGCTCAACTGTGTCCTTGTTTGATGCTTGGTTTCTGTGCACTTAGGCTTTTCTTGAGGACAGGAGGGAAAGTACTGGTACTATGTGCACCTTTTCCAATAGTTGAAGGGAAGAAATACAAACTGAAAATATATATTTTAAGAGTAAGGAAACAACCTTGGGTTTTTTTTGATAAAGGAAACAAGATGTATTTGAGGTAATTTACTCTTATCTCAAGTAATCTGAAGTAAGTGAAAAGGAAATGAACAAATATTCATTTCATAAGATGTAATCTCTTATCTGCTAACAATATCCAACAGTTTCTCTGAACAGATGAAGTGTTAAGTGGTTCAGAAGCCTTGCTTGCCTCTTTATTTGCTAGATAGATATGATTTGAGTATTTGAGAGGGATGTTATCCTGCTTAATAGATTTTTACCCTCCTTTTTACTGTTTATTTACAAGTCAATAGTGTTATTATAAAGCCAGCAATTCCTGGCCTTTGAAAATATAAGCTGTATCTTAAATTTTTGCCTTCCTGCTGATAAATAACTGTGAGATAGTTCCTAGCAAATTCATAACAAGATGCTGTTTGAATTAAGTAATTTCAGACTGTGGGCCAAATTAAGTTTCAGTGAAGTGGATAGAGCTTTGGCAGAAGTGTGCAGCGTCTGTGGTGATTCTGGCATGTGCAGTTATTCTGAACACAGTATAGATGGGCTCCAGGCAGAAACTTAGGAGCAGTTTGTGACTTCAGCTCAGCATTCAGATGCAAAACAGTCACTGCTTTGGCCTGAATTCAAGCAACAAAGGTTGAGAAACAGCAACCAGGATTCCTTATGCATCTTCCATTTGGGGCTGCTTGGATTCTGCTGATAATTGCAGGCAAATATTGGTGTTTCTTGCCAGTCCCAGTATGGAGTACGAGGCTAACAGGTACAGTAGATTTATGGGCTGGCCTGCAGAGTTTGTCTTACATTCAAATGCAGATCAGTCTCTAATTTCTGTGGGGTGCAGGTTTGACTTCATGAATTTTATTATGTCTTTTGACTGCTCCTTTTCTCTAGCTGCTGGAAAAAAGGGAAGGTCTGTCACATAGTTCTAGTTTAAAAGCAGCATGTGTCTACAGATACCTGATTCTGGCTGTCCTAGAAAGGGTGCATGGGGTGTTTCTTGTGACTAAATAAAGCATAGACAGTGGAGAATGCTGAAACAGGGCTTATGGTAGCTATAACTAGGCTTCAGGAGAGCCTGTGGGAATTTGAGTATGTTGCTAACACAGTAGCTTGAGCGATGAGGGCAGATCGTTCCCAAAGGCAGATTAAAACAGTGCATCTTTAAGGCATCTAAATGGTCTTGAAATTTCTAATCCCAGCCTGCTTGCTGCAGTTTAGTGCTATGTCGAGTTCAGCAGCACTCAAAGACCACTAATAGGAGCTTTTATGCATAGTGGTGAACAATTATTGAAATCTTAGTGGAAATTCTGTATCAAGGTGTGCAATCTAGTCCCCATTCTATTTAAATCATAAGATAAATAACTTAAGTGATGTGGAGAAGAGTAGAGTTTGCCAGAGAAGAATTGATTTTGCAGGAACAGAGATGGCTTTCCTTATCAGCAGATCAAATAAATCATCTTTGCTTTGGGACTTACTGTGGTAATGTGATTAATACCATTTAGTCTGAGAAAGTGGTGCAGATGTGTCTGTTTAAAGAAAATAAAAAAAGAAAAAAATGCCTGCCCTACCAAAAGGATGTTTCTGAGCATTTTCATTATTTACTTCCTTTTTCTCCTCCTGGACTCAGTTTAAAGAATGTGATACCGGTCCAAGAATACAGAACTTCTGTATAAGAAGGAAGGTTTAGTACCTGGTTCATGCAGATACAGTTTTTAGTATGCCCACAGGATTTAAATACAACAAATAATCCTCCATGGCTGCATGCCTTTACATTTTATGTTACAGTGCCCCGTATCTCTGTATGCATTATATCCTTTTGCCTGTATTTCATTAACAAATGAAACAGGATGTTAGTATGCCCAGTCCACGGTGCATGACACACAATTTGCTTTTTCTTTAGTGTTGGAAGATTAAGCAGAAATCATTGTCTTGATGGTCTGCACTGCTGTTTATATAGAGTACTGCTTTTGATTTTTAAGTCTGCAGAGCTGGAAACTGTGAGAAAGTCCTGTGAGCTGTCAATAACAAAATGACATGAAAATTCCTTTAGCAGCAATAGAGAGGCCGTGTTCTGAAAATAACTGAATAGTAGTATTCTCCTTGCACTTGGGCAGTAATGACCTTAAAGGAATTCTGAGTCACTTCATAGAGATCTTCTTTATAGGCTATGAAAAAGACATGGCACTTTATTCTCCTTTTGATTCACCAAGTTTTAATTTACAGAAGATAATTTGCCACTTTCTTCACCCCAGGTGTAAACATGTACAGGGGACACTGCACAGGAACTGGTCCCCCACTGGGGAACAAAGAGCCTCAGCAAGTAGTAGTCATCCCTGACACCATACCTTCCCTCCAGGTATAAGATGCTTCAGCTGTGCTTTCTGTAATGTAAGTGCTGTGGCATTAAAAGAAACTCTAATGCTTGTAGCATGTCTTTCAGACAGCTGATGACAGCAAAAAAGGCCAAGTTTATTTAATGTGTCTCTTGACAAATAATAAATCAGTTTGAGCTCTCACCCAGAAATCTAGTAAAGCTCCTTTTCTTGGTGCCTTTGGAAGCAGAAATTATCCATCCATAGACATAGAAGAGAAACTTTATGACTGCAATACGTCCATTTTAATTTGAAAAACACCAGAACAACAATATTGAAGGGGCAGTGAGCCAATACTCTCCTTCTCCTTGCAGCCAGTGGCAGCAAGTTAGAATCATAGAATAGTTCTAACTCAAGTTCACCCAACTGTGTTTTCTACTCCTATAAAAATAAGTATCCCATTGATAAGAGGCTCCCCATGTGTCAGTATAGTCCAAGCATCTCCTTTCAGATCAGCCCCCTGTCCCAGTAGTGCTTTCTTGGTATTGCCTCAAATTCTGGCACCTGAAGCAAATCAGTGGTGTAGGTGGCAAATAAATAAGGTCTCCTTGGTTTTCACTCAGGGAACTTGAGTGAAACAGACCGCTTGGAAATGGTGACTCTGCTCCAGGGAGCACTTGCTAGCCCCTAGGACACATGCCATCTTGGCTGTACAGTGAGATCTTTAAATGATTAGGAGACCACTAAAGAAGGATGAAGCCCACTAAAGGCAACAGTCCCACCCTTTCCCCAGCGAAGAACACAAAAGCTCTCATTTTCCCCTCTGAAACGTCTTGCAGGAAGAGTGAGTGAAGTGCATGCTCAACTATTTTCATTGGGAGGAGCTGAGACACAAGGAACTACAAGTAATGTTGGTGCCTGTTAATGCAGGTGAACCTGCGAGGAACAGAGCGAAGGCAAAGCTTGTGTGTTGCCTTTTCTCTGTACTAAGTGGAGGAAACCTAATAGTTTATGGAGAATGCTGGGAGAAAGTAATAAATTTAAAAGCAGGGCCCTTGCTCTTAACCCAGTATGTTTAGATATAAGGCATGTTGTAGTAGCCGAGAAGCAGAGCTAATGGCTATATAAATAAGTTGATTCTCACATTAGTGATTGTGCTCTTAGACCAAAAGGCTGAATTTAAACCTGGTTCCTTCTGCATGGCAATACCTAATGATAAACCAATTCCACAGCATGCTGAAATACGGTAACCTTAAACAAAAGTGTATACCTTTTGAGAGAATAGGCAGAAAAAAAAGGAAGCCTTGACAGGAGAAAAATAAGTAAAAGGCAAAAATAAGACACAAGAGAATAAAACCAGAAAGCATGAAACAAAAGCAAAGCCAAATCCACTAATAAGAGAATTGTCAGACAGGAAAAGAGAAAGAGAACAGAGAGCAAGACAGAAGTAATGAGACGGGGGAAATCGGATTCAGAATGAAATCTGGTAATAAAAGAACTGTCAGACATAAAACGAGCTAATGTATGACAGAGAAAAAAGAGCTAAGGAGACAGAGCAAGGCAATCTTTGAAGAATTTAACTAACCAGATGTGGCCTCCAAAGGTAATTTTTAGGAAAGTTGATGCTACTGCTTTCTAATGAAAAGCAAACTGTAAGAAGCACATTTCCTTTATGCTCTAAGGAAAAGGGTATTCTTTATTTTTTTAATAAAAAATATGCAAGAGAAATCAGTGGTGTTTGCTCAGTTTTACAAGTCAGTTTTGTAGCTGAGGTTGTGCTGAAAGTAGTTCAACTAATAAACTGTAATAGATCTTGTGGTTTGTGTGCTAAATCTGGTGTGCTCAGATGTCCACCCTTATCTGGATTACTTAACCTATCTGCATTAGTTGCCTTCATTTCAAAATACAGACTGTAATATATATACACACATGCACATCAGAAAGACTGGAATGGAACAGAATTAAAACTGTTCCTGAAGGCTTCGGTTGTAAGAAGGATTTTTTACTTTACCACATGTTGTAAATAGTTTTAAATGCATTCAAGATCTTTGTAGTGGAAGCTACTGAGAGAATCTGAGCTTTTGTCTGAAGACAAAGGTGAAAAGAAATCAGTGGAGGAAGTGGGCCATTTTACTCAGGCAGAATACTGTTTCAATAGGCTAGCTCAAGAAACCCAGAAGTCTACTTAAAATGCTTGTAATGTTTGGATTCTCAAAATTTATGTCCAAAATGTGTCATACAATAAAAAATTAAATGCACGTATTGGCAGTGCAGTTTCTGGATATGTGCTGCCTCCTTCACAACCACTTCTTACTTAGCAGCAATGTTATTGGTGATTGCCTACAGAAAAAAACAGCTTAATGCCTTGTGGAAATGCACTGTGTGTACCTATACTTACTGAGCTCTGGGTCAGATCCTAAAATGGGTTCAGTTGAGATGTCATCAGTGTTTTCATTCTCAAATCTTAGAATGCTTTCTCTTTTTCCAATTAAAAAATCTGAGGATATTTATAGAAGATACTTACACATTGTAGGTGCTTTCTTTCACCTGTACAAAATGCAAAGCTTTTTCTCCCCATTTTGGGCAAACTGAATACTGGTCTGTGCTGATTTATCAGTGGTACTTATCAGTAGTTTAGCCAAACAGCCCCTTGCCTGATGTATAGTATTCTATTTGACAACTGCTTATTTATCTTATTTCTTTTTCCTAGCTAGATGGTTAAAACTTCTCAAATAGAAATAAAAACTAATATTAACAAAGAATATACATATTTCCTCATGTGCAAGAGTACAGTTATTTGCACAATGTTGCTATTTCTCAGATATGAATTTTAGAATGAAATATTGGGTATAACAACTGAATTACTGATACAGGCAAACTGAACAGGCAAATACAAAGTTAAAACCACTGAAGAAAGAAGTCAGCCCATGCATTTCTGTGTACTTCAGTGACCCTTGGAGGAAGCTCTTTAGAGTTCTAGTGATGTTAAAAATAACTTTAATTGTTCTATATACTTTTAGTTTTGAGGGTAACATAGAAGAATGTACTGGCTCTGTGGACACAACTTTTATTTTCTTCTTATTATTTTTTTTTTTACTTTAGAAAGAACTAATGCATTTTCTGTGTATGTGGAAACTGAGCGTTTACACTGGGATATACTTGAAGCAGTATTTCTAGCCACATGTATGTAGCTATGTGAAAGTTAGTGGGAAGGTGACATTTGGAGAATTCTTCTGAGAACACTCAGGGTGACAGTAGGGAATGAATAATAGAAGTGCTGCTTGCAGAGAGTTCTCTTTTCTGAGATTTGTCACATCCTAAGTTATCATGTTTGATGCACTCCAAGTAGCAAGTTACCTCAAGGTACCTTACAATTAGCCACAACTGTAGGTTAATCTGCCTGTAGTTTTTAGTTGGATGGGGGCAAGTGTTTAGAATCTTTGGTCAGCTAGACAGAAAAAAGTCAGAAATGTAGGTTGAAAATATAAATCCATTAGGTAAGTGTTTGGATTTAGAGATATCTTCTTGGTCCTACTTGCAATTTACAAAATGGTGCTGTCTACACCATAGTCTTCAAATGAAAGTTCATTTAACACAGCTCTCAAAAATGAGCTTTAATGTGAGAAATCTGGTCTCCACACTAAAGTTCTGGAACTCATACAATTCCTTGGATGAAATGCACATCAAATTTGGAGATGAGGTTAATAATTTACATAACTGTATTGGAATTAAGCTACCTAGGGTTTCATGTGCTTATAAGGCAACTGCATGTAGAATGATGTCTTAAGGATTAAACTTTTGATGGTGGCAATAAATAATGTAGAAAATTCAAATGTTGAATACAGAAGAGACTTCAGTCGGGCAGAGCCTTGCTGAGATATCTTTTCATATTGCTCTGTTCATATCATTTCCACTGTTGTTCCTAAAACTAGTGGGCCTCCTCTTGCGAATTTTCTTGTGAGCCATATGTATGCTTTGGTGCAGTTTAAAAATGAATACTCAGTTTGAAGGCAAAATGAAAATGCAGGAGGATAGAGCCCAACCAGGGTAAAATCTCAAGGTGAACCTCAGTGCATTTCATTGAACAATTTCTATTCTGAGTTATCCTGTAAGTGATAATACAATAGTGAAACTCCTGTGGGATTTGAAATCAATAGGGCAAGAGTAGAACTACACATTTGTTGCATTTATTTTTATTTGTTTTAAAGAGGGAGCCTTTTGTTAGATAAAAGCGACAAATAACACAGCTGCTTTATAATAGGTAGTCCAGCTAGAAAGTCCTATAAAATGTTAAAAGGAAGGTGCCAAAGACAAGAATTCACAAGCTGAAACATCAAGCAGTGACAGAGATTGTAAGCTGTGAAACCTTTAACTTTGTATCCTTTTGGGTTTCCTTTATAATGGAGCCATTATAACCTCCATCTGCCTGTCAGGCATTATTGTTAACAACAAGAACTGGGCTCAAAGGCTGGAGCATCTTTTTAGAAATATGAAATAGAACTATTTTGTGTTCTTAATAAGTAGTCAGAGAAAAACTTGAGCTTTCATAATAGATGATGTTTCCCCACTCACACACACAGACTTTGGTAGCTCAGTTTCTGACTTTTGGTAAGTACATTTCTTAAGAACCCCTTTACTCTCTATCTGCAGTTAGAACTGGTGGCTAGGATTTATAAAACATTACAGCAAACTGGATCATTGCATAGGAGACAGCTACTCAGAAACATAGAAGCCAGTCTTATCAGTGCCCTACTCAAGTGGTGTAAGGTCTTCTTTTTACTTTCACCATGTGGACAAGCCTCTGTGGAAGCTCTGTGCTTCTGTGTAGGACATAAACAGGTATGCTGAAACTCTACCAAACAGTTTTGTTTGGGATGGACAATGCTTGAACAAGTGGTCAATTAAATACCTCCTCAGCACAGTTGCATGCATGGCTGAAAATTTTGCCTTAGAAACAACAATGCTCAATTGCAAAGGAAGAAAACTATTAATCAAATTGCAGCTTCCGAATGGCATCTCTTGCCTTCTCAGGCTGATGTGACAAAACTTAACGCACTGCAAGCTGGAAACTTGTGAGTACTGCTATGTATCAGTGATGCTGCAATGTTGTTTCTCTCTGAAAAGTCTCCACGATCCTCACAAGGCACACTGGGGCTGTACTTGCACAGCACTGAGGAAGGGTCTGCCTGCTCCATAGAATGGACATGTGCCTGCTAATATCTGCAGTTCATTCATTTCATGTGTACATTACTATCAAAGTCTGTTCTTTGAGTATACCTTTAATAGGAAGGAGAGCATTCTGCTATGCTAGGGTCCTGAGGCAGATGGAACCTTCTACTCCTTCAGGAGTGTAAGTCTCTGTGGTTGGGCAACACACAAATGGCTGGACAGAGAGGCAAGGCTGCAGATCACTTGTGTTGCTGATCCATTCAGGCTGTGCTTTTGTTGTTTATGTACAGCTACATCTAATACAGTGAATATAATTATGGATAGATGCTGCTGATGATTCAGTTAGCAGTTAATGTTTCTTGCTTGCATATTTTATCCCCTACTATCCTGATGACCACAGGTCAAAGTTTAACTCTTTGTTCATGACTTTCTAAATATGCTCCTTACTTACCATTTGCTGAAAGGATTCAATGCTCAGCTGGCCAATTTTATGCCAGTGTCAATAAGAAACATTGGCATTGAAATTTGTTCTACCAGAAACAACAGAAATGTTGGGAGTGCCCAACTGCATGTTGCTCATTTAGATATCAACTTGATAACTGTCATTTCTGTTGAAATATGAAATAATATACCTTTCACATTCCTCTGCAAACAGTTATTATTGCTGTTTGGTTATTTTGGATACTAGCTTTAATATATTTTTTTTTCCTGGCACAGGAGTGTAACCCTTGTAACACAATGTACCACAAACCAAAAAACAACAGCAGAAAAAGCTAAATGTGAAGATCTGACCTTTCCAAAAATCTACCTATAGGCTATAGCAGACTGCAGCTGCCATGGAAGATTCAGTTTTGCAAGTGCTGTGGTTACAAAAGGACCAATGCCTTTCATTTGGTGGGAAGATTTCTATTCTACAGGAAAAGTGATAATGGCAGAAAAGCTGGGGGACAAGATTTAGGCATTTCACAGCAAAACACTGTTTGACTACAAGAAGAAAATAAAAGAGTATTCTTTTTCAGTCTAGAAGCTGTGAGACTGTGCACTGTGGGAGTTTAAAACCATGTATTTTGCATAAGAGTGCTAGTGTAACAAGGGTAGATTCACTTCACAAGTGAAAAATAGATAATTCAGAAACAGTGTTATGAAAAAGGTGTCTGAAATACAACTGCAGGAAAGCAGGAAGGAAATGAAAAGCCAGGCTTGCGTGGAAGATTGGATATTTCCACTCCTGGGAACAGAATCTTTACGAATTTAAAAATTATAGATAGATAGATCCTTATCCAATGAACACTTTTAAATTTGCTTCATAAAATTGAAAGTGAGATTTACACAGGAAATAGTTTAGAAATATAGTCGTCTTAGTTTGAATAGGATTCTGTGCAGGAGTTTGTCATAGCAGAAACTATTTTGAACTTGCCACAGTAGAAGCAAATTCCCAGGCTGTGTTTCTGGGAAGAATATGTAGTTGGCATTTTATCAGCTCCAAGCAAAAGCAGCAAGGGCTAAAAAGATGCCTTGGTGATTTTCTTGGAGCTCTATGTTTAAGTATTGTCTGTTTTTCAAGACCCCAAATATGATCTAGACTTGCAACAAGGATGCTATTCTATTCAGTGAAGGTGGGCTTACTGAATGACAGCACTCAGAGCAATATAGCCTTTTAACCAGATAATTGTGTTGCTGATAAGCCCATTTTGAGAACCTTAAAGCTGTTGCAAAACAATGGAAAATGTGTTGCAGAGTTCAAGCAATATAGTCTACTCCTGTGAAATTGCTATATACAGAGCATGGGCCGATCAATGGAGCTGCAGCATTTCTTCCCAAGGGAAAAAGATCTCCAGAGGCAAACCATTGAGAACAAAACTAAATGCCAGGTAAATAAAAGTTGTGAGAAACAGAATTAAAGCAGACTCTTCAGACAAATTGCTAACACATTGGCAGAGGAAGGAGGTTTGCGGACAAGCAGCCAGGTTTGTGCATATTCCAGCGGAAAAGATTTTAGGGCTCCGTGTGAAGAGGGAGCATGTGGGAAAGCTGAAGAGGCAGTAGAGGGATACAGCAGTGAAACAAACACTGACAGGAAAACTCCGGCACTCCCAGGTTTTGTGCTATCCAGGGACAGTATGAGATTCATGGGAGCAAGTTTACTAGAGCATTTGAGTTATAAGGGCTGAGTTATGTTTATCTCCCAAGTAACAAACCCAGACTATCTATGATTGCTGGTATAGTATTCTCTCACCACACTAAATACACAAGTCCAGTGAAATGTTAGACTCTGGGTGTGCTGTTTCCTGACTCATTGGCTAGACACTGGTGGTTTTGTCTGTTGACAGTTTAGAAAATGTGAAGAGCCTGTGGAAGTAAATGATTGGCTTGATATGACCTTACCTTATGGCAGGTGTTATAAATGAAGTGGGAAGGGCTGCTCACTAGAGAACTAGGAATGAAATACCAAAGCAGAAGGCTTATTTTTTTTTCAGTTGCAGAAGGCTGTCTGAAGTCCAGAGTGGTGCATGTTTTGAAGGCCCATAATTGTCTGTTTCTAGTTATATGTTACAGGACACTCCTGTACATCCTTACACTCCACAATGCACCTGCAAATTAACAGTCTCCTTTGACCATTCTGTGTCCAGTGTATTCGGTAAGAACTCTAAAACACAGAGGGATAGCTGCAACCGAGTAGCTTGGATACTGTACTTGATTTTTTTTTTTACTTTTTTATTTTTAACTAATCCTTTGGTATACTGAAATATGGTTGGCTTGTTTGTAGATTTAGGTGCCTCATCCTACAAATCCACTGTAAATGTAACTGAATCCAGTTATTCTCAATAGGCTCAGAGTAGCAAGACATGATGACACTGCATTAGCCAGCTAGTGCAGTATAATGTAACGATATTACACTGTGATTATTAGATGAGGCCTTCGGTCCTACAGTCTTCCAGACATCTTAGTTAAGTCAGTTATAGTTATGCTGGTTTACCTTTTGCTTTACCATATTTTGAGTTCTTTATCATTGTCAAAATCTGACATTAGCCTACACGTGCACTCAGAATCACCAGGGCAGAAACGTTCAACTTGCTGCTTGTAGCGCATTCCAACATCGCAGCAGAGACATGGATGCTGGGATAATCAAAATCTGAGAAGTGCAAGTACAAAATTCTTTCTCTATCCCCCCCCCCCCAAAAAAAAAACCCAAACCAAAAAGAAAACCAAACCCCCAACTGAACCACCCCCTCCCAACCAAAAACCCACACATCCTTTAGTGAATTTTATTGGAAAATATTGACTCAAGCTGAAAGCCTGATTCAATGTTCTTTGGTGAGAAAATTACAGCAAGTTATCTCACCATCTGTGATACTCATGTGGACTCTTCAGAGGAATGGCACAATTGTTACCAATCAGATTTCTCGAGATGCACATTTTGTGCGATACCCTTACAAAATGCTTTCATTCAATGATTCCCTCCAGCAGTTGTACAAATCAGAAATGTAAGTCTGTAGGTTGTAATCCTTGAAGACAGTTTTCTCCATCTTCTTGGCTGAAGTCTAATCAGACAGAATTTCTGGAACATACCAAACCAATTGGGAACAGACATTTTCCTACTCATTAAATGGTCTTTTTCAAGATGCTGTTGTTAAAATCTTAAACAAAATGTTAACCGAAAAGTATCAGATTCTCGCACACCTCTCTCCCTTTTCCTTTCTTTTAATTGACTCTAACAATGGAAACGTTTCTCAAGCTGACTAGCCAAAGCCCGGGAATGCAAAACAGTTGTCTCTAGTGAATCTTCTCTGTTTTTCTTCAGTTAATTAAATATTCGACATTGTAGCATCCTCATTTCTCACTTGTTTGAACTGGATCAGCTTCCATTCTCAAAATGTTTCAATGCACCAATTCATCGTAATCACATTGCTGCCTTGAGAATGTATTTAAGCACATCCCAGGGAATAGAAACTGTGTAGTTCTATCCACATGCATTGTATATCTCCAAATTTCAGGACTATTGTTTTTTTCCTTTTGTTCACCTTCACGCCAACACTGTTTTTTTGTGTAAGTCTCCCATGCATCCAGAGCTTCATCTCTAGTGAGGTGCCAGAATAACATGATTGCCTAACAATGTATTTTTGTCCTTTTATCAGTTTGTAACTTTTGCCATTGGTATAAAAGATAATACAGTCCAATAAAGATCAGTAACTTACTAAAGCCTCTAGTATATGCATCTTTCAGCCTTTTATTTAGTTCACAGGATTTTAAAAAACTTTATTGTTGCTTAATCTTGAACTGAATTATTTTCACACTGATGAAAATGAGGAATAGTTCTATTGACAAGAATTGTAAAACACCACATTAGCTGGCATGTATGAAGAAAAAATCAGGCTCCATAAGTGCGGTGTGGTTGTGGAATTATTTGTCTTACATGATTGAACAAATATTTGCATTTCCCAGCTTTGTGGCATTAAAGCATTTTCTGTAGTAAATTTGAGCTATGCATGTATAATGGCACATAGAGTTCTTCTAACTTCAGCTAGCTGTGTCTGATGAGATACCAAGAGAGTTTTAGAATTTCTTTACAAAAACAGTGATATTTAAGTAAATAAATTTTTCTCTCTGAGTGGTGATCAAACATGCCCTTTATCCTCCTTGCTCACCTGCTATCCCTTGCTGTACTCTTAGTGCATGAGGTGGCAAATGATCTGTTAAGTCTGGAGTGATGTGCATGAGATGGCAAATGATCTGTTAAGTCTGGAGTGATGTGCATATGCTGGCCAGTCAACAGAACGCCAAGCAAAATGTGGAGTAGCTGAGTTGTGCCTATCTGACCTTGTGTGGGTGCTGATCTGAACAGCTACTTGTTTTTCCTTTTCTGAATTTAGTTATCTCTGAGATAAGAAATCAGCCTAGCACTCTTTCTGATTTTGTCAAAACTTGCAAATGCATACCTAGGTTACTAGGACGAGAAAGGGAGGAGAGCAGACAAGTTCCCCTGTTCAAGTTATCAACAAGGACATCCCCCACCCCCAAAAAATCAAATGTTAGCATGTTTTCAGCATGGAGTTCTTACGTGAAAGATATTTATTTCCTGTAGATACTACTTCTCCTGTAACAGTGAAGTACTTAATGCTTCTATACTTCCAACAAATGGAATTAAAATTGTGTAACATGCACTAAGTTTTGGTGACAATTCAAGAAAAATCCTTTTTTGCTTGGAAGGATTAAATTCCATCTCAGTTGCTTTAAAGTGTTTTGTTTTGCCATTCTCCTCTATATAGTTACAATGATTTTCTGCATGGCCCTGGATTTGTTATAGAATTTACAAAAGCCAGCATGGACCAAGAATTAGGGTATTCTGGCCTACATTACTAAATAAGTCCCAAAGGACCTCTGCTGTTGCAGTGTATTTAAGTACTACAAAAAATATTCAACACTCGGTAAGTTGGATCCCATCTTCATGTTCCTAAGAAATAGTCTGCCAAGAAATTCTCATAAATGCTTGTGAAGAACATGTAGAGTGTTGATGTTCTTTTTTGCCCTCGTTTATATACAAATGGGAAAGATCCGTACTTAAAAGTTGTTCAGTCTGTCTTTACCTTATCATTTATTTTAAAATTATGAAGTGCAGGCACCACAAGGAAATAACATGAAGTCAGTATTCCAGTTTTATTTGCAATAATGCGTATACAACCATGGTGTTCATCTGTCTGTCCACCCATCTTCTCCAAGTTACTTCTGATTTACTGATCATCTCAGATCTACTTACATTCCTAAAAGCCTTATGAACATTAGTGTCCATTTAGCAGAGGAAGATGAAAAGTAAGGTCACAGGTGAAGGAAAGACAGGCAAGGCTGAGCTGTAATACACTGTGCTTGATGGCAGCTGCCAGCTAGTCACCGCATATATATAATTTGCTGATAAGTTCAGTCTATACTGTCTCTGGCCTGGGGAGAGTGTCTTGGAAGATGTAGTTTCATTATTTCCATTATTTATAGGATATCTTGTAATGCTAAATGATATACAAGCAGTGTGAAGATGGAAAACTCATCTCTGTTTGATCACAAACTGCAGAAATCTACAGGGATTAATGAGTATAATATTGGTTCATGCTACCACCTAGGTCCAATGACAAACAGCAAGTCCACAGCTAGATGCAGATGAGAAATCATCCATCTGTACTCCGACTGTCTTTGATCTGACATGACAATTAAGTAATTGCAAAGGGTGAGCGGTGTATGTGTTCATGCACATGCATACATGGAGATCTCTAGCTCTGGCACTTTTTTCTCCAATTTGCAATTCACATTCCACATGAAAATTGAGAGGATGTCTTGTTTCCATTAGTAATGTTATCATTCTTGTTAAATTCTGAACAAGTGCACTGTTTGTAGTGGTATGAAATCTTTCCCGTGAGACTCTCCTGTTTAAATATCCTTCTTTTGTTTGAAAGAAAAGACACTTTAAGTTCAATTTTTCTTTTACTTCTGCCCTCTTCAGATGTTAAAGAACACAGCAGCCTATTAATTGTGCTCATAGGAATTCATTCTGCTCTCATAGGACCATAACTGCATCTTAAGCTGTGCATGTGTTGGGGAGGGCAGTGGGGATATCCTTCTTTGTTCTCTTTGCCATTGTGTGCCAAATTGTTCTACAACCGGAAAATAAAACATTATCCCTACAATGTTTTTATCACACTGTCTGGAAGACCAGTCAGGAAACCAGTGCATCAGGAATAAACAAGATCAGAATAAGGGCCCATTGTTTTACAGTGGCAATGTGCTCCTATCCAACACCTTTCAAGTCTGGTTTCCAGCTCTCCTACCACTTCTACTTCTGTTGAAAGATGACTTAAGGAACAAATCTGTACGGTCAGCTCTGGATGATCAAAGCAGGAGAAAATCAAAGAAAAAGTGATGAGGACATGAGCTTAAAAGAAAAGGATGGGAAAGGGGAGGTGTGGATAATGAGTTTCTCAACCTCATCTGCAAACAGCGGTTTCAAATTGCTTTATACTGAACAGTCAAAGTAGGCTACCAGCAATATGTGGCTTTTATTAGAATGCTCTCTAGTGAGCTAGGATGTCTCAGAAGTAAGAGAAATGTTCTTTTATTTTGACAAATTTAGGATCAGGTCTCTGTAGTGGTCACTTATTGCACCTGAAGGTTTCTGAATGCATGCAGTCTCCTTTGTGTGTTGCCAGTGAAGTCTGGACAGAGATTGATCTTCCACCCATACAGGCATTTCTTCTCAAAAAGCAACTGTGCAACAAATAAAAGGCATTTTCAGATGCTTCTGTCTCTATGTGGCTTTGCTCTCCATTCATCTCTTGGTGCCTCATGCTTAATAGCCTTGCTAATGAAAAAAGAAAATCAATTTCACTTCACTAGATTTCCCAGAGAGATAGCAGAGTATGGGTGGTGGTTTTGGTGGAGTTTATTCTCGAAGCTTTGCTATGAAAGAACTCCAGGCCTTACTAAATGCCACACCAAATACTTCTGACTGGGGATCAAGGGCCATACTGTGAAGTCCTTCTTCCAGTGACCCTCTGGTGCACACATTTCATTTGAATGCATCACACTTAGCTTATGTTAAATAGTCTGTCAGAAAAATACAGTATTTCCCCAAGAAAAAGAGTGTTCTTCCTTGGTGCTATAAATTGTCACAAAATTATAGCTAAAGCAGCAGTATTTATCATGTTCTGTTACTCAATACATTGCACTACATAGGAGTTAAAACTAACCAGGGATTCAAGGAATGGGAAGAAGCTTCTTTTTGTCTTTGTTTCACCCTTTCCTTGTTTAGTCCCAATATTATCAATGTACATTGATTCAGTTTGATCTTTACTGACATCTTGGTATGCATGATTCTAGGTTTTTCAGTTCAGTGATCTGCTTTTATTCTGCATAATTTTTGTGTTAAAAGCCTGGATGTTACAAAACAGAGTACAGGAATCATCACATGGGGGAATGCCGCAGCAGAGCAGAACAGTGCTTTCCATCCATCCCTGCTTACAGGGTGTTCCTGGGAGTCCATGTGCATGAAAACCATTCAGTCTTCAGCTTTTGAAAAATAATATTTTGATAGCCTCTTAGTATACTATAAAGAGGTTTTACAAATAAGAGCTCTATCCATCACATCTGAATACTTTTTACAATTTATTAGACAAATAATGCAATGTGACATACAGCTCATCAGAAAACACAGTGACTAATTTCTGTTAAATCTCTACATGTGAATTCAAGATTCTAGTCTTGGTTGCTTTCCATTTGTTGCTTAGTGCATGGTATTGCTGCCATAAAGACTTTAAAATTTAATATTTAGACCTAGGACCTAAGAATCAGGTGTTTGGGGCATGTATCTGATCTAATCCAGAATCTGTAGAAACTGATTTCACATGATGGAAAGGTGAGGAAAAATTGCAAACCCACGCATGTTTTATTTGTCTTCCATACTGTATGTATTTCCTGCCATCTACTGCTTAGGGTTAAATACTTGCCCCAAGGCCATACAGTTTGATAGCAGAATAGGTTACAAATGAAATTACTTGTAAGATGTGTTCTTTTTATGAGCGTATCTCCATTGTTTGTGTGGCATAGTCCTTCTCACCTTAAAGTTCTAACTTTCAAAGGTTTTTACTTGCATCCACTTTTAATTCGCAGTCCTATTAAGCAATAATACAGACTATATATAGCAACAACAATTTACTTAGTTTTGTTTTTTTTTCTCTTCTCCTCCTTCCTGCAGCTCTCCAAGATGTTGAAGTTTCCATAGGATGATGTATTCTTAGTTAGAATTTAAGTCTAGTGACTGGAAGTTCAGGGTTCACATCTGCTCAGAATAATATTCCTGGACTATTGCCTATTAATTATTCTCTCACAGTAGCTTAGCAAGCAAGTATCATGGCTGAGGATGATTTACACTTCCTTGAAATTAATCTAATTAATAGATAATTTTACTATTGTACTTTCTAAAAAGATGATAAAGTTCAACAATAATGGACTCTACTATAGATTTTTCTATCTATTAATATCATTATAGATCACATTTGGTAATCAAATTATATCATAGATAGGTATTAAAAAACTTAGATTAAATGGCATTTTTTAATCTCATTCCAGTAGTGTTGTAAATGTGCTGTGTAGAAAGAGAGAATAAAATGAATCTAACCTGATTTATTCATTATAAGACAATAGCATAATTAAAAAAATCAAATCTTGCTTTCTAAGTGATGTGATTACCTTACCTGGTTTGAATCTTAGGTAGTTTGAGTAACTGGCAGGTTTTGAACTCTTTTGCTTTTGATCAGATTGGTTTTGAATTTGTGCCTTAGAGGACTATTATTGTATCATTTCTTTCCCTCTGACACAATTTTTAATGGGCTTTTAGTTTATCTTATTGAACTTGTTGCTTCTTAAGAGCAGCTTTGTTTGCACTTGTATTGGGTTTACAATGTGATTAAACCAAGGGCAAACCATTTACTTCTATATAATAGAGGAACAATATCTCACCCAGGTCAGCAGTGGAGCCTGCTGTGACATGTGTTTGCTGCAGGTGGTGAGGGGGTGTCTGTTAAGAATAGATTGTCTAACTGAGCTTGTATACCAGGACTGGTTGTTTAATTATTGTATTTGGGTTTTTTTTTCTGCAGATATGATTTGTCAAAATTGCTGATTCTCCTTTCTCCTAGCAATTTGTCCTTGATTTTTGTATAAATATAATGTAGGCAATCTATCCTATGGTCAGGGAAGACACAGAAAACTCTAAAGTTTTTAACAAATATAGAGCTCTCCTACAGATTTCAGTAGCCTTTGGACCACCAAAGGGAAATATTTTGGGTGTAAGATGTAGGCTTCATTACTTCTCCATTTCTGTGAGTATCCAATAACAAGAAGAGACAAAAGTGAAAGATGAACAGAAAATGTCTTTCCGTACTTATTGTTACTTAAACTGATTTTTATCATCCTCAGATTTATGATGTCACAAAATCTCTTTTTCCTTTCACTTTAAAGAGATCTATTGTCTGCTGTCTCTTAGAGGCTGACAGTCTGAGGCTTTTAGGAGATGACAGCAATAAAAGAAGGCAGAGGGTGAAATAAAATGTGCGTAACCCTAGTAGTTTACTTCATCCTTGAATGCTTTGTATGCTTTTACCCTACAGTGGACAATACTTGACATTCCTTGGTACAATCTGGGTCAAAATGTGAGTGACTGAATCATTTAGTGTGAAAATTTCTCTTAAGTCTGTTTAAAAGTATAATAAATATTCATATGTAAAGTGACCTGACTGTGGTAAGTTTTTTGTCACAGTACAACCTGTGAATGGTGTGTTTCCTTGAGATACTTCCAAAGTAATATGAATTAAGGCTGGCCTTTGCAAACTGTTATTGAAGTCACATCTAGAGACTTAATTGAGATACTGTTTTTAGGACCCATTTCTGTAACTTCTCTGACAGAAAGAGGAGAGTGCTTTGCAAATATCTGACCCTAAACCTAACAACTCCTATTATTCTGGCTGCTGTGGCCTCTTCTCTCCTGCCTGGCATTATTGAAACCTGAGATGTTCTGAAAGTCTTTTTGTAGAAGCTTTCTGCTTTCTGGAGGTCATTTGTCTCTTAAGGTTAATACCAAAGCTATAGTTACAGAAGACTTCAGGGATGTTCTGCAATGTAAAAAAGAACATAAAAACCAAATCAAATATACAAGCCCTAGAAAACCAAAGGAAGCAAACAGCTCTCATGCTTGATATACTGGCAGGTCATCAGGTGGAAGCAAATGACATAGGGCTTATTATAGGTATGCTGATGACTCACAAGATGACCAGGAATCTAGATAAAATTGAACCATAAAATACCTTTCATTCAGGGAAGTTTTATAGCTGATACATTCACACTGGTAAGATCCTTTTTGAAAGACTGAGTGTGATGCCTACAATCAAGGGAGGTGACCTGAAAGCAGAAGAACAGGATTTGAGAAGCTAGTGTATCAAAAGAATGGAGGACTGCCTACTGGAAGATACAAGAAGACATATCTAAGGTAAATTTCTGAGAACAGATAGGACTATTTGGATATGTCAAATGCAGTCTGTTATTTAGAAACCTGCTTCTAGTATACCGGCCTTTCATTTAGCTGGCAACTCAGTACCATGCACCTATTTACTCATTCACCCACCTCAGTGGGTGAGATAAGAGCAGTGGGTTGAGATAAGAGCAGTTTAATAATTAAAATAAGGTATAATACAATACTATTACCACAATAATAATAATAACAATGAAAAGGGAAATTACAGAGATAAAACAACAAACCCAACAAGCAGTGATGCCCAATACAGTTACTCACCACCAGCAAATAATTAAGGTCACTGAAAGAGCAGGCTGAAAAAGCTGGGGCTGTTGAGCCTGGAGAAGAGAAGGCTGCATGGAGACCTCATACCAGCCTTCCAGTATTTGGAGGGGGCCTATAGTGATGTTTGGGAGGGACTGTAGTGATGAGACAAGGGGTAACGGGTTAAAACTTAAACAGGAGAAGTTTAGATTGGATACAAGCAAGATGTTCTTTCCTTTAAGGGTGGTGAGGCACTAGCACAGTTTTCCCAGGGAAGTTGTGAATGCTCAATCCCTGGCAGTGCTCAAGGCCGAGTTGGACAGAGCCTTGGGTAACATGGTTTGGTGTGAGGTGTCCCTGCCCATGGCAGGGGGGTTGGAACTAGATGATCTTAAGATCCTTTCCTACCCTAACTATTCTATGATCCTATGATAAGAGAAAATTTTTAAAACAGTATCATTTGGTAGCAGGGAGCTGCTGAAGCAGAGGCAATACCCAGCACAGCAAAATGGGAAGTGCTGCATGAGTTTCTGGAGGATTAGAATATCCAAGAATGGTCAGAAGGTATAAAATTAGATTTTGTGACACTCAATGAGGTAATAAATTTTCAAGCAAGAATAAATGGAGTAAGACCAGCTGAAACTTGGCTGGTGACGTTTGTGGTGAATGCTGAATAACTAAGAATGCGAAATTGAAAATATCAGGATTTAATGTCTTGGAACATTAACATCTGAAGTTGGGTCTTCTAGCCAAAAAAGTTCTTGGAGTTCCAAAAGACCTAGGGTTTAAACAGATTAAATATATTTTCTAACACTATGGGGTTAGTTACGCAAGGAAAGCACAGATAAATATTCTGAATGCTTACTTACTCTGTTTCTGATTTAATGGAACAAAGTATATAAAAAAATCTAATGAAAAAGGAAGGGCATCATTAATTTTGGCATCTAAAATAAAATGAAAAATCAACTGATTAGTGATAGGCATTTTGTTCTTTTAACTTCTTCAGTAATGCGTGAATGTCACATCATATAACACTTGCAATGAATAAAGCTGGAAATGAAATAAGTTAGGATGGATCTTTGTGTTCCTCCCCTAAGTAGTGGACAGTGTGTCTCATTAATCTGTATAGCAGTGTTAAATTAAACAAACAGCATTATTTGCTGAGATTTATGGCTAAATGACAAGGTTCCTTGAGAAAATCTTGTGTTGCTTTTTTTAGAGCACTGAAACAATTTTCATGACTTGTAGTGATTGAAACAGATCATAAACTCTCATAACTTACAATGACTGTACCAATTACTACAAATCCAAGTACTCTGACAGACAACGTGGACACCATGAAAGACGGTTGGTCACACGTGGCCACAGGACAGTAGGGAACTCAGTCCTGTCCAGATTCATTCTTTTACTGGTAACTGCTTTTTAAACAGCACCAGGATAAAGCTGGAGATAAAACTGAGAACTATTACCTGAAATGTAGACCTTTGAGAAAAATAATGGAAAATATTGAAAATGGATAAAACAGTGGATGTAAGAGTAACATAACTGCTCTCATTGCACATGGTTTTTAGTATCATAGATCCTAGAGACTCCAGCATTAAAAATAGTGTTTCTTTTTTATAAATAACAGAATATGATTCTGACTCTAAATGAACTTCAGGAAAATTGGGTCTTGGGATACATTATTTGATCCCATTGGTATCTTCCCTGACAGGAAGGTAAAGCACTATCTTGTAACCTGTGAGACATTGCTGTGAGTGTTTTAGGGTCTGAGTAGCCTTATTCAACTGTTTTAGACCAGAGTGGTGTTAAAGAGCATTGAAAATAAATGGCCTGTGAGCTCTTAGTGTGTGGGAGAGGTTTATATTCTACAGAAAGCTTGTGGGCAGAGCCTGATTCCTGCTTTAACAGCAAAACTGAAGATGAGAACTTGTTTTGCATATCCAAGTCAAGGCTTGTACAGTTGGCAATTGAGGAAGTTTCGTTATGGATATGAGCTACATATATGGAATATTAAGTCCCACAGATCTCATCTAGAATATTTAGGAGCTGGGTTTGGTGATGCCAGACTTGACTGAAGTGGCAGTTGAAGGATTCTGATTTTGCAAATTAAATACCTGATACACAAAGGCCCTGGAAAGGAATACAAGTAAGATTTTATAATGATATGTTTCCTGCGGTTCCTTTTCAAATTTAATTGTGCTTCTGGCTTTCTTTTGCTCTCATTTAAATCAATTAGAGGTATCTCTAAATGAAGGAGGAAGAGAATTCAACGGTTGTTTTTTTCTGCAGTGCAAGTAGCTAGTTGGCATAAAACTGAATAATCAGACAGTAGTTTATCTTTGAATGAAATACTTGTTTCTAATTGGGTCAAGCTTTGCTGTTGTTCCAAAACAAAATGACCTGTTGAATTTTAGGGTACTTTTGCAGACAATGAAATTGAAGAACAGGGTAACAGCAACTTGCCCAGTGTCAGGCAGAAGAACAAAGAGACATCTGTGTCTGTCCCATAGCAGAGGTGCATTCTCTCTGTCATGAGCCCATCCTGTCTTCTAGAGACAGCCCACAGAGTGTATGAGGCAGTGTTGCCACTTCATTTTAGTTTATAACCATACAAAAATTATGCTCATTTTGAATTCTGGAGTTTTTCCATTACTTTTGATTGTTTCTTATAAGTTAATAAATGTAATGGGTGTGAAGTGAACAGGGGTTTGCATAAATCTTGACACCTGACAGTTTTCTATATTTTGTGGACTAAAAGATAGAAAATTTTGCTAGGTGTCACATTTCTTCTATCTAAATATTCTGGATCAGCTCCGGCAGAGTGGCTGGGAGTGGTTTCTTTCAAGTTTAAGAAAGCCATGAATAGGGTATACTTTTTTCACACCTAGCACTTTTGGTTTTTAATGTAGGTTCATGTCCCAATGTATTTTTATCTAACCTTTATTAAGCAGAGATTGAAATTTCCTGTTTGAATTTTCCACAGTGTTTTCCTTGTGCATGTGCTAGTTTAATGATGCATTTTCATGTGAAACACATAAAGCCTTATTAAACAATAATAAAAGCACAGAAAATCCTAATAAGTTCAATTACACTTGCAGATTAAAATAATACTATAAAATACATCTATTGTATTGAAATACTAACTCTATGAATTTTTGATCTGCTTTAAAAATGTAAATCTTGGTTTTGATTAGATTAGCTCTGGAGTAATCTACACTGAATAAATCTGTCTTCCTTTCATGTGATTTGTCAGTGTTTATAGGAGGTTTGTACACACAGCTTTCACCATTATTTTCTAGGCAATAAAAGCGGCCATGCAGAAACGCCACCCATAAATGTCAGAAAACAAAGATATTTTGTTGCATTCCAAGGGCTTTGAAGGTCAAGTTCAATTCAGTTACCTCACCCAGCATGAGAGGAGTGTGATACGATGATAAAATGTGTGTTTGGGTAGAATATATGTTACTGTCCCTGTACTATTCTATCAGGATAACAGATCAGTGAGATATTAAACTTTACTGCTTGAAAGAATTTCTTTTGGAAAACTATCAATTTTTATTATTTCCTCTAGCTCCTATTGAGATGTTCTGCAGAAATAATGAATCCAAAGAATTTATAGCTTTTAGTACAATGGAGATTGGCTCCCAATTGTGGCTTTTGGGCGCTATTCCATTGCAGGTACACCATTAAATTGTGTGTATTCAAAAAAAAAACAGGTCTCAGATCATGGATTTTATTGTAAACGTGAAATTGTATTTTGCTTCCTCTGATGAAAGCTAGTTCATATAAAACTATCTTCCCAATTCCTAGAAGTGAGAGGTCAGCACAAAAGGCAAAGTTCTGTGGTTTTGTCAAAACCACCAAGGAGTCTGTTCTGCACTGTCCCACCAGGCTGTGCTGCAAGCTCAGTGCTTTATGGACACCTTTAATTTTGTTTTATTTTATTTTTATGTAATAAAGAGAAGACATAATAAAGCTCATAATTAAATGGAGGCCATTACCTTGATCAGTGCTTTTACTGAGTTTTGGTGCCCTGATTTAAGGCACTCCTTATTCAACTGAGGGATGTCATCAATTTCTTGAGCAGTGAGTGAGCAGTCATTATGTTCTATAACTATAATGCTGCATATTCTTTGCTATCTGGAGAGTCTCCCTTGTGGCAACTTCTGATAACCTCTTGCTCATATTATCCAAAGATGAATAAGAAGCTGGTTCCTGCATGTAGAAGGAATACAATTGTGATCAACAGGCAAGAAATTCTGTTTAAGTTCTTGCTGCTTTGCAACGTTTTCCTGTGATTGTGTCAGTAAAAATGAGTAAAGCAGGGTCAGATCATGCCTGTACTTGAAAAGGAAGTCTCTGTCAAAAATGTATAGTTCATTTGCCCCTCTGTGTGAGTACAGATGCTGCATTGCCCAGTGCAGCCCTTCCTACAAATGTAGGCCTGCATTCTGTTTTTCATTTGGAACATGAAATGCTGCTATAAGCATACAGTGTTTAATGCAGTTGATCTGCATCCTAGAAGGAAAGCTCTAAGCTGTAGTGCTGTGATAATAATATGATCATTAACGTGTACTACAAAAGCGCCTTGCTGAATTCTGCAACTTCATCCAAAACCAACTGCCTAAAAACCCACCCTACAAATTAATTCACTATATATCCTACAGATGGCATGTTGCTCTTGCACTGGAAAATTAACTCATCAGATAGAATGAACCCTACTGCAACCACCCCAGCAAATACTACATCCTTCACAAGCTTAAGTTTGCTCAGATGTTTGCTGCCCTGAAGGTCTTTTTTCCACAGAAATAGTTTAAAATCTACATCTAAATCTTAGCTTTGAAGTTCTCCTCAGAGATGACACTGCCATACTGGTGTCTAGTTTCTTTATCAATCTTTTTTTTTCCAAAGTCCTTTTTTTAAATGCTTTCAATAGAGAAAACAGCATAAAGAAAAGAACAAGAATTAAGCAGGGAAAGTGTTTTCCTCACTAAAAATAGTGTGCTCCCAGCTATATGGCAGAAATTTTTAAGTTTCCTCTATGAAATAGCTGGTCTCAGCCTAGACTTCTGTGTAATTAGGTCTTGCTTTTTATCAGCTATAAGTGATTATGCCTATTGAAATGTTACTCCAAGTAACAAGCAAACAATGCTTGGAGGCATAGAATGATAGATTTTATTTTTCTGATGACATGTGGCAGCTATGTATGGATGAGGGAAGCTAGCGCAGGTTTATCCAATGAGAACAGGGAGATTTCTGAGTCTGATGAAGAGAAATGTTTGTGTAAAAGGCTGTCTGTGGAGGCTGCTCTTTCCTACTGCCAACCCAGGACAATGTGGCTACTGCTGTGCTGGAGAGTCTCTTGGTCAAATGTAAAAAAGAACAAAGGAATAAAGAGAAACTACACATCTCAAGTAACAAAAGACCCCCCTCAGCCTGGCTGAAGAGCATTATCTCCTCTTAAGAATAGCTTCTTTCTAATTCACACTGATCCTCCTTTCTTTTGGGAAGAACATTTTGAAAAAGCTTGTCTTTCTGCTCTCTGAATTTGGACCTTTGCCTGGTGGCTGTGAAGAAGGTCTCTAGCCCTTATATTCAGTACTTGTATTTCAGAGCAAAGCCACCATTCAGCCAGACCTTGAAAGAGCCCATATGCCTCCTCACAGTAAACAGTGTTTGCAACCTTGCCACTGGAACAAGACATTAATCTGCATTGTGTTAGGGTGCACTGCCTGTCTGAGGATGCCTAACACAGGACTGAAATGAATAATGGCCACCTGCTTCTGTTTTCATGCTCCTGAATAGCAGGTGCCCTGCATACACTGTGGCAGAGAGCATAGAGAAGAATCCAAAAGTGCTGACCTCCCAGAGAACAGTCTGGGATGAAGCTGGTGTGAAGGGCCAGAGCAGGAGTCCTGCCAAGTGCTGAGCTGAGCAGTCTCTCTTGTCTTCCAGTGTTATCTGGCCTTTAGAAGGAAACTGAGGCATGTGGCCAACTTTTGCTAGCTTCAAGTCCAGCATAGCAGGTAGGGATATTTGTAGAGGAAAATTCAATGGAGACAGTTCGGCTTTGTCCAGATGGTGTAAACAATTACATTTCAGTTACGTTAATTCCTGATTTTGCAGCTTTTGCTCTGTAGAATAAACATTCCCCCACAGGTAGAAAGAAGCTGCAGGCAAGTCAAGGTTTCCAGCAAAAGGCATTTTCTTCACAGATGTGCAGCCTGAGAATATGGGGTTACAACATTTTATTTAGTTTCATTTCTTCTGCCCCAAGCTGCTGTCATATGTTTAATTTTGTCTGATTATTTTTTTTTTCTTATCTAGCATTAGTACTTCCTGAGGTTACATCCCAGTGTAGTGTTTGCTAAACACATAGGACGTGATTAGCATCGTTTTGTCCTGCTGCGTATCAACCGCATCGATACTTTTGCTGCTAGGAGCAGAAATTGAGTTTATCTCACTTTCTGCCATGACATTCCCTTTCCTGTGAGTTTTTGAAACAAGAAATTGGATACTTCTTGTATTTCATATAAAATAAGAAAGAAATAGTCTTCTAATAACTACATCTTTTTCTCATACATAGAGATCTGCAGACCAGAGGTTATCTGGTATTTTATTGTTTTCTAAGAATCCTTCTTGATGCATCCGTGTGGCTTTATGTTGTTTCTTTGCTTTTGGTTTATGCATTTTTGAGGTTATTTCTGGTTGAAAGAATCAAGTTTTTCAAAGGGATTTTTCATGAAAATGTTGGCACCTATAGGGTGTCTTTTAGAATGCTTGTGAAAACTGTTGAATTAGGGATTCATTCATGTGATGTTGCCCTATCATGAATCTTTATATACTTTCTTAAAGGAGGGAGAGAGGTCGTCTATGTGAGGTGTATCTGGCAGAGTAAGAGTTAATACTCACATATAGGTGTTTTTTCTTTGAACTTCTCAGCAGGTGAAAAATAGCTACAATCAGGTGGCACTTCAATAAGTAGTAACAACCAACTGCCAGGTTGAAAGATCACAAATTCTTGTACCAGCAGTTCTATTATAGGGAAGTGTATGTCAACCTGTGTGTGTGTCTCAAAGCTTGCCAAGCTATTGATAAGAGCTGGGCAATAATCCGGAGTGAAAAAAAAAGAAAGCTGTACTCTAGAGGCTTCCCCCCCCCCCTCTAATATTACTTTATCATGCAGAAACTACATAACTACATTAGTATTTATATTATACACATCTACAGCTACTAAAGAAGTTCACCCTAGTTGTGAAGGACATCGATGAATCAGTAACAGCAATTTTTGATTAAATATTCTTAACAGGTCTTATAAAATGAAAAATCAACAGCCTTATTTGAAATGTGCTTCTTTTGCCATAGGCATTTTAATGGGCTAGATCTTTTATGCTACCTGACAACTTTCAGTTGCAGTATAAAGAGAAGTAGCAGACTGGCCAAAGGCATGCCTTGCTAAGAAGTTTAGTTGGTAGTACTGTGACTTTGTGGTTTGTGAAGTTTAGATCTGTGCTAATGATGTTTTTGTGCCTTGTTGGGAGCAGAGGCTGTTTGCATAGAGAACCCTAGGCCAGAAGTAGGCTGCTGAAGGAAATAAAAAACCAGCCTTGAGTATGCAGGAAATGAGTGGGAGAAACAGTCACTGTATGATATGGAGAACTCAGAGTGCTGGAAAGCCTGAAATCACTTTAAGGGCTAAGAATATCACCAGCTGAAAAAAAAGTGTTCCTTGTCAGGCTCTAGGTTTAGGGCAAGAGAGAACAGTGGCACAGATTAATTCCTGAAGTCTGGCAATGCTTTGCAATTTGCAGGACTCAGAATCACCGTCACTTTACAAATGTAGTAACTTCTAATGCGTGATAGCATATGGGATACCTTCAGAACACTTCAACAGCCACTCCTTGAAAATTTGAAGTTCTTGACTTTACATAATTTCATGTTATTACCCAAATGTGTGTGCTATTTCTGAAGGGAATGCTGTATGCAATAAAGTTAGGCAGTTACCCGAGACTAAATTTCAATAGCAATAATTCTATACGTTAGCAGCAAAGGCTTTTCAGATAGACTGCTGCTGCTATATCACTTGTTTGGACAGTACCATGCCAACTCCTTATTTTGTTCATTGCTCAGGTCTTACCCTACTGAGCCTGAGGGCACTGCAGATTTTTGGCTTTAATTAAGGTGTTTAGCTATGTTTTATGTTGCTTTGCAAAGCATTATCTCAAGCTGTATGAACCTAGTACACCACCATTTGTATGGGACTGCATGGGGAAAACTGAATTATGCAACATTTTCAAAAAATAACAACAATAAAAGAGGTACAATGAGCTGTGTTTTTGAGAGTTTTTCAGCTGCCCTAGCTATAAAGAAGGCTAGAGCTCCTACAGAGGGGGCATGCATGAAGTAATGTGTCTTCATGCCTTCTCAAACATTGTAAGCTATGGACACAGTCCTGAATCAGGGTACATGCTTAGAAGAAATACTTTCCAGGCCATATAGAAGGCTAAAAATCATGTGTTTTTCATCATACCTCTTCTGTCTATTTTTAATTCTGCTCTTACTCCTCAGCTTCCTGCCTGCATACATTCCAGTTTAGCAAAGGTGCCCTTCCTGTTTTCAGAAAAAACCCAAACAACAACTTGCATTAATCTTAATTTACTGGTGTTTAGAATCATAGAATCATAGAACAGTTAGGGTTGGAAAGGCCCTTAAGATCATTTAGTTCCAACCCCCCCTTCCACAGGCAGGGACACCTCACACTAAACCATGTCACCCAAGGCTCTGTCCAATGTGGCCTTGAACATTGCCAGGGATGGAGCAGTCACAACTTCCCTGGGCAACCCATTCCAGTACCTCACCACCCTAACAGTAAAGAACCTTCTCCTTATATCCAATCTAAACTTCCCCTGTTTGAGTTTTAACCCATTACCTGAATCCAGTTTGAACCCAAACCAGATCTTACTTCTGATATAACCCCTCACTTGCTTTGTTCTCTTCTCCTGAGAGAGAAACATTGACAAGCCATCTCCCATGGAGCCTTGGAACATATTCAGGTTAACTTCCACTTCTGGAGGAGAAGAAAGTAAATCTGCAGCTACTGATTTTATGTAAATGTTGTTTGACATGTGTCTCTTTCTAAAAGGATCTTTGCTATGTAGTCTTACTCGCTCTTTGAAAACTTCTAGGACCCCTGCCTGAGTATCCCTCCAGCAGCCCTGTTAAAGAGAGGTTCAGGAGAAAAGAAATAGCTGGAAGGCATATTTATTTCCAATACCAGCAAAATCAGTAAGGTATGCTCAACTAGTGTGCTGAAAGAATTTCATTTTATGCTCTGTTGTAACAGAAAGCAGCATTTGAAGAGGATGCTCAAGACTACAAAAGAGAAAGTTAAATAAAACTACCTCTTACATATAGTGGTCTACAAAATGAAACAAATTCAGTAAGTGTAGCCATTATTGTTTTCAATTGATTCTATAGTTGAGTAAAAAACCTAAAACTCTTCATCAGTCCTGTAATAAATGTAGTAAAATGTTTAGAGATATTTAAAAAAGTGATTACATTATTCAGTATGCTCTTAAAGGTATGAACTGTGAAACTAATACAATATTACTGCGTACTGTGTCATCTGAGAGACTCAAAGCCCTCATGTAAACTCTTTACCTTTGATTTGTCCTTCCAAGTGCAGTGTTATCATGTATCCATGAAAATAACAAAAAAATGGATATTATAGAAAATCAGTTTCTGGAAAAAAGTTTATTTTCAGTTACTCTTTGGATCATGGAATTTCACTGGTTCCAAGGGTTCTTTACTGGAGTCCTCCATAATATCATATTCAGCTTTCGCACTCAACAAATTCAGGCAGTTATACTAGAAACAATAAACCTGTGAAACAGGTTCTGATTAAAAGTTTAGGAGTAGCTTCTATTTCTTTGTGAACTTAGGGAAGTTGCTTTCAGCCTCAGTTTATGCATCTGTGAAATGGGCTTTTATTGTTAACCTCACTTGGATGAGGATTTATTACTGTTTGTGAGGTTTGACAGTCTGCCATACACTACATTCTAAGTGGCAGAGAGTAGCACTTGGACAAGAAGGTAAAGATACTTAGTACATACCTCAGTAAAATTTACAACTCGGGAAATTCTCTTCTTATGCTGAAAATGTTTCCTTTCTTCCTCCCCACTAGACAACTATATACAACTCAAAAAATGTTTGTGTCTTATTATTCTATCAGGCATTATTGAACTATAAAAAATTCTCATCTCACACATTTTAGTAGACTATGAAAGAAAAATGACTTAAACTTGTTCAGGCTGTCACATTCCTAGCAACTGAAGTTAAGGAATCACCCTTGCACTGGCAAATAGCCAAAACCAGATGATATGAAGGTTATAAATAGTGTTAGGGACCATGCTGCCAAATATACATATATACACTAATAACTTTTTAATGAAATCCTAACCAGCTTTTTTTTTTTATCTCAGTTCTTATTTTAACAATGTAAATAGAAATTGAAGCCTTATAAGTGTGAATCATGCCTACTCCTTATTGATTTTTTATACATGCCAAACAGAATGAGCCTGGTGTCTGAGAAATAACTGAAACTGGGATTATATTATTATGGGGACTGAGTAAAAAGGGTTGAGAAGAAACTGTTTAGTTCTAGTGTGTGCTTTCTTCCCAGTGGGGTTTCAGGTATTCGTAGGATCATAGAATCACAGGTTGGAAAGAACGTTAAAGCTCATCTAGATCCAAGCCCCTGCCATGGGCAGGGACACTTTCCAGTAGACCAGGTTGCTCCAAGCTGCGTCCAACCTGGCCTTGAACACTTACAGGGATGGGGCATCTGGCAGCTTCTCTGGGCAACCTGTACCGGTGGCTCAACAACCCCCCAGTAAAGAATTTCTTCCCAATATCTAGTCTAAATTTACCTTGCTTCAGCTTAAAACCACTGGACCTTATCCATCCTCACATACCCTTGTAAAAAGTTCCTGTTCAGCTTTCTTGTAGGTCTCCTTTAGGTATAGGAAGGCTACTCTAATGTATCCTCTGAGCGTTCTCTTCTCCAGGCTGGACAACACCAACTCTCTCAGCCTGTCTTCACAGGAGAAGTTCTCTGGTCCTCTGATCTGAAGGTGTCCACTTTTATCTCCTTTTTATTATTATTATTTCTTTTGAAACCATGAATGAGCAGGTAGTTAGTGTCATAAACTCCATCGCTCTTCTGCTATAGGATCCTGCATTCATAAGTATGGTCATTTTCTTCTTGAAACTGTCATCTAGTCTAGTCATGTACTATAGTGAATGAAATAAAATGTTACAAAAGCTAATAGGCAATATACCATGCAAGTCATCCAGCTAAGAAACTGTTTAAAATATATCTTATTGTGTACTCAAGATGTATAAAACATGTTTATAACTGAATATGCATTTTTAATTTAAATGTTGGCAACATCAAAATATCTATATTAAATTAGCTAGAAAAATATAAATATCGATGGAGATTTATGCAGAGGATGTTTCCATATTAAAGGAAACATTTCTTTTGTCAAGAGGCTATTTGCATTCATGAGAACTGAAAATTAAGGTTTAGCTCTCCCAAATGGTAGGATGTGTAAGTATTTAAAATATTGATGCAGACAAATTTTGAGATGTTAGTCTTGTATCCATCCTTGCATATAGCTTCATACTTCTCTGTCATACCCTGATGTCATGTAGAATTCCTGGTGTCTCCAATGCTGAATTTTAAGTTTTATCAGAGGAAGGATAGCAAGATCCATTCATCTTCAGAAAGGGAGATTTTTCAATAAGTGCTTACTGACAAATAGCAGGTTTGGGGTTTTTTTTCTTCTTGAGCAGGTAAAGGATGGAGGAACTTAAGGAGAGCAAATTACTTTTAAAGGTGCCCTTTAGAATACTATTGGCCACTGAGCGAGCTGTCTTACTTGATGCTTAAGGAAGTTAAAATTATGATAATAGGTGCTTTGTTGTTTTTGTTACAGTGAAACTTATGGAGCCACTGAAATTCATTTGCAATGTTTTTTTTCCTTAGAGGATGCATATTGCTGGATCTCATGGCTTTAACAAAAATTACAGGGGAACTGAATACTCAACACAAGCTTCCTTTGTCCAAGTTGATAAGTTGACACTGTGTTTGGGTGTGGTTATATTTTCTTTTCCAAAACAATTGTAACAGATGCTTTGATTCTGTTGTAAAAAAGCCTTTCTCATTGCACTGTTCCTAGGTTGTGCAGTTTTGTTCTGATTAAGCAACACACACAAAAATCTTTGCTGATTGTTTTTTTTCAAACAAGATTTTCACATAAAAAAACAAAAGATCACACTTTTTTCTTGTATCCTGGAGTACAGTGAAGTTAAGGAGAGGAAATAAAAAAATCACTTGTCATTGTCATGAAGGCCACAAAATCTATCTGCACAGTCTGCATTCTTCATGGGGCAGAAGCCCTTTAGAACAGTTCCCTGTGAGAAGCACACAAAGCTGATTGCAATGTTTTCAAGTTCAGAACATATCTGCACAAAATAAAAGTAGTAAAGGAAGAAAAGGTATTCAACAAACCAGGAAGATAGAATATGTGGAGAGTAGGTAGAGGTATACAGGGCAGTATTGCTGCTTCCTGCTGTGGACATTTTGATTGAAGCATGCTCTTGTAGTGGAATGAGACTATATTCCCCTTTAAATATTTGTGATAATTCTGATTTTTAATAAATCATATTACTTATCCACACTCCTCCTCGTTGCTTTATGATTAGCACTTGCGCTGCACATCATGGCTGCTCTTAACACTTACAAGGCCCTGATATATAGCTAAATATTTCCGACTCCATCTGGTACAAAGAGAAGTGACACAGAAGGGCTCCCCAGCCAGTTTATTGCAATTTAATGTAAATCTGTTATAATGCAGATGAAGTGCAGTGGCTTCCATGAATTCTGAAAGCTGTGATTGGCTTGTGGCTGCTGTGCTGCCCTCTGAAGATTTGCTGGGTTTCATTTTACATTGCACAGCCATTAGCTGACTAAAATTTCTCACTGAATTGTGTTGCCACAGTACTATTCTTCATCATCCTCTTCCATTTCTCTTCAGAGTGACCTCATTCACCCAAGTTTTCCATCTCAGTCTTTCACTTCTTCTATCTTACAAATTGCAGGCTCCTAATACATCAAAACAGATAAAGCCTTCCAATTGACCCCCTTAATGTACTATTTGCTTAACTGTTGTGTGTGGGAATAAATATTCCCAGTGATTCTCACTGTTTCTGTGTTCAGGAACTGAACCAAAGAATGGCAGCAGTGCCCTTAGGCCTTGGGCATAGGCGCATAGGCACATAGGCCCTGTGCATACAAGTTCAGTAAAACTTTCTCTACATCTTTCTCAATATGTTTGCTGGGTAAATATAATTGTTTCTCTTGTTCAACATGTTGAATTTTAGTTTCTGTAGACTGTCAAATGAACCTCCAGGCAATGAACAGATTCATCTTGTATGGTTGCAATCAGAGCATGCCTTTCACTTGTTCATCATCATTGTAGCTCAGTGATTTCATTGCCATCGTGTACAGAATTGTTCTTAAATGTACATTCTGCAGATTCCTGTTGGTTGGTGCTATTTATGGACAGGAATTGGGGTGATCAGATTCTGTCATCCTGCATTAAGTGTTGCTACATAGATATGTAGGCCCTTAGGCCAATAATTCCCCCTCCCCTCTATTTTCTGTATATTTTACTGTTTAGAGGGATAGAATTACATTCAGTACGGTCATTAAACTGTGGCAAGTTATGTAAATCTAGAATGTAATTAAAGTACAGTAAAAACACCTGTAAACGATCACTGTTCCATTCTCTCAGGGAGAATTTAAAAATAACTTTTATGATAAAGTATCATACTTAGAATCTTTACATATGCAAAATAACATGTTTTGTCTTTGAGTAATTTTTCTGAAAGTAATTGACTACAGTATTAGAAAATATCTAAAAATGAGGGGGACATCATATTTCTTGGATGTTTTCCTCCTGCAAACTGGGGAGTTACCCTAGGAAAAACTTGATATCTTACTGTGGTTATATTCACCAGTGCAATCAATTGGATTGGTTATAGGTGGAAAACAAAGGCTAATTACACCCAGGCTTCAGATCTGTTGCATTATTAACAGTGGAGGTCAACTTGTCCAAGATAGTAATACTTCAGTTTGTAAATTCATGAACCTGGAATAAGGCAGAATGTTGTACTGGTTTCACCAACCATTTATTCTACAATATGAAAGGTTATAGCATGTGTTCTGTTGCACAGGAATTCTCTTGCACAATAAATACAATCTGTAGTGATCTTTTTCACATTAAACTTTGTGTGGTGTGGCTGCAGATGGCATTTTTACATTGTGTATTTGTCCTGTGTCTAGACCACTGATGATTTGGAATGGAGACTTTGGTGTGGACGTTTACATAAAATCTTCATTCCAAATACAAATAAAATGTAAAACTGATAGATGGTTTTTGAAACTTAAAAAAAAAAAGGCTGATTTTTTCTTTTAATCAAAATGGATTTATTTCCAACCAGTTCTAAAAGAAACTTTAAAACCCTCTGAAATGCAAATTGAAACAAAATGATCCAGTCACCTGTTGCCTTGTGTTCCTGCTGTAAGGTGGCTACCATGAAAATAATTTCACATAAAGATTTCTAAAGTGTTTTTTCTTCATCCTACAATAGAAAGTATGCTTTTTTTTTTTAAAACCAATCCTTAATTTGAATAATTCTTTTCTTCTTTTTATTACAGAGAAAGTCCATTGTTGCTGTGAGTTTCATTGCTGCATTCCTCTGTCTGATCATTGTTCGTCTCACAAATGAAGTAACTTTCCCTTTGATCCTGAACTGCTTTGGACAAACCAGTGTCAAATGGATACCATTTTCTAATGGCCAAAGGCAGCCTCTGAGAACTCATTATGGATATATAAATGTGAAAACACAAGAGGTAAGCCCTGGTATCAAGAGCACAGTAAAATGGATGAAAAGATTTCTCTTTCTCTGATCTCATGTATCATTTTTTCTACTACCCCGCTTAGTGTAAGAACTTAGAGCAACCAGTGTTTCTGAGCAAAGTGTCTTTTTTAAAGTGTGCTACCATTGAATATTTAAAGTTTTCCCATGTCTGCAGTGGAGAGAACTGAGCTAGCCTCAAAATCATGCTTGTTTGCAGCGAAAACTGGTATTTATACCAGTAAGAGAATTTTTTAGATTGATTTCAAGCCTTCAGTCCCTTTAACTCAAAAAGAGATTTTCCTCTGTGTGTTTGCAATAAAGTTCTAAAAATGCTTAATTTTGTGTGGGAGACCCAAGCACAAAGTAGCTTATTTGTGTTTATATGTCCATGGAAGAGGAAAAGGGAATGATTTGTGAAATGAACGTATGTGAGTGTAGAAAATTTGTAAAGCTAGACATTTACTGGATTTTTCTGAAACTGTGACATTAACACTTTGTGGCTATTCAAAAGTCAGATATTTCCAGTCTGTATTTTACAAAGTTTTGGCCAGTGTCTGATTTACAAAATACTTGCTTGTGTGATAAAATTAGATTTTACAGAGATTCCTGCTTTAAGCTGTCTTAGTTGGCAAAATACCTAAAGATGTTTTTGTGTTTTGGTGATAGCGATTTTCCCCCAGATTCTTCCTATCTCTTTCTGCATACTCGTTATAACAGGTGCAAAATAAGGTAACAAAAATCATGTCTTTCTAGAAGTTATTTCTTATAGCACTGTCAGTCATGAGAAATACCATCAGACTCCCATTTCCTGCTACTTATTTTTTGTTATAAAATCATGATTATTATATCCATGAATAAAATTCATTCACATCACAGCTTTTATAGAGAATGACAACAGTTTACTTCAGGATATTCAGTCCTAAAAGTGTATTGGACAGGATAGTTGTTATTTTGGCTTTAGAGTGTTAAGTCCAAAAATCAAAATGAGAGAGGGTATAATTTTTAGGAAGCAGCTTCTTTTAATTCCTTACCTAAATACCCTCTAACTGCTATTGCACAGCCCATTTTTGTAACCCTGTCAATTTAACTATCTGGAATCCAGACAAGAAGAGGTTAAAATTGGACTATTGATTTATGGACCTGGAGAAGATCCAGGGGTGGTTTTACAAGTAATGATCAAAGAAAAATCTAGAGAGTCAGTGTAACACCACTTATTATTCAATTCCTTTTACCATGAAATAGAAACTTGCCCAGGGAGGTAGTGAATGCTCCATCCCTGGCAGTGTTCAAGACCAGGTTGGATGAAGCCTTGGGTGATATGGTTTAGTGTGAAGTGTCCCTGCCCATGGCAGGGGGGTTGGAACTAGATGATCTTAAGGTCCTTTCCAATCCTAACTATTCTATGATTCTATGATTCTATGATCCTCTGTAGCTTTTAATTGTTGTCCATTTAATTTGCAGCACTGAGCATATTGGGGAGCAAAGTACAATATCTACAGAGCAGAAAACATGCAAGCACCTAAAAGGAAATCTCTTTGAGTCAAGGTGTGAATCCTAGTCCTAGTGAAATGAATGGAAGCTGCTGCTGAGTTCAAAAGGACTAAGTCTCTCACCAGTATATCTTAAGCAGAAAAGGACCAGCAACACACTAAAAATGAGAGGGCATTGTGTTCTGTATGTCCCTCTGTTATTGCCACAGAGGCAGGCATGGAATCTGAATGAGGTAGAGCTGCCATGGTCACTTGATCACTATCAGTCTGAACTGATAAGTGGAGAGGAGAGGAGCATGCTAATCCATTTTTATTCACCACTGCCTTCATGAGAGGTTAGATTTAGCTTGTAGGAGCCTTAATTCATTCTTAAATTTGATAACACACTTGAAAGTTCTAACAGTAAATGGAAATGAATGTCCTGAAAGTCAGTGACCAGTATTGATCAATAAGACATTTGTCTTAATTTAGCTTAGGTCATGAAGGACTCCTTACACTTAGTAATTTTAATTGTTTCCCCCTTGTATTTGCAGATTACATTCATATTTGCTAATTAAAATGGTAATGAAGAAGCTGAACATGCCTTGCTAATTGTGAAAGCACTATCTTTTGACTTAATTATTCCCTGTGTGAAGGAAGTTTCATTGTGCAGCCCATGTGAAAAGCTTTTACACCGCTCATGTTCTTAACTCACACTCATAGCTTTCTCAGACTACAATTTTTGTAATACAGATTACTTTATAATACAAGCTTTTTAATACAATTTTTACTAAAATTACCAGCAGTTCTCAAATTGAGATTTGAGAATAAAACCATAGAGATTAAAACCACAGATGTCTCATTTCTGTGTAAATGGCAAATACATTGAGTTTCTGTTCATTTCACAGAAGTAAGATATTCTTTTCTATTTTTTATGCAGCTATGGTACATAAGATAACCTCATTTAGTCCATGATGCCGGGCTCCATCTTTTGTAGCAGTCCTTCAGGGCTGGAGAGACAGTGTGTAGTGTTGTTACCTGCTGATGCCACCTCTGAACTTGTCTGGTCACTGCTGAGCTCATCTGGTTTCATCAAAGTTCATTCTTTGTTGGGGTGATGATCAGAGGGAAGTTGGCTTCAGTCAGTGGTGATCTGAGGACAGTACTGGGAGACTCCTGCTGCTGGCTTTTCCCGTAACTTTATGCTCTGCTGATGATCATGAGAGCATATACTGTCTTTTCAAACTCCAGAGAGGTAGAGATGGGTATTTAGCTGCTGTAGACTGTTATATAACAGTCAACAGCATATAATTGAGTTCATTGGCTGTTTTTACCCAAAATGAAATCCCCTGGAGGTACACACCAGACTTTCCCATCTTCCCACATTACCCACCAAGTACACCCAGGTCCCTGAGCAAAAGCAATACCACAAGTGGGTTTGCTTTTACCTGAAGCAGGAATAGCCCAGACTGTCTTCCCCAGCAAATTCTTTATGTGCACCATTGGAACTGTATCACCCTCTACAGTGCGTAAAAGTTCTGACTGGTCTGGGCCAGCCCTGCTGGCAGATCCCCTAGTGTTGACCAACCAGGTGGCTTTTGGTAAATGTGTATTTCAGTGTTTAAAAGTCCCACGACCCATTGCTCTGAGTGTAGGTTTTAGCAGCCCATTGTACTCTTTGATTTTCCCAGAGGCTGGCGCATGATAGGGGATGTGATGTATCCACTCAATGCCATGGTCTTTGGCTCAGTGTCTATAAGGTTGTTCTGTAAATGAGTCTCGTTGCCTGACTCAGTTCTTTCTGGGATGCCATGTAGGCATAAGACTTGTTCTTATGGCTACATAAGGCCCAGGATAGTGTTCCGGGCAGTGACGGGGAACACAGCATATGTTTATAGCATTCTGGTGATTAATGTAAACCCCATGGTTTGAGATAAAACCAGCCTAATAACTAAAGTATAATATAAAACTATTACTACTGTTACTACTAATGATAAGGGATATAAAAATGGGAGAGAATATGAAACAAAGGGGAAAGGAAAATCTCAATAAACACAAGTGGTGCACAATACAATTACTCACCGCTCACTGACTGATACCCACCCTACCTGAGCAGTGATCTGCAACTTCTGGGTAACTCCCCCCAGTTTATATACTGGGCATGATGTGCTGTGGTATGGAATACCCCTTTGGCTAGTTTGGGTCAGGTGTCCTGTCTCTGCTTCCTCCTGGTTTCTTGTGCCCCCTTCTCACTGGCATAGCATGAGACTGAAAAGTCTGTGATCAGGGTAAGCACAACTTAGCAACAACTAAAACATCGGTATGTTATCAGCATTGTTCTCAGATGAAACCCAAAACACAGCCTGCACCTGCTACTGGGAAGGAGAAATAATAAAATAACTGTTTCAGAAAAACCAGGACATAAACAGAAGATCCAGTACAGCTAATGCCCTAAACAAACATGGCAAGATTATTGCAAAATGGGGCACATGAAATCTCATCAATGCGCAAGGACCAAAGGCTGAGAAAACTATACCATAATGAATTACCAAAAAATTATGTGATGGCAGGAAAGATAGGAGAGAAGGCTTTTAAAGGCATGAAGGATTTGGGGATGTTGGTTGATGAGAAAGTGAACATGAGCCACCTTCAGAGTGTGCTCACAGCCCAGAAAGTCAACTATATCCTGGGCTGCATCAAAAGGAGTGTGAGCAGCAGGTCAAAGGAGGTGATCCTGCCCCTCTACTCTGCTCTCGTGACACCTCACTTGGAGTACGGTGTTCAGTTCTGGTGTCCTCAACATAAAAAGGACACGGTCCTGGTAGAACAAGTCCAGAGGAGGCCACGAGGATGATCAGGGGACTGGAGCATCTCCTGTATGAAGACAGGCTGAGAAAGTTGGGGCTGTTCAGCTTGGAGAAGAGAAGGCTGCGTGGAGACCTCATAGCAGCCTTCCAGTATCTGAAGGGGGACTATAAGGATGCTGGTGAGGGACTCTTCATTAGGGACTGTAGTGATAGGACAAGGGGTAATGGGTTAAAACTTAAACAGCAGAGATTTAGATTGGATTTAAGGAAGAAATTCTTCACTGTGAGGGTGGTGAGGCACTGGACTGGGCTGCCCAGGAAGGTTGTGAATGCTCCATCCCTGGCAGTGTTCAAGGCCATGTTGGACAGAGACTTGAGGGATATGGTTTAGTGTGAGGTGTCCCTGCCCATGTCAGAGGGGTTGGAACTTTCCAACCCTAACTATGCTATGATTCTATGAATTTTGGCTTTCTGATTTCTCTTTTGGTGAGAGAATCTTTGCACAACTGTTGAATGTGTTCATAGTCTTCTAAGAGTGTCTTTTGAAGCCTGTCATACTGCTGGGTCATTGTCTGATAGCAGTCCCTCCTGTTTGTCAGCCACTTCCAACATCCTCCTCCTTTTCTTCACATTTATTCTCTGTCTTCCTCTACCTGTTCTTGGGCTTCACTCTGAAGCATGGCTGCATACAGCATGCTGAGGCTTTTGAATCCCAACTTCTCAGTGTACTTAAAAAGTACCTATGCAAGGTCAACAAGAGAGAGTAATTAGAGTAATTTACCACCAACCCAGTCAGTCATCTGACATAACAGGGAAGCTAGAAAATGTAGATGAACTACTATTCTATCTTTTCTGTCCCTCCCTTGCAAATGTGTTTCCTGTGGAAAAAAAAAATACAACCAACCAACCATAAGGCTTTAATCCATATGAAAAAAGTTGAAGTTAGGAGAAGCTGATTTCTTTTGGGGTAAGGCTGAGTTGGATGAAACTTGAAAACCTTATGAGATGATGGAAAAGCAATTACTTTGTGGTTAAAGGTGAAATTATCAATGATTTGTATTAAAGAAGATCGGGATATATGGTGATATGAACATCTGTGTTTATCTCAAGAAAAAAACCAGCGACATGTATATTATTATGTATGAGAATTATGATGTAAAGTCATATTTCAAGGGTGTTGTGTATTTGACAGTATAGTACTATGGAATTTATTTTATTAAAAAGTATGAAAAAGATTTAAGATTACCATAACTAGATTGTATGGGAGTATTTAATATAAAATGCAAAGAGAGACACAACTTAATCCCTAATTCAGGCTGTACATAATACAGGGTTGTTGCTATGGTTTCCTTGATTTGTAGCTATAGCAACAGCTTTGGAAAAAAATGACTTTATGTACAGTAAACATACTATATTTGAAGTATAAATAGATGTGAAGTGTTGTACTATACCGGCCCATTATATCTAGAAACAGTTTAGTTTGACTTTTGAGATATTTCTGAAATTTATGAAACTTTACCTAGAAAATTTCCATTCAGTTTTTGTCCTTGCGTCCCTCAAGAGAAGAGGATCACTTGGTAGTCTTCTGCAATGGGATCTCTTTTCCCTTCTCTATATCCACATCTGAGAGGACTCCATGAGATTTGCAAGAGACTATGGCTGCCTGTTTTGCAATATTGCTCTCTCATTCAAGTACGTGAATTTTGACCTTTCAGTGAAAAGGAGGTGTATGGACAAAATGACCTTTCAGTCCCTCATTTCCTCCACTTTGTACCTATGGACTTTTAGTGATAGGCTCCCTGAAATCCATCCTTAAGAAATGTCATGCCTATCATGTGTTAGTTACTTTTATCCTATTCCTGGTATTTTCATAGAAAATTTTACTTTGCTACAAGTCCACAATAGTTACCTAATTGAAACCTATTGTCATTTGAGTAAACTTCACCGCTCACACCAAGCTGACATGATGATTCTTCTTGTGTAACAAAAAAGGGCAAGGAGATAAAAAGAAGCAGGTATTGAAAATAAAACCTTCCTACTTTCTTTCATACCACTCCTTCTCTACAAAGAGTTCTGGCAAAATTAATGAACATCATGTATTTAAATTGCAGCATTATGACATCAATTTAAAACCCATTAGCAGTTTCAAACTTTATGCTAGGTAAGTCTAATAGTATTCTTGGATATTTGATTGTGCTTTCTGAAAGGTGAATATTGAATAGAGTTTTACTCTACTGTCAGTATTAAAATAATATAGCATTTTCTTACGTAAAATCTGAAATATAGCTGCAATAACACTTGAAACATAATTATAAAAAGCATATTCAAGTACTATATGAAGATTAAAACTGTTCTTGGAAACGGGTAAGTTCTGAGATGACCTAAAATCCCTACATTAAACTGCAACTGTGAGATCTAATGGCTTCATCTAAAATGAATTCTGAGGGAGAGAAGAGCCTTTGTGTCATGCACATTGAAGAATCTCACAGTATAATGATGAGCTCTAGACAAAAGGAAAATACACTGTAGCAGTTTGGATTTATTTTTTTTAATCCTATTGTAACTGAAAAACTCATCAATGCTGTGTTGATACTGAAGAAATAAATTTGGATCATATTATCATATGCCATTTTGCCCTTAACCTGAGAAAACTAGTATAAATTACTATGCAAGCATTAACTGTTTCCCAGTTGTGGCACACACAGTTACATATATCTGTGAACATACAACATAATTCCTTTTAAATCTTTTTGCCAGAAGTCTTGTGGTATAACTCAACTGAAATGAGTGGAAGTTTCCACACATTGAAATATCCCAGATATGAATAAATACAGGAGGAGGCTACAGATCTTATGCATATCTGTGTATTCATTTTTTAATTTTATTTTTATACAGAATAGAGTAATTGCATTAAAAGCCAACAGCATATGGAGGAAAAAAAAACATACCATGCAGAAACTATCCCTGCCCATGTCGGGGTTTGTAATTAGATGGTCTTTGAAGTCCCTTCCAACCCAAACCATTCCATGATTCTGTGAAATATAAGGAGATGTGATGTGCTATCTGGCTGTCAGATAAGGCACATACCATTTCAACAATAGTAATAGCATAGCTGTCAAACATGTTAGGAATAATCAGAGGAAGGACCAGTACCAACCACAAGAGACTTTGTTCTTCTAAAACTTGAAGAACTAAATCAAAAAATGCACAAAGAAGGCAAAGAATATGTTGAATGTTTTAATATCAGTTTCTTTCCAGATATGGAAAATAAGATAGACTTTAAAAAAGCACTGCAGTTTTCATACAGAATACTAAACATAAATAAAACTAGTGATCAACCTGGGAAGGTTTAGGTTTTGCCTCTGTTAGTGATGGATTCAGAATAACACTATGAAAAGGAACTTGGAGAAGAGCACTGGGCTTCATTTCAGAACAGAAGATACTAGACTGTGAACTTGCATGGTATATTCAGCTGACTTCAGAGATGTTTGTTCTTCTTGCTGGGAAGAACTGTGTTGTAGAGAGACTAAAAAGCTACATAAACTGGAACTCACTGTGACAGAATATGCTTTAGTATTTAATTTCTGACACATCTGTAACTTCCATCCTGTCTTTGGGATCTAATTCATTGTTATAGTTTAAGAATTCATAGGATATTTTGTTAAGAAAAGGTCATCTTTTTCATAGTCATTTATCATTTATATCCCTTCTGAGACACAACATTATATCAGTTGCTCACTTCACATCATTTCAGCCTTAGTAATCATGTAATAATAATGGGAAGTAAAACTAAACATGCTATGAATTACTCCAGATATTTTTCTGCTTCTGCTGTATAAATTTTCAGGAATGTATTTTCATGAAAATATTACAGAAGCACTAGTTACTTAACATTTTTAATGACAATCACATTGCTTGTTACACTTCTGAGAGAGATTTGTCTGGTGGGTTGTTGGTCCCTGTCCCCTTGCTCCTCTGTGTTCTACTTATTATACCAGACCTCCCTGGGAGCCTTAGGCACACACTTGAAAATAAAAATCCTGCCAAATACTTTAACCATGAAATGAGCAACTCCAGGAGCATGTCTTATGTTACTGAAATGGACCTCACTAAACAAATTATCACCAGAGTCCCCACTGACCTCTTCTTTCCAATTTGCCTTTTGCTGGGGAGAAGAAAGAACCATCAGAATAAGCTGCAAGGTCCACTTGAAACCACTCAGGCTGTTATGAACCTCCAGGAGAGAAGGGAGCACAGATGATGTGTGTCCTCAGTAGAGTAAATCCTGCCAGCTCAGCCTTTTTGCTTCTGTATATGTGGAATTAGCTTAGGTTTTTAAAGCTGTCACAACTCTGATGGTGTCTCATGAGGAAAAAGTCAAGTGCTAGGATAAATATATTGAGTATACTATACAAAGGAATTAAATCTGCTCCACACAGAGCCTCAGTGTGATGAGTCAAGTGATGCTGCCTCTGTGGCAGATCTGCTTTAAAAAAAAAAGGCTAAGGGACTTGAGAAGAGATTACTATCAGCCAGTGAGCTGTGCCATCAAAAGTCAATCCCTAAGGAATCTGGGCTGGTAAAATAAATGCCTATGATGCACAGTTATGGGCTGGATTGGTCTGTTGAGCAGAGCTTATAGGTTATACTGGAAAAGGTGCCTAGTGTCATAGGTGCCATCCACATTGGTTTTATGTAATTTCCAGAGATTTCTCCCACCTTATTGAGGATATTTTTTCCTTCTAGCTGAGGGGAGGTTTATATCAATATGTTAGACTCCCAACAAAAAGGTGCTAGTTTTGTTTTCCATGTGAGAAGTGTAAACAACTCCTGTCCAAATCAGAGACATGGCACTGTGAAAATTGACTTGAGACCTTTTGAAAAACAGAGCCAAACCTGTTTTGCAGTTAGCCAGCAGATAACAGATAACAGATCTTCTATCAGTGGAGATTCGTTTTAGTTATATGGAAAATTTAAACTAGATGTGTTGGGGGAGGGGTACATCATTCCATCAACACTCCCAGTCAATTGCCCACACCTATAATAAATGCTCAGAGTAATGTAGAGATAGTCCAGCCACTCCAGCTAATAAGCCTGCTTCATTTGGAGCTCAGCTCAGATACCTCTATACAAATGCCTGTAGTATGGGGAACAGACGAGAGGAATTTAAGATGTGTGCACGTCTATGGGGGTATGATATCATTGTTATCACAGAAACATGGTGGGGTGGCTCCTATGACTGAAGTGTTGGAATGGAAGGTGACCGGGGGGGGGAGGGGGGAGTTGCTATTTGTGTTAGTGTATGGAGTTATGTGGAGTGTATGGAACTCTGTCTGGGGACAGGTGAGCAGTCCATAGAGAGTTTGTAGGTCAGGGTTAAAGGGAGAACAGCTATGGGGGACATTCCTGTGGGGATCTGTTACAGACTGCCTGATCAAGAGGAACCTGTGGATGAAGCACTCTACAGACAGATAGGAAAAGCCTCACGCTTGCAGGCCCTTGTCCTCATGGGGGGTCTTCAACTCCACTGATATCTGTTGGAGCGATGGTATGGCCTGGCACGAGCAATCCAGGAGGTTGCTCAGTTGTGTGGAAGACAGCTTCCTTCTGCAAGTAACAGAGGAGTCAACAAGGAGAGGTGCGGTGCTTGACCTTGTGCTCACCAACAGAGAAGGGCTCATTGGAAATGTAATGCTCCAGGGCAGCATTGGTTGTAGCAATCACGAGATGGTTGAATTTGAGATCCTCAGGACAGTGAGAAGAGCATGCAGCAAGCTCACTGCCCTGGACAAGAAGAGAGCAGACTTTGGCCTCTTCAGGAACCTGCTTAGTAAGGTTCCATGGGATATAGCCCTAGAGGGCAGGGGGGGGCCAAGACTGTTGGTTGATATTCAAGGATCACCTGCTACAAGCTCAGGAGTGTTGCATCCCGACTAGAAGGAAGTGCAGCAGGAGGGCCAGCAGACCCCCTTGGATGGATAAGGAGCTGCTGAGGAAACTTCAAGGGGAAAAAAGAGGCTTATAAAAGGTGGAAGCAAGGACAGGTGGCCTGAGAAGAATACAGGGATGTTGTCCGGGAAGTAGGGACCAGGCTGGGAAAGCTAAGGCCAGTTAGAATTAAACTTGGCTAGGGATGTGAAAGATAACAGGAAGGGATTCTATAGGTACATAGCAAATAAAAGACAGACTAGGGACAATGTGGGCCCTATCCGTAAACTATCAGTAGAACTGACTACCCTGGATTTGGAGAAGGCTGAGGTTCTGAATAACTTCTTTGCCTTGGTCTTCACTGGCAAAGGCTCTGACCGCACCACCCAAGTCTTAGAAAGCAGATGCAGAGACTGAAAATAAAGACCCTGGACCCACTGTATGAGAGGATCTGGTTCAAGACCATCTTAAGAACCTGAATGCACACAAGTAAATGGGACCTGATGAAATCCATCCGCGGGTCCTGAAGGAGCTGGCGAATGAAGTTGCAAAGCCACTGGCCATCATATTTGAAAAATCATGGCAGTCAGGTGAAGTTCCTGATGACTGGAAAAAGGGAAATATAACCCCCATTTTCAAGAAGGGGAAAATGGATGACCCAGGGAATTACAGACCAGTCAGTCTCACCTCTGTGCCTGGCAAAGTCTGGGAGCAGATTCTCCTGGAAGGCATGCTAAGGCACATGAAAAACAACAAGGTGCTTGGTGACAGCCAGCATGGCTTTACTAGGGGAAAATCCTGCCTGACCAATTTGGTGGCCTTCTATGATGGGGCTACAAAAGTGACGAACAGGGGTAGAGCAGTCGTTGTCATCTACCTGGACTTGTGCAAAGTGCTCGACACTGTCCCACATGACATCCATGTCTCTAAATTGGAGTGTCATCAATTTGATAGGTGGACCACTTGGTGGATAAAGAACTGGCTGGATGGCCGCACACAAAAAGTTGCAGTCAATGATTCAATGTCCAGCTGGAGACCAGTAACGAGTGGTGTCCCTCCGGGATCGGTGTTGGGACCGGTCTTGTTTAACATCTTTGTCGGTGACATGAGCAGTGGGATTGAGTGTGCCTTCAGCAAGTTTGTCAATGACACCAAGCTGTGTGGTTCTGTTGATACGCTGGAGGAAAGGAATGACATCCAGAGGGACCTTGACACGCTTGTGAGGTGGGCTGATGACAACCTTATTAAGTTTAAACGTGCCAAGTGAAAGGTTCTGCACCTGGGTGGGAACAATCCCAGGCACAGCTACAGGTTGAGCAGAGAAGAGATTCAGAGGAGCCCTGAGGAGAAGGACTTGGGGTTTTTGGTCAATGAGAAAATGAACATGAGCCAGCTTCAGTGTGTGCTCGCAGCCCAGAAAGCCAGCCATATTCTGGGCTGCATCAAAAGGAGTGTGAGCAGCAGGTCAAAGGAGGTGATCCTGCCCCTCTACTCTGCTCTCGTGAGACCTTACTTGGAGTACTGTGTGCAGTTCTGGTGTCCTCAACATAAAAAGGACATGGTACTGTTAGAACAAGTCCAGAGGAGGACCACAAGGATGATCAGGGGACTGGAGCACCTCCCATATGAAGACAGGCTGAGAAAGTTGGGGCTGTTCAGCCTGGAGAAGAGAAGGCTGCATGGAGACCTCATAGCAGCCTTCCAGTATCTGAAGAGGGGCTATAAGGATGCTGGTGAGGGACTCTTCATTAGGGACTGAAGTGATAGGACAAGGGGTAATGGGTTAAAACTTAAACAGGGGAAGTTTAGACTGGATATAAGGAAGAAATTCTTTACTGTGAGGGTGGTGAGGTACTGGAATGGGTTGCCCAGGGAAGTTGTGAATGCTCCGTCCCTGGCAGTGTTCAAGGCCATGTTGGACAGAGCCTTGGGTGACATGGTTTAGTGTGAGGTGTCCCTGCCCATGTCAGGGGGGTTGGAACTTGATCCTTAAGGTTCTTTTCAACCCTAACTATTCTATGATTCTGTGGTTCTATAAAATTGAATGGGGTATATTTTGGGCTGGTAAAGAATAAAGCAGAGGCTTGGTGTAATAGCTTCTTGAATGAGACTATACCACTGGGGAAGACAGGAAAGGTGTGCAAGTGTAATGAGCAGATAAGTGAAGTCTGTGGGCAGGGGAAGGAAGGAAAAACTTACTCCTTTTATTCTGGATGGCGGCTAAATTCTATTACCATGATGAGATTTCAGCTTTTGTCAAAAATAGTTGCTAAATGAATGATGAGTTGGTTTGCATTACTAGCTTACCAAAGCGTCTTCTTGGTGTTCCATTTCATCAGTTGGGAGAGCAGTGCCCTATGATGTACTCACATGATAGCATATTAAAGAGCTACTGCTGTTTAACAGTTGATGCCTCTGTCATAGGAAGTTCAGTGTCACCCTCCTGAGTTTGTTCCTGCAATCTGTTTCTCACAGAAACGCAAGGTATCCTTTGCAGTGTTGCTAGTTTTGATGTGCTGAAGACAGTTAAGGTACACTTCACACTGGTGTATAAAATACTCCAGAGTAAAAAGAGCCTGTGAAAATGGAATTTTGCTCATATAATTGTTTCTACACAAGGGGCTTCTAGTGGCTATGGCAATCAGTGGTATTAGCTGTTTGAGCTCTTGCCCAGCATAGTTACTCTGGCAGGGATGTGCAGAACTGAGCTGACCCGAGGCTATTAATACTGCAGGAAAGCAACGTGCCAGCAGTACACACACAGTCACACATACGTGCATGGGTGCGCACGTAAACACATCGGCTACAACTTGCTCAGGAGACAGACTCCTAACACTGACAGTCACGTCAATTGCTAGTTCGGTTTAAAGCCGCAGCCATCTTCCTTGAAAGCCTTTGCTTTCCAAGTTTGCTCCCATGGCCATCTGTCATAGCCTGCATTTGGCAGCTTCAGGTTCTGCTGCAAGGCTCTGTGGATTGAATACATAGTTTTGTCTTTTTGTTGTTCTCTGAGTTGGTGGAAAGTTTTTGCACACGAACCTTTTCTCTTAGGCTTTTTGTTAGATTAAAATATGAACCTTAAATACATTTTGAGCTGTTAATCTGTGCTTTCTGCTCTCAGACCGGGCTGGAACAGGTGAGCTGCTATAACTGCTGTATAGAGAGAAATGAGCTGAGAGACCCTCTTAGAGCAGATGCAGATCACGCCAGCAATAATTGCTTTTCTTGGGATAGTCTCTCTTGTCTGGCTGAATACATTAATCCATACTACTAAATATGCATTATTTGGTCTGTAAAAGGGCTTGCATAACTGTCATACCAAAAACCTCGTGCCTCTTACTGGTGTTGTTGCACTGACAGTGTGTGCAACTTAGAGCTCTACTTGATAGAGTTATAACTTCTGCAACAAGGAGCTACATTTTCTGTGGGTATAGCTGTAAATTTTGTATACTCCTCATAACTTGTTTTTGAACTACCTCTAAACCAATAAGTGATATTACCACCAACACTGAAAAGTTCATAGTAAATTGCATCCATAGTGTTGCACCCTAAAATGAAAAGCAGTTTAGTGTGGGGAGGGATGGGGAGAAAATGAAGTTCTGTGTTATTTACAGTATTTCTTTCCTTCATCATTATTTTTTCTTCTCTCCACTTGATATATTTTTCATATTCAGCTAGTCAGAGATTACAGTAATCTGTTGTTTCCTGTCACTCAGAAAAGCAGTTGGCATGCCCGTTAGATGAATAAATACTGTGTTAAATGAAATTCCCAAAACGACTGCAGAGAAATTACTAGAGTGATTTTGGGATTGTCCACTTAATAACAACAATTCATCGTCCATTTTCCCCAACCCCAGGGGTGCACATTACTGCCTTTGCCTTGTTCATACCAGTCAGGTCCTCTTTTCTGCAAGTAATAGCATCATTTTTCTAAGTACAGCTTCTTGAATTTGTCTTTAAGAGTCTGTTATAGTAAGGACCCAGAGTTTTGAATTTGAAATTGATGGAAATGCCACAGGTCTTAAATCAATATTTCTCTAGGGGGCAGAATCTACTTGCTCCAGTTAGAGATGGCAAAGAATGCTCAAGGGCCTCATATTGATATTACACCAGCCAAAATGCAAGTTGGTTTGGGTTGATTTCCCTGGTTCTAGTGCAGTGATGCTACCACCCTCCCTCCCTTCTGCCTTTTTGAGTACTGGTTCCTAGGATTCATGTTCATAAAGAGAAAATATTATTTCTGGAGTGCATCATGTTGAAAAAGTAATGTTTCTAAGCTTTTCTTCAGATCCCTTCAGACTCCTATGAAATTCCTGACTTCATGCACGGAGTCATCCCAGAGTAGTTCCAGGGCATTACACCGAAAGCTTAGCTCAGCACTGGCAAATATCCTACTATATAAATGAATCACCAAGGTGAACTATAAAGTTTGGCCTTCAGGTAAAAAAAAAACAATCTGTATTTGATGACATAAAGTATATTATGGAATTGATCAATGACTGACAATTATGTTCTCCGGTGGTTTTTGTGTAATTATTTTTATCGATTTATTAACATTTTCTAGCTTACTGTATTGTAGCTCATGTCATCTTGTTTCTAGCATGTAAAAGATTTGTGATGCCTATCCTGTTTCTTGTCACCTCTTCCTTTATAGATCCATTGTATGTTGTCCAAAACTGCTGATTTTTTTCTTCAGCCTTCTTCCTGATTTGGCTTGCCCATCATTGCCCAGAATTTCTTTTACTAGATCATCAGGTTACCTCTTCCTCCACATATGCTACTATACTTTGAAGGCATAGCTTGGAGATTTAGGAGAGCCCCAAGATGAATGCATTATATTGATTCAGCCTTCAAGTGACAGGCTTTGGAAAAGCAACTGGGAACAGATTTCAAACCAGAAGAGGATATTGCAAAATTGTGGCTTGGGTCAGAGTTCACATACATTTTGAAGTTTCTTTCCAATGTCTTTACAATCATAACTTATTTCTCAAATGGAGTAAGACCCAAAATGGTTTATTTGCTGCCATGCCAGTGTGTCCCAAAGGCTGACTACAGGCACTTCTCAGTGTTTTTGAGGCTAAGCTTCTAGTTAGAAGAGAGAGAAATGTAATTTTCTCAAATACATAGTAGATGGTGTTTCTTCATTAATCCTCTCAATGGTAGACCTTTGGAGAGTCCCACAAGAGAATGTCTTGGAGGTAGAGGGACTGTCCTGTGAGATCCCACACTCAGGTGAGTCCACTTTGGAGTTGTCCTATCCATGTCCAGCTGGTCCTTGGTGCTCCTTGTCATCACCAGTATCAATGACCGCTGGTGGAGCTAACATTACTGTGAGGCAAATAATGATAATTAGTGTTGATCATGTCCTCTGAAGAAAACGGGCATCAGAACAGGCTGCAAGTCTTAAAGGTTAGTCTCAATTTCTGTCCTGCTGCTGGCATAGACCAAAGTACTCTGCTTCAGGATCATCGCGCTTGTAAAAGGCTCCTGTTTATCAAGAGCAGGTGTCACATGTAGATCAAGTCACTTCTGATAATGTTCAAGAAGTAAAATGGGGGGTAGTTGGATTGCTGTCGTAAAATGATTGGTTGATTGACTATCCCTGATAGAGTATCACTTATTAGTATTGCATTGGAGCCAGAACTTTGTCAGGACAACAAAAATCATTTTTGCACTACATTAATGCTTTATTCTGATCAACAAAGGACAAGGCAATCTAGGTACTGTGACAGCAGTGATGGCATGTATTATATAATGATACATAGCAACTTCCATAGACTGCCATTAATTTCTGCATGAATTCTGTCTGTCTTTGATAAGCATGTGTAACTCCTAATAAATTATTTTGGAGCTGAGCACAAGAATCAAGGAGAAATGAACATTTGTATTTATGGAGGTTAGTGATAGCTGAGAATGAGAAGGCAAACTGACAGATAATTGTAGATAAGAAGTAATTTTCAAACAATGAATGGGGGTGATATTGTTTCCTGTTTAAAATGATTTGCCAACTCTGCCGACCACAGTGCAAGGTAAATTCTGTCATGAAATCTAAAACGTTTGTTATGTTCAGACTGTTGATAATTACATAGAAAGCAGCATTGTGGAGCTCCATCCACTTGCTCTTAAATAGCTTGCTCCAGTTCTGGTGGGTGTTATCCACTCTTCATTTCCTGGGGAATAAATGCTCTTCTGTGAGGTTGTTCATCTCAACAGTGCAGAAATAATTTTCTGCAAACCTGCTATCATAACAGAATCCTTAAAAGAAATTACAGTGACACTCTGAGGTCTCTGAGATTAGTGTCTTTCTTTAAGACCTCTATTTCCTCCAGTATTACTTCCAGTCATGCGCACATCTACCATGAGTGGCATGAATAACGCATATATTTTTCCTGCTAGTTTCAGTGTGTGCTAAATTGTTGCATACACAAAAAATAAAATCCAGTGCTGAAAAAAACAAGTGGCTACTCATCTCCCTGCTTGTATGTGATTGACCCATATCCCACATTAACTCAGATTTTAACCTGTCTGCTTTTATATTTACAGTTCTTGGGCCTTTGCCCACATCCCTTGGAAGACTGTAGTTCACCACTTCAGTTTTTCCTTAGACTGAATAAGGAAAATACCACAGTTGTTTATACCTCTTTAGTTCTTGCTTTTTTAAAGAACTTGTGTCCACTTTTCATTCTCTTCTTCCTTCCAGTGTATACAGACACATACAATTCAACCTTTCTCACCACATAATCAAGCAAAACCCCTCCTTATTATTCCTAATTCATCCATAGGAAAAGCTCACCACCTCTTCTATTCTTGTACTCTTGTTTCCTGTAACTCAGCATGGGATTCAGCTGTAACAGAAGAGGGAAGATGACCTAACATTACCTCTATTTCTAGATATCAAATTACCTGGGATTTATTTTTCATGAAGCGTCTTGGATGTTTTTTCGTGGGATGAATCACTTGATGATTTCCCAAGATTATGCCCAGTTTGTTACTTTCCTCATCCATTTCCACTCTTTCTGCAAATAGCATTTATTTTCTCAGAAGATTATAAAGATAAGGCAGATATAATGAGGAAAAGATCACAAAAATGTGTGTTGTATGAGACCAATTAAAAAAGGTTTAGAACTAAAATCAAAGTTATATCTTTTGTTTGGTTTAGGTTTGTGTTGTTGGGTTTTTTATTGTTTATTTCAGTCCATGTAAAAAATCTTACAGTGGTTTGAGTTATTCTTAGAAGTAGGCTTTTTGGCCATTATTTTTTTCCATTCAGTCTACAGTAGCAGTCTTTTAAGTTTAAATGTTTATTCATTAGAGGAACAGCTTTCCCAATGGAATGTGTCATATCTGTTAAGAAATTAACCGCTCATTTTACATTCAAAGCACCTGAATTGTGTATATATTTGTCGTTCTTGTACATTCAGATTAATTTTCTATTTATCTAGGAAGTTGTATTCCGAATTCCTGAAAATCAGTCTTTTTATCAGTCTACAAATACAAAAGTGCCTCTCGTAATTTCCCTTCACTCACTAGGCATGTCATTTTGCTTTGAAAAACCTAGTTTGCCTGGCAAGATCTTTATAAACGTAAATAAAATTTTAGCAACTGCATATCACTAACAGGAATTTCTACGTTAGATGTGAGTGAGTAGATATAATACATAATACATCTTAAAATCTGCTTGAAATTTTAAATTGCTAGTGGATTCATGAATTAACATTTTTGTTTCTTTCCACTATGAGTATCTCTATACAAAGCCATTAGATATTTCTGGATGCTAGGAATATTTGAGAGAGGATAATCTTTAACAATTGTTCTGTGCAGAAGGAGTGTCTATTATTTAATGATCTAAGTGATTTGGGAGGACAAAGGTTTTTCCAGATTGCATATTTCAGTTTGCTCCCAGTATCACTGTAAATGAAACCTCAGGTTCTCATGCTTTGTGGAACCAGTGTGTGGGTCAGCAAGACTCACTTTCTGTTAAATAGTTTTGGTGTTTTGGCAGGTTCAGAGCTCAAATTCTGTCGCCCTTTGCAAAGCACTGGGCACCACTTCCTGCAATAGTTTAAAAGCAAAGGAGGCTGAAACAAGGTGAAGAAACATCTGTGTATCAACAGCTGTTATACCAAGCTCAGTGGCATTTTAAAAGCCTGTGTTTTGCCTCATTGTAACTGAACAGATTATGGTAATGAATAGTATATGTGGCTGCAATATAAATTCTACTGTGAAAGGATGCCCGGTTTCATTTTGCAGCAGAAAACAGACTTGACATGAGCTTTCGTCCATAGGTGATAGGCTCTTGAAGGCTCAGAGTGTTACTTTCAGCAAAATGCTAAAGTGCAAATTGGTACATTTAACACTCATACACAAATGCACCCTTTTGTGTAATACGCAGTTGATTGTAACAATTATGGATTCTATTTAATGGTGCCATCCTTAAACCTTCCACTGTGATACTATCTAGAGAATTTGTTACTGATGAAATCATTATAGTGTTATAGAAATGAAACAGGTTGCTACTGAAATTACTCTCAAAATCCAATTGTGACTTCACTAGAATTATTCCCGTGATAGATGTTAAGTACATGTGTATTCCTTATTTTTATAGGATCAGCATTTTTACTTGTATGCTTAATTTAATTTCACTATCAGCTACGTATATATTAGTTTTTGCTTCTCATTTTCAGTTGTGGTCAAAGATAACTTTAGTCTGATTTGCCTTTTATCTGATATCCTTCCATTCTTATTTCTCCTGTCACATGGATGAATAAAGCAGCATATTTCCTTACTTGAGACCTGACTAGGATTGCTCAAATTAACACAATGAAGAGTCCTATTTTGTCAATACCTGATGCAAGTCATCTGAATTTCCTTTTGAGGGCTTCCTTAGAAAGAAAAGCATGCTTTATAATTTCTTGCCTGCAAATCAATTCAGAGTCTTATTATATTTTTCTCATCAAATCTCATTCTGTACCAAAGGTTTCTCTATAGGCTCCTGATTCCCCCTCATCTTTGGTTCAGGCAGTGTCTGACTGAAAAAGAAAAAAACCCACAAATCTTCTTGCTTGATTATATTCCATGATGATTAATTGAAATCCCTCATCAGAATGGGAGATTTCTGTGACTTCCCTGGTTCCCCAAGTTCAGTACACCACACCATGCTTCCATGCCATCCTATTACATTATCTCTGCATTGTTCTAGCTCTTATTAAAAGATGTGATATTTCAACACTTTCAGAATGACAGCCTGACATCCATAGGTAGTTGTACCATCTTTTCTTTCTGCTCTTGACCTTACAATATAGATTAGTCCTATAAAAGCTAAAAAATGCCCATGTCTGTTTGTCAGATCCTCTCCCTGCAGTCACAAAGCTGAGCCACAGAGGGGGCAGATGGCCACCAACCACCCCTTTTGTCACCAGCTGTACAATAAACTTGCCTGCTTGGCTCAGAGGAAAATGGTGCAGAAATAGCTTTTATTTCCTACACTCTTACATTCCTTGCATTTTCCTCTCTTCCTAAAGCAGCAGACTTACTGAATGATACTAATCTAATTTGATAATCATTGTAGTAAATTTGCCACCGGGAAACTGGAAATTTATGTATCCATGTTTTAAAAAACTTACAAGTATATGCTACATTCATACAAAATGTATTAATGTGTACATGGACTTGGCACTCTCATTGAGCTTAGTAGTTGGCTACCCTTCTTCCTAAACAGAGAAAGCTTTACAAAGGAGGACAGTATTGTTGACATGGTTTAGAAAGTCCCATGGATTTCTATTATTTTGCTTAACAATTGCTTTCAAAGAATCTCAGATACCAGAAGCTATTTGTTCTGAGCAAATACTGCTAAGACCATCATGCTTCTGTCCTACTGTTGTGAAAATTGCCATGGGATTGTTACCTTTCACCCAGGTGGTCCCCACTGATGGGCAGAAATGACCTTGGTTTAATGTCTCATCTGAAGGCAGGCAGCTCTAACTGTGCAGTGACATCCCCCAAATGCTCTGTTGCAGTGTCAGCACTGGATACAAGCCCATGTCTCAGTCAGAGATGTGCATCTCTGACCTTCCAGAGTAAAGGCAATAGTGCTGCCAGCTGTGTTATGCTGACAGGCAAAGGACTTGTTTTTGAAATACAGAAGTAAAGAAATTGAGCTAAACACAACTCAGACTTCTACTATTGAAAAATACGTGTCAATAAGCCTTCAGTTTCCAAATAATTTTGTTTTCCAGGTTGCTGGGAGTAATTTTCTTCATTAATGCAGTTCTGCAGCATGATCTATTTAAATTTTATCACAGACGAGTTCTTTTAGCTGAATAAAAGCCTTTTGAAAAACCTGATTTATGTCACAGCCACAGCATTAAATAGAGCAATTCTGGTTCAGTGGCAAAGTAGTGGGGTCAAGGTCTTTGGTTTGCATTTTCTAAGTGCTGTGCATGGATTTGCATGCACACAGCTTACATTAGCACTAACAGAATTTGTACTTGTGGCCCCTGTGCAGTACTTTGGGAATGTAGCCCTCAATAGAGAAGTTATTTACAGCGCTGAAGCTCATGTTGGGAAATATGAACAGCTGTGTTCCAAACAGAAAACACGTATCTGAAGTAAGACAAGCACACTGAAAATTATGTCCTGGCAGTTAACATTTCTATTTGTACACACTGCTATGCAAAACAGAAAGGAAATATTCTTTCAGAATTAATATGTTTTGCAGAGCTAATAGGAGAAAAAAACCTGTCACTCTGCTAATTATGTTTTCCTAGCAGCGAGATGACCTCTTTATGTTTTCGAATAGTCAGTTGAAATCATTCCTCTAGAACCTATATTTATACAGATTTTTAGATTCCACCATTTGAAATTTCCAGTTCTAATATCTGAGCACCTGCTGTGCACAGGAAGTGGGCACCTGGGAAAGGCTTTATCCAGAATTCCATTGTAGAATCCTTGCATTTACTTGCATTATGTCTGTAGCTGACTGGTAGCTAAATCCACAAGTTAAGAGGATTTTGCAAAAAGAAATTTTAATTCATTTTAAATGTGACTGATGCCAGTGCTCCAGGTTTCCCCTGCTGTGCTTCCCTGGAACCAATCTGCCTGTCTGTTTGCCAGTCCCTGCAGGGTGATGCCTGAAGGTCAGAGGCACAACTCCACTGATCTCCGTGTGTGGGGAGTAAATGGGGCTTTTGCAGGATGCACGATAATTCTCTAACTAAATGGACCATGCTAAATACTTTGCTTTCACACTCAGTTTTAGATGTGGAGAGGTTTGATGTAGGGAGGCCTTTGTTTTCAATAACAGTAATATAACAAGTCCATGCAGTTCCTCATGAGATCAAGTATCAGTCTCTTTTCACAGACTGGGAAAATGAGACCTTATCTACCTGAGATCACAAAGCAGGTCAGTGGCAGATCAGACCACTACTCAGGCTGCCTGATTCCAAGGTGACTGTGCTGACCTCTAGACTTTTATTTCGCTATGCTTGTAGTGTGGTGGGTATGTATGTCCAATGAATAATTTGTATTCCCGAAAGGAGAACTGGTGGATGAAAGGCACAAAAAGCAAATTAGAACATAATCTTGTAAAATACCTCTTAATTAGTTTACATAATGAATTTTGCAATATGACTGCCTGTTAGGCTCAAAATTTTGGATGCTTCTTTAATATGAATATTTAATTTCTTAAATTAAGTTTAATATTTATTAGTCAGGGAAAATATGAACTGACTGAAATGTGCATGCTGGATAAGAAAGTTCTGGCCTTGCAATGGACAGCATAGAATCATAGAATAGTTGGGGTTGGAAAGGACCTTAAGATCATCTAGTTCCAACCCCCCTGCCATGGGCAGGAACACCTCACACTAAACCATATCACCCAAGGCTTCATCCATAGATGTCCCTGTCATGTTGTAGGCAGGTTTCTTGCATTTCTTGGTATGTTTACATACCTTTGAAGCTGACATAATACCAGTAGGGTTGCAAAGGACCTGGGAGATGCCATAAATAAAATAACCTGCCCACTTTTAATTCAGTTTTATTTGATGTACTTATGGGGGTGCATTGTGGGATAACTTCAACCTCATTTATTGTCCAGATTTTACCATTTCTGGTGCCAGCCAGAAATGTATAGAGAAGTTTGCTAGCACTGTTGCCTCATTTGCTGAAGAAATGGCAAGGTGTGAAGGATGTTATAGGAATGGAAGGCCACCCTGTCATGATTAAGCATTGGTGCTAGCTGCTAGATTCTATTCTTGACTCTGTTACACAATTTCTGTATGATTCCAATCTAATCAAGCCATGTTTTTACTAACTGTGTGTTGTTTACTTTCTGTGTGCTTAGTTTGAGACCCTTGGGTCTGATTTATGAAGCCCTCATCTTTTATGGAGATAGCTCAAGTCAATGAAAATTATCTGAATATACAAATTACTGAAGAATTCTGATTGCTGTAGGTTCCGTGTGTCAGTGAGTGTATACTTCTTAATTTAATTTATAACTTTCCCCTTAATTTCCCAGACCCCTTTTGCTGAAAAGGACTAATATAACCTTTTTGTGTCTCTCTTCAGAATGGTAGTTGAGAAGTGAGGAGCTACTGTAAGTACTTTCTGACAGCCCAGGCAGAAATTAATAAGTCTCAGAGCAGGGTGTGAATAGTGCTCAATAAATGAGGCATGGGGACACATTGACTAATAACAAGAAAACAAAGGCATTGAATAGCTGCTCATTATGTCAGTCAGTGCAGGCAGGGGTCCGGTGGAAAAAATAGTAGGTGGTCTGGTAATTAAAGACAGTATCATAACGCGTGCACACAAGGTTGCCCAATTAGAGCTGCACAGCAATCTTAATTCTGACACTTCCCTAAATTTTCAATGCTTGATTTTACACATTTAATGTTCCTTACCATATTTTTGGTGTATTTACATATATGTGCTCCCCATTGCCTTCTTCATTGTCAAACTGTTAATGAGGTAGAACTACTGAGAAATGCAGTTACTTGGATAAACAGGGGTTTGCAATGAACCTTGGACATCATGCTGCAGAGCAGGGAGCTTCAGGCTGTCAGAGCTTTGAAGGGTTTACATCAGTGGTGATGAATTTGTTTTCTTTGCTTAATAATTTTCAAGAAGTTAGTTATGTTTTCAGTGCAGTCTCTTTTCTTACACACTGTGTTATGTTATTTCTAGTTCTGCTTGTACATTTATTCTTCATGGCTTATTGATGATGGTATGGATGAAACTTCTTTTTAATGAGGATTGTGCTTTTAAGACTCTTCTCCCTTGAGTATGAGTAGTCTTTATCTATATCCCTCATTTTAGAAGATAATTTTATTTCATTCATTTCTCCTTTTGGTTAAAATATTATGGGGAACCAGATATTTTACCTCCAAAGTGCAGATTTCTAACTGGCATTAACTGCTTGTGTGATTTGGAGTTTTTCAAAATACCAGTGAAAAAAAAAATAACATTGAATTGGAAAAACAGAGAGGCTGGGACAGGAGAATGATAGGAAAGTAAAGAACATTTATCCAGACTTTTTGTCTTGGGCACACAAATAAATTACTTTTGTGCTTCAGTGATGCTATTGTCCTGAGCTATGCATCTACAATTGCACTGTAAGTGGTCTACTTGAAGTAAGATGCTGTTATTCTGAAATATGCCCTCAGTTGAACACGGATATGATCAAAGGTCGAGCAAGGGCTTTGTTACCTATGCTTCCCAGTTGAGGCAAGATGCCCAGATGTCTAAATTGATGTTGTCAGATGCCAGGTCCCTTCACCTACCTTTCAAAGAAAAGGTGCAACAGTTTGATTATAAAGATGTCTGAGTTGGAGCCACCTTTGTCAACATTCGTTCCTAAAGACACCTTCTTTACTCCTGTACGTGTCCACCTTCCCAGTCTGTCCCTAAGAGCATGCAGAGCTAAAGCAGTTCCATTTCCCTGTGAAACTACGCTCTTGTATTTTTGCTCATACTATATCTATCTTCATATCAAAGGGACAGATGGTGCTGTTAGGTAATTTTCAGCGTTAGTGGTAGTATCAAAATACAAACCCAGGTGGTAGGGTTCAGGATTAGAAAGCCTGAAAAACTTGTGCTTTTTTCAGCTTATTGTCTCCACAAACACTTATTTCCTTTCCCTTTTCTAAGATTTTATCTGAAATAAAAAGTTGTCATGGGAAAAATAAATCATAAATGGAGTTATCTACATCAAGCCATGCAGACATCATCTTTTAAGCACTATTTGTATTTTTGTCCAGAAGCAGTAGTTCTTGAACTTACAATTGAACATGCTATAATTAAATACAGATTCAACAGGAATGAAGGGATTTTTATTTCTTTTTTTTTTTCCTTTAAGGAAATGAATTTTAATAGGGTAATGGAAAAAAAGAAACATGGTGTAACTTTATTTTTATGATGGAAAATAAGCTGCAAGTGACCTTTTAGTTGCAAAAAGTACTTAATATTTGTTTTAGTCTTCCATGGGAATTGTCTTTAGTTGCATTTTTTTTCTTTTGATTGTTTAGAATGAAGAATGGTGCATGAAAAAAAATCTCTAAGACTGCGAAAGCTTTCCACAAAATACCTGAAGTAGTACCAAAGATAGATAACTAACTCTGAAATTATATTGAATCTTTGATTACAGTTTTTATATCAATTTTACCAGACTTTTAAAAAGCTTTCTATTCTTATAAAGTTTTCTCCTTTAGAAACTGTATGGAAATCATTTGGCAATGAATTACATTATAGCATAGCCTAAAATTACTGGTTTATCTCATATTGTGAAGTCCATTGGAATCTTTTTTTTTAAGACTTAGGTTGGTACAGGCTCTGACAGTCTTGGCACATATGTAAATAACAGAAGCTTTTCAGATCCTTTGTTATTTTCAGCTCCATATCTGAATTTTGTGACACATTTTTTCACTTTTCTAGTTAGGGATTTGTAAAGCCACATTTTTCTGTAACACCCTGTTCATGTGAATTAAAATCAGAAACACGGAGAACATAGATGGTCAGATGATAATAAATAAAGATGACAGGTCAAGCCAAAGGACATGTGAACCTCAGTGCTTATTCAGAACTTCTGCTGCTACATTTAGGCTTCTTCAACAAGCTATTCTTGAAGTGTTCAAATGCTTTCACCTCACACTGTTTAAAACTTGGTATCTAAGATAGATTAGTAGTGTTTAAGTGCTTATATGCAGACAGAAATTAGCTTATTTCTCTCATATTCTCTCTCATACTTGTTTGGCACAATTCTTCAGCTCATGTTAATACCAGATATATTTAACAGGGGTCTCATCTAGATAAAGACATTTATTTTTCATGTGTTTTGGGATGGTTCCCAAAACATTTAAGCACATACTACATTTTGTATTGGATGAATTACACCAGTTGGTAATAGATAAAATTTTAGGGGGAGCTAGTCAACGGGTGTACAACAAAGGCTGTGAAGCTAAGAGACATTTATACTACATAAGCATATACCCTATTCCACAGTAATCTTCCTTCTTGAAAATAACAATGCTCAGGATGCTTACTAAAATATTTCTAATGTGGTCCTGCTCTCTAGTGATTTCAGAAAGTGACATCAACTGGAAATATACTGAGCACATGGCTTAGTGTGTAATTTATCAAAAACTCCAAATCCTTTCCTTGTTCTGGGTGTTGTACTCTTCATTCCTTCATTTTATGATTTAAACTATAGGATTTTTACTACCATTCCATCTCAGCTCACATTTCACTGTACCATTCTTTCTGAACCCCTTTGTAAAAAATGGTTTAACCTGTCAAAACAAACCTGGATATGTGTGGTCTTTATGTATTTTGAATGCTGGGTTAGTTTCCCAGAACATGGGCTGATGTCTATGCATAACTGTAAATTTAAAAACCCCACAAAACAATCAAAGAAAATAATAGAAATCAATCTGTACAAACTGTTACCCTTCATTCTTCATTGTTTTGGTATCACTGTCTACACTGTGGATGTAGAGAAGATGGTACTATTTGGGCTGTCTGTCAGATTGGAAATTATCCTGCAATGTCTAAGAAAAGACCACCGGCTAGCATAGCAGGTTGCAGTTCATTTGTTTCTCCTTAGCACAAAATTCTTACTATCCTTTTCTATTTTTATACTTGTCTTACGTTAGATCCTCTTATTTTCTTTGTAATAGCAATAAATGATAGAAAAAAAAGCTTAAGTGGTTCTAGTAGGTACCCGATTGACACTACACATTCTCTACACTAAAACCTTGAAATGTTCCTTTAATAGACATCCTTGTTTTCTTTTCTATGGAAAGATTTATAACCCACTCTGTTTTCTGTCTTTCTCAATGTCATTCTTTCCTGCTTTAGAAATCAATCTGTTGGATGAAGCAGTATCAAATCATTTTTGAGATCCAGAAAATATATGTCCAGCCTTGCTCCTTTTTCCTTGATGAACAGTGAGATTTTTAAACACAGCCTTCCTGTTTTGCTGGGGTGGGAAGGGGGGAGAGAAGTCTTGTGCTTTTGTGACTGATCTTTCTGTCTTTCCTGCAGACATAGCACAGTTGAGGTTGATCAAGATATTTGCCTCTGGTTTTGAAACTCTAGAGACTGCCTAGGTGAACCTCTCCGCAAAGCACAGCCAGCTTTAGCAGGCTGCTCAAGGTTTTGTCCAGTTGAATTTGAATATCTCCATGGATGGCAGCTCTATGGCATCTCTGGGCAACCTCTTCCAGTGTTCAGCCATCCTCACAATATATAAATTTTGTATATGTTTGAACAGTTTCCTGTATTTCTGTTCATGTTCATTGTATCTTGTCCTGTCACTGGGCACCACTCTGGGTAGTCTGGTTCTGCTTTCTTTTTTCTCACCCATCACAGTTAGGTATTTATACCAGATCCTTGAACAGGACAAAGTCTCGGTCTTGCCATTAAAAACTGTCACTTCAGATTTGCTCCTTTGGGCAAGAATCTGCAAGGAACATATTGTTAACTGTGATTTAGACTTTGGCTCCGAATGGGCTTTGTTGTCACTGCCCACCTTTGGCTTTGTTAACCTTCTGTTCCTGTTTCTTCCTCGCTTCACCTATTTGTGGAGTCTGCCCATCTGAGAGAGCAAATGTTACACAGCAAAAACAAAACTGCATCAAAATGAATATTGCCTCAAACTACAATATTCTGGGGTCTAGTGAACATAAGCAATAGCTCACTTGAAGAATAATGCTATTGTCTGCAGAAGGCCTATTCAGAAGGAAGTGCTACTTAAGGTAACATTATCGGGCTTAGATTCCAAGGGAGTGTTAGTTATACATTATTTGTTATGCATTTGCTACAAGACTAGAAAAAATTCTGTTTCTTTGAAAAATAACTCGATATCAGAAGTAGCCCTGATGGCTGCTCCACCAACTTAGAAGTTCAGAAATTGATATGGCTGCCATTGTTCAGACTCCTAAATCTAAAAAAGCCACTCTTACTACGTTAGCTCAACCGACTGAAATGTGTGTACTTCATCTGTACTCCTATCTTACATACTCCTTTAACAATACCACTTACTTATAAAAAAGGTCATTTAAGTAAGCAGATCTTGATTTAATAGGTGTCTGTATTAATTATTTCTCATGTATCATGCTTTTGAAGAACAGAACTGCTATTTTTTGTGCTCATCAACAAGGGCAAACGTAGAAAAAGTGCATTTATAAACCAGAAGCAGTATCTTCCCTCAGCACAGCAATTTTTCAGCAGAAACTTGCACAGTCTCTTTACCTCCCTGTGTTCAGATCTCTTTATAGTGGTTTACAATTCACAGGGCAGGTTTCTTATTTCCTCTTCTGACATGAGTGGCTTACCCAGGATGTCAGGTTTATGTTAGTGTGAAAAGGGAATGAGGCCCACTGTTTCTTTCCCCTGCAATGAAATTGTGTGCATTAGCAGACTTGTACAAAGTCAGGATTTACTTTTATTTTTAATTACCGCTGGTATAAATCTAGCTCTTTCTGGACATATGAGTAATCCAGCTGAAGCAATAAGTAAATAAATTGAACAGTGGTCCAAAGGTTGTGACTTAGAGAAAATCTCATCATCATTGTGTGGAATGGAGTGACCTTGTTGTACTATTACATTTAGTATTTACAAGTGTAAAGTCAAAGACAGCACGAAAGAGACTTAGGAATCTGCTCTCACATCCCGTTGCCAATAATTAAAGCACATCGGCTTTTACAGACTGTCTTTCCAAAGCTTGTAGTCTTTAGTCTACTTATAACCTTTTCTTTCGATTGTAGCAGAGCCCCTCTGCTGTGTTGCTGTAAGTGGTTCTATTTCCAGTGAGCTCTGAGTGGCTGCAGTATTTGCTTCCCATATGGGAAATGACAGAGATCAGTCTGTCTGCTCCAGAGAGAGTTGCTCAGTACTTAAACCGCTTTGCATATATTGAGGCCAATCTGTAGTTCACTGGACAAGTTCAGCTGTTGTGATGGATGTGGGAATCTGCTGCAGCAGAATCTCTGCATGTTTGTTTCCACAAGTGATGGGTTTTCTTTGATGGTAAGCCGAATGTCACTGGTTCACAGTGCCTCTGTGATGAAGGGAGCATCAGAAATTACATGCAATTCACTCATGTTTTATCAAGTTTTGGTGCCACTGGAACCCCATTATCTGTTTTTTTCAAGCGAGAGAGTTACTTCATTAGCACATAAGCTTGTAAGAACTTGGAACCAAACAACACATGAACTACAGATTTCATCCATGTTTTCTAAGTCAGTATACTATTCATTTAGCAACATTTTTAAAACATACCTATATTTTTCTTGAATAAATTATTGAATACAGTAGCCACAGACTATCATTTCTTTACCACAGGACATGTTTTCTGCCTCTGCAGTAAGGAAATATGTGTTTGCCTTCACAGGAGAATCCCACCAAGGAAATTCAGAGCACAGCAGGCTTAGGCTCTGTTTCTGTCTTCTGTTAGTTTCTGTGTTCAGAAACTTTCTCCGGAAAGCTTCATCGCCCTGAGCAATTTGTGGCATCTGATCCCTTTTCCACTGGCAGCTACATATGAAGATGATGCTGACAATATGGTAAAGAATTTGGAAAAGCAGCAATGAAGAGCTGATCAGAAACGTGAAAATGCACACGTTCAGACTGACTTTAAAAACAACTCTTTTTTATTTGCATAAATAGAAATTCTTATGCTTGAAATATGCATTTAAAGTCACAGACAGTGTAGACATATCCCTATTCCAGACTGTGGTATGTTTACTCGTACAAAATATTATTTATTTAAGCAACCTTGAAAGCAGCATCTAATTGCTTATCATTTGACAGAGCTTACGATAGAAAGGAATGTGACATCCTTACTCACGATGAGTGGTACTTTATTCCACAATTATTCCTATTCTTTCTACTGAAAGAAGAAAAAAAAGTATAGCAAGTCAAAAGCTATTTTCAACTAGAAAGAAATACGGTTTTACTCAGACAGCTTTCAGTCCACTCTTATCAAGAAGCAGGAGTTTACTAGGAACACTTCAGGTAACATTTGAGTAGATTTGGAGGAGAGAAAGGTTGTATGCAACTCTCCTCTTGCATTTAAGAAAAATTTCATTATAAATCTTAAAAGGCAGAGAGTTAGTGATACCTCCGTTTCAGTTTCATTTTGTTGTGGCTTGAACTTTGAAGTCAGGCAGTGTTTTAAAACAACCATTAATATTTAGCAGAATATTATCAACTTTTTCAAAAGTTAGAAGTTGCAATTATTGCTGCTACTACATTATGGTCAGCTAGCTCTCATTTTGCTGATTATCTGGGAATTAAGGTTTGTCGAAATGCAGGTTGCTTTACTAGTACACGAGTTAATAATGCACACACTCATATAGGTGTATCTGCCCAGCTATCTTTTTGCTAAAGGATGCCTGGAGTCCATGTAGTGCAGAGTGCAGTGCTGAGCTACACACCGCTAATGTACTGTACCGAATAGCACCACTTTTCTTCAATGTCACCAAGAAGACTAAGTTGAGAAGTGCTGTGTGTATATAAGCCTACTAAACTTAACTGAATCACAGAAAACAGGATAAGAAAGGACCTCAGGAGTTATCTAGTTTGTAATTGTGCCCCTGGCAAGATTGTTTATAACCATGTTTTAGCGTATCACTTGCTAGAAAACTGCTCAAAGTCTAACCCAAACCTCTCTTGCTCTGCTCATGTAGAACAGACATGGTGAATCCTTTGCAGCATGTTTTACATATTTATCACATCTCCTCCATTTTCTCTTCTCTGCACTAACCAAGTTCTTCCATTGCTGGATAAGTTTTCTAGGGCATGGATTATTCTCTTTGCTTTTTCAGGCCTTTCAGCAGCTGATCCAAATCTGTGCTGAATTCAAATGCCCAGACTGAATTTACTATCATTGCTGCTGGATAGAGTGAAAAGATAATTTCAAAACCCTTTATGTATGTATCAGGATTATGTTTGCTTTTTTGCTTATTAAAAACTGTACTGATGATTTTGCTGCCACTGAGCACACATTTGATTTGTAGCTCAGAAGATGATTGCCATTGTCAGTGAAGGTTGCCCTGCTTTAGAAAGTTAATGCAGCAATTAAATTAGCTAAAAGTTCATATTGCTGTCATCTGGCCAGCAGAATGATGTATCTTTTTTAGAATAGAAATCCATAGAAATCAAAGGTCATGCTCAGAACAAGATTATAGCATCATAATCTCATTACTTGAATTGGGAGGGGGATGTTGAGATTAAAAAGAGGGAAAAACCAAATGAGGTATACACCAAAACCAGTATTTGTTACAGAGCAAATGCAAAAGGAAGAAATTAGACGAGACATGCCTGATTTGAACATCAAAACAGTGAAAATAGCATTTCATTTCTATTTTTATTTCAAAACACATCTGAGAAAAAGAATAATGTGGATGGAGACAAAAAGAGATTTCTAAGTGCTTTTCTTTTCAAAATTTGTCCTAGTGAGAGATGCATGGCAGGGGATTTTATGCTCCAAACAGCACTTATAAGTGCTTTTGCTCTTTCAATACCTTCCCTAGACTGAGAAAAGAAGAGGAAAAAACAAAGTGCCCTGACACATGCCTTCTAAGTGATTTTTGTCCCGAAAGTATTCAAAAAACTGATAGAAGATTTTCTTTCATTTGGATATTTATTTTGCTCCTTGACTTGGCAGAAATGAAGTGGGAAAATGAAGGAAAGCTCGAGTGAATTGTTATTTCCCAAGGTCAGGAGAACAAAAGTCAGTTTTTCTCCTTGTTTTTTTTTTTGTTTGCTTTTTTTTTTCATTTGTATGTTGTTTTTTTTTCTTCTTATTTGATAGAGGTGCAGTAAGGCTTCTTTTGAGGAGCTAAGGTAAAAATAAAATGGAGTTATTTTCCTCAGGTTTGTAACAGCAGCACCGAGAATTTACAAGGATAGGCTCTTATTTTCATCATAGAGCAAAACTCTGAGTTTGTGATTAAAACAAAAATAATCCAGTAGTATAAGAACAAAAAACAACACCAAAACCAAACCTGCAATAAAAGGGAAGCTCCCCCCAAAAAAGAAAAAAACCCACACCAACAACCCCCCCCCAAAAAACCCCCAAAACAACAGCAGACCTTAAAAATTTTGCAGCATCAGAACCTTAAACTGACATGACTTGTGGCATCACCCGTAAGTATTTTGCAGAGACAATATCCTCCAACATGAAGGTAATCAGACAGAAAATCTCCCCAGCCCTGAAGAACTTGTCTCTTATCTACTTCTTTGAGAAGAGCTGTTCACACTGTTCTAGAAGGTGACCTAACCTGCATGGACTGACACTGTACAATGTGATTACACTGTAGCTGTGCCTTTTTTAAACCACATATTATTCCTTCATGAATCTGGAAAAAAAAAATTACTTATCATTACCATCCTTTTCAATTCATAGTCAGGCAATAAAATTTTGGCACCACTATGGAATAAATGCATGGCATATATATTCCTAGGCCAAGCCCTCCATATAATAGTCACTACCTGGTTTTCCCACCAGACGTCTTCAGAATTAAGCTTTTGTTGAGCTGTTCCAATTTACAGGTAAAGCTGGACCATTCCTTAGCTGCAGCCAAGATTAGGAATAGTTGGATTCCTCTCTTTGCTTCTCCCTTCAAGACAGCTGAAGATTTATGTAGTTCTGTGTTCCTGACTACTGTGTAAGAATACAAAGTCCTAGCATTGGTGCTCTGAGTTCCCCTGTATTGTATCCAATGAGCTGTCACTGGAGAAACTATAGAATACTTCACAGTAAGAAAAACATGCTGTGTGTTATAAGATTGGAGTAGTAAAAATACTGAAATAAAGACTCATGTCCTAAAGGTGAAGTGTTCAGAAATTTCTGTGTTGAGCAGTGAAGTTCTTGCGTGCAAATAAAAAATGTAGCAAGACTGAAATTCAGGTTGGCATATTTACAGATATAAACATGTTTTTCTTTGACACCAAGGTCAAACTAGATGTCTCATTAATCACGTGATGTGATCCACTTTGCATCTTGAATACCTCTGTAAGACTATGAAATGCCTTTGGAACTGTGTTCCTGAGCTCCAATATCAGTGGGTCTCCCGTGTTTGCCTATGTCAGCTGTTACATTTCACACAGTGCTCTAAATACAAATCAGTATCCACACCACAGACTCATAATTTACCAACCTCCCTCTCCAACCCCAGCCCTCCAAAGAAAGCATTATCAGAAGACATTCAAAACAAACTGACAAAAATATTCACCACAATCAGGTTTTTTTTGTCCTAAATATTCTGAAGAAAACAAGAAGTCTCAGCATCACAGGGAAGTTTATCCTATAAGCTAGCTGGTGATGTAACAGCAAATAAAAACCGAGAACAAATGGTCAGTTTTTACTTGGTGTCAGGAAGACAGAAATAAGATCCAAAAGGATCACTGACTGATCCCTTCTCTGATTTCATCTGCTGGATTCAATTGTTTTGCAACACAGTCTCATTCCTGGATGTCTGTGGGATGAAGGTTTCAGATTGATGCCACGGGAAAATCCTAGCCTAGGTGTCATGTTGGAACTTCAGCAACCAAAGAGATGTTCCAGTCTAAAAGGAAGACACCTTGAAAACTAAGGCTGAATGTGTGCTAAGTAGTAGGGATTGTCAGATTTGCATTTTTTTGATTTGTCACCTAATGATATTTTTTTTTTAGATTTGGCCTTGGATATATCAGCATTTGTGAGATGATGAGGCAATGCTTGTAAGATCATGGAAGCATCTACAAAGCTTGGCACTCAGGTGCAAACCAGAATGTTATCAAGCTCTTGCCTGAGATCTGTTATTACCCATTCTTTATGGGAAAGAAAAATCAAACAAACCAACAAACTGGAAAGAATTGGCTGCTGACAAAGACCCTGAAATATTTAGCCACTAGTCTCATGTTTGCATGCTGAATACAAGCCAAAGAGCATGTGTCATACCCAATATGGTTTGTGGAACAGTATTAAATACTTGACTGTAGCTTTAGTTGTGAGCAATAGGAAGGACAACTATTCTACCTATGGATATAATTCCTATAGATAATTCAGAATTCTATATTTGGAATGCCACGGTACAGACAGTTATTATTAAGTTTTATGTATGTCTTATTGTGGGGCTTCTGTTCTAAAGTATGTAGCTAATCCTAGTCAGGTAGCAAATCCCAAGCCAAATAGTCTCATGCGTAAAGAAAGACACCTTAGAAGGCAGGAGTCATTAGTTATGAAACTTAATTTCTTTTCACTGTCTTCCCTCCTTTACTTCTGTAAAATATTGATAGAGGTTATAATTTCTGACAGTGATGTTGATTGTAGCATGTAAGTAATATCCAACAGCTGAAACAGATGGTGTAGTATTGTGATGGGGCCAATCAAATAGTGACAAGACTGTATGGTGCAGCTGGAAGAGTGTATAGTTTGGTATGAATGAGAATCTTGAATCTGAACACTCCTGAAATTAAGAAAGTTCAAATCTGAACACAGACTTCACAGCATCACCCCAGTTCTGAATTTCAGCCATGATTGTTCAGGTGGGGGAGAGTGAGGAGCAGTGTGTGATCACAGAGATATGGATGAGAAGGAAACCCTTCCTTAGCAGGCAAGAACATGGTTTTAATCCTGCCAGAAGATGGTTTTGTCTCATGCTGCTTCATGGCAGATCCTGCCTCTCCGATTTTGGAGTGCTTTCTATCTCTGTCATTAGTGATGACTGCCATCAGACACCTGTGGTCTCACTGTGATGGCTCATTGATTATACATGCAAATCAGAGAAACAGCCTTGCAAGCCGCTGATCATTGTCCTGAAGTAGAGTTTTAGACATGAAATTTTACTCAAGTTTTTTAGAATCATGGGTGTTGCTTTCTCCTTAACTAAAGTTTCAGGGCATTTGGAAACTGGGGAAACTTTACATGCATGTCTATGGTTTGTTAGTTTGGGGTTCCCTCATAAACCTTTTTTCCAAAAGAGTTGCTTTGATTTTTTCTTTTTTTTTTTTTTTTTTCCTCTTGAAGTTTTTCAGCTACTGATAGTGTTCAAAATGGCTCCTGCTACTTGGGATCAAAACATTTTTGGCAGTAAAATAGAGCACAGCATCAACTGTTTTAATTGTTTCACCGATAAGTGGGCAATAAATAAATAACTTTGGAAAATAATTAAATTATTGGCTAGTCAGGCCTCTGGAATTAATTCATGAGGTGTATTGGTTATCTCCACAGTTAATTACATTTTGATTTGAAATGCCTGTGTGTGGAAGTAAACAGCAATGTGTTTATTATTTACTGTGTCTGGGTTGCCCAATAACATTTAATCTACCCCACATGAAATGGTTTGTGAGTAAAAGGGTGTTATGGGAATTTCAACGCCCAGCAAGATAGCGCCTATGCTCTTTACATTTACTTATTCATCAACAGGTAAGAATAAGAAATGGTTGGTGTCTAGTCAAGTATCCATGAGCAGCAGCCATATGCTTTGCCCTTTCCAAACGTACTCTGAATAAGAATGAAACCATGCTACTTGTTTTGCCCATTAGATAGCATTATCTCTGTGGAATGCCAATTCATATCTTCTTGTGCTGTGTGTGGTTCTCACATATGGGATTTTAATAACCTTCATGCTGTGCTATGAATTCATAAACAGAGCTGATAGAGGAAAAGCTCCACAGGACTTTATTTTTTAATTATTGCTCTTTTGAAAAACAGGGTCTGCAGGATTTTTGCAAGGATCTTGTGACAGAACTAGCAATGGTTTTGCTGCTGCAGTTCCAAGGGGAGGGGATAAGTGCAGTATTCACTTTTTCAGAATTTATTTTCATCTTCCTACGTTTTGTAGCCCCTATAATTCTGCTGGACTTTGGACTGTTGGACTGCTGGAGCAGTCCAACTGCTGGACTGTTGGAGCTTTGCAGGTCTGATTATCTGGGAGTTTCCTCATTTTTCTAGGATTCAGTGTACATTCAATTTCATGCAACATACTTTTTCTCCTCCTCCCCTCTGTCCCAGTCTGTGAAGCTACAGCTTACTGCTCAGTGGTCACTAGTACATGGCAGCAGCCTTGACCTCTGTTTTGGAAAAGATTTATTCATTCTGGGTCAGCGGGTTTTTTTCTTTCTTTTACTCATCTCATAACCCCAGAGTCTGTCAGAGCTACTGCTTCTGCCTCTCAGCCATGTTCCAGTACTGACGGAGGCACCACTGTTAGTAGAGATAAAAGTAGTAACGAAAATTCACAGATTGGTCTCCAGGCATGACATGTTATAGATCACCTTATATTCATTGCTTATTCATTAACAGGACTTAGAAAGAAGACCTGTGAGGAGGGCTGAACTAAAATTTACAGTCTCTACAAATATCCTATGAGGTAATGAACCTGAGCTATTTGAAACAGCCAGTTTAACAGCCCTGGACCTAGTTCACATATGCCAGGAAGGAAACTCCATTGTTACCTGCCATAACCTGTGCTACACTGGCTGGAGTGCACTTGTGGTTATGATCTTAGGTCAGTGGGAATTCCAGTCTTGTAACTGTGCCTAATAATGTTTTATCGGGAATAAGATTTAATAGGTGTAGGTTCTGTGCAGGATTGTGATATGACATGCAGATCAAATATTAACATCCTATTTTCATTTTAGGAAAGTTTCTTTCTCCTGTTGTATTTTATATGTGATTTTGTGTGTGACAAACAGTAGAAAGAACAGACAAGTAAAAGAATATTTTTTCATTAATCTTTCAACTTTCAATCATTTGCTGGTTTATGTTTGGGCTTTGGGGGACTTTGGTTGTTGGGTGGTTTTTGTTGTTTTTTTTTTTTGTTTTCCCATAGTGATGAATAGTCCTCACTATTAAAAATATGTCATCCTTTTCTTTAAAATTGGTTCTAAAGTGATAGAATCATAGAATTATTGAGGAAAAAAAAAAAAAAACAACCCAACCCAAAAGCAAAGGTTGGAAAGAACTTCTGGAATTCAGTTTGTCCAACATCATCTGTAAATGGGAGTATGTCGTGGTTTAAACCCAAATCGCACAGCTCGTTGACTCACTCCCTCCCCCCTCTCCTTGCTCCCCCAACTCCCGGAGAGTTGGGAAGGAGAATCCAAAGAATGTAGCTCCCACAGTCTGAGATAAGAACAGTTTAATAACTAAGGAATAACACAGATCACTACTGCTACTGCCAATAATAATAATAATGAGAAAGAAAATAACAAGTGAAGAGAATACAACACCTCACCAGCCACCAACCCATAACTCACCCCACCCTGCCCGACTGAGCACTGACCGATACCTCCTCCATCCCCCCAGAGCTCCAGCCCTTCTGGGTAACTCTCGGTTACCTCCTGGGTATGACGTGCTATGGTATGGAATACCTCTTTGGCTAGCCTGGGTCAGGTGTCCTGTCTCTGCTTCCTCCCGGCCTCCTCTCCTCCCTGGCAGAGCATGAGGCTCAGAAAAGGCCTTGGACAAACCAAACATTTCAGCAGTAACTCAAAACATACTTGCTATCAGCAACCATTCCCAGCCCAAAAGTCACAACACAGCACTGCACCAGCTACCAAGAAGCAGAAAAAATTACTGCTACTGCTGAACCCACGACAGAGTAACATCAAAGTTAAGGCAGGTCTGTGCCATGCTAACCTTTACAAATCTCTAGGGATGGAGGCTCTTCTGGGCAGAGTCTTCTGTATGATGGGGTAGCTGAACACACACACATCTTTCTACATACTGCATCTATAATTCTGCAGGAGTATGACTCAGCGAGAAGATGCCAAAACTTTCACATTTGTTTTGTAAATATTTTCTTATAATGAAATTAATACATCATCTAAACTCTTCATATGTATATATCTTGCTGCTTTTAGTTTTGCTAATACATATATATATATGCATTTAATTACTTTAAGTCACTAAGCAGACAAGAACTGACATGACTACAGAAAAGTTTTACAATATATACAGTTCATGGAAATGAAGAAATGCTATTTCTATGCAAGCCAAGATTCATTGCTGTCCTCTGGGCTTTTCAGTCAACATCAGCTGCAACCTGGGTGGGCATTTCTTTTGGATGATTATTTTAGAATTAGTTGATGACTTCAGTATGTATATGTTTGGGTTTGGGTTTTACTTAGCTGCATACTAGAGTGCTTCAAACCTTCTTTTTAGCATGGAGGTGTAACTTAGCCTCACCAGCTCCCTGTGTGTGATTGCGAGCTCTTGACAGCTAGAGATGTAACCAATCATGGAGCATGGAGCAGCATTGTTCTGGAAGAAGGAGGAACAGCACTGTATCAGCCACTAAGACGAAAATTGACTGTATCCCAGAGAAACCAGGCACAATCTGCTTTAGAAAGCAGTTGTCAATCTTGCATTATCTCTTCTGTTGCAAGGACATCAGCTAACATGTATTTTGTCATATTCATAGATCCAGCAAACCAAAGTGGTCAGCAGGCAGATGCTATCAGAGGGAGCCAAGTTTTCCTCCTTGTTGCTGTCCCCAAGAAGCTGTTTTGTCAGAACTGTGGTGGATATTGCTGTATCAGTCAGACTTACAGAGCAGCTGATAAGCTTTGGTGTTGACTTTTAAGATTGCTTTTCAAGTTGTCAAATAATAAAGATCCTGCTGTCACTGCAGTCCTTAGAAACGTAAGGAATCACAAGCTTCATTAAGTCAATAGGTTAAAAAAAAACCTCACAAGCCCTCTTCCCCTTCCTTCCCCCTCCCCCCCCAAAAAAAAACAAAAACAAGAACGCTTTTCCACTCACAAGCAGGGTTGAAATGTCAAATCTGGCTTAACTCATTTCATGCCAGCAAGAGCAGGAAGCTAATATGACCTCCAAGGTTTCCATCCCAGAAGTAGACTTGGGAGTGAGGAGGGATAATTTCACTAGTCACCAGGTAAGCCAGAACAACAGGATACATGCTCACATACAAAAAGGGAAGACTGTCATCTGGCTTTCTGAGTAGGCAGCTTGCCTCAAGGAAATACCTTGCATCCTTTTCACAGGTTGAAGCAGGATCATAGCTGAGAGGCCTCTGCTGCTGTCCAGGCAAATGAGCAGCACCATGGTCTTGTAATCACACAGAAAACTTTTTCTGAGCTACTTCATTTTATGGTCTCATGTCTAAATTTATTCTTCAGAGCAGAATATGTCTTGTTGGGTCCAACCCTGCAGATTGTCACTCCAAGCTGGACATGTCACATGAGATGTTTCCTTGCTCTTCCTCTTCTCCTTCAGCTGAGTCTGTCTACAGAGAAAAACCTTTTCCATTTGTGAACTGAGAATCCAAATTTCTCTTTCCAAAATTCAGACATTAGGTGAAGTTATGGCTCCAATGGTGTCAGTCGGAGTTTTGCTTTTGTAATGGAGGCTATGAACAATTTTCCTAGAAAGTCAGCATATAGGTACATTAAAGTGGTATTTTTCTTCTTAAGATATGTGCAATACTAAAAATTAATTTTTCTCTAAAAAAATTAAATTATAGGTAGAAGAGCTATATGATTATAACTACCCATTTTGGATGTACTGTTATTTATATCTTGCAACTCTGTTGTTGTCAGGCCAGACTGTTATCATGGAGAAAAGATTAATAGAATTTATTATTTTCAATTTTTAATAAGATTTTGTTTTGCAATTGCTTCTACCATGCTTCACCTCCTCATGTACCGGCACATTTGTGTGCATGTGTTATTCAGCACCTCCTCAGGCCTTGATCTTGTTCTGAGCTCTGTAGTCATGACGCATAGTCCTGCACCAGGCCCTGTTGACTTCAGTGAGATTCGGCAGAGGCCACTGTGCTCAGGGGCTTTTCTTTAGCAAAGGCTTTAAAGTGAGGGGGAAATTGGGCTGATGTGGGTTGTGGTAGTAGGAGAAACTACATTGCAAAGCTCTATGAATAAGGAGAACTGATACAGAACGATCTTTAAATTATTTACAAATCATTTAACCCAGTAAATCCCACTTGAGAGTGCTTGTAAAATTATTAGACATAGTGTTAGTTCATGATATAAACTAGCGCTTGCAATGAAACCTGAACTGAATGAAAACTGGTTAGCAGACATACACACTGAGGCAGTGATGTAAAAGCAATCAGAAGAGAGTATATGTACGATGACTTTTTCATTTGAAACAGACATTTAACTTTAGAGGTTTTAAACATGCAGCTATGCCTCAAGAGCTTCCATTAGCAACTTAAAAGATCTTAAATCTTCCTAATTATTTAAGCAGAACTTTTCAATCCATTTTAAATTTCTATCCTAGCACCCAGTACCATTGTATTTTAAAATTCAGGAATCTGAAAAATGTTGATTTAACCTTGTATCAGTCTGCAGTTGAAATGATTTCAATATCTAAAAATAAAACATATTTAAAACAAATTATTTTTTGAACTAGGACCTTAAAGCAAAATTTTAACCTCAAATAACATTTTTACAGAAGATTTTAAGCATTTTTAAAGCTGACAGTCATAAAGTAGTACAGCAAATATTCCCAAAATGCCAGTAAAGGGAAAAGAAATAAATGTGGCCAGAAGGAAGTATGTATTCTCTTTTAGATAAGACATCCTGCAATTAAAATTACTGGACTCAGAAAGCTTCTTAAGGCTTATTTTGTCAAATGAAAAATGTTACTGGTTTTAATGCTGTTGTAATAAACCTTATTGTTATGCCTGGCATGGATATTATTTTTTTTAATTTCAGAAAAATGGGTAATTAGCATTTTAGCTTATCACTTTCCTCCCATGCATACAAATAATTTGAGAGATGGACCACCAAGAGAGACAAAATTAAATAATAGGTCTAGACAGCATGGAACAGAAATAAATTAGGGGTTAGGTTTTCCAGCCTGCTATGTGGATTTTCATGGGAAAAAAAAGGAAGTACAAGGTATTTTTTCTGACAGTTTTTTGTTGCTTACCTTGATACAATGTTCCCATATCAGATCCCAAATAAATTGACCTGAAATAAGATGCGAATGTCATATTAGAAGTCCCATAATGTATTTATGAGTGTAAATTTTTCAAATGTGTCTAGATTAAAGGCCTAACAAGCATTCCTGCTCTGTGATTCAGCCAAATAAGTTGCTAGATAATGGCCCATGATTAATGGTGAGTGCTGATAATAGGTTATTAGAGAAAGCAAACTTGGAACAAATCTGCTGTATACATTATATACTTTACTGCCATCTGTGGGTATTTATAATAAATACAAATTAAAATCAGTAGTTACAGAGTAATCAACATTTTGCATATGTGACAAAGAAATCCTTAGACACAGTCTTATAGTAGGCAACTTCACGGTGAAGAACTCTCATTTGGTGTTTTTGCACAGATACTTACTATTATTTGCAATGAAAAAAAGCCTTTTGTGGAGAGATTCCTTTCGGCCTTGGCTGCTTTCAAGGATGTCATTCTAAAGTCCACTCTGCAAGGAAGGATTATGTTTTATATGTGCTCTACTGCCATCCATGTTACTGGATGTGAGAAATTGTTTTTGTCCTTTCATACTGTGATTCATTCACTATTCAGTCCATGTGCTAACAGCACATTCCCACCTTTTATGTCTCCTTGAATTGTAAGTGACATTTTACCTTCTTGTGCTTTATATTGTTTGCTGAACAAATATGCCTGTATAGAGAAGAAATTTTATCTTCCTTATTGCCATATAGAAAAGAAAAAGAAGAGAAAAAATGCAATAAAACTGAGAATTGAAGAAGATAAAGTAACACTAAATATTATGATACAGATAACTTGCTGGATCAGGTACTGGTAGTAAATGTAGTGTTGCAAATACATTTTCTCAGTAGAGTGACAGAAGGCGTGCCATAGTTAAGATCAGCTAATTGTCTTCTGTTTGGAGTTGTTTATGAAGTTTGATGGACAGAATCTGATTTAAATTGAGTTTCTCCAGTAACTTTTGTGCACAAATTCAAGAGTTATCATGTGCTAACAAGGGCAAGTGAGCAACGTGGTGAATTCAAAGATAAATGACTTGTTGGATTCAGCAAGCAGCATTTGGTTGGAAGAATTCCTGCTTTTGAACTATTACAAAGCCATAATATTTCAAAGCCTGTGTATTTGCGAATGAGCGATAGATGGAACGTCATAGACATTTTGGTTATTTATGGTCATCAGCTAAAGCACTGGGATGAAGTTAGTGCTCTAGAACTAATATAGTGTGTTTGGTTTTCTATTTTGAACAACTGTGAAATGAATTTTTTCGTAGGCTATTTTTCAGATTGAATGTTATTTAGTGCCTACCCTATGAACTTCCTGCGTAGGGTTTGTATGATTGAGTTTGCTTCCCTCCCATAACAATTAGGCATTCAATCCTCAACTGTGTTTGACATGAACATTTCTACATATGTTATTGGGCATATTTGTACTTCATCCTGATATTTTATGTATCAAAAAAGATTGTGTTTTTATCCCTCCTCTCCACCCTACTTGAGAAGCATTGCTTGTATTGGTCTGGAATTGTAGACATCTGTATGTTTGCAGATGTCAGGGTTTCTGGTTACCTACAAACTGTAGTACTATATGCTGGAATGAACTTATTTATCTGCTTGGGCATTTGTGGATTATAGGGCAAAAGCTATTCTCTCTGCCTAATCCTGAGATATTTGATTGACATATCTGATAAAGCTTTCTTCACAACAAAAATATTAACAAACATCTTTAGGTGTTTTGGTTCTTCTCTTTGCTAGATTTCATTCCCCAGCATCAGATTTTATCATACTGGCTATATATCAGTACTTCACTTTTTCTCAAATCCTGCTTCCACTTACATGTACCTCTTCTAAAGACTAAACTATATTCTGTCATAGCCTGTTTCATTTCTTTGATATTTTTCTGTCCTCTCTTTTGGTATCCTGCTTCCATTTGCTTCCTTCCCTTTTTGTGACACATTCATTCATGTTAATAAGAGCATGTCCCTTCTGCCATCCTACCTGGGGAGAGGAGAATTTACCATCCACCTGAGATGCAAACTAAAATGCAGTTTCTACTGACTGAGAGCATCCTTCAGGCAATGCCTTAAGCCAAAACTTTCTTCACCTGCCTCTCTTCCAGTGTTCAAAGTCCCACAGGGCTGTTGACCATCAGTCCTTCAGTGCTGGTCTGCTGGGTCTTTTGTACTTGAAACACTGAATCTGGCAACTTCCTTCCTTTGTTAACCCTCCACACAGAGACAGAAAAATGTCTCCTGTTGTTTATGTACTCTCCACCACCTTTCTATTTTTGCATCTGTTTTACCAATAGAGCTATCACGAATCTTTCAATAGTTTATGATTCCAGCAGAAAATACCAGCATAGATTTATTTAAAAGGTGTCACTTTTAACGAAGTTTCAACTGGAAATCAGGAAAAAAAAAAAGAAGGGACTGTTAATGTGAACTATCATGCTTTAATCTTTTCATAAGACAGAAAAATGTTCAAATGAAGGAGCATTTTAATTCCATTTTAGAAAACTATTTAAATATGATTTTTAATAAATAGGCAGTTAAAATATTTTGATCAAGCTGGGCCAGTTTTTACAAATTGTGTTCTATAGGATTATTGAAGGGGATATGATTTTTGACTTTTCAGTTTCTGCTTCATATTAGAATCGAAGAAAATACATAAAAAAGGTCTGGTTTTCTTCTTTATAAGTCAGACACTCAACTCTTGCTACTCTAGAGTTTTCTTACATATATTTGAGGCATTTATTTTTCAGCTCTCACCATCGTGAGGTTTACTTGATTCTTGCCTTGTTTCAAAGCTGTCCATATTGTTCCCAATAGCAGCAACAAAATCAACATGCTGGTGAGCATTTGCTCTGCTATATCTTGAACGAGTTATGAGCTGGCATGGAGTTACTGGAGCTGTCTTGAAAGTGAGAAAGATGACACCGCATCACTTTGCACTGTGGTTCATGTTCAGAAGGGTAGGGTTTATAGGGTTTTTTTTCCCTTTCCATGAGAAAGCAAGCTGAAATGTTTCAAAAATACATTTACCAAATTAAAGTTTACATGGTGCTGGAGAGTCTGGCACACAAGTTTCAACCTCTACCAAAGTCCATGCATCCTTCTCTTTTCTGTCTCTTTACCAGTGACATCAGGAATCCACAACATACTTATTAAATTAAAGGGCCGATGCAGCCCTTCTAGGGATCTGTAACATGAACTGCAAATCAAGAATAGTAGTTCTGTAACAACTGGGTCGATCTATATAGAAAGAATTGCAGTGATGGTTATTTATTCAGTCTCTTACTGCAAGAGCAGTCCCATTACATGGCTCCTATGCAATCCCTTCCAGTTCACTCAATTTAAATAAAACCTTTCTGCTCGTACTTATGTATTTATCAGTGACAGTGATCTAAATAAAATATCCCAGGCACTTGAGTCTCAAAAACAGTCTTATGAAGAGGCAGATCATATTCTATTTATTTGGAAATGGGATGCATGTTGACATAGGGCTTATTTAAAAATAATGTCAAAATGCCACAATCTTTATGAAATGTTAAAATTAATTTTTTTGAAGACAGAGATGTTTGTTGGGATGTGATGCCAAGGGCTAGGACCAAAATTAACTTCTGAGGACTAGAAAAACACAACACTACCACAGGAACAAAGGGGGAGCTACCACAAACTCAGGGTAATCAGACTTGTGGGTTTTACCATTTTTACTTTTATCACTTGATGTTAGTTATATAATGTGATTTATATACAGTGATTCTGAGTGCTCTATTAAATTGATAGCTCTTGCTGGGTGAACACGCAAGTACTACATTTCTTTTCTTTAAATGCACTAAATTTTGCCTTAGATAAGCCTGGCAATTTGTTCCTCCCAGTTAGAGGTCTGAAGAAAGTGTAGAAGTACAGATAAATCCAGCTTGGTTGATCGTCACTGAAACACAGAAAAAAATTAAAATACGTTTTATGCTTGTAAAGTAGAGAAAAGCAATAAAAACAATGCCAGACGGTTAATGCCTCTCTTGTACCTTTCATTTCAAAGACCTCAAAAGAACATCAAGAAGAATAAAGGCACCATCTATTCCCCATTGGCATCATTATAAATGTTGTATCCTCTAAAACTCTAAAGACGTCCAAGAAGAGTGGAAGGATAAATGGCACTAAAATAAAGAAAGTCTCTCTAGAGCTTTGTTCAATCAGCTTTGTTAGAATTCACTCAAATAAGATGATTATAAGAAAAGATCTCGTTTGTTTCAACATTAAAGGAGCAAATTAATATGTGGCAAGCTGCTAATAATTGCCTCATTATGTAGCGAATGGGCATTGAGTCCAATTTACAAAATTAAAATCACAAAGTAACAATTGGGAAAGTTTAATCTGAATTTCCTAACTATCTGTATGATTAGTTGTGGGATTCACAGAGCCAAACAGAGTTAGTGGTTGGACTGAGCTCTCCAGAGCAACACCAGCCTATAGCGCTAAGAAGTCACAAGAGAAATTCAGCTTTTCATCAGTATAAATTACATCTGCTTAGGTCCTGAGCCAGATTTGGTCCAACTGAAGAGTGAATCTGCCAGTATGTGCTAAGATAAGAGCTTCACATGTGACTGGTATGTCAAAACATGGTTTTGTTGGACTCCACTGACTTGTTGTGGTTCAAGCTACTGAAACCAGGACACTTGTGCTGAAGTCTTAGCCAAGAGGTTAATAGACGTGATGTAAGATCATCTCCTCTTGGGACTTCAGCAGACCCACAGGTTTCTGGTTGGGAAACTTGGCAATTGGTTCTCTGGGAAACCTGAGCCACTGGGAAACCCACTCATATGCATGGTCCTGTAACTGGAATTTCAGTCTTTTGGTGGAGACATTTGATGTGGTAGAGGTGTTGTTACAAACTGTAAAGTAACCAGTTTCAGTCAGATTTGCTTGTGACCTTTTCTAATTCTGGCTGGTTTTGTTATTTAATGATTTGACCTTTGATTCTGTGAAGCCACTTCAGTGCTAAATGCAAAGATTTAATAACTAGAACTGTTTGATAAGTGACCTTTATTACACAGCTATTTCTCTTTGCTAGAGAGACAGCACTGTTTTGCAAGTTCTAATTCACAATTTTAATTATCTTTTCTATTGTCTGTAAGCTTGCACAGGAAATGGAAAGGTCAGACATTTCATTTTCTTTACTGATTAAAATATAAGTGCTCCTCAACAGTTACAATGTATCATTGAGGTAAAAGATGGGACAATTTGTCAGAATCATGCCCAGCTGCTCTGCTGAGGACTTCTACACCCTTCTGGTCAGCGACAAAATGAATAATTTTCTCGAAGCAATAACAGCTTAGCCCTGGTGGTGTGTAGAGGTGAAATACATGTCTAAATACATGAAAAAGGAAGTAGAGGTGAATGGTTCTTTAAATTTTTTTCTTTAGCTAATATATCTATAGTGCAAGTGAATTAAGATCTTGTGAAGGTGTCGTGGTTTAAGCCCAGCCAGTGACTCAGAACCATGCAGCTGCTTGCTAACTCCCCTCTCCCTTTTTCCTCCCCATCTCAGTCCAGAGATCATAAAATTGTAACAGCACAGGTTTTTCTGTATGGTCTTGCCAATCTTTATCAATCCCATTGCTGCTGGACCATCTTTACAGATGGGAGGGCAGCCTGGACTGTGTGACAGATGAGCTTTTGGTTTTTTTGATAAGGCTCATGATGTGTTAGTGTCACATCAATTGCTATCCTGGTGTTTGTGGTGTGGACATCTGTAAACAGTTACTGTTAATTACAAAACAGATCACCAAAAAGATGCATTTTCTCTAATTCTCCAGCTTTCATCTCCGTGTATTACAGTTTCTATATTTAAGAATTGTCTCTCTGCTTCTGTTCATCCTTAATACAAACAGTGCAGCAAGTTAAACGGAAAAGTAGCAGTTTCTCATGCAGGTTAGGGCTATCATGGGCAACCTTACAACCAAAAACCTGTATATGGGATGTGGGACCCAAGGGTATGGAGTGAGGTGAGACAACAGCACATAACTCCAATTCCTTAAGTCATAGGGAGCTGTCAGCTGTGTCTTAGTTCAGTAGCAGAAGCAACAGCCACAATTAAGGAGGTGCTTCCCAATTCCAGCCCATTGGGGACCCAAATCCCTGTGCCTGAATAGCTCCTGTGGGAGCCATCTGGCAGGAGAGCTACAATTTAGCAGCTTTTGAATCTTAACGTGATGGACAGCCATTTCTGAGGTATGGTGTAGTAACAAACAGGAATGTCATGTTAAGTGAGGAAAATGAGAAAGCTGTTGTATGTGGATTACTGAAACTGCCCCTTTTCTCTGTGACACTTATAAACACTTACAAACACCATAAGCTGCCAGTTTGTCTCCATATGGGGGTTCAGTGAACGAAAGTTGATGTGTGTTTTCTGATATGTTGAGGAAGATATGATGCAAAAAGGATACTGAAGTCAGTGGATGATTCTGGCATCAGTGGAATGTCTCTCATGGGTGTCAGTCAGTCTCCTAAATCTCTCTGGGATCTCTGTTGTGAAATTAAGAGTATTAGGACATGTGCAATTTCTCTACATTGTAAAAAATATTTATTTCGAGACAGGGCTGGGAGGGGTTAAGCTTCTGCTTCTATTGAAGAAGAGCAGATTATATGTTGACCTAGTGCAGGCATTCAATATTATGAAAGCGCTTTATAAATTGGAACAAGATAAATGAATCACAACAAAAGAGTTAGAAAACCAGGGGACACAATTGCAGGAGTGAGTGTACTCAGTTTATTCAAGCAGAACAGTTACACTCTGTGAATAGAAAATGTGCAATGCATTTGTAACTAGGGTCAGAAAATCAAACAATTCCAAATTTTGGAGAGGAGCTCCATTTTAATGAAGAAGAAGGAATATTGTGGGGAGAGAAAAACAAACAAGCAAATGAAACAAAACCAAAACCACACAACCAACCCCAAAACCCAAAACAACACCAATGTTGAGACAAATTTAAATGGGACTAGATTCTTGAACAAATTGGCTTTTCCTATCTAGCAGTTTCATATGCAACATTTATTAGTTTGAAAGTTTACCCTGGAAGTCATAAATTAATCTACTGGGACTTTAACAATTCACTTCATGTTAGGATGTGAGTTATGCTTATGGGTTCGCTTAGGTCACACAGCCATGTCCTCATAATGTATCTTAGAGAGGATTTCTGTAACTAAGCAGTAAACAGAAAGACTGTTGTGTTCAACTGCATCTCCTGGGATTTCATCCCTGCTGTCAGAGAGTTATGCAGGACAGCTTTCTAAACTACAACAGCTACAAAAACAATACATGGTTCTCTGTAAAGGAGACATTGCCAATGCTTTTGCATGCAGTCAGGCATCTTTAACTTCTGATGAAACGAGGAAAGAACATTTTCATGAACTACTCAAATAGAGAAACCAAACGAATCACAGTACAGAAATCAAACTTTTGCAGCTGTGAGATTTATTCAGGAGTCTTTCAGAATGCACCTTAGCTCAGTGCAATATTTGCCATCCAAAGATGAAATCTTCTGACTGTTATAATTTGGCTCTCTTCAGATGTTTATCTCTTATCCTTGCATTGTGTACAATTATCAAAGAAATTTGATGTTTTGTCAGCCATTATGTCCTAAGGTTATAGTAGTCAAATGTAGCCAGAATATTTATCCACTACATACAGTGGGATTTTGATGGGAAGTAACCACAGGTCTGATCAGAAAAGCACCTAGCACCCTGTCAGGTGAAATATCCAAAGAACATGGAGGGAATCATACGTAACAAATGTTAAACTGAAGTCCCTTGGACAAAAGATCAAGTTTGTGACCATACAAAGAACTGTAGATGACCTGTGGACTAGACTGTCTTCTGTAGGTCTGGGGGGGGGGGGTGGGAGAGAGGGGAGTTGGTTGGTTGTTTGGGGCTTTTTTAATAGATGTAGTTTTCCCTTGACTTAGATCTCTAACCAAGCTTTTCATACAATTGAACTTAAGGACAGGGCATTTCCTTTTAGTCTTTTGATAAAAAAGAACCAAAGGACATTTACTCTTTATACTCTGACAAACGGAACATTCAATAGGTCCCTATAACTCTGTTAGACAACTGTTTCTATTTTCAATTCTTACTGGAGAAATAGTACCCTAGAACATGGTCAGGAAAGACTGTCTTCATTTTGCCCAGCATTAAGTTCCTAGTTTATGTGTCACCATTCCATCTGCCTCTCATTTTTCATAGGTCATAACCATTGTCTGGAGAGAATAATATATTCTTCTGTCCACATCTCCCTTCCAACTGCAGGATTTTCATACTGCTAGAGTTATATCTCATGTTTGACTTCTACCACGGATTTGGGAACTATTCATTCAGATGCCTCAATACTGTCAGTGTGTAGTTAAATTTCCAGCATTACTTTTTCTCTACTATTGCTGACAACACCATGTTAAAAGAGAAGAATGCACTGATCTAAATATTGTTTTCTTCTGCTTCTTTCTTTCATTGTTTACCACTGGGAAGAGTAAGATTTAGAGGAAAGGAAAAAAAGATTATTTTTCTAGTTGGCTTTGCAAGATAGAGAACAAAGGAAAAGATTGAAACCACCTATTTCACTAAAAAGGATTGCATCCAGAGCTCTGTAGTTGTAGGGGTTTCCACCAGCTCTATCACATGGGGGTTGTTAGTGTGCTTAAAGAGAAACATTGCTATCAATCTGTTTTTCTTCTCAGTCCTCGCTGTTGTACAGTGAAAGACTCGATGTATATTTTTTGTTTTCTTTCTTCCAGCCCCTACAACTTGACTGTGACTTCTGTGCCATTGTTTCAAACTCAGGACAGATGACTGGCCAGAAGCTGGGAGCTGAGATAGACAAGTCCTCCTGCATTTGGAGGATGAACAATGCTCCCACAAAGGGCTATGAGGAGGATGTTGGGAAGAGGACAACTGTAAGAGTTGTCTCTCACACAAGCGTGCCTCTCCTTCTCAAGAATCCTGAGTACTTTTTCAAAGAAACCAACAACACTGTTTACGTGATCTGGGGACCTTTCCGAAACATGAGGAAGGATGGAAATGGCATTGTGTACAACATGCTGAAGAAAACTGTTGACAGCTACCCAACTGCCAAAATCTATGTGACAACAGAAAAGCGCATGAGTTATTGTGATGCAGTATTTAAGAAGGAGACAGGAAAAGACCGGTAAGTCCTAAAGACCAATTATTGTCCTAAAGAACAATTATGATGTTTGAAAAAAGGTATGTGAGAGAAGTCTGTGCTGGATGCTACCTAGTAAATGAAACAACAGATATGTTTTTAATGGATTGTTATATGGTTTTGACCGTTATAAGCACTTGATGAGGCAGCAGCTAGGCCCCATTTACCCCACCTACGCTACCTTCTGTTCATTCCATTTCTGTTGGCGTGAGTCCCAAAAATATTGGATGTCTTCCTGAAACATTTTCAAAGCTGTGTGTTGTTTTCAGCTCAATTTACTATTGATTAGATTGACATTTTATTTGAAGAGGATAATCCTACACAAACAACATTTTCAAATGCACAACCTCAGGATAATAACTCTGGATATTGTACTTCATTCTCTGTTGAGATTCACTGTAGCTTTTCTTCAAACACAAACCTCAGGGTTAGGCATCATTTCTGTTTCTTGGTGAAAACGGATTATCAGCGATACTGTAATAGATTTAGGTTTTTACCAGAATTATGCTGGAATTCTATTTTCCATGCCTAAGAACGTGTGTTTATGCTCCATGAGTGGGGGCTGTAAGGAGAAGAAAGTGTAAGGGCCACTGTATTGGCTACTGTGTTCAAATCAGAAATTGGATTTGTGGAATTAAGGTCACAAATTGCAGGATTTTATAACCAAGCTGCAAAAATTCTGATCCTCTGTGTTTTGGTGCAGAAGAGCACCTGCCACAGACTCACTGGAGCTTAAGTAGGAAGGAGTTTCCAGATTACTGCTGTGCCTTAGTAATAATTTTGGAAACAGCATATCATGAATTTGAAGTTCTGAAGGACTGTGGCTATTCTGACCAAACTAAAAATACAGCTATTTCTCTATATTTCTATATATTCTATATATATAATATAAATATTTCTATATTCACCGGCAGTTTAACTGGGTCCAAACTTTTGACTTAGCTTTGGAAGTAGAAGAGCTTATTCTCTCTCCTTAGATTCACTTTGCTATTGAACTGTCAGAATTTGGTTAGAATTGATTTTTCCTTTTTTAAAACTATTGAAACATAGGTAAGAACTTATCCTGGAGGTGGTTCACCATGTATATATGTTGCTGCTGTGATTCTGGAACTGGAGTGAGCACCTATGTGTCATAAAGATGTCAAGGTTATCGTGGCTTCTTTAGTTTCACTGAACAAGCTGATGAACAGAGGCTAATAGAAAAAATACACATGATCCATTCTTCAAAAAATGCCCTCTAATAATCCAGGTCATCCACCTTGCATATTAATCAAGATAAATGTGATCATGGGTACATTATAGAATTGCTAAACATAAATTTGCTTATATTTATGACTCTTTCATATTAACAGTCAGTCAGGTCACAATGACTTTACAATACTTCATCTAAATCCTTATTGTGAGACCAGGCCTTAGTATATCCTATCAAAAAAATCTCACAATCCAAACTTACAGCATCCTCATCTCCAGCCTAACTCATTCCTGTTCAGCAAATTAACACATCTCAAGGTTTTATTATTATGCAGTTAATACAAATGCTTCTTTTCACATCAAAGGCAGATTGTACTTCTGTTCTCCCAGTGTTTATGAGCACAGTTCTCAAGCAGCCTATTGTCAAAGTGGCCAAAGTTCTTTCTCCTTGATCCATTATAACTACGTTTCACATCAAGAACAACAGCAAATTTCCTGCCTCATGACCTACATCACATTGTTTGCACATGCCTCCCTTTAACACTGTGAAAAAAACCCTATATTTTCTCACAGTGACAATCAGATAACATCTTTGTATCTACCACAAGTCTCATTTTTAGTCCTACTTTTCGATGTCAAATATTAAGTGATGTTTTTAACATCATTTAGTGCACTTGTCAGCCAGAAACAAGAGAAAGAATTTGTGTCACCAGCCAACACCTTCTCTATCACAAGAAAACATTCTGCAGTTCCCTACTAATCAGGGGACTTCAGTTTGGAAACTTTCATTTTCTGTAACATCTTAAATTCACAAGACCCATCTGCTGTTTCTAGGAAGAGTCATGGGGCTGTGATAGGTATGTGGCATTTGTGGAGGCAGTAAAGAGAGAGCACGGGAGATTTGTGGGTGATGAAAATAGTTTCACGTGCTGTGCCAGACTATTATGATGCTCAGACAGACTCAGATTCGTCAGCCAAATATTCCTGCAGTTCCTAAGAGAAACATCAACTCTTGCTTGCAATATTAGATTGAACAGAGGTCTGTTTCAACATGTTTCCAGCAAAAATTCTGGAAGGAAACCAAGTTCAATTCATTTTAAAATGTACTGAGTGGATTGTAACCACATTTATTTTAGTTTAATCTTAGAAAACTGTCCTTATGTACAATGTATGCTACTAATGTATAGTAAAACTGCAACAGATTTCCAGTCTGTCAAGCTTTTAATGAGCTTTCTATTTGTACTTTGTGATGTACCATCTTTTAGGTAATTAGTGGGATTTCTGAGTAGTTTCATCCTATCTGTACTCAAGTTTTACGAATGTTAAGCAGCTAAAAGGTATGTGCCACAGTCACTTCTCTACTTCAGAAAAGCTCTGGTCCTGCATCACTGATGTGGGTGCTTCATCCCTGAGTTCACTGAGTGCAGGTTCAAAAAGCACAGCTTTCATATTGACAGATGATTTATCATTGGCTCATGAAAGAAGCAAGAATTGCCTTTAAATAGCTTCCAACAAACAACTTTGTTTATTTTGCAGTTTAATTCTAGCATTTTTTAATTCTACAGCAGTACAATGTGATGTGGTCTATCCATGCTGGAGAATGAACCTCGCATGTGGTGTTCTGTATCCGGTGGACATGTTCTTTCTGAGAGTCTCCATCAATGAAACATTCGAGTTCAAGGTGGTGAATGCTCATCCTCTTTGAATAATTGTTGTACATAAATAATAGTCATTACCAGGCATTCACAATTTTTCATTAATGCATTTTACTTGGTACTTCCCTAGAGGGAGCATAAACCTGGCAGCATTTTCCTGTACTTCATTAATGCTTTGGTATATGTATTGAGTCAAGCGAAAGGATTTAAGGAAACATTAGGTAATTACTAAATGTGACATCTTTGTATGTACCTCAATCCAGATAAGTGGGTCTAAAGCCATGTATATCTTTGCATGCATTAGAAATATAATGCAATATGATACAACAACATTTAATTGGTAATAACAGGGAAAACTGTAGTCTTCATTAAAGCAGCAGAGCTAATTCTGGTCTGATAAAGTGCACTGAACAGCCCTAAATAGTTTTTAATTAGCTGGCACCAAAGCTGTACCACCCTTAGGGAGGGTAAAATTAATGAAAACTAGCAGCAAATAGATCAATGCTACTGGATGTTATTGCCTTAGGTGAAGGTGATGAGGAAGAAAAGACTATCTTTTAAGGATCATTTAGAAAACAGTCTGCATTAAAAGTCACTTTCAAAGAGCAGTGATAAAATAAATCTGTGCTGATATCAGTAAAATAGTCTAATACCATCCAGAGTGCAGACTCCAGTTGTGTTTATACTACAAACATCTGAGGCTATCCACTCAGCATTAGATGTTCCAGTAGTGCGTTGGTGACACAACTCCATATTTCCTCTTGGGGCTGGTGGTGTGATCAGATACTCCTGTCCCACTGCACACAGAGGATGCTGAGCCCCAGCAAACAGCCAGTAACGCATGTGCTGATACTGCTCAAAGCATGGATTAACTTGGTGTTTGTAGTCACTCTTCTTATAAATAACTATCAAGAAGAGCCTGCTGAGCTTTGCAAGGAGATGTATTCTCAGCTCCTAGAATTCCCATTAAGAGACACGAGATAATGTTCTGCAACGCAGCCAGTATGGTAGACAATTGACTTTCTACACAGGCTGTCTTAACTCTAACAATATTCATCTTATACCCAAACAATTCAACTCAACATTTATCAATGAACTCAGCATTTTAGTAAGATTGTTAGCCATACAAGCATGTCTACACGAGACAAGTTCACTGACCCACATTTGCAGTCAGATGCTGGTTTTGAAGAATTTTTGTTAATACCTTGGATCATCCCAAAGAAACTAAATTGCTTTTGTGCTCCACTTCCAAGTTCTTCGTTTCCTCTGTTCATGTCAGATGGTGCTATGTGCTGGGTTGTTAGAAAGCTGTGTTATCATTCAAGGCAGAAAGATGGATAGTTCTGATCACTGACTTCTGCATTCAAAACTTGGGGGTGTGCTCAACCTGCTATTTTACTTAGTTCTGCTCACTAATTATACATTATGTCGGTGCTATACAAGATCTATATTATATCTCTGTCATTTAGAGCTATCAAATTATATTCATCTAAAGTTCAGATTGACACTGTTAGACAACTGCAGTCATCACAGCTTCACCTCAGCTAATATGTGATTTTTGATGTGTCTGACTAATCTACATGAAGCTTTAGTCTAGTAAAAATGTCATTGAAATGAATAAATGAAATTACATTCCCTGAGGCTCAGGTAGCTGCAACTTCTACTATTTGGTGATATTCTCTGTGAATTGAGGTAGTAAAGCTGTCAGTGGTCGGCATGTCAGAGTTTTATGCCATATTTCTGATTGTTAACTTGAATGATATACTAATGTTATTTTCACTTTTGCACTTCCTTACACATACATATTAGTTTCCCTATCAAGGCAATTCAGAGAAAATATAAAATCTTAGCTAGTGTTAGGTAGTATTTGCAGAAAGCAGTTTTTCACTGGAAAGCAGTGAACACTGACCCTGAATGGGCTCAGATTTGGGGACTTGGAAAGTATTTTCCATCAGTGCTTTGTATCAACATGCTTTAAAAAAAGAAAAAAAGTATAATATAATAAATAATGAAATTCTGGAAGATGAGTGAAAGTTTATTTAATTTTGAAAGGAACATGAGCAGAGTTAAGGGAAAATCAGCATCCTTAAATTACAGAACTTTTGGAAGAAGACAGTGGAAAAACTAATTCAGAATGATGTATAATGCCTTGTTAAAAATGTCAAAACACTGTTAAGGTCAAAAATGAATTGTAGTCTGCATTTTGATATAGTCTTTATCATCATGATGTAGTGTTTGCTGCTGGACCAATATAGGCATCACAAAGTTCTCAACTGCCTGTGAGCATCATAGCAAACCCCAAAATATGTGCTTCATATAGTGATCATTGATGGTGGATCTTTCTTGAACCGTTGCTTCCATTCTTTCTTTTTATAAAGTAACTCCTTCAAAAAATGCTAATGGATTTGTCTGTCTTAATTCATAGAGGGTTTAAATAGTTTCATTGTTGGCTAAGACTGCTTTATTACCTGAAAAAAACGAGGGTCTAAAGCGTGAAACCTTAATGAAATAAATAGATTTTTCATTATAAAACACTTAAACCCTCAACATCTATTGCTGTTTGTGGTCAATCACCAGACGGTTAACAATTGTTTTGGGGTTTATATTCACTCTTCCATTTCCTGATAAAACACCAGTTGTTCCTCAGTGTCCTAGATTTATTCCCTGCAGCCCATTAGTAACTGCATTTATATCTCTTTATGAAGATTTTCCTAATTAAGATGAACATTTTTCTCTATTAGGCAGATGGAACTCAATAGAAGAAGTCCGTCTTTTATTAGCATGCCACTAAATGCTGTGCAAAGCACCAGCCCTTTTGTTAAAAAATACAGCTCCTACTATATTACACTAATTACTTGGTAAAGTGAAACTTTATTAAAAAATATCAATATTAGCTAATATTTTGTGATAAAACTGTGGCTGCATATAGATTGCTGTGGGCTCAGAGACCTATTGATTCTCTGGTGGTTGCTGACTTTAGCCATGAAGTTATTTCTTTTTACCTAATGATTTAAGTCAAGAAATACATAATCAGGATTTACTTTATCTTTGTGCATTTTCACATCTTCCTTGAATTAATCCAGTACCTATTGTATTTAATTTATCACATGTTCTTTAAGTGCCACTGAATCAATTTTCTGCTCCTGACAAACTGTGTGTTAAATCTTTAGACAGTGTTTGGTACTGTTCTAATTATGTGCACACCTTTTCCCTCCAGTCTTTCAGATATTCTATAACTTTTATGGTCATGAGAGTATTGCTGATACCTCTCATGAGCAACGCTGGGATTGCACATGTAGATGAGATTCTGCTTCAACATTTCTCACATCCTGTGAGCATACACCATTTGAAAGGATTATGTAAATCAGTGATTCATATGCTAGCCATCCTGGTAGCACTGTGGATCACAGTGGTTCCAGTTTTGCTGCTGGTAGGGAAGATATCTTATAGTTGCAAAGGCAGAAATCTTGTAGGGAAAAATTAGCAGAGGAATAGATTTTGATTTAAGCCTTTGGTGTTCATAGGAGCTTAACTGGATCATATTCTGTAGTTCAAGGTTTTTGATTTTTCAGATCACAGGGCTTAAAGTAGACCTTGATTTTCCTAAATGAGCTTAAAATTCAAAAGGAACAGAATTAACTTTTAAAAAAATCAAGATATTAATCTATTTCTGTAACTCAGCCTTGCTGCCAGGTGAAAGAGCTGTCTTTAAAAACAGCCATTACAATTGAAGTCTCTACTTCTCATCAGTTGTCATACAGCAATGCTTTTCTAGGGTACATTAAGTGAATTAGAAAATAAGTGCAATGGTGCTATTGCTTTTGTATGATACCTTTTGGTTATTGGTAACTGGGTTTTCTAATGGAAGCTCCCTAAAGTGCACTGAACTGTATTTACAGTGTTGAGCAAAAGGCAACAGGCTGCGATCAAGCTGCATGAAATGCACTGGGAGATTTTGTGTTACAGAGTTGCTGCTCAACTGAGGACAGCAGCTTTAGGAGATATGGAATAAAACACTACAGTGATTTGTTGCTTCAGACAGAGAATAGTTCCTGCACATCTCTCCACCCACTAGGTAGTAAAACTTCGTAGGAAAGACTTCTATAAGAAAAGGTGTTTGAGAACTAATTTCAAATATCTCACTGATCTTTTCTAAAGATTGTTTTCTCAAAGCTTTGAACAAGTAGGCAACACAGCAAGAGAAAAACTGTTTGAAAGTAGAAATAGTTTAGCTTGAACTGATGTCAGAGTATTTTACCTAAAATGTAGAAAGATTAGTAAACAAATACTGCACTAAAAATTTAATTGGTAAGAAATCAAGGCTGTGTAAGACCTCCTACACATAGGTGGGAGGAAAAATGGGGGGAAATGGTGAAATTTTGTGTCTCATTAAACTGATTTAAAACTCGGTGTTAACCAGGCACTGGCTTATGCACATCTTCAATACGTATTTTTACCCATATAAAACCAAAACAGATGTTTTACTTTGTTTTATTATGTATCTGTTATCATGTGTCCCATATAAAGAATTTAGGCTGCAATTTCAGAACAGTGGAAATATACAGATATATATATATATATGCACATGGATTTATAACAGATATCTTTGAAGCTAACTAGGGTTCATAGCTGTGCTTCCCAGAGAATTTAATGTCCTACTGGGATATGCTACAACCCGCGTGTCATGGTTTGAGCATGTTTTGAGGGTGTTTTTTGTTCAAGTTTTTTTCCAGCCAGGTGGAGGAGGGGAGTCCGGGAGGAAGGAGAGACAGGACACCTGACCCAGGCTAGGGAATGAGGTATTCCATACCATAGCACATGATGCCCAGGATGCATACTGGGAAGGAGAAAGCTGGAGGGGTAGAGCTCTAGAGGAAAATGGAGGAGGGAGCACATGGTGCTCGGCCAGGCAGGGTGGAGTGAGTTATGGGTCGGTGGCTGGTGGGGTGTTATTCTCTTCACTTGTTGTTTGCTGTATCATTATTATTTGTAGTGGTAATGGCAATAGTGATTCTGTGTTATGCCTTAGCAATTAAACCGTTCTTATCTCAATCCGTGGGGGCTACATTCTTTGGATTCTTCTTCCTAACTCTCTGGGAGTTGGGGGACTTGGTTTAAACCACGACACCGCACTTAGAAAACAATCGCTGACTGCATCCTATTCAGTTCCTGTGATACTCAGATTCTCTGAGCTTCTAACAGTGAGGCAGATATGCATTTAAAGAGTAACATACACAGGAGCAGTATGTGCAATTTTTCTCTGGCATTCACACCTTAAGGAGGCTTTAGAAGCTATAAGAGTTTGGAAAAACACATCTAGAGCTGTGGGCATTTATTTTGAGTCTTGAGGAATGTCCTCAAATAATTTTTTCTGATGTCTTGGATATTGATGGGCATGTAGCTTAGTTTGGGTATAAAGGAGAATACTCTTTTACACAGGTGTTCAAGGATTTAGCCATTCTATTTTCAGTATTTTGTAAGCAAGTCTTGTTTGTAGTAACATTCAGTACAGTTGGGATCACATACCAGAGACAGCACTCATCTCAGAACCTGAGCAATGCTACCCAGTACATTAGCATTCAGTAGACATGCAACTGCTATAGAAGAAAAGGTTTCTAAATGCTGATATTTGTTCTTTGCAAGTTTGCTGTTATCATGCCATCCTGGTCCACAGAGAGTTCTTTCTCTTTGTTTTTATTTTTAAAAGTCAGCCATCCCAGCAAGCGTATTCTCTCCGTTATAGCCATACTAGTTACAGAAAGGAGGGGTGAACTCCCTGTCTAATAACATTCTCTACATGATTCACTTAAACTTTCAAAGCATGGGATTTGCTGCAAAACTTTAAAAATTACTGCAGCTGATGTCACTAGTGTAGAATAAGACACAGACAAAGGAAAGAAAGTGATAGCAGATGAAATCCTAAGAAACAAACAGCATGCTTTGTACAATAAAAACAAAGATAAATGTCAGAAGTATGTGCTCTGTGTTCAGTTTGCTCTCCATATGTTGTTTTGGAGTTTTCCTTGAAGTACCTTCATTAGAGATGCTAGTGCTCCTGTCCCTGAAGAGCATCCCAAACATCTTCCGTAAGAACGTTTCCTAAAATATTGCAGATATCACTTAAGTCTCAATATGCCTTTGTGAGGCAAGGAATATTTATCTTCTTTTTACAACTTGACTTCCCTGAGCTGGGGAAAGCAGGAGCTATCTCCATGCAGAAATCACAGGGCTTTTTGAATGTTGTGTACGTACATATATTGTATGCAGGCATTTCAGTCTCTTAGTGCTAATTTTGGTTTGGAATGATCTGTAACTGCAAAATGGAACCAGTTTCTGTATAACCTCTTTTCAACCAAACATAGTAATTTTCCAGCACTTCCTTCCACATTAAATTAGCAGTAGTCTCTTGACATTTTAAAATCAATCAAAATATATGGGAAATAAAATAATCCGAAGAAATTTGCAAAGCAGTATTCCTCTGAAATAAGAATTTTAGTTTCTTTTTTCAAGTATTATTTGTTTCCCTACCCTATGTTCATTTGTCTTCACTTTCTTTTCACACCTTCCTCCAGTACATTAAGAAATGTGACTAGCATTTTTCACGTGTAGCTTTTTCTTTTATCAAGGGAGAATTGTGTCTTTGCTGGAGCTTAGTGGTTGTGGTTTTTTACCGTCTCATTCTGTGCCACTCTGATTTTGTATTAGTGATGACACTGTTGAAATATGTTTCGTATTTGGAGTAGAAGAAAGCAGTGGTCCTTAACTCCTCCGGGCTTTTTTTCATGGTCTTAAATTGCCTTTACCTCCTCTTTCAAGTAAGCACAGTGTTCAGCAGAGTCGGATTTCAGCTCCACTGTACAGATTCTTCTGGGGACTCTCTGCTGCAGTGGCATCCCAGAGCCTTCTCACTCCTAGAGGTATTTTAGGTCTTGCTCATGGGGTGCCTTGCAGATACGAAATTTCATTTAGCTTTATACAGGATATCCTCAGGATAATCTCAAGCTTTATGCATTGCTTAGACCTGTCTAAGCACTAGTGGCTTCTTGCCAAGCTACACTGTTTTACTTGGTTATTAGAGAAAGGTGGTGAATAGGTGACTAACTAAAGCCAATTCATTGTTTATCAGTGGGAAATTGAGTATTTCAGGCAGTATTTCTCAATATGATTTAGAATGGTACTCAGGGATGATATATTCAGGAAAGAATTATTCCAGTTTTATGTCCAAGCTTCTAATTGTGGATAATTTAAAAGTTTTCCTTGGTTTTGAAACAATAACATGTTTCATATGTTTTCAATCAATTTCAGTACAGCAGCAGCAGCTCCACGTTTTCCTTAAACTTCTGTCTGTGTACCAGGACAAGGACTGGCATATAATACAAACATTTTCCTCATTATTACTTCGCATTTTTCCCTGAGGCTATCGTATTGATTTCAAAACCATGGTCATTATTATACTCAAATGGTGGCGTTAATATATTGGTCTCTGAGGGTAGGTTATAATAGAAAGTTTCAAAATAATTGCCCACTAATATGAGAGGTGGAAGTATGTATAGTATTATATTACTTGTAATGTAACCATTAAAATAACAGTTATGTGGTAATGAAAAGACACATTATGCTTTAGTTTATCTTTACATAATGTTCATAGGTAATGAAAACAGGGAAGATTATATCTAATTACATTTTACAATATTATTGTACTTCTTCTAAGAGAACAATTCGCACAGAATTGTAGATTTCCATGCTTCAGTTAAGTTTGTGTCTATTCTCCATGAACTTCAGAATGTATTTTAATACTATTTCATTTTATTGTTACAAGTTTGGGGCTGGGTTTTTTTTTATTATTATCAATGTGTATTTATAGTCTTCATAAAGAACATTCTTGAAATTAAATTATTAGAGATAGTCAAATCTTGCAACATGGCTGCACTGAACAAAACTAAAGATAATTTTAGGTTCTTCAGGTTTGATGTGTTAGAAAAATGAAGGTAGTTTGATACTGAGTCAGTCAATAGAACACCATCTCTCTGTAGGTGAATGAGAAATGTTAAATGTATGTACTACCTATCTTCTGTGGCAATTTTGGTTTAGTTGTCTACAACTGAATTGTATTTCAGGCATATGAGCAAGCTCTTTTTCTATTGTATACAGAGGTGGAACATGCAAGAACAAATAGAAAACCAGTACTTTGATATGGATAGATCTCTCATTTTGTGTATTGGGATATTGAGCTCAAAGTTAAAAGTGCTTAGTTCAGGAATGCATGGAGAGAGCTCCCAAATTATCTTAATGACAAGATCATTAACCAAAATTTTGATATTTGTATATCCAGATCAGACTACACTGATTTTCAAAGATACAAGACTGTCCTCATGTTTTCAATACTGTGCATATTTTCTAAACATAATTGCGTGGTTGAATGTTACCTTTAAATGCCACACTCATGGAAGTGGGAGCTGTATCATCTAATACATTTCACACCAAAACAGAATTAAGAGATATGAATTAAGCAGTTATAAACTAGGCATTTAGGTAATATACTAAATGACATCAATAGAAAATGTCTTTGGTCTAACAGTGTGATATTTAATTAGCTTATGTTAATTGCCTACATTTCAGAAACAAATGGCTTGATTTCTTTATTCAGTGAATGAATGAATGACTTGGCCTTCTGCCATTCCTCCGCTGTTCAGTATACTATTCCCTACACACCCACGGAGTGCTCTAGAACCGACTGGGAGGTAAAGATGGTGACAGAAGAGGGTGAGCCACAGATAGAGCTGGCAACCTCACCACTGCCAGAAGTCAATGGCAGCCTGGCCTCCCCTCTAAGGAGGCAGAGAAACCTTTCCCACTAAGGGGAGGGGACTGGGAACTTCCACCTTTCTCCCACGTTTCCTGTTGCTCTTGCCCATAGCTGAGATGGCTGAGGCACCTCCAGGCTGCTGCAGAAGAGAGTAAGGTTGGAGGCCGGCTGAGTTATTTGATGCATCCAGCTACAGGACTGTCTCCCTGTAGGTGTTTTTGCAAAGGCAGGGTTTAATTTTCTGTTCCAGTGAGCTGAATGGTGGGGCGAATTTGGGAGGCACAGCATACATGGTTGTATAGCAAAGCTTAGAGCACGGCTACTGTCTGAGTCTTTGTTTGGCTGACAGGAGAGCTCAGTACATACTAAGGTGCACATTGTCTGTGAGACCTGACCCCAAGTAAGTCCTGAAGCATTTCCAGTTTTTGTGCTTTTGGAAGAATCTTCTCAGATCCTTCCAATCGCAGGCTGTTGCGCTGCCACCATAGTTCAGTCACAAATTCTTCCTTGTTCATGTTTCTCTTTAATGGGATGCTTGCTTTCATTTGGCACAATTCTCGCTTTCCTTCAGATATGTTATTTCCTTCTCTGTCATTACTTTACTGATATTTTCCACATTTTTCCTCTGATTTCCTGCTTCATTGTTTGTAACTATGTCATCTATACAGCTTTCTTCTTTCAACCTCTAGTCCTTTTATTGTGAAACATACTGCCTCAAATACACCTCCTGTTTTCAGCACAATCTCTTTTAAAACAGCTCACAGACTTGCAAGGTATCTGATGAAGATCAGCTCTGCTTTTTATGTCCTTGTCCTTGCTCTTCCACATGAATGCTGGAGCAGAACACCTGAGAGTCTGATCTGGAATTGCAGATCCCAACTCAGTACATCCTGTACTTAAAACAAAAACAAAATATCACAGTGGGATGCAGAAGCTGTGCATGATTATTTATTGATGATTGTTGGTTACAGGAATTAAAGCAGCAGGGAGCTCAGATTTTGAGCAGAAACCACGTGACTTAACTGTGCAATTTTTATTGTAAAATGTGAATTTAATAGAAACCCATTGTGCTCATGCTATTAAATACTAAGCTCTGGCATGATCTGCTGTATGAACAATGTGTGTTCCCTGTTACACAAGTGTGTAGCTCTGTATATGCAAGCCTTGGTAAATGCTTGGAGCTGTTACATGGCGATTTATACATATGTATATGTACTATCTATCATAAATGTTTCATGTTGGTACACAAATGTACCAACCACCCAGTACCATGTGACTTCAGCGTGAAAAGCAAAGGGGTCTGGTATGTGACTGCCTGACTTGAGACAGGACAGCTTTTCTGTGAGCTTCCAGCACAAGAGGTGCTCACATGGAGACTCACTTTATGTGTTCCATAGCATTAGCAATGAGGAAGGTCCATGTGGTTTGTCTGGGCATTGTAAGTACTTGTCAGTTCTGACAGTGAAAGGCAGCCAGACTGGCAGTAACTTTTAGGTCCTTATGCACTACAGATATGATATATTTGCTTTTAGTTTTTGTAACATCACCAACTGCTAAGGGAATTGATGTTTAATATATTTCTAAATAAGTAAAACCAAATTATAAATAAATAATGCTTAGTTTATTAGTCCAGGTGTTTTCAGCATTGCTGAAAGTGGTTTGATGACAGCCACCAGCACTAGCAGTGGAAAAAAACCCTGATTTCTCAGTGATTATTATCACTATAATAAACCATAATTGAAAGATTACAAAATTGATTCTTTTAAAAATTAATGTTGCATGAGTGAGTAGACTCTGTGGCATTCAGGTTTTTTCAGTGTTGCTTGGAAGGAAAATGGCTTATTTTATTTCCTGGCAGAAAACTGCTGATTTTCAAACAATCACATTAGAGAAAACAGTCCCAGAGGTTTACAGGAGACAACAGACCTGTGTCATTATGCTTTACCCTTTCCTGATGGGTTCGGAGAAGAGCCAGAAACAAAAGAAAGTTACATTCATTATTGTGAGAGCCTTGGGAAAATCTGTTTGGCCAAGCAATTTTGCATGAAACGAGCGAGGAAATATTTGACTGCAAAGAACATAAACTCCTTCCATCAATATGCAATTTTCTGGATCCATTTGTCCAAATGATTATTAAGAACAGTTTCTAAATTTGCAGTGCTTTACAACTTCAAAGGGCTGTGAAAGCATCAACTACATAAATGGATGGAAGTGCTTTTTTAATAAATAAATTAAAAAAAGACCAAAGTCAGTTGTGAAACAGTTTAAAGTGCAAAATACTGAAAACAGCAGGAAATCTGGGGACCTGGAATAGCAATCATAGAGTACCATCCGCCCCAATCAGGAAAGTGGAAACCACAAATTCATCTTTGATGATTTCCTGTAAATATGCCCTTTGAAGACAGATTGCCCTGCCCAATCTTGTGGAAAAAGCTTGGAGTTACATCTCTTCTCACCGCAGCCTATGGATCTCAGCAAGCCCTGCTTCTCCATTTCTGAAGTCATTCCTCAGGTGGAAAAGTCTGAGCAAACCACAAAAATATTGCTGAAGAAATGCTGTTTAGTAGCCTGATCAGTTTTACTGGAAAACAGCTTTCTGAGGTTTTTTATTTCCCACGGCCATTTTCTTCAGTAAGGTCTGCCCAGTTCTCCAGACCTTCTGCTATCCTAGTGGAAGTGGTTTTATTGATGTTTTCATTCACTTCGGAATGCCACATCTCACATTTCCCTTGGATGCAACACTATAAATACCTTTGATCTCCCTAAGTATGTAGCAGAGTGTGCTGAGGACTGGGGAAAGCCACATCTGGGTGTCTCTCTGAATGCTCCAAGTCACACACTCTACAAAGGATTCATCTCTTCTGTGATTTTGCTAGCAGGATGCCTGTTCAGTGGTTTGGTGGTGGCTGGTGTCTATTCTTTATTCCTCACTACCTCTTTGTAATACTTTACCTCTTCTGATGTTGTCTTACTGGGTCTGAAGGTCTGGGATCTGGGCTGCAGCCTGCAGTGTTGCATCTTGGTAGCTCAGGGTTTCCAGTCAGTGCCACATCCCACATTCATGAGTGATACGCATCAAAAAAGCCCAAGAAATTAAGGTTAGCTGTGGCTTATTCTTTTCTGTATATATCCTGAAGAGAACCCGTGCTATTCCACTGTAAAGCTGATATCTATGCATCATTTCACATTGTCCAGATAGTTTGCAGTCTCTGAAGATATTTGCTGTACTTGAATTTAAGGTAGACACATAATATACCACATTTCATAGTTAGCTTTTACTTAATGACAACCTCCTACTGGCCTTATGAAACATTTTTTTAAAGAGAGGGACAGTTCCCTGGCCCATATTCCTTCCCAAGATTAAAGTCAGTGTTCTTCCTCCAGTTAAATATCATTAATAGCATTTAGCATTTCATAATGCATATAATCCACAGACTTTAAAGCACTGCAGGATGTTAAATCAACTTTAATTTCCCAATTTTCCTGATTATAAAGCTCATGCAGGGAGTCATTTGTCAAGTTGTGCGCAGGTATCATGTTGCAAGTCTATGGCAGAATTATGAAGGTATCTTCCAGTCAGGGTTCCCAAATGGCTCCTGATGCACTACCCTGACATTCAAAGAGCACAAGAATGTATTCTTGCTTATCTGAGTTCATGCTTACCTGCGAGGGAGTCCTGGGTGACCAAGTGATAATCAAATCTGTTTCAAGTGCATTTCTGTAAACAGGCAGAAGTGGAACTTCCTAAGCTAATTCCCTAGAAATTGCTCATTTCCTCAGCATGACTAGACCCAGCTCTTGTGTCCTGGTCTCTGTGCAAAGATGTGTTGCAAAGGGCTGTGTTGCTCAGCTGAGCCTTCTTTAAAGATCACACTTTGCAGGAGGGAGGGGTGATTATTAGATTTGGGAAGGAATCTTACAAGATGTGTTGGAACACTCTGCATCTGAGCTCTCCTGCTGGTTTCCAGCAGTCAGCACTGCCCATCAAAGAAAATTGCTAAACAGCTCTGCTACATCATTCTTCATTTGCATTAGAAATGGCTCTAAGCAATAACAGGATTAGAGCCAAAAAGTGCCAGCACTTTATAATTCATTTATTTGATTTAATATATAGAGGTACCTATTTGAAACAGCATTTACTTTTCTTGAGCTCGTCATAAACCCCACTCTGAATGGAAGTGTTTAAGGTAATGATGACTCCGATTAATTCCCTTAGAACAGCATGACTGGAGTCAGATACACTACTTTTCATTAGGCATTTCTGAGCTGCTATGAATGATCTTATAGCATGAGAGGAATGAAATTAGCTGAAAATAGTCCACAATATGTTGCTGTTCTTACTCAACATGGTAGACTGTGAGCGCAGATGCCTTTGTAATGGCATCCAGATAGCTTTAATAGAACCTGGTGCAAACTTTTGTTTCGGGAAAGGTAGGAAAGCTGTGCTTGCTGTGTGCTGCAGATTTCCTTTCACCTGCACTGTGAATTTAAGAGTGTTAGAGCTTTCTCAGCCAGCCGTTACCACCTTCTTCACCTCTCCTCACTGCCACCAAATCCCTGTAAATCCAAGCCTGCTCTGAACAGCAGATCTTTAATCTCATTTTCAACAATACATCCCCACCAAAGTCAGGAGGTCAGACATTGTGTTGCACTTTTGTTCACAAGACAGGATTGCTACATGGCATGTTGCATCATCAGGAGCTGGTTTATCTTTTTACAGTGAGGAAAATGTTTTAGTTCTAGGAAAAGTGAGAGTTGGCAGCTAAGCTTTCTTTGTGTTTTATTCCTGTTTAGATTTCTTGATCATCAGTAACTACTGTTTATAATAAGTGGGCATGGCACAAATATAGAGCAAAAACATTTTCCAGAGCACCTCCTTGAACAGATTGCCTGTATTAAATCTGAAAATCAAACAGTTCCCTGAGTAATTTGGACATTTTCTTTCTTTTTTTTTTTTTTTTCACTGAAGTTACTTGGAATTCCCATGAAATATCTAGAAAGCAGAATTAGGAACATTACCGTAGGATGTTTTCATTAGTTCAAGAAGCAGAGATTTCCTGGTAACATTTGTTTAAAAACTTTGTGCTGTTTTTCCTAAACAGGATTATGAAGTTCTGCATGATTGTTGACGTTGTAGGTACCTTAATATTATAAAATGCTACAAGCAGTACATAAAAGATGGATATGCTGGGAATATACTGAAGATTAAGGCTTCTCAGTGTATCCTGGCCACGTCTAAAATTAATGTACTCTCATATTATAGCAGAATGATGCATTAAACTATCTAGCTACTATATTTTAAACATTGTTTCTAGTGTCTTGGTCTCTCTGCCCCTTCATTCCTTTCAGGCTATTGAGAGGCATGATAATTTTGTGATATGATCACTCTCTGCTTTCTGCAGTTACAGACAACAGTTCCTCTTGGACTCAATCAGCCATCTATTAATAATGACTTTCTGTCCCTACAAACTGGGATTAGGTTTCTGATTTACTTTGGCAAGTTGTGCCCTTCTTCACACTCTGAAATTCTTCACTTTTGTATAAATAGCTTGAATAATTTGGGTGCCCATTAAAGTGACAGAGAAATGTTACACACAAGAACCTTGTAAAACCTTCCCAGTTTTGTGAGTTTGCTGTGACACTGCTGTCCCAGGCTCTGTCTTCCCTCTTGAGCAAAGATTACTTGTCCAACTAACATGAACTGGTCTTTTAATATGTACATGAAGCACTGCCACAAACTGGTGAAACTAAGAAGTTATACCAGTTTGTCTAATCTAGATTTGACCTGAAGATTCTGGGGTTAAAAACTGGTATAATAAACCATTGTAGAGGTTTATTGCTTAGTAATACTTTACAACTTTTAAAGAAATCTGCAGCAGCAATATATACAGCTCAGCCATTACTTTTAAAGTGGAAGACTCCAAAGTGTAACTCTGTCTCTGGCGTGCAAAAGCCAGGAATTGAAAAGAGTGAGTAGGATGGCAATATAAGAGAAAGAATCACAGTTAAAAAACTGTCTGAGAAAATACTGTTTAAAGTCAAGGTTACAAAGTGCATGCTTTTCTGCTGAGGCCCAAACTTGCTTTCAAATTAAAGGCTCACATAAAAGTTGTGTCTGTGATGTCTAATATGCAGTAATTGATTCTTCTAATTCCTAGAGGAGCCCTCTCCGTTGAAGTACAATTGAACTTCGAATTACTTTACTGTTACAGTTCAAGAAGTTGTGTTAGCCTAGCACGGAGTAGTACTCAGTGGGCTGCAGATACATACAGAAAGTTTAGACCCTTTTCACTTCTTATTTTCATGCCCTTTGGATGCTAAGTAGTGTGATCAACAGCCTCTCCCACCTTGTACTTAAGATGCTTTCATTTTGTACGTGCATAGCAGCAGAACAAGAGAATTCAAAATGGTATAGTTTACTTTTATTCAGACTAGATTATGGGTTGGTTTTTCTTTTCTGCTTTCTCATCGGGTTCCTAAGAAATCACCTGTAATCACCCATGTAATATCAAGGCTAATGCAATAGCCTGGTTTTCATTTCTGGAAAAAGCTAGAATTCTGATGGAGCGTTACCTTATCTATTGGAGGAAAATGTATTTATAAGCCTCTATATGGAAGATTATATGAAGATAAATTGTATCTCATCATGTGATGTGCACTGTTATGGATTATAGAAGTAGTGGCCTTACAACTGCCTTACAGAATAGTTTCTTAGCATTATTAGAGGTCATAACTTTAGTTGCCAGTTCTATGAAAGATTCTGGCTGTAACTAACAAACTGTGTGCATCTGTATTTGCAACGACTATCTTGATAGTTTCACATATCAGTTCAATAAAACTTCTTCCACTCAGGGGAGACATTTGGGCAGAATATCTCAGTGACATTCTTGCCATTCCCATTACCATCACTACACACTCAGAGCAATATATGTTTTAAAAATTGATTGAGTGTGTATTTACAACATAGATCATGAAACATGTTTTTTTAATGGTGAGAAACTCCCAGTGATGCATTCTGTGATCTGCAGCATTGATTTGGATTCTTTGATTTTAGTGCTACAGACTATAGTCATAAAACTTTTAGACCCTTAATGTCATAGGGTGCAGCTTCTTGACACAGAATGCTAATGTAAAAGGAGATAGCTACTGTAGGCAAGAGCTCCCAATCCAGTGAAAACCAAAGGCTTGCGTTAAATATAGCTGAGTGTGTTTTCTTAACATATTAAATATAAAATACAAAGAACTTCATTGAAATGACATAATGATATATAAAATCCCTGATGCAGGTAGACTCAGTGGGTTGCTTTGGCAATGTGAAGAACAGGTGTTTGGTTTAGGTAGCTCCCTCACCTCCCTTCAGGAAAGGTTTGGTGAGCATCTATTCTGAAAGGGTTGTCTAAAGACAGGTAAAGTGAATTCTCTGCCCCTTCGTTTTTGACTAAAGAGAGTCTAGATGCTTGACCTAGACACTTAAACACTATTTACCTCACCTTCCTTTGCTAATCGAAAGGCAAGTCTCTTCTGGTTATGTGTTATGTCTTCTAATAGGTTTATACAGTTATTTAGCATGCTGCTGTACTTAGTTCAAGGTTTTGGTAAAAGCAAGAAAGAGGTGATATCTTTCATGCTCTTAGTACAGCATAAAGTTCATCTTCTATATCTTTCTGGTCTAGCTGCCATCTTGGTTCTTAAGAATTAGTTATTTCTGACAACATAAAACTGTGTCTGAAAATGAATTCCACCCTGTGACAGAGGAAAAAAATGACACAGGAAAGTGAGTGAGGTACCAAAAAAAGTGTAAGTTTGGCTAGACAGCTGGAGTGCCTTTTCCAAGTGTAGGAATGATGACTGTTAAGTATTTTTCCATGGAGGTGATTATAGTGAACAATATCAGAAATCTTTTAACTCTTATAAAAGAGCCCTTCAAACATCCTAGGTGTATTAGAGTTCACTTGGATATAGAAAAGTCTTGACATATCTCACTGCAGTGAGATTACTGTCCAAAGTTATCTGGAATCTTTCCAGTGCAAAAATTGCGTTTAGAAATGGCTGAAATTGCTTTGTTCTAGTTCTGTGGTGACTAATCTCAGCTGGGACATTCAAGGCAACACTACTGTGGACTTAAGCATGTGAACACGGTTGGCAGTTGCAGTTGACTGCTTTTTCTTCTGAAATTCACTCCTCCCGTTGGCACAATAACATTTGGTCTTCTCAGTTCTTAGAGCATCGGTCAGACACTGACTATTTTTCACTAAGTTTGTATTTTCTTTTTTGAGAGAAGGGGGACAGCTAATTGTGTTTGTTTAGGGGAATGCCTTTTCTTTGTAACAGAAAGACTGAATTAACAATGCTGAAGTGTGTGTTTGTTTAGGAACTTGCACTGTCTTTAGTGCAGCAGTAGGTTGATAATTTGGCAATGTGAGTGAGGAAGGAGCTTGTGCTCTTTGTAGCACATTTTCTCCTGACCTTGTGTTCTTACCCTGTGGGACTTACAGAGCTGTAGCTGGGTCAGACTTGTCTGTAGACTGCCTTGCAACTCTACCTAACACTTAATGTTGTTACCTATTCCCCCTGATATGTGGAATGAAGGGCAGAGCAAGAAACCCACTGGAGAGAATGATAAAGGAGAAACTCTGCAAAGAAGTAAGATACCTTAAGCTGATGATCTACTGGATTTACAGTGCCTGCTCAGGCCTATGCCTGCGAGCAACCTTTTGTGGTGTCTCCTGTTCAGGAGTGAATTAACCTTCCCATCTGCTGTGAGTGGATTTCAGCTCTGAATGTTACTCTTTCAAAAGTTTCTTGCTGCTCACCAGTGCCAAAGCTGTTAACAAGAGTGTGCCCACTGGCCAGGCTGGGGCCTCAGGAAAGGCTTATGGTAAACCCTCATGACATTGCTGCATTCTCTGCAGGTGGCCCAGGAGTTCCTACCACCCATCCCCTCATCATGCAGACCCATTGCTGGGTTGTAGTAGCCATTAGGGTGGTAGCTGCTCCACACTAGTTGGGGATACTTGGATTGCCATCACCTTCCCATGCTTTTGGGATCTTCAGCTGTAGCCACAGTGGTAGGATAGTTGAATGGAAGAGATGTAGCTCTAGCAGGCTGTCATTTTTCCAGCTGTTCGCAGCAGCTCAACAGCTGATTGAAAAGACATTTACTCCCCTCATGTGAATAACCTTGAGGGATCAGAAAGTCAATTGGGCAAAGCTCAGTCAGTCAGTGCCAGATGTGTGTCCAGGAGCCACTGCGAGGATGCCATTATCAAGAGGAGCTCCTTGGTGGTGTTTTAGGGAGTGGTAGACAGCTGCAGCAACTCAGGGCAATTCAGAGCTTGTGAGAGTGGTGCAGAGGTTGCCTGGCACACAGTTATTGGGATTTTAAAAGCTCTGTTTGCCTCTCCTTTCCAGAGCGATGCTAAGCCCACATCCCCCCCTAGTTTTTAGTGTGTTGTGAATAGAACAAATGTTACTTTAATTGTAGTTTATTAGTTACATCTGCTGCCAGGGTGGGGAATGGAGACCCTTTCTTACCTTACAAAACATTATATACATTCCCTGGAAGCTGCTCTATTAAATAATAGAGCCCGAGGCTAATTCTAAAGGTAAAGATTCAGAGCTGTTTCTCCTTTGATCTTCCCACAGATACATACTTGGCTCCCTAGATCTGGCCGCTGTCTAAAGAAATTAAGAGCAACAGTATTTTATTTAAAGCAGTAGTATACCATATGCAAGGCCAGAGATGCTCTGTGTGATACTCACAAAATTGGGTTTCTGTCTGCTTTTTTTCATTCCCTTTAATCGATAAAAATATGATTTCCCCCTAGTTCAAAGGAAATTGAATTTTCACATAGCAGGGGAAAACAAATGCCCTTCAGCATTGCTATCGGTGAATTGGGGCACCAGATGTCTTTTAAACAGGTCCAGCATATTGTCTATTCATTTCCAAGTCACCCTTTTATGCTTCTATTTATTTTAGGCAGTTATGCTTTGACCCAAAGACATAATCCTTACGGAATTAAAAATCATGTGCCTTTTTTTAGGAAAAAAGCTGAGTCTGATTTTATGGAAAAGACTGTAGAGAATGAACCTAATGGGAAATTAGACAGTAGTATTTGATGACTGTAAATGTATTTATTTATAACAGCTAATCTTGGTGGAAATGAAGAAATAACTTGAAATAATTAACTTTACTATTTATAAAAGAGTCTCTTTTATCCACTGTGAAATGCAGTTACCTCTAGGATGAAATGCAGTGGCTGCTAAACAGCATATAGACTTTTAAGAGTGAAAGGGAAGAACAAATGTGCATTTGACAGTGGGGAAAATGCAGCATGGAAGGGAAATGTTTTCATGAAAATGTTGCCCCTTTTTTGTTGAAAACATATTTTTAACTGACTCTTGTAGTTATTCAAACTGGAATTTAGTCAATAATAGTAAAATGTGTCTCTGGCATTGCAAGATGCACCCTGACATTTTCAATAGCTTCAATACAGAAAAAGCACTTACTTTACAGTAAGAAAGAACATTTACCCACTGAAAGATAAAGGGCTTAATTTTCTCCTCACAAAGACCAGTTTTACTGATTATTTCACTGGAGCTATTGCAGACTTAGAACAGTGCAAGTGCAGGAGGAAACAGGGCCATCACTCCAGCAGCATCGGGACAGAGGTATTGCACACTGAATTAATAACCCTTTTCATAAAGTCAGGCAAAGAAGGAGTGACAGAGGGGTTGCCGGACTGTTGATGAATTCTTTGACCATGTGCAGTGTATCCTGGAGCCCCTGTTAAACCTTTATATGTGTTGAGAGAGCAAGAGAACAAATGATATTGCAAAGAGTACTTTGCCCAATAAAATAGCAAGATCCGTGGTGCTGTTGCACTATCACGAATGTCAGTACACAATTAGGAGTCAGTTTATTTATACAAAATGATTTACTGAGCTTGTTGAGTGAAGTTTACAGTTTATAGCAAGAGACCTATTGAAAGATAAACTACCACATCATCTGTGATTCATATACTCAAAAATTCTTCTGCTTAAATTAGATCACTAAATTAAAACACAGTGTATGCTATTCCACATATAACTGTTACCCTCAGATCAATCCACAACCAACCAGTATTATTTAACTTGCATGCTGACTGAAAGCTGGAGGGAGACTGAGTCTTGATAAATTGAAAAAAGGCAGCAAAGTGATTTTAGTATCTTACCATAGTTGATTAAATGTGTGAAGCTAACTATGAAAATAATCTTCCAGGAGAGATGTTGTGATAGCGGTCACGTTGTGTCATCGATTTGTATTAAATGCTAAGGAAGAGAGAGAACTTTGAAGATTTGCTTTTCATTATGGTGTGAATTGATGTTCAGCTGCTAAAATGAAATAGGTTTGCGTAAGAGTTACCACTGTCAAAAACCATTTGGAATTTCATTCTGTGCAGAGAAATTAAAATTTTGAGTGATTATGTGAAAGACTTTCTCTTCTGAAGTGAGATTATAAACCCACAACTTTCACTTGTTACTGGATCTTTAGATCAGGTGAAATGATTAGTTTTTAAAATCTCACCCCAAATGCTTTTTAAGTGACTTGATGAATTATTATCATATTAAATTCAAGGAACTATGGTGATGCAACTGTATGCTTAAGATTTTAACTGCATGTAAAGATACTAAAAGTTATGGGTTGTACAGCTAATATAAGTTAACCGTCTGGGTGCAAACATACAAGAAATATTTATTTCAGTTTATAAAAAGCAGTGTAACTAAGTACACTGGGCAGATACACTGTTAATTACATATCACAGTACAGTCTGATCTGATATCAGGAGCAGAACACTCAAAATTCAGGATCTCTTGACATTTTTCATTCATTTCCATAACAATCAACCACTCTAACCACTCAGTGTTGGAGAAAATAATGACACTGGACAAGGACTGAGTTTTTCAGCAATCTTTCAACATCCTGGGTTCAATTAGAATAGAAGAATATATTCTGAAATCATGACTTGTCCTTTGAACTAGCATCTGCAGATGCACATGTCCGATTCCCATTGGCATGAATTTCCCAGATAAGCTCAGCTAAATTTCATAAAGCAGAGCAATTTTGAGGGGTCTTAAAGTTATGACTGTTAGGTTTTCTAGCTACAGTATTTCACAGCATTTGAATATTGCTAAGTGGTTCCTGTAGGAGTTATGGGCCTATTATTATAACTGCATTCTAGAAATAGAGAATTTGGCCATACTGCTTTATCCTCTTAGAGCTCTTAGAACAATCGGATAGTGGAATTCACCGCAAGACCCTAATGGACATTGTAACTGTAGAGCTGAATGACTCGATCAGTAAAAAGCTGTCAGATGGTGATGCACCATAGAAAATGCCTAGGTAAGCTTTTGTGCATTTAAAGCTTTTAGCCTGATTTTGCACTGTTTGCAGCTATTATCTATTTTAGAAGAAACAATAAAACAACAAAATTGCCCACTTGATGACAGAATCAAATATTGTTTTGCATGTGTATAATCAGATGTTGAGATAAAAGCACAAAATGTGTGCATTCAATTGAATGAATGCCCAGTGAAACAAATGCCTTTGTGTTTTCTTTTCAGAAAGGGTTTCTAGACATGCAATAACAAGCCTTACATTTTTTCACTGACATGCAAGGTCACAGCTTCAGTCAGCTGTCTTACCTTCAAGTCCCAGAGTGTGTTGGTTTTCTTGCTTTTTGAACCTTGTCTCTTTGGTGCAGTGAAACAATGCTATTGGAAAAAACACCAGATGCTGCAAGAAGGCATCTCTGGAAATGGCATGTGTACTCATCATTGCATCTGTATTGACACATACAGATGAGCTTCTCCTCTGAGTGCCTGCATAGATTCCAGGTCAGGAACAGGAGCTTGGTTTTGAGGTGTCAGTAAAGTGTCTATGCCATCATTCCCAGGTATTCAAGGCTGGAGTCTAGATAATAAGATTTCAGGATAAACATGGAATTCTGTCACTTTGTATTCTTGTTCTTGGGCTTCCAGAGTTTATGTTTTCCAGCTGTTTTCCAAAATCATGATGGCTAGACAATATCTGCTTTTTTTACCTAAAGTGAAACCTCCCATCTAGTCAGTGATTCCAGAAAGCAAGGCTCAAAGAATGGTAGTTACTTGCAATAAAACTGTAAAATCTCATAGCCTTGGAGAAGCAAAATACGTTTGGATCAAGTTTTTCTCTATTTCTGTGGGTGGTTTACCATGCTGCAGAGGATAAGACATCCTGGAAAACAGTCTTGCTACATTTTTAATGTAACAGCCTGTGTTTGATTAACTTTCCTTTATTCACTGTAGATCATCTGGGTTAAGGTTATTGCTGACTTTTCCCCTGGACAATCAGTAGAGGCAACGAGTGAGGCAGGAACATGCCTGTTGAGAGATCCTTGAACTGTGCCAAAGGTTCAACTCCCCATGCTCTTCAGGCATGACTATGCTAATAAATTTGCATTTCCTTCCCCAAGCTCACATCCCTTCCATCTTAACTGTAACCTCTTGTACAGTTTGCTTTATTGGCTTGCAGTCACTGTCATGTCCTGTGAGGCTGAGGAAGGTGTTGCGAAGACAATATAGCAAAGTGGAACACTTCAATTTGGACTTCCTTGGAAAATAAAATGGGCTTTCAATAGCTCCAACAACACGGTGCCCTATCCACTCTGCTGCATCAGTTCCTAGTGATAATACATTATAGAAGAGACTGATAAATTTGTTACAGAGCTCAACCATCTGTACATTTCACCAGTAGTAGCTTCTTTCCTTTTATCAGCTCAGCTGTGTTTAATAGCTTTGTACTCAGATGACAATTTAAGTGCTACTAGACCATTACTTTTGGATTATGATCCAGGGACCTGATGAAAAAGAAGCTAAAGTGTTAACTTTAGGAAGGACAAAGGCATACATGTATGAAGTAAAAAATACATTACTGCTTCACATCCTGATGACAAAGGAAGCCATAAACAAACATGAAACAGTCCATATTATTTTTCAAAGACTTTGCCAAGCAAAATGTGAGGGCCTGTATAAGAGGCTTTTAAAAAATCCAATTATTTTCTGGAAATCTTCAGATGTTCACTCTGGGACTGTACCGCTGAAATGCTGAATTGGCTGTGTCACTTTGGCATTACTGGGGAACCTTAGCGTAATTTCCTTTTACACCTATCTTCCAGGATGAATTAGTCCTTTCCAATAACACTGCAGACCAGCTGAAACTGAAAATCAACCTCATATACTTTGGAAGCAGAGCCTTAGATGGACCACAGTGCTACAGTGCTCGCATTGCCATTATGACACTTATTTGAATTTCATTTAAAACAACCTACTGTAATGTTTACATGTCTGTTTATAGCAAGATACCTAAAAAAGGCTATCTAAAGTTAGCATCTTAAGTCTTCATATAGATAAAATATACCCGAGTTTCACAAAGTACACATGAAGCAGTTCCTGTATTTTAAAAACACTTCTCTCCCCCCACATTTTAGTGACATTCAAAAATAAGATGAAAAATAGGGTGATAATTATACAGTAGAATGCATTGATTACCATGCCTGATGCTAGGTACTGAGAAAGAATACACTTTTGAAAATCCAAGCAATTAATTTGGAGATAACATTTATTGATTGTGTTAAAAGTTCTTTTAAGTCGATCTAAAATGTGTCATCCAAAGATGTATTGTTACAAACACAATAGTGAGCTTCGCACTGGATGCGCTGTGCATATAATGGTTTTTGAGTGATCCCAATTACATTATGTATGCACCAAGTCACCTTAAATTTCGCAAAGATATTTTCCCTGGAGGATTGGAACTGTGGCACATAAAAGCCTGGCAAACCTAGCCTTTGATAAGGTAACATGATGGGGAGATCGCTGCAGGTTTCTTTTCTCTCCTGTGTAGCTCTTTCGTCTCCAGCCACAGGTTATGTGGGTCCCTCTCCCTACACAGGTAGGCACTGTTCTACCCCAGATGCCCCCTCTCTGGAGTAATATTTGCTTTCAGGCCTGTCAAGCATAGTTTAGAGAAGAGTGACTGCAACTGTGGCCCAAAGAGACGGTGCACAAATAACAATTAAAGTCTTGAGGCATTGATTGAATATGTTGGAGAGTTGCCACTCAAAGTATACATGCAGGGCACCTAAAACTTGGGATTTTTTTGTTACCCCCCTGAGGTAAGGACTGTTCTGCAGTAGGTATTCCCACAGCAGAACTGTGGTTCAGGGGTTCGTCGGGAAACTCATGGTTAGATTTCAGCCTTTTTCTTCTTTGTTCCCCAAGGCATTCCTGAGCTTCTGAATGTGAATGTTTATTTCCCTTACCTCTTGTTATGAGTAGCTGCATTCCTTTACTGAATAATTTCTAGTTTTGGTGATATCCATGTTTAGTGAAGCCCTTCTTGTTAGACTGTAGAATCACAGCTGAGAGCAAAGTAACGACATTAATCTCCACAATGAAAATGTATTTTGGGACATTAGTGCACATATGGTGAGGATTTTTTAACCTACATTACTGTATGTAACTTTGCAGCTTAATTAATCAATTAGGATTAGTGCAGTTTGTAATCAAGTCCAAGAGTGATTGATGCATGCCATATTAATTGCAGCATTCACATGAAGCATGTCATATACACAGTCATTTTACAGCTGGATTTCACATTGGATTGCTCATAAGCACTTAATGGCAGGAATATTTTAGACTTGCAATCAGGGAAATTGTATTGCACAATATGCTTTATATGTTGTACACCCTGTTTAGATAATAACTCCTCCATCACTGATGTATCCTCTCGCTCCTCCCTCCTGGTTCAATAGTTGGCAAAGTAGTCCATTTTCAAAGGCTTTACTTTGCTGTGGAACAAGAGGTATAATTAAATTGTATCCCAGTAGTGAAGGTTTCTAATGATGATGAGCCAAAACTAATTGTATTGATTTGTTTATTACTGGCTTAGGAAGCTCATCAAACAAATGGACTGAAACTATTTCCATATTCTTATCTGTTTGGTAAATGAGAAACAAACAACACTTCTGTTGCATAGTGTCACAGCATTAATACTAATTCTAAAGATAGACTCAAGCACAGGAAGGGAGGTTATCCCCAGTACAATGCCTGTACAGCTAAGAAATGCCACATTCTTTTCCACATTGTGTGTTGGGATGAACAAAATGAAGTTATTTTCTTTCTTTTTTATTTTAAATATAAATGTTACTACTAATGAAGGTTTTTCTGATGCCAGAACTAGAGAGCAGCAGACTATGACCAGAAAGTGTAAAAGACTGGGGCAAAAGAAAGGACACTGGTATGTTCTTGCCTCCTCACACATTTGTTCCTTGGCCTCTGTATTAAACAAAGCTGGATGAATAATGTCAACTCAAAACTTCTATGAATATTCATTTTAATTTTTAAATTAATCTACTTCATATTCTCACATTAACTCTGCAAACAGTCAAGCAATCACATCTGGTATAGAGGTTTGCAGAAAGTAAATTTTGATATTTCAGGTATATGAGTTTTTGTAGGAGCAGAGTTTTAATTCTGAATGCATAAAAATTCATGTTAATGCTCTCCTAGATGTGGGTCAGACACAAGTTTGTCTGACCTGTGTGAAAAATCACTTTTTTACGTAACAACTTAAAAATGCTGAGCTTTTAATTGCTAAATATCTGTGACCAGTTGTTCTAGCAAAAGGCTGTCCAAGTTCTTTTAAACAGGTACTAATCTAAAACTATTGAAGCCAGCAGTAGTAATTCATTGGCTTGGGTGTGTTTCAGATTGGTCTCCTTATGGATGCAGTTGAGAAAATCCAACTCTGGGAAAGAAGACCAAGTTAATTGAATAAATTGTTGTTTTAATTGAATTTGGGGGACTGATTGTGTTGATGCTGTGAGAATGTGGATTCCTCCAGAGTGACATGTTGAGTTGGGCCATGTTTTGCTCTTACAGTAATTCTACCAAAGTGGCTACCTTTATCAATTTAGAGTCTGAATGTGCTTCCAGGGGAAGCAAAACCAAACCTTTTATTCTTAGGAGTCAGATGACATTGACAACTGATATTTATACCTGTGGAATCATCCCATTCATTTTCTGAAATACAGCTGGTGTCAGAAGACAGAGTGGGACGTCAGGCAAAGTTGTTAGGGAGACCTTTACATTGAGTCCCAAGGTTCAGAAAAGGCTCCCTTGCTTTCTAAACACCTTCTCAGAGGGGAGTTTAGGTGTAGCTGGATCAAGACCTAATCTCAGACTTGGTCAATAGTTTATGTCTATTATATGGGTAATCAATCCTTATACCACCTTGTCCTCAGGATTAAAGTTGGTAAACTATTTATAAAATAAAGGGTTTCTTATAGTTGATAATGACAATAATGATAGGTAATTATGATGAGGCTAAAGGACTTTAATCAGAACAGCTACTACATGGTATAAATGCCTATAACTCCTATTCACTATAATTTAAAGCTAACTTCATAATTATTTAGTAGAAATTGATATCCATGTTGATGATCGTGGACAATTCTCTTTCACTTATGCTTAAGGAGTAATCTTGAGGGGCATCCCCAGTCAAGGGAGGAATTTCTACACACTCCTGTTAAAATATCTTCCTTTGAAATGTAGGACTAAGCTTTTATAGTATAGCAATTGTCTGTCAGTCATTTGTTACCTGGCTAGATTTACTAGCTCAGTGAAACATGAATGGTAGCAATAACTCATCCAAAGATAAACTGTCTTTCACTAGGATAAGCCACTGTCACCATTCAGTGGTACCTCTGTCAGGAAACATCCAATTTCATATCCTTGTTAGGTTTAATTTTATGGAGTTGAGTCAGACTGGTCTCAGCATTCTTCAGTCATAAAAACAGCCTGACCCCCTTCATTGTTGGTAATTTACATGAGTAAGGTGGAATTTGAGCTGGTTTGCCCCAACTTAGGCAGTGTCCTGCTACAGCTACCTTCCTCTTGCACTCAACTGTGTATTTTCAGCCACAAATGTTTGCTTATATGCTGTACTATACAACACATTGTGGCACCTTCTGTTCAACTAGCAGGTTTTTGTCCAAAGAGGATTCAGTAAGTAAGTTGGAGTAGAATTACCCTTACATCCCTTGAGGAGCTGATCCTGTCAGCTTGGCAGAGCATTGCTCAGACTGCCTCGCTGCATATTATGTCTAGACTGTGGATAAGTTAATAACACTAGAAGAGTAGAGCTTAAGGTAGAGGGAATTATACACCACAGTTATTAAACTTTGACCTTTATGATGCTTTAAAATCATAAAAGATTTTAAAATAGCTGTGCCATAGCATTTATATCAGTACCTCTTCAAATTCCAGTTTCTGCATGTTAAGGACTGGTAGTGCTGCTTTCCTTTTAGTTAGGTTGTCTGTGGAGGTCTGCTGGAAATATGGAGTTCCATCTGTGGAGATGGAATCTGGACTGCTGCAATGTGAAGCATCCTGTCCTCTCTGTTCTGACTTTTGAATTCCCATTGCACAGCCACAGTGCTTTTCATGTTTCAGCATTAGCCTCACAGCCCTGGAGCTGGTGGATGGAATGGGCAGCAACTCTCCCATTTTACAGATGAGAAAACTGAGGCACCTGCTTTTTTGTCACCCAGAGTCTTGTGCAATACACAACAGAACTGAAGAGATTTAAAATCTTACTCAGAAACCTACATTAGGAGATTTAGCTTTCTTGCTCCTTCTGAATTCATCGGAGAGAAAGCCTCTTTTCACAGCTATTGGAGTCCTTTTGAGAGTCATCAGAGAGAAGTGATTAAAAATAGAGGCCTACTTAGGGGCTCTGAGTTGTCTTGTGAAGTTTTTGCTCTTCAATGGCTGTAGAAAGCCTCAGGAAAAGTGTCTCAATTAAGCTGTGTGAATATTCTCTCTCCTCATGCTATCTTATGCTCTAATTATAAACCAACCTTTCTTCCCTGTTTGTTGCATTGTTATGCATAGGGAAGAAACACAGGTATCAGGAACAAAAATTTCAAACTCTAGACCTCTGATCTGAGCCTACCTGTTAGCAAATATCTCAAAGGCACGTGTTTTTCAGAGTGAAGATTTAGATTTGTCTCATTTCAAAGACACGAGACCCTTTGCAAAATGTGAACAATCCCTGGTTTAGATCTCATATATCGCTGTCTTTCCTTGTCCACATAGGGCTGGGTAAGCATAAATTTATCTCTGGGTATAAGAATTCACCACCACCCATAACAAATTGACATTCATAGTGAAAGAAAGATGCTTTTTTGTTACATCAAACATAGTGTTTTTCTCCCAAGCTGTCTGAAAACCTGCCTATGCATTTGTGCGCACACGCCATTATTTTGTTTAATATTTACAAAACTCGTGGAAGTTTCAACATTTAAAATTGCAGGTGAATCAGAGGTCTTAAGAGCACTAACGAGTCAATCCTGAAGAAGCCATTTCCATATGCTATGTCCTTTAACAGAAGTTTGAGTTCAAGCAAAAACAATCTCCCAGCCACTTAGTATGCAGACATTTGCATGTGCCCTCCAGCTGCTAAGCTTTGCTCCAAAATTCAGCTCCATGGCCACTCCACACATTAACAATACAAACTCTGAGAATTCAGGGTTTTCTTTCACCTTGCAATAGTAAAACTATAAATGATGAGGTTGGCCCCACAGGTACACAGCACATGAATTGAACGCCCGAGTTCTAAAGCGATCAGAGAAGCGCTCAGCACCAGCAGGGGAGCAGCCATCACTTGCAAGAACAGATTTTCTGCATGCAGTTTAAAAGATCCAGTGTCATTTTATTTCAGCTCTATTAGAAGAGCAAAAAGTAAAACCTTCAAGCCTTTGAATAGCATTCAGGTTTTTTGATTTCACTGTTTTATGCCTTTGCATTTCTTTCATGTTGCAGAGAAGTGAGTGTTGGAGTGCAAAGCAGTTCTCAGAAACATAAGTGGCTATTTGCTTTGCCCCCTGTACCTCAGAACAGAAGAAAGGTACTAGCAGGGTCTCCTTGTAATACGAAGGAGCAAGAGAGAGAAGTTTTTCACCTGCCAAGGCTGTGTAGCAGAAATGACCCTGTCTGTGATTCACTGGGAAGCAGCAGATATTCCAGGGAGAGTGACACCCCCACGGTTAAGATATGAGCTTCTGAGAGTGCTTATTCCACAAACATTCTTGGAAAGTAAAAACCTTAGAGATGGGATTTAATATCAGCAAAGGCTGATCAGGGCTCCCATTAGGTAAGGGACACTTTTACTTCCTGTTGCTCTAACAGCAAAGTACACAGTCACCTGAGAGCTTTTGAAAATCCTATCTTTTGATGCTGTGATGTTTGTAAACATGCAAACAAAGAGGGGTGAGAGTAGGAACAGAAGTGCAAGGGATTTTATTTCTGAACCTATTGACAAATACCTTTCGTTCTGTTTATTCACTTCTTCCCTCAATGAGAAAGTAGATAATGCCAAGGATCTTTATGAAACCAACTGAAATTTTAATATTGCACCAAAATCTGAAATTTTGTGCCTTAAATTTCACTAAGATTGATATGGTGAACAGGGGTTAGTGGAGGAGACATGAGAAAACAACAGAAAAAAGCCCTGAATACAAGGGCAGTTAGAGATGACAGACAGTGTTTTAAAGATTAGCTTGGTCTTGAAAAGCAAAACACTTCATGTTCATGGAAACCTGTGAAATGAAAGAATCAAACACTAATAGTTTTCCATTCTTACTACCATAAAAATGAAACTTCAACTGCCCATAATATAGCTACTGTCAGTGGGAACAGGTCATGTCTCGCTACCCTGCAGATGAAGCACCTAAACTGCCTCTTCCTAAATGTATCCTCATGGGTAGCTCAAAAGCTGAATAGCCTCTGTGAGGCTCTCAGGTGCAGTTTGCAAAGTCACAGTCATTGTACCAAGACTCCTTTCAGCATGTTTGAGCACCCACTCCCTGGGGGATCACAGTGAGTCTTAATGCAGACTGGGTAGCAAGGTGCATGGGGACAAGCCTGATTTGGAGGTGACCTGTCCTCCTGCAAACCCAGGGGATTTACATGCTTCCAGGTCTGCCTGTGCAAAGCCAAAAGCTCACTTTCCCAGTGAAATAGCCAGTGGTAATTCTTCCCCTATTTAGCTTTCACTGGCTTCTCTGAAAACAAGTGAACACTAATGCTTTCTTTACCTTCCCGTTGCAAAGGAGAAATCTTGGCCTCAAGTCACAGCTGTCTGGCTCTTTTCCTCTTTATTTTTGTTCTTACCCAGCCTCCTCCTGCCGATTATCCAGCTTTGCTGTTGTAGCCTGAATAATTCAGGTGGAATGAACTGATTTGAAACAAGGCGACAGTGTTCCACCACTTGTCCACTTAAGTTATTCACAAATTGTCTTGGAGTAGGACCTTTGCTCTGACTCTTAAATCATGACAGTGTTTCAGGTAGAGTTATGACTGTATAGGAAGCAGGTGTGTTCAGTTTCAAATACGCAGGCATGGAATACATTCACATTTTTTCTTTACTATATAACTGAACATGTATTCTTCAATTTTAAGTGTGGCCTGACACTAATGAGTCATGCCATTGCACTAAATTCTCTTCAGCTTTTTTTTACATTTGTCTTCAGTATACTTCATATTATTAGCTGCTCCCATTAGTTCTATCTGCAGTTCAAGTTACCACATTGATGTTAAGCCAAGATGGGCATTCTTAAGTGCTGTAGAGTCAATGTCTTATTTTCTAAAAATGTTAGTTTCACTCAAACTTCCATCAATAACATCTTTAAAATCCATTTGCAATGTAAATGACTCAAAGGATAATCCATCCTGCTGTGTTCTAGAACACTTCCTTCTTATTTAATTGCCATAGACACTTTAGTTACCAATTAAACTTTATTGTTTATGATGTTGCATTTCATTAATAATTGTGAAAAAAATTGTATGTTGCAGCATATTTCTTGCATGTTAATGCCACTATTGGGGTGCAATTCAGAATTTATGGGGAAGAGTTAATCTCAGAAGTTTCAAGACTGCACTCTTACAACTATATAATGAAACTGCCCCCCAAGAGTAGTCTTGAACAGAGAATGCTTCCTCCAAACAAGCACTTAGTTTGAACTAAGTTTTTAGGCTCAGGGGCTACTAAGCCTATTCACCCAAAACCTGTAATTAAAGATATTAAGGAAACATAAGGCTGAAGCTTTAGCACTAGGTACAGGAAGGGAATGAGAAGTGTCTTTGAAGGAGAGAAGCTGAGAAGCCACTGAATAGATAGTGTATAGCACAGGTCTCTGATGAGGAAGGTACCTTAATTTCTGAGTAGATAAGCTTTATGCCTTCCAGCCCCACGGATTCAGGGAAAAGATCATTTAGGTTCAGAAGCTCTCAAGCCACTCATTAGGGGACCTCCCTGTCCCCACTGTGCCCCCTCCCTCCGTGATATCATTATGGCCCATTATCTTTAATTCTACCTCTAGTAGTACCAAAATAGCATCCAGCCTGTGCTGGATCACCCATAGAAAATGGTGCAATGCAGTGCTGCTGTTATTTGACAGTACAGAAAGCCACATTGATCCAAGTTACTTTTTACAGCAGAGCATGTTTATGCCAGGATTTCTTCCTAGTGAAGCTATGTTTGCTTCCTGGTGCAGAACAGAGACCCTGTCCCTTCTGAGACTCCTGGACAAAAATCATTAGGGATGAGAGCAATGAGAGTCACTGGCTGTAATCTCTGTTGCTTTCCACCCTGGAAGGGTGCCTCATAGGCAGAGGTTTCCCTGGAAGACCTTCGCTCACTGTTGGATGCAATTACAGCACATTCTCTCATTTCTAAATTTCAGCTGTACCTGCTGTTGAATAAACAGGCTAGACCAGTCTCAAACATTATTTATTAATAGAAGATGATTCTTTTTTCGAAATACAGAAAGTAGAATCCTCCTCTAGCCTGCCTGGGCCAAGTAAAGGTAAAGAATACAGTTAAGTGAGACAACTAATTTTGTATCCTCATTGTATCCACTGTTGCTCCAGACCTCAAGTACTCACTAGTGGCGCATTCAGCACCACCCTAAAGATACTAAACAATTGGCACAGACTTAACAGTTTTTTTTTTCTGGATCCAGAATAATTCTTTCAGGTTGAAACTGCATTGAACTGATCATGCTAGCAGAGCAGCCCAGTGCCGGGCAATCTGCCAGTCTGCAGTGTGCAGAGTACAGGATTTGTCCTGCAGCTAAACAATAGCTCTCCTTCACATCCACATCTCTCATGATGCAGCCTTTTTAGCTCAGAAGGAAACTTTGGTCTCCTAATGACTTGCAAGTCTAACTTGGCCATGTGATTAAGAATTATTTCTTTTGTGCTATAGCACAAAAAGAATTCAAATAGATGTGATAATGGTATTGCATTCAGCATGAAAAGATCATTGAATGTAAACGTGGAACAAAATGTACTTCTGTCTGACAGAAAATTGCATTTAAAACTTGTTGCTACTTTGCTGCTTTTGTATAATGCTTCAACCCCAGACCCTGGATCTCAACATAAATGTGCTGGCGTTTCAGACAAAGAGTCAGAGAACATCTATTATCTCCCAAAAGCTGAGAAATTCTGGAAGGTGCATTAAGACATGATGGGATTCTTCCCTTTGTGACTTCCAGAAAGTCACAAAAGAGATTGTTTTGGGATAACAAATTTTTAAAGAACACTTTGTGTAGCAGGATTATGTTGTGATGTTTTTTGCACGTGCTGGCAGGGCAACAGATCTTCTGCAAGGGGAAAAAAGGGAGAAATGGGGAGAGAATAAATGCTGGATTAGGAGTTCTGGCTAGAGTTACTAAATGTCACCACAAATTAACAATTACTTTTTATTTGTCAGCCATTGTGCACAAAGCACAGTGAAAATATAACTAAGATTTGCACACTTAGGTACCAAAAGTTAGATATTCACTTTGGAGTTTGACAGTGATAAGATTTCCCAAGGTACATCTGGCATTTCTGTTCCCATAACTGCATGTTTTCCTTGTGAAAATCTTCCCCTTAATAACTTGCTTTGGTTTAAATGAATTCTGACGTACACCCACCTCACTGGTAGCTGTGGGGTGTCCATAACTTCAGAAGGTCAGGCTTCTTGGATAGACATTTCTTGCACTGTTTTATTACTATGCAGACAGGAGACATGGAACTTGTTTACACTTCACTCCACTAGCTGCATATCTATATTTTGCTTTGAACACTTAGTGCTACACAGGTGTATTCTTCATTCAGAAAAGCAGAGGAATAGTGAGTATTAATCATCTGTATCCATTTTCTGAATATAGAATGATTCTTATAGGTCATGTGTACAGTAGACTCAAAATACTTCATAACAGATATTACTGCTGGTCTACTGAAAAACAGTGAATGAAAATTCAAAACTCATTTTTAAATGGAAATGTAAGTATAAAAAATGGCTGATGACACAGCTTGTAGCATTCTGCTTTGGAAATTACCTTTATTATTTTGCAATGAAATTGAATTTTCAACTGTCAAAAAATTCCCATAAAATGGAAAGCAAATTCTGGCCCTATCTTTTTCTTCCAGCACACTCTCATCACTCCCAGAAAGACCTCATATCCCTCACGGGGGACCGTAGGTCTTCTGTTTCTCTTTTGAAATATATGTTCTACACCACTGTTGATATTCCATAAAATTCAAGCGCTGGGCAGTTTTTCTTGTCCAGACTAGAGTGCCACTCTGAATTACAGCTACGATCTTCACTTGGTTTTGTAGATTTCAGCAGATTTTTAATGAACACCTTTTTGGGGAAAAATACTAAACCTATTTTTGTCTTAATCCAATTACTTTGATAGCTACAGAGTAAGATGTATTTTAAAGACACCAGGACCATATGTTATACACATATTTTGTAAAGTCATTCTTTTATGTTTAAAAAGATCCAACAAAATAGTAAGTTGAAACAGAGAGAGTTTAAGCTGAGATACCAGCATGTGGAGGTTATATCCATGCATGCACTAAATATTTTTTTTTCTCCTTGAAGATGTATTGTGTCATCTTGAGCTAAGGAAGCTCCCTAATATTCAATCCTGCTCTTACCAATTCAAACCCCTTTCCTCTGCACAACCTAGTACCAGCTCTCCAAGACAGGCATTCTCTGCTACCTCTCCTTGCTTGTAGTCACACTTCCAGCTTATTCCAATAACTTCCAGAAGAAGATCCTGTGAGATACAGGCTGTCCTGACAGTAGCTTTTCTTTGGGGAACAAAGAGCCTCATCTTCTTTATGCCTCAAGCTAGCAGTATCTTGAGTCCCCTGATACCTCCCAAAGGCAGTTCAGATTGGGTTAGCAGCTGAGCCATTAGACTGACAGCAGAAAACAGACTTTTCTTTAGACAGCACAAGAAGTGTGCAGTGATACACGGTAACCTCCTGAATGCAAATATGTGTGACATTTTCCTTTTTGCAGTTTTCTGAGGAAGTAGCAAGCCAGGTCATTGTAATTAATTGGTAAACATCACACTGTATTATATATGAAATTCATCTCCTCGAACTCAGAAGCGGGGTGTTAATGCAATACTCCTCACTGTGATGTTTGCTTTCTGATATGTATGATGCTGTGTTCTAAAATATCCGTATCCCAGTCATACCATACCAGTGTTATTAGCCTGAATATATGAGAACAAAAAAAGACCAGGAAGAAAGTTAATTTCACTTTTGGTTTTCAATTGTTATGCACTGTAACAGAATGTGAATAACCTCATTACTATACAATTTTTGTGTGTCACATAATGACCTCTATACTAAAGACCAAAGTTTGCATAATTGAGGAGAGACTCACCTACAACAGTGCTGGAATTCATTAGCATAACTGAAATAATGCTAAGAAAATAGTATTTGATGTCACCTATTTAAACTGAAGCATAGAGTGTTTTCTTTCCTCTGGACTTCTTAAAGGTATATGCTCATGATGAGGAACACGTTTTATTGAATCTGGCAAACAGTGAGAGATGATCCTGTAATTCATCAGCTATTTACATAACAAATGGAAAAGGTCTATTCTTATGTAGTCTTGCAGTTTCTTGCAAGTATCAGTAAAGTATATGTTACTTAATGAATTTATCTTTAGAGGCAACACATTCACATATTTATCTTGACTTTTAAGTGTTCGTCCTTCATGCTAGGCTCTCTGTAGTAATTAAAATATACCATAAATCATATCTACTGTAATTACCAAAATACACTGTAATTATTCATTGATCTTTTGCACCTATTAAGTAACTATTTCAAAGCTGAGTTATTTTGGTATTTCTTGAGACAAGCCTACTGCAGAATGCTAGTAATTCACTTAAGATTGCAGCATAGATCAGCTCTTGAGTGTTTCATGTCTTCTCCTTCTCCCCACTGTAATGTTATGGCAATTCTATTGACTATCATTTTAAAAATCACTTTCATCAATGACACCTGAATCCTGAATGCTGTTCCAGCTGGTGACAATATCCTGTGGTATGCAGTTATCGAGGATCACTCTGCAGGCAGCTATTCCTTTCATCTTACACTTTGTCTTTACCATGACTGCAGAGAGAAATTTTACATGAACTGTGGGAATTCAAACCTGAATTGGAAAAAGGAACAACTCTTATCTGAAACCTGCAGGTAGTTAAACCTACTTCAGTGCATCTGCTCAGAATGAGAGCTGTGAGCCCAATGGTAATAAGTACAAGTATACAAAAACAATCTGAAAAAAGGCAGAATAGTTCTCGCCTTCACTGAAGGTCTGAGTATCCACGTCTGAATGGGTGTAACAGGGGTTTCACGAGCCTTGGGACAAATGCACTCATCATTGCTAACTACATTTTCCAAGCTTTTCCCTTTTCACAAGTATAAATTCTAGCTGAAACACAGGCACCTTGCCAGTTTTTTTAATATTCCAATTCCATGGCTGTGTAAGACATATGAGGATGTGATTTGTTGTACTGTTATATCAGAGAGTGAGGTGAGACCAAGTCAGTTTATGTAGGGGTCAGGGTTAATTTTCTTACTCTTCATGGGAAAATGTTACACTAGTTTTCTGCAAACTTGAATTTGCACTGGTAGTTATATCTTGCAGCCATGGTGGTGTATAATGTAGCAGTGCTAAATTCTTGTCTTCAGAGATTTATGCAAGTCATTATTTAAAAATAGAGATCTAGGAGTCACAGCTGGCTAATTAATCTGTACTAAGGAAAGCGAAGTGCTTGGCCTTTCAGGCATCCCTGTGATGGCTGTGTAAGCTTGCCATCCTATAGAACTGTCACTTCTTTGTTGTTTCTTTTTTTCACCCCTTTTTCTGTATAAGAAATAGGTGCTGAAACAATCAGCTTAGTGCAGACACAGTTTTCAAATAATTGCATGGATCTAGTTCAGAATTTGAAATGAATTAGAAATAACCAGTGTACATCACCATGGACTGAAGATTTGTTATGCATAAGCCTGTCAGGAATGTAACCAGTCAGGTATCACTTTCAGGTTGCATATGAATATAAATTTACCACAATAATTCATCCTTGTTACCTGATATTACCATGTTTTGCTTTTGATCTTTTCATGGTATTCCATGATATCTATTGTCATATTGCAGTTAATTTTAATAGCCCTATGGCCAAATCTGAAAGCTGCCCAATTGTTAAAATAAGACAAAAAAGGATATATTCTGTCAGTATTATAGTAATTCATACTGTCAGTAAACAGAGAAAGTAAAACCATGTAACCATAATAGCTTGATTGGAAAATGTGATTTTCTCATAAAGACTTGTAGGGTGAGTAGCAGTAGTCCCCAGTTCCCTGTAAACAGAAGAGTAAGTAATGGAATGGCTCAAGTCCACCTAGAAGAATCTTATTGGTTCAAGATTATCTTTTGCAGGTTAATAAGCAATTAATTGATTTTACATCATAACGCCATGCACAGGAATACTCCAGGCTCCATTTGGTTGTAGCCTGAATTACACATACTTCCTGCCATGCTAAACTGGGGATATGCAGTTCACAGGAGTGACTGGGTATCACAATATACTTCACAGCCCAGACTACTGTCTCTTTACTCCAAATGCATAACTACCCATTATTTATTTAGTTATCAGTAACTCTAATGAAGAATCAAATTAATTATGTTCTTTAAAACGTATGCACCTATAAATCGAGGTTATCAGTCTCTATGTAGTCAGGAATTACAGTCTTTAGCAAAAGATTATGTGTAAGATTTGATTACCTATGCTAAGGTTTGAATTTCTAAAACAGCTGCAGGGAGGTTTAGATCTAATTGTAATCACTAAAGACAGTAGGTAGGTACAAAAAGGAGGTTCGTGTCAGATTATGATTCCCTTAGGGGAAAACAAGTGCGAGAACCATAATCTTGCCAAGTCCCACACAGGGCAGTGGAGCTTACTAGCCAGATGATAAAGATACCGACTGAAATATAGGTAGCAAAACATGGGGTTTGTGTACTGCAGTAAGTTTGTATCTAAACTTAGCAAATATTTTGTTACTTTGTGAGCCTGTTTTTAGTATATGTTTGCATAAAGATAGTCCTTTCTTATGTCTTCTTCCTCCCACCCACAGAGCTGGTACAAGCTCTGCAACAGCTGTATGTGTATAACATATTCCAGTACATTCATTTCCAGATGAAGGCAAGTGTATTTGCTGGCCTCTATTCCCTAACTGTTTGGAAATACAATATCCCTGGATCAGTAGACAAGAAACAACAGACATCTTACACCAGTTAGCTTCTATGATGCAGAAAAGAAAGACAGTGATGCACTCAATCAGTTTTATGTCTAGCAAACTTGAATTATAAGCCCTCAATAGTTGCTAGTTTTTATTCTTTATTTGAGCAGCATATCTTATTTATCTCACACATTGCCAGTCTTTCCACTATAAGACTAAAAATCTGTTCTTAGTCAATTCAAATTATACAAATGGCTTGTTCTGACACAGAACTGTGTGAAAACTCTTGTCTTATATCCAAGTTATATCACCGAGCAATGCCAAGCACAAACCGTAATCAAATACCCCATTTAAAGATATTTTTGGTCAGGTAATTAAATGCAGTTGTTCATGGGTTCTGTTTTTTGGTTTTGTTTTTTTTTCCTAGTTAATGCACACATTTAAGCTGACAATTTTTAAAGTGAAGTGTAGTACACAGGGCTTTCCTGTATTTGAAATCAAAATTATTGAGGCCTTTCTTCAGTTCTGACAGCAAGAGCTGTCATTTGATCCAGAGCAGGTTTCTTAGCTTTCTGTCCTTATTGTCAGATGAAAGAGAGAAGAATACTTCTGTAAAAGTATTTATGGATCTGTAAGGTAATTGTGAGAATAATCCTTCATCTTTCAGAGTCTTTTCAAGGGTCTTGATAGAGATTGTGCTAATTACAGTATGACCATAACACTGTAGGAAGGAAAGAAATGCTGGGTAACAGTACTGAGGGTGAATAGTTTTGTTCTCTATCTCCTTATGGTAGACTTAGTCCTGTGTGCCAAAGCTGATGGACGGAGACTCCTTAAATCACATGGGAATTGGATTAGATAGCCCTTGTGATCTAAGGCAAAATTTTCAGCTATGCTTCTAGTGTCCTACATTAGTATTTGTGAAGAGTTCACCCCCTCACCTACCCACGCACCTTGGTGACATTCTTTTCATCTAATCTCCTGTGGGAAATGCGTATTGTCTAATGTTGATATCTAGTTTTATTTAAGGAATTCAACTGTAACAACACATTAAAAAACCCACCAAACCTATGTGGAGCAAACTGGGATGTTTGTCTTTTCTAAAGTGTTAGAGGAATACTGATACGCTGCCTTTTTAATAGTAACTTTTAAATGAAATTCAGCATTAATCTGGTATAGTTGGACCTCCTGGTGGAAACCAGTCCAAAGTAACTTCACAGGGAGAAATGCTGAGCTCAGTAATTATGACTAAGATGACTGGCTTACACTACATACGCTCCTTCCACTCTTCCCTTTCTCTTCACTCTTTGCTCTGGACCATTTATGACAAATCTTATGTAGCCCAAAGTAAACAGTACTGAGCCCAAAAAAGAATGAAAACCCTACAAATAGTAATCAGATTTTTTTTTTGCCAGAAGTAAATGTGTGCATAAATATTATTCAAACTCATAAAATAAATCATGACATGTCCTGGTCTGTTAGTTTTAAATCACCTTGTGAGATTAAAATGTTTATATTAATCTTCAGGGCGAGATGTGCTGCAACTGCCAGAACTTCTTCCGGCAGCAGATAGAGAGATCTTAGAATGACCTCTGGTTACATTTGTGTACTTTTTATTTCTGAAAAATGCAGGGAGGAATGATACAGAACTCTCAGGAGCTCACTTCATGATTAACCATGACGTAATTGACAGAGGAAAACAGCAACAATTCATACAGCCAGTAATTAATCTCTAGCTTTACAGCCTCATTTGCCAACTGTCTCCATATTTGACAGAGAGAGTGACTTGCTGAATGTTTAATTTCCTCAGTGACAGCAAAGGTATGAAATCAGATTTGAAGATAAACATCTTCTGTGGCTTCTGCTTACAAAAAGAGTAGCCAATTAAGTATGCTTGCTTAGCCCTTGCAAATATTTGCCATGGGATTGACATAGGAAATAGAACTTTTTTTCCCTTTCTGCATAGGAGCTCCATCTCACTAGCTGCTCACCCTCTGCAGTATGCATTCAGGGGGACTCCTTATTTCATGCATCTCAACTGTGCAAGTGATTTATTTTTTTTTATTATTATTATTCTTTTGCCTCTGCGCTTTAAGAGCCAAATCACGTGAGATGCTGAATGCCTCCCATGAGGAATCTGCATACCCTAGTGGGACATGAGCAGTTTGACGTATCCCAGGAGATGATTTGCACCTCTTGGGGTTGGTAAAACACGTAACTCAGCAGGTAGAGAGCAGTTGCAGTGAATTCTTTCCAGAAACAGTTTCTCCCTATAGGATGGGGAAAGATTTTTGTTTGCATGGTTTTCATGAAGAGGCAAACTTGCCTGTCTGACCTGCACCACATACTGCTGAGCTGCAGCAGAAAACTTCTCCTCTCTTCCCAGCCCTGAAAATTTGAGATTCTGTCCACATTCTGCGTCCTCTGGACAAGTCAGTCTGCAACAAACCAAGAGCTGCAGCCCAGAAATGAGAGAGGAATCTTACCACAAAAAAAAAAAAAGAAATTAAATTTGTGTCCTGCTCACTTGCATTTGATTTTTAAAGTAAATACACTTGAGATGTTTCCCATTTAGTACTATTGAAAAGGTAGTTTCTTGACACGGTTTCATATAAAACAATCAGCAACGTGGAATCAGGCAGCTGTATATATAATAGAACTATGCTTGTCAGAATCTGCTTTATTAAGTTGGAGTTGGTAAAGGAAATAGATCTATTTTCTTTCTTTAAGCTTTAATGGGCTTTTGTTTTGAACTTGTCATTTTGATTTTCCTGTGAGCTTTGTTTTCATTTTCCTTGAAGATTTCTGGTAACAATAATTGCTTGCAACAGGAAGATTCATGTGAACTGACTTCCATTTTAGACTTCAATTCCTATGAAATGGAAGGGGATTGCAATGTGGATGTGAGCAGAGAGGACTGATACTTCTGTACAATGCTCTTCTGCTCCAACTGTAAATATATTTTCATGAGTAATAAAAAGAGAGTAGAAATCTTTCTAGTCTGTTAGGATTATATTGATGGCTGCTCCCAAGAATACTGAAAAGATGCTATCAATACTCTTGGCACTCTGCTTAATCAAGATGTGACCCTCCAATGCAACCAGACAGTGTGCTTGCTTCAGAGATAGAAAAATGCTACTCTGGTTAAGCGAGAGGTAGTGCTTGCTGGTTGTGGTCGAGGTGTTTTTTTGGTAATTTTATTAAATTGCAATCAGTGCATTAAATAATATTTAATGCTACTAAAATGCTGTTGGACTCAAATAGGAAATCAATCAGCTTGTTCTCTAGTTCAGTGGCCTTCAGCCATGTGAACTGCATAGGTACCTCAGGGGGAACAGCTGACAGTTTCGCACAGCAGACAAAATCAGATCAATAATAGTATGTTCAGTTTAGTTTTTAAGATTGCTCTGACTTGGATTGTGCCAACAGGCACATTCAATATCAGATAGCTGGGCTTGGAACAAGAAGTTTTCAAGTGCACCCTTAATGTTTGCAATTTGCTAAGTATTTTTGTTCTCTAGGTGTTGCACATCAAAAGCCAAAATGATGAGTGGAGGTTCCCCTGGGCAAGATAGAAAGACTGTGCTTACTGTCAAATATATGACACGATCTTATACCACTGGTGGAATTAGTTCAGCATGCTCCTTGATATGCTTTACAGTTGGAACAGTAGGTAATCTTCATTGATTCAGAGCATTCAGTCTCATTTTTGTGCAAAGATGCATTGGTAAATGGTGCCCTAAGAAATATTGTGGCAATTGAGATAGGTTAGGAATTGAACCACACTCTGGCCTCTGTTACAACCAGTCCCCAGCAGGTTAATGGAGTAGGATTGTTGCTGCTGAAGGATTTAAGGTGATCCCATTAACTTCAGTGGATATGTGTTCACATTCCCTACTTGCGGGGGCAGGGGAAAGGGATTACAGTCTGTAGCCACTAGCAAAGGCGAAGTCTGCTGACTTCTAGTAATGTCTTCATAGGACTGGGAAAAACTGAGCAATTCTGTAAAATTTAAAATCCTGACCAGAAACTTGTATCTTCCTTCAAAAACTCTGCATGAGGGGAGTTTGCACAGGAGCTCAAACTATTTCAAACACTACCTCTGGGTCTGGCCAGAATGGATTTGACGATTCCTTGCAGCTGTTTAATTCCAACATAATTGCCTTTGAGATTTCCTTCCCAAGTTTTCTGTGTGAGATGCACTAAGCTGTGCAGATAAGAAGCAATCTATACATTCTGTGTATGGGAGTAAATCAAAGAATGTAACACAGATGGACAACAGCAAGCAAAAGACTCAGTTCTTGTAATTTAAAATACATTGTGAATCCCACTGAGTTGAAATATCTAATTTCCAAGAATTTCCTGGGGCAGGAAGCATGGGGTCACTTTATTCTGCACTAGTCACATCCATCTACAAATTAAAATCTAATGAATTGTGTTTGAAACAATTACACATACCTTTTCTGATTTTTTCACACAATAAATTTATATAAGGCATCCAATGACTGGCAATTCTTTCTGACAAATATGATAATAGTTAAGTGTGATGCTACATAATTGTGCTGAAAATGTGGCTTTCCCCTCTGATCACAGAAAGACGGCTTAATCAAATTTCTGTCCTCTGTAGGTGATAGATTGAAAGAATTACTAAGTCTGTCCCTTTTGGATGTCATTCCCCTCAATAGTGGATCCTCCCCTACTCTCTGTGTACTTTAAAACTGTCTTACCTATAGTACTGATTCCAGTTGTCTTTGTAAAGCAGATCCTAAATCCTAAATGACACCTTAAAATATTCTTGCCAGGTCATTTGAGCACTCACCCTGTTGGAACAGAGCCATGGACTATACAAACAGTTATATTCGGCATTTGGTCACTGACAGGTAGATGTGAGAATTGCTGAATATGATTTGAAATAAAAAGAGAAGAGGGAAGGAAGGAACAGTGGAAGCTCTGATCAGAAGAAGGTTTGTGTTAGTGGAGGGGAAAACTGAATACCTCGCATCCCCAGCTCAGCCGTTATCTAATCTCTACATTCCTCTAAAGAAAAGTAAGATGTGCACTGCGTGTTGCTGGAAGAGCTATTCAAACCATGTAGTATGAGCACGTTGCTCTGTTTTGTGAATTTAGTTTCTCACACCATCTCCATCCCAGCATGAGAGAACTCTATAAGCTCAATGCAATTGTATCATAATTTGGATCTCTACAGGAGACTGAACTCACATCACCAATGCATGTGTCACTGAACACTTATATATACACACAACAGTTCCAGGCCCATGGTGACATTTTTCAAACTAATATATTGACAGGAGTGCCAGGATATTTTTAAGCATATCCAGGAGGTAAAAGAGCATTACAATGAGGAAGAAAACCCAGCAGAATGCTGACACCCAAGTACATTACTTAGTGTGCAGTTGCATTAATGAACCATTACTTCAAATCCCAGGTTTGCCAATAGTGTCACTGTTCGTTTATCAAGGCAGAATCATCCTGGATGTGAACAGAATGCCTGTATAATAGATAACTTGTCAATCCTCCCATCCCATACATTTTCTTGAGCCCATTACAAAAGATTTACTTTTAAATTGGATTTTTTTTTAACTGCTACACAGAATGAAACTGTTTGTTGAACAAATGGTGGTAAAATCCCCAAGGGTCTGACTTACTTCCTTAACAACCAAGACTTCTGCTTGAGCCATCTGATGCTCTTTTAATGAGCGCTGCTTGTCAGAGGATCATATCTGCAAGTTGCTGTATGAAATAACCATTTTCCATGAGTTCATAAAGCAGTCTCTCTTTTGAAACGGATAAGGTGTTATATCAATCTCTGCTGCACAAACCAGACACTTGTTTGAACTGAAAGGGGGGGAGGGGGAGGACAGAAACAACTTAAAGCATATGGGGGGGTGGGGAGAGAGTGTTTCTTTTCTTTTAGTTGTGTTCCCTTTCTATGAGAGACAGCTTTGTGTTTGGTGTTTGTACATAACAAGCTCAACAGATTCAAGAAGAAAAATGCTGAAATTGGAGCTTCAAAATTAATTTCAGCTCTGGCCTGAGTGAATTAATACAAGCATGACAGGTTGCTTATTTAGCAAACTGGGTGGACAGTAAGATAAAGACTTTTCACATGACAGGACATCCCCGAAAGGTCTCTCTCTGTCCTTCATCTGGTTTTTCAACAAAAATCAAGAAGAGACTCACAGAAAAATCAAAATGACAAATTTGAAACAAAATGCACTAGTCCTTTTCTTAAAGGAAGATCATCCCCATGCCAAGCCCAAGCTTATTAATGTTGCTTTCTGACAAGCACATCCACTTTATGATTTTTCTGAGTCTGTGGACCTGATTACTTTTAAATAAAATGGTAATGTATAACTATTGTACTACTACTACAGATGGGTTCAAAGCTAAGATCATGCAGTAAAAGAACAGCTTTTAGTAGCCCTGCCATCAACCTGTTCTTTTTAATATATGTGTTATTTATGGCTGCAGGTTATGTTACACCCTTGAATATCACATTTCTCACCAGAAACAGCAATGAGTAATTGGGTACTGCAGGGTTTAATGTGCAATGCTGAGTAATTTTGATTAGACCCATATTTTATCACTTGTGCTATTAACATCAAAAAATTTTCAAGCTACAGTACTCTATACATGTGGGTTTAATGTGAATTACGGGAATCAGGTTCTAACATATTCAATTACCTCAGGATTTTTTTTTGTCCTGTGCATATCAAGCTGGCCTAAATCCCTGGTAAAACTCAGATTACACTTGTGTACAAACTAACTCTGTCCTAAGAAAATGAACCACTGAAGTTAATTCAGATTTGTTCAGAGCCTTGAACAATGTAAGTAATGAATCTTTCAGACAGTTAATTCAAGCAGAACAGAAATAGAATCTACTTAAATGTTGCTATTTTTTGGATTGAATCTTACCAGCCTGGATAAGTCTGAAGATCCAAGTCTCAGTGGGCAAGGTCTGCAAATCCCTATTTTGACCATAGCAGAGAGAGGTGGTGACTTCATCTTTGTTTATTCAATGAAATGACTGCCCTAGCTTACTTTCAGACCAGAAACATAAATATATAATTCTATTTTGCTCTAAAAGTAATTTTTAAATTTTGTGAACCTTTCTCCATTTTGCAGATCTTACATCCAGGCTGATAAGATCATGAATCAGGAATAGCGATTTCTTGCACAAAAAATGTGTATGTTAGAGATGGTAGTTGAATGTTTCACCTCTATTAACCTCTCTTCCAAACCAGCAGAGAAGTGGGAATATTTACTTATCATACAAATTCAAACTGAGATGCTTTTCCTGTGAACAAAAATGCTCCTGAACTTTGTTTGCAAGGGTAAAGTCTTGTGTGATTTGCTGCATATATTACCATTGCTGTCATTTTTCAAATTATTTAGTGTTCTTAATATTGGACAGATAGTAAGAAAAATTCTCACTGGTATTTAACTTTTTACTAAAAAGCTGATTAAATCTTTATTCCTGTCCATCCAGCTCAGGTTGTCACAGATTTTCCTACAGTAACTAAGCTGCTGTGTTATGATGCCGGCTGTATACATGTTATTTAGCATGCTGCTTCTTTTTAGTGTTCCAGGCTGCACAGAAAACAGCCTCTAGCATATTAACTGCCTGTTTCACTTGAAGTAAAACAGGAAAGCATTTTAAAAGATAAGTTTTCCCTTGTCACCTCTTCTGCTTGTACTGTAGATTATCACAGCTTTTTCCCCCTCTCACGTAAGCAGAAGCAGATATAGAGGAAAATGTGTTCTTTAAACCAGAGGAACATTTTTCTTTTCTGTTCTATTAATATCTGACAGAAATAAAAGGGGAAAATTCTGAATAAATCATTACAGGCTTCTTAAAACCTGTAAAATGATTTTTTAAACAGGACTTTGGCTAACAAAAATGGGATCTGAACATGTGTGTAATGGAGCCAGACTCACAGAGGAAAATGATAATTTCTGTGTCTGGCACCTGTCAGGCTTCTTTAAGAATCTAAAATGCATGTGTTAGCATTGATAACCAGGCTTACTCCCCAGTAGACCAATCAAAGCCTAATTTTCAGAGGGAAATCTTAAGAGTCCTTTCAAGGTCCAATTTCAAAACACGACCCTGTGTTATCCAACAGCGGCCAGTATCAACTAGGTTTGTTTGCACCAAATATAGCTTTAAAGGATAGTAGTGGTAAGAAATCAGAGAGAATCTCTCCTCCAACACTGAACAAGGAGTGATAACAGCATAAGAAGCAGTACTAATCCTAAAACTTGCCTTTCTGCTCCAGTAACCACTGGGTGTTGAGAGACAACATGCACAGCCTCAAAGTTGTAGTTCTGATGGATCCTATAGTAAGATAACTAGGAGCAGCGTTCAGAGCAGGTAGGCTTATATATCATTATTAGTCCAGGACAAAGAACAGATGGTATGAGAAGGAGATGTATTCCATGAATATGGAGTGGGTGGTAATTGTAGCTGGTCCAAGATCTGCGACCTGAGAGAGTGGTGTTGGTAAATAGTGATAAATTCTGGGTATTACAAGCTATAGGAAGAAAGAATGGAGTTGTCAGCTGACAGCAAATTTTTAACATGAAGGCTTTTTTACAGCTGCTTTTATCCTGTGACAAGTTGTTTCATTTGTTTGCTGCTGAGCATTCACTGTGAGATTTTAGGATGCTCAGTCTATGAAGATATGGCTTTGTGTGGCAAAAGCCTTTGAGACCCAATCAGGAAGGCTGTGCTTTCACAGTTAAAGATGAATTCACAACTAGTAGTGAATATTTAAGCTCTGGTTTCAGAGTAAACGAACATAAGCAAATACATTTTACTTTCCTTTTAGTTTTGTCACACAAAGTTAATTTTATGACTCTGAACTTTTATTGATGGTCCCTTTTCTTCTCTATAGTTACTGTATTAGGAAAAGAAGTGCTCTGAAAGCCAGAGAGAAGAGGAAACTACTCCAAAGGAAGTTGGACTATTAGTCTCCTGAGACACCCAGTGTATAGATTTCTTTGGCTTATGAAAGACGCATCAGCCACACCTCCATTCAGGATCAAGTCTAGCCTGTTTCTGAGACTTAGTGTCATAGGCAGCAAGTAATAACTCCACAGTGGGGAGACATGTTTCAATGGAGATGCCAAGGTATAAGCACAGATTAGTTCAACTGAGCTTTTCTTGACAGAGGCCTGAGAAGGCGTAAAGTGGCTCAGCAAAATCCATGGGAATGTATCTGTTTTTTTGAGGATTTTATTCCTCTGACCTTACAAATAATTAATTAATTGCTGGGTTTCATCCTTTTACTCACTGTGATACTAATGTTTATTCCAGAAGAAACCAGAAGTTCAATGTTGTACATTTTCATGATTAGAAACTTTTGACTGGATTTTTCCTTACTGTTTTCTTAGGAAAGTTTATCTCTGTGCCTAATACATATTTTGGAGTATAACAATTGCAAACTTTCAGAAGATTTTTACTTTTCTTTGAGGGAAAAGAAAATGGGTTTCACAGTTCCTCCCATGAAAGTTGTAAAATAATTCTTGCTTCATACAAAAAAAAATATTTGCAGTATTTGCAATACTTGCACTGTTTCCCTTCCAAATAATTCTGTCTTTTGTTAGAACTTGGGGAAAAGGCTATTGGTAGGTTGCTTTTTTTTCAGCAAGATTTTGTTTATTTCAGGTGAGGCTCAAGCTCATTTGTGGATGACATATAGGTTAAAATTCAGACACCCTTTCTGAGTGAAATATAAATTCTGTAATGAAAAATTGTTATTTTCCTTTGGCTTCAAAGTTGATTGCTTGCTCTTTCCAGAGCAGTTCATTGAAATTTTTGAAGATTCAGTCAAACTTTATTGAAAAGAATATTTTGGAAAAGATGGAGAACAAGAAATACAAAACCACTAGGAACACCAGGTCAATTTATTGATGTGAATCCTGCACTACTCTGTGAGATGTGGTTGAACAATATCTGGCTCTTGTCTGTTTCCTGTTTATAGGAGCCTGGATTCTGTGGCATGGCAATAATTTTTATGTCTGTTTTGTAGCAGGGTTACACTTGTTAGTGGGAGGAATGTGCAGGGTTGGCTGAGAAAACAAACCTCTGGGAGAATTTGAGCCAATGAAGGATGGCAGTCTGAGAAACCAACTTCCCCATATTTCAAGCCTGTGTTCAGTGAAAGGACAGTCAGCACAGTGAGCCACAGTGAAAGAGGATTTACTGGGGTTTAATCTTGTTTGAAACTGCATTTTGAAAAGTTCTCCACACATTCAAGCTTTTAAGGTTTTTCTTTGTCTACAAAAACTAAACATATAACCCCCTTAGTTACTCATGATAATTTGTTGAATATGTTTTTCCTAACAAGGAGTCCTCAGGTTTATCACGTCTGTTTCAGATTCAGGAGCAGAAACAGCTAGAGATTTTTATTTTTTAAATGGCCCTCTGATTGATCTTCCATAACAATTGCATTGTTACTGTCACGTTACCTACCTTTACGGGCCACATTCAAGAACTTGGACCAATTGTGTACCCCTTGTGGGATATGCCAAATTAACTATTGCTTTCTGTTACTTGTGTTTGCCAAGCACATCGTCTTCCTGTTGTCCTGTAGACTACTATGAGTTGTTGATGCAACTTATCGAGAACTAGATTTATCTTCTGTAAATTTGCTGCTTCTTCTGGGTTTGATACTGTGACTCTGAAGACAGTGAGAGTACTGATGGCAGTTTCAATGGGAGCAAGAGCAGACGTTTAGATATCCCGCATAGCTTCTCTGTGTGTCTGTTTAAAAGTCAGAATGCCTACTTAATTTACAGACCAAAACTCAAAAGCAATAACAAAGAACACAAGTAATTTTAAAACTTCACTTTTAAGGCATTTTAAAAAAAAAATTTGGATTGAAACTTCTTTTTTTTACAAATAGGAGGAAAAAAAAGGATAGAGTATTTTCTAGAAAGTGCATTCAACTCATCTATCTGCTGCTGCTAAATGAAAATCCATAATGTAAGCCTTCTCCTAACCACTCTGTCAAATATCTTTTCTGCCTCTTTTCATGATTATTTTTGAACAAAGTTAAGAACCTAACACAAATATGGAAAAGCTTTCAATGTTACTTGCTTAGGAAGGAGTGCTTTACTAGTGGTCTTGTCTGAAGTTGGCAATACTCTGTTGCATTGTATAATATTTGAATTCTGGGGCTTTATAACCACTGTTCAGGTAAATATCAATGTAGTGCCAGGTAAAATATACAAAGAGGTGAATTGAATTATATTTGATCACACCTGTGCCTACTACTCAGTCTCCTGGAGTGGACTCCTGGAGCAGCAATTACCATTACAACAATGATCTTTGTATATGTATACTAGGCATGCTTCAATCCAGGCTTGAAAAATATGTTGTTCCAGTACTTATCTTTATAGGCACAAAGTCTTTTTGAAGCCATTTACTTGTCCATAATCAAAATATCAGATATTTTTCTCTCCTCACGCTTTTTTCCCAATTTCCTGTTAATAGAAAATTCTAGGAAGCTGCTCTATCAAGGGTGATGAATGCATATTCCTGAAGGTTCAAAGTGCGTATTCCTGGCTGGACTGCTTTGAGACACAGCTGCTTCCTAACTGGCCAGTGCAAAGTCATCTGTCTGCTGTTATGCTTCCAATGTACATGAGTTAGTCTAGTCTGGTTATTGTGTTTGGAGTAGGTTAGAGACCTGCGCCATGTGCTGCCAGAACTGTGGGATCAATAACCTTCAGTTGTTTGGTGATGATAAACAGCTGGAGCTGTAACACCACCTATCTCACAGCGCTATTCAGGCAGTGCCTAAAAGGCTGCTGAGCATGAGCATGAGTGGTACATAAGCTCAGCATAGATTTAGCTGACCTGTATAGAGCTAGCTTTGTCCACCTGAGTCTTAGCTTTTCTGCTTATTGGTAGTATTTGTTCTTTTGTATCTTGCCTAATGCTGTGAGGTCTTGTTTACTTGCAGTATTAAACTGTTAGAAATGAGCAAGTTGGCAATGTATATTTCTGTGCTGGATTGCAGTATAAAATGCATTTTTTCTATGGTTAATTTTCACACATTCACTCAATACAGAATTGCATTTCATACAATTTATGCAGTATTGAAATAAGTTATCAAGAGGAGATAATTTTGTATGTGCTGTGCCTTCATTCCAGACTCTCTTAAAGGAAAACTCCAGAAATGTCTATGAAAGTAAGTTAAAAAATCCTTCCTGGGAGAAATAAGGTTTCTTATGTATTCATTTACTATGGTATTTGAGGAATGGGGGAGATAATATCTAACGTCTTTTCAAACACTGCTTTGTACAAAACACTTCCACTCCAGCTGCTTCTTACATCCTCTATAAACTCTGTTTAAATGTTATGGAGAGTATCTAGTCTGCATTGCAGTTTTTGAGTTAGAAACAGGCAACTCATTCCACAGTGTGTGAAAACATTATTTCAAATGGTTAATGACCCTTTGCATGGACTTAAAGAAACCAGATAAAAAAACAAAGGTAGAACAAGAGCAAAGCATCACTCAAGGCTCCTAGAAGTGACGCCCTATTTGAAGAGCAGCTTTCTGGTTCTGCTTGTACAAGTAAATGACAAACCTGAATGATCTCATTTGAAGATGTTCTCTGTTCTTCCTCCACCTGTGTTGCTGTTTTCAGGTACTTACAGAAGCTTTTGTTCCTGAACAATTGTGAAAATTTATTGTCTGAGTCATTTTAGCAATGCTCTTCATAAAATAATTTAATTTATATTCCTTCCCCCTACCAGTAAATTTTTATTTCTTACATCCTTTTAGGACCAAATTGAAGGAAAACAAAGTCATAATGTTGCCACTAAAATCATTCAACGTTTACAAAGAGAGATCCTCTAGTATACAAGAGATAACTCGTTTGCTTTGTCTTGTAAGCATAAGGAATAGCAGTGATATATCTAAGTGCAATGTACATCTATGGTACCAATAGATTGGTTAGCTTCATCTGTGTACATTATATACATCTGCAGATGTAGTGCATAACAAAGTATACAATAATAAATACTGCACAATGGTGGACAACACTACAGAGCATAAAGGATAATGACATTACTCTAAAATAGCAAAGCCCCAAGCAATGCTAGTAAACCTATGAGGAGATGTAAGATGTCTGCATTGTTTCACATGATAATAATCTGTGTATCCATGTAGTTTTCATAATGATAGATGAATATAAACTATTATGTGAGCAGTTGAAGAAGAAATTACCTGTTTATACTGAATAATTTCCATATGAATAGTTCAGGGTTGTGGGTTTTCTGGCTTTGCTTTTCAGAGATCTGCAGTTTCTTTCTACCACTGGCTTTTTATCACAAACTTGCAGCCACACAATCTGATCTCATCAGATCAAACAAGTTTTTGTTTTATTCTATGATTCTAAGTTAAACGTAGTCAGATCTGGTCAATACTTAGATGAGTCATACAAGAATGCATTAGGAGACTGCTCCATATCAGTATTCCTCTCTTGCCAGAGTTGAAGAATCACCTCCCGTGCTGTTGGGGAGTTCACCTGATATACTGTTCTTCATCCTCATCCTAAATTATCCTTTACTATTGCCATGCTGTTAAACACCTCCATATTCCCCCACAAGTGGCTGCATTTGTCAGTGTATATAGTCTACCAAGAACCTTTTGGGATGAAAGGTACTACATGAGCAATGGTGCCAGCTAAGATGCTATATTTAAATTAGCTTTATGCAGTTCTGATTTTAATATATCCCAACAGAATGTTAATTTTCTAAGCACCATGGAGGTCAGACTTTGACTGGACAGTACAGAGCACTGTTTCTTTGTCAAAAGTTCTTATGCAAAATCATGCACACAGCTGTCAGAAGGGCAAGATAAACCAGCATTTCTGTTATCACCCTCTGTGAGATAAGACAGAATGATCATTACTATTTTTATATTCCTTTGTAAGCTGTGATTTAATTGGCTTCTTTGACTTAACTAAGAGCTGGACCTGAACATTACATCTTGATGTTTCCATTTGCTTTTACTCTAAGCCAACTGACATAATGTTTCTTGATATGACTGAACATGTAAGGTGAAATCTCACACTGTGCAGACTTCTGTTTCTTCTCAGTTTTGTGTAACAGCTACAGTTCTACCTCTCTTGGAGAAAATGCATGGGAAATCCATATGTGAGGAATGAATACTGTAATAGTTAAGAGCTCTGATAAAGAATACCAACTCACTTGTGATCATCAGTGCAAAATGAAACAAGAGGTTATCAAATCTATTGTTAGAGGAAAATACAGATTAAATACAAATAAACACAAATGAAAGATGTGAGTAGGCTTGTATATTGAGAAAGAGAGAGCCCGGCAAGCTGAGTCTTTAGTGTTTAAAGACAAATATTAAGGCTGATTTTCAAAGAAGAAAAAGTCACGCTTTTTAGCTGTATTTTTTCCTGAATGAATAGCAAAACCATAGAACAAATTCCTTAATTGAAGGCATAGTGCGAGACATGCAATAACAAAAGAAAGAAACCACTATTAGTGTAATCACAATTGATTTTCATGCTCGAAGACAATCATTGTGTATATACGCAGAAATTATATATATAATAAAGAAATGTCTGAGCCACAAAGTTAGAATCTAGATGTGTCTTTTCCATAGATTTAGGGTGGGTCCCCTACTAGGAAGCCTCATCTCCAGAAGGTACTTCATCCTCTATACCAGAGAAGTATACAGTCTCACAGAGAAATTCAAATCTAGCAGAAGTGATTCCAGTGACTTCAGTAAAGTTCTGCCTGACCACCCCAAAAGTGAGTTATACTCACTGCTATTAACATGGGGATTCAGTCTTTGTCAAAATGTGGATGCAAGTGCTCTGAGAACTCCCAGTGAAAATACCTTTTTAGAGAAAATGATAAAATGAAGTCAGATATCAATCATTCATAAATCTCTTCTATTTATATGTAAAGCTGGGTAGGAAATCTGGTTGTGTGTTAAAAGGATGTACACTTATAGAAGGAATAAAGAAATGAGAGGATGTACACTTATAGAAGGAATGAAGAAATGAGATCTCTTTGAGGATTATTTTCTTTTTTTTTTCTTTTCCATTTTGGAAAACAAGATATATTCAAACCTCTAAAGCATAGACAAGTTTGTCTATGACTTTTAAATTTGGATTTAGCTGAGGAAGTCCAATTTATACAAGCTTGGAGAGGTTTTGTTAATACCAAGCATATCTCTATATGCCTGTCTTTGTACCTTTGAAGGATTTCACATTGCCCAATACAATGTTCGTCATGGTTTTAATTTTTCTTCAAAATGGATCTCTTTCATGTCTGCTATTTACCACCCTTGCCAGAGTCATTGAGCACAAGATATTCAGTATCTACAAGATGCAGAAACTGCTTTCTTCTTCATACTCATGTAATAGGCAATGGATGGTTTTAAGAAAGGATCTTTACTCTGTGCTTTACCTATTCACGTGTAGGATTTTGATTTCATGTGAAATGAAATGCGTAAACCTCAGTTCTGAAAACTAATAGAATTTCTGCATTTATCTGCTGATCCATAGCCTTTAGGTTAGATTGTGTGTCAGCCAGCAGTCGGCTTGTTGAATGAAGCAAAACTTTAAAACTAAAAAGAAAACATTTCTGTTATATGTAGCCTGACACCAGATATGAAGACAGATTTCTTATGGCTTATTATTGGGAATATTTTCCAGTGTGTCTGATAAGCGAGACTGAACAAGCCATAGGAAGTGGACCTAATCGAATAAGGCTGACTCAAAGACCATAAGTTCTATGCCTTCTCTTTTCAAGACTGAGGACAGAATGGCTAGTGTAGTGGCAAAAGGCACTGTAAAGATCAGGAAGTAAACCTGCTGGTTTGTGAGTGGGGCTGTTGCACCAAAGCCTATTTACTTGTATATATTCATTGTGTGTATTACAGAAGGGTTACATCTAAGTGCTCGAGTGGGTTGCAGCTCTGGAGATGGGACATATAAAAAGGACTGGGAGAACATCAAACTGGATCAGCTATTCATTTTTTAGTAAGTCTAGGTTGGTTGGTGGTTTTTTTTGGAACTTCAAAGGAATTTAAGATACAGACTTGTGAGGAAGGTCCCCATGAAGGATCAAGTGCTGTATTCTGCTCAGATTCTCAGTTCAGGCACATCCTTCATGGAAATGCGTTTCAAAACTGAGGATATTCACACGATGAGCAAAATCTCAGTATGTTTCAAGGGGTACTCATGATGTTGCAGGATGGAGGACAAAGGAAGTTCTTGTAAAAATGCTTAAGACTGAGTTCTCAAAGAGCTGAAGCAAAAGCATTCCTTTATTATTTCCATGCTTTGATATAAAATGCAGAAAGATATTTAACACAGCTTCAGGTTCTTTCTGCTTTTCAGATTGCATGTGGATATTAGATTCTATCAAATGCAAACATACGGCTGCGTTAATATTGCGTGAAAACATTATGCACATTTTTATTTGTTGGTCTGGATTTATTTTTTTTTCTTAATTATTGTTGGACTATCCTTTTATCTCTAAGATTCTCGAAAACAATTCAGAGCTTGGCTTTGTACCTTAAATGTCTCTGTTCAGGGGAAAAGGAATTTAATTGCATAAAACACACTCTGCACTGGGGTTTTTTTTCCCAAAGAACTACTGTAAGATTAAAGTTTTAAATGGATTGAGTGTCTTTATAAATATCTCCACATTCATACATGCTTGGAATAAACATCATATGGGACTTCAGCTTTATTTTTCTTACCCTATATTTGGAATTCAAAATAAGGTTTATTTTGTGAGGAAAAAATCAATAAATCATTTTAGTTGTCCCACACTTTGTAGAACTAATTGTAATTAGTATAATGTCTTTGTTGGCAAGGGCTTATCAGGCCAATAGCATGAAGAGGCAAAGAAAAAGCCTCATACAGAATGATGTTGTTTTGTAAAGCTAATTGTGACACTATCTCTGGTACTGTATGTGATTGAACTCTTAATTTTTAATCTGGTTTTCCTCCAAGCAATGTAGCTACTGGTGTTACCTGTGGTTCTCTGTAATGTAACTATATACCACACTCTTGGCAGTTTTAAATTTTACAGTTTAGTGCCAAAAAGACATAGTCTTGAGCCATCTACATTGTAACAAGTGGGCTGTAGTTTCTAATTGTCATTAATTAGCTTGTTTTAATGTCTGCATGTTTCACAGATAAGAATTCAGTTAACTGTGATGTTCTGATCTTTGAAGTCTAGGGAGCAGCAACAGCATCCTCGGATGTATGCTGCCTTCTAAAGAGCTGCTTGCCTGCAGAGCTTCATTGGCAACATATCCAAATCTTAACTAGCCAATCCTGGGAGCCACTGAAAAGATGTTGTCACTAATAGCGATATAATATGTGGAAGAAAAATCAGAGTATTTATTTATAGAGCAAAAGACTACAGTCCTACTTCATGAATGTGTTTTAATAACTTTGGTTCACTGGAAATGTCAAATTCCTGAAGCTGAATTCTTCACCATAGTTGATAACTAGGCCTTAGCTTACTCTGGTAGTGAGCTGGTTAGATGATTAGTTCAATCATTCTAGTTTACTATTCTCAAAAAAGCTTGACTATGAAAGACTCAGAAAAGTAACCAATTTGCTACTTCAGTTGATAGGAAAGCTGTAAAAATTATCCTTTAGGGCATTTCACCGTCATTCTAATAAGCATGAACACTTTTCTCCCAGCTTTCATTTGTACATTTATCCTCCTGCAGTCTATTCAATTAATATGGGAATACTTTGAAATTGTCCCATGTTGAAGGAAGTGTGCAGTAGGCTAGAAAAGAATCTACTCTGAACTATAGATCCTGTTCCTCGGAGCTTGTCTGTGGCAGTCTTCTGCTTTACTACCTTGCTTGCTGTATCATGCTTTTTTCTAAAGGCTGCCATCTGAGAGAGAAAAATGCACCATTCTTTGTCTGTCATGCTGAATATGTCTGTCTGCAATCAAGGTGCTGCCTTCAGTGTAAATATTTTGTCAGTGGCTGCAGGCATAGGGCCTTCAGAAGACCCTGCTGCATAAACATGGCAGTTTCTGGTGAGCAGAAGGGGAAAAACGAAAGCTAATCTTGCATGTCCTGAGGATTTAAGACCCTATATTTCAAATGAGGCTTTAACTGGACCTCAACCTCTTCTGCCCACAATATACAACAGTGAGAGGTACCCATCAGAAAGCCAGCTATTATGTAAACAGAGTGATGGAAAAGGTAAGCGAAGGTTTAGTAGCTCAGAGGCTAGGATCATTTGATTCTTTCCAGATAGTTGGACAGAGTGAGTTAATTATGAAACCAGTGAAAGACAAGAGACATTTGGGTGGAATAGAGAGAGTAAGCAAGACCCTAATATTGATACTAGATGGTAATATGAAACCTATATGTGTGCTTCGATAATTTGTATGTCAAAAAAAAAAGGAAAGGGAAGAGAAATATTTTGTTCCTTTTTACTTTCAGGAAAAGTTAATCTGAGAAAGTTACAGTAGTAAAATGGAAGGCAACATCTGTGGTAATTAGCAGTCATCTTCAACGCTGGACTGATGGGTTACATTATGGCCTCTTGCACTTGAATGAAATTCAGAACCACGCAAATTCTATTTTTACCTCATTTTTCTTATTTTTTCCACATCAGAATAATTTGTCTGGATTTAAGATTTCATTAATTTTTGCTAAAAATATTGACGTTCCATATCTAAAAGGAAATTCTGGTTTGTGCAAATAGGAAGTGTCGAGAAGAGCACTTTGGCTTGGGATTAAATTCCAGAGAATGTGGCTTTATAACCCAATGTAGCAGTGTAGGAAGTTCTATGGAGCAGTACTACCAGGGCTTGCAATTTTTTTCATTCCATCCTACCTGCTACACTTGGTGGAGAGACTTTTGCGTGCATGTTAAATTGCTACTTATTTACATACCTTAAATATAAGGAAGGAAATCTTAGTGTGTGTCATTTCCTGGTGAGAACTAGGTATAAGAATATGTACGTTCTCCAAAAAATCTGTTTTTCTTTATTATTTGATAGTTAAGCTCTTTGAGTCAGGGATTTTCACATGTGAGTATATACTGCCTTGCACATGTTACTGTAATGCAAGTAATCGGTCAGTAATCTAGCAACAAATTCGGAATTAATTTTAGACTACTTGGAAATACTCTTATGAATACCATAGTTGGTGAGAAACAAGTTGATAGAGGGATATGCCCTGATAGAGGCCTTATCTATGGGTTTGAGTTCTCTTTTCTCAGTGAATATTTTCCTTTCAGACATGAAACTTCCCATTAATATAATGGTTGGCTCTCCATAAGCTTTTTTGGATGAGCATCCATCCTGATGAAGAGCAAAGTTCTCAGATAAATGTGAAATGTAGAAAATGTATAAATGGAGAAAACTGTAACATTGTACTTCCATGTTAACATCAAAGAGCTAGTGATTGAACTTACACAGTGACTGCAGACTGTCAAAAATTTTAAAGGATATCATCTGATCTACATCAGTGTGGTTTATGGGAGCTGAGTATCTGGTCCAGTGTTCTCCCCACTCAAAAGAAAGAGTTAAGGTACAATCTTGTGATAGCTGTTCTTTCATTTTCACCATAGCAGTAAAGTAAAATACCTTTACAAAAGCCTTTGCTCACAACCCAACATTGCATACAATGTGCACCTTTATAAAGTTGTTTCACATTTTTTGTTTTAAACATAAAACCCCCCTCAAACTAATATAAAATATTGCTTTGAAAAATGTGAGCTGCTTTCAGCCAAGGTTAGATGAAATCCCTTCAGTATCTTGTCTTGACAAGAGCTAATCAAGAAATTTTTGTATTCACCTACAACAGATTTCACTGAAAGATGCAGCTAGGAGTAGTATGTGCCCTTTAATAATAAAAGGGTGGGAAAGTCTGCTTAATTAAATCTCTTTGGGGATCCTGGATTAACTGCAGCTCTGTTTAGTTTGCATCCTCCCTTTAGAAAAATGTGCAGATCCCAGACAACAAGTATTGATTTAAAAGTAGATATGGGAAAAAAGTTGTCTCTTTTTCTTCCACTTGGCACACTTTTGAGTTTTGATTCATTTTTGGTTACAAAGGATGATAATCTAAATCCTTCTCTACTACCTTTCATCCTGTGGGAAAATGCTGAATCAGTGCTTAGCAAACTGGATGCAGCTGCTGGTGAAGGGAAGTGCACATAAAACTGCCCTATAGAGGCCAGCAGCACAAGTCATGAAACCTTTGTCAAGGTTTCAGCTGCCACTCCCTTTGTCACAGCCATCGGGGATTACAGTAAATTTTAGAAAGTGGAAAATGGTGGGATAGGCATGCACCATGCTCTCACAACTAACTTGCAGACTTAAGTACTGTACAGGGAAAGTAGATTTGGCATTACCTCCCATTTCCATCTATTACTGCAAGCATAAGTAGTACTGTGGAGCAAGTGCTATGCTGGCATAGACCACAAGAGTTGCGTTTCCTGATAAATTCAGTCTTTGTAAGGGTGGAATGACTTTTACCCAGGTCATTTTTGAAGAGAAAAATGGCCATATGAAGATACCAGCAGCTTAGCCCTCAGATGTGCTTATGTGACTTTAGCTTCCTTTCATTCCAGTCATAATTGCATGGTTGTGGTAGTTGACAATTGTGTGGATCCCTTTCTGTTTTAAACATTCATTTGCTCACCAGGGAAATCCAAGCATATGTGTGGAGTCACATGCTTGTTTTTCTGCACAGTACACCTCTCGTTGGTCAAGGTTATTAGTAATCATGCATAAACTGCATGACTTTAGATTCCAGTTGACAACCGCAGCCAGGGCACCATTTGCAAAAGGCATCTTTAACTAATAACTTGAGCACATGCAATAGCATGGGCTGTGCCTCAGACCACCATTTGTACTTAAGAAAGGGAAGTAAAGAATTCTTGGTTCAAGACAAACCAAGAATATGTATTTCTGGAAAGAGGGAAGAGAGTGGGGAAGAAAAAAAGATTGGGTTTGGGATTTACTGTTCTGTAAACAGCTTTCACCAAGTGCACAATTTGTATTTGAAGAGTCAGTGAGAGCTCCAGAAGCCCAGTAGCAGTAAAAAATTTAGCTAGCAACTCTGTTCTCTAGAGGGGAAGCCATTCAACTTGAAAAGATTAGCACAGGCTTTTCTGCATGAATGTAACCTCAAAATAATACATATATATGTATATATATCATCAGGAAGGCAGAGTTTACAATTATAATTATTTAGTCTTGTTTCTTTTCTTTGTGCTTTGCAGCAACTTGGATCTCTATGATTACTCTTGATAAACAGGAATTCTTTTCTTCTCTGAGCTTAGCAGCAAAGGCATCTGAAGGAGCCTTCTCTGTCTGGATGAAATAACTTTCTTCTCTTGTTGCCTGAGTTCACGACTGAGCTGAGATGCATCAAAGTCAGGTCAAGGAATCAGAAATAAGGAAACTACAGAAACCTGGGCAGCAGAAGTCAATTTCTTTAAGCTGCCTTTTTTTTTTGACTCTCTCTCTTTGTTCCAGATTTCCATGTGTATATTGAATAGAGCAGAGAAAGAAAATAAAGGCATAAAAAATACATATAAACAACACAAAGATTGGAACTAGATGCATAAATTATATGCCCAAGCAGATGCCGCATAGATTTCAGTAATTGCAGTAACAGATTCTTCCTTAGTTCTAATATTGTTTTGCCAAAAATGGTAAATAGTAAGTCAAATAGTTGTACTTTTTTTTTTAATTAGGTGCAGTTGCATACATTAAAGCCACAATTTCTCTGTTCTCTTTTGTGATCATTCAGAAGTGCCCTGCCTATCTTTTTGCCAAGGCCATTTTGACATAGGATTTATTAGTTGTTGCATCTCTTTTTAAATCAAATTGTGAGGGCAGATTCTCATGAGCTATTTTGTGACCTAAGAGTAGCCTTTACTGTGGGTTTGTAGCAAATCCAATTGAAACAGGCACTTGTTCTGTGTGTTCTACTGGTGCAGTATTAATATAGATAGGAAACCTGTATTTCTGGAGATTAATTGGGTGGTATGCCACCTGACCACACTTTATTTTCAGAACTCGCAGTAAGGATGATCTATCAAGAGTCTTGGCTAGCAACACTTCTCCATTCCCAGGTACATCTTGCTGGGCAGAGCCACTGCCTGAATATGGAATGTGGTTTGTGCTATTCATAATGCATTCCATTTGTTTAAGCTTTGCATAAAGCTATATATGACGGATAATAAAACATCTGTCTATATATAAATGTTTCACTTTTCAAAATGACCTGAAGCATGGTGTGGGCTTTTGAATGTGTGAGACGGTCTGCTCACTGCTAGAGGGACATGGGTGTTTATTATTAGATGTCCTGCATCAGTATGGAATGCAAAGCAAGCACATGCGTGCATGCACACACGTATGAAGAATGAATAATTATGATAAAAAACTGCCTAACAGGTATCTTTAGAGTGCAGGAATAGCAACCAGTTTTACCAGGTGAAATCAATTCTCTGTGCTTGCATCTTCATTGCTCTTGTGCGGTTTTGCCTTTTTCTTTTTTTCCCCAGAAAGTACATAATGAAACTATTAGCAACAAAGCACTGAGTTGTACAGAAAACAGAATTAAACCTAGGCTAGAGGTAATACTCTTCAACATTTAGATTCTTACTCTTCACCTGTACAAATGTTTTCCTTCCTTTTTTCCTCTCAAGATAACAGCTTTCTGGCATGAGAAATGTATGTGCTCCTCAAAATAGAGATGGTAGGAAAATGGACCTTGCCATTCCCTCAGAAGTAGGGGCATTTTCCTGTCAGCTCATTCTAATCTGTCATTTGCAATTCTATTTTTGATACAAAGAGGAAAGCATAGACTTAACCTGTGACTTAGGTGGGCATCTAATTTTTCAAAGAAATATTACCTATATTCAGAGATGCTTCCTCAGAAAAAAAAAGAAATCTCAGTCAACATAAGGACAATAGTAACATTGATTTGGCTAGAATATTAAGAAGATTAAGAAGATATAGCAAGTAGAATTAAGTAACTGATCACCAGTTTGTGCTGGTAGATCAATTTTCTATATCTTTAGCTGTAAGGAAACACACCATTATTTGGCAATGCAAAAACCTACAGTAACCAGGGAGAAGAGTTGGTTTTCTTTGACAAGAGAGTGCAAAGGGAACATGTATCTTCCACCCTCATTCCCGAGGGTCAGTCACAGTCAAGGCTGACACAGGGCAAGTGGCAGAAAGCCAGGCAAAACCCCTTCCCAGATTGACAGTATCTTGATGCTCTGCAGATAAGTACCAGTGACATGTCTACCTGAACACAGTTTAAGCTAAGCTTGGCACAGTTCTTGAAAATATTGCTATTTATTTTGAATCATTTGTAAAAACCTTTTAGCATGTCAGAAGGACATCTCATATTATGAAGCCTCCACTCTGTGCATTACAGGTCTCTTAGTTTGTTCTGACCAGCACCCTTATTTATACTTACTTATTAATCAAGGGGCCTGACAATAAAAATAAAAGCAAATAAAGCTGCTTCTGATTCAGTAGTTTGGTAGGAGGGTCATCTGAGGATTAGAATCTATAAACAGCCTTTATGAAAAGATAATTTTTTTCTCAACTAATTGCCCTGGAGAATCCTGTCATTTCAATCTGTCATTGTTGAATTTTATTTTACTGCAGTATTTTGAAATTAAGCAAAAAAGGGTCTACTTAACGCTTTTGGCAAGCTCTTTATTACTTCATAGCTTCTTGAAGTCCTACAACTCTTAGTTTTTCATCTTAATTAACACTCCTAATTGACCTTCTGTGCTCCCTAATTTCTCCCAAAAGAATTGAAAAAAAAGGCTTCAAAATTCTTTTCTGCAATCAGAATGACACCAAATTGCTGGTCTACACATCATCTCGGGATAACAAACTTCTCTTTTTTTCAGTTTTTTATTTTTCTACCACTGAAGTCCCCACTGGAAATTACAGTGCATTGAACCATAGAGCTAGAATTGATTGTGCACATAAAAAATCCTGAAACAACAGAAGAAAGAAAAGAACTTCCTAGAATTCTGTGGTAAAATCAGAACTCCAGTGACAATAAAAATTTTAACCAATTTGAACTCACCTACCCTTGATCATTAAAAAAATATTTGATGTTCCTCCACTTTCCTCTGATGAGAGAAGGAACTAGATTTTCCTTCATTTAGCCTACATCAAAGCATGGTTATAGATGTCAAAGAAGATTAATTTCAGTCACCAATATTTTTATAAGGCATTCTCTATTCCATCTTCTTTATATCAATTTCTTATGCTTTTTGTTGAATATTGGAAAGCTAAGATTAATGAACCCTGTCTAAATTGCTTTTATTTTTAATTAATTTTTAATTAAAGCTTTATGTATCACACATTACAATTCTAGCATTCCTAAATGCATTTTTTACTATCTTCTAAAATATAGAAGGCGATTTTCTTTTTTTGAGGAGTTATGAGAAACTGTAATCAGTTCTTTCTACTGCAGTTTATGGAAAGCATTTCTAAAAATGCAAATTCTATGTTTTGAGACTTGAAACTTGCAAATAAATATTAATCTTGGAGCTTACTTTTACGTTCTGAATTGAAATAATGACATTTTAAGCACTTAAACCTTCCCTAAGAGCAAGATAGGTAAGCATATACTTTTTTTCAAGTATCCGAATAATGTTGATTCCATTGGTCTTTTCATATGTTGAAGGTTAAGCATATGGATGTGTACTTTTCTGAAATGCTGGATGGTATTTAGCAGAATGAATTACATCCCAACTCTAACATTTCTTCAAGAATCTTAATAATGTAGGAAGTATTCAAAATAAGCTTTCATTTTCAAGATAAACAGACAAAGTAATTTTTTGTGAGCATTGCCTTTTTATTGCTGCATCCAGCTGTAAATCATGTTGTGAAAGAAAAAGACATCTTAAAAATGCATTTTTTGAAAAACAGTGCATTATTCTCTCCTGAGCTGTTGAGACAATTTCCTGCCTAGATCTGGTGCCCCATTAATTTTAGAGTATAAGAAAAAGTCACTGTGAGCTATAGGGAACAATTTTGGATTTGCTGTATGGACATATATCACAATAAATTTGCCTATAGTAGTTCTATGGATGCCATTTAACAAACTTGTTTTCCCTATTTCGGGATTAACATCCTCCTTCCCTCAGATTTGTGCAGTGACATAGTCTTATGCTACACATAAGGAGGATTCCTTTCAGTGTGTAAAATTTGAAATCTGAATTCAATTACAGTAACAAGAGAAACTCTTTCTAATGAGTCTCAAAAAGTCCTGCCCAAACATGTAAAGCTCTCCTGTAGAGAAATAAATTGGGTGCACAGTGTTAGCATAATAGCAAGGGCTGAGACATAGCTTTGCCCTACAGTTTTATGGGATAATATTTTAAAAGGTATGCAGAGATGTATGACTTTTTGGGGACAGCTAAAATTGTTTTCATATTTCTAATATTGTTTTCATTAGAATGTTGAAAGTATGTTTATGGTATCAGATTGAATTCTAAGGTGTTACCAAATCATCCAGATTCCCCACTGCTTAAGTATATTCCCTTGCCTCCCTACTTATCTTCAGAGGAAAAAATGGGAGGAATGTGCTTTGTTTTAAAGCATATAATCTGTATTCTGTCATGTACTTCATCTCCAAGGGAATATATCTGGGAACTCACTCTGCAGTTTTTATTTATCCTGATAGTGTAGTATATAGATGAGAGGACTAAGGTCCAATGGTGTTAAAACAAGACATGAAATATTGATTAATTCTTTTTTTAAAATTCCTTTTTCCTCCTGAGTATAGCAAATTTCAGACACTACTGTCAATACAGTACTCTCCAATAAACCTCTATTATCTGGAGGTTCCTAATCTTCATATTGTTCTTATGAATGATTATTATGATTCTAAATGGCTTTAAAAGCTCAAGGCTAGTGTTCTTCTGGTGTGAGAGCAGAAAGCAAGTTAGAAGCTTTTTATCATGGCAGAATGTTACAAGAGATAACGTGAACTGGATTGGGAATTCTCTTTGCTAGACAGTAACAGAAAATTCTGTTTGAAGAAATGAAGATCATAACAGGACAGATAAACAGATGTACAGTTTTGTGGCTATAAAAGTGTCAAGTAAAGAAGCACAATTATAACTGGTGTTCACTTAATGAAACATGGGTATTTGACATCCTGTCTTTTGTTTTCACTTTTCATTCTTCAGTACTAAGTTAACCCTTTATTTATTATTTCCAGAATGGTCCTTTACAAAAGCAGTTTAATTTAGGAGTTTCCCAAAGAAAAGGACATTTCAGGAGAGGTAGGGATAACAGTTTACACCAGCTAACCCATGAAGGGAGACAGACATGGGCAAGAAAGAAAAGTTGTAGGCTAAACTACTTTCAGTGTTCTTGAGTACAATAAAACTCTCTGAGAGATGAGGTAATTGTTTTTCAATTAAAAATAAAAAGTAAAAATTGTTTAAACTGGTGCGTACTGGAGTTTCCTTAGGAAAGCAAATCCCTTGGAGTTTTTCTACTATCCATAATAAAACGTATCGATCAGAGAAGGAATCTGAATCTCAGTCGTGTATGTGGCAGGTAATGTCATTATGAAGGTTGTACAACTACTTTTTCACCAGTCATCCTAATTAGTACTTAGTCAAACTTCAACAAGAAAGAGCAAGGAAGTAACACAGAATCTGAGCCAAAAGCCGCTAACTGGGAGATTTACCTGAGAGGCTTGAGACTATACTACATTCTTGCTCTGAAACAGCAAGAAACACTTGAGGTTGTTTCTTCTGTCTCACAGGATAGTCGGGTTTTATAGGCTGCATAAGTTGCTGTATGATAGTGTGTTTTCCACATGAAAGCTTTATTCCTACCCCATGATGAAAATGTTTTTAGAAGATTTTGTTGATGGGGATAACAGATTCATACATAGGTCTGCTTGGGAGTTCTTTTGCAACAAAACTTAACTGTGTGCAAACCTTACACTACTTTGACTTATGATGGAGAACAGACTGCTCCCTGCTGTACCCAAAAAAACAAGAGCTAAAAGATGTGGCATAAAGCTAAATTACCCCTTCCTATTAACTCACTCAGCTCTCTCAAACTGAGCCAAAGTTGGGGCTCTATTAAGATGACTTTATGACTTCTGTGATATATTTCTTTGGAAATTTGACAAGTTATGTATAATTTTAAGACAATTATTTTCATTTATTTCAATCAAACTGAAAGCAATATATGCACAAAGCTGGACTTAACCAGTTCATAAGCAATGAGAGAAAAGTGTGTTCTTATTATTTATGAGATTTTAAGGCAGTAAGTCTTGCTTGCCCAGGTTACATGAGTAGTTTTGTTGTCTTCCAGTTCCCCACTGGGAACATTTGTGTCAGTAGACTGAATGGGATTTGATCTGTAATTAACAGAACATATACTTGCTCGCATAGTCAGTGTGAGAGCCAAATCCTTACTCATCATTTGTTGTCACTCATCCAGGTAATACTTTAGGAATGATTTCATGCACCTAGTTATTTGATTAAAGGCTATCAATCTGGGCACTGTCCTCATGTGTTTTTCTCTCTGCTGTGTTATCTTAAAGAATGATAACACAAACTTATGTAAAGGGATATGCACAGAGTAATGTTTTTCAGAGTCTTGTATTTAATGGTTTTCTGTCCAAATGTCCTTAAAAGTTTAATTGTTGCATGAATTTTCACACTGAGAATAGTCCACTGCAAATTAAGGTTTTACTTGTGGAAGAGGCTGGTGCATACTCACATGCACACAGCACAGACTCTGCCAGTAGTCTGCTTTCCAGTGAAATTTGCCTCATTTTACACACTCTACTAATTGCTATCCTTCACATGTAAAACCAGATTATTTTCTGTTTTATGGGAGATGCTTTGTTTGGCTTCAGATATTTAATATGGTATCTCTTTTGTGGACAACTGCTTGAGGCCCCAAGCTGGGAAGAATGAGAGCATATCTATAAATAATTCAATATAGTTGTATTGTTTTGACAGATTGTCAAGTTGGTTTATGCCTTTTGTCCCAGACAATAGATCATACTTCTTTGGCAAAGTGTTGCTAATTTCTCATTGCAATAGTTTTGTGTATTTTATATTTTTACAGGGTCCAGTCAGGTTCATATCTCAGTACGGGTTGGTTTACCTTAATTTTGGCTATGGATGCCTGCTATGGAATTCACGTCTATGGGATGATAAATGACACCTACTGCAAGTAAGATCACAGGAAATTATTTTCATGCATCTACAATTCTGATGTCTTGTCAAAATTTCACAATTTATTTTAATATCATGAATCCCTAGAATGGATCAGGCAGTCATTTCCCACTGTTTGGCATTGATATGACAGTATTGTCAACATATTTAGTCCTGATATGGCATTTACTGTTGATAAAAACATTTACAAAATCAAACATTGGTTGTCATAAGGAGCTATTTTTAATCAAAGATCTCTTGCAGTTCCTGAATTACATGGAAACAGAGTATGTTCATACTTTTCTGACTTACTTCTACTTTTCTAGTACTTACTTCTACTGCTAAAACAAATCTATAGAGAAAATATTAATATGTTGGTTCTCTGAATACCAAATATACTTAGAAATGAAAGAAACTGGTTAGCCCAGGATAGTTACCTGAAATTACGTTTCACCACAATTGAGAAACCTGCTTGAACTTTCTAGGTTATACATTACTTGTTTTGAGCAGTAGCATGTTTCTAATTAGATAATAAAACAAGTCCTGTAACCTTTATCGCAGTAAACTGACATAAATTCCAACCAACTACTGCTGGTGACCTTACAGTGACAATTGATTAATCCTGTTGTCAGAAGTGTAACTAAACACAGTCTTTAAAAGTCCAAGTTAAATGTTTTAATCTACAGTATATGGTATAAAAATACAAAATGTAACTATTCCCTATTCAGAAAACTAGGGAATGTCATAAACAGTGCATGATATTAGTACAGATCTATTATTCTGTACCTAGACTGGTTCAAGTCTTGCATGTAATCAGTTTGGTGGGTCCTCAACTCCTACAGTCCTTGTGCAGACCCTCACCCCTCATTCTCTGTTACTCCAGTGTGGGACTCATTCCTGGCAGACCCTAACAAAAAGAATTTGAGATTTGAGTCACATCTATTTAATTAGGGTATCTTAACATTAGAGACTGACTTTTTAGAACTTGCAGATCTCACTGATTGAGTCATCCAGATGGAACGAACATATGTTGTTCTTTGTTTATGAAAACACATTAGTCTCCCTGAGATGAGGGGTGACAGGACTAAAGTTGTCCTCGCAGAGTTCAGCCAAGCTGGCATTGCATAGCACTGATGCAAAACCAGTAAACAGCATCATAGCACTCCAGTCTGTAGGCAGCAGAGAATGACGGGTTTCCGTAGAGCTGCAATTATATATATTCTTATAACTGTCTTATTCAGCCAGTTCAAGAACCAGTTTCAAGAGCTGGGGCTATCCAATGAGAACAGTATGATAAGGGATGGAGCCTTATGGACTGAGTTCTCACTGGTTAAAAAAAAATGTGCGGTACCCATAAGAGTCAGCCCATCGGCTTCTTACTAGCTGATAAGACCGGTGTATATACAGTTGAGATATACAGTTACCTTCATTTTCTGTAGGAAAAAATAATTGAAACCATGTTCTAATGAAAGCCCTTATATAATTTTGTGAAGGAGCTCAGGTGCTGACACATAGAAAGGACTTCCGATAATTCACAGTATCACTTAGGTTGAAAAAGACCTTTAAGATCACTGAGTCCAACTGTTAACCTGGCACTGCCAAGTCCACCACTAAACATGTCCCTAAGTGCCACATCTACACATCTTTTAAATGCCTTCAGGGATGGTGACTCCACCACTTCCCTGGGCAGCCTGTTCCACTCTTCCAGTGCTTAAAAACTCTTTTGGTGAAGAAATTTTTCCTAATATACAGTCTAACCCTCCCCTGGCGTAACTTGAGGCCATTTCCTCTCAACCTGTCACTTGTTACTTGGGAGTAGAGACTGACACCCACCTTGCTATAACCTCCTTCAGGCAATTGTTGAGCACAATCAGGTCTCCCGTGAGCTTCCTTTTCTCCAGGCTAAACAACCCCAGTTCCCTCAGCCGTTCCTGTATGAGGAAGAGTCTTTGGTGGTAGAGACTTGTTCTCTAGACCTTTCGCTACCTTTGCTGCCCCTCTTTGGACACAGGCAGAGCACCTCAATGTCTTTCTTGTAGTGAGGGACCCAAAACTAAGCACATTATTTAAGGTGCAGCCTCACCAGTGCTGAGTGAAATACGACAACCACTTCCCTAGTCCCGCTAGACACACTATTTCTGATACAAGCCAGGATGCTTATATCCTGTATTGAGAAGCAGTATATATTAATATATATACTGATTGGAAATATATATATATTATTGGAAATAATTCTTGTTTGTTTGTTTTTTTTTATTCTAGGTCAGAAGGCTTTCGTAAAGTTCCCTATCACTATTACGAGCCAGGAAGAGATGAATGCGAGGAATATTTTCTGCATGAAAATGCTCCATATGGAGGCCATAGGTTTATCACGGAAAAGAAAGTATTTGCTAAATGGGCCAAGAAACACACAATAATATTTACACACCCCACTTGGACAGTGTCTTGATACTGGTTTTCTTAACACTCCCTTAACAGCATATTACAAAAATGTCTCAGTTTACAATTTTGCTTACATCTGGCTGGCCTTTCTCAGCCTAGGTAACACTAAACTAAAAACCAGAAGACAAAGAGGGTGATGGTTCAGCTGTTAAGCAAATTAATCATCTGTGGGAGGCAAACACATTGTTTGTTATTTCTTAGGGTTGTATTCCACAAAATGCACTTTATACTTTAACTGGATTTAATTTCAAGGCAGTAGCAATTAAAGACAAATGAGATTTCCTGTATATGCAGGTGCACACAGGAGGCGTGATGGTCCTTTAAAACTTATTCATCACCTTACGTAATTAAAATTCATATTTACAGCTGGTATTGGTAGAAATTTTCCACAAAAGAAATATGAGGTAAAATACAGACCTCCAAAGTCTATGAGTGAATTAATTTAAAAAAAACACCTGAACACATGTAAGCACCTGCACATATGGTAAAATTAGAGATGAGCTAAACATGGTTCTTGAACTGTACACAACTCTTGAATGAGAAGATGCTGTTTTCTCTAAAGCTCACAATTAATTCATAACTTCTGAAATACAGCTTTCTTCCACCCTGGTCAGGCTGCACCTGATAGGATTATGTGATTTTTACTTTTGGAGGCTGTTGTCCCGCAGTTTAGCTCCAGCAGCATGGCGCTTAGCAAAGATTGTGTTTTGCAGTCCATGCTGAACCTTTGGGTGTTTTACCAGCCCTACTGTCGATACCCAAGCTGGCTAGTGTTCTCTCACAAACATCTCCATCTACTCCAGTTGTGTCTTTGAGTAGCTCCAACATCCAAATACCTGTATTTTGACAGTATTTCCTAGGCAGTCATCATCATTTATTTAAAATTTCAAGTTTCTCCATCTTTAAAAGCAGGGATAGTACCTATCTACCTCACAAGGGAGTTGTGAGGATTAATTTAAATCCATAAAGCACTTTCCTGATGAAGAATGCTACAGAGCATTTATTCTTAACACAAAAACAATGGTACCTGTCATTTGTTCTTGTCTGTTGGGAATTTGAAGAAAGTGACAGTGTGTCTGGATCTGATGACGAATTGCTCTGTGCATCTGCTTTCCTGCTGAGCATAATTTGTAATACTGGGTTCTCTCAGCTTGCATTGCTTCAAATGGAGTTGAAAAACCTCACCCCCTTGCAGTATTATCTGCACATCAAGAGGTAGTTCAAGAATTTTAAAATGTACTCATCTCTAGTTGAAATATGTATTTCTAAGCTTACTTTCATGGAATGTTTTCAACTGCAGCAGACTCATTTGTAATATGACCATAATTCAACTATACATGTAAGTTTTATTTAAACTGTATTTAAATTAATGCTTTAAGTTTAGAATGTGTCCTATGAATATTTTAACATCTGGAATGTCAGATTCAACACTGTAATAGCCAATACTGTGAACACTTGAAAGAATTATGTGTGAAACATGACACACAGGGTTTACTCACACTACTTAAACATTAACCAACAGGAAACTTTGTATACTTTTGTAAATCATGAAAAGGGGAAAGTTAAAAGCTATTTTTACATGTAAGTATTTGTATACTATTTCCTATTGTATATTTGTATATATAAATCTATATTTTTTATGTTCATGGCATATGTATTCTCTCAGCAGCAGCTGCAACTCTTAGGATGAGGAGATCTCTTCACCAGTGTTCCTCCTCCTGATCACTGGTTTCTTCTTGCTGTTGGTAGGTGATGCCAGGGTATCATCTCTCTCGCCTCTTCTATTTCCTACTGTAAATGCAGATTTCTGATTTTATTTTCAATATAGCTCAGCTTTCACTGCCTACTTTAGCGCTGTAAGTGTTCATGCTGGCTGTCAGACAGACTGGGACCATGATCCTGTGTAAACATCTATATTTAAATGCAGGCTCCGTCCCATACTTCTTGAGTGACTTGATGTCTCACCTTTCTGTTTGGAAAAGGAAAACAGTATTTTCTACTCCCTGTCTTGACTGACTTTCCTGTAAGCTCTTGAGACAGATATTCTCATTTGCAATGTATTTGTATAATGCCTTGCAGGAGAGGTGCCCAAAGTGTCTGAAGGCTACAGGCACTGCTATATTATACAAATAATTTGAACTGGCTGCTTCTTGTCCCTGGAGTTTAAAATCAATTGTAGGCTAATATAGCATGGGATAAAATCAAGAGGAGGAAGGCTCATGGATGGATGAAGAGTTGCAGCAGCAAAAGACAGTGAGCTAGATTTAGCACCATATGCATATGCAACTTTTCAGTCCAGATGGATGGCTGTATAGATGGAAAGCTAATAAAAAATATTGTAATGCAGGATTTGAAGAATGCAGGACATGCAGAACCACAGACAATGTTCCACACGTATTGCCCAGAGCAGCCTGGGAAAACCTATAATTCCTTTGTGGGAAGAGGAGCTGAGAAGGAGAATATCAGTCAAACTCAGCTCGCATTTAGAAGGTCATTGGGTTAATAAAAAACTACAATGAAAGTGCTGCACATGGAAGTGCAGTTGGGCTGGGCACATTTACATGAGAAGCATCCTCATGAAGTACAGTCTTTCATCCCAGCAAGTTGTTTTCATATGAAAGGCAGTTTTTAATCCTGCAAAAGTTTTTAAGATAATTAAGACTTGCCAGATCACCATAAAACTCTTGTAAAATATGTGCTTCATACTGAAGTTCCTTGTAGAGTGCTTGCACGCTGTATGAAACAATATCTCATGCAAAGGCTGGCTAAGACAACTACAGCTCTAAGAACAGCTAAGTGTACAGCAAAATTGAGAACATCATTAGAGTGCAGTTGCCACAGAGCATAGTAAAAGTGTTGCTCTCTGCTTGGATTTGCAGTTAGAGCAGATCCACTTTTAGAAACATTGCAGCAGGCTTCATTCACACTAGAGTAAATGAACATCAGTTCCCTTATTTAAATGAGCCTGTCTTTAGCATAAACTAAACACATATTTGCATGATTTTTATTATATGGGTAAGGAACTGTGACCACAGTGTTAAAGAAAACTCTACAAAGAAATTACTTAGTTGAAATCTGTTAAAAATCAGCACTGTTACAATGAAGAAGGAATCTCAGTACTTGGCTGGGCAGTAAGAGATTTTGATGACCTGAGAGCAGTTTAGACATCAGCTGAGAGTCATTTATTAATTCTTTAAAATAAAGCCTACTACAGTTTACCTGAATGTAATCAGATCCTAATTGCTTTTTCATTCAAGCAGTCCTATTTTAATCTACTACTCCTGTGTATAGAATAAGCAGGGAGTTTACCTGAGGTTTTCAAAATAGATCTTCACATTGCTACTAATAGCAGAATACTCTCAAATAATTTGGTGAGCTTTTTTTTTGCCATCAGTCACCTAAGTAGTCACCAAATGTTTTCTTTAATTATTTAATTAGTTATTTAAAATACACTTCTTGAAGAAAAAAAAAAAGGCATTTATTGTTTGGCTTGCTGTAGGCTTGGTTTTAATAAATGTTTAAATTTTAATACACTTTATATTTTATGTGAATTACATTCTGTTTTGGTTTTTTTTCAAGGAAAAAGAGTTTTAAATAGGAGCAGAATTTTTCCCAAGGGGAAAAGAAAAAAAGACACATCTTATTGATTGGTAATTACTAATTTGCAAGTAATTAACTGTGTAACATAAAAACCTGTTCTTTGTTTTTCCAAACAGATATAGCACACATTTTCCCAACCTTTTCAACCCCACTAGATATCTCTATTGCATCCCTTAGCTTATATTGAGGCACGTTCACAGAAAGAAAACATAGTCTCTGTATCCAGCCAAATTCCCTTTCCATCTGTGTTGGGAGGCTCCATCTGCAGACTGCTTGTATCAGTTACATCAGTAAGTAGGAAGGACCGAGTAAGAGTTCTACTTAGGAGCAGATGGTGTTCCAACTTCTAAAAAATGCCCCTAAAGTGCTTTAGGAGAGGAGTATTCATTGTTCTCTCCTAGAAATACTTTACCAAAGTATTCTGATTCTTCTAATACCTTTAGCTCCTCTGTAGAATTATTGTCTTACCTCTCTAGTAGGAATTACATGGGGAAAAAATGCGCTTTACAGGCCAAAGTAGAGATAAATTCTGTGTTGTTAAGGATTTCTATATAGACAACACCACGGATGAAGAAGTCAGCCTGACACAAATTAACTGAAGGCTCACTGATGTAGGTGTCTCTGAGAACTCAATTCAAAACTAATGGAAATTATTTTAACAAGTTTATGAATACAGCACCCATTTGAGTAAAACCTTTGCACTCCTGGATACTAAGGTAAGGAGCATTTTGTCTCAGAAATACCATATGCACATAATGCACTGCATAGTTAATAAATAGAAGCCCATCCCACACTTGGAGTGCTGATGCAGACGGTCTTTATTTACCTGCTTGCGGGCTGGACAAAAGTAGAAGCCCACACAAAGATACCTGGCAGCAGAACCCAGCTGCTCAACTAGAGGACATTTCCAAGCATGTAAGAATTAAACAAGTTTCATTCATAAATTATAACTGGATGTCACCATTAGGAAGCAGAAAATCAGAAGCACTTTATTTTGATGACTTTTTCTTGGCGGTTTGTTTGTGATGAAGCTTAGGGTGCCCAGAACAGTGAAACTCTGAGTGCCAAAGGATTACACAGGAGCTGTTTCTGGGTATTGGGAAGTACTACATACAACAGAGTAATGTATTTACTAAAATAGGTCTGTTTTTCTTGACTAGGAATAGTTCTTTTGAGAAGAAAGTGTTTAATTTTCAGCAGATGTGTCTCATTCTGTTCAGTCTTTCCTAAGAAGATGCACAGCAATGTGACAACGACGGGGGGTTGAAGAATTATATGGTAAATAGCCAAACACCAGATTCATGTGTGTTTATCCAGCTCTTGCTGTGATGTATAGCCAGTGACACAGAGAAAAGTAAGGTCTTTGAAAACCTTTTATTGCATTATCTACAGAAGTCTCATGTTTTCATTCTGGATTAGAGTCTCCTAGGCAAACCCTCCAGAAAGGGGCAGAGGGTCTCTCCTAACTGAAAGACAGGGCTTCTGCAGAAGCTGGAACAATCTGTGTGGTATACCCAGACCTGCTCCCCATCTTTCACAGGTTCCTCACCCAGCCACAGCTTTGGGCCCTTTCCAGCCCCATGGGGTGAGTGCATACTCCAGTGGATTTATGGAGCCTGTTTTCTGCACAAAGTCTGCTCATCCTCCCCTTCAGTGAGGCCAGGGGATTGGTGATACTAACCTGGGGGCAAAATGTGATGTGTGTCAGAGCAGGAATGCTCCCTCAAGTCAGCAGCATAACCTTGCTTGGAGCACACTCTCACTCCAAGTGCTGAATTCAGTTTCTTTGAATGTGGTGGGAAAGATATCCCTGGGTTTTTTTATTGTCTGTATGATTAACTCACCAAGAGTGACTGTTCTATGGGTGTCTTAAATAGCTGATTTTGCGCCTTTTTTTGCATCACTTGCTGCTATATCTGGGAATTCCTCAAGATAAGCAGCTGTCAGCATCTGCCACTGTTGTTCTGATTTACTGGCCAGAAAGAGACTGTAAACTTGAACTAATGCATGCTCTTACCATGTACTATGCATGATGGCATGTTACACATTTTATTCTCACACTATAATTGTGTGCAAACCTAGTTTAAGCAGCTTAAGTAGTGCTTTTTCTTTATCTCATATCACGTGTTGCATGGAGCACTTTGCTGGAGCTCTGTAAGTGCCATTAGCAGCAGACAGGAAATAAATTGCTGAAACCAGTCAGGAAATATTTAGTAAACTTGGTATTTTTCACTGGAATAGTAGAAATAGTTAAGCTTGCTTTTGTGAACCTGCTCTAGTGCTAACAGTCACAAACTTTATGTTCTGTTATAAGTGAATCTCATGTCTGAGAGAAACATTGGGAATGATTTTATTGACACAGATAGTGTCAGGATGTTGGTAGGCAGACATCACCAATTTTTGACATTTATAGGAGTATCTTCTTAACAGGAATGGCAGAAGATTGGCAAAGATGCCTGTAGTTTTTTTCATATTGTTGCTGCTGAAAATAGTATTTCTGAGGATGGACAAAGGAAAAAAGAAAAGTGAGTGCTCACTACTCCTTTGGCTGTTCATCTATCCCTTCCTCATACATAGGCACATGCACACACATCTATAAAGAAATAGTGTCTTTTTCCCAATAGTGGCAAGCAAGAACAAGTAAAACTAATTTATATGGTAAATATAGGTTGTAGTACTTGTGAATTCATGTTTATTCTGTAGATTTCTGAAGCCTATGTCTGTGTGGAATTGGCTCAGCTGGATCAGATGTGCAGCCTAAAGAAGTTGGTGCTAACGACCTGATCTCCATGCCATGCACAGTCTTTAGTCTGGGTCATGGGTTCAATGACACTAGGAACTGGAGCACATTTTTTAGTTTCATCCAAAAGGAGTCTAGTTCATACCCTCGGGACCACCCCATCATGCAAACTATAGCTTGCTAAGTGAGCTCACTGTATTGGCTGCCCCACAGAAAAGTGACATTCCTCTTAATCCGTCTTTTGGCTGAATAGAAGCCCTTTGTTGTCATGTGTCCCCCTTTCACTCAGGTTTTGTGTGGGTATTTTTTTTTTTCATAGGTATTTTTCTTTCAAATCTGAGATCTGATTCCTACTGTCAGATCATGGGGATCAACAACTTCTGAGTCCTCCTAAAGTTAGCATCCAGAGGTCCATAAAGAAGGAATGTGGTATAGGACAGCATAATCCAGCATGGGTACAGCATGGAAAGTGCTTAGTTTGGTGAAGAGTTAACTCTGATTCCACCTGTGGATGTGATTTTTATCATTAACATGCTGGAACAATGCATGCATTGTTTTTTATGTACTGTATCACACATAAAAATTACCTTGATCATTTTACTGGGGTATTTTTGTTCTTGGGGCCTTCCAGTTGTATCCATATAAGCGTACATATGTGGATTTATATACAGTGTACAAGGATTCTTCTGTTCTTGAACAGTTGCTACTATATGCTGCTAACATAAAGTTATTTAGAAAGTTCATGCTATGCTATTTATTGCTTTTATTATTTGGTTGCCTTTTTGTAATGCTGACAAGTGTACTCATAGTAGATATCACTGTAGACTTAGACAACTTTCATACTATTTATACTTATTTCAGATGTTCTGCCATGTGTTTTCTTCTATATGCTTCTCTGGTTTTGCTCCCATTTGGAGAATATGCTTCTGTGTACTTGCAAAATTGTGCCTGGGTTATTTTGAAATATGAATAAATATACACAATTTTCAATCATCTGAGATAGTTTATACACAATTTTGTGCTAAACACTTTTATTTTTGTTTGTGTCTATGCCACTATAACAATACCTGGTAGTTCACTTAAAGAAACAAAGATCTCTGTTCTAGAAATTATCAAAATCTTCTGCACACAAATATAAACTATACATAAATTATTTCTTAATTGACTTTAAAGACATTTTAAGGCATCTGTCCTTAACATACCAAGTAATGTTGGGTAAACTCAGCCACAAAATCTACACTTACAGTAACCCATGTTTTTATTTCTGTGTGTTAATACATGTTGCACTCACTCATGCACACAGAAATGGAGATTTGTGGGAAAGGTACATTAGATCCTATCCATAAAGGGTACATCCCTCAAGCAGTATCTCAGAGCATAGCACTCTCTGAAATCCTGTCATTGTAACCCCTTGGACTGGACATCCAGCACATGCTTCATGAGCTGTCTAAGTTTATAACATCATCAAAAAGCAACAGGCTTCAATGTGTAAACTTTAACTTGGTCAGTGTGTGCTGAATTAAACATATATAGATTAACTGGGTTCATAAAAGGACTGGAGATTCCAGGTGTGTTTGTCAGCATTGGCATATATAATGCAGCAACTGCTACTAATTTGGGGGCAGATTCTGGTTACTCAGGTACTCATGGCACAGAGTTTTTTTTCCTTTAAGTGGGCTATTTTGTCAACCACCACAACAAGGGGAATGAAAAAAGAATTTCTGTGATAAGACTTAAAACTAATGAAGGGAAAAAATGCCAATCACATGCTCAGCTTTGAGGGTCCTTAAAATCTTACATGCTGCCAAGGAGCTTGTTAAGAACTTGTGTGTTATTTTTCAGACATACTCTCCAAATACACTGTAATGTTCCCTTCAGAACCATTACACCATAAGCTGTGACTGCGTATTAATAGCATGATGTAATATGGGTTCACTTCATCTTCTTTGAATTCAGGACAGTGGAGTATGTTACTCTTGAAATACATTCATACTTAATAGTATTGACATGGGTTGTGAATGCAAATTTAGTCAATTCTTTTTCATAGAATCATAGGGTTGAAAAGGACCTCAAGATGATCTAGTTCCAACTCCCCTGCCATGGGCAGGAACGCATCATAATAGACCATGTTGCCCAAGGTTCTGTCTAACTTGGCCTTGAACACTTCCCCAGATACTCCAGATAAAAAGTGGTTTAATTATTGAATTACCCCCCTTAGACCTTTTCAAACCATTATAGAATAGCCAGCCTATCCTCCTGAAGTTTTTGTTCCTGTGGCTTTACATTTAGATCTTATTTTATTAATTTGCACCAGATCACCCCATAATCCTTGTCAATGGGTCTCAGTGATCTTTTTATTACCAACTTCTACCTTAATGACTGAGTCTTCTGTAAACATTTGGATTTTCTTCCAAATTGTTGATAAAAATGTTAACTAGAGAATGCCCAGGGAGCTATCCCAGCAGAATTCCTGTTCTGTGATCATTCTTCATTTAAATTCATGTTTTGAAATGTCAGTTAACCAGTTTTCCATTCATTTAATGTGCAACATGTCAATTTTGTATTATTATGGTTTCTTAACAGAAATGTCATGAGTTCCACATCAAGTGTCATATAGAATCAAAGTATATCAACAGTGTTGTGTTTCACTTTTAGTTGCAATTGGAAAAAGAGTCAGCGAATGTGTTTGACAGTATCTATTTTCCATATCGTACTTAGATTGGCATTTACCATATTTCTCCTCTTTAATTATTTAGTAATTGAGTCCCCTGTCAGCCATTCCATTACTTTGCTTCAGATCAATTTCAGACTGACAGGACTGTAATTATCTAGGTCATTAAGTTTATCCTTCTTAAATATTAACACAACATAAGTTTTCTTCCATCTTCCTGGAACTTTCCCAATTGTTCCAAGACTTGGCAAAGAGCAGTACTAACAACAGATTCCTGTCAGCTCTTTAACAACTCCTGGACAGTAATTATCTGAAGTTTCCTATGCAAATATTTTTTTTACTTCAGTAGCTTCCATTTAATATTTTTCTTTGTTGATTTGTTGTTGTTGTTGCCTGGTAGTTCATCATCCTCATAGAACATCACCAATTGTCTGTCTTTTCCTTAAATACCAAATACAAGTATTTATTGAAGACTTCTTTCTTGTCTTCATTACTCTTAGCAAATCTTCCACTTCAGTCTGATAAAGAACTGGTACCATTGTCAGGATTCCTAATGTATTTGAAAAATATTGTCCTTAATTTTCTGGTCATAAATTTCTTGTTGGCTGCAATTATTGGAAGAATTATTTATGTAATTCCTTACTTCTACTCTATATTCAACATTATCAACTTTTTCCTTCATTTCAATGATTTACAGTTATGTAGAGGCTTTCATTACCCCCCTAAGCTAGATATTTTTTAACACATACAGCTTTCCTAATTTTGCAGCTATCAAATAGAGTGTTTGTATTTTCTAATTATTGACCAGTTCTCGCTCATAGCTGATTTTCCTTTACAAGAATTTTCAGTTTGATAAAAAGATTGCACTATCCGTATTACTGCTTGGGTTTCATTGTCTTTACACCCATAAAGAGCAATCAAGCTATTATCATATCCACTAATATTTAGTTCTCTTATCAAGTCCTATGATCTCTTCATTATTTGTGAAATGAGATCTCACATAAAATTCTCATTTTTTGAGCTTCCCTTTTGGGGTTAAAAAATGTTTGTGTGTGATGTTCAGAAATTCTGCAGAGGTTTTAGTACCAGTGTCATGAAACTTTAGGCATGTGTCAGGCAGACTGAAATCTCAGATGATAGCACACCTTTTTCGCTCCTAGACATTAGAGAAGGTACAAAGGCATCCAGTCATTCTACTCTCTTCTATGATTTGGTGATTTGCAGCAACAGCTACTATCCCATCTAGTGTTTTATTCTTTAGAGTATTGATCCATTGCATTCAAGATCATTTGCTTCTGAGCTGCCAGTGTCCTGAAAACAGACTATATCTTTTTTACCATAGAGTTCCACTCTTTTTTCCCCTTCTCTCTGCTTGATCTTTCCAAAATAGGTTATAAGCATTGATTTTAATGTTCCAGTTATGCAGTTCTTCCTGTCTCCTACGAGTAATACCAGCTAAACTGAATTTATAAATAGACAATTCTGATTACTTTCCTTTTTTTACCCAGACTCTTTAGTATGCTTTGTAGAAAATCTACTACTTTTATATCCTTGACCAGTTTTGGGTTTGCTGTCTTGATTTCATGCTGACTGACAACTCACCTTCTTTTCTGCTTGGTTGTATTTGGGTTTCTTTACATCAAATCCCTTTTAGAATTCATTTTCAGCCTCTTCCCTAGCAGGTTGTTTGCCTTTGTACTGAACAGGAGACCACTCAAACTGTGCCACCCTTTCACCAGCATCAAAAGACAGATGCTTCATGTTCAGAATCTTTTTTCCTGTCTTCCTACATTTGCCAGGCAAGCATCCTTGAGAATCATCCAGACATTCTCTTTAAGCAACATTCAGGGTTCCTTTAACTTGTCTAAAATCTGTGAGACAATCACCTGTGAAGCAGAGTCACTAATGTTTAATGTGTAATCACTGATGATCCTTGCTCTCTGACACTGGACTGTTCGATATTAAAAACATACCTCGAGTCCAGGCTGTGCAGGAACACTGGACTGTTACCTACTTTTCCTTTGCAAAATGGTCTTTCTGATGATTTTTGTATCTCCAGCTTTTTCCCAGATTGGTTTGGCTATGATCCCTAACTGTCCGTTTTTGAAAAGCACTTCTGCTTCTGGGGGATTCTGAAATTTGGGCAGGAGTGAATCAGAGATGGGGGAATGCTGTCTGTTTTCAGATTAAAATGTAGGCTGTTCTAACACATCTGCTTGGGCCCTTCTTTTTATTGTTGCACAGAGAAACCAGAGCTCCATAGGCAGTCTAGTCCCTCGGCTAGCAGCTCCCATCTCTCTCCTGGATTGGCAGAATCTGGGAACTACAGAGTCTAGGTTCTGACACAGTATGTAAATTGAGCAGAAGAACTGTCAAAAAAAAAATCATTAAGAACTGGCTTGTTTTGTTAGAAGATTGATCAAAATGTCCATCTTTCTATGGGGCATTTAAATGACAATCAACTAGGAGTCTTCACTGGAAAAAAGCAGAACATTCTGCAAGAGAATTTCCAATCAACTCTTCTGCCCAGAGGAGAGCTATCTAAATTAATTGTCTTTGACAGGTGAGGTCTGTCCTCATCTTGGTACAAGAGATAAGTTACTGGTTACAGCACATCTGGGTAAACTTGCACAGCTTTTTAATTACAACAAAAGCATTTATCACAAATGTCTTGTAAACCAAGTGTCAACAGTGTTTGGATTGCAGTTGCCTGGCCATGGGGTTTGATGACTTTAATAGAAATTATGAAACATTATCCTGCATTCTATGATCAACTTTTCCTTCAAACCCATTCTTACAGTGCTTGTATTTCATCAAGCCCTACTGCTCAGGCCTTGAAATAAGACTAATCAAATCCATTTGGTCTCACATTGCCTTTTTTTGTCATCACTTCAGAAAAGATGTTCTGTTCATTGTCCTGACGCACTACAAGTTGCATTGCTTCATCAACTTAGAGCCTTGATTGATGAAAGACACTTGATATATGGTGATGTCACCTAGCAAAAAGTCTGATTGCTTCCTTGTACTATGTATTAGTTCTGCAGAACTAGGAAGAGAGCTAAGCAAATGTATTCCCTGAAGATACCATATAGAAACTGAAAATTCTTCAGCACCAAAGTTTGCAGGATATGTCCACATGGTACAGTACAAGCCAATGCCATGCAGAGATACTTTTGCTGGCTTTGAATGAGCAAAACATGTCTGCACAGAAATGTCATACAATTTCTTAGATTTTTGCAAGGAAAACATTTTAAGAATTGACAGAGCATAGCCTCACAGATCTTAAATGTCTAGTTTCTTTGACTGTGAACAACAGGTTGAGTTACTTGGAACTGTGAATCACTTTTTGTATTGTGATGCTTAATTTGCATACATACACACACAAAACAACATGGTAGAAAGCTGATACACTAAAACATCATAGATAAGTCACTGCCATGGACTGTTTTTCTGGAAGTGTTGTGGCAGGAAGCAAGACTGCAGAGTTCATACTTGAACAGCCAGATGAAAGCTGTGTACAGTAAGCAACTTGAGATCATCAAGTCATTGTGGAAGGAATTACAACAAACACTGTAATGATTTTATTTGCTGTTATTTCTTCAAGCTATCTTGAAAAAAATCAGTTCTTTTCATCAGTACCTCAAAGATTCTTCTCAAAAACAAAGTATGAAGTAGACTGGCAACGAGTTTCTGAAAGTATTTTTGATTACATGAAAGGAAGCAGTGAGAATTTCAGAAACACAGGAGAAAAGAGTGAATATTTAAGTTAAGGACATTGAGCTATAACATCCCAGTGATTTACGTGCCATACTTGTTATTGGCATCAATGGGAGTTCCTACATCAACCTTCGAAGACTTTGTGTATCCACAAATGACTATAAAGCACAGAGAAAGACACCAGTATTTTTCTGGTGCTAAAGACTTTGTTTTATCTTTCATGACATTTGAAATTCATGGTAGTCCTGCGGAGAAGGACTTGGGGGTGTTAGACAATGAGAAAATGAACATGAGCCAGCAGTGTGCACTCACAGCGCAGAAAGCCAACCGTATCCTGGGCTGCATCAAAAGGAGCGTGACCAGCAGGGCAAAGGAGGTGATCCTGCCCCTCTACTCTGCTCTCGTGAGACCTCACTTGGAGTATTGTGTGCAGTTCTGGTGTCCTCAACATAGAAAGGACATGGTACTGTTAGAACAAGTCCAGAGGAGGCCACGAGGATAATCAGGAGACTGGAGCACCTCCCGTATGAAGACAGGCTGAGAAAGTTGGGGCTGTTCAGCCTGGAGAAGAGAAGGCTGCGTGGAGACCTCATAGCAGCCTTCCAGTATCTGAAGGGGGCCTACAGGGATGCTGGGGAGGGACTCTTCATTAGGGGCTGTAGTGATAGGACAAGGGGTAACGGGTTGAAACTTAAACAGCAGAAGTTTAGACTGTATATAAGGAAGAAATTCTTTACTGTTAGGGTGGTGAGGCACTGGAATGGGTTGCCCAGGGAGGTAGTGAATGTTCCATCCCTGGAAGTGTTCAAGACCAGGTTGGATGAAGCCTTGGGTGATATGGTTTAGTGTGGCGTGTCCCTGCCCATGGCAGGGGAGTTGGAACTAGATGATCTTGAGGTCCTTTCCAATCCTAACTATTCTATGATTATATGAAATGCAACCAGCCCCAGTGATGGTTCAAATTCGTGTCAGAATGCACTTTTTTTTCAGAGAAAGGAGGGCCAGAAAGTCAAACTGCGTAATTTTTCAAGGGCAGATTTGCAATCCTTGGGAATTTTAAAATCTGGATAGTACCGTGTTGAGTGCATCAGTAGTGAATGGGATAATTTAATGGCACCTTCCGCTCTCAAGTATTTCTTTCCTTGAATAGATTATTAGACAGCAAGGGTTGAAGATGCAAACCTTGAATCATGAAAGCATGTGTACATAATGAAGAGGTATTACAATGAATTATAAGCACTGGTAATAATTTAGGATCCAGAGGGCTTGTGACCTCTGCTTTTAAAAACATGCTTTAAATGTTATCATTCTACAGCACTGTCTTCACAACTCTTTATCTCCTAAATGCTTTTGGACACACAGACCATGGGATTAATTATATACTGCAAGCAACAATTCATGAATATTTAACACACTCATTTATACTTAATGAATAAATTTGCATTTTGACAGTGTTATTTAATGTGTTTTAAGGAAATACTGCTCATTACCTTTCAATTTTGTAGATTAGGAGAATGTAATTGGAATGATAAGGTAGGAGAGAGACTGCATGATTTCCATGCGATTGTTCACACCATTTGTTCTCATAGGTTTTTGATTGAAGCAGCTGTTTGAGTTCTGGGGGGAACTTTCTGTGTATGTCAGTTACTTCATCCGAATTTGAGAGGTGAAGCTGAGAGTGGAGAGGGTAAGGCAGAAAGCAGCCTCACAGCCCAGCCACACCCTTGCACCTTGCCCAGTTGACACTGGGGAGGGACCTTCCCTGCCAGACACCAGTTTTCATTGGAGTAGAGAAGTGTCACTCTTGAAGGGAGGCACGGGATTGGCAGTTGCCATGGCCCTGGGGCTGTCCAGGTGTGTTGACAGTCTCGGGGGCAGCAGAGGTTGTTCTGGAAAGTTCCAGGCAGTCATTTCCACCCCAGAGCTCTGTCTGGAGAGGCTACAGGACAAGAGTTATCCTGGAAGAGCTTTCTTGGCCTGGGCACAGCTGGGGAGGATAGTGCCAGGGACATGGTGTCTTAGGAGACATCATTACTTGTCCTTCAGAGTTGTGTGCTGGAGTGCTTCCATCTCTGCTTAACATCTCCCAGCAGCAGGAGCTCAAGGGTTCCAGGTGGGTGTTGTCCAGGCCTGTTCAAGGCACACCGATGCGCATGGCTCTGAGCTCTTGAAGACATCATATTCGCATCATGTTGTGATTTGTTTCCTGAAGAGCTGGTTCACACAAGAACTGTCTTTAAAAAGAAAAGAAAAAAAAAACCAACCAGCAACAAAAAAACCAACCCTCAACCCCCCCCCCCCATCTAAAAATGCAGTTCATCTTGCAGAAGCACCTCTGAGCTGACCTGTGTATGTTTCAGCAGCTCAAAAGCAGGAGGTAAGAGAAAAATACCTTTGTATCTTTTTGTGTTCCAAGTTTTTAAGCCTCTCTCATGGCTTGTGGGAAGGGGAAGCAGTAGGGAGAGGAAAAGCTTGGGGTTTCTTCTGTAAGCCTTTCTGATATGAAAATTGTGTGTCATTTAGATTTCTAGGATTTCATTTGGTTTTCTGTTCTCAATGGGACTAAGTACTCAACCTTGGTACTTTGATGTCTTTGCTTTGCCTTTTAAGCATGTATTTAAGCAACTCAAGTGTTTCCTTAGGGTAGAGATGCTTTAAAGATTTCTTAGATAATGCAAATGGAATAGTTTCAAATAGTCAGATGTAACAAGAGAATTACCCAGGTTTGGATGGTCTCAGATATGTCAGTACTTAACAGTGATGCACACAACAAAATATCCCACGAGTTTCCTGTATTTAATATGAAGGGTTGATTTTGTAAAGCCATTTATAAAATTGCTTACCATTTGCTTCTTTAACAAAGTATATGCGTTGTTTCTATTTGTCATTCTGAAGTGCCATATGGTGGCAGATACTAATCCACAGTGTGTTACCATAGCTCTCTCTGATCACTCTTGAAAACAATGTAATTACCCAAATGGTGACTTGACCTTTCATTCAGTTTTAATGGACTATTTTCCAAGCACACTTCTAATCAAAAAGAATTGCATGAAAAGTTATTGTTAAAGTTGGCCGCATAAATCTTGTCTGGGAAGGGAAAATCTTCAGGCCTGAATCAGGCCACCAGCTGTCTGTTCAGCACCCAGCTTAATGATATCTTGATTCTCACAGGCGGGCTCTAGAAATAACTTTGAAGTTAAGCAAAACAAAGATTTGAAATGTAAAAACTGTCTGTATCCTCTGGGCAGTGATGTATAAGCAGAGCTTTGCCATACTCATTGTCCTGTGGGAATATTCCTACACAATATTAATAGAAGCATATGTACAAACAAAGCTTAGATCTGTGTTTTGGTGTTCTTCTGTTTTACATTTTGTGAGGCTTGGAATCTTAAGATACTATTTTGACTGCCTCCAGCGTGCTAAAGGCCGATGGTTTGCACTTAGTGATGTAACATCACTATACATCTCCATATCAACAATTATCTTGCAGTCTGTCAGAGACTTAAAGTATTTCTGGTTTTAATATATCAAAAGAACGTAAGCTTCTGGTGGAATGCATGGGGCACATGTAGGTGAACTTCCTGCAACTCTTCTTTTTACTTCACCTAAAACACAGAAGATTTGTCAGGGCCAAGAGGAGGTATGTGCAGGTCAGTTGTCTCCCAGAGAAGGCTTGCAACCATTCTGTCTGCAGTAAGTGCTGATGGACTCTGTCACAGGCTTGGGTATGCAGGTGCTGCAATGGACACCTGCAAAACTGTCCATTCCTCCTGATTGTGAAGAGGTTCTTTTAGTATTTAGGAAGAGAGTTTTTTAGCCCTGGATAAAGGTTTTTCTTCCTGCTTTGGTCACAGAAATGGTTAATAATGTTGATAAAGTTTAAATTAAAGAAATGTTTCTTCTTGAGTAAATGGTTTGCGTGTCTTACCTTTTTATTCTGGAGTTTGATAACCTCCCTGGTTTTTCCCTCAAAACAGTTTTCTGCCTGGAATGTGGAGTGATCTGGATTTAGCATACTGCCTTAACTGTTCTATCAGTAGCAGTAAATCCTAAAATTTCTGAGAGTGGCAGGATTGAACCTTTATTTCTTAAGTATATTTTGTAAGACAGTTGTTGCTGAAAACATTCTGCTTGTCCCTGTTTTGATATGGCATGAAAGCAATAGAAGTCCTATCTTTAAAACTGTTTCTACAGGGAAATCTTGTATTTGTGGATATGGTGGCTGATTATATGCATCACAAAACAAAAATGCATAATTGAACAGTGGCAACTGTCTGAAAATAATCTACCATTTAAAACAGTTGAAGGCCCCAGGATGACAAGACACCAAGTATTTAAACACTCTTCATTTGATCAGTCTACCTACTAACTAGATAGAAGGTAGTAGCTATAAAGCTATAACAACATGAAAGAGTAAGTTTAATTCCTCCCATGCCACACCTTTGAGTATTCCTAAAGTCATGTTTGATATGGGTACAGTGGGCACTAACACTAGCTTAGATGCCATCAGAACCCAGTATGCCCAGTTGCCAGTATGCTGGGTTTTTCCAGTATTAAAGATTTAAAACATCTGGAAACCAAAAGATCATTCAGGATAGATAAAGATTGCCTTCTTACTTTGGTGATCCACATTTACTTGTCTAATTTAACTCAATAATATTTTGCCTGAAAATGCATGTGAGCTGGGATATGAAAAGTCTGTAACTTTTCCTGAATTTTATTCCAGATATATGTTTCTGTTGAACAAGTAAGCAAATTGTATTCAGATACATGAGAAATTCATACAACATCCTTGCTTTGGATTTTCCAAAGCAGTGCTGCTCACATCCAAATTATACAAAACCAGTTTGTTCATAGCTTCGAATGCATGAGGAATAGCTAACATCAAACTCATTGGCTATAGGAATCAAGACTGGGGGCGATATTTAATTGACTCAGAGTCAGACGTGTTTCTTCTGTCGGCAAAGCAATGTAACTTTTCAGAGACACAGAAGTCACTCTCATTTGCATCTTGTGCCAAGGATCTTTAAGACCCATGGAAATTTTCCTCTCTGGAGCATTCTTTCTTCTTTTGCTGTATTTCCTCTGAACAAGACATTGCTCTCGTGCTATTAATGTTAATGAGAGTACTAAAATCTCTCAATAAGAAAATGCTTGACTTAATAAAGGCATTGCCATTTCTGTCCAGGATCAGCTTGATTTCATATGCAGAGATTTCTATGGACAGTTTTACAAATGCTTTTATTAGGCCTGGTCAAGTGTCCTCTGGAACCCCTATGCTTTCAGGGCACAGAATGAATACTGGAATCAGGCTGTTTGGAAAGATAACACAGTAAAAGTTTTACTTCAAAATTCTGTATATTATCTCTACCTAAAAATGTTGACACCTGAACAGAGCAAGAGCTGATACACTCATTTATAATGAAATAACTAGACTTGCCTGAGCTTTTGAAGGTTATGTGACTGCATCTCCTTTCACTGATATACATAAAAGCTGAAGTTTCTTGTTACCCCATAAGGCCACTCATGCCATTGTCTTCCAGATTCATTTTAAGATGTTGTCTTTGATATAGAATGCTAAATAGTCAGTGTGAATCCTTAGAAGAAGCTCTTGTCAATATGGTTTCTGTACTTACTGCCAGTGATGGGATGTAAGCCACAAGCCTATTACTAGTTTTGGGAGTAATGAAGTCTGATTAGCAGTCTGCATTTCTCCACTGATTAAACTCCCCCATGTCCCTTAAAATCCTTCTACTCTGTGGCATCTCTGTGTCCACTTGTCTTTTTCCACACTTTCCCTATCCATTGTGTCCCCAGATGCACTTTCTACTGGAGTAACTTCTGAAGATAGCTTCAGAGCTCCTTCCCATATTCTTTGCCAACCTCTGCCCCATCTGATGGTCAAAAGAAAGTATGTTTTGGCTGATTATAGTTATGTGTAGATTTCTGGTGCAGTTAATGTGTACTGACTCCCCTGTTTGCTACTTCCTTACAAACTCTGGGCAAATGAGAGACAGTTTAAACTGCTCCTGCCTTTCCTACATACAAAGTGCTAGTAGGGAATCTCTTCCTATTAGTTGGCTGCTGAGCTTCATGAGCTTCATGAAACTTGTGCTATATTTGAGACTTCAGTTTTTCTGTGAACTTAGTTTTAAATTATACCCAGTAAAAAACAAAGTTAATAAGCAGAGGCAGACAGACTTGCAAGCAAGCAGTGTCTATGATCATGTAAGCTTCGACTGCAATGGGTCATTAGGATTAAACAAAAAGGAAAGGTGGAGGCAGTGGCTCACCATTCCTATGGACATCTTTCTGAACTTTCAGAACAAGATTGCTTGTTTCCCCTTTGGTCACAGAGACAGACAGGCTGAGGGCAGGCAGCAAACGAATTTTGGTGAAACTATTGGAAGGTTGTATCACATTTTACTTTAGGTGTCTTTCTTGCTCCTATCTGATCATATGGCAAGCCTTAAATAATTTGTTTTTTAAGAGGTTGCCTAGGTGCCTGGAGGCACCTAAATTTTGATGTATTAGTACTAGCCCAATAAACCAGAGGTGACAATAAAAGTGTACAGGGAGATGTGTAATAGGAAACTATGGAAAGATATTTGGAGAAGTCTGGACTGACAGTTGATCTGGAGGAGAGGAAATAAAAGAGCAGCCTGACCTTTCTGAGCTGCCCTTATTGAGGTCAAAGGAATGAAAAAATAATGGCAGCCTTCAGTCGGGAAAAGGGCAGCAGGAAGAGAAAGGCAGCAGCAAAACTCAGCAATAGCTGTATATTCAATTAACATTTGCTGCCTGCAATCCCATAATTTCTTCACTGAGTAGGAGCCAGAATAAAAGCCATCCTACTTAGTGTCCATTTCACAAAGTAAAATCTAATTAGTAAAATGTTTAAAAGTTAATGAAGAATACACGGAGTCAGAAAATACATTCTAATGAAGTGCAGTCCTTTCATACAAGCACTTGTGCTGTCATAAACTCTTATCTGTAAGTAAAATCTTGGTGTCAATGCTAATAAAATACCATCAGTAATGGGCCAGGAGGAGCACCATGCAAACTGTCTAACCATCTCTAAAGAGGTTCAACTTTAGTGTTAATGAAGACTCCCCGTAGATACATGCATGAAAGCATCTTATTAATTTCCAGGCTTTGCCTGCCACTCCTCTCTGTTACTGCAGAATGTTGGACAATAAACCCATGAAGATGTTTCATCTAGGCATGTAGGATGCAAGCACTGCTTTACTTTCAGACTGCTGCTTTTATATAGGCACAGTCCAGCTTGAGCTATTTCCCCCAGAAATTCCCAATAAAAAGAATACTCGGAGAATTATCTGGTGAGCTCCAGATATCACTGGAGGTCCCAGGGGTCCAGCTGACAAAGCATTTATTTGGCAGTTAAATACTTAATGCTTGAATACAGAAGTTGGAATATTGCATTTTGGGTTCTGTAATATCTCCAGATGAAAGTTTCTGATATGGGACTAAAATTCAGCATTACATAATATAGTATTTTACCCCTACACAGTGAAACTTCAGCACATTCATCTCTGGAAGAGTTTCCAGGGAATATTATGCATCTGTGGGAGATGAATCAGAAAGGAAATAGGTATTGAAGGTCTTTCAGTTTGCACATAGAGACTGAACCAAAAAGCATCAAACCAAGAGGCTGACACAGAGTCCATTGGTTGCATTTTAGAGCTTTAAAACACAGATTTTTATTTTTTTTAATAGAGTTGGTTGAATATAAGGAAAATAAGCTTTAGTTAGACAAAGGCAAGCATGTTAAAAAGAGTACTGTGTGCAGCAGCACTGCAGAGGACAAGCCCAGACTGTGTGGGAGTACATCAGCATTGCTCTGTTGAAGCCACATGGAGAATCAGGCCTGAATGTTGAGTCCTACAGGGATCTTAGGTAATTTCTTCCTGAGCCTCTGTTCTACTGTCTGCAAGCTGGTCAATTGCACATTAATAGAATCTAAATATTATCATTTCAAATGTCTCCTCTTTTTACTACAAATATTGATGAAAATTATTTTCAAGCTCTGCTTGTGTCAAGATCTAAGTACAAATAATATCCAACTAGGACACAAGAAGTATAGTGCAAAGCCTCTTCTCATTATATAGCTATCAAAACCACTAAAAAACCATCAGGAAACACATTCTCTATTTTGATCTCTGAGTGATTATATAAAATTGAAAGTTTTTTACAGGGAGATGTAGAATGATAGTTGTGTGACTTGAAGAGCAAAGAACAAAAGGTGTAGTTGGAAAAATTATATTTCCCTTGAGGAAATAAATGTGAAAGGAAAATCAACCTCCAGCAAAGGAGCTAGATGTGATTAGAAGAAAAAATACAGAAGTGATCCCTAAAGAATAGAAAGTAGAAGAAGCTCTTCTGAGAGGTGGCTGAAAGGTAGAGAATCTGCTACCAGGCTTCTCTAGAAAAGTTATGCAGAGCAAAATGCTGAAGAAAAATGAATATACTAGAGACTTTTTATGTAAGTACATATCCAGGCTCAGATAAAGGTTCACATTTCACAGCCTTTCCAAGAGTAGGTCCTGTGAAGATTTTAACACTAACCTGGTGTTCACCTGTATCAGCCAGCTATTGCTGTTCTCTTATTTCATACTCCCTGAACTAGGTTTTGTTTGTCTGGTGTTTGTTTTTTCAATTGGCAGCTGTGATTAGGGTGAAAATCCTGGTGGATGAATGGTGCATTCCCACCAGTCCTTCACCCCAATGAAAGCTCCTGTATCTTAGCAAGGATTTCCATAGTAGTGTTTTGTCGAAACAACTAGCAGTGGTCCTGGGCCAGCAGTGAGCAGTGGTTTAAGGCATGTTGTGGAAATCAGCACTGAACTGCCCCTTACTGCTCTCAGTTGAGTTAAAAAGGAGAGAATTAAGCTGTTCAGTGTTGCTTTGCTGTAGATGCTCTTTTGTACTTGAACATCTAGCAACTTTTATGCTGTATTTACATACCTAAGCAGCTGTAATGCTAAGTCTGTGGTAATAAACAGAAAGCCAGTTTGAAAGCCTTCAGAAATTATTAAGCAGAGAGACCCTTTTCCTGGTGTTAGTACTGGGAGAAGTATGTTATATGTGAGTAATGCAACTGTCAGTGTCCCCTGCCTTGTGTTAGGTTGGATTTGATAAGAAAGAACAACATTTCAGAACACTTTTTTAGCTTTAAAGATTACGTCAGGGTTGATGGTGGGGGTTTTCTTGAGGTTGGGTTGTTTGGGGTTTTTTGAAGCTTAGTGGTGCAGTTTACAAAGACTGATAGAACACTCACTTATAAACATGTGATATTTACAGCATTTCTTCTACTGTACCAAAAAAGTCAGTGGAGTTTCTGTGGGGTTTTCCCCTTGGCTGATCAAGTATTTTAAAGAGCTTTATTATGAAGCCTTGGGTGATATTGTTTAGTGTGAGGTGTCCCTGCCCATGGCAGGGGGGTTGGAACTAGATGATCTTGAGGTCCTTTCCAATCCTAACTATTCTATGATTCTATGATTTAGGTGGTTTATGAAGTGAGTAAAGGAGAAATCCATTGGCTGAATGTAGCCCGTTTTAATTGCTGAAACCAGCTCCTTACCCCAGATAGGGTGTCTTTTGTTAGTACCTTTGTTGTTAAGATATTGTTAACACATTTTCTTGTGGCTTCTTCATGGAATTTTACTGTGAATAATTAACACTTGAATGGTGTAAATGGATGCTTAAAACCCGGGGTATTGTGCCTTTTCCTTGAGTGGATGCCCACAATTTTTTTAATCAGAAATTGAGCCTTGGTAGGGCCTGTTAGGGGGCTTATTGGCTTATAAAAAGGAAAGACAGTTGCATAAAGGGTAAGAGCAGTTGGAGATACACAGGCAAGAGCTACAAATGGAAGAGCTTTTAGAGCAGCATGGTATTCTTTTTGAAATCATGAATTAAGATATGAAATAGCGAATACTATCTACCCACCCTCATTGTTAGCTACATAGTAGTTGTATTTAATTTACAGTTATATATCTTTAATTGTTCTCTCTTCAGGACCCCTCCAAGCTTCTCTTAGCAGTGATTCTTAGAATGTCATAGGTGGATATATAAGCTTTTCTTACGTAAATGTATTCACACACAAATACATATTAGAGAGGGTCCATGAATACTAGCATGAATGGGGCTACATTTGTACAAACATAGAAATGCTTATCAGAAGAGGAAAGCAAAAATCCATTTTACCTTATTCCTGATCTCTGAGACAGGATGAGCACACCAAGAACAGCCATGACAAGTGTATTTCTAAAATCTTTTAACAACAGGCAGCTCATTCATAAGGGCAGATACTCATTTGGCATAAACTAGATACTTCATTCACTGATCTTGCTATGCCAATTTTCACTGAGAATCATCTCCATAATTTCAAAGTATCATTCTCCATGTTTCTTGCCCTGAGTTGATTCGGAGAAAACTCCAGGAACAAACTTGCCAACAAAGTTTTCAAGCTGACAAGCAGGTATTCTTTATTGCGGCGCCGGGAGACACGGGGGATAACTCCTCCTAACGTGTGTCTCTCTATTACTACACAAGCCATCCTTATATAGTCCCTGGGCATACATACATATTCATGAGGCTACGTATGGATTACATCATTTTCCAGAAAGCTCCCCGCATGCGTACAGAACTGTGGTGGTGGTCTCTGAGGGTCGTTTACTTCTTCCAACAATCTTCATCACTTCTGGCAGCCTTTGAAGCACGCGCAGTAGATGCTCATACCAGTTTAATTGGTTCACTAGCACCAGAGACATAATAATCCCCCTATCCTCCTACTTATCAGTTAGTTTACCCACAGCCTATCCTGGACACCTGCTATTCCCAGATACTCCTTATCCCTGTGTCCTGTTTTTCTAGACTGTTTTTCTTAAGACCACATCAACTATAATGATTTATCTTGTGCCAGTATGTTCTCTATCTGTACTCTATTTTTTCTATGTATTATGCACCTCAGTAATTTTCCACTGCTACTGTTACAAAGCCATTGAACTTAACATTGCTTAAAACTAATTCTAAAGGTTTATAAATTCCATTTTGTGATTTTCTGTTCCCCTTGTTTCAATTCCCCCCTTTTTCTGTCCTTTTGCAAATTCTTTTGCAACATCTTATATATTACCATTACCATCAAAAGTCCTTTAAAATAATTTCCCATTTCTACTCGGTGCCTAATTTCATTCCTTTTCCAATCTTCATAATTTATCATAGTTTACAACACCAGAGGGAACATTGTATCATACCACAAGTAAACAATATTAAAATAATTAGCATCCATATTCTTGCCATCAGTTGCCTCAACCAGGAGAGATTAGGTAACCATGTAGTTTTTCCATATTTCTTCGAAACCATAGGAGGTGTCATCCATGGCCATCCCATGAAATATCTTAGTTTGTTTCCAAATTTCCTCCAGATATGTTTCAATTCTGCCACTTTGGTCTATGTAGGAACAACAGTTTTCATTGATTATGGAACAAACTCCTCCTTCTGATGCCAATAACATGTCTGGAGCCATTCGGTTTTATACCACTTTAGATAGGCTCGTTATGTTTTGTTGTTCTGCCTGCATTATATCAATATCTTTACTTTCCATTTCCTCTATGGTTGCTGAGATATTTACAATTGCTTTCTCTAATTCGCTTACTCCCAAAGATGGAATTAGCCCTCTCGCAAAACTATGAAATGCAGTGTGCCGTTCAATAATAGGGTTAAACCTTTGCTTAATCCGTTTAACAAAACTTCTAATCCAGGTTCCGGAAGGATACCTGTTGATAATAGCAAAATTGGGTATTATAGCACCTAAGGTGCATGCCCCCTTCCAGTTGGGGGTAAAGTTTTATAAGCATTTTCTCCACATAACCAATACCATCCTTTCCCTTTAGGAACGGGCCACCACTGAACTACGATACCATCTATATTAATAGTGTAATTGCAATTTGAACGGTGACCTACATCTGTGGCATTTAAGCAAGTATAGTCTCCTACCCTGGTTCCTGGTGTAATACATCTTTGTGCACAGGTGTAATATTTATTATCTGGATTAGGATTAACTATTCCAAACTTTAACCTTTCACTTGAATACAAATTGCTAGTGTTCACCCACAGATTTGTCCATGAAACAGTGTTAGGAATTGGAACTCTAATTAATGGGAGTTCCAGGCTTTCTCTTGATTTAGGCAACTGTGCACACACCCGACAGTCACTACGATTAAAACTTCAGTAACATTTTGCATTAATTTCAGGTATAAATTCTGGTCTCAAGCTTATGCACCAGTTATCATATGAGTCCAAATTATCACCGACGCAATTTCATACGTAAGAGTACTGAAGGTTCCATCTGCCACGTCTTCTCTGGTTCTGGTGCTTTCTTTATTCTTGAATAATGTATCCAAGCAAGTTGTTCCTTTATCTTCACTGCTGTAAAGGTGGTCAGTAATATCTGGTACAGTCCACTCCAGTTGTCCTGTAGAGGATCTCCTGAAAAATTCTTAACATAAACCCAGTCTCTAGATCTGAAGGGGTGAATCAGATAATCCAAACCTCTTGCTCTTGTCCCTGCTACTCTCTTATTTATCTCTTCCAATTCTTTTCCCAAAAAAATTGGTTCCCATTGACCAAAAACTGTCAGAGATAGCCTTCCCCCACTTCCTGCAGACTTTCTCCTTTAACTTGGGACTGTTATGGTCTTTCATATAAAATTACAAACGGGCTAACCTCTTCTTTCCACCGAGGTTTAGTTCGAATTCTTAATAGAGCCAGTGGTAAACCTTGGTGCCAATATAATTTCATTTCCTGACATATTTTCCTAATTTGTTGTTTGATCAGATGGTTTATCTTTTCTACATGCCCACTGGCCTGAGGCCTGTATGGAGCATGTACTTGCCAATCAATTTCCAATTTTTGCTTATTTCTCATAACAATTTTGCACTAAACTGCAAACCTCAGTTGGAAGAAATTGCTGCTGGTACTCCAAAGCAAGGTATTATCTCATTAAATAATGTTTTAATGAGTTGTCTTGCATTATTTATCCTACAAGGGAATGCTTCTGGCCAGCCAGAAAAAGTATCTGTTAACTCCAACAAATATTGATAACCCCCTTTTCTTGATAATTCAGAAAAATCTATTTGCCACTGCTGTCCCAGGAAACTTCCTCTTACAATTGTCCCAATTTGATTTCTATTTTCAGTTTTATGCTTATCCTTAATACATAGCTGACATTGTTTTGTCACTGATTGAACTGTGTTGTATAGACTTCTTCCTACAATTTGTTTGTCTAAATATTTATATAAAGAGTTGCTACCCCAATGAGTTTTATTATGTTCTCCCTGAACTAACTTCCAGAGTTGGTTATAGGAGATTACAATTCGCCCATCAGGTATCTGAACCCAATGCTCTTTATTTTCCTGTCCTTTTAGATCCTCAATCAATTTTTATCCCCTTTTGAATACCTAGGTTTAGATTTTTCAATTGTTAGTTTGCCATCACGGATTAAGGACATGATTTGTGATTGTTCAACTGCTTGTTTGGCTTCAGAATTGGCCAAATTATTTCCAATTTCCTGATCAGAGTCACCTTGTTGATGTCCTTTACAGTACATAACAGCTGCTTCTTCAGGTAGCAGAACAGCCTCCAGTAATTGTAGAATTTCTGCAGCATGTTTGTTCAAAAGTCCTCATTCTTTTTAGATAGCACCATGTACATAATCAGTCCAAATATTTATCCTTTTGTCTTTAGCCAATTCCAGGGCTCTCATTAATGCTATTATTTCTGCCTTCTGGGCAGAAGTGTTCGAGGGTAAAGGTTTAGCCCCTGTTACCTGTGAAGTGGTGTTAATGGCATATCCTGCCTTTAATTTACCATTCTTCATGAAGCTACTACCATCAGTAAACCAAGAATCAGCATCTTCCAGAGGTTTTTCTTTCAAGTCTGGTCGGCTCAAATATACAGTCTCTATGGTGGCCAAGCAGTCTTGTGTTAGTGGTTCTGTCAATTGTTCCTGCAAAAGGATGCTGGATTGACAACATTAGTGACCACACTTTCTATATCATCTTGTTCCACAAGGGTGGCCTGGTATTTAAAAAAACATGAAGGAGATAACCAGTGGGCTACTTTCTGTTCCAGGACTGCTGATACAACAGGGGACATTAGCACAGTAATTTTTGTCCCAAGGTGAATTTGCGAGCTTCTTCAATATTCATGACAACTGCTGCCACAGCCCTTAGGCATCTGGGCCATCCTTTGCTTGCTTCATCCAGCTGTTTTGAAAAACGTCACTACCCTTCTATAGGGTCCTAGATTTCGAGCAAGGACACCCAAGGCTATTCCCTGTTCTTCATAGGAATATAGCCAAAAGGATTTAGTTACATCCAGAAGTCACAAAGCTGCAGCTCTCATTAGCTCTGTTTTTAAATTTCTAAAATCCCTCTCTGCTGAATTAGTCCATTCTAAAGAGGGAGGATTTCCCTTCAACAGTTCATATAGTGGTCTTACCAGAACACCGTAATCATGGATCCAAAGTCTGCACCATCCAGTCATTCCCAGTAATGTCCGGAGCTCCTTGCCAGTTGATGGTTGTGGAGTCTGACAGATGGCTTCTTTTCTAGAAGCTCCAAGTTCTCTCTGTCCTCCTGTTATTTCATATCCTAGGTAGGAAACTAGGGTTTGGATTAGTTGGGCCTTTTGCCCGGATACCCAATAACCATTCAGTCCCAGAAAAGTTAATAATTTCACTGTCCACTGGATACATTCTTCCTTTATTTCTGTAGCAATTAATAGGTCATCCACATATTGTAACAGAGTCCCCATCTGAGCAGGTGGCTTCCATGATCCTAGTTCTCGTGCTGATTTCCAGAAATTGCTGGACTGTTTTAAATCCTTTAGGTAATACTGTCTAAGTTAACTGAGTTTCCCTTCCTGTGTCAGTATTTTCCCATTTAAAAGCAAATAAATTTTGGCTTTCTTTGGCCAATGGTAAGCAAAAGAAAGCATCCTTTAAATCCAAGATGGCAAAACATTTTTGATTATTATTCAATTTAGTCAATAATTCATACAAATTAGCTACTACTGGACAAACATCCTCTGCAGTTTTGTTGACTGCTCTGAGATCTTGAATCAATCTACAACTTTTATCATTCTATTTCTTTACTGTCCAGAATATTATATTCCAATTCACATTCAATTAATAATGTATATTTTAAAATTTATCAATGACCTTTTTTTTAAAAAATTCCCTTTGATCTTCTAATTTTCAGGGATATTGTTTTATTCTAATTGGGCAGGCCCCCCTTTTTATTTCCACTTTAACAGGCAAAGCGTTTTTCACCTTACCTGGAATTTCAGATGCCCATACTCCCAGACATACCTGATTAAGGATTTCTTCTATTTCAGGGAGGTTCTCGTGTTTGCTTTTCTGTTGAATTAAAGATAAACTCAAAACTGCAATTAACTGTTTGTTTTTAACTCTAAATTCCATTCTGCCTTCTTTAAATGTTGCTTCTCACCCTAAGAAATATTTTAGAGAATTTGGCATGCATAAAAATTTATGCATTCCTATTTTTTCCCAATTTGTACTTTAAGGGTTTCAGAAAGATGCCTCGGGTTGTTTGTGAGTTGTTTTTTTGGTTTTTTTTTTCTGTTTTTCTTGGTGGCCAGTAGCTCCCACATCTGTAACAAATTCCTTTCTCTCAGATTTAACACCAAATAAGTTGCTCCTCTATCCACTAGAATTCCACTTTATTTCCTTTAGTTTCTACTTTTAATTTAACCAGTGGATCTGCCAGGGTAGATTCCCCAGGTCCCTGTCAGTCTGGTTCCAATTCAGTCGCTGGAGCCACACTATGGCACTACCCCCCCCAGGGCAGTCTCGCTTCCAGCGTCCGAACTCTCCCCCCGCAGTTTCAAAGCAACCACCGCAGCCGTGGCTATAGCACGACCCGGCTTTTTCTTTTCTACTCGTTCCTGATTCCTATACGCTCTCCATGCTTCCTCCTGTCCACATTTATTCAACAACCCCTCAGTCCCGTCCGTGCACATGTCTGTTCCCACTTGTTTGCCTGCCCCAGCACCCAGCATCCCACGCTCAAACACAGGAGCTGCGCGAGCTCCCCTCCTTTCCCCCTTGGTTTTCCTTTTTTTTTTTCCTTACAGTTGCTCACCCTGCTCTGCAGGGGCTGCAGATACCTCTGCAACAGCACTGCTGGTTTAACCCTTTCTGAACTCGGAATGTGCATCTGCCGCTTGGTGCCAGTGACAGTGATCTCTCGCTCCTTACGAATATCAGAGGAGAGATGCAGAGGGTGCTCCTTGGAGGTACCTGTGATAGATAATTTTACAGCCTATCTTCCTGATTACTGTTTTTTAACTTTAAACATCTTTCCCCAGTATCACGGGCTGAACAACATCTCTCCATCTTAACTTTCAGTTTTTCCCTGTCCTTTTCCAAAGCCAAAATTAAGGGATCTGGTGGAGCCATATTAATTTTGCATTGCGTCTGTCACTCCACGTGGTCTCTTAAAGTGAAGAACATATCGGCATACATTACTTCATGCAATTTTTCTTGCAGCCTCAAAACAACATTAATTGTAACAATGTATTATAGTTCAGGTTCCATTTTTAGAACATTTTTCCTGATCTTCCAAAGTATACAAAGGCCACCATCGGTTACAAAATTTTTCAAAACAGCTGGACAACATTTTCTTATTTAGCGAACCCCCAGGAGACCCTCCCAGTTCTTTCCAGTGTGCCAAAATGCACCCTAAAGGACTCTTTTGCATGATCTCTTCACTCTGCTGATTTTCCATTATTAATCTCTCACTCACACACACACGGGATCCCACAGACACACTCCACACAGTTACAACACTTGAAACAGACAGAGACTAAAATTCTATCAAACAAACCACAGTTAATAACACAGTTATAATATCCTGTCACCAATACCAAAATCACAAGACCAAAATCCTTAATGTCACAAGCCACAACAAGATCCAAAACCATTTCCACGAGACACCCCCTGCATCTTGCAGGACCCAAACCACAAGAAGCCCCCTGCTTCTTGTGAGTGTATACCAAACGGACGCTAGCAGCCGGGTATACGCCTTTACCTACGAGATTTCTTATCTCGATTTACGGAAGGCTTCCAAACCTTGCGTACGCATACCAAACCAACCCAATTACCAATGCAGTCTTTATGCAAGATGCCCCCTGCACCTTACAGACTATAGAAAAGAAAAGAATACCTTTTATGAAGATGGTCCTTGTCTGCTCCCGCAGTGATCCGAATGAGTCGAGGGGTCCCTCCGGGAAAAACTCCCGAGGGCCCTAGGGAGCCCTGTCCTCAGCGGGTCCTGCAGCCGAGCAGAGAGGGTCCCATCTGGGGTGCCAAATTGATTCGGAGAAAACTCCAGGAACAAACTTGCCAACAAAGTTTTCAAGCTGACAAGCAGGTATTCTTTATTGCGGCGCCGGGAGACACGGGGGATAACTCCTCCTAACGTGTGTCTCTCTATTACTACACAAGCCATCCTTATATAGTCCCTGGGCATACATACATATTCATGAGGCTACGTATGGATTACATCATTTTCCAGAAAGCTCCCCGCATGCGTACAGAACTGTGGTGGTGGTCTCTGAGGGTCGTTTACTTCTTCCAACAATCTTCATCACTTCTGGCAGCCTTTGAAGCACGCGCAGTAGATGCTCATACCAGTTTAATTGGTTCACTAGCACCAGAGACATAATAATCCCCCTATCCTCCTACTTATCAGTTAGTTTACCCACAGCCTATCCTGGACACCTGCTATTCCCAGATACTCCTTATCCCTGTGTCCTGTTTTTCTAGACTGTTTTTCTTAAGACCACATCAACTATAATGATTTATCTTGTGCCAGTATGTTCTCTATCTGTACTCTATTTTTTCTATGTATTATGCACCTCAGTAATTTTCCACTGCTACTGTTACAAAGCCATTGAACTTAACATTGCTTAAAACTAATTCTAAAGGTTTATAAATTCCATTTTGTGATTTTCTGTTCCCCTTGTTTCAGAGTGCAGTCTCGCAGGACAGTCAGATATGATGACAATGGATATAGTATAAATAGACAGAGACAGATCTCTATAGGGATCATTTTGAAAGAGCCAGATGGCAACAACCTCATTTATTTTTTCCCAGATTCACAAATATGCTTTGCAGTAGGGCTATGTCTTCTCATTCCAAATGAACCCAAACAAAAACCCATGTATCTCTTCTATGTACATTATGGTTCCTCCGGGAGACATCTGTACGCCCAATTATACAAAGTCCAAGCACCGTTTTACAGACTTACCATCCAGGAAATGCAGTGACATAACCAGATTGCTTATAATTGTGTTTTTTAATTGGCTTCCTGAAACATTAAAAAAGCCACTGAAAGGCAGAGTTACTGAGACTAGGCTCCATGCCTAACACTGCTTTGCATGAATAAGCCTCTGATTAGTTCTGAGATCCCTTAAAACACATCTTAGTCACCCTAAAAACGTAAACAAGATTTCTGCATTCAAGTTGGCACGCTCATCGCTCATTTAGTGTATCTTGCCTCCTACTTCTTTATATTTCTTCACCTTCTTGAGCAGTTTTTCCATTCTGTCATGGTGTCATAAATTCATACCTTCCTCTTGATATTTCTGCACAGGAGACAGTAACTTCCAAATAAACAAAGTCAGGGGTTTTTTCCCTTACTATGTCTATAACCAACTGAAGACTCTTCTGTCTGTAATTGGGGTATCACTACACTATCCAGAGTATATGTACTTTTGGAGTATAAAGAAGCATAAATGCATCAGTTGAGTCAAGAAACTCAGCTGAGATGTAACTACCCTCTTTAAAACTCTGTGTTCCACATGTCTAAACTTCATATCAGACAGGACCATGCATACTTCTCTTCTGGTTTTGCCAGGTTTTTATTAATTATCTTCAAGGACATCAATACATTTATAGCCAGTATTTTTAGGGCAAGTCTTTACTGTTTTGTTTACCATTTTTTTTAACATTAAAAAATTGCAGTTTATTGTGCCATAGTACAGCAGGGAGGAACTTCTAAATCCCAGATTCTCACTGAAGTGCAGCTCAGGTTTAGTTCAGAAGACAAAGGAGACAAATCCAGATTGCTTTCACCTGCCCTGTTCTGGTGGTTATTTGCATTTACACTAAGGTGGAGCTAAGCAGCTGTCAGAAGGGAGTTCAAGTGTTACTATCACTCCATCTCTGCTGTGGCAGCTGCATCTCTGCTATCTGTAAAGTATTTTGGAAGCTGTCATCCCATTTTGGATGTTTGTTTCACCCTCCTCCTTGCTGTGAGTTAATTTTCCCCTTTAATGAGGAGCTGAGGAGGCAGGCAAAGAGATGATAAATGCAGCAAGATGATAGATCTACATTTTCCCAAGAAGGTTTAACACTGGCAGGTTCAATCTCAGACCTTGCCTTTCTTAGGCTCAGACTGAACATGGCTAAAAAGGGCCAAACTGAGCCAGCTCTGTGAGGTGACCACACTGTCAGCTGACTAATCTTTCAATATGTGATAATGGCCTGAGTATGGTATGCAGTAACTGAAAAAAACAAAATCCTTTTTTTTAATTTTTTTTTCCAACTGTTGTCTGAATGGGGAGGTAAGTGATTTGGGGATTTTCTTTGTGTATTTTTATTTCTCTTTGGGGAAAGATGAGCACCATTTTTGATCCATGTCTGTCTTACACTTGGGGACAGTAAAATAAAGGAAGCAATAAGCCTCTGTAAACACAATTTTCTGGAGTACAGTGGCAATGGTACTGATTAGTGATAAGTGCACTATTGTTCCTGAGTATCTCTATGAAGTGGAGGCACAAGCATTTTACTCCCTGGTGATCACTCACTTGAGGATAACTTTTAGCGGGAATTTATGCTCAGCTGTATTCTGCCCTAGTTCTGGTATTTCTGGTACTTCAAACTGGCACCTTCAGAACATTTGCCTTTGTACTTTGAAAGGATTGCCATTTCAGAGATGACAAATTCTTTATACAGATTTGAAGAATAACAAACTCTGTGTGGCTTTTATATTCAAATTTGTTTACAGAATGATATTTGCAAATAACTCTTTAAGTCACTTTTTTTTTAATCTGATGATGCAGTCAGTAGTTTGTTCTGTGCTTGGAGGTAGATTTCTTTCATTATGTTCATTATTCATGATGGTTTTGTAGTTATTCCTGTGCTATGGGAATCTGCTGCATTCATTAAATATAGTTTCATAAAATTGATGGACTGCGGCTGGCACAAGTTTATCTCTAACATTTTCAAAGAGAATATATCATGTAACCAGCTTGTAAGATAAGCTTATGAGTTTTACAAACTATGCAAGTTTATTATGCATTTCCTGTTTGCACTGCTCCATCACTGTTACTGCGAGAAGTATGTGCGTCCAAACCAAGCCTAGATGCCTAAAGGTTCTTGGAGCTAGTACCTGTTTTGACTCCACTACTGAACAAGTTGCTGATACGCAGTGAGCCCTCTTTTGGACTTTCTCTCGCATGTGACCTCATCCATAGCTTTGAAAAATATGAAATTTTCAATTCTTGTAATCCTCACATTCAAACCTAATTCCTTCTGCTAATTCTAACAAGGAAAACTTCTTAATTTCCAGTATCAGATATCTGTGATGCCCTTTCAGTGTTGCACACCTGTGTCTTCATGCAGGAGCTGATTGTGTTTTAAAGGTGCATAAACATAGAATCATAGAATAGTTAGGGTGGGAAAGGACCTTAAGATCATAAAGTTCCAACTCCCCTGCCATGGGCAGGGACACCTCACACTAAACCGTCTCACCCAAGGCTTCATCCAACCTGGTCTTGAACACTTCCAGGGATGGAACATTCACTACCTCCCTGGGCAACCTATTCCAGTACCTCACCACCCTAACAGTAAAGAATTTCTTCCTTATATCCAGTCTAAACTTCTGCTGTTTAAGTTTCAACCCATTACCCCTTGTCCTATCCCTACAGTCCCTAATGAATAATCCCTCACTAGCATCCCTATAGGCCCCCTTCAGATACTGGAAGGCTGCTATGAGGTCTCCATGCAGCCTTCTCTTCTCCAGGCTGAACAGCCCCAACTTTCTCAGCCTGTCTTCATACGGGAGGTGCTCCAGTCTCCTGATCATCCTCGTGGCCTCCTCTGGACTTGTTCCAACAGTTCCATTTTATCATGATGTACAGAAAAAATAGAACTAATTTTAAGATCCCAGGAGTTTCAGTTTTGTATACACATGTAGTGAAAAACTGTTGCTGTGATGATCTCAGAATACAGATAAGTCAAGGTTTTCAGGAAGTTATATACATTATCACAACAGCTATTAGTATTGTTGAGGGGAGAAAATCTTCACATGGAGAAGGTCTTGCACACTGAGAACCAGTCTGTTTGTCCTTACTGTATTTGCTTGTATAGTGAAAGAAATGACCTCTCCCTAATATGTCAAATACACATTTTTCATAAAAGCTAACTTTCCTTTTGTATTCAGCAGGTTATATTTTCTCATAGCCACCAGCTCTTTTTATGGAAAGTGTGACTGCACTGTAATAATGAACTAAAAACTACATAGCAAGGAGATTGTTATTACAGTGGACAGCAAAACTGAAGCTTGATGACTTCTGCTCTGATCACTATAAAAGTAAATTGCATATGGTAGGAAGTGCTGTGATCATCTGATTACATTAATGTGGTAGTACATTAGCTTAATGTATTGAAGGAGAGGAAGTTTACATTTTAGTGGCACTAAACTGGAAATCTGCAAAATGTAATATAAACCAGCAACAAGTACCGTAATTGGCTAAATTAATTTCTTAATGACAATCAAAGAGGACTATTTCTAAGCAGTAGTTAAGAGAAGAAAACTATAGAGCTGTATGCAATTTTATAACCACCCTGTCTCAAGGAATGCTTTATTTGCCAAGTGCTGCTCTTGCTGCAGACACAGTTACAGTAGCTTTTACACATGCATATTGGTCACAGAAGTCTGTCCATGAAGAAACTTGAAATAAAGGCTCAAAGCAGATGACTGAACATCCATGGTTAGTAATTTGGTGCTTTGAATTCTCACTTCATACAAATTATTTTATAGGTTCAGGCTTATACTTCCCAGATGAATGTATGCATAAATTAAGCAAATGATGTCAGAAGGATGATACTCAATTTGGCAGGTATGGAACTGGAGATTTATAACCACCATGGGAGTGTGGGGTTTCTGTCTGTTTGCCTAAAGCCTGTTGCTGTTGTGATCCTACTTATTTTTCAAGCCTGAAGGTATTGCAGTGTCTAGAAATATGCACATATGCGCACAAATTTACTTGACATTTCTCAAGTGCTAGAATCTGTTAGGCTTTTCATTGCTGGATATGAATTGCTTTGTTAACCTGTTCACTAGCAGACATAACATATAAAGGAAAGATGGGACTTAATTAATTTGCTTTGCACTGATCTGTTAATGCACTGGAAGACAAGACAGCATCAGAGAGCCTGGCAGCTTCAGTATGTTCATGGACTGGTATTGAGGTAATAATGACAAAAACATGCTTAGCAAAGCATGTCTTAATCAAGCATGTCTTAATCCTAGGGACATTTTTTCTCAAAGACCTTAGAGCCCTGGAAGTCTGAAACTAAGAAAATTCTCATTGATAGATCTTGTTTCACCTTTGATTCTCATTCTGCTTAGTACCCTTGGTCCAAATAGATACCTCCTGCCTTTTCTTCTTCCAGCTAGTTCTGTGTACTAGTTGCAATAAAATGGCTTTCACTTTTCAGGCAGCTCCCCAAGCTAAGTGTTCAGGTAGACAAACTGCAGCTTTCAGAGTAAGCCACTGGAGAATTTCACTTCTTTCCCGTGCAGGTTTCTTTCCAGAGTCCATTCAAAGACTTAACTACTAGGAAGCTGTATTGCAGCGAGGAAGAGATGTATATAGTTGAGATCCCATGATGACCCTTAAGTTTGTAGTGTTTTGCGTGGTTTCTATCTCCTGGCACAGTACGGATGGTTTAGTCCTAAATGGGGCTTGTCATGCAACAAGCCAGTGACAAAATGTTTGCTTTTAGCTTTCGGTACAGAGCTATCATCTTTCAAAATGGACAAGTCAGGAATGCTGATCTCAGTGTCAGAATACTTCTGAATGTTTTTGCAATTAGCAATGCTACTCCTAAATTTCATTACTCTGCTGCAGTGATCTAGCAATTAAGAGAACTTTAATTCTGTCCAATGTAATCTGACATATATTTCTGTCAACAAGCCTAAAGGATTGCCTGCTTTATGACAGGTGGAGAATTTTACACTATAAATACTATGCAGTGCTTTCCCAGGATTTACAACTACATCATGTGTTTATCCATGCCTAGCTATCATGCTGCGGCTAATTTCTGAACTGATCCTCAGATGAACTAGAGAAGCTGAACTCCCACCTCATTGGTCTCAACCTTTTTGTTCTTTTAGCAGCCAAAAAAGCAGCATGTAAAAGCTAGTGGTTAGAAAAAAATCCAGAAGTGCAAAATAGTTATGTAGTCTAAGACTTTCCAAAACAATATTTTGGAGGAATATAGACTTTTCCTTCTTTCTAGTCCACAGGATGCTCTATTACTGGATATTTAGTATGTTACTTTTTGTAGTATAATGCTGCTTAGAAAGATCTGCAGCAGTATAAATTTGATGTGAATATGCAAATGTCATGCAATATGACAGCCTGTGCCAGAGTGAAGGAACACAGACAGTGGATCTCTATTTTATAACAACGTGGTGAATTTTTTATTTTTCTTTTTTTTTTTAATGAGGCCATTGGGCAGAATTAAGAGGGTGTGACTTCCCCTCCCCCCCCCCCATTGCAAATGTCTCTCTCTGATCTTCCTTACTGTCTTATCTGTGGATGAGCTAGTTATAATAGAAGCCCTCAGAGTGCTTTGTGTTTTTTGAGCCTGCAATATTTTCACATCTGTCATCCAAGAAATCATCTTTCTTTTCTTATAGCAGACTTTCTAACATAGCCAGAGCATTTATCTTCCTGGCCTGCTAAACTGCTTTTTCAGATCTATTCTGTCTGTCCGGTAACCAAAAAGAATTCACTCTGTCACAGTAATTCTCCTGCAGACTGAAACACATCCTGCCTCAGAACACTCTTCCCATAACCCAGTGTGCAGACATTACCACCTGCTTTCCTATTTCATAACTCATTGACAATTACATGACTCATGCATGCAAATTAGGGATAAACAATTCTCGTGAAATTTGAGTTTACCCAAACTTTCTAAACATTTTCTGATGTTTGCAGATGTACTTCAAGTTTGTGAGTCTTCGGGAGGCATGATTTGTTTTTTTTCTTTAAAACATCAACATCTCAGTGCTAACTATGAAGATGTCAGACCAGTTCTAAAGCACAGATTTCCAAAAGCTAAGCAAGTAATGTACTTGTCTTATAAATAATACAGCTTAGTTGCACTTTCAAGAAATGTAACAGTGCATAGAGTTATATTTTACTGTCTAAAAAAAAACCCAGACAATCATTAAAGACATGTGATCTAATTATTCATATTTATTTCCACCAAGTAGTCAGAATTCAGGAGTTTACAAGTCGTTCCATTTAAGAACTTGATGCTGTAGTCTGGTGTCAGGGTGTGTTTGGCTTATTATGGACCAGATCTGTGAGTGTCTGTCACACAGAGCCACTTGAGCTGATGTTTCCCACTCATCTTACTGAATAGGTAATGGCAAGAATGATGTGGCTATTCCAGTTAGCCCATTTAAAGTATTACTTCACTATGTGCTGTGATCTTCACAGATACATGTTTGGATGCATGTTTAGCCATGTTGACAGATACTTCTTAGGTTGTAGAGTTTCTACCATACAGCTTAGAAACACCAACATAGGTGTACACAAAGCAGCTTAAATCCAAAACACTTCATCCTCTCAGTACCACAGCAAGAATTCTTACTTGGCCACAGAACCAGTTGATCAACATGATTCTGTTTCCAGATCCAAGCTACTACATCTATATGGGGCTGCCACCAGCCTTGGATTGCCACTAATACAAAGACCTGTTCTGTATTTTGCTGCACCAAGTTGACGTGTCCTGACATTGTAAGCAGAATTTGTGCAATTTTTTGTGACAAGAGAATTTTCCTTCGAGAGGAACCTCTCAGGAAAACAAGGCAAATCCTTGGTTAGCAAGCTCTCATACTCTGCTAACATATTTAATTTAAAAGTTTGCTGTAGAAAGAAGACACTTGTAGATAGTCTACCATGTGATAAGACCATATTTGAAGTGGACAGATGGAGCTAAATGAACCAGGAATACCTATAGTTCATTTAAAAAGGTCTGATGTAGCATGAGAATAAAAAAAAAAAGGGGGGGGGGGGGAGGGGGAAAGCCAAAAAGGAAGCTGTATAGAATAATCATTATCCTGAGGAAATTATATCACCACATTCAAGAAGTTTCAAATGAACCAGATAATGTTCAAATGAACATTATCCTTCTGTATCATATCTAGATTCTTTTAATTGTGACTTTCTGTAATATTTGAAAGATAACCATGCTGCAAAAAGCACACATATTTTAAGATATTTCAGGAAGTATAAGAGCAAGGGCTTTGTCCCCGAAGGAGAATGAGCACAGGGGCACCCAGATGAGTACAGCTTGTAGAGAAAAAGCACAAACTCCTCTCAGCAAATTCTGAGGAACAAGGAAGTTAACAAGAAAGGGAAATTTTATATAAACAGACTGTCTTACTCATACGAATGCTGAATAACAGCAATTAGAACATTTAAAAGATGGCACTGCATGTTAATGCTTCTTGAAAGACAGTCTCTATTATTCTCTAGTCTCATGCAATACACATCATCTCTGAGGAGCTAAGTTTGAAGGGAGGTCTTTGAAACACTGCCTCTCCTGCAATGAATCATTCCTTCCAGAGAAAGTTAACTAATACCATTTGGTCTATTTGCCATAAACCAAATAATGGCCTAAACTTGATTCTAGTAGCAATGTGATTTTCTGTAGTATCGTTTCAAAGCTCAGAACCTGAGGATATGTTTGCTTATTACTTGAACAAATACATTCTCAGCAGATGACAACTGAAGATAACATCCTGCTTTAATGGCAGTTTTTCATGGCATGGGTTTTCCACTTTCTTTCATGCTGGCTTTCTTGGATTTTCTCTTTGTTACTAGTGTCTGATGCATTCATTAACACTAATAAAACAGACTGTTCTTTGAAAGGTACGTTTTTAGTCACTCTTGGGTTAAATGTGTGGGAGCACTACCTTTCCAGCCAGAGACACCACTAATACATTGAAATCTGAAGACTAATAATTTAGACACCAGTAAAACAGCCATGCACATTGAAAGATGCAAGTATAATTTGCATGGTAATGTAGTCACTACACTTCTAGGGTAAGTACGGTCTAAAACCTCTACAGCAGTGTCTTGTGCAAAGAAGAGGGAAACATGATGGAAGCATATGTGGAAAAAGAGACATCATTTATAGTATCATGACATTTTGTCTGGCAGACATGCTTAAGGAGTGATGGGGTAAGTGTCACTAACTTAATGTTATACGTCAAAGTAAAAAGAGTATCTTTTTCAGGGAATTATTATAATGCATTTTCACACTATAGCACCCACAAGTCATCTGTGAGTATATATATTTATGTCTTTAAAAAATAAATAAAAAGCCTGCATTCCAGAAGCAATGGAATTCTGACTCTGGATGTGAAATACGAGGTTGTGTTTACCTCAGAACTCCTTAGTTGTCTTCTCTGCTTCTGTCTCTGTAATGTGCTTTGCCATAGCCTGTAGGATTCCCATTCCTAAGAATCAAATGTGTGTTTCTTCTAGGCTGCTAGTCCTGCTGCTCTTGCAGTGACTGGGGGCTTATTTCAGGAACTAACGTTTTCTGAGGCAGGTGTGCAGGGAACGTGTATACTAATGAGTTAGCTCCATAGAGTAGCCAAAGTATGTAACAAAAAAGTACCACAGTACAAGGTCGATATTTGATACACATTATGAATAGCTTGATTTCTCATTTCATGTTGCTCTTAAACAGAAACCTTTTTAAGTCAGTAGGTCAAATTTCGACATCATCCCTTTCATTCTCAAAACTAATTCCCATACCAGGAAACTGACAGCCATAGTTCAAAGCCGCTTTTCTGTACCCATGTTCATGTACTGGCCTTGGGCCTAAATGACCTATTGAATAATTTAGAGCAAACTGGAACACTTTTATAGCCCCTCATTGCAGTTTTCCAGCTGCTTTGAGCAGCCGTGGCTGCATAAAGCAGCCAAAGCCAATCCCAGAACCTGAACCAAATACACACAGACTGCCAGTCGTGCTGTTTAAAGCCAAGATTAAACCTATTTTTGTGCATAGTAATTTCTGTGTTGTAAGCAAGCTTAGAGCAAATCCCTTGATGAGAATTTTGCTACTGCATAACTTTTAGATTACTTTGGTTCCTGGCCTTACAAAGCCATTCATAAGGCGCCATATTTTTTCTTCTAAGGCTCTGTTTCTCCATTTGTTGATCCTATTTTTAGTGCCTTTTAAGGGCAAGTTTTTATTTCTTTCTAACCATCTGCATCAAATGACAAGATATGGGCCCTGAGGCCCTTTCTGTAGTTGCAGTCATTGCCATCCAAATTTAGATCCATGTTTCAGTTTTGAGCTGCATTGTGTTTAATAGATGCCTTATGAAACCCTGAATCAAGTAGAGAGCTGATGAACACAGATTGATTATTAGTCAGCCTTGAGACGTGTGTTTTAGGAGGACTGCCATGACTTGGTGTGAAACATTTAGCTTTCCACAATGCTTGACATAGTCACCAGATAAATCATTGACCTGGACAAGGTTGACACAGCTGTCCTCTAAATTTATGTCAGATTGCCAATTATGTGGAGAAGCAACACATCCTGTATCAGTTACTAAGACTTTCATGGCCTTTCTACCCCTATTTGTTGACTCTGGCTGTCTAAAGAAAGCTGAAATTTAAAAAATTATATGGTGCCGTAATTCTTCTACAATTTTCCTTGTTTAATCTATACCACACTTCTTTCTGTTTGCTTATACCCTTTCTGGGATGTGTACAGCTGAAAATTAAGCAAACCAAATAAATTATATCTAAATCCCAACATGGGAATTCTGTAAGCTGGCTAATGGGTCTCACACCTCATCTGTCTTGATAGGAGACAACTAACATTTAACATGTCCATTCATGAAGAGTAGCTACTTGTACTGCTCAGAGGGTACCTTCAATTTTTGCATGCTTTTTTTTTCATTCATGTGTGTTCTTAAACATCTTCCTCTGTCTGTTTGTTGGCTGATAAATCTAGCCATTATAGTCTTAGTGTAGACATCATTTATACCTAGAAAAGCATATCTAAAAATACATTGCCTTTAAATAGCAGGATCCATCACATCTGAGCTCCCATGTCTGATAGCCAAAAAGCTCCATTTCATTTCAGAAGAAAAATTGCTTCTGTCAAGGTAAACAGAATGCATTATCCCCCTTTAATAACCATTTTTAAGCATGCTTCTGTATTACTTTTTTCACAGCTGTATTGCAATAAGCTTTAGAGTAATTGCCAGTTCTTCTGTCTAATAGGTTCATTATTCTTTTGCCATAATTGCAGCCATTAAGCGTCCAATTGTTAAATTTCCACTCCTACATTTACTTAGTGTTACATTATATAATGGGGTATGTCATTACAGCACCCCAGTGGCTACAGCTGTTGTTCAAAGTGTTTCTAAAAGTCAATGAGATCTATTTGAGATACGTCTGTATTCTTGATTTTTCACAGATTCTCTTCACTGCACTGTGTCGTCTTTTTTTAGCTTTTTCAAAGCGAGCTGCATTTAGCTACCCTTTACTGAAAGTTTAAGAACCTGACCTATTCAAGAAGACATAAAACTGTGACTTCAGTATTTCTAAAGCACCATTTTTTCACTTTTATGAAATGTTTCATATATAACAAGGTGATGGAGCAAAGATTTAACTAAGGGGAAATTAACACTTACAGCTTAATAGCTTTTTGAGAGCACTGATTTATCTTTTGTCATGTTAAATTTGTTGGGCTTTTTCTCTGTCAGAAAAGAAGCCCAGCTCCTAGTGTTAGCTACAGTCATGGTAATAAAATGATCTATTTAATACCCTTTGCTCCATTACTTGACATTTGTTCATAAGTATGCTAGGGTTTGCTTATTTTTGTGAGAGGGACTTGTTGATTTCAAATGTTACAATTGGAACTGATATGTAAACTTTATTAAAATAAGTACAAACCCTTAAAATTATCACTCTGCCTATAATAATTTATAATCCTCTTTCTTTCACAAGACACTCGTGATCTATGTAATTTGTGTGTGCTGTCTGATCTCAATTAGCCTTTTTATAATGACACTGAAAAAGTAAGTTCTAAGACACCTATACTAACACTTGTGTGAGTTTATTTTGCTGACAAACATGGAGAAGTTGTTTTGGAAATCACTGGTACCAACAATTGTCAGCCAGAATCAATTTCCTGGGGAAGTTGATACCTCATGCCCAATAACACTATTTGTGAGACTATCCAGCCTTTTTTTAGAAAATAATTTCATGTCATTTTAAAACTCTCATGAGCTGTATGTAATTTTTATTACTTACATTTCACACTCCTCCATAAGGGGTTGATTAAAACTGCATTTGAAATGTATATCACATAAGGGTTTTTTTATATAGCACATTTTCATTCTTAACCTCATTACCAAGCTATATTTTCTTTCAGTGATTAACCTAAAATTGCAGCATTTCATATCAGGATATGAAGGATGTCATATTTTCTACCTTATACATTATAAGAAAAATAAAATTATATGGTGATAAAGATATTTGATGTACAGAAAATAGTTTTATTTAAGTACCTTTAAAGTACTTTTTCCAAATTCCTTCTCATATTGTAGAACATATACTGAGGATAGAAACAGAAAGAGGTCATAAAACACACACAAAAAAAATTGCTTCCCCCCTGCATGGAGGTAGACTTTTCACAGAGGAAGGCAAACATCTCTGCTTCTAGACTGCAGTTCAAATCTACATCATTATCAAAGTAGAAAGTTGTTACCACATTATGCTTGTGTACATGACATTTATCTGCTTGTTATAATCATGTTTTCAGTACTGAGGTACTGGGTAATTAATTCTTTCAGTGTCTGGCACTAGCTTACAGTTATACTAGATATGCCAAGGTGTTGAAAATGCCATTCAGATGTTCTGTTCTCTTGTGGGAGAGAGCTTCTTGAGCAAAGTAGGTATAGCAAACTTCTACTGTAAATGTCAGTTTTACAGCTCCAGAACTGGCTTTGTTTTCTGGGATCCCTGGATTGTAAAACTCAAGGATATGCAAAAGCAGAGATGGAAAAAAAAGCACAAACAAAACTATCAGATAGTAAAATGGAAAAAAAAAATGTGATTGGTGTTAAGCAAATAAGTGTCAGAAAATATTTAGTTAACTTTACCCTATTTTCAACCCTTTTGGGAATTGGGTAGAAGTAAAATTAAACATACTCTTTATTCATGATCCAAACTGTAACAGAGTTCAGAGTTTCACAGCAGATTATCAGAGGGTGAATTTTTAGTATTTCAACCAGATTCATGTACGATTTTATGTACAATTCACATAAAAATTGTAAGTCATTCTGCATGCCGTATAACTTAGTTGATAAATCTAGTTTACATTTCACATGGGCTAGAAATAATTCCCTTTTACATTTTTCATTACAGTAGCTAGAAGTATGATGATCATCTCTCTTATATCTACAAACCATCATAGCTACAACAGCACTATTATGCAGAAATCATCTGTTCTGTAGACTGATTCTTTCCGTGATCTTTCAGTTTTTGAGCCAATGACCATCAATATTAACCAAGTAACTTGTATTTATGACTGATTGGTAAATTATATAGTTTCAAAGATACAGTGAAGGTAAAATTACTGTGTTTTAATTGACAACACGAATGAGTAAGCCAAATTGCTAAAATAGGTTTTAGCATATTTTCCCCTTAACACAGGTAGCTGCTGAGAGTTAATGAGAAGCTTATTAAGAGGGAAAGATGACAGGAACAAGGTAGATGACAAAGTTGTTTGATAGGGGCAGACTGCAGGAAGCATTTTGAATTTGGATCAGTGGAAATCTGCCAAAGAGAAAATTTGGATAAATTGCTAATTTGAAGACTCATTTGAAGACTAAAAAAGATCCAAGAAATATTGTCTGGAGAAGATGAACAACAGAGTAGGATCTGATTTAGCTGCAGGACCAGCCACAGCTATTAAGCAAGACATGCTGAAAAAGCTCCATGGTTGTAGAAAGGCCATAGGTTACTCCATTAGGCTTTATTCCAGCCAGCAGTGAGGAAACAAAGAAGTGCATGCAACATTATTTTTGAACTGAAATCTGAACATTTCTTATGCTGTAAAATTGAAAAGACAATGCTTACAAAATCTTTGTGAGTTATAGTTACCATGTAAATTTTCTGGATGAGTGGATGAAGCAAATTGGGTGAATGCGTATCTTCCAGTGGAGATTTCTGGAAAAGGCTGATTAAATCACAAATACTCCTGAAGCATCATAATAAATTCCAGTGGACAAGGAGTTCAGCTCTGATTCTGTTTTTCTGGAGAGGTTTCTAGGCATAGTAGCTACCTCACCAAGGTATATATAGGAACTCTGAGTGCAACATGCTCATTCTGCTTGGACTCCAGAGGTTAATGAAGTGACTGAATAAAGCCCATGAGAGTCTTTTAAGTTATATTAATCACCAAAGCCAGCTAAGGAAAAGGAGACTTTTTTTTTTCTCCCTGTGAGTATAATGTTTCATACAATGGATATAGATTAAATAACTTGGTATAGAAGGCTTTCATTGTGGTCTTCATTAATTGTGTAATGTTAACTGCAGTCATCTGATCAATGTCTTTGGATTATTTTTTTTTTTTTACAAGTAATCCATTCTTGAAAACCCAGCCTTTGAGTACTGGCTTTTCTTTTGCTGTGTTTCACCATCAGATATTCTCACAAGTGACAAGGAATGAAATTGAAATAAAAATCTGGAGCAAAGCAGAAAAGCAAACAAGCTGAGAATATAGGTCCTGATCAAGAAAGCTGCGTGCAGGCATAGCTGACTCTGCTTAAAGGTCAAAATTTGAGGCTTCCTTCCTCCAGCTGTGCACTCCAGAATGGTGCCTCCTCTGTGCTGAAAGCCCAGAAAGCTGTGCAGCTGTTAAAAGTTTCTCTTGTTGATATCTTTTGAGAACAGCAAACTTTACATGTTACTCTATCAGAAAATGGCTATGAATGCTCAAAAAAAAAGGGATAGCACTTTTCCCAATCCTGTGTGGAATTACTCATGCTGTTTTCTTAACTCACAACAGTCAGATGTATGTCGAATTCAGCAGTTCTGTCAACAAAACGCTGCACACCCTGAAACTCCTCCTGGCTGGCTGTGCAGCTCCTGAAGTTGCCCACATTCTTTAGGCTTGTGCTAACACCTATAAGAAATGGTAGGTAGGCTTATGAGGTCGGTGGATTAGCTTGTGGCATAACCCGAAAAGTGCGGCAAGGCTTTTGCATTGTTTTTTCACACTTAAAAAGTCCCTGTTGTTTAAGACACAAGTGTATAGTTCAGAGGGAAAATTTCACTGAAAGAGTAGTACCGTTCATAACCTTAATGTGAAGGTAAAGTGTTACCTGAGGTGAGGATCATAGTGCTGTGTCTTTGCGGTTTGAGTCCTGGATGGGGATTTAGAATTTCACAATATTTAAATACAAAAAAAAAAAAAATGTCTAGGGTAAGCTGCATTTTGGCCAAACTATTTGAAAGTATAAAGGCTTGTGTCTGTGGAAAAGGCTTCTCCTTGACTTTGTTGAAGAGGTAAACAATGCATATTTTCCTAACAGCAAGTGCTGAAGTCAGTATTAAAAGGCAGAGATGAACCTACTTTCATGGGGGCAAATGAAACTGCTCACAGCAGTGGTCTGGGAACACGCTCCTATGACAGTGATGGTTGCTCAACACCATTTTTAAATCTTTAAAAGCCAATGATCGCTGAAAAGACTGGCTGCTGTGGAGTGGGAGAGGCATTCTTTTAGTTGAATCGTAAAGTTGTATTTGTTAATACAAGCTTTACTTGTTAATACAACTGAATTATGTATTTATGGACTTAATAGGTCTTTTATGTTTTCTGTTCTGTATGGACACCATCAACTATTATTCCAGCCATAAAATCATTAGTAATAGAGACAGAAAAGAAGAAATGTAGTTTAACATTCAGTTCTGTGATTATGGTTCTTGTTCACATTATATTCATTGCAAATGAGGCCAATTCTTGCATCTTCTAGACTGTTAGCTAGGTCTTGAGCAACTTTGATATGGTGTCATTGGTGTAGACTGTGTAACCACAGTGGATCTACTCTTGTTTGTGTTGAAGTCATCCCAAAGTCATTATTATGGCAACTTTTTCTGACTGTTACTATGCTTTCACTCTTACTGTTTTATTCTTTTCTTTCTCCCACAGTACACACACATATCAGCTTGAGCTTGAAATAATAATAACATTTTAGATAGTTTATGACACAGCCTTAACCTTCCTTAATAGCAGTTTTATGTATTCAATATTCTGCTGCTCTAGTTGGCTTGCAGCTTTCAGAAGCACTGGCTACTAAATAAAGTTCATATTTATTGCTATGTGTCATCTAAAAGCAATCACTCAGAGCAAGAATTATAAGATCTTCTACAGATGAAAATGTTTTTGTGATGGAAGTTGGCAAGGCCAATTTGTTATCGTGAGGCATGGAGAAGAAAGGCCAGTGTTCTTGACTGTTTAGTGAATGTACTTATTTTCTATTTGCAATTTTCATTATGGCAAATTGTTTGACCTAGCAGAGAGACATCTTCTCAAGGCTGAGATCATATTGTTTTGCTAGTATAATTCCATCACAGTCAACAATGGGTATAAATGGAAAAATGAGGCAGAAAGGTACAACAGTATAAGACAGTGTGTTTTCAGATCAGTAATCAGTGTCTATTTAAAATAAAATAGAAATATATGAAATGAGATGCTTTGACTCCGTTTTATTTAGGTGAAGTGAAGTTTTATTACTAGTGTTATGATCAAATGAAGGCAAATAGGGGTAGTGAAAGCTATACACGGGAGAATAAATGCAAGCAGCTAAAAAACTGTTATATTAACCTAACAGTTCTTGACATTTAGTAAAGTCAGTGAGATGTGATTTTTCATCCAGAGCTAAAAAGTTTCTGTGATAGTATTAGTTAAATAAAAAAGCAAAATGGAATTCCTTTGTACTATGTGTATCTCCATTGCAGGAAACACACGTGTAACTTTCTTTAAGACAGTGTAAAAGAATAAAAATTTAAATCTTCTAATCTAAATTCTAGAGAATAAATAACAAAATAATAGCAAAACTAGTAAAAATTACTTGCAGAATAGTCACTTCTACAAACAGAAACACAGCCTTTTACATTACTTTATCAAATTGCTACAGTGGCATTTAACTGAGTGTACATATTCTTACTTTCTTTTTAGAATTGATTTGTTTCTCTTTTCTTAATTTCTAATGTAATGAAAATACTGATCTGAGGGTCATTCTTTCTTGAAGTTTTATAAGTTAGTAAAGATTAGTTTACAGTAAAACCCAGTATGTGAAGGAGCATCAGTTCTTCATTTAAATTTACATAGTCCAGTACTCATGTGTATTTGCAAAAGGCCAAATTTAACAATACTGAAGGAGGAAAAAAATAAACAACCCAGGTTGATCTTACAAACTTTTAAAGACATAAGTCACTTGCTTGTGTCTGTAGTTCCACAGAAGTTAAATTGAATTATTATGCAAATAACACCACATGTCTACATGCTGTCAGGTTCCAGTTAATAAATGGCCTTACTCCTCTGTTATTTTCATGAAATATACAAAAAAAAGATGATTATGTAGACACTTCAAAAAATACCAGCAAGGTTTTGCTTGAGAAGAGAAAAATAACACTATTTAATCTGGTTTAGTGTGAATTAAACTGCAAATAGAGTGTTTCACTATCTGAATTTCTAAACTGTTTTAATTACATTATAAATTTATCTTCATATATATGTTGACATTCATTGAAGCCATTGTCATTAGTCATCTCAGTATGTACTGTCCTGGTTTTTTGGTGGGGCCTGATTCTAATTCACATGAAGTTTTGGACACCTGTTGAGCAATGAAAAGGAATCTTTAAAAATATCTGCTTAGCTGAGATTTACACACCATTTACAGCCCCAGAACTTGGTCAAAAGCATATAGTTACCTTAGTGGAAGTTAGAATCAGATCCAAGACTTTGAAGTACCTGTATTTTAGATCTTGGCATTGTTGGTGTAAATGAGTGCTTATGTTATAAGAGAGTGGACAATTAATATAAACTTGTATTTTATGCCAGTGATCTCTGGGATGAATCCCTGCATATGTACAGATACATACATACACATATACATACACATACAGGGCTGAGCTTTCTGCAAACATGAATGCCTTACAGAATTTAATCAGCATAGATGCACAAGGGTTATAATAATCCCCAGCAGCTTTGCCAGCTCACTTTTGCAATACTCCTTATGCATCTGACTCAAACATACTCTCAAATAGCCTAGATACAGTGCTTTGCTTCTCATAGCCCTTTTATTACCAGTGGTTTGGCTTCTTGGGAGATGCTAAGGGAAGTTGGGCTTCACTCTAGAAGTGAAACTGGTCTTTAATCTTAGTTTCATCTGATGTGAAAGCAGAGTAAGAGATCTGCTTTGCTATGGTTTAGATTACATTCAGTCCTAATAGTAGTTCAGATTACTGCAAGCCAGCTCAGAAAAAGTGGAGGACATACTGCTGTACCCTTTTTGTCAAATCGCTGGATTGATATGGTTTTGACTAGTCCTGCAGTCAGAGGTGGCTGAACATAAAGTGGAAGTTGCTGCCTTGAAATAGAGAAGAGAAGGTAAAATAAGGTTATTTTATTTATTCACTGCTTGCCAAGATACTCCTCTAAAATAAGAATTTTTAGGTTTATTTTACTTATTCTTTTTAGAACGAGGTGAAGGCTTTTTGGTTTGAGACTATGACAGATTTTACCGTTTCAAAACCTGTTTTAAAAAAAAGTTATTTCTGACTGACTTATGAATTACAAATCAATTCAGTCTTTTTTCTTCTCTTTCATTTCTGAGATATATTGATAGTGATGAGTCATATGAAAAAGAACTTGCATATGTAAGTGGTTACTGGAATTTTTAATACATTCAGCAGTGATTTGCCACAGCATTGGATTAAAATGTATTTATGAAAAAGGATTTGTAAAGTCTCTTTAGTTGGGAGCTCAGTTTGAACATAAGAGTATCTTGCGTGTTTATCCCATCTTCCAAAGTGTCAGGAAGTCTGCTATAACCAAATTTTTAAAGCACTTAAAATGGATGTAAAAATTACATTTAAAAAAAAAGGAGTTTGGGTTTTTTTCCAATTTTCTGGACACTCAGAATTTAACACACTGCATCTGAGATTTTACAGGGAAGTCCATATAAGCTACAGGAAGAAAATGCCAGTTCACATTTTCATTTTAGTTGCTTATAACCATGAATCTAGTACCATTAGTTTATTACTGACCAGACTATCTGAAGTCCAGATGTTGTCTGTATGACTCCTACAGCTGCTTCCTACATCATCTTGCTTTAAGTCTGATGTGAACAAATGAACTGCAGTCATTTGGAGCCTTTAAATTGAAGATGTTGCTTGCTTACCTCTTAAATAAGCTATGTACTAAGTATACTGCTTAACTGAAGTGAGAACAGGAGCAAGATTACTGGGGTGAGTTTTTTCAGTGTTTATCAGGCTGTAAAGATTGTAAATATGCTTCTCTCAAATGTTAATGAGGATTCCTTGGCATGTGGAACAGGCATAATCCAGATGACTGTGCTGTCTGCTAATTTGCCATTAGACTTTCCCATCTGAAAGCAGTCAGGGGAGTGAACATTCAGCTTAGTCTAAAATCAATCTAAACGATCAGTTATTGACAACATTTATCACACATTTTAGGAGAAAATATGGTATAAAATGGAGTAATTAAGCGTGGCTCCTCTGTATCTTACAACTTGTATTTTTGCAAAATGGTATTTATTTTAAGAATCCAAAATAAATGGAAATTACTGCATACTTCTGACAATCCAAAATCCTAAACTTTCCAAAATTAGGCACAATATTATCTTGTTTTTAGGCTTCAAGAACAATATTATAGAAGCTGTTTAAGCAACCTGTTTTATCTTCATGTTTGTGGGCCTTTTATTGAATCAGGTCAGATTCTTCAAGAATGCATAGAAACTATTTTCACAATAATTCTCTTTTTGAGTATATTGACAATTGTGACAGCAAGCACTTGTGAGCATATAGCAATGGATGACAAAAGAATAGTCTGTGCTTTCTATTTAAATTACCCTTGAGAACAGATGAACTGTCATAGCTTTAAGCAATAAAAGTCACGTCCACACTACTGAGATTCCAATTAGTCAACTTTGAACGCAGTCCATTTGTCACATTTTAGGGAGCTAGCATTGCTGGTAGCAGGAAGCAAGAGACACTTCTCTACAGGGAAAGCTATTACTAGTATAACACATGGAAATATTCAAATGTTCTCTACATGCTATAGCTGTTGTTTCATCAGCAAGTATGGCAGAAAACCTGGATGGGCTTCCTGCCTAACAATTGTAGCACAGCTTGCTTTCATCTGATTTTGATAACTTCGTCAGAGATGGGGAGCAATCTCTGGATTTTGACATTGTCAATTTAATATAACTCATTGAAATCTCTTAGACTAAAAGACTCTGATAAGTTATGCCTTTTAAATTTTTCTGGATGTATTGTGTGACTAACCCAGGGCACAATATGAGTATTAATAATAAAGTATAAGGTAATGCACATCTGTCTGCCAAGGCACAAATTCTTTATCTCTGTTTTGTTTTCACCTGTTTTCTCTATCAAAGGTGTTTGTTGAAGTACAGAATACACATGTACCTAATCTGTTTCTATGTTTAGGTTTTTCCAGGAAAATGTCCTCCAGTAAGTTCTGTGAGCTTTTACAAAATGACAATGGAAGTTAGTTATTAAAAAGAAAAATAATAATTTAATAATTTTGTATAATTTAAAAAAATTCAATAAATATGGACTAAAGTTCAGCAAATTACTTAAACATACACATATTTATAGTTTGATTTAGGTTTTAAAAACAAATACAAACAGTATTTTTGAAACAGCATATTGTGGTAAAAACAATGGAAATACTGGGAGGTGATTCCTGTCATAGAAATAAAGAATAATGTGCATTAATTAAAACAGTAGTGCTTTTCTTGTTTAAATATTTTGTATACATTCTCTCAGCCTCCATTTAATTCCTGCATCTGTTACTTAGCTCAATGCTTCGTTTACAAAAGACTAAACCTTGAAGGCAAAGAAGTATTTGCCAATGTTTTACTCACAGCAAGAGTGGCCCAACAGGCTGTATGCACCCTGCTAACCAGACTAAAATGGCAGTGATATCAAATATTTGCCTACTCATGGAAAGTCCATTCTTTTCTGAAAATCTCTGTGGCAGAAACTGGGCTCTGTTTTGTTGTCTCTGGCCAATCTCTGCTTAGCACCTCTGGCTGCTTTACTAGGGATCATTTCAACACTTGTAAGTGGTTTGGATTGTTATGCCTTGTCCCCTTATTTGTTTACAAAGCACCTGACACTGTTAGTATGCAGTAATTAAAGACATAATGGATACCAAAATACATGGTGTGTACCTCTGTCTCATAAGGCAGGATCACTAATGGAGGAATGAAAGGGGTGTAACACATAGATTTAAAATTCCATTTCTCATTTATTTGGTAGAATGTTCTGTATTTCCAGTTGAAGTAGGTGAGCTCACCTGATAAGAGTATGAACTTGGTTCTCTTCCAATGAAAGGGCCATTTGCAGCTTTTGCTTCAAATGAGTAGAATATTTCACAAGCTAAATATATAATTCTGTGTGCAGAAATTCCAGCTGGTCTTACTTCCACTGGCACAGGATTCTTGTTAGCAGTGTGAATTGTAGATCCAGATAAATAAGGTATATAACGAAGGATGGAGCTCAGAGAAAATTCTCAATGATGTCTAAGAAGCAGGATCATTACTACAAATGCAGCTGTGGGAATCACCTAAGAGAGGGGCCCTGATCTTTCTATGAATCTAATTGAAATCTAATATAATTTTGGAATCCATGTGACCAGGACAATCCTTGTTTCCTTTGTTAACTTCCTCCGCTTGCTGGTTAGCTGCTCAGACATGAACAAAATTAAACATTCCATTTGTTGCTTAACACTAGCGAGCAATGTTTAGTCATTAAGTCTGAGAGACATCTTCAGTAGCATTTGCCTTACTTAATAATCTTTTATTGCCTTATGGAAAGGTTTACTAAGAGTTCCTATTTTTCAAACTCCATACTCTAAATTGAATCTGGAGTCCATTTTCTGATACAGTTAAATGAGATTGAAAGATGGAAGTGAGATAATACTGTCATATGCTCAGAAAGTTCATTGAGATGACATCCGTTTCCTGGCTTCTGTTGAGTTTCTAAAACAAGTTCTGCTACTGCTGACAAAGCGGGTTTCATTACTTTCTGGTAGATATATACCTTGTCCATGGAGTTATTTTTGCTTTTTTGCCTTCATTTTGTAACTCATTATTATGATCCATTGTATAACTCTTAAAAATTTCACTTCTTCCTTGTCAAATATGGTTTAGTTCCTTATAGTCATTCCTTAGCAAATCTTAACTTAGCTATTTTAATCCTTCTTCAAAAGCATCCTCTCTAATCAACACATAATCTCTCAGGATTTTTTTCTGAATTATATTTAGTTCATTGACACCTTTCTGGTATTAGAGTGCCAAAAGCTATGCACAGAATTCTATGTGCAGTCTCACCAGAGCTGCAAGGAGAAAGATAATCACATAACTGGGCTATGATACAGTATTTCTACAACCCAGAGTCAGTTGCTGTTTTGGCTGCTTCAGCTTTTCACTGTGAGCTTTAATTTGCCAAGCTTGGCTGTCTCTGGACTTTCCAGTATCTCCTTTCTATAAGATTGAAGTGCTTCAAAGCATAACAAGGCATGACTTCGATTTTTGGAGGAAGAACTTACTATTTTTACTCTCATTTGTAACATTTAAGAGGGTTTTTTTGTATAATTTCTTCATCTTTGACTAGAATATAAAACTGCCAAATTTATTATGAAATTATATGCTGATACATAAAGTATGTATTTTCTACTTCCTTTAAATTGTCACTGTTGTAGATAAAACATGCTAGCCTCCTGTTCACAGCAATTTTTGCTTGCATCCTGTTGCTGGTAGTGATCACATGTAATATAATTTCAATATATTTTAAATAAGATCTTATGAGAGGTTTTGCTACGTCTGTTGGTACATCAAACTCAGAAGACATAAAAAGTGGAATCGCACAAGGATCTTTCTTATGTCTGGTTGCATAAGCATTACACTACTGATTGAGATTATGAAATGGAGGGTAAAAGAAACCCCAAAAGGTTGGGAAGGTTTGCAAGGGGAAAATTAGAAGTGCAATTGGTGATGATAAATTGGAAAGGCATTCTGAAATCAGTAAGGGGACAACCAATACAGACAGGTCTCTAGATGGAAACACCAACACACTGTGAAGGGATTAGCTATGCAAAATCACTGCAGATAATTACATGGCCATAAACTGAATGGGAGTCACTGCACAAATGTGATGCTGGGTAGAAAAAGCAAATGCTATTCTGAAGTGTAGAACAGGAGTGTGATCTAATTATACCATGATTTTTAGTACTGCTGGGGCTCTCCAAGGACCACTGTATTCCATTTGCAACTTCACACTTAAACCTATAGACAGTTCAGAGAAAGCTGAGAGAATGCCCAGCAAGAACAATACAAGGTTTAGAAATGAAAGGATGGTAGAACTGATTCGTAAAGGATTTGAATGTAATAACCACCTGTGAGAAAAATTGTAATGAAGAGAACAGTAATATGGGGATTTTTATTTTCCTGGGTCTACTTACAATAAAAGGGAGAAATGAGCCTGTTTAAAACACACAGTGTTGTTCTGTTGTTAGGAAAACCTTTTGACTTATAAGATGAAAGGTTGGGAGCAGGCTGCCTCTGGAATTTTGGCAAGCTTTTCCCAAAGGATTTAGGGGAAAGGAAAATCGGCTAACCCATGTCTTGGGTGACAAGATTTAGTGTGAGGTGTCCCTGCCCATGGCAGGGGGTTAGAACTTCATTGTAAGGTCCTTTCCAACCCTAACTATTCTATGATTCTGCTCACAACTCTGTCTCAGAGCAAAGAGAACTCCTCCTAAGGCCTTGTCTAGCTCCATATCTTCATGTTTCTCTATGCCCAGTGTTTCCACCTCCCAGAATTAAAGCAATGCAAACTATAAGAGAGGTCTGACTTGATACAAGCTCCTTATTTTATAGCCAGACAGGCTCAGGAACCTCTTGTGAAGGTTATTGTAGCTTGTTGTTATTGTTGCCATACAGTGAAGGCAGATTTCATTGAATCACTGAAACTTTGGGGGTTTGAAAACTTTCCCTCAAGTGAAGGTAGAGATCTGGGAAGAACATGCTGCCTCCAGGTGAGTCTGCCCTGGCGAAGGGTAGTAAAAGCTCCGGGCTTCTGAGCCAGCCATACAGAGATGACAGTTTTCTTTGCTACTTGCCTGTCCATACCACATTTCCTTATTTCTCTATTTTACAAACCAAACTTACAAAACAGACAAAACAAAATCACAGTGCAGGCAGCTCAGTCATGTTTTGAATCATTAGTAAGGTAATCCTCCTGGTCTAATTTCTCATTAGTGTTTTTTTTTCTTCTTGATGCCTCCAAATATTCTTCTATTCACTGTTTCCTCTTTAGCTAAAATTACCTCAGTGCACATTTAGTTGGTCTTTTCTTTGTCCAGCTGTGCTCATTTATTTATAATTTCCTCTATTTCCAGAACATTCTCACTGCCCTCCATTTTTTGAGTAGACATTTGGGAAGCTTCACTGGCTGCTTGGCATTTTCCTTTCTTTATCACCAGGATTGTATTGTATTCTGATACCTTTCAGAAGTCTGAGGGCTTCTTGCATTTTCGTGTCAGAAAGCATCCTTGAACTTCAGTCTCTGTTGCTCTGTGAATCCATTCTTTAGCATGCATCAAAGGACTAATGGGCACTACTAGGGAGCATTCTTATTATTTAAAATCAGTTCATAGTATGAAAAACTGCTGTAATGAAAGTTAGACCCATGCTGAATGTTCTTTGTCTAGAATCTTTACTTCTATGACTCATGAAATTTTCTTTTGTATGATTTAATTTTCAGATTTAGAATGAAACTCCATGAGGCCAGTTTTTTAATTATTTTTGCCACCTTGCAAATACAGAGGAGCTATATCCAGGCTCTATATAGCCTCCTATATATATTCAGGAGCTATAACCAAGCCCTAGAAAATATTACCTGTATATAGAAAAGGAGAGAGATATTCCAAAACCACACTGCATCTCATTTTAACTGTCACTATTTTGTTGACATGGCTAAGAAGATTCAAGTCAATGCAGTATGAGGAAATAGTCCTCAGCCAGCTGCCTAACAGGAAAACTGTAAACCCCTGTTTGAATTTTTTCATACTTTGTCAAATTAACAGAAATCAGAGAATCAAGTGGAGAATCAAGGCTACTCATTAATTTGCACTAGTCATCCAGCAGTGTTTGGTCAGCTGGATGTATTTATGCATATGGTTACTATAAAACCTCACTGGATCCCTTCATTAGTATTACAGATTTTACCTGAATTCTTCTGTGGCCACCTCTCAACAGTACTGGAGTATCTCACAGTCGTTAAATTTGTCTGTCCACACACCAGTCCCATGAAGTCACTGTGGCTGCTTTCTAAATAGGAAAATTGAGTGTAAGGTAAATGTCACGCTTGAAGTCATAAAGGTTTGCAGCAAATCCCAGGTCTACATGAACTCTAACTGACAGTCACAAAGCAATGACATATCCAATATGTTTTATGTTACTTCAGATTATTGAGGGTTGAAATACCTGAAGATGGAATTAAATTAAATAACTTTTAAATGCAACCAAAAAAAATGTGGCCACTGTGTGTCCTACTTCTGTCCCCACAAGAAGCAGCAGGTGGACTTTTATTGGTAACTGCAATGAAACTGAAAAATGAAGGTAGAGAAAATCAACAGATTCTGAATGTCCTCCTCAACTTTGCTTTGAAACACCATCTTTTTAGCACCTGCAGTCCCTTTAGTGAAACGATGTAAGTCAGTTCTGCAGAAAACAAGACATAACAGTCCCACATAGTAAAACCTGAATTTCACTTGGACTGTAGAGATGGAAGCTCATTACTGAGTACTTTAGAGATTAAAATTCTTCCTTGCCCTAGGGATCCATGAAAAGACAGTCACAAGAAAGCTGAAACCCTAAGATGCAGAGGTATATGTTAGCGGGTACTGATGCAGTCATGGTTAGGTGCAGGTAAATGGAGACGCTCTACATTTAATTCAGAATAATTTAATAATAGAGCTTTTTACACGTTCTTTGTTTACAAAAATAAAGACTACAAACAGGACAGATACTGCCTGTGTGTTGTCTTACGAGAAGATCCATGTGTGTTGGATGAGGGAGGTAATACTCCATCACCCACTTCTAAACTAGTTCTTGAGAAAGATATTACAGATAATGCAGCCAGAAAGCTACACAGATGAAAACAGGAGATAGTGGGCAAAGGCTGACAAAGTCAGTTCATGAGCCATGACATTCAGTATTCATAGAACAAAACTGCAACCTGAAAATGCAGTACAGCAACAAAGCAAAAAGCATGTGAAATTGTTGTATGGAGTGAGGTGGACTTATGGTAATAAAAATTGCTGTGCATGTGTGACATCCTATAAAGCACCTCTTTCTTCATGTTATCAACTTGGCTGTATTAATTCTGTTTGTAGAAAGAAAAAAGAAGAGCTACTATCTTTATTGCATACTCTTGGTATAACAGGAGGGAAATAACAGATATATTTAAATGAACTGTTGTATTTTTCTTTGCATTGAGATGACCCAGTCAAGCCAAATATTAATAGTTAGTGGGAATTGCAGATCTGCTTTAGCCCTTTTATCTGTTCAATCATACATATGACTGAAATATCAGGTGCTTGCAGCTGAGAACTGATTTTTTATATATAACAAATTCAGAATCATCTAAACACAGAGCCTATGGGTTCCTGTTATTTTTAAATTAAAATTATTTCGTGGGGAGATCACTTGAGTTTTGCATTGGAAGAGTAAAGGCATGTAGAACCCCTTTCCATGGAGTCTTTCAGATGCTGAGGCTGCTACACAGGAATGATGGAGTACGGAGTCCCATAACCTGTGGACTGTTTCAATACAGTCACATGGAATCCTATACATCTGGGTTTAAGGAGCTCCCTTTTTCCTGTTCCTGTCTTGCTGCTCCCCAAGACTCAGGCCTCTGTCTCTATTACAGCACAGTCTCTTGGCCATTCATTTCAGCTGTTACTTTTTTCTTTTTTTGTATTGTCAACCCTGAAGATGTTCAGCACAATGGAAGGAGATCCCAGGCAGAAAAGAAAGTAAATTTTGAAAGCATTAACTTACATTTAGCAGCATCATGAAATTCGGTGAAGGGGTTGACTGGGGAGGGATGCTTTTCTGTTCATCCTCACAGCTATCTGTCACATTCTTTACAATTCTACAGCTTGTGAGCTCCACAGGTCACCCAGTGACTTGCCTGTATGGAGCCGGGCTAGGTGTCATACTTCACAGCTGCATTTCCTTTCAGGGACCTGATGAGAGCTCCAGACTGAGGCTTAGATTGCAGAATTGCCAAGGAAGTGGACTAATAAAAAAGACAGTGCAGCTGACTGCTTAGTCACTAGGTGAAGCTGAAACTGTGACTTACAGGAAAGTTGAACATGTGTCATATTATAGGAGTAAGCAAAGTGGAGGACTCATTCCTGTATTAAAGCAAGATAACAGCTATGAAGATAGATACCTTCATTTTCCAAATCTCTTGAGTGGACCCTGAATCAATCCTACTAAAGAAACAGTAAATATTATAAAATCTGATAGTGTGTAAGCTGATGGCTTTATAACCCTGAAAAACTTTAGGATCCCCTCTCTATAGGCAGGAAGTATACTTTTTGACTTTGCCCTGGGTTACAATCTACAGTTACTAGAAAATGACTGACAGCTTAGAAAATTAAACAAGCAACTTTTTGTACCTGTATTATGTGTGTTTATATATGTGTTTCTATCCATAAAACTTAAAAACAAATCAAAAGCAACTTGAGCACCATCTTTATCAGTTTAAGTGCAGATTTTATTCAAGTAAAATTCTTGTTGGGTTCAGAAAAGTCTGGAAAGGATGGCAATGTCCTTTCCTTCATTTTCAGAAAAGCATACACTGCACTGTAGCAATTTATGTCCCTGGCTGGTCCATGTGTAAAACTCTGTATAAATCCTTTATCTTTCTGCTGGGATCTGAATCCTGAGAAAACCAAGGTTGGAAAATGAGTAAAACTAATACAAAGCATTTGAAAATTACTTTAAAAGTAATTTATCAATATTTAGGGGCCAGAAGTAGCTTCAGCCTGTTACTGCAGATCTAGGTCTGCTGAAGACTTTCATCAGGCTTGGCTCTAAGCACATCAGTCATCTTTTAGATACAAGCATGTCTGCTGAAGTAAAATATGTGCACTTGTCCTTGCAGGATGAGGGCTTTGAACCATATGTGAGGCTTTGCAAATTGTTTTACCACTGAATTGTTTTACAAGTTTATGAAACACCTTGAAGTACCAAAATGAATTAATTTACAGCATACGTTAATAGCAGGAAACTTTGTGCTTTACACAAGGCTGTGAGACCTCAAAAACATCCTAAACCAACTGGGTAAACAGTGTAAAAATGATCCAGAAATACTGCAGATGCATGCCATTCTTCAGTCATTTTAAAACTTACTATTATTGCTTATTTATAAATCCCTAGAAATAGGTATTTCTGATAGATCTGCTGATAGATCCTGAACCACAATGACACAAATGGCACACTGTAATTAGACAGGGAGAGGGAGAATGAATCTGATGTTCTGCCAAAGCTCATTAAAACTGGTTGTGCACTCAAGTGCACAGAATATTGCTCATGACTGTTAACAGAGTAGCATACTACTAGTTAGATAGTTAGAATATGAAATTATTTTTTTTAAAAAGGAGGGAAGTATTGGAGAAGAATAGAGAAATAAAAAGGAGAGAGTTTTCCTTTTGAGGACTGAGATATTGCTGTTCTTGACCATATGTTGGTAAACCAAAATGCCATTGTGCTTTACCATTTATTAACAGGGCAAAGGTTTACTGCTCAGAGGTGCCAAGGCCAGAGTCAGTGTCTGTACTGCCTAATCTGGCTGGCATTAATTTGGCAAGGTGCACACTTTTGTGGCAGATCTGGTGGTTCCACTTGCTAATCATGTACTATGCCTTCCTCTGCACTTATGTTTGACAGTATGAGAAGATGTGTGTGGTGCCTGGAGCTACCATTTATTAAAGCAGATGCAGTTTTTAGGAAGCATTTTACTTTGGGTAACTTTTGTGCATTCTTACTCACCCTTGCTTTCTAATGGCCAGTTTTTAACTCTGAAGGATGATCTCAATACGTAGATAACACACATCACTACTTGCTCCAGCAATGCCAAACGAAACACAGATTGCTAGCTGGCAACCTTGGCTTTGCTGCATTTACTTTGGCAAGACAGAATGGCCACCCTCCACGTGGTAGCATAAGAGAGGGGGAAAATATTACTGAATGCAGCAACTCACTCATGAAGCTTATTCTGCAAGCAAATGTTCTGTATTTCACAGAGATGTAAAAAACAGTCAAGCAGGGGCATACACAGCAAAATAGCAAAATAAATGCATTGGATACCCCCTAAAAATAATAGAAATTAAATACTGTATAAAATACTAAGAAATGGTGATAAATGAGAGCAGATGTAGACTTGAAGGGTTAGGATCAGCTACTTAATAACCAATTAACAAAATTAGTGTAATGAAGCTTAACAGAAGTTAAAAAGGCAAGAAGATTTCCCTTCTGCCGAGTTTCACATAAGGGGAAGCTTCGGAGAAGTTGAATGTTACTTCAGTCATAGTGTGTCAGGGCAGTAGGTCAGATTTTAGCACCTCTTCTGTACAGGTCTTGAGGGAGAGCATAGGTCTTTAAAAGTCTAACACTATCTATTAAATACTTCTTTGGCTTTCATAAACTTTGTCTTAGCCAGCATATGGTATTCTGTAAATCCTGTATCAAACAAAATATTCCCACTTATATAGAGAAGGTGAAAGGATTTGTCATCACTCAGATACTAGATGTTAGGTTGAGATGAAGAACTGAACAGAAACCTCTTGAGTTCTGGTTCAGTATTCTCTTAGCAAATATTTCCAGCAAACTAGTTTTGGGACTCCCTGTTTGAATGCTGTTCTCGTATCCTATAGACAGTTTGTGCCCGTATTACATGAACAATATTAGCCTTGTTCATTAATTACTGATTAGAGATACAAAACCTCCCTGAACTCAGGTCTGATTTCAGCTATAATCCTATAAATCTAGTGGAACAACAAAGCTGATAACTTTTTCTCAGATTCTCTGGGGGAATCCAGAGTGAACACCTGCCAGCCATTCCGAATCCAAATCATGAACAAATGACCACATACTAACAAGTCAATGCAAGACTACACACAGTGAGACAAGGTACTGACGGAAATGCTGATGAAAAACAAGAGAAAGATTTGCTTTCCCTATTTAGGAGAAAGCAAAGAGCAGAATCCTCTTTAAGTTTTATTCTCGTAGGTGATCTGGAGTTGGCCTTATGTGTGTTGACGTGCTGAGAATCTGGGTAGATGCTCCCCCCTACTCAGTAACTGGGGACTGGAGGTTACAAACCACAACAACTATGGAAATCCTCGCCATTCTGCTGCTGTGTTATGTTCTCAGTAACAGTCCTGACTGCTTTTGATCTATGTCAATGGTTGGATACGTCTTGCAAATGCATGAAAAAGTTTTCATGAAAAAAGCCAGGGACTGGCAGAGGAAGGTCCTAGGAAAGGTGAATTTTCAGGCTTTGTGGCATGTATACGTGGTGAAATGGAGCAGTTAGCTGTGCTATCAGCAGCTCTGGACTAAAAGATTGTGAAGTTTTTATGATATGCAGCATCAACAAAAGGTTATATAACTTGTTTAAGTCATTGTACAAATTCACAACTTAGAATGACTGAAACCTACAATTGTTACTGAAACTAAACATAAATATTAATGGTAAAGCCTGGGAATATGTCCAGGCCTCTACAATACTTTGTATATTTACGTTCTTCCTCTGCACAGAGTTTCTCTTTGTAAATGGATGAACAGGTGTTAAGATGAACCAATAAAAAGGTTACAGAACATTAGTTGCTGCTTTGAAGTGTTACCTTTAGGGAAGGTAAATTGAGATATAAAGAAAGCAAGCCGTGAGTTTGCTCCTGTGGCAACAGATAAGACTCGCTTGGAGGAGTTTCAACACCAAGTGACCCAGCATTTTACTGCTGCTGAGGGAGGCAGAAAGTAAGGTACACAGCCAAAGGCTGGCCTCTATCACAGGTGTCCACCTCTGAAGCCAGGGAGGTACTTAGAGTGGATACCATTTTCTTAACAAGTTCTTCTGAAGTGGGTAGTTCAGAGCTATTACACCAGATCTTCATCAGAGGAGTATTCCTTAATTAGTAGAGTCTGCAGGTGTCCAGCTGAACAGGTGCTATAGCTGGTTTGTACAGTTTTTCTGGAGGCCTGTGATATTCTTTGTGTGGTAAACTTTTGTCCATCTGGGTATTTCAGAGTCACTTACCTGAGTAAACTCCTAGGATGCTTGCTTGCACCTCTGTCCCACCTGGGGTTGCAATTGCAACCTTGAAGTTTACATGGCAAGTGAGTGAAGTCTGGATAAAGACAAGGAAATAAATCCTTTTCTCTGCTCAAGTCAGGAATAATTTTGCTATCAAATTCAGTGGTACTCAAAAAAGACTTTACCCAGAATATGTAACTCTGACTCTTCTGATCTCTTGAGCATAGCTATATGGCATGACCCATTCAGAATCAAAGTGCTACTGTTGTGGGCCTCAAATATTGTGATGAATTCCCAAGGTATATGCCAAGGTAATTCTCTGAATTCTCTTGTTAGCTTTTGGTCCTATTCAGTGGGTTGTTTTGTTCCAGTTCTGGGATTTGACATTTCATATTAATAAATGGCGTTTGTGAGACAGTGGGCATTAATATCACAGCAGGCAGGAGCTTTACTGACCCTGACATTCGATGAAGACCTCATCTACCTACATAAATCAGCTTGGTTACTGGAAGACTTTTGTGATGTGTTTATTTCTGAACAATAACACAAGCCAAACAGATGCATCAGTAGAGTGAAAGAAAAAAAACATATCAACAGGAGCCTGAACAGAAACCAAATACTGATGAGAATGAAACCTTATCTCAGGCTGCAGGACTTGGCATTCCCTGCTGCCAGCAGCTTTCACAAACCAAAGAAGAGAGAGAAATGGCTTATAAAAATTATAAAGAAGTTGGGAGACCCCCTTAGATAACTATCCACCTACATGTAGCTGTCACTGAAAAACCAAACGGCAGGAATAAAATCCAATAAATGCTTATTCTTCAGTATGGCCAAATGTCAGCCAAGGGGCTCCAGGGAAATGAACGTGCTCCATCTTGTGTAAATATATATATTAATAGCTTGGAGCTGCACTATCAAAGACAACCAGCTGAACAACAGAACAGCAAAACAAAGAAGCTCTGAGGCCTTCCACTGCCTACAGCAATATACAGTTGAAGATGAATACGCCCCTCATTTCCATTCTGAACTGAACTCCATCTTCAATGGTATCAATATCATCAGCGTCATTACTGCAACTACTGCATGAGTTTGATGCAATAACTATTAATTAGACCATTTTGTTCTCCTTCAACGACAGCCCTAGTGCTTCAGTTCTTAATGGAGTTTATCTTATTGTATTTTGATTTTGCTCAGAGCAATCTTTCTGAATTCCAAGTTACTGTAAGGTAATTGAAAGTACAGCAAAGGTTATAGAATACCCTTCATACTTTACCAGCTCATCTGCTTCACAACATTACACATCAACAGCATAAACAGCCAACTCAATAATGAAGAATGCTGACATAAAAAATAACACCCTACAATCACACACTCCAACTCTTTTCACTCCTCTCTCGATGGTCAGCAAGGGGAACAAAATTGGGAATGGCAATTCAAAATGAGAGAGCACAAATGAATTAAAACTCTTCCCTTTCAGAGGCAAGAACTATTCATCCTTAAAACATCATCAGCTGTTCTGTTTGTCCTACACCCTGATGGTTGTCCTCTCTACCTCAGATATTTTTGGATTAGTCTAAATGTATTCATTTCTTTGGTCAGTCTATAGGCATATTTAGCATGTTACCTAACTTGCTGGTTTAAGTCTTTCCATTGGTACATGAAACTGCCATAAATTAATTTGCATTGTAGAAGTGTAAGGTTGCTGCGTCATCACTGCACAGCGAGTAATGCACATCTGCCTGTGCTGACATTGCTGTGGCTCCTGCCTCCTTTAGTCGTTGAGTAGAGATAGGATAACGACTACACATCTTGTTTTATCTAACTCTCTCATCTGTTTTCACAGCCCCCATCACAAACAGAGCTAAGCTGCTCTGCTTCTGCAAAAATGAAAAAAGAAAAACACTAGGTATCGCCTGAAAACATAGCTCCTTCAGTTTGCTGCAGGAACCAGCCACAGAAAGGCTGTAAAGATTTCCTGGTAGTCCCACCAATGTTCCATTCCCTTTTCCTAATCTGTGGGTATGACACTTGTTGTCCACTGATTCATGAATATGGAAACTGATGGACAATAGGTTTTGTAGATCATTGCTATTGTAATCCTTGCTGCTACTATGAGGGAGTTCCTGCTTACTCATTCAAATAATCTTAAGAGCTAACCTATCAAGCAAGGAAGTTTTATTGTGTATACTCATGTGTATACAGATATATATGCACACATACCATAGTGTATATGTTAGAATCAGCTGTTCTATTAAATGGCTCAATTTTCTGCATCTGGATTGAAGTATATTTTGAAGAAAAACACATTCTGATCAGATTTCATTTCAGAAATTATTGAGATATGTGGGGTTTGGGGGTTTTGTAGTGGTGGTGGGCTTAGGGTTTTTTGGGGGGGTTATTTTTGCTTTATTTTTAACAGAAAAAAAACTTAGATGGAACCTAAGTTTTTGCAACTACAAAATTCTGTGCCTCGTATTTGATACCAGTTCCTGCTTTTCAGGTTTATCATAACCAGTAAGTCAACATATAACTAGACAGCATGCATCTGATCCAGCAGCTTCTATGGAAGCAAAACCCCCATTGACTTCTGTTGACTTAAGGGAAACTTCTTATTGCTAGTGATGATGAGTTTGAGTTCCTACAAGTGTGAAGCTTTAGGCTTAAAAATATCCATGGACAGAACTACTGGTAATCAGTGTTGCTAAAATGTCAGAGAAGTAACCCAAAAGTGTCATGATGCAGCTTCCTTATCAGTAGTTAACCCTGAAATGGAAGAGAACTACAGGGGCTTTGCAGTCTTCAAATCTTTGATTCTGAAGTCCAGTGCATGTTTTGACTGAGTGATTTGTGAGGTTGATGTTAGGAAGGAGACTTAAGGATTTAGCCCTATATGTCTCTTTGGTTTGGACTCACAGGTATCTAAAACTCAATTATTGTTTTAGTAAAGCTATGTAAGAACTTGCTGAAAACTTTGTCTCCCTTGATTCTTAATGTCAACAGGATATTCCTTATGATAAATATTAATAATTTGCAAGGACATGGATGAATGCATTTTTATAATTATCAAGAAACAGACATACTGGTTTAGTGTTTAAAATTAATTATAGTAGGGAAACTAGCATTCCATAAGGGAATTACATTAACTCATCGGAGTGAGTTCATTTTGCCTTTCAATTTACATTTGTTAAACTTTATTTACTGATTTTGTATTTAACTTCTAAACAGTGAAACCTCAGTTTTTGTAATGAAAGGGCTTTATTCTTAAATGTTTGGTTTCATGTGCATTTTATTTACGTCACCCTATATTTAAATCTGTTACAAGTCCACAAATACAAATAAGAGGAGAATAAGAGTAATGAATTTTCAGAAAGGTCCTTCAGCTGCAACACTGTTATGGTGTGAGACTGGAAAATTAGCATTTAGGGCTTTTAGATTGGTTTTCCCTCCATAGATACTTCAGTTTACCGTGTTACTGAAAGGCAAGGGATGTCAAGAACTAGTGGCAGTTAGACATTGCTGATTTCAGGGTGAACCAAATGTCCCACCACCTTCTCTGATTCACCTGTGTCCTACCATAAAGATCACATTTCATCCAAGAAATGTATTTCCTTGGCCATGCAATCTTTTTCATAGAAGCAGTGATGATCTGATTACACCTAATTACAGAAACCTGTGATAAATTAGAACCAACTGCTTAGTTAGTTTCATCAGGTACTTCTCAGCATTTCACCTGTACTTTGCTGATTTCTCTATTGCCATAGGGACTAATTCCAGCTTCCCAAATATGTAGCATTGGGAGTGGTGTGGAGTTACAGGTTAGAGCTCTGCATGAGCTGGTAGTGGAAGGATCTTTGCCAACATCTATCTGCAAGACGCTCATCTAGTGCATGAGAGAACAGAAAGAGAAACTAGGAATGGGAGAGGCTTGAGTAAGGGTTGCCGTGTACCAGAGAGCACCACTGTGGGAGGATGGTCTCTCGAAGTTATTAAAGTGAGCATAATGCTGGACAGCAGTACAGGAAGAATCTTAAAATATCATAGAAGAGGGTCTGACATTTAACACGGGAGAAGCAGGAAGCTGGGAAACAGAGGAATCCTCATCTACTGAATATCTGGGAAGTTGTTTAGGAACTGTAGCTCCCTGCAGAATCTGTTTTAGCGTCTCAAAAGGGTTACTGATATATAATAAAATGGGATACCATTTAAAGGGCAGTCTGCAAATACAAGCCCTCAGCTCTAACACATTCTATTTTAGAGTTGCCGCCCAATCTCCCTAGTCTTTTAAAGATTGGTTTGCTTCCATTACCAAAAATAGCACCAACGGTGGGCACCTTTGACTAGTCTCCCTCGAAAGTCAAAATTGAGGTAGTATTGTGACATTAGTATGCATCCTTGCTCAGAACAGTGTAACTGATGCAATACATTTGCAACAAATTTTAAAATTTCCATCATAGTAAAGAGAAACTGCCATTCAATCCACTGAAATGCTTTCTCAGCGTCAAAAGATGCTATTACCACAGGACTGGCATCATTTTTCATCTTAAAGAGGATATTAAATAAGCACAGCAAATTCGTGCAGGTGAACCTACTCTACTAACCATAAAGTAAAACCATGCATTGTTCAGGATGAATTATTTTAATGCTTATACTTTGAATCAATTGGCCAATAACTTTGCCAATTTGTTAATACCTGCATTTAGGAGTAAAATGGATCTATGTAACGGGTATTCCTATATGGTTTAGTCTGTTACAATGTTGCCACAATCAGCACCCTGGAGCTGCAGAATATCTGCTGGTCAGCACCTGGTTTGCATAATCTAGTGTTACAAAGGTGCAAAACCAGCCAACATGAGCTTGCAGAAAGATGTTCCCTTTCTGCAATGTGAAGGCTAACCTTGTCTAATGATGACAAGATTTATAAACAATTCAATAGCAATAGACTAGAAATGTGAAAGGTCAGCCCATGTGTAAACAAAGACTAAGCAGCTTGGGGTGAGATGAAAGATAAAATGAAGATCCAGCTTAGATCCAGAGCTGTATTTTCAAGATAGCACAGCATGCTAAGAAGTAACATCCTTATATAGAAACATTTAGGGTTGAATTTAGGAATATGCTTTAATCACCTAGATTTGAATACAGTCTCCCTCTTAATGGATTTCAATCTCCAAGCAGTGTGAGGCAGAAATGTTATTTCTCTTTATTCCACTTCTCTATTAAGACCTAAAAATGGTATTTTCCTAAAATTTGGTATGGTCAGAGAGCAGCCATTGCATACTATGTTTTCTCTGTGTACTATCTTCTACTTTCTTTGCTAAATCCTAATTAGCTGGCTTGAAATGTCATCAGCCCAGGGCAGCCTTTGCGCCCCAAAGCTGTCTTTTCTGCTTGTGTGAGTGAAATTGCTCAGATCAGACTTAATACATTTCTTAATATCTCTTTTGACTTCCTGACTGCCTGTGGTGATGTCTAAGACCTTGTTTATTCCTGACATACTCCTCAAAGTTCTTCCCACACTGTGCTGTACCCATATTCTTTCCGCCGCACTAATTTCTTCCCCTTTCTCTTTCACCCTCAAATATGTAAAGCTGTGAATAGGGCACTCTTTCTTCTGTATGTTAGTTAATAATGCCCAGACTGTGAAACTAAAAGTACAGTGCTGCATTTCTAATTAATCAAAAAGACATGCTGTAATAATATATCTACAAATAACTAGCTGTGCTAGCAATCACCCCATGCTCTGTTGAAAAGTGACTTGCCAGGCAGATCCACCATTAGCCAGTTATATTGTGGAGCTCTGCCTGGGTTGGCTAAGTAGATGGTGGAGTGGAGGAAAGAGTAGCCAGAAAGGACCTACTTCAGATATTCAGTTACTGGACAAAGGACAGTTTAAAAAAAACCAACCTCCCCCCACCCCCCCCAAAAAAAAACCAACAAAAACCCCCCAAACAAAACAATAAATAACAACAGAATGAAAAGAAGTGCAGGTGTATCGACTTGAAGATGAGGGTGGGGGGATTTGAGAAAGGTTAGTTGAAGGTGTAATGTTTCGGGAAAATCGGTAGAGGGTAATTTGAAAGTATTGCAGAGATCAGGGGCTCCTGGGCATTTCTGGCTCATCTCTGCATAGTTTCTTGTAGGTCCTTATACTTTGCTGGCTGGAGAGATAGTGCAAAGCAAAAAGGGCTGCGCAAAGTCCCTACAGAAGATGAGAAAAGGAAACTTAAAATGAGAGGTGGCCCATATGTCTAGCACATATGCTAATAAAGGCCAGTCCAGTTTCTCATTAAATGAGCGTGTGCATAGTCCATCTTTACCTTTTGGGAAGAGTGAAGGAAAGACTTGTTTTTCCAATGGCCTGTTAGTCTCCAGTGTGTCTCATCAGCTTTTGATAACTGCTGATGAGAATGAGATTCTGTAACTTACAGTATCTAGAAATGTGCAGAATAAGAGTCAAGTAATGTTTCAAGCCAGCATTTGTACGAGGTCACTTTCTGCCCAATTCTGTTTGAGACTTTTTGAACTACAAGCTGAGAAGGGAGACATTGCTATCACAGCAGTCCTCAAGTGATGCTGAGAAGTAAGAGCAGTTGCTTTTGAGAAGTCAAGAAGGTTCAGATTTCCAAAAGACGTTTCTAATTTTCAATGCCTAACTTCAGGCTACATGAGCTTCAATACCCAAGATACTAAATATTCATAGCTATGAATATTTAGCTGGATTTGAGTGACCAGCATTCCTTACCTTCATTACAGAAATATTTTATGTAAATAGGGATGAGGCCACATGGATTTTGTGAGGACTACGTAGTGTGTAGACAATGCTTGAAGATGAATAGTGCTTAGGATAAATTTTTTTGAGGATCCTAAAGAAATAGACCAAGTCAGTAGTTTCATTAATTAAAAGGATTGAGCCAGCTACACAAACAGAACTGGCAGATAATTGCTTCTTTCCTCACTTAGGAAGAAAGTCCAATATTGTCCACGCTTTCTCACCAGCAGGATACCAAACTGTGTACAAAAACCATCTCCCAAATCAGTGACTGAACAGCTATTGCATTATTTTATGCTAATGCATCACACCTGTTGTTTTCACTTCTCTGGTAAGCTTTTGTTCTTCATTACTGTTTGCAAGTTCTTGAACCACAACCCACAGTCCTTCAACCTAGCAGATTGCTAGTGAGTTGGAGCTGATGTGCAGATGGACCCAAGCTCCTCTGCACAGGCTCCAAGCTGGGTGATGTGAGCCAGCTTTATCCCAGAAGGCTTTAGTCACAGTAATATGCTCCTGTGCCCAAGTTAATGTGCCAGTATAGGCATGCTTTTTGGATTCCAACCTCCACAGACTGATATTGCTTAGAAGCAGAGAAGCTCTCATTTATCAATGGACAGAAACTGAACCCGGCAAAATGGAGTAACCATTGCTGGAGAGTGATTTGGGATTGTGACAGAGATGAAGCAGTAGGACACTGAGCAGAGGAAACTCATACAATGAGCAAGAACAGCTTGTGTCACGTTACCACCTGTTCCTTTGACATCTGAATTTATGGTCTAAACCATAAATGGCCTAAGGCCTCATTTATTTGAACTCGGGACAGCAACAGCACGTGCCCAGCAGAGCTTAGCTTCACATTTGAAGTACTGATCACAAGAAAAAATGAACAAACCTTACAGAATTTGGGGCCTTTTGGTACCAAAATTAGATATTTACCATAGGAACAAAAACTATTGTAGAGAAAGAAGAAATAAAATAATCTCATCTGAGCTGAAATAAATCACAAGCAAAAAGGGAAAATAAAGCAATTAGATAAATGAGTGTTCGATTAGAATGATTTGGTCTCTGGAGAAATTCAGCAAAACAAAAGGCCAAATGCAATTCCCACCAAGGAAATAATCAGAAGGCAGTCAAAGCACTGCAACAAAAATGGAGTCTGCATGTTCCTGGCACTATAGTTTATGGGAGAGAATAGATACATAATCATAACCTTGAATAAAATATTTAACTGTGATTGGGAAAAGTACAGGATTTTTAAAGTTCTCTCACTTGAATCAAAAGCAGGAGGCAGGTGGTGGTGACAAAGGCTGGGGAATGTGATAACAAGTATTAATAGCAGTTCAAAGAAAGGAGGGTACAGCTGCTGCAGGAAATGTTGGATCCAGTTCTGCAGCTGAGCTGAACTTGGTCCTCTGCCCTGAAATGTAAGAAAAAAAAAGAGTGTGTATAACCATGGATTTGCTGTAATCCATGATTTGAAGTTGCCAGTAGACACCCAAGACATCTATCCTGTATGAAAGAGAAGCCTTATTTTTGTATTTAAGAGTGACAAATATCAATAATATGGCAGAAATGTTTAAACAAGGACACAGCACATTGCAAAGGAGGACTATCCATCTGTTTCAGCAGCTGCTTTGAAGCATTCAGTTAGGTATCTATTGCAGTGAAGAAACTCTCCCACTGTTTCAGGCTAATTCCTACAATGCTTACTCATCCTGGATAGAAAGGTTGTTTAGGGTGGTTTGCAGTCCCAGATTTGGACATGGGAAATAATTCCATAGCCAGATTTCTTCTAGGTCCAGATTTCATGTTCAGTTGCAACTAAGCAAGCCATATAAATGTGGTCACTACCTCCATACCTTTAAAATAACTGCATCCCAGGCCCATGATCTCTGATATTTCCTAGCAGAAATCTGTGCCCATAATAATCTGCAAATGGCTAGAACCAATGCTGTCTGTTACATGCAGCTCACTTGAATGCAGAGACCCTCCTTCAATCCCTGTCACTTTCTCTGGGAAACAAGAATACTCAGAACCTCTCAGCAGTAAGCTCAAATCCCCCAGACTTCATTTAGGTAGTTGTGTCTGGTGTATACTGGGTAAATAGAAGTACTTGTAATTTTAGAAGCACACAGGACACGAGCATGAAATTGCTGAGCTATGACAGGAGTCACTGGCAGCTATTCTCACACTGTACACTAACTGATTTATGGCTCTGCATTTACATATATGCTTATATAGTGATATACTATATGAATAGTAAAGATGGTTTCTATAAACCTGTAGATAAGAACAATAGCTATTACCAAAGCTATATATAGCTTGACCACTGAAGGACTTTACCTGATTCTGTGCCTTTTCAGTTTGATGGTAATGGATCCCCTTGTTGCCAGCTGTTGTTCAGCCTGTCATCATAAGTGATGTTTGTATTTGTTTTAGTAATAGCAGGAGAGTTTCTATTGACTCTAATAATACACAAAGAACTGCAAACTAATCCATAATGAGCACTTATCCTTCTTTGCTTCCTTTTTTCCTTCATGTCTGATATTTGCTTGGTAACTTCTTTTTAGTTTAGAAACTCTTTTCTATTTAACAGTTTGACTTCCTGTTAGTATAGTTTTTCTCTGCAAAGGAACAGACGTGCACACAATAAAAGCCAAGCCATTTGGAACCCTGTAGAGATCTCTTTTATTATAGCAAAGTTACCCCCAGAATATTGAAATGTATCCAATATTTTTTCCTTGGATGCTTTAATTCTTATATCTGTAGTATGTTTATAGAGATTATGTATGCTCTTTTGTTTTGGTGGTGGATGGTAAAACAAAAGGCCATGAAGAACAGTTTCTTGTCATGCCTGTTGGCTTGATCAAGTGATATTGGGTACCCCCATCCACAGCCTCCTGTGCTATTTTCTTAACCTCCAAAGTTTCTGAATTTAGACATGGAACTCTGGGTGTGCTGTATACTCCAGCATGTGCCTTGCTTAACCTTCTCTCCCCCATGCAAAAGTGATTAGAATGAAGCACAGTGTTTCACATGTGGTCTTAAAGCAGATGAGTCCATTCAGTTTAGCTAGACAGATTGTTTCTGAAACATCCAATACTTTTATTTATGCTTCCTCAACTGGGGAGAAAACTAAGAAATAATAATAAAAACAAAACAAAACAGCAGATTCAGCAGATCTTATCTCACTATTTTCTCCTTTCTGTTTTCATTTGCACTTCTATTTCCATGCAATATTTCATTTTTTTAATGCATCTATCACTGTTTGCTTCTGTCAGAAGTTCAAAGGCAGCCTGCTTTCATAAAGAAGAGACAGTATTGACTGATCTGTAATATTGTTTCTACCTTTCTTGACCAATCCTCAATGCATATTTCCAGTTTTGAAAAGCATTTCATGAATCACTGGGCAGTTTGAAAAATCGATAGTGTAAGCTCATTACTTTGCTGGCTGCTGAATGTTTTGTACCGGTTGAGTTTGTGATGCAAAAGTGCAGCCCTTTCTCTCAGGAAAAAGAAGTTAAAATTTCATGTATACATAAATAATAAAACAACACATGGAGGTGGTATCAGTGTGACATATTTCATTTCCTATATACTTTTGGCTGCCCCTCTGTCCATTAATCCACACAAACTTTCATCTTCCAACCTCCTTAGTAGCATCTTTGGTTTCATTTTTCTCATCAAAAACTGCTTACTTCTCCCCGTGAAGAGTGGCATTCCCAGCCATCCTCCCAAATGTCACTGTCTAGAGGTCCAGGACAGCAATATTCTTTTCTGTGCTAGTGATTGTGGTTTAAGCTAATACCTCATGAGGCTGCGGAACTAGAAGTGGGAGCTTTATACTTGCTTGTGAGCTCCATGCACCAGCAAACGAAGAGGGATAAAAGATGTATGGGAGTTAATTTTGGTGGGGCCAGGATTTTACTCTTGAGGAGACAGATCGAAGGCTTCACAGATCACAGAGTATAACGGAAATGATAAAACAATGCAACTTTAAAAGGAATCACTTTTAGATTAATTTTACACTTTGAACAAATATTTTCTCATGCATAGCCACTTACAGAATCTTGGTAAGTCAGACTTTCCATTTCAAAGGCATAAGGATACCAAAGTGGTCCTGATACAATTAAACTGCCCCGTGTCCCCTGTCCCCCCATCCTGTCCCCCCCATTCTGTTTAAGCACTTCCATTACCAGTATTTTTTCTGAAAAACCTCTTCATACATGTAGTGTGATGAGAATGTATTTAAGGTGCTTTCAGCACTCCTGCAGAGTAAGAGGCACAACTCACCTAGAATTTAACTACTTATATCACACAGATTCATTTTTTTTCCTCACTCTTTTGTGAAGAGTAGTAGATAAACAAAACCTTCATTTTCTTACTCTCTTTAAAACTGGGCACAGATCTAAAACAGAGCTCTAAAATATCCCTTTTTTTTTTTTTTTGCAGCAAAGGAGTCACACTGCCATCATTGAGTCACAAAATAATAAAACATTTAAGACTGTCTGGGCTTTCATTCTGAGGAGGTGACAGGGCTGAACAGTAGCTCCAGCTTCCAGTTTGTAGGTATTCTGTGTACTGACTGCAACCACAAACACCCTGCCTCCGGTTAGGGAGGGGAGGAGAGAGGGACAGCAAGTTCCAGAGCAGGGTTTGCTGGAGTCACACAGGTAGTATCCAGTGTGCTCTGGGAAAACGTCCTGGCAAATATCATCTGGGTCATCAGAAATACTGGCCATTGCCCTCACCTTAACTTCCATTGTATAATTTGTCTACCACCAGTTGCTGAGATGGCCTGGCAGAGATGAAGAGTAAGAGGCTCTTCCACCTTGTACTCAATTCTGTTCTTTATATCAAGGTGTAGATTATGCTGTGTTGTCTCTATATCAACCTCATGAAAATCAACCATAGTTTGAAAGAGTGTTTTATAGCTATACAATGAAATATCTGAAAGACAACCTGGGTTAAAATGCATTATAAAAAGATATTTGTTTCATTCATCCAGACAGCTCAGGATCAGTTTGTGTTTTAGCAGTTTTATTTAGGAATCGGTGAAAAGAGCTCTGTTGCTCCAAGTCCATTGTTGGTTTTAAGAAGTTTGTCTGCATCACTACTTCTTCAGTGGTTTTCTCACTCTACTTACAGATTTTTATTTTGGTCGTTTGCATCTTAGGTCCTCTGGAAGCTGCCACAAGCACGTTTTTATTTTATTAGACTGTTTTGTCAGCCTGTAGCTACCAGAAAGCTGGAAACAAGAAGGGTAAATTGGAAAAGGGGACAACCCACTCTTACCCATGCAGATGAAATGTTCTCCTCAGTCAGACTTTGTTGAAAAATCTAACCATGGCTCTGCACCTTTTTCTCCTGGGCTAGAGAAAGCAGCTGTTTATGCTTTAATCTGTCTAAAGACAAATAGAAATGCACAGACAGTGCAGGATCCCTTGCATATTGAAAATAAATTGGTTGAAGCAAGAAGTCAGATGGACTTTAAGATGTTCTCTGTATTGACTCTTTTCCAGGTTGATTCAATGCTTGTGAGTTCAGCCTATCCTCTTCTCCTTTTTGCAAGTCTAACTATTGGGTATACAGATGTGTACCTACACGTATGTAGATTCCAACAGTGTTAAAAGACAAACCTCCAGATAGCTAGAACTATTAGTTCATGGGAATTTAAAATTAAATTAAATAGCTGGGCTGTTTTCCAGATGATTTCTAAAGTTCCCATACTTACGCATAAAAATCTCGGTAGGATTTACATTACACTACTGTATTTGTTTCAGTGAGCATTTGACTGCCAAGAATACTGTCTATGACCATCATGGCAATCTAATTAAATATTTGACGAGCAGAAAGCTGGACATTATTCAAGTCAAGCATTAAATTAGAAAATTTAGTTTCTCTCCTTTATCAGTAGATTTTAAAATCAGTCTATTCTACCAAAACCCACAAGTTTAATGAATTTGGTCTGACATACTGTGTAACAGCTGTCTAACATACAGCCACTAGCCTAAATCATAAAAATGATGCTTCACTTTGGCATGGCAAAATACATTAGAAAGGCTTAGAAAGGTCAGTCACCAGCAACCTCTTTGCTGGTCGTTGAGAAACAGCACTGTAAAATGCATGAGCTGCCATTTGTAGTCTCTTGCAGGAAGCCTTGGAGAGCCACAGATAATTTGCTTTCAATGATTCATCAAGTTGGCCCTTTGTTCCACTAATTTGAGTGTCAAATGCAATCTCCTAATAAAGAATTACCAAGACCTGATAAGATTCTTCTTATATTGCTTCGTTTGTCTTAACAACTGGTACTACTGAAACCAGACCCACAAATTGAATAAATAGCAAGCATGCATGCAGTATGGCATTCTTCTCTGGAATGATGAAGCGTGTTCACTGTGCTATCCCCTGATGTTCTTGTTTCTTTTTCCTTTCTTAAAAGGCACTGAATGCTGCACACTGTGCATGTGCTAGGGATGACATTTGTTTCACTGTTAGTCCTCCACTGAATTAGTAAAAATAAAAAATGGATGTCAATGGCAGTTCCAGCCTTGAGAAAGCTGCTATTCTGACCATGGTTGAGTTAGCCTCCTGATCATTTTCTCCTTAATGTAATTTTTAATGTTATATAGTTATAGGTTAAATGAGAAGCCATCTATTAGAACCATTATTTCCATCAGTAGTTTCAAGAAAAATATCTTCCTGATTAGGAGATAGATGATTTTTCTTTTTAATGCTATGCTGTCAGTTTAATAACTCCATAAGAAATCAACATTAAAATGGCTTGTTTTGAAGGGGCACATATAAAAATGTGGAATTCCCAAAGCAAGAAATCTATGTAATTTGAGATCTGATGATAAAGTTTTCAGAACTGAACTGTACTCCATTAATACAAATAAAGAAATAATAAAAAACTTTGGGAGGCTGCTTAGGAGTGGGAAAATGTCCGTCCTCAGAAACCAAAAGGACGGCATGGGGAGCAATGTGAGATTTACTGTTAAAAAAAGATGTTCTGCCAAAAGGCTTTGAAACCGGTTTTTATGGCTTGGGGCAGGTTGTGTGACAGAGGGCGGTGTCAGCGCCGCACAAGGAGTTGAAGGCGTCGATTGTATATTTTTTTTCACTAACGTGAATTTAAAGAGTTGCCTGAACGCCGCCAGCCTCGGGAGACCCAGCTGGCGGCGAGAGAGCGACGAATTCTCTGGCAGGGAAAAATACAAAGAACATCATGTGAGGGTCGTGCCCCGGTGCTACCAGCAGGACAGAAGCCTGGGCCGAGGGAGGGAGCCCTTGCCCCGATCCTGCCCGCTCGCCCGGCGCCCACTGCGGGCCGGAGGGACTGTGCCGAGCGGTACCTGCCGTGGCCATCCCCGCTGCTCGCCAACCCCCATCCCCGCCCGGGGCTCGCCGGCGGAGCGGGAGGCAGAAGTTAACTTCCACCGACCCTGGAGCCGCCGCTGCGCCGGCAGGAGGAGGCGGAGGAGGGGGCGGAGGCAGGCGGGGCAGCCGAGGACCCGGCTCTGCCAGGCTCCGAGGGTCCGGCCGGGTGTAATTCCCCCGTAATCCCCACCACGGCGGCGCTTCCCTGGCCGAGCCATGTCTGCGGCTTCCCCGCCATGCCGAGCCTAGCAGGCAGCGGGAGGACTGGCGAGCGGGAGGCGCACAAAATGAAGACCCTGATGGTAAGTGCATTGTTGGCACTGCTCATCCCGGCTCCGGCGGCGGGGAGGAGCGGCGCGGCGCGGGGCTGCCCCGGGCCCCCTTCACACGCTCCAGCCTCCTCTAGGCTGCAGCCCCGCGGCGCTCAGGGATCGCGCGAAGGAGAACAGAACCCCAGCGGCGGCGGCGAAGAACTTTCCGCTTGCTTTCTTTTATTCGTGTTGCTCGCTGTTAGGGGGTTTTGTGTGTGTGTGCATTTTAAGGTGCGGATAGAAAACCGATATGCTTAAAGGACGAGGTTGGAGGTAGCTGCGCGGGGTGTGTGTGGGGAAAGCGCTACAGTCCCCATCACTCGTTAGAATGCGGGAATGAGATGCCCGACGGGAGGCGGCTGCATGGGAATGAGAGGCACGGAGGGAATGAGAGACACGGAGGGGTGAAGAAGCCAGGAAGCAGGGGTGGGGAGGCGGCAGGAGGAGGAGCGAGGGGGTTCCCCAGTTCTCTCCACACACTTTGCCCGATCTCCGTTGGTGTGAAACTTGCGGGCGGCGGTGCGCGGTGCGCGGGGTTGGGTCCGCGGCGGGGGGACCCCGCTGAGCTGCCTCTCTCTGTTCCCCCGCAGCGCCACGGGCTGGCCGTCTGCTTGGCGCTTACCACCATGTGCACCAGCTTGTTGCTCATGTACGGCGGTATCGGTGGCGGGGGGGGTCGCCCGGAGCCGCGGCGGAGGCAGCAGCAGGTGGCGGCGGTGCCCAGTCGCCCGCCGGGACGCGGCCAGCACCATCCGGCGCTCCCCGTCGGGGCGGGCCTCCTGGAGGGCTACATCAGCGTCCTGGAGCATAAGGTGAGCCTCGGTCGTGGGGCTGCCCTGTCCTCCCAAAGGGGAACCTGCCCCGTACCTGCAGAGCCTCCCAGGGATCGCGTTAGCCCGGCTGTCTTGCTGTCAGGGCTGGCTGCTGCACGTGCCATTGCTCCTGGCCCTGTGTGCACGGATTAACTGGGTCAGGACCCTGTGTCCAGCCTGCTGTTAGGCCTGTGTGCAGTGTTGGTCATCTCCTCCCTTGGCCTGTAGAAGATGGAGGGTGTTTTGTTTCTAGCGATGAATGCTAGAGGTATGCTACAAACGTATGTTTTTTGTTGATGTCAGGAAGGGTTAAAGAAGGAAGTTTAGTTGTTGGAAGGAAAAGTCAGTAGATAGGTGTTTATTCTTAGCTCATTTTGTCTTGGGAAACCAAGAGAACTGTATCTCCTGTACAAACAACCTTTTCACCCTCCCCCTGGGAAGCAGAAGTTGTCAACCATAGTCTCCGTTCTAGAAATTGGGGGCATCTCTTTAATGGTGAACAGAATGGTGTTCCTCCTCTTGACACAGGAATTAGGAGGCTGGATTGTCAGACACTAATACCCGTTTACCAGAGATAGACAGCCTAAGCTTTGATATCTCACAGGACAGACGTAATGAGATAAAGTGAGCAAGGTGGCACATCCATGCTGAAGAGATACTTGAGTTTCAGTAATTTTCTCAGAAGGCAGATTCCTCTGCTTGTGCTGTGTTCAGTTTGCTGCGCTTACCTAGAAACTCCAAGGACCCCCTCTACCAAACCCCCAGATAATATTTAGTACACACACTTCTTGCAGTAAAAATCTATTGCAAAAAATAAGCACAGGAAGTGAGGTTTCTCAACTTCATGTTTTCACATCCAGACTGACATCTCTCTGAAAAATATGTTTGTCAAACAAGTTACTGGGCTCAGTTTAGAGGCGCTGTGTGAAGACTAGTGACTGTGATATACACAGATTTTTATTGTTCCTTGTGGCTTCACTTTCTATGCAAGAGTTATCTGTAGGGCTCTTAACACAGAAAAATAGTTCATGATGGTCCCTTGTAGGCTTTATTTGTTTTCTTACATGATTCTTCTGGAAATCCTCAAGGGTAATGTCTGTGTAGCAAAAGCAAGTTTGGCTATGGGGCTTCCTACTGTGTGAAGTGTTCTCTCATCATTCTTTTGTTCTTCTTGAACATGACTGTACTGATGAGGTGTAGATATATATATGCACTTTCTTCTTTTATTATTTTTTTGTAAGTAATACTAATTGAAAAGGCATCTATGGGAGTTTTTTAGGGTGTATATGTGGATAGCCCCTCTGATACCATAACCCCTTGTGTTGGTTTCTCCTGACTCCTGAACACCCCTCATTAATAGAACATATTTAAAATCATTATTCTGTGTTTATTATTTTCTAGAGTAATTTTAATGTTTCCCTGTGTTTTGGAGAAAGATAATATTCTTTTTTAATATAATATGGCCCAAGCTCCACAGATACTCCTTTTCCGAATTTCGTTTAATGTAGTTCATACCTCACAGTAATACTCTGCTGAAGGTTTAATAGCTTTTACACATAACTTCTGTGGGTCAGAAAGCAGACTGGGCAGTCCCTGCTGTGTTCTCAGCTTGCTTTTTATTTTAATGCACATGGGATCATGCAGAGAGCTGTGTCACTGTGGTCTACAGGGGAGTGAGGATACTATATTACTATAAGGAGATGGAGAGAAAAGCTTTGACTCTTAATAGTATATATGTTTTAGTAATTTAACAGACCTGTATATTTAACATGGATTTGCAATCCCAGAGTACATAGGTTTCCTGCAGAAATAAAGCTGGAGAATGCAAAATAATCACAGACATTAGGGGCTTGGAAAAGAAGGATACAGGATCGGTGATGATGAGAAGAGGGAGAGAGTGCAAGAACTGAGAAACGGTGGAATATTGTCAGAGAACATGCTTTTTTTGGGGTAGAACAATGGAGAATATGGAGAAGACAGCTTGAATAGCAAACAGCATTAAAGTCCATCCCAAATTGGGAGAAAATGAAGGAATTGCGGAAGTTTTAAGGACTATTAGGAGAGTGGCAAGAAGAGAGCAAGATAAAATTCTGTAGCTGTGAGAAGGGGGAGATACTTGAAGAAACAGGGAGGCCTGGAGGGAGTTGAAGAGTACCTGTTGTATGAGGACAACGGGCTGGAAAGGGTAAGGGAGGAATGACTACAGCAATGGTGCGTGTTTTTCTGATGGCACAGAGGTGTCAGAGTGAAATGACAATGGATGGTAGATTTTCACAATACAGCTTCCTTAATTTCCCACATAGAATCTTGGGATTATCTGTCAGGTTGAATGACCTGAAGCTGAATGACCGTTATACTAAATTCATCCTTGGAATGTGTTCATGCATGAATGACAGTTATGGGAGATTAATGCCTAGATCATTCAGATCTAGGAGCTGAAACAGGTTCTTGACTTCAGGAAGACTTTGTTTCTGCATCCCATTTGCTTTAATGGGAAGATGTGTCAAGTTTTTGGTGGTCTACCCATTCTGATGTATCTGACATGAGTAAGCACATATATGTAAAAGCTATTTGATAAGTACTGATGGTATTACAAATCCATAATTAAAATATGAATATTGACACATACAGGAACTGTCATGACGTAGTATAAATATTTCAGGGATAGAATTTGACAGTTGTCTACATTGTGAGATACTGTATATTACAAATGTCCGTCACTGCGAACAGTACAGCTTGTTTGGTAGTGCTGGGTGATCACATATAGAGACTGTTTGCCAGAAAATCAAGGCGCTCAGTAAAGTACCAATGATTTTGAAATAGATCTTGCAGTATTATAATTACCAATAATTTTCCTCCTTTTATTTTATATTCAGTAAGAATTGTAGTTTCTCAATCATCCTGTCAAGATAAGTAGGCAGTTTCTGAAAATACAGCCAAAATACATAATATTCTTTTTACTGTGTTGAATAGTCTTTTTGCTGTAGTCTTTTGTTATTTGGTCAGATTTGTGCTGTTCTGTTTCTTAGTGCTTTGCCTTCGTGGTTTCTGCAAGCCCAGTTTTTCCCAAGTCAAGCAGCAGAGATCAGAACCCATGTTCTCAGCTTTAGCAGCCTTGTGCAGTTTAGCAGTGCAAACTTTGTTCTTGTTGGACTCAACTCTTAAACCAAGAAAATTCAGAAATGCAGTCACTTCAGAGATTGATTCTTGGCATTTTGCCTCTGCATGTCCCAGAGCAACAGCAGTCATTGTTGATGGACGTTTGAAATGAATGAATAACATCTCTTTTTGTTCCCAATAGCCAGATGTTTATATCCTAAAAACTCCCACATCTGGAACAGAAAACATGGTTTGCTGATGGTTACTATTGAAAGGTCAAGGATTGAAATGGAGAAGTAGCAGCTACCCTTCTAGTTCGAGGAGCTGTTGCTACTCACAGATGCATACTGGCAGAGTGTAGCACTGCTTAGTTATTGCAGCTGTTCAGCAATTAGAAAGGACAGGAGTCCCAGGCTGTCAAACTAACATCTTTCATGAGTTCTTTGCCTGTAATCCTGAAATTAAAGAGGCATTCTCACTGGCATCGAGGGAGGCAGAATTATGCTCTTCTGTGCAGAGGCATGGGGATAAGACTTTCTGTTGATTTATCATAGTGCTAGCAAGAAATTACAATGCTAATATTTTTAAAGCAATTACTGCATACAAATAAGAGAGTGTTAATGAAAGCAGGAAACCTAACACTCTTCCAGAACTTGCAAGAAATAAAATATTTAACTATTATATTACTATTCTGAAATGAATGTGAGAACATGTCTCTGGATAGTTAAAAAGCTTTCTATCCAGTATTGACTCAACAGTTGGTACTGCGAGTAAAATATGAATTTGTCACGTATGTAATTGAATAATATTTCAAGCCATCAAGGATTTTGTTTCTTAGAAAAGAAAAAACCCATATCAAAATCAAGCTTGCAGACAAAATCTATGATTTATTAGAACCACATTTAAATACCTCGAGAGCACTGAGATCAATGTGATAATTTAAGTGATCGCCATGATTTCTTTATGCTAATGTAAATTAGCATATGCAAAGAAATCTTTGTGATCCCTTTAAATTAGTGTAGATCAGAGAACAGTGTATTTAATGAAGTGTTTGAGGAAGACTCATTCTGCAAATGGTGCTATAGCTCCTTAAGCTCTGAAACACAGTAAGTTGTTTTAGCATGAAACTTTTTTTTTCCATGGTATTAAACTTTGTGCACTTAAAATAGCAAGTTGGATCTCACAACATTTTATATACTTTTTAATAAGTATTAGATATAAAGAGTTAGGAATTGGAATGTTTTACCTAAATAGTTAAAACGTTCACTGTTTTGGGCTGGGGCAGGTGGAGGGTGTCACTAAACCAACCTTCATAATGAACATATGTGGAGATGGGAAGGAATTAAATTACTTTGAGGGTTGTAGTGTCTTTCAAATGAATTTATCACAAAATCATAAGGGATCTTATAAAAAAACAGCTTGTCTTGCCTGAGGTGGGATCGAGCCCATTGAGTTGCAAACTATGTACCATGAGTTCACTGCGTATTTCTGCTTGCATCTGAAATTGTTACCTCTTATATGATGCAATTAAGTATTTGATGGAGCTTTTATTATGTGAGAGATCCGCCAGGGGGAGACTTTATTCTAGAATAACCTTGCTGGGGACACCTCTGTCTGCCCAAGATCCAGGCGCGGGGTGAATCCAGGAGGCCCCTGCTTCATGCTTTGGTTGGCTTCCTGGCTTTTTTAAGATCTATTTTATTATTGTTTTGAGGTACTGCAGTTACCTTTTATGCTGATAAGCTGCAGGTTTATTAAACCCCTTCATAATGCTGTCAGCTTAAGAAAAGAATTAAAACCATGAGTCAGAGAATGTAATTGAATATCCACAGACAGGGTAGGGACGGTTGTTTTACCAAGTTTACCCAACATTTGAATAATGACAATCTTATGCTTTGTATTTTCTTACTTTTGAGCTGCTGCAGTAGTGTGTTTTTTCAGCCTAACAAATCATAGTACTGGATTAATTCTTTTTGATGATTGTTGTCCAAAATCTTTAGCAGCGTCTATGTGCTAGATGATACTACCTAGTGTGCAATACAGAGCACACAAAAGTGATAGGAACTGATGGTACATTTTACTGCTTTCCAGGTTGCTTGACATGTCTGCAAAGAACCAGTAGTCCTAGCCTGGCACTGTTCCTACCTAAATTATCTTGAAGTGTTTTCCAATGTTTACATAAAGATATCAGTTAGCTGTGCAGCTTATGCATTTATATTATGAAAAAGTCTGTATTCTGTAGTTGGACAAAAATATTTTTTTGGTAGAATTCTGACTCCAGTGTCTGCTTGAGAGAGAACACAAATGTGCTATCAGGGGAAAAAAACCCCAAGTAATATAGTTATCATTATTCTAAAACAAGTGCCATTAAATATGAAATCCGACTAGTGGAGATAGTGACTTCAGGCATGGGTCAGGGCCTGTTGTTTATAATAATTTTCTAAAAGGAACACAGGTACAATTAAATATCCAGATGTCCCTGAAAATGGAAAAATGTTTGGCTGATATATAATGTATGGTGTTATTATTTTAATTCTTTAATGTGATGCATAAAAACATATCCAACCACAAACTAGCTGTGTTCTGATCATTTCCTGTTTATCGAGAAGGTAAAGGAGAGTAAATAACAATTGTTATACTGAAAACAGAGAAAGTATTGGAGTTTATATCAGGTGAAGATCTTGCCCCATGTAATTTGTGACATCCTGTGATGTGGCTTTATTCTTTCACAGAAGTTGAACTGAATGTTATTTCAGAGACTGTATCACAAAATCTTGATGACTGATTTCAGACCAAACATAAATAGGAGGTAGAGGGTCAGGTCAGGACAGTTAATGCAGAATCCTGTTTTAATTTTATCACATTTCTAAAAAGTCACATTTCACAGCAGTGTCTGATACCAGAAATTGGTTATAGTGTTATCTTAGGTTTACAACTGACTAAGACAAATTTCTTTTTTTTTATCTTCATAAAAGAAAATTGCAGAAGCATGAAAATACTCTTATTTATTTTGTGCTTCTGTTTTTTGACTGATTCTGGATTATAGCCTCTATCCTGCATCATGAAAAGTGACAAATGAGTAAATACCCACTTTCCTGGTTTATGAATATCTGATGTATCATATTTTAATAAGTGGATGCTGTCCGTTTCCCTTGTCTGCTTCCCTGTCTTCTTTAGTGAACATGCAGAATGCTTCATTTGATGTATATGCAAATACTTCCAAGCAGGGAACTGGCAACACTTTGTCTGCTAGTGAGATTTGCCTATCTCTCATGCAAACCCCCTGAATTGTTTTAATTTTCATCATTAGTTTCAATGACCACATTTATATACCTAGTATGTGCTGAAGTATTTTATATTTGATAACCATTTAAAGTTACTGTATAGTGTACTTTTTTCAGAGTCTTTCACTGTGAGCATTTTAGGCTATTTTCATCTTCCTCTGAAGACAAAGTGTTCTTTTGAAAGGTTTTAATCCTTAGTGGAAGCAAGTCTGAACTAAATGAGATTTTCAATGACAGGAAATGTAATTTTTGTTCACAGCTGATGGATATCTCTCAATAGAGTTCCTCAAGTTCTCCCTTTCTGCTTGTCCTGGGGCATAAGTGGATATTGAGTGTCATCCTAACTATGTAATATCCTCAGAACAGTAGACTGCCAGTAGTTTCCTTTTCTCAGTGACCTTCCTTACTATTTTAACCTGTATTACTAGGTAGCACTCTGTATGCACAACCTTGCTGCTGAGGTGGCATTGATAGAAAGAACTGGGTGTATTAATTGAACTTCTAATTAGGGCAATTATGATCAAATCAGCAGTCGTTTGGTGCCCATATAAGCATATGTGACAGCACAAAAGCTACTTTGAAGGTGAGGTGAAGCATTACAATGTTTCACCTCACTCTGTTTCACCTCATCCCTTAGCAGTCTCCATTAGCCATCATTCTTTTTTGCTCTAACGGTTAAAGCTTAAAGGGTTAAAACCAGCTTAGTTACTGAAGTTTTCTGCAGCTGGAAAAGAAAATATTTTCCAGTTCAGAAACTGCTATTAGTTGTTCTCCATTGTCAGTCTGAAAATACCCAAATACAGTTAAGAATCACATGCGAAGTGAGGGGACAGGTCAAAGCTGAAACCTTCTGTCTTCAGAGAGTCTTTTTGCAACAGAAGTGCAAAATACAAATGGAGAAGTGGAGTTCTGGGGTGCCCCTTGATGGTGTTACATGAAAGACACAACAAGTGCTAAGGAACATGTATGCATTCCTACAAAGAATATACCACATTTGGACAGAGGTTAGGTACATCTGGTAATACTGTTAGTGCCTGGTATGTATTCAGAGTATATACAGTGTAAGAGCAGCACAATGTGTATATTAAGTGCCATAATGGACACTAGATTCTTGTGCAACTCAAGCTTGTAAGAATACTTCAGAATAATGTTGGGTTCTTAATATACTATTTTTTTCCACAATGACAGTGAACTCTTGCAGAATGTTCATTGTCCAATCAAAGGGAACAGTAATGGGTTTATATGGGATACAGGCCACATAGATCAGGTTTTCTTAATTCAGATTTAATAATCTGGACTGTTGTAAGTAACATAGAACAAGAATATATAAATATGTACTTCATCACTGAATACAACTTGTTAAGAATTTGTTGCAGCTGCAGAAAAAAAATCCATTACAGAATGGATGGCTTAGTAAGAAATAATGTGGAAGAGAATGTTTCTCAGTAAACAGCCAATATGTTTGGAATATGTGTTTTTGTTTTGTAAATGTTATATTTGGATTTTAGTATGTTGTTAGCATCCTCAGGTACTGGCATGATGTTAATATTGCTGAAACAAAATATTCTGTAAATTTTATACTGTTGGACAATATTAAATTAGAATGTATCTTGCCCTCAGCTATAGCAGGTCATAAAAGTAAATGTAATAACACTCAGCGGAGCATCAGTCTAAGAGTTATCTCTAAGGAAAAGAAAAATTCAATGGTGCAAGTTTGTATAAATATATATCTGTATTGAGCTTTGTGCACAGGAAGGTTAAAGGACTATTGTTCTGCTTAAGAGATGGCTTATGGAGACTGCATTCATCACAAAGTCCACGCTACTTACCGGGTTGCCTATATGAGGTTTAAACCTTTTCTCCCAGTTTGAGAAAGCAGGGTGAGTTTTGTAGATAGTGGTGTGGGTTACATTCAGGCCCATTTCCTTTTCAACTTTCTCACCTGCATTGCATTCTCTGTGGGTAGGCATTTTTATTCCGTTTCAATGAAATTCACCTTTGTGACTTGTATAAAACATAAGCATCTCAGGAAACAGGTAATCAAGGCAACTGACAAGAGGGTAGCACATGGTTATGGGCCAATAAAGTGCAATGCAGAGATCCCAAAGCTAGTGACGGTTGGGTTAGTAAGCCTACGTAGTGCAGTTTGAGACAGGCTTGTTAGCTTGAGTTGCACAGTATTAAGAGCACAATAATCACACTGTATCTGAGCAAGTAAATCCTGACCTTTTCAGGTAAGTTTCTTCAGGGGCTGGCTGGCTCTGCTTTGTGCATTCTGAAGCAAGATAGGCTGAAGCAACGTGGGGTGCCGGGGGAGCAGTGGTACAGACAGGCTCAAAATATTTCTGAGCAATTCTCAAGTGCAGTGTTAGGGACTGAAAACAGCATTTGACATACTAGCTGTTCTTTAACTGCAGCCAGCCAAACTATATACACCTTGTATATTTGCAGAGATTGAGCATTTGGCCACAGCAAAGATATGTTTAGAAAACATTGTGGTTTCCAAGACTTGTCCATAGTCTTCATGAGAAAGCTTTTGGCCAAATGCCCGGAAGCAGTGCTCTCCAAACCTTATCCTCAGTCTTTACGCGGAGCACAGAGGCTCACAGTGAGTGTGTGCTGTTGTACCACCTGTGCTGTCCCTTCCCTGCCTCTTCTCTAACTTTCAGTTTGGCATCTTTGGGTCAGGCCTTCTAACACTTGGCTAAATTTCATCCCTAGACATTAGAATAATGACACATGTGCTCCTAAATTTTGTTGCTGTCCATTTTATTCTTAATGCTACTGTAAAAGGGTTAGTTTACACATCTTGGCATATTAGTTGACTCTAAAATAGGAACATAAAACCTCACCATACAGCCAGTGGTATCACTGCAGCTGCCAGAGTGATGCAGACTTAATACTGCATGTTCTTCCTCAGCTCATCTGCCTGTGCCTAGATAATTGTAGGTGGGCTCTTCTTTTTTTAAAAACAAAACATAGCAAACCACTTTTTTATTTAGATAATTTCTTCCTTAACACTTATATTCCATAAAATGCTCATTATTGATGTTATTCATGACTCTGCAAAATACATTTTAAAAACTAAAAACCTGTGGCAAAGTCACAGCTGTTTCCATTTGTTCATCTACTTATGTATTCTCTTTGTAATGCTGATCTGGATTTCTTCCTGTTTTTAATAGTGATTCATGAGCCTTACAAAGACTGAGACAGTTTGTTATAATATTGCTCACATTAGCCATGAGAGCTACCTCGGACATGAATGGGACTATACATAATAACCAGCACTTCAGTGAGGGTTTCCCCCTCTTGCTGAGTGCCAGCTGACATGATGTCTAAGCATATGGCTGTGTGGGATTTTGCCAGCAGACAAGAGCGCGCTCTGCCCTCCCTTTGAGCTGGTTGGAGATGCACCGGCTCTGCTCTGGCAGCTGAATAGCTGCAGTTAGCATGTTGCTAAGCCAGAACTAATAAGCTTGACTGAGAGGCAGGGTTTATTATCTTGGGCTCAGCAGTGTATTTGGTGCGGTTATGTAGCTTACACCATAGAGCTTCTCTGCATCCTGCTATATCAATGCACGGGCAGAGTTTGCTTGTGGTTGGTTGTATGGAACATAGTCAGTATTTGCTTGCATCTCCCTGTGAAAACCTGCTAGTCCATATCTGAATGGTTTCCTAATTCTGCTGCAGAGGAGTGTTTTCAGTCCTCTGCCACACCACCAAGAATTTCCCATCTAATACAATTGAGAAATATAACTACAATTTACAGATTTATTGTAGAATTGCACACTTCTCAGTGTTCAGTCAGAAGCTGTATTTACCTGTCTCAGAGTACTCTTGTTGCTTAAATTTTGGCCATTAGATTGCCACCAGTTTGGTGCACTTAACAAAAGAGACTATTTTTCAGCATTTCTTTTTTGTAGAGCAGCCTATATGATAGATGATGTTGTGGATCATCTTTCAGAGTCTGAAATGAGACCCTAAATTAAGTTCACAGAGCATGATTTAGATGACTAACTAAATCATGCTACTTAGATGACTAAGTCACCATTTATGATGAAATCAGCTCTTTTCACTGGGCGTGTACTTATCAGAGAAAAGATTTTAATTGCTTTATAAAATCATGAAGTTGAGAAGGGTTTTTGCTTGTAACATGGCTATTTCTATAGGCTGGTTATTTCACTGGCAATGTTTGTGTTTTCGTTTATGTTTTCTGGTATTCTTATCCTGTATATTTCCTATATATTTCTTTGGAAATGTTGAGGACTGTATCTTAATTTCAGTCAACAAAGAATTTTTGCTGATAGGATATTTAGTAATAGCTTCACTAACGTAAGACTTCTGAGCCTTAATGTTACTCTTTCTGTATGTAATTACCATAGATTTAATTTTGATTTATCTTTTAATTTTTATGAATAGCCAAAAGCTCTAGTTTTTTACAAGTAAAATCAAAACTAGGGCTAAATTCTTCCCTTTTGCTGTATCTGCTTTATGTCTCAGTAGCCTTGCAGAGCAGCAATGAACCTAGTTATATGTCTGCTGAACATTCATTCTCAGGACCAGTGTTGGTGTATCCCTGATGGTTTAAGGGCATAAATGAGGTACTTTGTGCAACTGGTAGATGTAGAGGAGGGATATCAGGGCCAGGAGGGTATCTCTGGTATTAATGTATCTGATTTCTCCAGCACAGTGATTCCTTTTGATCTGCAGCAATTTCTGCAATATAGAACAGCTTTCAGGGTATATTTAATTATGCCTGTGGACATTTTGGCCTGGAAAGTGAAATGAAGCTTTAGAATCCTCTTTCACTCCCAGCTGTGCTGATCTGAAACTTTGCTCAGCTTGATACCCACCTTTAAGTGTAGGGATCATCTTTCTGCTCTCATGGAAGATGCTGAATGTGCAGCATCTTGGGCTTCAGTAGAAGGTGCAGATGCTCTGTCTTTGTGTCAGAGCTATCACTGCTGTCAAGATGGAATAGCAACATATCCTATACATACGTATATGTGTAACCTGTAAGAGCCCATATCTTCAGATCAAAACTAGGTTTGGGACAATTCACAGGACCTGAAAACCTGTCTTTGGGATTTCATATAGGTGTGGAATACAATGAAATGGCTGTGTTTGGAGCACCTTAAGAATTTATGTTAAAATCAGAGCCATTATGCTTTTATCAGTGCTCTCAGACACATACAGAATAAATGATTGATGATAACATGCATCAGCTTTATTAAAGTTTCTCAGAAATGATTTTTTATAATTATGCCACTTCCTAGGGATATTTTTCAGTGTGTTATGAAGATGACATATCCTATTTGTAATGCATACTGTGGAAAACCAGATCATTTTAACATGACAATTAGTGTCCTAACATTTGAACTTTCAGGTATGATGCTTAATTTTCATGGTCTGTAGCCAATAGAAAAAGAAGATTGATTTTACTTGAAATTGCAAGAGGTGATTTGAGCCACGTCATACTAAGTCAAAGGACCAATAGATTTATAAGTTCTCAAGACTTTCTTAAAATGGAATGCATTGCTCACAGGAAGTGTATGAAAACCTTGTGACTGAATTAGAGGTAAAACCAGCTATAACAGCACTGTGGAAGCCAGTTTAGCTGAAATTGTAGTCCCAGCGCCACTTGATTGTGGATGATGAGGTTGCATCTGCTTGTCTATTTTTATTGGAATTGCTTTTCTGTGTAGCAGTCTGTGCACAGCAATGAGACTTTGAAATTCAAAATAAAAGTAATCTTAAGAAAAAAAAAGTAAGCTTTCTAGTTTCTCTTTGTTTCCTTTGGAAAACAAATAGATCTGTCAATAGGTTTTTTTTCTGTTTTGTATCCCATACTTTACATCAGTAAAAGTACTGAAAATTACATTACACTGTGTTTATTAAAGTTGTGCTCCTATGCAGTAATACACATAAGACATACTGCCTTAAGGATTAAGTTAAGCTCCTTTGTCAAGCCTGTTGGTATGGCAGGACTGTTAATCTTTAACTGTCAGAGTCTGGTTAGATCCTTCTTTAGACTGAGGCCATGTCTAAGCACAAAGAAATTAAAATGAATAAACTGTCCTAGTATTTATGCCTTATTTTTGCACAGAGCAATCAGTAAAAAGAGAAGCTGTATTATACATATTTCTATGAGAAGACTGCATTTCAAGCTCTTGCTTAGCAGCATTGTAATTTTATGTTTATGCTTATTAAATAAGAAGACAAAGTTGACAGAAGGTGTTCAAAATACTAAATTAATGAAAATAAGATGCGCGGTGGGTGACAGCCCATTGAAAGAACAGGGAAATTTTGTGGACCTGCATTTCCTAATTAAAAGTCCATAGAGTTGTCTACAGTATGTTCATGTTTTATTATATCAGTAATTATTCTTATGATTTCCTTTCAAATTACAACATTAAGTCACAAAAAAGGAAGTGTGCTATAGTTGCAGCATATTTAGACAAGGCAAGACTTGAAACAAAACTGTATAAAAAGAATGGTGAAGCTGGGAGGCAAAGTTAAATTAATTGTGGAAGATTAAAGCCAGTATTTTAGCCCCAACAAGGTGTAAAACTGGTAGTAAGGAGCCACGGTATTATGCTATAGAGGTTTACATTTCACTGTGGGTGTCTACAATTTAATTAGTGTTGTCCTACCTAAAACTTCTGAAGATTTTTAAATAATTCAAATAATTATCTGATAATAGCCAACTAGTGCAATTAGTGCAAGTATTCATTCAAAGTGGCAACATAATCATACAATGAAGTCTGGGTTGTATGTTGAAGCAGTAGGTAAAATACACTATATAGAAGCTTTTGAGTGTGATAGATGTACTTTTCTAATCAGGCTATATTTTTTTGAAGTAATCAGAAAAGAAGCCCTCAAGTAACAATTTCCTTTCCCATTCTCCTGCAAATACAGTTTCAAGTGTCTGTTTTTATATTTTACACACATACTACTTTCCCATTTTCTGAAACAAGAGATTCTTTCCCTCAACTCATTAAATAATAATACTTTATACTTACATATCGCCTTGTTTCTGAGGAACTCCAGGTGCCATAGAAGCATTAAATGGAGACTCCTGCCTTAAAGTACAGGAGTATTAATTCCTCATGGGGGATAGTAAAACAAAAAAGTTCAAACCATCGTTTTGAGCTTGAGTGCCCAACAAGGAATTTCAGGTAGGAGTTTGAAAACTGAGGGGGTTCAACCTCGGGATAGGTGCACAATCACTTGAGAGACCCTACATTCATGTGTGGCTTGGAAGTGCAATGTCAGACCATGTTCTGTGTAACACTGAAGGTATATGCAGTGGATTGGGAGAGTTATGCACCTCAATAGGAGATACCTGTTTTTCTGTGTAGAGCTGCCATCAGAAAAATATTCAAGTTCTCTTGCAGTCTAGCTCTTCTGGTGGGACAGAAACATGGAGGATGGTGTAGCCCAGATAAAAGATAATGAAAGAGAATATGATTTGTGGTCTTGAGTTGGGGATCTTACGTGGAAAAGGTGTGTAAAGCATGAGATCCTGCTCCAGAAGCTGTTAGAGCACACACTTTGAGAAACACATAAACTGAAGATTACACCATTACCCACTAACTTTCCAAAGAGCTTTCTGATAATTTTTGCTGAACTGTGTAACTCCCCCAGCTTTGTCATATGTGAAGATGTTGAATGTCCTTTGAGATTGCCAGACTTACACCCTGACAGATCATAGCGAGACACACAGAAAGAGCAGTGCTTGAGCTATATTTAGATGGTGGCTGAACAAGGCTTTTGAAGACCATGCAGGTGGTTTTGGCTTTCAGGTTCTGTCAAAGTGTCATTTACTATGTCTGAGGCACTGAGAGCTCACTCAAAATGAGTACACAGGCACTTAAATAAATCACTTGTTTTTCAGAGCATGTTGAGCCACACACATTTTGCACTAACTGGTGACTTAGGGCAGGTTAACTCTTTAAGCATGGTATGTGATGTTTGCAGGAAGGCTGCAATGTTTTGGGCTCTAATAAACTCTAATGGGGCATGCAAATACAGGCACTGAACAGCATAAAATGGGCACCTTCGGGTGCTTAGAGGAACAGTGTATTCATCATACTGGCACCAACTACTTACACAAATTTCATTAATTGATTATACCTTACAATATTTGGCATCTATTTTATATTGTTTTCAGTTGTGCATTTGGTATCTGTCATAAGACATTAAATATATATTCTACTTAAAAATCAGGTGTGTTAATTTCAGTGATGGGGAGAAGAATCATGATGGTGCATCTCAGATTTCTCTTTCTATATTCAAGTAATCCCCTAATTTTTTAGTGTAAAGACAAATAAAATCCTTACCTGACTGCAGAAGATGACCAACAAATAGGATGATTTGAAATGTATTTGAATACAAATGTGCTTGCATAAAGTAGCTGACTGATAGTTTTGAAGTATGAAATTTGTCACAATGCTGTGAAACAAGAACAGTTTGAGAAGACCAGAAAAATCTTGCCATATACCCATAAAGATCATCATTAAGAGCAAAGCTCTTGACTTTAGACTGTCAGTTCAGACCTTAACCTTTCGGTGAATGCTGATCCAACACTTTCCCTGGACATTTAGTCATGGCAAAATCACTTGTGGCGTGACTGTATTTGATCCATGAGATGAAAACAGTAGGTCTCCTGAAATTCTGTAGACTGAAAGGGCATTCACTGTATGCTTAGTGTTTAGATAGCTCTAGGTTTTCTTTAACTAAAATTTGTGAAGTCTAAAGAGCAAGTACAAAAATTATAGGAATACAGTTACAAAAAGTTTCAGTTATTTCCTGTATAGCTGTAGGGAGGTTTGAGCAACTGGATACAGAAGTAGAGGATTTAGGGAATATTTTCTTTGAAAAAAATTAAGGTGGTCTTTCAGGCTTAACATTACACAGCTGAAGTCTAAATGACCTCAGTTTGCTTTGTTTTCAATGGATTAGAAGTATTTTTCTCTTCCCTTTCAAAGAGTAAAAATAAAGATAAGACAATTCTGTTCCTGTCATTTAAATGAGGAAAGTTGGAGAAGAGAACTGCAAGTAGTGAATCCTGTTATCATGGATAATAAAACTGCAATAAAAGCTGCACTGCACAGTTTTCAGAGGGAATGTGTACAGACCAGACCGTTCTGATTAGACACTGAAATACACATATTCCTGCCGTGATGTTGCAGTTTAAGCTAGATACATGACTCACAAAATCACAAATGGTGAACCCTGACAAATAATCCATCAAGTGATGTTGAGACTCTGTCAGGGAAAGCAGCCGCAAAAAAAACCCCCTTTTTCCTGTATTATAAACCATCACTTCTTGTTGTGCATCTCCTGAGGGTCTTAGATTGGGCAGGCATTCTTGTACCTTTGTATTTCTTGGGAGAACAGAAGCACAGAATTGGGTGACCAAGGCCATTCCCACATGCTGCTTTGTGAAGCTAGGAAGAGGCATACAAGTTCAGGAAATGCTATGAATTAAATACTGTTATTAAAAGAGCCCAATTTTGCTTGCTAAAACTGTGGAATTCTCCCCTGGAAATCAGCAGAAACAGGATTAGTGCCCATGTCTGCAACTTAATCAGATGTTACTAGCAGAGGCAGCCAGTGCTGCGGGCATGGGTATGCGAGATGTTAAGCATCAGCTGCTGATCACCTTGTAGAACTCCTCTGTTTTGTTGGTGCATAGATATTTCTGGTTCTACTTTGAAGTTCTGAATCTATAGATCAATAAAATTTTAAGATAGAAGGGACAAGTATCATGAAAGGTCAGGCCCTCTCTGTCAGAGTCATGCAGGTTAGGGAGACTGGGAGGCTGCAGTCCAAGGCTAATAGTGGTTGGGTCCCAAATATTTCCTGCACTGAATGTTTCTAAAAATCTTTGTATGTGGATCTCATTGTTAAAGGAGCACAACTTAGAATATTGCAGAGGAAATTTGGGCAGCAGTGTAAATACAGAATGGTGATTGGGGAAATAATTACAGTATTTTAAAACATTTTTTAGGATTCTCTGCGTCAAAGGGTGAGAGTGATAGTGATACTTGTTTTTCTATTAACAGGTCTAAGTTTTAATAAAATACAGACTTTGGCAATACTTATTGCCACATGTTATTCTGATAGTGCCTGTGTATTTGTAAGGAATTCTCATTTGAAGGTTGTTGTTTCAGTGATCATCCCCATATCTCAGGAAATCTGTGTGCTTTTATGAGCAGTGCAAGGATTATACTACTGAGGGACACTGAGTCTCTGTCTTCTCATTCTTGACACAAGCACTGAGCTCAAGTCCCAGTGGTGCCCTGAAAGGCCAGAGCTTCCTTTCATAAACCGTTGACCTTTCTTCTTGATTATCTTTGTGAACTGGTGCTGTCTTTCAGTTAATAGAACTTTGTAATCAGGGAGCTAAGCAAGATAAAATAGAAATGACAATTTTTGCTGCTGGTTAGATGTTAATGTGAGCTCTGAATGCCTTTTAAATGTGTTGTACTAAATCTAAGAAAATGGAAAAGCACTTTCATGTATTAAAAAAGCTAGAAAAACAAAACCAGTTTGTCTGATGAGATTGAAGGACGTGTCACACAACGTGAAACTGGAGATAAAGGTACATAAACCCTTTATGAGTCTAAAAATACTTCTCACACTTTTGTATGCCTTTTTGTGAGATTTACTGGTTTAAATATAAATCCTGTCTCTAAATATTACTACACAGCAACTGACTTCTGGTTTAGTCCTGTAATTGAGACTGAAAGCAGCAAAATCTTTCTGGAGCTGGACTGTATCACTTTTGGCCCTAGGTGAGAGTTAGAGCAGCTCCATGCTGACTCTAAAATTATTCTCTCCTTTTGGTATCATTCTTTGTTGTGGTAAACAGAATGGTTCAATTCTGTGCCATTTGCTCCAGCCTGTACTAATGGCTGAGGGAAGGGTTGGTGTAAAGCCAATCTCAGACACTTCACAATGTGCCCACTTGAATAGTCCTGTATAATATTTTAGGAGTGTGAAATGGGCTTAGTATAAACTAGAACTAAGCTAACTAGTCTCAGTTTAAAAACTTTGGCTATTAAACCCCCAGCATTTCGAGATGAATTTGTCTGTGTCTGGATATGCTTCAGGTTTCAGAGAGGGTGCCTCCCCCCAAGAAAATTAAGGCTCTGCATCCTGAGATGTTACAGCCTTTCCACCAGTAAAGTATATGGTTGATAACTTTGTAGAAGGCATTAACAAGGCTGAAACTGGTGGTGAAAGCTCCATGTCTCCTAAACTTTGCTGTAGCTCCCACTTGTAAACATTGAATTCTTATTCCTACAGAGGCAGTTAGAAACAGTGAAAATACAGAACAAATGCTGTCAGCACCCTCATCTGACCAAAATTCAGGAGTCCCAATGACTACATTTTTTTGTCTTAAGCGAACTGTTCAAACATTTCTCTAAAGATCCCTGTGGATGTATTCTTATAGGGGTGATGTTCTACAGGGCGCACCTCCCATGAAATGGTCTTACCTAATGCTTTCTGTTGAAAGCAGCATTTAAATTATAATGTGGCTTCAGCGAGTGATGTTGTGCTGTTCATTTGCTTTTTTAGTACAGAAATGAAAATAATATGACAGTATGTGAGAAATAGTCTATTCAAGGGCATACAAGAAGGAGACTGCTATGAACAGACCTTGCTGTTGTTCCTGACAGTGAACTAATTGGCTCTGAGGACAGTGCAAACAGGACACAGTTACAAAATAAGATGGTTTTTTGTTAACATTATTCCTTTAAATCTTATTCTAGAGCAGGCTCTGAGGTGCCAGGTGCTTTCAAACATAGGGCAAAGAGATAGTCCCATTCTACTGATTGTTCTTTTGACATGATATACTTAGCACTTGCATAGCTCTTTCTAAAGTGCTTTGAGCCCTTAGGGTAAAGAATGGATCAGCATTAAGACTCTCAGTTTAAAGAGGAAATTCAAAGTGATAATTTCACTATAAGCTAGGCAGCCTATGGGCTTGAAGTGATCCACAGGGCTGCTTCTTAGACTGAAAGGAAGCCTGTGTTGTTGTTTGCTTGGAAAATCTCTATTTCTTGGGCAGTGGTTGACCAAGAGGATACTGAAGCTGATTGAGAGGTACAGCCTGGCTAGGCAGAGTAAGACTTACTCAGTTCACATCTATACCTACACTTACTGGACCTGCTGCATATCTGCTGTGGTTGTTTGATGAAAGGCAGCAAATACTTACTTAAGGGGGCTGAATTTCAGCCATTAAATTGGGTAGAGAACGAAATCAAATGTTGTATTTGGTTTGCATGGCAGTGTCTTGTTAACAGGAGTGACTTCTGTGGGTGGCTTCTGTAAGCAGCTGCTAGAAGCTTCCCCTGTGTCTGACAACCAGTGCCAATGGACCCACTGCTGGCTGAGGCTGAGCCCATCACCTCTGGGACAACATACTTAAGAAGTGGAAAAAAGCTGTGCAACAGCAATTGCAGCCAGAGAGAGAACATGCAAGAGAAGCATCTCTGTAGACACCAAGGACAGAAAAGGAGGGGAGGAGTACTCTAGGCACTCGGACAGAGATTCCTTTGCAGCCTGTGGTGCAGATCATAGTGAGGCAGGCTGTCCCTCTGCAGCCCATGGAGGTCCGTGCTGAAGAACATATCTACCTATAAAAGCAGCAGGCATTCTTTGCCATCTTTGCCAGTGGTGTATGTGAAATCACCAATTTTGAAGATATGCAGGAGAGGACACCAGATTCAGTATTTTCTCAATGATAAAACTTCTGGAAAGATTATTCCAGCTTTTGAAATGCCTCTGTTGTGCCAGTTCAGATTTGTATTTCAGAATGGTTCATCATCTTATTCGCAGTAAAAATGAGGATATGAATGTGATATGTAGTGTTGGGATATGGGGTGGGATGCAGATGTAGTGATAATTCACCTGTAGTGAATTAGTGATACATAGTGAATTTGGTTTAAAACAGAAAAGGTTTGTGTTTTGAAGCCCAATAATGACAATATAAATCAGCTTTTAGTTACATTGCAGCTGTGTTTACCTCAGATTGAGACGCTAGTGCTGAGATGGGAGCTGGTGAAATATTTGTTCCCAAGTCAGAGAAACTACCTCCTTGATTTTCTTTCAGTAAAGGTTAAATCCTCTGTTGGAAGAGCAGTAGTCTTAAAAATGCCAGTTGGACTTTATATATCATCTCAGTGTGACATTTTTAAAAAACAGTTAATTTTCCTGTGTGTTATTTCCTCAGTTTCCTCAGTGTGTTATCTCAGTGCAGTCTGATGCTGAGCATTCAAATGAAATACACCATTAAGATACATAATACCAAAGGCCTCTTTTTTGAAGTCCAATGAGACACATTTTCCCTTTTACTAGTATATAGTAATAATACAAGTCTCTAATCTCATTAGTTCAAAAGAAGCACCCCATAGCACTTGGGTGCTTTAAAAAAGCAAGAAGTAGAAGAGACGTGATTAAGTTTGTAGAAATTGGAAGGAAAATGTTTCTTTTGAGGTAACAATACACCTATGCTAGTTCACTATTAATGTCTTGGAAGACAATGTAAGAGTCTTTGATTCTGAAGTTAATTTGCCTTTGTCCTGCATGAGAAAACTTAGTATTTTGCATTTGTATGTTTGTGATACAACTACAAAATGGGATGTTGATGTCTTTTAGTATTTGTAATTTGTGTAATTTGCTGTGAGTATTCCCTGTTTATCTTCCTTCTCTCAGTGAGAGGAGCAGGCAACTCCCATTTTTGTTTTAAGCTACAGTGTTTATGGTTATTCTCAGGTGTGTGTTGCCACTCTTGGCAACTGCAGAATCTATCAGCATTTCATAGACATGTTTAGTAAGTAGCATTATTGTTTTATTCAAGCATTTAAATTTTAATAATGAGTTCATATATATGGGGTTTGCAGAAGCCTGTTAAATCCATCTATTTGATATTCTGATATAATTGCCTGTGCCTGTGTTAATGCTGTTTTCCAGAAGATTAAGCATATACTATAGAATCTAAATTCTAGTTTTTGAAGGAAAAGTGCTGATGATTTCAGTGCTTGATTTGGGTAGAAAATTAAGCTTGATAGGGGACAGATAAGAAGCAAGTAGTAAGAAAATACATGAAGAGTTGATCTGGCATTTGTTCACTATTCCCCTGAGCAATTTTATTGTCTGGTTTGTAGGTCCATCCAATGCCTATGGATGTCACAATTCTTGTTCCTTTATGCTGCTCTTAAATGTAAATGTCATTTTAAATGTATTTCTCAGCCTGTTTCGTTGAAAACATGGAAAAAGGCTAAAAGGTCAATCATCTTTATCTTAATCCAAATAATTTTCAGTAATTGTATTTTCACTCCTCATTGATTCTAATGGAACATAATGTATTATACATGCCCTAAAATAAATATAATATACAAAGTACTATTTATAGAATTATGTGTTAAAAAAAGAAATACCCATTATTATTCTTGTAATGCTGTATGTGTTTTATCAGCCGCACAGTATAATTTTTCAGATATGGTACATTGAATCCCATTGAAATCAATGAGAAAAGGATATGTGACTGTTCACCATGCTCATTTATTGTAATGTTTTGGTTATTTAGAGCAGCTAAGGGTTTATTACCAAAAGTGTGTTTTTGTGTGCATGGCAGTTACCCTTAAAACTTATCAGATAAATTAGCACTCAGAATGGAATAATTTGCTGTAGCAGCATTTCTGATAGGCATATCATGTAATGTCTTGTCTTCCCTTCCTGTCCTTTGTTTTGTCCTGTTACAGGTAGATGATAGGCATACAGATAGATAGACAGATAGATCTCATGCATATGGATTTAGAGAGTGGTGATAGTGATGAGGTGGATGCACGTGTGTATTAATGCAAGCTTCATCTGTCACTTTGAATCTTGCTGTGGGGGACTCAGTTGTTCTGTAGGTAGTGAAGCAAGAATGTTTAGAGGTCCATAGCAGGCAGTGTGAAGACTTACTATATATATATATATATGCCATCTAAGAGATTATGATAGAAGATGAGCCATATTAAGAAATGAGAGGAAGGACAATCAGTAATCCTAGGGTTATAGTACCATCACCTTGAATTTAAATAGTTACAGACTGTACACTCCTCTCCATAAGGACAGATGCTTACTTAGCATAAGCTTGTCTATCATGTTACAGAGATCTGTGTCATTACTTGCAGAGTTATAGTCCTAAACCTGCTCTTTCTCCATATTCTTTTGCAAGCTTGTCACTTTGAAGAACTGTTGGCTTGTACCTTAGTTATTCAGCTCTCTTGATAAGAGTGCATATGGCTCCTTGCTCCGCACCCTGTGAGGTGGTTCTCTAAAATTCAGTGCTTTTCCAGACTATCCACTCAACCATAGCCTTCAGTAGCAGTTGTGTCTTCTGGAATGCTAATGACTCGTTGTGCTTTTGCGTTATCTTAATTTTCATCCTGAATGTCAGATAGCCTGATGTGATGTACACACCATTAGGCATTCCAGGAACGTAGACAGGCACTTTCATCTCGTACTTGGTTAGAATTTATTAAATAAATATGACTTGGTTTGGATTCTGATGTCCTGGAGTCAATATTGAATTCATCAGTGACTTGTATGGAGCATTTTAAGTGATAGTAATGAATACTGAAATGCATTCTGTGGTAGTGTTTTACTCTTTTTGTCATTGACCAATAAATTAAAATAATTCTTTACTTTGGGACATGCACTCTCTTGTCTCCAGGAAGCTAGGAGATATGTTTCCTTTTGCTTCCTTTCCAAAGAATTTCCAGTTATGTAGAATTGAAAGCCACAGTCCTGCCAGCATAAGTTCAGATGTTGAGCTGTTCTAGTAGTTGTATCAGTATTTTATTTGGTAATGTATATGACAGACACCAGAGCTTGTACAGCAGATCCATAGGTTTAAAACCAAAGGGTGCTGTAGTAGGAGCAAAAGGACTGAATTACTCTAGCTGGACTGTAACAAACTGATATCTGTGATAGAATGGATTTTCACTGGAGACCTATATGGGGATATACATATTGTATGTGACCATATAATACATTATTCTGATTTGCACACCGAAAACTATTTTGGTTCCTGGAATATGAAAAAAACCCTGAAGTGTGGAGGAACTTGTGTCATGAATCTTAACACTGTAGCGTAGGGGTTCTTGAATTAGAAACTTGACTTGTTCATATACCATCTACTCACAGCTTTTAAGTGAAATGATGATTACACAAAGGGAATTGCTTGTCTCCCATCCTATACATTCACTAGCATAAGCTCTGGCTTCTTGAAACCAGAAAAACAGATTTTATAGTTTTCCTTCCTTTTAGAATAAAACTATATGACTTTTTTTTTCCCAAGATTTCAGTTTAAATTCTCAGCTGGACTGAACACAGCTGGTCTAGTCTTTTGAGTGTTCAGTCTTTTGAAAGCTACTATCATACTGGTCAAATGATTCCTACTGCCTGCACATGGCTGGAACTAACACAGTTCCTATTCTTTCCTCTGTAAGTTAGGTCATTCACTTCAGGTGTAAGAAAAGTCCTGTTCGATATTCTTACATATTGTCTGCAGAGCTTCATTGGTGTTTTGCAGGTATGTCTCTGAAGAGGTGCTGTGCCCTTGTAGTAGCTTAGTTCTTGTTACTTCAACTCTCCATACGGAAGTGTGATACAGGGTCTGTTTTTATACACAGATTTGAGGAAGAGAGTATAATCCAGATACTTTTTAATCAACAAGTGTGGCTTCATAACCTCTAATAGCTCCTTTACCCACTGATGGGTTTGTATTGTAGGAAGGGATTGAAATTTTTCTCCCTATAGCTGTAGGTTTGTTGTGGTTTAAGCTCAGTCGTAAATCAGCCACGCAGTCCTTGCTCACTTCCCCCACCCACCCCGCCCCCCGCCCTTTCTCCCCCTACTCCCAGAGGGATGGGGAGGGGAATCAAAAGAATGTAACTCCCATGGGTTGAGATAAGAGCAGTCCAGTAACTAAGGTATAACAGAAATCACTACTGCTACCACCAATAATAATAATGATAAGGGAAATAACAAGGGAAGAGAATACAGTACCAGCTGCCGAACGATACCCAGCCCAACTGAGCAGTGATCTAGTCCTTCCAGGTGACTCTAAGTTTACATCCTGGGCATGATGTGCTGTGGTATGGAATACCTCTTTGGCTGGTTTGGGTCAAATGTCCTGTCTCTTCTTCCTTCTGGCTTCCCCTCCTCCCTGGCAGAGAATGAGACTCAGAAAGTCCTTGGTCAGATTGAACATTTGAGCAGTATCTAAAACCATTGGTGTTATCAGTGCTGTTCCCAGGCCAAAAGTCAAAAACACAGCACTGCACCAGCAACTAAGAAGGATAAAAAATGATTGCTACTGCTGAACCCAGGACAAGGTTGAAAGTCAGTGCAGGAGGTCAGCGCCTTAAGATCTCTGTGTTTATTAATGAATGGCACCAGCTGATCTTGCAGCTCACGGTGGAGTCATCTGGCATGGGGTTAGTGTGACCCAGCCCCCCCCCCCCTCCCCCCCCCCCCCCCAGGCTCTTCTCTCACATAAACACCTTGCACTGCATTACCTGGTTGGCTGGTAGGTGGAGTGTGCTTTTGATCATCTTCCTTTCTTAACCCAGTTTTGATGTTGGGAACAAAGTTGACAAGTGTTATTTTTTCTGATGCTCTTTGAATACCAATTACAGTTGTGAGATGTGTTTGAAAGACCATGAGCTGTGTTCCCACTTACTGAAGACATTTTCTTTAAAAATTGTCCCATGTCATTATCAGTTATATTTTCTGTAAAAGTACTCTCTTTGAGACTTTTGCTTTTTGCCTACTCAATAAGTGAAGTTTTCTCTTTTATATTACAGTGTAATGCTCTTTACTGAGTTTCACATTTTCTTGCCTTTAGCTGTTTCTTCTTCTTTCTAATTCTTTTGCTTTCTACTTCCTGCTTGCTTATTTAATTCTGTTTCATGTTTTGTTTTACTTCTGCCTTTCAGTTTTCCCAGACTTCAGTGGTATCTTTGTGCTCAGTACATCTTGGAGGCTTATGGTACTAATAAGGGCTTACGATGCTTGTTTCGCCTATTACATATAATGGGGATCAATACCTCAGCTTGATTCTACCTCAAACTTCCATGTCTTTAAACAGGAATTAGGTTTGAGCCCAATAACTCTAGCTAATGCTAGACTTTATGCCCATAGTCAAACTAGTGCAGACAACTTACCTGTTCAGAAACAAATGGAGATTTGGAGGACCTTAGCACTGTCAAATTTCCCGATACTGAGTGCTCAAAAGAGTTATACATACCTCTTTGGAGTAAATCCATTTGGGCATCCAGCCTGGATCTGTGCACAATTCTCAGTCATATTTAATTACACAGGTCTATCTTTAAATTGTGTTTCCACAGGTGCACTTTTGTTGTCATAGAAAGCCTTAATTCTAAAAAAAAAGGTGGCTTGAATTTAAGCATAGAATAAATTTATGGTTAATTACCTCTCCAAACTACACTGTAATAAAAGTGAAGTTAAATTTGATGCTAGGCACACAAATCTTTGTATTAGTTACTAAATAAAAGCTATCCTATGTGGTCAGTTACTTGCAGCTGTAAGCATCATTATTCTGTATCAGGTGTTTTTATTGATAGCTCTTTTGTCTGAATACAGTTGTAGATATGTTCTGACAGCTCAGAACATTCTTTATTCCTATGTAGGTGGTTGCATGAACAAACCTTGTGTTCTAAAACCCAAATGTTACTGAGTCTAAGGAACATCGCAGGATATAACAAATGTTATTTTAGCTATTTATTGGATAAATTAATAGCTTGTACCTTTGCATTTTTTAATGGGCCTTCATAAATAACCCATGGGAGAGAGGTAGTACTTCTGAGCATTGCCATATGATGTCTTAAAATGAGACTGTGGTTTGGTGACTGTGGTTTGTGGAGGAATTAATGACAGTGAGTATACAAAATTACTTTAATATGCAGTATATTTCCCTGTGTCTTGAAGATCAAAGAAAACATAAACATAAAACCAAATAGGATCTATTTACTTACTTTACTCTAAGATAAAAAGGAATCTCAAGTTAAATTAAATTTATTTTAATTACTGATTTAATATAAAATAATTTGCTTGGTAGGAGTGTTTCTCCAGTTGTTTTTAAGTGAATGGAATAGATCTGAAAGTGTTATGTGTAGTTTGTATAATTTGTGTTTACCAGCGAGCCATATTATAGTAGTAAAGAGGGTGAGTTTCTTTCACCATTCTCACGTATGATCCTGTATATAAAAGGATGAGCCTTAAAGAAAACATATGTTGATATCAGTATATCTGTCTTCATTTTTAGGGATAACCTGCCAGAAGACAAAAGCGTTTTAAGAAAATATATTATTTTTTATTTCAAGTATTTCAAAACTGTTTTTTGATATTTGGAAAACTGTATTTTTTTAAAACTATGTTGCACCTAAAAATTAAAAATTGCATTTTAGTAAAACCAAGTGAACTTAGAAGTGAGGGAAAAAGCATTTCTAAGAAGCTTTGGGGTTATTTTTGGCTTTTTTTTAATAACTTAAAAGCATTTTGGATTTTTTTAAATAACTTAAAAGCATTTTGGAAAGTTTTCTGTGACAAGAATCTGTGTTCAAATTGTGATCATCATCAATATTTTTCTTTTCCTCCAAAGGAACCAGTTATTAGTGGTTATGATGGGATATTAGTTTGAGAGGTAAAGATGTGCCATTATGAACATGTATTTATTCTGTCAAATCATTCATTGCCTTTCACAGTGCTGGCATAAGATTGTAAGTTTGACCATTAAATACATAACTGAGATATTTACATACATCTATAAATTTTTCATACCACGACTCATCTAACTCCCTCCAAGCAGTTCTCCTTCCCCCTCAGTCCCTTCGCTGTACAGTTTCAGATTCTTAAAAGAAAACAAATGTCTGAAAGCCCAAAGCTTCCTTTATAATCTGTAACCTTCTCTTCTGAACAAACATCAAATGCAGTAATTCAGGTTCCAAGTTCCAACATCAGTGCTGTGTGTTGCTACAGCATGTCAGGGGTTCAGTGAATAATCAGGGCAAGTTACACTTCTCTGTAGCTAACAAATTTGGTATTTTCAACTGTACCAGACTTTTCAAACTTTCTAAATGTTTAATGATGGCAGCATTTAATTATGTGTTCAAATTCCAGAGATTGTGTTCATCATGAATTATTTACTAGGATGAAGATTTTATTTTCTTCATTCCTTATAGAGGATTTTAGGAAAGGGAAACTGAAAGAGTGTTTAAAAGCCTGTTTAATACCTGACTCGCCCTGTCTTCCTGTTGCTTCACAGGCCCTTGGGGAGGCATGGTATTTAGTCAAATAATGAATGCTACTGTATTTCAGAGGCATCACTGCATTCACTTTCTGAATACTTGGGGATATCATCTCATGTATGGGATGGAGTAGCATGCAAATACTAACTCAAATAATGCTAAGAAATTATTCAATGACTGTGCTGTTGAGGCTCCCTCCTCTCTGCCGCTGTTAGTCTTACTCCAGAAATGTCCACATAGTTTGGAGGTCTTTATTGAAAGATACTGGCAGGAAGAACAGCCCATAATTACAGCTATATTTCAGTGAGGTACTTAAGCATGTGAGTTCATATGTTACTTCAGTGAGGGTAATTAACCATTTAGGCCTGTGCTTTACTCTTGTGCTAGTGAGGGCTGTAGTAATCAGCAGTAGACTGCTGCTTACACTAGTCTGATTCCAAAATGGCATTGGCTTCCGCCAGTGAGTGTAAATGTGATCAGTGCATTCAGGAAGTGATGGCCTCTCACAAAGTGATCCAGTATCTTTAGAAGTATGTGGCTACTTAAATCTGCACATGGGTAGCTATTGATTAGTTACTATTGACGTGATCCATAAAAGTGGCATTAGTGCTTTTTATCCGGAAATGAAGCCTTGGCATAATAAGGGCTCCTTCTACCCCATGTTCAGTTTAATATTGTACATTAACAATACCAAAGTGCATGATATTTTGTGCATTTATGGTCAGAGGCTGTTTGAAAAAGATCAGAATAAATAAGTGTCAGTTTGCACTACCAGACAGATCAATTGTTACTCTGTGTAAATCAGCATTCACTCCATGGATCCTGCAAAGTATAGATTAGAGAGTGGTTTTTTTTTCGCTTTGTTGGGTTTTTTTTTAAGGATTGTTAAATTGTACTTATTATGTGTGGCTGTACATGTCAAGCTGTGCTGAGCTGCCCTTTGTTAGGTGCAGTAGCTTGCTGTGAGTGGAATGTACAGATTTGCATTGCTTTGGGCAGAGAGCTAGGAAGATGGGTGCTGAAGTGTTGGTGAGCAGCAGCCCAAGAGAACTGCCTTAGAGAACTCTTATTATGTGTGCATTTTAAGGCACAGGCAGGAAACCAAGCCTAAATGTGCCAGGAACTCTGCAAATGTATAATAAGAAGATCAATTTCCAGACCTTAAGAATTTGAGGACTAAGTATGATGACGGTTGGTAAGGCAAGAAGTTGCAAGTTAACATCTAAAGACTCAGGTGACTGTTATAATATACCTGCAGCTGAACTATGAGAACCTTCTGTAAGTGCTAGAAAGTACTGTTTATCATACTGGTACAGTTCCATAGTACCAATTTACCATAGTATCCTAGTTGCAGTTACATAGTACATAGTTACAGTTACAGATAAGTAAGGTAAGTGTATCAGACACCAGAAAAAAATACAAGAAGAAAGTTAAAGCATCACAGGATAAAATAAGTAACTGGTTTACCTACAAATATCTGTGCTTCTTGTAAGTGCTGCTGCAGTGGAAGGTTCCTACAGATCTGCAAAATGTTTTGAAGGCTCTGAAGTCCTGTGATCCAAAGCCATCTGCCTCTTAGTAGAAATAAGATTCTCAGAACAAGCGTGAGGATATATACCTCTGTGTGTTGCTCCTGGTTAGCCTGAATGTGTATATGGTAGGTAGAACATAATGTTTTACAGTGTTTAAAAATATACTAGATGACATTAGGATTATTAACTACTTACTAGGCTGCAGAGGAAGGTTGAAGTATTTCTTTAGAGCAGTGATATCAAAGCAACATATCTGATGCATGTGAAATGTCCACTATGGGGATTACCTCATATATCAGATACATTGAACAATTAATGTCTGCGTGCCTGTTGCTTTCTCAGATAAACCATCCTGTGTCCTTTTATTGGTTCTGATCCATTAATACCAAAGGCCACATTTCATATTACTCTGGCATGTGTAGAAGCATCAGTGTAAACACACAGTGGAAGTAGAATATCTTGGAGAATGCAGTTAAATATACTAATATTGAATTTTAATTTGATATTGAATTGAATATTTAAGAACTTGGGCATGATGCAGTTATTTTTTGAGGTACATTCCAAAGGACAAAGCTTAATATTTTGTAGAATGTGCTTTGAAAGAAAGAGTCTGCCTCAGTTTGTTTTGGCTGTTGTGACACTGTGCTCATCAGCTGTGTAAGACTGTGAGGTACTTCAGCGTCTGTCAGACTTGTAATCTGATGAGCTATACTTGGAATAAACCTGAGTTGATGAAACAATCAGTGAGCCTTTGGCACTCTCAGAACTGATTAGTGAAAATCTAGCTGGTCTTTGCTCACGTGGCACATAATACTGTGCTGTGTATACTAAGGCTGAATCATCTGGATTTTCCACCAGGACTGACCATTAATGCTGAGGGCATGATCACCTCATTTAGAGAGTTCATATATCCTTTCAAACATGGTGCAATGGTTATTAGGTAGATAACCCCAGTGCCTATTGATAGGTACTCACCTATTGTGGGTTTTGTTATTGATATTCCAGACAGCTCTGGTCATTTTTCCATAGATACCAGTAGTGCGGTGACTGGTAAATGCAAAGGAATGATTGATTCAAATTTATGCATGTTAATTTTCAGACTTTCTGTCTAGACTCTGTAACATTAACCAGTCATCCACTGAGTTATAACTGAATTTCAAGGTACTGCTTGACAAACTCCATCGGCAGCTCATGTGACACACCTCCACAAAAAGCAGTGGCTACTTGCTACATAGCTGATTCATGACACGTATGATACCCTATTTGAAATATCATATTCTATGCATTACACTTGCAACAAATGCATGTAATGTGGTTCAGAAAAACAAGTATGCACTTTCCTATCTGAGAAGAATGTGTACAAACCAATTGATGTGATTAGCCACATGGATCAGATTATGGGATTGATCCTGAAGTCTGGGGATTTACTTGAAAGCCCAGTCAAGGTTTGTGATCTTCATCTGCAGGCAAGCAAGAATACTACAAAATAAACTGATATATATATAGCTTTATAGTGTTATACTGAGTGATTTGAACCAAAATCTGTCTAATGCTAATTTAGCGAAATTCAGAAAATGTCTTTGGCACTCCACATTAGTATCAAGTAATTAGATCCAGCTAAGATAAAATGAGGGTCGAGACTGATTCTGGCTATTAGAACTGAAGTGTTGTTTGCTTTATTTGAACATGTTAATTTAAAGCTGCATTAGGAGAACTTAAATAGAAATAGATAATCCAAAGTGAATTTCATGGTGACTTTTTGAAGGACTGGCCACAGGTTGTCTTTAGAAGTTAAAAAAGGACTGTTGCAATTAACTGTATCTTGGTTGGATGCACACAAGCTGCCCTAAATTGATACTAGTTGACTACTTCTGTTGAACTTGGTATCTCACATTTAGGGCTCTTAAATGGAAAGATCTCATATCTTACTATAAAATAATGACACCAACTTTCATAATTTTGTAAAACTCATCAGAATGATAAATGTGGGAGAAAGAACATAGCCTGGTGTCTTACTTTCTGACAGGCCTTAGACTGGTAAAATTGTAAATGATGTCACTCAGCTCGTGTGGCTTGATCTGGCCATGCTGTCATGGAACCTTTGTATCTGGGAGTGATGGGCAATGCCATCTAGATGTTTTGCCTGGTACCCATAAATGTCACAATACTATAAATACTAGATCATTAGGTCTGACACTGATGTTGCTGTGGACTGGGTATTGCAGCACAAATGAATGCCAGAATCTTGCTGTCCAGCTTTTCCTTTATGACAGAACCCTTTCCCTGCACTGCTGTCTTCTTCATCTGTATTCTCCTCAAAATCTACAGATACTTTTTGCATGAGTTGCATAGCAGCTTTGCTTTTGCTTTGGAGAGGATGTGAACAGCTCTACATACTGCTCCTGTGGGCCTAGGAACTCCGTTTCAACCCACGCCAAGGCCATCTGTCCCTGCCCCAGTGACAGCAACACTGTAGGGTGCCAGGCTCCAGCTCTGCCCCAGCCCAGCCCTGCTGAGCCAGGCCAAGCCCATGGGCTGACATCCTGGCCTGGCCTCAACACATCCTCATCCCCATGGAGGTGTCTGATGCCTGGGCATGGGGCTGCCCCCCCAACTATCCTACTCCCTGTCTGGGATAATGAGGCTCTGCTCTGCTAGTCACTGGGAATTCCCCACTGCTCGTGCACCCCAGGGAGCTGCTGGAGATCACTGGCCCACAGATGCCATGACAGTGTGGTACATTCAGCACCCAGTAGTTTTAGTATATTTCAGTATTTGGTGCATGTAGAACCCTAATTTTACAGTGATACCAGCATAGTAGCCATCACAGTAGGAAGGGACCCAGCTGCCCAGAACAATTGTAGCTTCTAAAGCAGTTTGAAAATGTTCAAAATTTAATACAAGATGATTTTCTTCAGTGAGGAGAGTGCTGCAAACCTCAGCTCATGGATTGTGTGACTAAGCCAATTTCTTTCCTATGTGAACGCATTAGCTGTGATGATAATACCCTGAGAAATCCAGAGGGCCAGTTCTTCAAAAGTAGTTTGATAAAAATCCTCATTAATTTCAAACAGATTTAAATTAATCTGTGTCTATGTGTTCTAAAGATCTAAGCTAAAATATTTTAAAATCCACAACATTAAATAGGAATAATGGACATTAACATCTTTTGACTGTGACTCAGGTGAATGTATTGGTTAGCTGTTCATCACTATCGTGATTCTTACCTAATTCTTTAAATTAGTATTTGTTTGGAGGTTTGTCACAGTTAATCAATTTTTCATAATGGCCCCTGTAAATCCAAATACAAAAAATAAATTCTCAGTTGTTTATATTCCTTTCTTCTAGCACAAGAGGAAAGCTTTAGAGTATGAATTTGCATCAGAATAATTCATAAAGCAGAGTTTGTTTCAGGGCTATTTATTTCCTTCCAAGCCTCTCACAAAGTTGTCATTGTAGAATTATGGATGTTGTGATCTTTTTGCAAATTACTTGTACAATTGCCGCAGGAGGGCAACTTGATATGGACAGTGGCTTAGTAGATCTAGGTGCAAGTTTGGTTTCTAGGAGGCATTGCTGAAGAAAGCAACTGGCGATAACAGTGCTCGATGCTAGGGACAACACAAAGGGTAACATGTTTCCACGCTCTGGAGAGCTGTTGAAGAAATCCAAGCAGAGATAGACAATATGTATGCTTGTTACAGCACATTGCAGTCTGTTCAGAGGGATACTCCCTCAGCTATGAGGGAAAAAACCTACATGTATGTTGGTGTCCCAGCAAAATGTTTTGAATATGTTGGTGTCCAGAATATATCTTGGCCACAATAGGGGAAGATGTAGTGTTTTTACATGAAAAATAGTTTTGGCTATACTCACGAGTCACTTTGGTATTTCAGAGGAACATTTCTGGATAGCAGCTAGAATGGTTCTGTCAGTGAGAGACATTTCAGATTTACTAGCAGATATTCCTGTCTGAGCACCTGTCCTGCAGAGGTTGGTTCTGTTGCTTTGCTTCTCAGACAGTTTTATGTTGTAAACATTTTGGTTCTTATCAGCCCTGTCAGGAAGCAGACAGTGCTGCTCTGTCTATACATTAAATTGTATTCTGAAAATGGAAATATTTGGAACACAAGTGTTCTGAATAATCTGAATAAGTATTCCAAGTAGCACAGAGATACAGAGCGTCAAAAATGATAAAAATGCTAGGCTCAGACTTGCAAAGTGAAAACTCCATTGAAAGCACCTCCTAACTGCAGGTCTATTTCCATCTTCTATAATTACACAATGTGGAGGACTATTAGTGGAAAGTCTATATGTGCAAACACTGAGGAGGGCATCAATGAGAAGCGAAGTTTCCTTTGTGTTGATAATGGCGTGCCTTTGATGTACAAACAGAAGATAACTGCTTTTTTATGCTTTTTTTATCTACAACCCTATTTTCCCCATTTCTTTTTAAATGTAACTGTTAAATTAAAATGTTAAATTTAACAGAAATTTTACTTTGCTGTTAAAATGTGCCTTCTTTGTTGGGACTGGTCTCAGTGTGGTTTTTATTCTATGGTGTTCACATCCCTAGAGGAAATAGTTGTCATCTGCCATGTGCATAGATGTGTAGGGTCAAGACTAGCTTATCATGGAACGAACACCGTTATATCTCAAAATCTGTATCTATATTAAGACAATTGTACTGCTTTAATTATACTTTTATAATTAGAATAATATGACTTCTGCATGGGTGCTACATTTCAGTGAACATGTTGCTTTTGAAATTCTCTTTCAGGTATCCATCTTATTCCTGGCATGTTTGTATATAATCCTACCTCTCACTACCAGTAGTCTCTTACATGTATCTGAGTCCCTGATGGTGCATTGTGCCCTCAAGTCATGTAGCCCTTTCTCTGTTCATAATGGTACCACTGACCCCTCTGAGGCAATTCCTTGAAAGGAGATAACAGGTTTTCCCCTGACCTTGACCAGTGGGCTGACTGTTGTGTTCAGCTCTCATGAGGACACTGTTCTGTTTCCCTCAGGAATGTGAAAAAGTAATTTCCCCAGATAACAGCCAAAAACCCAATTAAGCTTAGATTAAAGAAAAGGAGGATTTATTGGCATTTTATGGAATAGAGAGAAAAGGAAAATAAAAGATAGGAGATATTAAATTGCCTGAAGTGGAGAAACAGGCTGTCCGACTGCTAACATTACTCTTGAGTTTACAGAATAATTGGTGGATTGGTAGCTGGTTTTAACCATATAGCCGTAAAACATTGGCTTTCCCACAGCCCAAAGCCATGCCTGTCTTTTTCTGTGAGAGCTGGAAAGACTGTGACATTCTGTCTTTGAAACAGTGTGTAGCTGGAAAACCCCCTCAGTGACTTGGTCTATGAATTTGATGCAGAGGTGTCAGTAGTTACAAAACATATTTATTTTCCCAATGGGATGCTCAAATACATGCAAATTGGGCCAAGTGTGCAAAATTTTAATTTCCGTTTTCCTAGTACATTGTATCTTAGCACATGATTTTATAATATCTTTCAGACAATGTACTTCACATCTCATTGTGATCTTCCAGAGGATCCATTGTCTTCTCATCACCTGTTTAAATGGAACACAAGATACTTGAAACACAAGAAAACAAAATATTTTCCTGTCTTTAATTAACCCTCTCTTTGTATAGATTAAGATTGCCTTTACTAACTGTGAAGTTTCTCGACCAGTTGAATAAACAACTTCTTGCATGCATTTCAATTGCTGTGCTTTTGTACTGCTAATGAGACTAAGCAACAGTTTCTTGGAGGCAATCTTAATTTAGTGATTTCACTCACATTTTTATACAGGTACAGTGTTCCAGCTCTGTAATTAATGGTACCATCTCAGCTTTAGAGGTGGATAGAGAATTAAAAATCAGCATGACAAATGCATCAGGTATAATTCAAATTGTGATGCCATGTTATAACTTATTTTAAATTATTTTCATGCTGCAGAGTCCTAAACTGCTTTACAGAGTATATGCAGAATTACATATAGTACAGACCTTTCTGTCCTCAGAAGGCAGCAGCGAAATGGGCAGTATCTGATTTAAGATGGTTTAGTCATGACCAGAACATGACTCTTCTGAATAAGACATGCCCTCTTCATTACTGGTAGCAGGCAGGACCTTAGGGCTGTTATGGTGCCATTAGGAGGGTTTCCTCACAGTGAACTGAGTGAGCCTCACAACGTGAAAGGTTGAGCTCACCAGTCTTATTAATATAACCAAATTCCTAACCAAGCTAATATAACCAAACTAAAATCAATGTTTACATATAGTTGCAGATTTTGAAGTTTCAGCAGCATTCAGAACATTCTTCAAGCAAAACTGGGTTCTGGCAGACAGCTGCAAAAGCAGTGGGGAAAACTGCAGTATGGTGATTTGTAAATGAGCCTTAGGTCTTTTGTAGTTAGTCAGAAGAAATTTGATTAGAAATAATTCTCACCAAACTGTTAAAACTAGCATTTAGCTTTCTGGCCAGGTTACTTCAAAGAGGATTTTGGAAGCATTGCATCAGGAAAAACTACCCAGAGATATTCCAGGGTCAAATGGTAAAACAGCATCAGGGAAGGTTAGCGGGATGCATTTGCAAGTCAAGAAGACATTGAAGGGGATCTAATTATAGGCTTAATTGCTGTAGGTAATGACAATTCAAGCTACTATATTTAACATAGTGTGGATAGTATAACTGAGGTCATCCAACAAATGAATCAACAAATCCAAAGCAGATTTTCAAGAAACATTTAGAAAGGAATGGAAACTCTTAGACCTGCTGGAGCCAAGAGGATTTTTATCAGTGTGTCAGATTTTCCAGGAGAGCCCAGATTTTACCCTGTGTATAGGAGGACTGTGGCTTTGTTTCAAAAAAATCTTCAATGTGATTATTCCTAAATTTCTAGTAATGTACAGACTTACTGTTTCACTGGAGCAATGCCCATGATATGCTGTGGGTTTCAGAGCTGGAATTCGATCCAGGGTGCTATGACCCTATTATCAAATCCATCACTGGCTTTCATGGTGACTTCGGCTGAAGCCTCTGTGAATGTTTATGGTTATTTGCTCCCCAGTGTCTTCACATCTAAACTACCTATCTGTCTTCATAAAATGTATACATCTATGATGAATAGTGCTGTGTAAGTGCAGTAACTTGATGTTTTCAAGGAGGAGACAAACAAGGGTCAGTGAAAAAGCTGACATATGTAGGTGAAGGTAGCTGTATTCTCTGCATTCCTGCTTGTCCGTATTTGTAGTTCACAAAAGTGGAAACAATGTGGTATTAATTTATGGTCTGTAAAACAAATCACATTTTTAGTCTTGCGTCTCAGTCGCTTGCATTTTTATGAACTTTGCAGTTGTGTTTCACTTGGGATGTATTTGGCTGCTTGACAAAGTGACTGGAGATTTATAATTCCTTATTAGTAACTCAAGGCTCTAAAGGGAATAACAGAGTACTTATTTACTTTTCTAGGTCAGACTCATGATGTAGAAGTTTAATGAACTTCTGCTAAACAGGAATTGAAGCAGAATTAAAATTTCAGAGTTCATCTGTCCAATAAGGTTATTCATCTTACTTTCTATAGGTTAGATATTTTTTCCTTGTGCAGGGCTGTTTATGCTGCACTTTCTAAGTAATCAGCCAAGAATATGAGACTGTCACATAGAACCTGGTATTAAGTCAATGCACTGATTTGATTTTGCTCTGAAATTACATTATGTCAGATAACTGTATTTATGTATCAGTGTTCAGTGCAGTAAGATCCCACTACAAATGTGCTGAAAAAGATTTTGTGATTCATGTTAGCAACTGAACTATTGCTGCAGTCTTGATGCCTCTCATACATTGTTTGAATCAATAAGGTGGGCACTTCTCTGTCAAGAGCATACTCAAATCTGTGTTCAGGAAAAGCAGTGCAGTATCTGGGCTTCCCTGTGAATGTCAAGGGAATACAATGTTTCAGATTCTCACAGGAAATACACATTGGGATTTACTTGAAACTACAAAATTAGTGATGGAGATAAAGATGCATGGAAGAAAACCAAAAGCATAATATATAACCAGAGTTTACATAACCTGCACTAGACTTGTATTGCAGGAAGTAACAGCTTCTCTTTGTTGAAAAAAAACCAAGAGTTGGTATACATTCTGAAATGCCTGTGAATTACATGTGTAAAACACAATATATTTGAAGATCCTAAGTATTTTAGTAGATACTGTTTGAGCCTTGGAGGTATAACTGTGTATGCGTATAAAATGCCAAATCTCCTTGGTTTATGCAGCATTTAGTAAATATATATCCATTAACATGCATTTAAGACAGTGTACAATTATCTGGAAAAAAAAACAAAACAAACCAACCACACCAAAAATACAAATCAAGAGATAACAGCAAACAATGGGTGAGGGGTTATGTCAATATATCCTATCTTCATGCTTATTCATGGCTCTGAAGAAACAACTTCCTTCATGCTGTCTTAAATACGGATCCTGAAATAAATTCCTCCACCCTTTTCTCAAGAATGAGAGATCAAGGTCACCTTTGCAAGAAAACATCTAAGGTTCAATTAAACCAGAGGGTCCTCTGCTTTGCCCTGAAGAGTAGCCTCGTGGTTAGAATGCTTGTATAGAATGCAGAATGTAAACCCTTCATGTCTTCCTTGGTGAGAGGTGATTTACAATTTTTTCTCTAAGGATACAACCCTAATCTCTAAATTACAAACTAATATGGAGGTCAGAGTACTTTGTATTTCTTGTTGGAGCTGTGCCTTTAGGCACAAAGAACTGAGCAAGAAGAAGTGCGAGCTGAATGCTGGGAAGAGCTTGGTTTAACCCCTGCTCCTCTTTCTGCATATCATCCAAGACCATTTTGCATAGAACTCACAAAAGTCCTTGGAGTATCAGCTAGTTTCTTTAGCCTTCAGGCAAGCATATTGTACGCTCTCTATTCACCATTTCTTCTCATTATTCACCCTAGTTTTTCCTTTTAATGTGGCTGATTTCTGCAGTAAGTGATAGAAAAAAGTATTGAACTTTGAATTAATTTTCTGCCTTACTCCTCACCAACCAAGTTGCCAACTGGCAGAAAGTGCAGAATTCTAATTGATCTCTATGATAGAAGAAGAAAGAACGTAGCTCAACATTTGGATCCCAAGTGTCAAAAGATAGATGGGAGAAAATAAAATGGCTTTTCTATTAAACAAATCTGACTTGGAAGAGAGGGAGGAAGGATTTTATATTTGCTTTTCTGGTTTTGACCAGAGAATACTTGGCTTGGAAGCAGTAAACTACCATTTTTCGTGCTTGTAAAAAGCACTTAAGAAGCAGGACTGCAAATAGTAAGATGAAATTTGTATTTAATAGTAGGCAAGCAAGGATGTGCCCATGTGACAGCTAAGCAGAGAAGTGAACAAAGGAGCCTTTCAAAGCATTACTGGTCAGTCTGACTTTCAGTTGCTTGGTGGGAGGATCAGGTGTAATGGTTTGTTTGCCAAAAAGAAAGGCTAAAGGTATCAGAATTTCTAGAGCTTTTGATAGGAATGCCTTATTGAACTGACGGTGGAGATTGCTGGTTTCTTTAGTATGTGGATAATGGGAATAAATTTGTCTGTGTTACTGTTGGCGGTGAAGGGAGGAATTGGACACCAGACCTATGTTAAGGAGCCCTGTGGATGTTGAGGGAGGAGAAAAGGTGTGATCATGGACAGGCACAGTTGTTTTGAAAGAGATTTTAATGTAGAAGCATTTGTACCCATATACCTGGTAAAATCTGCCTTGATTGTGAGGGGGTAATGCAGCTTGCCTAGGACAAAGCACTTCTTTCCCATATAGTTGTATCCCTGCTAAGACTGCTTTTTTCTTTTCCTTTTTTTTTAATAATATTCTTGTTTTGCAATAACAATAATGTGCCTCTAGAATAAAAATGACCTAAGAATGGGAAAGGCTGAATACAGAGAAAAAGTGTCTCTCTTTCTCTCTGGGGAGGGGTCAGTAGAGACAATAATGTAATAATAACATTCCTGTCCTATTCATTGATATGGATTTTTTTCTACTAAGATATATGGACTAGCTTGAAAACTGGGTCAACTTAAATGCTGTCACAGGTGCTCATCACCAAGCGTATATTGCTGCATACCTGTCACACTCAGCAGCTAGAATGAATTTCATGAAGAGACTGGGGTAAAAGGTGAAGCTCAGCAGGATTATTGCCTGTGAAGGAATCACATTTTCGTAGTTTGTCTGGTACAAAACAAAGGAAATGGGGCAAAATTGTGCTAATACTGATAAGTACAAATAGTATTTGTCTTTTTGTTTTTAAAGTGAAATTTTTTGTTAGTCAGATTTATTTGCATACATTTGGTAGAGTATTATTCCCATGGTGGTTTTTTTTTTTGCAGCTTAAGAGACTGAATTTATTGACATATCTAGGCATGGAAATTTACTGAGAATTGCTTGAAGCCCTTTAAGGGTTGAAAGTTCTTTAAATGGAATCAGTTTCAGTGCAATAATGGTATTGTTGGTGATAAATTACAATATTACATATTTACTGCTAGCCAAGAAAGAGCTTTTTAAAAGATGCATTTTCCTTTATGCCAAAATGAGGTTAGATGGATGAAAGCCATGTTGTCACCTCATGGCATATCTTTGCTTCAGCAACTCTTGGTGATCATAGTTCACTGCAGAAAATTTAGTATTCGTACTGGAGAATAACAGCATCTCATCCTCGTTGAACTGTCCACTAAGGCTTGGGAAAAAATAGCATGTATGATTGTTGTTCCATGTATGTAGGTAGCTTGCCAGCCTGGAGAGAGCAAACAGCAGGGCTTAAGCTGGTACTTTCCTCATTGTGTTAACACATTCCAAAAGCATCCTCTGAGACAGATCATAAGCTTTCCAGTGTGGGCAGGAAAGTGATAGGGTGCAGTAGTTCAGGCTACCTCTGTAGCTAAAGCCTGCCCTAGGAGTAAGTGATTCTCATCTGCTTCTACACGCATTCAGTTGTTGGCTTTCTCACTAATGATTACCTTCAGGATGCCAGGAGGCAGTGCTGGCTTTGTGATGCAAATCAGTCTTTCTAAACCTTACTAAGGTGAATCATTCATTTGGAATCCATTTTTAAGGCACCTTGCAACATCTCTCTGGTTTCTCATGAAGGATTTTGCCAGACATTTCAATGAGACGGTTACAGTCTCACTCATGGTGTTTTCTTTCTAATTCCTTTCATGCCCATTGTCACTTGGGAGTTGTATGTTAGTGCCAAGAACTGGACAGAGAAACACATAATTCACTCCCCCAGGGTGAGGAGAATTTTTGCCTGCAGGAATGAGTTAAGTTGCTGTTTTTTCTCAGAAGGAAAGCAAGAGTAGAAAGGACAAGAGTGGTCCAAATAGCCTTACTGTTTTTACCAGGACATGTGGCAGATACTGTCTTAGAGGCTTGTTCTTCAGAAAGAGAAGTGGAGAAGTAGCACAAACAAGTCTTTTACTATAGTGTGAAGAATAAAGCAAATATGCAAACCTCAGCGATATGGTTTAATGATGGTCTTGGCAGTCCTGGGGTAATGGTTGGACTTGATGATCTTACAGGTCTTTTCCAACCTTGCTTATTCTGTGATTGTATGAGTCAATGATGTAGAGGATCCAGTGCATTTGTTTGAGAGGGAGGGAATAGAAGAGACTCGCTGAAACTTACGTGGCATGTTCTGTCATAGTGGTATGGAGCCAGCAGCAGGGTGACCCAGCAGAGGAGTTGTTGTGATGCTGAAGGCAATGTTACCCTGCAGAAGATTCAGGAAATTCTCAGGTTGTTGCAGAACTTACTTTGGGGAGGAGGACATACTAAACTGAGGCCGAGGAAATGCTGGGCTTAAGTTTTTTAGAGCATCTGACCTCTGAGCACTGTTCTCCAAACCGCTGGTGGGAATCTGACACTAACAGGGTTAAAGAGGAGAGTATGGTACAGCACTTCCCAGGTAGAATTACTCATAACTTCTGGATAGCAAGTACACACAGATTAAGCATCAGTATGTCAATTATGATAACAATGGAAGTCTGAAGTGTGCATGTGTGACCATTCTTCACACACTCTCTAGATACCGTACCTCTGGACAGTCCAAGTCAAAAACTCAGAAATAGTGTCCAACTAATATTGTGGTTTAAAAATCGTAAGCTATAAATATTATTATATTTGGAGTTTATTTTTCCTTTGCTTTTGAAGTTCCATTGTGTACTTAACATTACACTTTTTCAGTTTCTCAGCTTCTCTGAGAAACTTGTTCTCTCCTAATCCCATCATTCTGGGAGGTGGAGATGTAAGAAAAACATGCAATATTATGATGTAATAAAATTGTAACAATTGTCAACATGGTAAGGAGAGTAAACAGGTAATCAATTTAACACTATTATATGCAGCAATTCATCCTTCTCAGCTAGTGATGCTTGAGTCAACTAGATTGTCTACTAAGGTCCAGAAATGCTGTTAATTTGCAGATGTGTCACTGTATTCCTGAGAGGAAGAACAAAACAAAACAGAATGTAGACCTGAACTTGTAAATGTATTGGTTATCAAAATATACTTTAATAAAGTAACAGCCATATGTCTTTAACAAGTGATGAATACACACGGAAGACAGATTCTACAAACTGTCCGTGGGCTGCAGTTTGTCCATCTTTGGTAATATTGTGATAATAGCAGATACAAAAGAAGTAGAAAAAGACTGATTTTGTTAACATCCTGAAATTCACATTCCTATCCTCAGTTTTTGATGTGTTCCGTTCATCCTTCGGAATGGATTTCAAGGATGTTTCAAATGTGTTCTTAATTTGCCTTATGTGCTTCACTTGCATTGTATCACTGCGATGGCATATCTGTGGCACAGCAACTTTAGTCACAAAAATAAAGATGTACTGGGGAGTGAGCAACCACAAAGTAAAGGAAAAAACACTGAAAAAATAGTGAGTGGAGAAGGTTGGTGCAGAGGAAGCCGCCTGGGTTTGAAAGAGAATTCTGTGATGCCAGCCAGCCTTTGAAAGCTTGTTGAAGTGTGTTAGGCAGTTGGAAATGGAGATGTAAAGGAGAAATTTAGACAGTGAAATTTAACTGATGCTGGATAAAGGGGAATCTCCTGTGATGGTGTATGACTGATTTTCACAGGGAATGTTTAATTCTTTCACATATTGCAAGACTGATTTTACTGCTTTAATAAATAGAGATTGCTGCTTGTGAAAATCTCCTTAATACATGTTGGAGGGTGTTGGCATCATACACAGTACTGAGGCTTCTTTATCTACTTTTTACCTGACCTGCTAAACAGCTGAAAGTTTTCTTCAATTCAGTAAGCTTTAGCTGAATAAATATCCCTACCAATTCTGGATAAAATTGTCAGATAAGGAAAGTCATTAATATGTGGAAAATTATTCAAAATAGAAATATTCTGCCTGCGGTTCTATCAATGCATATATAGTGCGCAATTATAGAATATAAGAATTACGTACACCTGTGTGTAGTAGACTGCATGGTATCTACCATATCTTTACACAGTAAATAATCTACATTTATTGCCAGAGTCAGAATTTTCCAATCTCAGAGGAAAACAAAGTCTTGTCAGCCATTCATGTTGTCATTATTACTGAATGTCTAGTAACCATTTCCACGAATGTAAAAGGCTAGACATCTTGGATGAGGTAAATTGATTGATTCCTGGAGCCAGTTTGCTCGAGATGCAACTGTCTGTCTTGAACTTGATGTAGCATTTGCTCTGGGTAAAACAACAAAGAGAATGCTAGTACTTGTTTGTGCTTTGGGCTAGTCTGGAAAGGCTAGAATATTTTATTTTATGTTTTATATACCCCTGCTACAAGTCTTGCTAGCAGGGAGAAAGGAGTCATTTTCTACCATGATGCCCACACTGCTTAATTAATACTCACCAGAGCTAAGCCCTATAGAAAACCACAGATAAAAAGAAAAGGAAATAAAGGAGAGGCCCACCAAGTACTAAGACACAAATTGCCATGGGTATCGCAGGAAGTGTGCAGTTATTTCTGATGAAGACGGTGTGTTAACATTTTGTCTGTGGGTTTGAGTTGGTCATTTCAGTTTTTCACTCAGGAGGGACAAATGCATTGTAAAATACTGCAACATAATGTTGGATAACTGGTCTTCAAACAGGATTAAAAGACATCATTCAGAACATAAGAGAGAACGCTCTTTCAGCATGCAAAATGCACAGACTGTATTTGTCTGGAATTAGTAAAGATATATGTAAATCACATTTACATAGTAAGAGTTTGCAGGCTGCACAGAGCTTGTATAGCCTATACTTGGTGGGCAAACACTGCTGAAACAATTCAGGGGGGCGATCAGTCCAACTTGTGTCACTTCCCTAATTAGAAAATTCCATTAATAAAGAGTGGCACGAGAAAGCTGGTTTGACATAAAAAGATATGCACTGAACTTGAATATATAGTTCGTCTGTGATACAAGTGCTGCCTCTGTAATGCAGATTTCCTCTCTTAAGAACTGTTCACTTCAAAGTGTTATGCAAACTACTGTACCACAGCAGCAGCTACAGAAATACACTGCATTGTGTCCCAGCTATAACACACACCTGTCAGGTGCAGGGATCAAAAAAACGATCAGCCAGCAAGTGATAGGATCTCACTGGTGCAATATTTTCTGCCTATTGAAAAATGAAGACCTAGGATAGGGTTGGTGTCATGTCCAAAGAAGCCTTCTGTGGATACCAAGCTATGGCATAATGCTTTAACCTGTCATCACCCCCAAAGGAAAGAAGAATCTGTTTTCTTTGGATTACCTGAGTGGCTACTACCTGGCAAACCAGAAATGCCTTCCACTTAGGCGCACTAAAGTGAGCATTAAGCAGGGCATGTCTTTATTAGCTCTGGTAAAAAGCTTTCTTGTTCTTTTGTTAGCAAAGGCTAGTATTTATTACAGTGTAGTGTGGGAAGAAATTAGTCATCCATGATGTGGAGTAGGGTATTTTCTCTTTCACATGGTTTCTTCATTTCTGCCTTGTAAGCCACCACTAGCACTTTCCTGCATTTTAGATGATGCATTTGCATTTTCAGTTTGCACATTTCCATTTCTGGTTTTGCTCTTCATTGGCAGATAAGAGGATAGATATGAGAATTAAGGCGAAAGGTGGTGAGGCACCTAAAGCCATGACAGAATGGTTTCAGGAGAAGTGATGTTCTTAGATACTGCTATGGCATATGGATACTTGGAAACTATGTCCATGCATGTGAACTAAACATAGAAATGCCAGGGTGCTTATAAATGGCCTAATTTACAAGTCATCATTTTTGCACTGAATAACTGATTTGTATTTGCAGTTAACACCATTTGTGTCTGAGATAGAAAAGTAACTGTTGTGTCCCTGTTTGCTAGCAGTTCAGATTTGGGACTATAATGTAAAGCATAATGTCAGGCAGAGCCTTGCCTAGTCAAATTTATGGCTTTGGAACAGCTGGTTACACACTCAGTGTGGGACTGAGTGATGGGATTAGAGAAACCCCCATCTTTTCACGTGCCCTAACAGCAGATTGCCTGGTCTGCAGAGCTCTGCTGCATCAAAAGTAGATTAAATCTTTATTTAAGAATCACAGGATGGTGATAGTGCTCTTAAACAGTAGCTGCTATTAAAATGTCAGCATTGCTGTCAGTCACTGCCGAATACCTGAGTTAGCTGTTTCCCTTGATATTGAGAATGGAAAATAGACAGGTTGCTACTTAAAGTGAACTATTGTAAATGAGGAGCACAGATCTAATCCTTTCTGATATGGCTTATTATCCATCTGTAATATTAAAAATGTATGTTGTATTACTTCAGGGGTTGCACTGACCTCTAGATTTCATGCTTCTGGATTTTAATATTTCTTATGCACCGTTATGTTTTTATTCCATATTTTGGCAATATAAAGGTTTAGACATATCTGTGAAAGGAAATGTAGTTAGAGATAACATGGTAATTGTCCATTTTATGAAAACTTGAGAGCTTTGTCTTGTGAGTATTGTGCAAAATGGCAGATACTGATATTTTAACTAATTATTCAATCAAGGATTGGCAGGTCAGTCAATGGGAAAGATGTACAATGGCCTAGAATTGATCACACTTCGTTTGCCATCAGTTGGCAGTGCAAATGGTAGCTCAGATAAATTGGGATCATTCTGGGGCTCATGCCTTCTGTTTTTTTTATCTTTCTTTTCCAAATGAGAACGCCCAGACCCTTTGGTGAAAGGGAATGTCTTCTGATGTCTGTGAGTAAAGCAATGCAGAGTTCTTGTAGCCTCTGAGGGATATGACACTATTTCAGGCTCCATAATTGAAGCTGCTCTATAGTCATGTAGCCACCTAATCTTACTGAATTGTCCCCATGTGAAGATTTGATTTCAAATTTAGTAATCATTGTATATCATTTATTTTCACATAGATTACAGGTTCGTCTGTAAAGGGACACAATTTCACCCCAGAGCTCTTTGAATGGTCGGCTCTTCACTTTTACTCTTTTTGGATATGCTTGTGATGGTGATTTACTAGCAATTAGTAGGCTTCCATGACAGATTTATGGTAGCCTTCCAAAGAGTGATGAATCAGGTATGTGGCTGTGGTTCTCTAGGACTTTACTTAATACAGGAACACAGAGTTAGTGCTTGTGGAGAGCTTTGGTATGTAAAGCAGGACTTAACCCAATTAAAGCTCCACTCCTAAACCTAAATGTAAAATTGCAGTATTAAAAATCTTTGCTTAGCTGCTGCCTAACCCTGAAAGCACCAACTCACTGCTTTCTCATTTGAATTTCAAGTGAACTGGGTGCCTACACTTCTTTTCCTGCATCTGCCAAAATCTTTCTCTAATTCCCATATAAGGCTGCTCAGGAGCTGGATATTAGTATTTCTTTCTCATAAATGGTGTGCCTGTTTCAGCCAACCCACCCTACATTCAAACAGCTAGCCATGCCCCCCAGAAACATAACTGGAAGTGATGATGCATCTACCTAGACAAGTTGTTTCTTCATAAGGTAGTTCATACTTCATAACAGAATGGTTTGGGTTGGAAGGGACCTTAAAGGTCGTCTCCACATCCCCTGCCATGGGCAGGGTCACCTTCTATTAGATCACATTGCTCAAGACCCCATCCAGTCTGGCCTTAAACACTGCCAGCAATGGGGCAGCCACAAGTTCTCCTGGCACCCTGTGTCTCATCACCCTCAGGGTAAAGAATTTCTTCCTAATATCTAAATCTACCCTCTTTTCTGTTTGAAACCATACACACACAGAGCCTTGTCCTATCAACACTTGTTCTTACAAGTTCCTCTCCATACTTGGTGTGAGGTTTCTGCAAGCATTCCAGTTTCTGAGGTTGTGTTATGTTGTCTTGTCAAAAGGTAATGCCCTATTTAGCTTTGGGATAGATTGATTCCTTTGGAAATGGTGACTATTCAAAAATAACCTGGTTTTGACAGGACTACTTGTTTTTGTATTAACAAGCTTTCTTTTAAAAATACATTGATCTGTTCTTTATTTGCTTTCCCAGATGTCTGTTGCTCAATACTGATTGAAAAAAATACCTCATTTCTGATGTGAAACCATCCACATGTAAAGCAAACGCATAGTGAACCAAAATAGACTATTTTAATAACTTATTTTTTTAATGAAATGAAAACTTAGCATCCATTGCAGTCTCTGAAAGCAAACAAAACCCCAGCATGTCTAGCATGTTAAAAAGATTTTGCTGTGTTCTCAGTGTAATACAACAATTAAAAAGGAAACCAGCGAAACCTTCAGAACCTGTCCCCTTCTATAGAACACAATTAATTTCTGTTGAATTATCATAGCTGTAATGTTGATAATCGGTTTTGAGGGGTAGAAAGCATGCACTGGTGCTATTTTCTGTGTTTTGGGAAGCGGGACACATAGAAAGGGAAAGATTTGAACCACATTCCAACTCTATAATTAAATGCTGACACATCAGCGGAGTTTGGCTCCTTGTTTCTCCAAATGTGGATTTGCAGGACAGATGCTCCTCCTGGCTGTGCTGCACTAACAGAAGCAACAGTTTCTCCTGTGAGGATGAACATGTTGGTTTCTCTTCAGATGTGCAAAACTGGGAAACAGGCCTAACACAGTGCAGACACTGCCATACCCAGGGTGAAATTCCCACTTGGTTAATACTGTCCAGGTGCCAGCTGTCCTCAAGGGCTCTTCCTTGCAAGCGGTTTGGACATCTGTGCACAGCTGGGCAGGCCAAGTCAGGATTATGCTCTCATGCCATCTCCTGGCAGGTTGTAACTGTGTTTGCTTCTCCTGCACTGTTGGTGTCCCTTCCTGCCCTACCCTGCCCTGTCCTCTGCAGGCATATTTGTCACAGCAGGAGACATCAGCAGGAAAGCCACTGGGGCTGCGGGTGGCCTTGTGTGGCACATGGAGGGGAATGGTGAGCATAGGTAAGGGGCACTGCACAGAGCCCTCCTGGGGATGCTGCAGGCTATTGGGGTCAGATGTTACACCTCAGGTCATGCAGTAAGATAGACATGACTGCTGGGCTCTGAGGGTGAAGCATCAGGCAGCTCCTGAGAAGCACCTGATACATGTCTGGTGCCACCTTGCCTTGTCAGCAAGGCAGTGGGGTTTGGGCAGCTGCAGGCAGAGGGTCCTGGACCATTCTGCTGCAGGGTGAAGCAGCGCCTGGGGGCAACCCAAGGGCCATGCAGTAAAGACAGATTGAATTACCTGGTCACATCTTTGTTCAGTGGACTGACACAGTTACACCTGATGAGTAGCTAGTCATCCTTTTTTTTTTTTAATTCTTTACTGAGAGATTCCTGTACAAAAAACTGTTGACACTTCAGTATTTCTCTCCTACAAGAAGCAAATATCCTGTCATGTCTCCTGAGAGCAGAAACTGTGGCTCTAGAGAGGTCTAGGTTTGTAAAAATATCCTGTTTAGGTGGGTGGCTATTATTTGGGGGGGCAGTAAAGCTGGAAGGATGACCTACGTGTCCAGTGCAGAAAAACTACTTTAGAATGTGCCTATAGCTCTGAAGAAACCATTTGACAGAAGTTCATTCACATGAAACAAGAATCCTGGGCTGCAGCCAGGCATCGTACAGAGTCCTGAAAGGCAAGCACTGCTTACAGGATTTGAAACTTCCTGCTGACAGGTATCAGTTAGATGTCAAGGCTTTCAGTAATGGTGATATGAAGCAATGAAAGATTAAGAAATGCTTTAAAGAAAGCCTCTGCAGCCTAGCACTTCTTGATCATGCTGCCATGCTCTCCTTTCCATTCTTCCATGACTACCATCACCCATTTTATTGTAGCATTTTGGGCTGAATTTTATGTGCATTAGGTATCACTAGAGAAAGCGGTATTATCCACCTATCTTCCTTTTTTTTTCCTGCCTTGTTTTTACTTATCTTTGCCTCCTATTCTCATTATGAAATGGATCCAAGGAGTGATCCAGTGAAATATACTCCCCCCATCCATGCAGGAAGAAGTGAGCAGAAATTGTTTAATGTCACTACAAGGTAAAATGCACTCCAAATGACACACACATCACATCCAAGGAGTACAATTTAGGACTAATAATGTAAAATGAAAAGCAGATAAAGTGTATAAAGCACCCACAAATCCCCTGGTACTCCGTGTTTCACCTTACTGCAGGAAGGTTCCATCTCTACTGTTGCTCACTTAAGGATGATATATTTTTTTCCTTGATTTCTGTGGTATCTGTACCTAAACCTACCTCTTTCATCCTCTCTGTGGCATGCCCTTCTACTCTTCAGATTCCTTGACTATGGTTGGGTAACTGTGGATTCAAGTTATATCATTTCCCCAGTTATAGATAACCTACATCTTTAAGCAAGGAATATACTGAAGAGAGTTAGCCAAGTGCCTGGGAATTATGCTTCATTCAAATCAGTTGATGGTGAAACGTATAATAATACAAAGAGTGTGTTTATATGCTACAGGGACAAGAGAATGCACAGTTATAAATGTCTGTGAAACACATAGATGCAGAAATAGACCTCTTACCTCTCTCATTGTAATTAGCTGAATTGATATCAGCTCTTTCCTGGCCCAGTTGTTCAAGGTCTCCCTCTTCTCATTTGCCCTGCAGCTCAGAGTTCCTTCTTCTGAGAGACACCTTCTTTGTTCTCCAGCCAGCCTTTTTCTCCAGTTACGAGAAACTGGAGTTAACCTCGTCCTTCTCACCCAAACTTATTTACCCCTAACTTACTCAGAAGATAGTTTCAACATCCTGCTATGTATTGAAGAGCATCTCTTTGGAGAAGCAGTGCCATGTTGGCAGACAGAGTGCCAACTCCTGTACTTGTCTAATTATCCCTCAGCAGGCACAATTCAGTGCTGAATGTTTCCATCCACCAAGTGTTTGTGTCCTGATCAGGTCTGTGATAATAGTGAACAATAGGAGAGACATGTTTGGAGTGCTTCAGACCCTTTAAACCCCCCTAAAAAAATCTAAAGAGCTGACCCTTGAATTCAGAGGATTGTTTTTAAAATTTAGTTGTACTCCAAAATCAGTTAATATTACACTGATACAGAGTTGCAGATACAGGTACTTCTTTTCATCTGGATGTTTTGACCAGTTTTGCTGCCAGTACTTGTTTCTAGCATCTGTCTTTAGTATCAATATGAATATCGAGGCTACCTTGGGATCGTGCTGTGGAGGTGGTACAACGTTATGTGTTGTTGAACTGGAAGCTCAAAAACACCTTTGCACGTCCATGACAGGTGCAGGGAGAGCAGCTGAGGGAGTATGTCCACGGAGCATTTGAACTGGAAAGGATTGCCAAAACACACCAAAGCAGATAAGAGAAGTTGATGTGAAAACTTCCTGAAGCAAAAATCCAACTGTCCAATACCCTTTTTTTTAGGCTGTTGAAATAATTCCTGTTTTTCTGACACTTCAGTGATAACATTTTGCATAGTAAGACACCACACTTATGGCTTTATTGGATATTAGTGCAAGTATTTTAGCTGCAGAACAAAAGTAAAGGAGTTTGATGTAATACGGATGTCTATTTGCACTCCTTTTAAGATAAACATTAGGTAATAACCATTTCTTCAGAGCCTGTATATTGTTCATATGATTCTCTCTCTTGTATAACAGCTCCTGTTCATCAATGTGATACATTCCTGCATGATTTTCCAGTTCTGTCTTTCATTGAGGATATTCTTTTCTTTCTCTGATTGCTTTTTCTTCTTAGACCATTACTCTAGTTGATAGCTTCAGGTTATCATTGCATCCTATCTCCCTCTCCAATAAGCCTATGATTGATACTAATCTTCCTCATGGGACACATTTATAGGATGCAGGATAGAAACTACTCTCTAAATCTTAGCTTTATATGTGCTGACAATTTGCAAGGTTGCACCTTATATTCGCTTCAGGTGGCTTAGGGGAAAACATCAGCACCTGTAATCATGCTTCCAAATAAGAAGAGAAATGTGCTTCATATACTAAAAGTTATCTTGTTGTTCAGTCTCATGTGCTGCTGCTGCTTGCGTTTTATATAACTAGAAAGGGCTCAGTTTCTGTAGGTGGTCAATGTCCTGTAACCAAACTCATGCCTTTTCTTTCCAGTGAGAGGAGCCATATTTTAATTAATCTAATGGAAGCTTTGACTAGCAGGCAGTTCCCTGAAAACGAGTTAATGTGCCGGAAAACACTTCACACAAGCAGAAGACTCTTCAGTGACTAATGTGCTTAACAGTACTTTCTCTAAGAAAATTATCCCAGTGAAAGCTTTATGGAGTACATTTGTTTTTCTATTTTTCTTTTCATAATACAGCCTCATGTTTTGAAATTGTATTAGACATGTCTAAGGGCCTTTTTAAAACAAAATGATTGTACTTTTATTACAGGTTTTGCAGATGCCCATCAGTATAGTATCATGGAAAACAAAAATACTCCATTCCTTGGAGGAATAAAGCCTAGGGTGCTGTGATCACTACTGTAATGAATGCTTTTGCTGAAGGTTGGTTATTTCACTGTTTCTACTTATCAAATATCTGAAGGCAGAGTCCAGTTGTATAATTAACTCTGAAGAATCAATGGGAAATGAAGATGCTAATGTTTCCATAACATTTGCATATGCAAGCTCCACAGCCCAAGAAACAGAAGTAATAAGAAATTCATTTGTTTTATCTTTTATCTTGTTAAACAGATATGCATTTATCTTTATGAACAGACTTGCCAGGCCTTTTTTGAATTGCAAAGTTTTGTTGCAAATGCTTGTTATTTAGATTTGCATAAGGATGAACAATGTTGGGCAAGTGGTATCTCCTACCTTTTGTTTTTACTTGTGTGGTATCAGCCACTAGGATATAGTTTTCAAGACAATCAGTGCTTTTAGTTCAGCGATAATACAGTTTGTTTTCGTGGCAGATGCTCCAACATTCCAAATATCTATTTCAACAGAAATTATAAATGTGTTTGCTCAGAGGATTTTTCTCCCCCTCTTTAAGGGGTCTCCGTACCTGCTAGCGTAAGGGTTAAAGAAGAAAAATACACAAAGTTTGAGGGGGAAGTCTGAGGTGACATGCAGAGTGTAGAAATTAAGCTACACTTTGCATCTGAACATACATGTGAAAATGTCAAAGTCAAAGCAAAATCATCTCTTAGATCAGAACTTGGCACCACAAAAAACTCCCAGAGACCTGAAAAGGGTATGTACCAGAGCAAGTTGAAGTTGGTTGAAGTTCAAAATTCTCTTCACACGTTAAGTGTTTCAGTCTGGTTTTTTGTTCCAGCTTTTTATATACAGAAGTGTTACCTAAAATGTCCCTCTATGCATCTGAAGGATTTTTTACTGTTTGGAGACTAATTTGTGAGCATCATTTCATAGTGCATCAGGTAGATGGGGCTTGAAAAATAGCAAAGCAAACTCTTTGTGCTTGTATGTATTTTCATTTTTAGTTGTTTCCATATTTTTATGAAACATCAACATACTACAAAGCAAAAATAATCGGGGATCTTGCATTATTTTCACAGGATCATGTCTCTCAGAGTACTTGCATTGTAGAAATCACTACTGCAGTGCAGTACAGTGCAGTGCAGCTGTACTTCACTAACAAGACAGGTTGAGCCCCACAGCTTGCTGTGTTGACTTACAGAACAGAAGTTACTCCACAAGTGTGAGGATTCAGGGTTTCTATTCTACTTTCAGGTGATTGTTAAGAATTTCTCAAAAAAAGCAGATTTGGCCTTTATAACTGTCAGTCTTCTGGGGAAAACATTAAGGAAGGAGGCAATCAGATAGAAACAGTATGTATAGCTTGCTTATGAGGGATGGATGTAATGGGTAGAGAAGCTTTACACTTGGAGCAGTGCTGAGGGGCTCACAAGAGCCAGAGCAGCCACATGTCACTTGCCAGCAATGGACTGGGGCTATCTAGAGCTCTTGCAGAGGTTGGGGTGCCATTGTGACAGATTGTCCTCAAAGCCTCCAATAGAAGAAAACTGGGAAGGAGGAACCAGCCTAGTGGAGCAGTGGTCCCAAGCCAGCAGCTTGTAAGAAACCTCAAAGCAGCTTAAAGCTGCAAGTAAGAAGTTAGAACTGAAGCTGCCAGGGCAAAATACTGTATTACTGGAAATGCATTAATTATGCAGTGTTGTTGCCAGTGGCTGTTGACCCAGCAGTCAAGAACAAGCCTGAAGTCTCAAATGCCTAATTAAAGGTCATTCATCTGAAAGGAATTTGTATATTCTTTAAATTTTCTCAGTCTCTCTTGCTCTTTCACAATATATTTACTTTGAAGTCATCTATAGTTTTTCCAGATGTGTCTATGAGGAATGCTGGTGTTCGTGAACTGACAGGTAGTCTTTTTCTGCTGAGCTCTGTAGTGAGCTGTTCTTCACTCCAGAAGATCTTGGGTTTGTTCTTGGTTGGTTGGTTATTATTTGCTGTTTTTTTCCCCAAGATAAAATACTCTATTCTTTATACTACTGATAATGGAGTGATCTGAACCCAGGGGTCTTGAAAGTAGGTCATTAAGTACTCTGTATAGAAGAAAAAAGCATTTGCCAGGGTTTCCTAATTTTACTGGGAGGAACTGTCTTGTTTTCTAAATCTGCTTTAAGATAAAAGACTTTTATAAGGGAATAAAGAAAAATAATTTGATTGCATCACAGAGACAATAATTATATCTAGGAGTAACATATTTTGAATCAGGAATAACGTTTTTCCATTGATTTTTTTTGAGCAATAAAGTGTCTGAAAGTAACATTTTTCTATCACTGAACAACATAGATTTGGAAGTCAATAACAGAGCAAATTGCCTCAAATATATACAGAAACAATTATAGCATTGTTTTTTGTTCCTGTTTGTCTGTTGATTGGTATTCAACAAATCAGAGGTATGTGATACAGCAGCAGTGCTTACTTCCCAGACTATAATCTATGTAACTGAAACTTGCCAGGAGTTAGTTTGGCCTATGATACTTAGAGTGATGCAAGGTTGCACTCATTTGTTACAGGGTTAAGTTGCTATTGTGGGGTTTACCAGATGTTTACCTGCTCCCTTCATTTCCTTGGGATACCCCATCTATCCCAAAAAAACAGCAGCTGAATTTGCCGTCTTCCGGGTTTTTCATGCTGTGAGCTTGCTGTCCTGTACCCTCTCTTCTCACTCTCCCTGCATGTATTTTTTAGGTGACTGGAACTGAGAGGTAACTTGGGCAATTTATGTGGCAAATTCTTGGCTTGTTCACTGTCTCAGTGCCTTCAGTGTTGATATGACTGCCCTGTGTTGCCCAAATAGCCACACGCCCTGCCATGTTGTGCAAGGTGCTGTACATGTGGTTCAGGTACATATAGAATTGTGGCTGCTTACTGACAATGGGTATGACTTGAGTGTCAGCAGCTTTTACATGCCCAATATGCTACATTTCAAGGTAATTAATACAGATGCCATAAAACTCACCTGCTCTCACCCTATCCCTTTTCTGGTCATTTTGAAGCAAGGATCATGAAGCAAGAGTTGCATCTCCTACCTAAAATGTAACTCATGTTACGGGTTTGCTTTTTTTTTTTGTTTGGCTTTTTTCCCAAACATCACTGTAATAATTACTGTAACAGAGCTTTCTGTGAAGCTAATGTTCTTCTGGCTTAATGGCCCCTGGTTATTCTCAGGCCATCAACTTTTCCCAGCTGGTCATCAATCCCAAAGAACTGGCTTGTGCTTCCATTACTATTGCTTAAGTAGATGCCATTTCTAGTGCAACTGCTGCCTCCCAATGAGATGATATTACAGCCAATAGCTTTTTCCCTCCTTGCTTTCAGTATTGTCAGAGCATTATAAACAGCTGGTAGGAGACTTTTGTGGCTGTTGGCTGTGAATTCATCTGACAGTTTTTAGGTGCGAGTTTTGTAGACAACTGAAAGTGTCTGAGTGAGGTGACTGAAAATGACTTGCCCAGAGCAGCTACACAGGCTCAGCCCCCATGCATCATTCAAGTAGCGGGGCAATACCTGAATATCTCTCAGTCTAAAGACTTTTTCCTAGAAGAAACTGTTTTCAAACAAGATCTTGGACAGGTGTTCTGGGGGGTGTTAGTGTTTGGCATTTAGCAAATGCTGACATCTTCTCACTCGCCCTCCCTCCCCAAGTTTCCACAGCTCCATTAATGGTGGCCCTTGTTTTCTTACAACTCATGGATTCTCTGGCAGACTTTTAAAAGAAACAAGTAAGTCCTAGCTCAGTAGGCCAGAAACCAGCAGAGATTGTTTAGGTGAAAATGTCTTGCTGTGTGGATATTCAAACCCATGTGAGTTAATGTTGGTGCTGACTACATTTCCTTTAACCTCATTAGCACTTCATCTTGCTTTCCCAAGCATGATGGTGAAGCAGCTAGTTCACCTTAGAGCTTTTGCTTGGTAATTCATCAAACTGGCAGATGAAAGCTTAAAGGAAAATGCATGTAAATACTGCATTAGGAACCTTGGCTCACAAAGGCATGAACATTTCTACCCATATCATTAGCTCAGGATTACAATCCATATATGTGAAAGAAACGGGACTTTGTTAACAGTTTGGGGAAGATGGAGATACAAAGCTTACCGGTTGTATCATTACACATATTCTCTCTTTAACTAAAAAGCATTTAATCATTCATTAGCTGTTCTCACAGAAGAAAGTCTCAGACTACAACCACTTACTACCTTCAAAATTAAAACCAAGTTACTGAAGTAACATATGGAATGGAAGTCTGAGATAATCTCAAGCCTAGGTTGTGTCTTCTTTTCAGCTTTAGAGTTTTAAGCTGTGCCTCACTTCACACTGATTTAGTTATTTGAATCTAATATACATGTGGTTGATATTAATTGTAATTGTATTTCACCATAATGTCCCCTTATTGCTGATAAACCCACCAGGTAAGTTTACACCTGGAGGTATACTGGCCATGTTTGTAATAGCATGAACAACAAGCTGCCATGGAGACCACAGGGTTTGATCCCGAGGTGTTGAGGCCCTTGTTGTGAAAGATGGGCTTAGGTTGCTAGCACTCTACAGAGCAGTAAATACTGTAACCTCTTTGGTACACTTGATTTACTTGGTATTACAGGATCAGGCCAGTGCCACAGTGCAGGAGACAACAGCTCTCCTCATGTTGTGTGCCTGATGGAATTAGATCAATTAAGCCTCTGGAATTAAACCAACCTGCTACTCACCAGGAGGGTATTGGAATGCCATTCTTTATGGTTAGTGATGAAAGACATTTCTGATGGACATCCTTAGGGAAGAAGATCAGTAGATCCAAATGGCCTTCCAAGGAAGCCTGGACCAGTGAGCAACCACAGTTCAGTCTGCCAGTTTTGGTTTTGGTGTTGTTTGTTTCACTTGTTTTTTTTCAAAGAAAGGAGAAGACACATGTATGTATATTCTGTAATATAATGTTATTGGTCTTAAATTCTGCAAGATACTGTTTCCTGAAAGGCCACCTTTTTAAACAGCCTTTACCTGTCAGTTTATTGTATTCTTGTTATAAAGTAGCTCATCCTGTGCAGCAGATACAGTTTCATACTTATCTTACTTATATCTGTATTGGTGGCATACTTCAGTAATATGATTTATCATGCATTTTCATTTTCATGAAAGCTTGTTTTACTCTCCTGATTCCATTAGGTCAGCTGTTCACTGATCAGACACCTCTTTGTTCCATTTTACTGTGTAACTTTTAAACATGACCTGACAAGCTAGAAAAAGTTCAGTGCACTAACTCCCTGTCATGTAAAATATACATAGACATTAATGACCAGCTCTGACTGTTGAAACACAGAGGTACAAGAACACTTGTTCTATTGCAACTTGGAAATAGCATGAAAGGATTGGACCAAGGTATAGCTCTCTTCCCGTAGCAAAATTCCCTGACCCCAAGGTTGAAAAGCTATTTACACCTGTGCTTATGAGGACTTAAAATTGATGATGTCCTGCAAAAGACTGAAAGGGAAGAATTAAAAATGCTCTAATTATAGCTCATTTATGGCAAGAGGAAGTACAGTCCTGGCAGCCAAGAACAGTATAGAAGCTGCTGTGAATACTCTGTATGAAGCAGCAGTGGAAAGGAAAATTTAAACAGTGGACTTGGATATAAGGAAGAAATTCTTTACTGTGAGGGTGGTGAGGCACTGCCGAGGGAGGTTGTGAATGCTCCATCCATGGTGATGTTCAAGGCCAGGTTGGACGGAGCCTTGGGTGGCATGGTTTAGTGTGAGGTGTCCTTGCCCATGTCAGTGGGGTTGGAACTTGATCTTAAGGTCCTTTCCAACCGTAACTATTCTATGATTCTATGACTTGAACCCTCAGAGGAAGTTTAAAGGCTGTAGACCTACACAACATTTTTCCCCATCTACAAACTGTGCAGATAATGTGTCCCCAGTTATTTGGGAAAACTGCCGGCAGAGAATTATATAAAGTGCTCTGAGATATTTGCTGTAAAATATGCCATGTACATGTAAAACATAGTTGTCACGTAGTGAGTGGGAAGATGTCTACAGCTAATTTTGAAGTATGTATGTCTTTGCAGCCTTTAAAAATGCATTGCAAGAGCTGTGCATTGGTAACCAGCTCTGGACACCTTCTGGGAAGTAAACAAGGTGACAGAATCGACGAGACAGAGTGTGTAATACGAATGAATGATGCACCTACTCGAGGTTATGGAAAAGATGTTGGGAACAAAACGAGCCTTCGAGTCATTGCACACTCCAGTATTCAGAGGATTTTGCGAAATCGCAATGAACTCTTAAATATGAGCCACGGTGCCGTGTTTATCTTCTGGGGTCCTAGCAGCTACATGAGGAGAGATGGTAAAGGCCTGGTGTATAACAACCTGCAGCTGATGAACCAGATACTTCCTCAATTGAAAGCATATATGATTTCTCGCCACAAGATGCTTCAATTTGATGACCTTTTTAAACAGGAAACTGGGAAAGACAGGTGAGAACTTATGTGGATACATTTGGGGGATGTTTATGCAGTAGTAAAATAACATAGTTTATATATATACCAATTTCAGATCTGCTCAGAGGGACCATCACACCCATTAAATTCTCTGTGTCTGCCTCATGAGTTGTAATATAATATGACATGCCAAATAACATCACTTGTAACATAAGTAAAAATATGCATCAAAATAATTTGTATGGAATATTGCCTCATCAACTTTGAATACCAGAATCTGAATGTACTGTTTACACAGCCAAGGAGGCAGGAGCTGTTTAAGTCTCACTTTGGGGTAGTATACCTGAAAGTTTTTTTTTTACTGATTCTGAAAAATCAGAATGGATAGGTTTTGTTTTCTGATAGAGGAAATGTCACCATTCAGTGAATTATAATAGCTGTTTATTTAATTTAAGCATTCTTGGAACACTGCAGCTGTAAAGCTTCTTGTAAAACAAATAAAACATTAGTTATACATTAGGTGCTTCAAAACAGTTCATCTTATGCTTCCAACTGGGAAAAAGAAAGTTATTACAATAGTTACATCTTTACGAGACTGTTTATGACTTGTAGGCAGATCTTCAAATCAAATTTTAGTAAGTGACCCACTGCAGGACTTGAGCATTTTCACATATAATGTCTGAAAATGGACATTTAAACCAGACTTCCTAGCAAGAAATAAATTTATTTTTAATGAATTCCTGTTTTTTACTCATTAAATATGCTGCTGTAAAAGTGGAACAGGGTCCCCACCACTTACTTAGGTACAAATGAAGAGGTAGGTTTATTGTGCAGTAATTCATGGTGAGATTTTCTAGCTTCACAAATACTATACATACACACCAAACTGTGTGGCAGGGAGGACTCGAGAACTGGGCTATACAACAAAGGCAGAACCAGTGTTAAAGGAAGCTTTTGTATCCTCTTAGCTGACGGTGACTGTATCTTTGCTTGGCATTTCGCTGCCTTTGTCATAGCCCCTCAGTTTGCTTGCAGAGCTCTGTTCAGTTATAGTGGATCAAACTATGCATCTAAGTTCTTGACTGATTCACAGTAAATTGGTCAGTTTCTTACCATTAAAGGTCCTTTTCATCTTCAAAACAGTGCTTGTGGGTCTCAGCCAGAGACTGCCTCTGTCAGAACAAGGAGGGATACTAAGGGGAGATACCATGCCAGTTCTGATGTCTTTCCCAGGTTTATTCACCTAAAGTACAGTGAAGTGAGAAGGTGAATTAAGCATTTGAACCCTTCAAGAACAGTGCAAAGGATTATCTATTTGTATGCCCACTGTTTACAAAGGCACGTAAGTTAACAAAGTTGTAGTCGCACTGTACCATGGCCCACCATCAGCCCTAAGGGTCAGATCCTTACACAAGGAGTGCACACTGCTGCCTTCTTTCCTGGATTACTCTTCCAGTGTAAGACCACTTGCAGTTCCCAGTTTTGAGGTACAAGTTGCCTCCTCTGCTTCAGTCTGGTCAGTTCTGCCAGGGAGAGCCACAGTCCCATTCCTTTCCTGATACTTGCTGTGCAAGCTCCTCTTTCTGGTTCTGCATCACCCCTCCAGAGCAAGAGGCCTATAGCTGTGCATGTGATGAAAGCATTTCTGTTTCTGCACAGGCACGAGGCTCAGTCTTGGCTTCTGAAGTACTCTCAAGGCATTTGAGACATTAATGAAATTATAATCAGTTTATAGCGGACTCAGTCATGGGCACCCTATACTCTCAGTGTGAATCAAGGGCATGTGAACACTAGCAAAATTCAGCTGCATGAACAGGTCCTGTTGCTTTCAAGAAATCACAGGCTCTGCTGTGTACGAACTGCTCCTTTAGAGGGCACATACAGCATACTTGAAGGACTAAGAAGATTAAAATGGGAGATGAAAATAAATGAATAGGCAGTACAGCAAAAGAGAAGGAAGATGAAAAGAAATATGGGTAGGAAGGAATTAGTAAGGGGAGAAAATTTATGTAGTTGTGGGGGCAGGAGCAGAACATTGTACAGCCCAGAACACTGCTTGCTGTTCCCTGTGAGGTTTCTGCTGAGCTCTTGACATTAGTGCCTGCAAAAAACAAAAGAGGGAGAGAGAAGCCTGATTACAAGGTTGCAATGATCAAACCATTCATTTCTGTCTTGAGAATGATGAGAATAAAGGTAATTGGATGTATTGTGCTTTTCAAAAAAAAACCACCTGATTTTGAAATGAAGGGAAACCTTCAGAAAACAGTGCCACTTAAATTGTTTGGTGAATGACAAAGGCTGCAGAGCAATATACTTGGTATTATAAAGTACCTATACTTCAAAATAACTTTATAATTGAATAAGGGTACATTAAGAAAATATGATTCAGAACCAATATTACAGTAATTAGATAAAGGAAGCATAAATGAAATAACTGCAGGAAGAGTATTTCCGTAGAGATTATAAATGAGATTTTGGTGGAGCAGAAAGGCCTTTAATTGTAATTTAGTGTGCACTACAGAATTATCAGCACAGTGTGTTAGTTCAGGATATAAAAGAATATCTGATAATTTCCCCTAATAAGCACATGACAGTTCTTCATATTCTTCCATTACAGCTGATTAGGTATAAAAACAGTATTCTTTTGTTGGACTCTTGTTCAGATCTTCTATGAAAAGGCAAGACACTGTAATCCTGTGTCTGTATTGCTGTCCTACAGACATGGTATTTAAAGAGGCTAGAGTGATACTTGAGTAAGTTTTAAATTTTATTTCATTGTTTAGCTTTTAAGCTAGTTTATTTAAATTCAGTTATTCTCCTATTTATTGAAAACATTAAATTACAAAGTAAGTGTGTGTAAGCAGAAAGAAAACTAACCCAGCAGGCAGCCTAGCTGGGTTGCCGAACCTGTGTAAAGCACAGCCACTTTGGTCATGGTCTAGATATAATTGCTCCCTTGGTTTTGGAATGTAAAGTCTTAGCTAAAACAGTGGCCTTGTGCAAAGTACTCCAAAGTACTCTTAGCCTGACCATGCTCCTGATTTACTTAGCAATTCACACACTCAGGAGCTCTCCAGTGGCATTTTTTTTTTTTAGGCTTTTCCCTATCTCTCCCTTTCCTAATAATTTTGAGCCAAAAATTATTTACTGGTTTCACGGTATTGTTTCAGTGCCTGAAGGCCTCTGCTGAGCTTATGACCCAGCTACAACAATGTGACAAATTGCACCATCACCCCCAAGCTTAAGTGCAAATTCAGAAAATAAATAAGGCTCTGTAATTGGAACTAATGAGATGCTTAAATCATGTTATTCTCCAAATGCTAGCTTAGCCCGAAAGTCTATATGTCAGGAGCAATAAAAATGTACATTTCAGGTGTTCACACACTGTCAGATGCCCAACAAAGGACAAGACAAACTACATAGGCTCTCCAGCATCCTTCAGACACTTTTGGTTAGAGTTCCCGTATGTTTAGAAGTGTTTTTCAAGCAGCAGGTATTGATACTACCACTTGGTTGGTTTTTTTTTTTTCTTTGTAATAGTCTAATTCACTGAGGGAACTGGGAACCTTCGTATAAGGCATTCCTTAATCTGACAGTGCTCAAAACATCTCCCTCCTGCTGCCCTTAGGTGACCTACTTGGAACCAACTTGTTCAGCATTAGCTTAGGAAGCTGCTTTCCTACTGAATCACTCCTTAGTGATCACTGGCACTTGCTCGCAGTAGCTGTTGTGGCTTCAAGTCCCTGCTTCCAGGATTGTGGTGCGTTCTGCTGTCACTGTAAAAGATGGCCCTGGACTGAGGTCAAGACCTGGGATTCCTGGGTGACTGCTCTGATGAGAGCTCTTTGCTATGTTTTTTTTGAGGGGCTCACAAAACTTCACAGGTGTAGTAGAATGCGGTTAATGTACATTCCACATTAGTACAATGTGATACAGCACACAAGACATCCATGAGCTTTCATGGTGCCTCAGTTTTAGCAAGAGATGAAAGGACAGCCAATCACTGCAACAGGGTGCCATCAGGAATCTGAGCCGTTCCTGGTTCACAGATGACATCAGCTTGAACTTCTTCCTCCAGGACTTCTTTAGCTGAGGGAGGAGCCATTAGGGAGGCCAGCTCTCTCCTTTAACAACATTTGAAGGGAGACTTTGAGTGAACTTGTTTTTTCTGGAGCAGATATCCAACTTTATGTGCCTCCATTTCTAAGAGAGGTGCCCAATTCGGTCCTTTAGGGCTGCCCCTAAACATGTCTTTACAACACTTTTAACACGTGCTTCTCTCTGGCATTGCCTTGACCCTTCTGTTACAAGACTGCCAACATTCCCGAAGCATAGGGACAGTGTAGGAACATAACATAGGACCAGGACTTTCCATGTATGTGCCATGCAGCCAGTAACCATTACAGTACGCAGCTCTTGCACACTAAACAGCAGTGACTGGCAAATGCTAGGAAGACCAAACATTACTGTTGCCATTTTGCAGATTAGAACCTGTACTACAGCAAAGTTTAAGCACAGCTTCTAAATCTCTTGCATTTGTGAGCATTTGAGATCTCTCCTATTTTGCATAAATAATGCTGGGATTGGTTGTGCTTCTTTTCAAGATTTCTCCCATTCTGCAAAGGCCAGGAAAGGAGCTGCCTTAGAGGGCTCCCTTGCACCACTGTCACTCATATTCAGAGGGCCCACCAGGCAGGGAGGGAACTCCGGGCAGGTTCACTCCCAAGCTGGCTAAGGGACAGGCACAGCAGCTAACTAAAAGTTTCCTGCCAGCAGTCACAGTGAGGTTCTGGGAGCTTCTAGAAATCATATAATGGACAGGGTAAGAGGAAAGAGGGTTAGACCAAGCACTTGAGGCTCAATCTCGTTCCAGCAGACACACTCCTCTGCATGCTGTGGGAGGCAGCATTTTAATCAGCCCTCTTTACTCCTCATGATGCATCTTTCTGAGCACTTAGTATATAAGTGATTATAGATGTGTATACATTACTAGCAGAAGATTATAAATACAGCACATGGAGATTCAGTCACTCACAGTAAACTTAACAAAAGGTCACCTAATATTAACATTGCTGTGCCCAAAATTAATTACAGCGAGGACAGTTTCTGCATAGATTAGTCTGCTGGCAGAAGACACTAGCAAAAGCCCTAAAAGGTGCACAAGCAAAGTAGTCTTGGTTGCCCAATTTTCATAACCTTTCACAAGAATAAATTAAAATGCTCAGAAATTGCTTCAGATATATCGCGAATTATTTGTCAGCCTAGAAACTTAATTATGTTTTTGCTTTCAGGAAGATATCCAACACTTGGCTTAGCACGGGCTGGTTCACAATGTCTATCGCATTAGAGCTCTGTGACAGGATAAATGTTTATGGCATGGTGCCACCGGATTTCTGCAGGTAGGAATTATTTTGGAACCGTTATTAGCCAACAAGGTTGAACGCTACAGATAAATATCTGAATCTTTTCATTTTTTTTTCTCTGCAACATCTTCAGCCCTCTTAAAGCAATTAATTAACACGTCCAAGGATCTGATTCTGAAAGCAACAAACAGCATTTAATTATGTTATATAAAATATTTAAAAATGTTGTTTGTAGTGTGGGAGAGTTAATCCATCTTGCTGGTTTCGTTTAGTCTCTGAATATTTATCAGCTAAAAGTAATGCAATAATTGGCATGAAATTAGTCTGCAAAAAAAGTAGAACTGGAAAACATTACTTTTGTTTTTAAAGTTTTCTCCCAGCTAATAGAGGAACAGAGATCTCACAGTGACTAGTTTCTAAATTGAACTTCCTATGCAGCTCAATTAGAATTGTTGTATCTGTCACATAAATCCTAGTCTTCCAGTCAACTAGCTTCCTAGATAATCCCCACCAAAAAAAACCCAAAACAAAAAACCAAACAGGATTTGGACCTACACAGAATAGAAGATCTAGATGATAGATGATGTAATCACCCATTTGGAGCATTCAGGGCATGGGCTGCAAGTGGCAAAAGCAGCAGCAGCACACAAATTTTGCCAGTGGGAGCTGAGCTTAAATCACTACACCCTTTCACACTGCTTATGAACTAACAGCTTGAGTACATTTTATGGATATGTTGTGCCTCCATACATATTTGCCACTTAGATGCCAGGTGCTGGTTAAGGTTCCCTGCTATGGATCAGTGATACAGGGAAACAGTCTTCAGGATTTCAGCTACGGGACCAAAATCACATTTAGCCACATGATGCAAAGTATTGATCTAGTATAAATTCATACAGATTTGTTTTACATTAACAATCTTAATGCTGACTTAACTATCACCTGTCCATGCATTCCTAGGCCTGGCACTCTGGGCTTCTAGAAAAATGTACTTGTGTGCCCACACCTCGTCCTGATGCCATCTGCACTGTTTCATGACCAGTGATGCACACAGAGCTGGTACTGGCAGTCTGGAACAATGGCATCAGTGCAGTGCTTTGTCACCTGCTTATGAATCCCTTTCACTAAGAAGTACTTGTTTGAATTTTCTGTTGCAAATAGAGTGATCTCACTGAGGTCTGGTCCATTGACTAATTCAAGATGCTTTCCAGGGGCAAGGGGAGCAAGGCTGCAGTGACAGGTTAGCTCATCTGTCAGAGAACAGGACTGCTTTGACTTCCTTCTGAGCACTGAAAGGATCATTCAGGAATCTGCATTTGTCCTGGGCACATAGCAGAAATCCCTGTAGAAATTACGCTATAAAATGTCAACACTAAATACCACTTTGTGAGAATTTCTACAAATTATAACAGAACACTAATGATAAATGCTGTGATGTACTGCCAGATTTTATTATGAATTCTCCAAGGAAAATAACAAACCAAATCAGATATTCCAGACAACATAAATACCTTCCACAGCACAGCATTTCAGTTCTCCTGTCACTGCAGTAGACCAAGACACACTCCTTCAGTTTTTCTGAGTGGCTGGTCTGTCTTACTCCAGTGGGACATGGAAGTAATTCCTGAAGAAACTGATAATCTGAAAATGTAGAAGACCGCAATTCCCTGCAAAGTTCATGATGCCTCAGTTTTAGCAAGAGATGAAAGTACTTTTCAGGTCGAGACCATATGAAAGGCTTTCATATAGCTGATACACTTTATTTTAGGATACATCCTAAAATAAAATGGATATAATACTGAATTATAACACAAAAAAAAAAAGGCTGTACTCAGTCCTACCACTGATAGCTGTAATAATTCTTACAGCCTTCATAAAAAAAATCCGAACATAAAGGTACACTCACCCTTTTTACGAAAGGGAAAAGGTCATTTCTTAATGAAAAGAATATAGTGTCTTTACTTCAGGTTTATTTGCCATGTGATGAAGGAGAAAACTGCAGTTGCCATGCCTGGAAGAAGCTATCCATGAAGATCTACAAAAGGAATCTCTTGCCATAAATACAGTTAACCTTCTTAGTTTGCTCTTCAGCCACTCATTAGGAAGTTAAACAGTGCTTCCTTTCAAAGAAATAAGACAGCAAAATAGAATAGTAGAAAGAAAGAAATGTCTTGTAATTTTAAGCCACATTTCCTGGTTTTCAGTCAGACAAAATACAAACCTACCATGAAAAAGAACAGAACAAAAACCAAACAAACCCCCAAACAACAAACCCCACCCTATTTCTCATGTATGTGCACAAGATGGTATACGTATGTCAGTTGCTGTGCAACAAAAGAATCACTAAGATTAAAATAAACCCAAACATTTTCTCTATTCAGAGATAGTATCTCCAAATTTAAACTACAGCAGTACCCATTATTTTTTAAGTATTAATTTGTGGAGTAAGTAATGAGTGCGGGTGATCACTGTCATGGAACTCCATTAGTATCACATCTGTAACGTGAAGGACATCTCAAAGGTACCGTGAATATCATACTGTTGATTCTGCTACACATTATTAGCTTAAGATCATTAACCAAATTGCTTCCCACCCATGCAGGGAAATTAGCCTGGTGAAGGAGTCTGGAGTACAGACTAAAAGATTTGTCACTATTAATTGCAACAACGTTTTTTAGGTTCATTTCTATTTACTTTCACTGGACATTGATTTTTATAGCTGAACAGGAATTGGTGACTTGATTATTATAAATTTTTAGTACTTTACAGCAAAGCTATATGTTACTTTGGATCCCTTTATTTTGCTACAGGTTTATGCTGTAGTAAGGGTTAATGGCTTTGATACTGCCCTCATGCTCTTAAATACATCTGACTTGCACATTTTAGAGTAAGATGAAACCTTGTGCTTCCTTGCACATTGCATAGATTTCAGAGAGCATGTGCACCTCTCACAAGAAAGACAAGCCATCCTGATGTATTTTTCCAGTGCTCAATCCTAGCCTTTGCTGGAGCAAACTAACACCCCAGAGAGGAAGCATTTCCCCTCTTGGAGCTCCCTTTAGGAGCCTGCTGTATGCATGGGTCTCCCTCCTAAACTGGGATATGGAGGATTTCCCTCTTGCCTCCCTACAAAAGCAGCTAGATGGTGGTGCTCAGAACTAAGGCAGCTAGATGGTGGTGCACAGATTACACCACCATTCCTGAAGGCACTCCAGTGCTGCTGCTCTTCTTTATGGTGGCTCTGCAGGATCGGCAATATGCGGGAAGGACATAGACAAGCCTAAATGCAGCTTGTAGTAATTCCAGCACTGGAGTATCTGTAGCAGCAAGAGGCTGATTCCTTGCAGGTATCTCTGGCTACTCATGCACACAAGGAAGACTTGAAGTGTTACTGAGAAAAGCCCTCTTCAACCCTCCTCCTCTTCAAGGGTCTTTTTGAACTACCAGAAACTTAAAGCTTAATTCTAAACCTTATTTTAACTAATATGAATAATTTTTGCTCCAGTTATGGAACCAGATCATTTTCCTGTAAGAATCCTCATTTGACTGCCAGGCCATTTCCCATCTGTGATAATTTGCCTGAAAACTGGCATTTGAAATCCTTTAATTTATTCCTTTGGGTACAGCTTTTAAATCTAGTGTTTTCTTACCTCCCCCTCTTCTCTTTCAATTGCTTTAAATCAAATGCAAAGAAGCAGTTGTTGCTAGTTTACGTTTCCTAGGGCTTAATGGAAGAAGGGGTGCTCACAGGACTGTAAACTGTGTGGGAGACAGTCATGCCCTTTCGTCCATATGACTGAATCTCACTTCATTACCTTAATGACAAAATGCATAATTGGTTTGGCAAACAGGACTCTTCCAGAGCTCAAAGAAATGGGATCCTAGGAATGGAAGGCAAAAAAATATCCTGAAAGCTTCACAGTCCCAGCACCTTGCCAGTCACTCAACATATTAATGACCCTTTATTCACCCTTCAAAATACAAATTATTTTACAAAGCATACATATAGCTTCAGTGGGTTGATTTGTAATTATCTCTTCATCTGTAAAAGAAGATGTTGACCAAAATGTGATATGGGATGCCCTTGTGTTTCTGCCTTGTTTCTTATGAGGCAAACACTGTTTGCTGTATTTTCAGCTTTCACTGTGGGTGGATACCATCTGTGGGAAAATGTGCACTGAAGTGGCAAACAGTAGAAGACTGACACTGGTTACAAGTGCTTAGGCGGTTGCTGTGCTGGCAGGCTGTTGGGCAGGAAGTACAGCGTATTTTACAGAGGAACTTTCCTAGATTCGCCCAGCTGTGATATTAATATGCATGCAAAGTCTGACAAAATACTGATTAATGTCCAGTATCAGTCAATGATAAAACAGCATCTGTTTTAACATTAATAAATGAGGTGGCAAGCAATTTCCGCATAGAAATTACTCATGCATTTCATTTGCTGGTGACACAAGCTAATTGCAAAGTTAGAAGATAACACAGTACAGTTAATTTGGGTTGCGGTGTAGCTACTAAAGCCAGAGTTCAAATGCAAACCTTACTAGCATGTGATCTAGTGGAATCCAGAACTCCCACAAAAGGAGAAAGACTTCATACAAAACATTCTAGGTAAGTATTGAGTTGCCTTTTAGAGTTCCTAAATCCAAAATATGACATTTGGAATTTAGCCTCAAAGCCTCGGTCAGCTGCAGAGTAGGCTTGGAGAGCTACTCTAAAGCTACCAGCATTTTCATTTTTGCATTGAATTCACGTCCAGTTCAGCCAGCAGACCTGCATGCAAGCCCTGACAGCACCCATCAGGGGATGCCTGAACCCCACAGGGTGCCCAAACCATGCTCCTCTGCCTCTCTCCTACCAGGCTCTGTGCAACAGTTGGCTCTGGATTGTTCCTGATGGACCATTGCACAAAACCCAGTGACCCATTATACACCCTGGAGCTAAGGGCTTAGGACACTCTGGTGCTAGGTTCAGAGCCTTTGATGCAATGTGGAATCCCTGTCTTCAAAAGGGAACCCATTGCTAAAATATCCACTGGTAGAATACTATAACATAAGAGAGAAAGCACTTACTGGGAGGCTTCAAAATGTTTCTTCAAAGAGGCAACAGAAGAGTGCAACCTGAGGTAAATGCTGTTACCAGAGTGATGGAGAAGCAAGAGGATCACTATTAGGCTTTTTTTCCTTCCTCTATTTCATCCACCAGCAGTCTGTATCTGTATACTCTGGGTTTTGTGTGGAGGATAAAAATAATGACCCGACTTTCCATCCATTGCTAATTTCAGTTATAGCAAAGGAATAGGGAAGAGATGTACAGCAACTGATTTTCTGCAAACCCAACTCAGGCCTTCAGAACACAAAGGGTTGGGGTGAGGAGACAGACGGAGGAGGATCCTGGCCAAATGTACTGCAGTGCTGGGCTTTCTCCCACTGGGACTGCATTTGTTCAAAGTCTGATTTCAACTTTACTAATCCTAATGTTAAAGTAGTTCTTTTACCCAGAGCAACACAGGTTTAACCTCAGGAACACAAGAGTGAAATCCAGCTTCAGTGCAGAGAGGAAGAGCAGTCTAAATGAGAGGCAGAGGCCTGTGCATTTAAAATGTGTCCTGTTAGACTTAACAGCAACCATAAAAATAATCCATTTAAGAGATTATAATAAGAGGTCCAATTTATCAAAACCTCTGTAAAAATTAATTGAAGATTGAAATCTAATAGTTGTAGCTTTCTGTAGGTGAGGTATTAAAGGTTCTCTTTTCACTCTTACATATTCCAGTGGGAATAAATATATAGTAAATTTAGAATCCATCTTATTCTAGAAATGTAATTTTATTATTATTCTGTATGATTGATCACTGTGTTGTGTTACTGGGAAGCTAGACTGATTGAATTAAAACATTAATCTACAGTACAAATGGAAAGCAGCAGCAGTACTGTACATTACCAGTGCATATACGATATGGATAATGGTAAAATAAGAAAAATTAGAGAATTGTGTAAGTGACAGAATTGCATAGTAAAAATAATGACCAGGACAAAATACTGACAGGTTGTAGATGCATTCAACTGAAAGTGAGCTTACGTATTACCTCTTCAAAATGAAAATAATCAACTCTGTATTAGAGCTGACAGCCCAGAATCTGTATGAGATTTCTTGCTCTATACTAGGGTCCTGTTTAGCTCAGGCTTTAAAACAGAGCAGTTCCAAGACTTCATTAAATGGTAATATTTGGATTTATTTTTCTGCCACTACAAAATAGTTTGTTGATAGGAGCTGTGGAGATTGGTACAGTTGGGTTAATTCTGTCTGGGACATCTCTCTTTGAATTCATGATAGAGGGTTGTATGAGTCCTTGTCAGCCCAAAATGCCTGTGCCCAAAGTAAAAACCTAATGGGTACAGTTTAACATAGAGAGTAAAACAAAAGGAGAATGAATCACTGGCTTATTTTAATACAGATGTGCATTTTACAGAACATAACATCAAAACATTGAGGTTAGAACTGCTAAAATGAACTTCATCCTAAATATGTAATTGGTCTTCAGTGTATCCCGTGTGTCACCACAGGAGTACACATTTCCTGCTGGTTAATGCCAGTGGGCTCACAGTGTCAGAAGGATACTATGGCAGAACAGTTTTAATTTTTAGCTTAGATACATGAAAGTTGCTGCTGTAAAATCAGAAAGAACTCATTTGTGCATCAGATATATGATTATAAAACCAGCAACAGCAGACTCTGTCACTGACCTAGCATGCATATGCACTCAGCAACGTGCCCTCAGAGCCTCATGTACCATGCTGGGAATGCTCTGAGCTGATGTGACACAGATAATCACTTCCCTCTATCTCTCTCTTCCCCTTCTTCTCAAGCTCAGTAAACACCTCTGCAAGGCTTTTTACAGATCACAATCTAGATATAAATCTCTTTTAAACACTTCGCTTCGAATTTCAGAGTAACACAGCCCTGCAGCACTCTCCCTTGATTTTGAGCTGCTGCTGTCCTTTCTTTAACTGGGAGGAGGCGATTAAAGGACAGCAATAGAAAGAACAAAGAAAACACCTCTGCCGTATTCTGATGTATTAAATATGCAAAACCAATGCAGCCACCTAGAAATTTGGTTTAACTGGGAGAAAAAGTGGATTTAAGCCCATCAGTTTATTAAAGATAGCATCTTTTCAATCAGTGAAAAAGAACATCTCGGTCTTCCATCTATTTTCCTTCTTCCACAGGGATCCTAATCATCTTTCAGTACCTTATCATTATTATGAACCTCTGGGACCTGATGAATGCACAATGTACATGTCACATGAGCGGGGACGGAAGGGCAGCCATCACCGTTTCATCACAGAAAAACGAGTGTTTGAGAATTGGGCACGGACATTCAATATTCACTTTTTCCAACCAGACTGGAAGCCAGAACCACTCACTGTAAACCACCCTGAGATTAAACCGGTGGCCTGAGGGACAAATGCACACGACCACAACCACAGTCACCTTCTCTATCAGCCTTTGGGGTGTTGGACCTTCTAGAATGGCAAGGCAACCTCTAGGAGAAGGGTGTCGGGATTTGCAGATGATCACTGCAACAACAGTCAGGAAGTTATGATGAAGGAGCAGAGCATACCAAGAGTACTTTCTGTCGAGCTGTGTGTTAATCCCATACATAGCCTTTTTTGGCAATCTGACTTCCTGTATGTGTATGTGATTTGTGATAAACAACTTGAGCATCATTACAGATGGTTACATCATTATGGTTTTTTAAAGTACAATGCCACTGAATTTTCATAGTGAAAACTTACAGTATTTATTTAAAGAAGGTTTTTATGCAACCTAGGCCAGTATTTTTCTAATTCACAGTTAGGTGGTTGTTTATCTTTCAAATCCAAAATTAATATTGCTGATGGTTTGAAAGGCCTAGCTTTTTATTTATAAAATTTGTTTGAAAAATTCTATATAGCATGTAATTAATATCTGATCTGCAAATGTTGCATTTCTTTTTAAAAACTGGGGCTCTATTCCAGCCTAAAGCCTTTAACAGCAAGAATGGTCCCATGTGCAGATCTAGCTAACTCTACATACTGATGTCCTATGTTAATAAGAAAACGGTAGTGAAAATTCTGTTTGATATTAATGTGCATTTGCTGCTGTGCTGTCAAGCTGCTGTTTTTTAATTAGGGGTGGGAGGAAGGAGGGCAAAATTTATCCAAAAAGATCACTGGTATAGCAGCATGCTTTTCAGTGAAGGCTAAGGCTGGAGGGGTTGTGTTCTTTTTTGCCTCTTTAGCAGTGCGAGAGGCTGAGGAAGCAACCCTCCTGAGGGAACAGACTACAAAACAGGAAACACCATGACCAAATCTCTGAAATCAAGACATTAAACTACCAGGTTCTACAATACCAGCCACACTAGCAAAAAGAAAATATTACAACACTGCAGCTGCAAACATCCCGACATTCCAGTGGTTCCAAGATCTCCACTGACCTCTGAGATCCTGGATTGTGTTCAAGATGGGACGTGAAAAGAGTTTCATGAGTACAAAACTGTCCCCTTGAAAAAAAGCAAAGTTACATTTGGCAGTTCCTTCATGAAGTACTTGTGCATGGCAAGCCACAGGATGGACAATGAGAGTGCTGTAAGTGGAGCCTCACAGTGTGAATTACTGGGTTACATTACTTCTTGTGAATAAAGAAGATTTCAGTTAAGCTATTATTTTTCCTTTTGCCTCAAAAACACTGAATCTCTAATTTCTTCAAAGTAATTGGTAGGAGTTAACTATTGCATGAAACGTTATACCTCAGGTGACAAAAAGTGTCTCCTATTAGACAACTACTAAAGCTAGAACAAAAATACTACCTTAAAATGTCTAAATCCAAGAAGCTGAACCTTAGAGGTGATACGCAGAACTGGGACCAAACTCACTATCATTTAAACCCACTTACAACCCACAATCTTCCCAAAACTGGACAGCAGTAGCTGCAGCTACCCTACAGATACCCCGATTCTCTGGGGACAAAGTGAACTGCTCTGTGAGTGGCAAAAAATACTACCCCTGTAACACTGCCTGGAACGGAAAAGCAGGCCTGCAAAAGCCACTCTCCTTGCTGCAGCCCTCCACACTATAAAAGAGCAAGAAACTAAACCTTATTTTGCCTTAAAAGCTGTCTTTCGGTGTTCTTCCTGGTACACCCCTCTCGGCATACAAACTGAGCACAAAGCTCTACTATTGCCAATTGCTTATAACCTGGCTCTTGTCAGCTGGTGTTTAACTCTCACTCTTACACTGATGTTTTAGTCCTTCCACTTGATTTCACAACATTCTACAAAAGACAGAATGGATTTCGAACTAATGGTAAGTTGAACATCCCTTTCAGCATGCGTACTGGGGCGTGCAACCAGCATATATTGCTCAAACTGATGAACTCTGTCAGACTGATTACAGATAATTTCTAATGGGACTGCAAAGAGATCGTACAAATCATAGTAGGTCCTCTGATGCCACTATCCTTTTGTTATTAGTGATGTAATAATAAAAAGACCTTGCCATTCTAAAAGAGAGCTCTTATTTTTCCATTAATGAAGTGCCACAGGATGTGTATACTAAATGTTTTGTTAAATTATTTTTAAAACAAAATCATTTAAATATAGATTACACTGATCTACTTTCAGTATTCAGTATAAATATGGGGACTTGCCATGCTCCTTCATGCTACACATGCTTATTTCCTGTCTGAAACACTGATCAATACCAAGTAGAGCAGATGAAGCATGAAGAAGGTGAAGAAGAAACATGGGATAAACTGACAATAAATATCCTAACTTCTAATAGAGCAACCCTAAGGATGGTAAATATTCCTTCTTCAGTTTTCGTTAATAAGAACTGTGTTCTCGTTACCCATACACACATCCAGTCTTTAAGACAACCCCAAAACTCACTTCAGCCTTGACCCGGCAACCTCCTCAGTCTTAGCAAGTTCCCCCTTCTAATTACAAGAAGTATAAAAGAATATTTTCTAAAAGTCATGACGTGTATAGAAAACTCACTGCAAAATGAATCTGATGAAGCAACGGAGACAGCAAGTTTTAAATAGGATTGAACACAGATTTATATGGAATATAAATAGCTTTTAAAGTGCTGCAATTTTAGTTTACAAATTACTGATGTATTTTTTTTGTAAAAGCACAATTTTTGAACCACAGAGTATAGTGCTACATTTCAGCCCAAACTAAGGTTTTATAGCCTAGTTATAAACTAAACAGATTTATGGTAGAAAATGCTGCCAGAGCAGAGATAAAACAGTACAAACTCAGCACTACTGCCATTCCCTGGCCTATGCAGTCATCTTATACTCTTCACTATAATTTGATCGATTCATGATCTTCATCACGCATCATTTCACATGTTAAAAACTTGCAAAACAGTGTTTACAGATATCAGCACTTTCAAGATCTATGTTGCTTTAGTTCTGAACTCTGTGCATACCTTACGCTTTTATGCTTGGCTTCACCACAGTAGCTCTTTTTCATCTCAAAGAAATGCTGTGATACATACAACTGTAATTGAGAATGATAAACAAAGTATCTCTGCAGCTAAAAACAGAAAAGTCCAACCGCTGTTATTTTGGCACAATGGTTGCAATATGCTCAGCTACCAGCATCATGGTACAAAGCAAAACCATGATTCACTTTGAGAGAACCTTCCACCCAAAGTGTTAAAGCACCTCAAAAAGACAAGTTAATACAGTTTATTCTTGGGTAAGGAACCCATGGAAGGGGAGGTCATGAAACTTGCAAAGACCAAGTTACAGCCTTAGAAATAGATTTTGGAGAGATTCACACCAAGTTACAGCCTTAGATATGGATTTTTGAGAGATTCACACTTGCTGACAGCTACCCCTGGCTCTAGCCAGTAGAATACATGATGGCAATTTCACCTATTGCATATACATACGTGTGAGCAGAGTGAAAATGGATCAGATTTTGCAGGAGGTACTTACCTGGGTCTTGCCCTGCAGCACTTCTCAGGCAAACTTAAGAGCAAATGAAGTGATTTTTACCTGAAATAGCTCTAACGAGGCAAAGACACAATCATCTAAAAACAGCAGGAAAAACATTGTGGGGGGGTGATGAGGCATATCTAATGAGTAAGGAATAAAATGTGGTTTGTGTGTTGAGCCCTATTCCCTTGGAATATGAAGACCAAAGTCCGTCTGGAGCTGGAGCGAAAAGCTGTGATGTAGGAGCAATGCCTGTTCTGCAGAAACTCCAGTGTTCTACAAATCAACCACAAGTGCCATATAAACTTAAAAAAATCTGGTAATCACCTCTGACTAATGAAAGTTTATTTGATGCAAGGAAATACAATTCTTAGCTCAATTAAAAACAGCTTTGGGATTAAAAAAAAACCTAAAAAGCTAAACAAAAAGCCCATACAGAGTTAAACAGTGAGAGAACACTTTTTAGTGTTTTTTTTTTAGAAAAACATCAAAACATAGTGCAGAGGAGAAGAAAACCTCACAGGTATCAGGACTTCAACTTTCCTGGTACCCCAGTTAATACTAATCACTTCTGAGTTTCCAGCTGCCTACTGCAAAATCCCACCCTGCCCATCCCATGTATAAGATTTTATAAGGAGAAAAGAGAAGAAAAATATTTGAGGACAATCTTTAAAAAAAAAAAATAAAAAGGCAATACAAAAGGGCGAGAGTCTTAAGGTTGTGAGAAATTTATCTGTACAGAAGCGGAAAAGTATAAAACTCAAAGGATGTTTTGTAAAATGGCTTTGCTTATGCTAAATACCACTAAAACCACTTGATTGTTAAATGTTTTCTACACTGAAAATCACAACAAAGCCCGAAATAGTCAAATGAAACCCTTTTACCATCATATGGATGGAGTTTCAGTACCACAGTGGAGACAAATATGGTGACTTCTATGATAGCTGCCTGTACAACAGGCTCCATGGCAAACGCAGACGTGCAGAAACAGGCTATAAACCAGCATCTCCTTCCCTTCTGTGGGAAGAGGGCATTCTGCTCTCACAGGACATGCTCGTGCACTGCCAGCAGAAAAGGGAGACACTTCTTCATGTTGTCTGCTGCTGAACACCAGATCAAGCCAGAGAAACCACTCATCAGACGATCAACTTACAGCATTCCTTGTTCACTGTGGAATTCTTTGACTGGGAGTTGTCAGGAAGAAAGACAAGACAGGAAGCTACACAAGACAAGTCAAGAAACACAGACAAACAGATGGAAAACTGTAACGAAGACCAGAATTAGCAGTCATAAAGAAGATACACTGGCTAAGATGTAATGCAGCTTTGGTAATAAAAGCCATGCCCTGCAAATCTATTTAGATTTCTTCAAGTTCTCTCAAGCAAATGGACAAGAAGATCCACCTGGAGTTCCACAGCTACTTTTGCAAGGTGTCTCTTAAAAGACTTCCAAAGAAACGACAGTACCATGGGATAAAAGAGGCGATCCTCACCTATGCAACCCATCTGAACATCTGAAATAAGGCTAAGAAGACTCATCATCAGCTTAAGGTGACAGACAGAATTCCACCAGAAAATGTCACAATACATTTTCTCTGCTTTTCTGTACTCTTCTCTTGATGTCTACCACAGGTCACTCCTAGACACAGGATACAGGAGCTAGACCCTACATAAACAGATACATAAAATACACAGGGGACAAAAAAAATGTACAGTGAACACCAGCTCACACACTAGAGCCCAGTTACAGCCCTGCCACACTCAACATGCAAGGCAGCCACAAGATATAACAACATTCCCATTTTACTGAAAGCAATGTCAAAGCATCCAGCTCAGAGAGCAAGGCTGTAACCTTTCCAACAGCCAAGGAAAGTCATCACAGTAACTTGGTTTCTCAGAACAAGTTTAACTCCAGTAGGAGATGCCCAGTGACACCTAATCCTTCACACAACCCAGACAGCTGTTAAGATAACATCAGTAGCTTTTAGGACACTAGATACTTCCTGATGTGTAAGGGGGACATAGGAAATAAAGCACATTTAGCAAGGTATAAGGTTTTAGTACTTTGCTGACATCGCTTTGGCTATCAGATCAGTTGGAGCCTGTTAGTTAGGGTGCAGACATATAGCATGGTGCAAGTCTGTTAACAGCATACTGAAGGAAATTCTGAAGGGAACCATTTGGTGTGGTTTAAGGCAAGAGCTCAGGTTAGGTTTATGTTTTAACAAAAAAGGCAAAATAAGTGAGCAAGGTATGCTTCCCCCCACTGCATCCTTGCTGTAACCAGGCTACACACAAAGCCAAAAGGGAAAGAGGTTACTGGTATTCAGTGGGACTATTTGTTTGTGTTGGACAAAACTGGAATACTTTCCATACAGTGTTATTTTTAATATGCCTCTACATCTGTAGTCAAACATTGCACGAAACGCTGAAAAGCTACCTCATCACTCAGCTGCAAATGAGATTGCAAGAGATAGAACACCTACACAAAAATGAGCAACAAAAGCACGGGCAGAAAACCTATACAAACAAGAAGACTTCAAAGGTATGGACAAATGCAGGGAAGGGGACATAAAAGATTTGCACAGAATACAAACACACATTGCAGTGATACACCGATGTCCATTTGTTATTCCATTTGCACTATAAAGACTGGGGGGGGGGGGGTAAGGGGACCCTAAAATCATCACAATCTGAGTAATGGTATTTTGAGCCACAAAGTTAACCTGCACAGGAAAACCAGTACAGAAAAATTAACAAAAACCAAACAGCTCTATTTAATTCTTAGTGACACTTCACTGGTAAATATCAAAGCATTTGATGAAGGAAATAAGCACCATTGTAGTGGAACAGGATATAAGGACAAAGCCTAAGCTTTAAATGCTCACTGCACACAAAACCAGTGGATCAAGTCATGCATTTAATACATGGCAGCATGCTTCCAGTCAGTCCTGGGGCAGGCAAGAAAGGAAATGTAATTGCTATTTCAAATTAGTCAACAGTGACATTGGAACTAGCATGACATGCCATGAATCACCCAAATAAACCAGAGCCAAGTGGCCTGGTCTCTGCAGAGCTGTCACCAGAGCAATGTAGTGGTCAACAGTGTAAAAAAACCTGCTTCAAAAGAAACAGCAACTAAGCTGGAGTTTTGACAGCACTGCTGTGACACCTGAAATAGTCTGCTCCTGCTATAGCTTATTCTGGTCAATGGATTGCGTTAAGTGATGCCACCGAAGTAACTTCTGCTGATACACTTCACATCTTTATTTAGCCTGCTGGCCAGAGCAGCAAACCTGGGTCAGTTTTGGACAAGGCTTCAGTGTTCTTTGTGCATATACATTAAAGGAAAAAAAAAGTTCTTAATATTTGCGTGGGGAAGAAGACATGGCACAAATATTAATAGATGTATGCCTTCATAAACTTTGAACCAAAACCTTAAATACTATCAATTTAATCACTACATCAGGCAGAAATCCTCCTTAGGGGAGAAAAAGTAACTCATTTTAAAGAACTTGCAAATAAAACTAATGCTATGAAATGCTGATGTCAGTGTTAGCCTGCCTATACAATTTTCCATCATAAAGCATCCACACTTTCAAGATGCATTTCCGCACAGCATATTATTTTTAAAAGCTCACAGAAAGAGGGAAAGCAGAAAGAACAGTAGAGTGCACACAGCAGAGGGTATCTTCCAAGAGAAATACATTTCTCTTGTAGGTTTTTGTTTTGGGTTTTAAATTCGCCTTTCACAACTGAAAAAATGCAGAACTTACTACGCTAATTATTGTACAGAAGTGTTGAAGTGAATGCTGAAAAATTTTTGTGGCACATGCAATCAATTTGTAGAATACTGGCAAGAAACTTGGGCAGGACAGCCACTGCAACTAAGCCACAACTTTCCAGTCCATCAGCAATGCCTCAATTCAATGTTCATATTCCAGGGGAGTACAACTCGATGGCTGAGAAAACACTTTCGTTATACACACTGCTATTTTCTGTAGTTCATCATTTAATGGAGAGATTAGTCTCTTGGGTGAAATATTTTATGCCTGTCCTCAGTCCAAAGGTGAATTAGTCTGAAGCAGGGTAAAATTCTACCAGGTCACACAGTGCTGTGTGACAAGACACAGAGCTGGAAGGTCTGTACACAGGCATACCGAGTTTTTTGCTACACTCAATCTTTACCCCCAGACTGCACCATATACAATGGTTGCCTTGTCTCCAAATGCCACGGCCTCTGTGAAATGCACCATTCCCACTTCATGAACTGCCTTCCATTTCACCTGTTCTTATGAAGTCCAAACAACCCTGAACTTGTAGAAGCTTTTCAGTGCACAACACAATAAAGCACTGGATCAAATCTAATTACCAGCAACTGGCAGCATCTCATTTCCCCATCTATACTGAAGAAGTAATTAGGTCAGGTTTTGGAAATCTTTAGACCAGAAACTTCTTTTAATTCCTTCCCTCTAAGTATCCATCAGAGAAGAAGCTCTTGAGCTTTGTAACAACCCCTGAATGCTACGCTGCAGTATCGGGATTGCCAGGGTTGCAGACTTCACTTGTCTGCCTCAGAGAGTCAGTCCTTCAAACCTCTCTTACAGGAATACAGCACAACCCCTCCCTGTCCTTGCCACTTTGCAAATCCTCTCCATCCATGATAAATTTACAGCTGAATCTGGTCTTTCCTCCTTCACAAATCTCTGATTTAGTACTATGTCAACACAGCCCTGCTTTACCATGCAGCGATGTCCATCTGAAGGCACATGAGTCCATGAGATCCATTCATATCCAGTACATTTTGTGCATGCGGTACCAGGGAATGGAAATCCCTGACTGCTGAAACATGAGATGGAAACAGGCTCGATTTGCAGACACCCTACAATGGAACTGAAACCAATTATATTTGCTTTTCTGTAACCAATAATGGAGACCAGCTTTGGGGGCAAAAAACAACCAACAAACAAAACCCCACAAACTCCGAGTCCCCCCTCTGGAAGAGGTGTACTATCACTAATGATATTTATAAAGAGGCTTTTGAACAGCCCGTGTTCTTTTCTTGCACTAAGATGACAGCATTTCATGGTGACAGCCACATAGACACAAAAAGATTCTGCTGGCATAGACCAATGAAATGCTGTCTGCTCATGGCTCTGGCTTCTCTCTCCACTGATTCTGTGGAAATCTCACTATTGAGCCTATTACAAAAGTGTAGCTTAGAGTCATACATTTGTGTAAACGTTTGGGCATGGTCGTACATTTGTCATTCAGAACAGCGTCCTCAAATGTATACAGCATTTCCTAGAGTTCAGAAATCAAACGCAGACATGACAGAATGTGTATGTGAATATCACCCTACTGTTAACTTACCATTTCTTCAGTTCAAAAATAGTAACACCTTTCAATATGTGATCCTGAAAAAGCTGTAATGAAATGAAACAACTTACATGCTTATCATCCATGAGTATTCTAAACAATATCTATGACACTAGCTTCAAGACCTGTCAATGCGGTTGGTATATGGTGCAGACATGAATGTACGAAATCTTGCGAGCCCAGGCACGCGTGGTTCACAAACCTATCTATGGAGACTCACAAAATGCTGACATCTCACTTTGCTCTAGGAGTTTCTATACAAAGAAACATCAAGAAACTGACATCTGGCTTGTTTGCTGGATTCCATTACAAAGATCATCTGTGCGCAATGGAGGAAGCATCTCTATTGCATGAGCACATTGTCTGGCCTGCAAAACACAAATGGTTTGTAAGTGAGAATGGCCTGGCTTGTTCCTGGAGCTCAGATCCCAAACTGAGTTTGAAGGGCTTTCAGGGAAAATTAAAAATTATGAGATTTAAATAAAGAAATAAATAATTGTACAAAACACATTTATAGACAATTCTGTGATATGTCTATTCTTGCGTTCAGGCTATAACTATTCAAGGAATAAAAGTTTTCACAGTATGGAAAATACTGTCTCATAAGTCTATCACAGACAACTTTATGGTGATTCTGAGAACGATCTATTTAAGCTCCCCACTCTGTGCATAGAAAAACATTGAAACTGCCTGAAGCACAGTTTGCTGCATTCCAGTCAAACTGTTGTTCTCACTTCAATTTAATCACCTTCACAGGCACACTTACTGAGTGCTTCTATTCATAAATTGCATTTTAATAACCCACCTAATTGCCTCCTTCTCCCCCAGCAAATAAGCTTTTAAGAAGACAGCGTCTTTGGCATCCTCTGCTACTTGCAAAATTCAGCTGAGTTCTGTAGATGTTTCTATCTATTGCTTCCTGCAAAAGGTGGCTGAAAGAGGGAAAGAGAAAAATTGAGTAAGGCCTGAGGAGCCTGAGAAGCATAATTGCAACCGAAGCAAGGCACAAAACTCTATCAGCTTCACTTTAACCACTTCTTAAAGTGTGACAAAACTTGCCTATAGAATAAATATTTGATTAAAATATATTCGTTACAATTCAAAAAGAGTATCAAAGGCTGGATTAAAAAATGAAAGCTAAGCAAATCCTCTCAGAAATTCTGTAGGATTCATTTCTGTACTGGGTCTACACATTTCTATAATGTGTATAATCTAGATTTCTATACAGTCTGTCCACAACAGATCTTAGTCATTTGTTGTATTAGAAATAGCTGGGGGGAGGGGGACGAATGTGTTCCGAATTTCAGAAAAGTCACCATTGCATCAGGTTTTGGATAGAAAGTCATTGCTTATGAAAGTTGCTATCCAAAAAAAATGGCCCCAAACCCCATACACTGTGTAGAGATCCAAGCTCCAACACTTGGAATGCCGCTCAGGCCCATCCATCAATTCCAGCAACTAGAGCTTTCATCTTTCACAGGAAGCTGCACTGCTGTTGGCAGAGGGTACCTGTGCAACAGTTATATAAAAACTGCTCATCAGCAAACTGGGAAGAAGCCTCTAATATTACTAAGCACAGAATATCAGTTTGCAGAACTATAAGGATAGTGGTGTAGAAAATCTTTTGGTTTAAATGCAAATTAGTTCCTATTCCTGGTGCTTAGTGTGAGCTACTGAAAACAATTGCTGCTGTTCACCAAAAAGCACAACAAAGGTGTAGCAGGTGAGTGTTTACATCCTGATACAGATCATTTTGTACTTTTATCCTCTCCAAGCCTAGATGGTGTATGAAGAAACAAAATAAGGTTTTAGTACTCAAGAGCTGTACTGCACTGCTGTTTTCATTGTTCTCTGGGAATCAGCCCTTGGATGCAGCTGGGAGCCTCCACAGCTTCCTCCTCTGCACCCCCCAAGTGAGCACCTACACAGCTCTGACAAGTTTGCTACCCCTGACCCAAGGACATGATGCCACAACAAACCTGAAAGAAAAAAGGACAACAAAAATGTTTATGCTCTCAGATTTGCCTGTTCTGTGCAACATGAAAATGCTCAACACCATATTCTAAGAGAAACATATTGGCTCTAATATTATGTGTGATTATAAATATTTCCTAATAACTTTTAGAGAGCTATATCTAGCATTTACACTATGTATGCATCATGTAAGCTTTATTATGATTAAGCTAGAGAACAGGTTCCAAAAGCATACTGCAAAAGCGATCCTTGCTGGCAGACGTGTTTCTATACATGCACAATTTGCCCTTCTCCTCACTAGTATCAGTATATTATACAGACAAAACCCTTTTAGCATACATTCATCAGTAAAAACCCAAGAAGAACAAATCAGTATGCCAAAATAGGATTTACAAAACCTAGGTGATGAAGCTTGTTTTCCAAGAGCTCACAAAAACAGAATGATTTATAACATTTTTCATTCTGATGCCAGAGTCGATTTTCTTCTTCTCTGCAAAAATCCAGTGTACTGAAGATCCCAAAATTATCCAAGTCCATATTGTATGCAGTGAAAAATACCACACCTGCGAAGGGTTCCTCATGGGCATGGTGAAGTCAGTTTCAGTTTCTTGGAGCATGTTTTGAAGTTAATTCAGTGAGCTCATAATACATTTTTGTTTCACTTTCACCAAGTCATAGAATCCTAGACTCAAAACTGCCCGAGGTGAGAGGACTGATCTAAAGGTTGTACTTAACAGGGAAGAAGAAAGAATAAGAAAAAAAAAAATCTGTATTCTCTAGGGTATGTTGATTTTCGTGAAGAAAGCTTTCAATACATCATGCCAAAGCCTACAAAATGGCTTGACATTGATAAAATGACACCTTAAATAATATTCTGCGCAATGCCTAGTTCTTTAGTGGTAGGTTGACTACTTCTAAGATTTACTCTGATATATGGGGGAGAATAATTGCCCATTTACAATTCACAGCCTCAGAAATTCTGTTACTTGGTTTAGGTCTGTCCTCTTTTTTAAGTTTATCCAGAAAGAAAAATTGCTCAGAAAAGCATTAAAATATGTTTATAACAAGACAACATAAAATGGTATCTCTGACCAGTAACATTAAAATCATTTGGCAGACTCTTTGCAGAAGAAAGCGCAGAAGACATGACTCCAAAACAACTTTTAGAAGCAATATCTCAACACTGTTTTTCACTCCAGCCATAACACATGTACAGAGAACTCAAGTGACATCAATGAATCCAATATAGCAGTCAATGCAATCGTCTTGTTTGCACAAATTCAGAAGACGTGTTTCATGTGCTTGATTCCATACGTTTTGAAGAAAACTATGATGATCAGTGCCCAGAGTCCTAAAATAAATCCTCCAGGAGGATGCCAATCCTTTTGTTTTGGTTTCTGAAAAAAGAAAAAACAAACAAAAAGAGAAAAACAAAGAATTAATACTCAGTTTTCACATCAAACATTCATCATGTTGATCGACTGCAAATAAAAAATGCCCTTATAGTAGAGAAAATACCAGTAAGCTGTATTTCTTCCTGAAGCAGAGGCATCTTTCTTCTTGATGTGCTGGCAAAGCTGGGCGGGAGGTGAGCTGCCACTCAAGGAGGAAGGTTAACTACCACAAAAAGACAACCAGAACTATGCCTGAGACACCACTTTGACAGAGGTGTTTGATCAGTATTGTGGGGCATGTTCAAACTTACTTGTTTGGACTGAGTTTCTTGTATCTGACCTCATGTTAATACAAGAAAAAAATGTCGTATGAAAAACAGTTCCAACACATGAAAATGTGACAGAGAAAAGAGAGTGCTGTTATTTCAATACTTAGAATGTTTTTTACTGCTCCTTTTGTACTCAGAATTATATGAAAAACCAGATATCTAACCACATGAGAAGCTAAGATTCGTTACTGCCGGAATATAATAAAACAAAACAGGATTGTTTTTAATGTCAATCACATTTCCCAGGGGCCTCATTGAGACTGCCTTTTCTTAACACAGAAATATATTCTTCAGTCCAAATACCTGTCCCTTCACCAATTTTTTCATCTTCAGTAAAAAGCAATACACTGCAATTTGTTAGGGCCTTTCTATATCACACTTAGCAGTGAGACAAGATAAAACTTGCCTGTTCTCTTCCTCCTCTTTAAAGAAATTCTCAGATACTCCACATCCAGTGAGAAATGCCTTGCAGAAGGTAAGAGCTGCTATGTGTCCCAGGATCTGTCCCTGGGCCTAAGAATAAGGTGCAGCTACATGAATGCAGAATTTTAGTTAAGAACATCACGACAAAACTATCAGAATTACCATATTCAGAAACAGAACTCAGCCCCTCATGCCTGTGCCTCCTCTTGCCCTCAGCAGGTATGTTTTACAGATCTCCTAGGCAGACAGAGGTGATTTACTATTACAATAATAAATACTGAGGTGATGGCTGAGCTTTTTATTCCTGCCTTGCTGAAAGATTTGCACTATTTTGTCCTTGTATAGAATGAGACACAAGGGGCACAGGGACTATTCTGGGTTTGTTGCACTTGAGCCAATTTTAAAATTCCCTTTCTGCCTGTGAAATAACTATTACAAAAGATAGTACCATTTCAATTCCTGCATGAATCTGTGTATGGGAGCTTGTTGTTCTCCACTAAATGTAGCAGGTGGCTGGTGAACTTCAATGCAATAAGGAACAGTTTGCAGCGTCTGTTCTTTCAGAACAGCTTCCCTATCAACAAGAAAACAATGTTTGTTGATTGCTCTGCTCTTATTTTCTAAGCTACAAAGGTTTAGCTTTAGGATTTTCCCTACAAGTATTATGTTTGTAATTAAAAAGTATAACAAACAGCCACGTCACCCAAGACACCTGAAGAACCTGGCAGTCTGAAATATCAATGATTTTCCTCTGATATAGGAATCACAGAACCAGCATTACAATTTACATCAACAACAGCAAAACCAAAGACACAGCAGAGATGGTGTGTGTATACACAAGCCCCACAATCTCCTAAGCAGCGCTCATCATCATCACTCATCATCAGCATACGTGCTGCTGGTAATCTACCACCTTGCTGATACTCACAACCACACATCTCCACATCAGCAGAGAAAACTAACTCTGCATGTTCAAGAAGGCTGCCAGCACGTCTCGCTTCTGAAAGTAACAGAACACGACACTTTTCCCCACAAAAGAACTTTCTTGTTTAAATCCTCCTAATTAACCCATATCCTTCTTGCAGTGCCTGTTTCATCCATCTCTTTGTACTATCAATCTTTCCTTTCTTGGATCTCACACAAATACCTTACCACAAAGTGGCACCTGACCCTTCTAGACAAATGACTTCAATTTGCAGACAGTGACACTAAAAGCCTCTCTCTCCTATTCTGTCTAGAGCATGTAATTTAATTTCTTTAAAGAATTTATATGAATAAATATTTATAAGATGATCTATGAGTATGGTTTTACATTTTGTCATGCCATATATTGAAACATCCATGGAATTCCACAAGGAAACAGAGGCCAGTGCAGTGGTGGCTCCGCAGTGGGAAATCAAGGACATGCATACAGTCAGTTTAAAGCCATGAGATGCAATGTTAAAATGGAAAGACCTAAAAAGCATGAAGGAATGACAAAAAAAAAACACACGAGGCTACACAACAGCCTTTAAGATTACTTAGTCATTTTAAAAATAAATTATCTTCATCGGAAAGATTTACAGACCCAGAACTGAAATCTACACACATACTGAACCACAGTAAAAAGGCAAAGAGATGTAATTCTATTGTACATCTCTAAGTCAATAGTGAGGTTAACTGAGCACAAAATTATACTGAAATATGCCAGGATTTTCCACTAGGGGCATACAGACATCAAAATCTTCTGAATAACTAAAATGGGATTATACAGATTGATATCTAAGCCTACAAAGTATAAGAACTGAAATAGGTAATTTTCTTTACATTAACTTGATCATAGATTCCCAAGTTCATCACTGAATTAAAAATTGAGTCAGTTGTCAAACTGACAAGTTCATCCTTCCAAAATCATGACAAATGTAACACAGAAAATGTCAATAACACATCTTTGTCCAGCTGGGCACTTCAGCAAGCAGGAAACAGCACTGAAGCTCCTTTACAAAAAGCTGCATTTCGCTCCTGTGAATCAAATTCATCTCTGTGTAAAATGGAGTTGCTGCTTCCATCAATTATGTCAGCAAGTTGTGCTTGTAACACAGGCTGGCAAAGAGCTTTCAGCCAGAACTGCTGTAAAGGCAGACCCAACAGTTCTTTCCTCTTGGCACAGCTGTGTCACTACCAAAAGCACTGCCTGCGTACTTCTGTCAGCGAGGAGGCAGGCACTGCTCCCAGCCGTCACAGCAATGCCAGCACTGTTGCACGATGAAGTCAGAGGCCAAGGCATGATGCCCTTCTATGAACATACCTAAGCCTGAACTGCATTGCTGCAGAAAGCGCTTTGACTGTTTTGTGCAGACAGACAGGGAAGAGTCACAGAGATTTCTCCCAGTGGGAAAAACTCTTAAAGCAAGACAGAATCACTTTAAGAGCAAATGAGTAAATTTCCTTTTTAGATCCACATACCAGAAAAATGGTTTAGAAAAAAACTGTTTCTTTCTATGCTTATAGAAGTTCTACGGCCATAAACAGTCCCCAGACAAGCTGTTCCTTTGCACCAAGTTTAGGATTGATCAGAAAGCACTAGTGAATATAAAGCTTTTCCCAGATTCCTAAAAAAATCCCCAAGTAATTCAGTATTTATCCTATGAATATTCCCTAGTTCAGAGTCTTATTCCAGCAAATTTCTGCAAAAGGCAATTTTTGAAAGTTGGGCATTTTCTCACTTGAGAGGAAATGCTAAAGGGATAAAAAATGCGAAGTGTTGCAGCATTTTCCTTTGCAATTAATTATGTATCTTATTATGCCTAAACTGATGTGAGAATGTGTTCTATTAAAAGACTACAGATTGGTTGCAGAACTTACAAATGATGCATAACTTCTCGTATTTGGGACTGAGTTGAAGGAGCAGAAGCAATAGCTCTGTTAGCTCGAGTTACTCTGAATTTCATTGCTGTGGCTCCCACCTCAGAACTCAGTATATACCAAGTGCTGCTTTTGTAACTGACATAATAGCTTGGGTTTGCAATATACACAATATAACGCCAACACCCTCTTTATCCCTCCAATAATAGCAGGTACACACTGGTGAAACGCACATGTAACACAGTACAGTGTGTCAAAATGAACAAATACATTTAGCAGCTTAAGGGCTAGTCGTTATCGAATTGCTGGAGATTCCAAATTAAAAAGATAGGTAGCTAAGCAACAGCAAGCTTCCTCCTGTGAACAGTTTTCTGTCGTATGCTCTCTAGTTCTGGTAGACTCATTATCCTGTGGAACTTAAGAACAGTTAACAGAGAGTTGTTCCACGTACTGTAATTAAGGAGAGGATAAAACAGTGTATTTTCAAACTGGATGGGTCTGGAGGGACCCAAATGGAAAGTATCCAAGACTTTCAGTGAAGGTGTTTCATAAAACATGCAATACTTATTACTCCAATTAAAATTTTGAGCTTTATGCAAAAAAATAATGAAAAAGCATTAAAGCTGAATTAGATTAAGGTAATTAGATTAAAAGTGGTTTAATTTTAAAATGCTACATCACAAAAAAAAATATTTAAAATATCATGTATTAACATATTTCACATGGAAAACATTATGTTAAGTATGATTATAATCCATACCCTATAGTCCTCTTCCAACAGAACACCCTTTGCATAAGTGTCCACAATCAGGACAAAGATAAAGGTACAGAAAGCTTCGGGTTAAACTCATAATCCACATTTGGATGGCAGCAGTAGAGAAAGCAGTGCATACAGTCTGGAATGTAGTAATTCCCAAATGGAAAAGGGATACGCAAATTCTGGTCTCCTCCAGCACCTTATTCTAAACCAGGCTTTAAGAAAGTGAGCAAAACCTTAAAACTGACTGTGCACATCATCCTTGTTACAGGAAATATCCTCCTCAACCTGAAGCAGATGGTGTGTGTTTGCACCACGAGTGCAAAATATCATGCAACTGCATACGATAACAACTACACCACTACAAATGCTGTGTTCCAACAAGCCCATTAAAGTGGCAGCTATTGTATTTCAAATTCTTAAATTCAAATGCTTAATTGTCTCTGCAGTTTCAGTGCAGAGTGCCCTAGACCCAGCTATGGCCTTCTTACTGCAGCACATGTGGTTTAAGATGTCACCCAGATGATGTCTGGGGCTGCCTGGCAGAGAGAAGCAGCTATGGCACAAGGAGAATTCTGTGCACACCCCTCTCTGGGGTTCGTCACCTCTACTAGTCTTGGGGATCAGGAAGCACTTGAAGGGAAGTGATACACACTTGTCTGTGTGGTGCTCAGCATCGTTATTAGATCATTGGGGTGAATTTTATGTATTCTGGGGTGTAAATTTCCAAGTTTTCTTTTTGGTCATTCTCCATTTAAATGAACATTTCTATTTCTTCCAGTACAATACTAAAGGTTTTCCTTCTTGCATCTCAAGGCACCCAGTTTTATGTCAGGGTCTGTGTTAAACACCAGTACTGAAATCTGAAAAAAGAAAGATCCACATTTCAAAACAAGTCTTTGAAACCCAAGGCCAACCTCAGATGCAAAACCGAAACAACCCACCTGCTTCTCATCTCAGAGAAAAAACAACCCACTGATCTCAAGCTGAACTACAAGGAAACCCCTTGGAAAAGCCAAATCCTGCTATGCAGTGCATCGTGCCAATAGCACACCATGTATTTCCTTGAGGCACTCCATAATAATTCAGGTTTACTTGCAATTTAAAATTTCAAACTGGGTAATCCTCTCAATTCTTATGACAAAGCACACAATGTTTTATTTCAGACTGAATCTGTATATATCACAAGCAAATCACAGCACAAAGTATGTCCTCAAAGCTTTTAGTGGAAGTATGCACTTCTAATTTGTCAGGTGCAGTTTGGATTTGGGGTCCTTGCAGGGGGTGGGGGAATCAAATAACTCCAGCCATCTAGTAACAGTTTAATCCTCTTTTGTGCCCACAGTAAGATCAAAGTTGTAAGTGAAATCCAACATAAACGGTGCCTGTTAATCTGCAAAACAATTTAAAGGAGTTTTGTCTAATCTCCCAGTTTGCATTTATTAACCACAGTTCCATGATTATGGATATCATCAATATTAATACAGTAACGAAGAAAGTTCACTCATCAACAACAAAAAACCTCAAGAAGAACACAGGAAAGAAAAGCAGTTCAATGAAGTTAATGTATCAATGGCAACAACTGCATTTTAAATATTTACTTTGAAAATTGTATCATCACTATAATATAAACCACAACATCGTTATGACAGCTTTAGTTTTTCATTTCCTTCTAAAATATGTAATCTATAACGGCTTTTTAGAAATGTACTTCTACTTATTATTCTCTACTTTCAGTGTTATCTCTCAGCATTTCATAGCACTTTAAAGTGCTTTCAGTGGTTTAACAATTATTCATTAATCTTCCAACCTGTGACACATTACATAATATACTTCCCCTAATCAAAGGGAGCTTTTCAGCACCTGGGACCCAGTGCAGTTTAATTCCCAGACCAGCCAGTGCTCAGATGACTGATGCCTGCCTGGCAGACACAACAGGGGTTGTACTATGGGGGCTCCAAACCAAGGTGTGTGATCTGCTACATCCAAAGCTAGCAAACACATCTCTGTATTGGCAGGAGCAACCACTCAAATCTTTGACATACCAGCCCAGCAAAGGTCTTACCTCTGCTTGGGTACAAGGGTGAGCTCCTGCCTGCTCAGCTGCCAGGGAGTTACATTATTGAACTCATGTATGCTTTAGCTGGAGATGAAAAACTAACAATTTAAAGTTGTATTTAAAAAAAAAAACACAACACAACTACATCTATTTAAGGTATACTGAGCTTAATTTTTTTTTATATTTAATCAAATTCATACTTTATATGAAGCCACAATCATGATTTTTTACAAAAGGGCATCTAAATCCACAGCAAATATATGAATTGCATTTGCAAACACAAAGCTTCATGCCAGCTGAAGCATGCAAAAATAGAAGATGAGCAGCTTAATTAAACAGACTCAGTATTCAAAACTTGGCCACTGCTACTTTGAGAAGAATCCTTTTTTAATATGTTTATATTTAATTAAGAAAGAGGTGGATTATTAAAAGCAAGACTAAAGGCATTCAGTGCACAATGCTATGCCACAAACAGAATTATAAAGCTCCTGAGGTCCTTAATTGGAGGGGGTCAGAAAACAACAAAAATGCACACTAGTGAGGCAGAGCTCAGTGGAGAGTACCTCCCAAAATGATCAGATATGAAAACAACTCACTCGCTGCTACTGAAACTTTGGGTTAAGCAGAAAGAAACAGCAGGTGAAAAGGGTAGTTAGAGACTGCTAGAGGGACAAAGGTATTTTGTATTCACAAAACTACAAGTGTGTAAATAAGGCCAAGCTATTCTCAGAGCACTGTTTTCCCAAGCAGCATGCACTGCTTACTTCCTCAGAGAAAAGATTACCCCAAAGTCTATAGTGCAGATCTTGGTCACAAAAATACAACGCCGTGCTGCCAGTGGGAGCGGGAGCAGAAGCAGAACCAATCTCTGAGCTCAGCAGAGCCAAGTCAGTACATGCATGCTTGGTCTCCTTCCTACCTGTTTCAGTCTGGGATGATTTTGCCAAGTTCCAGCCTCACTCAGCCCAGCCTTTCTAAGGGCAGAGCACTCCCACTTCTTCCTTGGAAATCTAACCCAGATCCAGATCTCTCTGGACCAGAAGTTGAGACTATTCAAATGCTATCAAATCAATGCACTCTGAGGCAGGTTTTTTTTCTTAATCTCATATATAATTAATTGCATACCTTAGAACTCCCATTATGAAGTATAATTTTGATCATTAAAATTCCAAGTTGTTTCTGTTTATATGGAGCAACCATGATGTTCATAAATTATTATGCTATTCCTTTCAAAGAAGTAGTGATGCTTCTAAACACACTTCTTTTTTCCAGATATCCCACGAGTACCTATTCATTTATTTCCAGGTGACAGGCTGTATTAACAACAGATGTTAGACAACATTAGAACTTATACTCAATATGGCATATTGAGTATAAGATCTAATCAAATATCTCAACAGCTACATTATAAGAAACTGGAATTCAAATAAATATGCTTTATTTATGTAGCTTTCACTGCTCATTTCTTAAAGCTCTACAATTCTAATTTTAAAAGTTCTCCTTTGCCCTGAGCTGTGTGCTACATGATATGTGTGTGCAGCAGAGCTCCACATATTCTAGCTCCAGCTTGCACAAGTCAAACCAGCATTACATTTAAGAAGCCGGCATGAAAAAATGGATGGAGCAAGGCTAAGGCAAAAGATGCATGCACATGTATATGAGCAAGATCAAATATGGCTGTGGCTTTTTTGCAAAACATTTTCATTTTTAGGGAGAAACCAATCTATTACAGCTGGTGATAGACTGGTTTGTTCCCTGTCACTACCCAGCTTTTAAAAGGCGATTTTTGCATTCAACAGTTTTGCATTCGTGTGCCAGACAAGTATTCTCATCCAAGTTTATGTTGTACAGACTTTCTATGTGAGCAGAAAAAAAGGGAAAAAGAACTATTCAGAAATATCAACCTAATACTTTCGGTTACTCTAGCTTCTATACAACCTCAAAATTTAATCATGAAATATAGACAAAGCAGTTGCACATAATTACACCTACAGCAGAAAGCCATTTCTGTTACAGTTGGTATGTCAAACAACAAAGAGTCTCAGAGAGCAGATCCCTTCCTGCAGAGAGCTTTTGTAGGCAGCTGCCATTAGGGAACAATGGCAGATTTATGGTATCATACATGCTCACTGTTCCCACATGACATTCACCTGACACTAGGCTCATCAGTCAAATGGGGCTCAAAGACATCTTTCTGGAAGGATGAATGAGCACAGCTAATACACACCCTTCCAGACTTCTTCCCGAAAGGTTAAAGTCTTTTAAAAAAGATAAAACCACAGATGGTCTTATCTAGTGGCACCATTCCTGCCAAGCAGCCTAACTAAACACAGGTTACTCACCTACTGACATAATGTGTCACTCAGTCCCCTCTAAGTACTACTCATCATTCATCAACTATATATATGTAGATGGTCTCCTGTGTTAAGCACTCACTCCTGAAAATACACGATCTCACTATATCAGAGCCCCACCACTGGAGCCAGGCTTCTCCAGGGACACCAGAGAAGAGACCGCTGTCAATGTGCGTGGCCTCTCAGGCCAGGGGAAAGCTGAAGGCTGGCTAAGGCAGAGTGCCACACACCAAGCAAGAAAGCCAGTCACTACAGAAGTAATCACCTGCACAAAGCTAAATTACAACCTCATGCAAAGAATTTGGGCAGGAACAATGATGCAGGATGCTGTCTTGTCTGTCCAACAGTATGAACACAACTGCTCCATTACTGGAGTCTTTATTCATTTGCCCCTTTCATTCATTCTTCAAATGGAAATAATTTCATCAAATTTCAACCCTCTGAATTATTTAGGAAAACAATTCTAGACAGAGCACTAGAGAGCAGCCTGCCAATATCTCTGTCTCTGGCCATTCATCAGTCCTGTCAAGAGCTTGTGGGTTACACTGCTGTGTTCCTCACAGCATGCTATTGAAGAGTAAACAAAATATAATTAACTTAACACAAAAAATCACCAATGACACCTCGCTAAGTTTACACAGTTAAGTGGGATGAGTAAATATATTTGGAGCTAACAGTCCCAGCACCTGAGGAAAAGTGTTCAGAAAGGTATCTGTCATCACAGAACTGCAAAATATGTCAAGCTAAGATTGATAACATTTATATTTTTTCCTTATAAATGTGAGCTTATTGGTAACAGCTACTTTTTATGCTGCATAAGCTCAGAATAAATACAGTAGATAAAAGAAAAAACCTAGCAAAATTGTTACTGCTAATTTTACTACTCAATGAAATACCATTTAAGTAAACACTGTCTATCAGAGAAGCTTTCATGTGCAAACAATAAAAAGTAATGATTAATAAAAACTGTAATGTGAAAAATGAAAACGTTACAGAACACTGAACTGACACCAGAAAACAATTAAATCTTGCATTGCGGACAATCTATAACATACTCCAGTAATCTGCTTTCTAAAGAAAGGCCCTGATCCTGCATGTATTTAGTGACAGGTAACACAAATTAAGTAAGAACTTAGTCTTACATTTAAATTACATATGTGCTTACACACACACTAGTGTTGTTTCTATGCCAGTGCAATCAGTATTAAGCTGTAAAACAAGGAATGAAGACTAAAAATACTTTGCCCTTTGCCTAAGGCTCTAACAAATCCCCTTCTTTCCTTCTACTTTGCCTAGACTTCTGAGATGCACTTGGCTTTCTTATTCCTGGCACTATTATTCCAGGGCCACAAACACAAAACACCAGAAACCTGTAAAATGGAGAACTAATTTAACAGCTAGAACAGACGCTGACCCTCCTATCCAGGCTGCGTCTCACAAAAACTGCACAGCCATACTGTACTTCTATCTGGATGGTTCTAAGGAAGAGCTCAGGAAGAACCAGACTCCTCTTAAGCTACACGTGTTAAGAGAAACTGACCTTGTCAAAACCCATTCAGCAGTCTCAGGAAAAGCGATAAAGCACAACATGCCTCATCCCTCTGATACAGTAGATCTCTGTCTTTTTGGCAGTTTGTACTGCAGACAAAGCCAGAAAAATCCTGAACAAGTTAGGCACAATTTGGAGATGCCAAAGGCAGTTCATAGCCAAAACAGACTTCTGCAGAAAAATTAGCTGAAAGCTAGGTAGGATACCCTTTCTCTGCATATAAACAGTGACCAATGTTACCACTAACCAACGACCACTTACTACTGCTTACTTTCACGTTTGCCAGTAAGTGTCATCCCAAATGCAAAGCTTGTTCCAACAAAGATTCCTCCTATGGAACAGCAAAACTGATCACCAAAACAAAAGCAACTGTGAAAGATTATTTCTTCTGTTAAATGCTATATTTACTAAAAGAAAAAGTGATTTAATTTACCATTGAAAGGCTTTGCTAAATCAGTTTTTCTCTAATTACAGAAGTCCTAAAATTCATTTTAGGTCAAGCATGAATTTTATGTTACTACCCTACCACATTACAGGCTGTTATGATACAGACAAGATTTGTTATTTTTTTAAACAAATGTAGCACCAGCGATTAATTCTATGATATTTTCACCTTTTAATTTACATTAAAAGACAATGAATAAAGTTATTAAGAAAAATTTTTTTAATGTAGATTTTTACTGGTACTATTTACTGTTATAATAATGAATATGATAGTCTCCACAACCCCAAAATTCTACTGCTAGGAATTAAGCTTTCTCACCAAGGTTTTGTATCTTACTTGTCTATAAGTAATATTGATATTTGGTACTTGGCTATAATTAAGAACAGGAGAACCATTCTTAGAATACTATTTCAATCCATTAGGCAAATTTTCTCACTATGATATGAAAATTTTCGTCTACTTAATTAGCACACCTATTCCTTCCAAGCCTAAGTGCACCTAAGCTATGTTTCATGATGGCCCAAGGTAAAAAAAAAAAGAAACCACAACACATCAATTATGCCTCTGCTCAATTGTACAACTATTTTAAAATGTGTGAACAGTTAAGACAAAATTGAAAAATTACCATAATAGGCTTTGACACTTCCCTGCTTAAGCAAAAATTAATTCTAACTCCCTGTTTTATGCAAAGCCTTTATAATTTCTCTAATCTCAAGTTCCCATGAGAGAGAACACAATACTTTCAAGTACAAGAGTGTGAGGCTTGGCATCTTCTCTTTTTAGTTACACAGTTTATTTGATCGAAGTCTAAACTGCTAAGCCTCCCTTTGTGCTTAATATAAGCCATCCTCAGTGGAAATACAAGTTAATTTAAGTAAAATGAAGTTTTTAGGAAGAATGCATTCTCTTGCACAGAAAGCTTCACTAAAGCAAAGCTTTTTTTTTACATGGAGCATCTGTTTCCTGAATTGCTCTGGAACCTGTAATAAACTGAAAAGCAGCAAAATTTTTAAAAGGTGCTTTTACATGTGAAACATCATAAACATAAAACCAGTGTAATGGAGTAACTTATTTATCATTTTACGGCGTGTCTTCCAGTTTCATCTCACATCGTGCATGAAGACACTCTACCAATGTAATGAATTAGCGTGTTTTAAGTGCAAGACATTAAGCATCTTCTGTTTTATTGATGGTGACTATTATTAAAACCTACTGCTTATGTTACAACAGTAAATCAGCTATATAGCTGGTATACGCTTCCATACACTGCAAGGTGTGTGGATCACATACTAAATTCACAGAGTTATTTCATGCATTTCTTTGCCCTGAACCACAGCTGAAGTATCTGTACATCAGATACAGCAGCACATGGTGTATTAGGATGCCTACAAACATATTAAGGTCACAAAAAGCTTGGGCATATATTTAGTCTATTCCCATGTGAAGCAGAGGTATATTATTTGCATACCATTATGCACTGAAAAACCTATTCAGTTATCCCCACTGGAAGCAACTCACCACAGTGACCTAAATAGTATTCACTTTTCCTATATTTGAAGGAACAGCAAATAAATTGGACCCAGTGCAGATAAATCCAAAAAGACTCAGAACATGTAAGAATCCAGGCTTATAAATGACAAATGCAAATGAATGTAGAGTAGGGTATCACAAAAAAGTCCCATGGAAGCAAAGAATGATGAAAAAAGTGAATTATATGCTTAATAGAGGACTACTAAGTTGAGGATGAAATGGCTGGAGAGATAATTTTAGCAAAAAAGATATGACATTAGCAAGCTTATTATGATCACAAAGGAGAGCAAAGAGTCTCAAATCACAGAACTCACTTAAAAATAACCTCCTTACATTTGCAGTGACAGCAGCAGTTCTAATATCAGCTGCCCAAAACAAAGCAAGATCGCTATTGATACTTTTATCTATAGCACTGTGTAGCAATTCATGTGACATTAGCAACTGAGACCCATGGGACACATACATATTGCTTCTTCAGTAACAGCTGTAATATTGTGCATACTTTCTGTTATCATGTACATCTATTAACATGCTGTAATTGTTCTCCTCATTTATATTCCCTCCATAATTACAATGTTTTGATTAAACATCTACCAGCTTCTACTCACTCCCTTAATTCTAGTTAACCTTCCTAATTCCAATATAGCCACAAAGAACGGAGAACATAAATAAGGTATCTACGTACTTTGTGTAGAAAGTCAGAAGAGACTAACATAATGGTCCTTTACGGCCTTAGTCCACAGATCAGAATCTCTCACTGTTAACCTTCTTTTGCTTTTTGTCAACATGCTATGTGAAGTTTACTTTAAGCTGTAAGCATTTTTGAATGTCTCTTTCTATAAAGCTCAAACATAGCTACATCACAATAGAAACAACAACCACAGTTTTAAAATCACAGTTGTGACCAGGTTGAAAAGCCCAACAAAAAGGGATCATGGTGCAATCAGTCCAAAGCCATAACAAAGAAAGATCAATAATGCATATGAAAAAGTTTGTGCATACAGGATCTTCAAACACATGGCTGGTTCGGATGAAAAAAAGCACAGATCATTTTTATACATACAATAATTTTTAGAGGTCATGGTCATACAGTTACTACCAACCCTCCAAATGCAGATATTTGAAGTTCAAATGAGTAAACCACAAAGATCTACAGCACTCCATAAAGCCTGACGTATTACATACAGTCCCTTCCTGAACCTCTTCCTTCATTTTACATCTTAGATAGTGCTTATTAAAAAGAAACACAGGAATTACCTCTTAAAGAAGCTGCAAATCCACCATGACACCTCTAACAATTATAGCTACTAATAAGCCAGGGTACCTTTTCACGTATGTTTTAATAGAACATCTGACAATTCTATGTGCTGGTAGGTATGAAACTGATGTCTCATAACCCATTAAACGGATGATGCTACATTCACATATAACAATTCACATTACCACTGTTCTAAAAGGCAAACCATGCACTCCCATGATAAGCAGAAAAGCCTTAAATTTACTTCAGTTTCAAGAGAGTAACAATTATTTTCACTCTCACCTGCTCATGAGAAATATAAACAAAAATTTTCAGGGGATATACATACACTTTATCAATTTGGGCTGATACCTATTGTATCTGGCTTTGGAAATGCTGTCTTCACATCCCTAGCCAGGCTTTTTTAAGCAGTAGTTTTCAGCTCACTGTTGCTTAATGAGCACAGGAATCTAACAGGGAGAGTGTGGCCACTGGAGGGGCAGGCTCTAGTTAAACTACTCCTAGCTGCCAGTCAAACTGATATCCCATCCGGTGCCAAAGACAGCTGTAGATACAACGCCAGTTTTTAAATGTAAGGGTTTTCATGGGTCAGCAAAAGAGAATGGAGACATGACCTCAGAAATCTGAACAGTTCAGTGCAATACTTCTTTGTCCAAACTGCAGGAAAAAGTGTAGCTGAAAATGGTCATTTTGAAAACACTGCATCAGTTGCATTTGCTTCTGCTACTACCTCTCCCTGAAGAGGTGACTGTTTTTGAGGAAGAACATGGTCTAGGGGTTACCACCACCTTGCTGGATGCCACTTGTGTGAGGAAGCGATAAATTCACATTCCAAGAAATGACAGCAGAGACTGGACCCTACTGATGCCCAGACAAGCTGATAATGTAAATGCACATCAAACAGAACAGTCTGATAACTGCTTAACTAACTGCTCTTAACCAAGCTGTGTAATAGGAAAAAAGAGAAAAATCTTTTGTTGTTTTTAATATATACTTTAGTTTAATCTTTAAAAATGCAAATAAGGAGGCAAAGTTTTAATGCATAAGCAGGGAAGAAAGGATGGACCATGCATGCAACATTTCTGCCAAGAAAAAGCTACTATTCTCCAATGTTTCTGGACAGCTGGCTTACAGAAAATGTTCAGTGTGGTATTTCTGGTAGGAAATGCTTAGAAACAAGAACCCTACAACTGACTGTTCAGGTTCCTCATGGATGAAACCTTTCAATGCATTTCTTTATTCATTGCATTGTATTCAGCTATAATTGGAAGAATTTAATACTACGTTCAGTTCCCCTGTAATGCTTGGTCAGCAACAAAAAACACTTATGCTTCTTTTCTGCCTCTGCCAAGCAGTGTTGTGTGCAGACAAAAGAAGAGCTTGCCAGGTATGAATATTTTGGTAGTCTACCCTTACAGAAATTAAGTTCTTCATAATTACTGCTAAATTTGTAAGATTTGAGAGGACGCATCTGAAAGAAAACTAATTCCAAGATACGTATCTTTATTGTGTCTTGAAGTCTAATCTAATATTTGAATTTAACAAAGAGATAAAGAAGCAGAACTTTCCCTGTGTTTGAGAAGCAGTAAAATAATGATCCCAGGTAGAAAGTGATCACCCACAACAGTCATTTAATAGGAAGATGGAAGAAAAGAGACTGCTTTACTAGGCCTCTGCTTCCAGAAGGTTTCCCTCATGCTCAGATGAAAAACATAACAAAACAAAAGCAGCTGTGCCTTGTCTGTAAAAACAAATCATCAGTAATTTATGCTAACTCCACATCATTGTATTCTGTGATTGGAAAGAACTGATGAGAAAAACAGCAGCAAATTAAAAAAAAATGCTGTTTAAATCTTTTACAAAAATGCTGCCCTCAGAAATATGCACTATTTCAGGAATGTTAAGACTTTGCTCATGAGGCTTCATTAGGCTAACGTGCTACTTAATTTCTGAATAAGTGTCATGGTTTGAGCATGTTTTGAGGGTGTTTTTGTTCAAGGCTTTTTTTCCAGCCAGGTGGAGGAGGGGAGGCCGGGAGGAAGCAGAGACAGGACACCTGACCCAGGCCAGCCAATATCATAGCACGTGATGCCCAGGATGCATACTGGGAAAGAGAGGGCTGGAGGGGTGGAGCTCTGGAGGAAAATGGAGGAGGGAGCACACGGTGCTTGGCCAGGCAGGGTGGAGTGAGTTATGGATCGGTGGCTGGTGGGGTGTTGTATTCTTTTCGCTTGTTATTGGCTGTATCATTATTATTGTGTTATGCCTTAGCCATTAAACCATTCTTATCTCAATCCGTGGGGGCTACATTCTTTGGATTTTCCTTCCTAACTCTCCGGGAGTTGGGGGACTTGGTTTAAACCATGACAATAAGAAAAAGAGAGAAACAACCTTTTGTTTGTCTGCACTACATATGAAGGTCCTGAATAGCATCACTGACTGGAGTAGTTCCTTGAATGTCTGAAAATATAGCTGAGAAAGGGCAGCTATGAGGCAATGGGCAAGGCATCAGTGCAATGCCTAAATTTTAAAGTTATGTTTTCAAGACTGTATGAGCATGTGATGGGTTAATTTTCATATTGAGCATCTCACAAAGATTGTAAGCCATGTAAAAATACTTTAATGTTTGTGAAAATATTTAAGTCTGAGACCAAAATTGTCATGCTACAGATAATCAAAAATACTTCAGAAAATCTATACAACAGTTTGTTCTATTTTCTTAATACTGTTTCAACAATTTCTGCCAAATGCTGCTTAAGAAAACCTCACTCAATTAAATCAGCATGAAAACGGAATAATATCAACAAATGCAATGAACTAACACCCTTCTACTATGCGAGAACAAGGCCTTGAGAATGAATAAAAACTGATCTTCAAAGCAAAAGGATTTTATTGGGGTAGGGACAAACCCAACACAGAAGCACAGAAATTACAGAAACAAAGACCTTGAAAGACTTAATACAACTTTACAGTCATCTTTGATGGCCATCAGCCTGGGCATTTATAATTCTGGAGATCCCCCTTCCACTTGCTTTCTTAAATCTTTTATTTAATTTCCCTTATTGTGGTCTGACTCAACACCCTCAAAGTGGAGTGGATGTGGCAACTCCTTAATGTCTCTGAGCCTAAATTCAGCAAAGCTAATGGTGCTCACACTAGTTGCTCAACTACCTTCTGGAAGAGAGAGACACATTCGTTCAGCAGGGTTAGACATCATTTCCCAGTAATCTCCCGAGATTACAGAAGGCATTTTCCAATGAGGCTTCGACAGACAGGCTACAGAAATGCACTGGTTAAAAACCTCTACAAATCCAACAAGCTTAAGACCTACCTCCAAAAGTAAACTCAATCTAATTTAATTAGAAATTACATCCAACACTCCCTCATGTATTCCCCTACATATGAAAATACTTAGGAACTCTCAATTTTTAAGTAACTGCAACTGCAAACCATGCCAAATTTAAGTAAATTCTGCAACTGCTACCACAAGCTGGAAGTCCATTTCCTGAAATACCAATCCTGTTTTAACAGCACGTAACTTTATCTGCTTAACATTTTACAATAGACTCAAGCATGCAAGTTGATCACGATCTCAATTTGTTGTTTCATTTTGTTTTCAATTATAACAACATCAGGAGATCTGGCATTTATCCACTGAAATGTGCCTTTCATCAATAAAACATTCTTCAATCAGTAAGACACCTGTAACAATTTAAGTCCTTTCAATATCCTAAACCCCAGTTAGGCAAAATATGTTAACACATAGTGACATTCAGAGCACGAGCACTGGCACTGAAGTTAGGTACTTCTATTAAAATACCCTGCTGAACTCGAGGGCCAGAAATGAATATCCTTTATGATAAATAAAAACAATCTTTTCCCCATTCTTTCAACTAAAGACAAATCCAGAATTAGTCTCTCCATCCTCCCCCCCTTTTTGGGAGGGAGTTGTGTTTTTTGAAACAGAAAACAGAAGTACATTTCTGTTCATTAGTATAACAGCTTTCAAAATACCAGAGATGAAGTACTGAAAAGAATGTTAGAAATCACGTGTAAAAACCCAAGGAAAACATGTAGACTTTTAATAGTGTTCAGGCAAATACATTTACAGCAAAATTTTGGATAGAATTAGCAGCCACACTGGCTAACAAATACAATTAAAATGTACTTTGGCATTATACTGATTCAGGATGCCTGTCTACCAATGTGAAATTTTAATGTATATTTGTTCTTATTTCTGTCTAGAGGTAAATAAAACACAGGTTTAACATGACAGAAATCTCAACGTGATACACAGCCAACAACAAGGCCCATACTTGAACACAGTGATTATTTATTTGGACAGAGCATCATAATTCCACAAATAGTATTCACTGCTTTTACTCATGTTGTTTTTTATTTCTTCTATTTTCTTTTTTCTTAAAGTAAAAAAATATTTGTTCTCATAAACTTAACATGGGCCTTGCACTCACCGCTCATCCCAATTGTCACAGGTCCCTCAGAAACAACACACTGTAACATATGTTGCGCTAATTCACCAGGACACCAGTGCAAAGTATACTTAGTGGATTACAGCTCCTAGAGGCTTGGAAAGAGCATGTACACCGTTCAAACCCAGGGCATGATGTCTGACTTCTTGACATGACAGCTAAACAATGAACATTTTATTCTACTTCTCTACATCGGGGTTGTTTGCAGTTCTTTTCAGTCTGTTCTGCTGCTCTGAGCAGACCGCAGATCTGTACTGCCAGTAAATCTGTTATAGTAAACAGGCAAGAGTATGTAAAAAACAGGCTTTTGCCTTTCCACAGTGCAATATTCTATTGCAGTGTAACACACAGTAGCCAAATGAACCCTCTGTGGTTATTACCCACCTAATGCAGTAAAAATATTACTATGACATTTCGTCTGGTCGGCCATCTTAAAGGTTAATTCTGTTTCCTATTTGAGATTTTCCTCTAGGTGAGCCAATACGTGCACTTTCTATTTACTGATTCCAAACAACCCTCAAACTGTTTCATTGCTCACTCTCACCGTTAAGAACATATTGACTGGCTGCCTGCTCTGCTGTTTAATTCATTTATGCTGAGAGTCAGGCATGAAAGCAGAATTTTAAATGTGACATTTGCAGGCTCTTGGGTCACTTGAAGCTCTGACAACACCAGGGAGTTCCTGACATACAAACTGGTCCTGATTTCCAATCTTCCATGTTCTGAACACATCAGAGTTTCTTCCCAGTGGTGCAGATTTCAGCCAGAAGTCTTTTAATCCCTTGTGTTTACATCTCACAGAAAAGACTTGTACACTTTAAAGTTTTAAAATAAAGCTTATGTTTCCTTTAAGGCAGAACCAGTACCGCCTGCAGTGTGCAACTCAAATGCTTAAAAACATCCATGACAAAGGCATTCAGAAAGCCCTACAATAATAATTAATACTTATAGGATATTGTAAGCAACTTTGATATTTGGTGGACTTTTATTTGTCCCTGTTGATCTTTAAGCATTCAAAACCAGCTCTGTCTGAAACTACAGCTTTATTGAACGTGGTCTATCTGCCTTATTGCTACCATGACCAACACCAAGTCACAGTTTTCAGGTTGGAAGTTTTCATTATCTCAAGGCAGTGAGAATGGACTTTTTGCCTCCCATGATGAACTTTCATTATCTTCCCCAACTTACAAGTCAATTTTTCAGAGTACACCTGATTACCTGAAAGATATCACACTGTCAAAGTACCATTAAGAAAATGGTCATCTGACCTTTTTTTTTTTTTGCTGTTGCTGGCTTTTTGGGGTTTTGTTGGGGTTTTTCTGACTGCAACAGAGTACACCTTTTTGTTTCCTTTAAAGCATCACCTAGAGAAGAGTTGCTAAATCTCAACACACTTGTTCTAAAGCGTATTGCAAATTTCACGTATGTCATTTGGCCATGAGTGTTTCTACAAAATAGGCAGAGTCCACTGTGGCTTATAGCAAAAAATGAGAAGACCTGTGAATGCAGACTGGGCTTCTAACCTACCAGCAAGGTGAATTGAGAATCACACCTTGAACTTTGAGAAAAAGGCAAGAACAGAGCATAGAATCTTCCGTACAGAAAAGACTTCCTTCTCCTCCTTGCCATAAACTGAGACAAAAAGATAAGCTATAATAAAAACTGTAGCCTTCTATTCGGTCTCAGCTCAGATGTCCACAGCACCCCTCATTTGTTTACCTAAGGATCTTTAAGGTCCTTTCCAGCCCTAACTATTCTATGTTTTTAAATAAAGTTAGAATAATGTTTTAAAACAGTTAGAAGGCACAATCTAGACAAAATCACAGTCTCCAGGCTTTTATTTTTTTATTTTTGCAAAACAAAACCAAAAAACCCTGTAGAAAGCAGAAAGGATAACACTGCTACAGTCATGACAATTATTCCACAATAACAACTCTATACTTTGGTGCTTTTTCAGGAATAGGAATATGATTTAGGTCAAGATGCAAATTCAGAGAAATTAATGGATTTTTTTTCCTATCAGTAGACAGCAATTTTAACAGCAACCTCTGAAGTGTTAACTGTGTCATACAGCAAACATCTTTTCATTGCCATGTTCAGAATAAGACTTTTACAATCTAACAGTTGTCAGCTGAGCAACAGTATGTTGTTTTTACATACTTACAGCATGAGGACATTGATTCTGTGTGACCTAGAAAAGCAGCTTAAGTATTACAGATGTTGTTTATTCTCAAAAAAAAATTGAAAAGAGAAAGACATACCTGGTGTATTATCTGAGCTACAGGAAGCTGTTCAGCATATTTTAATGGTTCTGTTGCCAACTCATCCTTTGGAAGCCTGGGCAGAAATGGAAGTTAACGTTGAAGTTAGTACACTACTTAGCAAGTTAAATTACTGAAATTTAAGAGTTTCAGGTACATTACTGTTAAAAATATAATACCTGGGATAATATTTTGCTTAAGATAAAGTGTATTTTAAGATCTTAATTTCTTACAAAGTTAAGTGAAAGAAAAAATTTTTAGTAAATAGAAATGTGTGTAACTGTGGAGTTTTTCCTGACTGACGCACATTAACCACAGATTTACCAGCAGAAACCTAAGAAAACTTATACATTTAGTTTTAGGTGAACAAAGTGCTGGTGAAAACTGGATTGAAACCCCACACTTAAACACCTTAAGTATTTACAGAGCAGATTCAGCACTGTTAACAATACAAAGCTCCTTCACTCAATCATGCCAACATAATTCAAATATGACCAACTCAAAAAGTAAGAGGCATTCTTCACCATTTCCCATGTTTGCTGCAAGTACACATCAGCATTCAGCTGTAACAGAAGTTCAACATCACAAACATCTGTGAATTTGCCAGCACAGTAGTATGTACTACCGGTTTCAAAAAAGCCAAAGAACCAGCGTGAACAAGAAGAGTAGAATACTTCACAAAGAAAAAGCATCATATCCCTTTAAACTCCGAATAAACTGTAGTTGCAACTAAAAATTCAGAATCCATAAGCAGTCTCTTAGAAGAATATTTAAATGATATTAAATTAATATGAAAGCATGTTTTAAACCCTTCAAGCATACTGCTTTCATCTACTGAAACTGCACAGCATGTGCTACATTTTCTAAGTATCATTTGAGGTTTTCATCAGCCATTCCTCAATGTTTCAGAAGAGTTCTGAATATAGGAATTTAAGTAATATGACAGGACATGAAGGACAGAAAAAAGATTCCTATGAAAACAAGGCCTTTCTCTAAAGCTGAAGAATTTCTTTCAGACAAAAACTGTGGCCAAGACATTATTTCCCAGGTTCAAATTACTACCTCATACCCATTCTAGTCTAAAAATAATACACATTTGCTGGGTTAATTCACCTGCAGGTTAGCTGCCAGGTATGAGACAGAAACTACAGGCTTAGTCAACACTGGGAGTCAACAGGCTGTGGTAAAAGAAAGGACAATAAATGCACATCTCTTCCATTTGTGAATTTCTGTCATGGTTTGCAATGCTGTTAAGCTCCAAATAAAAGCCTAAATACCCAGAAATTTGCAATGAACAGAGTATGAAAGTCTTACTGTATAAGAAATTTAAAAGAGGAGAAAGAAAGAAATACGGCAATAATTCAAAGATCATAGTGACAGCCCGTCTAGAACCACTTAATGTGCTTAAGAAAAATTAAGAAAGCAAGATCTGAACTACTGAAGCTGGTTTAGTGAAAGGAATTTTGGACTATTATAGCAATGATGAATTTGTACTTCCAGCATGAAATACACTGCTGAAGCCAGGACACCAACACAACTGTCAGAACTTAGCACGAGCTCAGCAACCACTGCAGTGTGCATAAGGAACCTTTCCACTTATTTCCTTTCTACTTTCTGCCATTTGCGGAGTACTGACTAGCAAATATACCACAGTCAGTGTGAATTTGAGATGACTTCTGTTCTACTGAGAACCTGACAGCTGACACAAGAACTTGATTTATGGATATCAGCTACATAAACCCGTTTCTTAGCCATAGTTGTACATATATAACCACTGTACATAGAACAACATATTCATGAATTATCTTCAACACTTATCTCTTACAGTCTTTACAGACCGGAAAGACTGGAAAACCTGCAAATCTGTAAAGATTGCAAATTTGGAAAAAAGAAACCAGTATCTCAAATCCCAAAATTAAATACTTGAAGCTTCAAGTAACAGCTAAAATTACTGTAAACTGAATGTTAGCAGGGAGAAAAAAAAAAAAAAAAAAGCTTGTCTGTTCTATCAAGGACTTTGTACATTTGGCAGTGTTTTCTGTCTAGACAGAGTCAGCATTCCCTTGCATATTCAAACACCCTCCTTGCCAAATGCAGGAAAAAAGACCTTTCTTCAAATGTCAAAGGATTAAAAAAAGTAGAGAAAATTACCAAGATAATTTTGAGCCTTAGGAAGCCTTACTAGAAAAATAGAGGGGAAAATAATATAAACATGTGTTTTTAAGTAATTAGATTTAAATTGAAATTAGGCTGATAGGAGCCTTTCAGCATCAAGAAAGACTTTTTTATTTTTCTGATTTACTTTCTGAAAAAACAAGTCAATTGAACTACACTATATTTTATATATACATTGTAAGATATAGATTACACAGGTGCACATTATAATATATACACATACACGTGTCTACATATATATACCCCCACAATAACATACATAAACACATGCACACAGGTAGTTTGGAAAAGTTCTCATCTATTCTCTCAAAATCTTTGTTTAAACGCCATGAAGTTCTTGTATATGTACTCAGTGACATACCAGCTGTCAAGTATACAAAACAGTTTTGATTCTTCTCCCCTGCAGATAAGCCTCCTCAAGCGGATGAGCATATATCTCAGCCTTCTATATGAAACTGCGTAAATTAAAGCATGGGAGCTCAAAGCTCTTGACAAAAAAAAAAAGCTTACCAAATTTTACCCAACTATATTCTCTGCCTGAAGCAAGTCATTACCTTGAGCTAGCAGCTTTGATAAAGCAGTGTATCAATAATCTTTCCAATTTTCCTATCAAATGATGATACCTGTAACACAAATTGAGAGGTCCCTTCCAGTCCTCAGTTTTCAAGTACTTATTATAGTCCATTTGGAAAATGCTTTGAAGTGCTTCAAAACGTCCAGCATGCTAAGTTCTATCTGTGTAACCACGTCAGTTAGTCATAGCATTCTCAGTACTCATTTTAGCAGATACAAGCAGTATAAACTCCTCTGAAGAGAATTATTATTATTAGGCTCCATAGATCCCATTTTCCTTTCTCAGAGCAAGCCCGTTTACTGGCCTAAATATTTGTGTAACAGGTATAAGGCAACTTCTTCTACATGTCTTTTTGCTTCTTTTATTTTGCCCATAAAACCTGTTGTACAGTCATTCCTTCTAATAAAGGTGAAAACTGGACAACACAACAAGAAATTGCTATCCTATAAGCAGCACAGAGTAAAACACTGCATATGAAAAGAAGCGACATCAATCCTGAAAGCTCTAAGCCACGAGTAAAGTCAAGATTTGTCCATTCCAAGGAAAGGCCAGAAACAGCTTCTGGAGCCTTAAATGCCCTGCAAGTGGGCACAGAGGTTATATTTTGAATAGTCTTTTCAATAAGAACAGAGACAGCTTACTGTCAGCAACACGACATAGCTCACAACTACATGGCTGAATTCTCTGCCCCAAAGCGAGGGCTGCATCCAAAACTGGGTACTCACAGCATATGTTATGCCCACATCCTATGCACAAACACTGTCCAGGAAAGCGCTGGCTGGCATGAGCCAAAATAGTGTCAGGGACCATGATAACAATTAAACATCATTTAATCAGTTTGACTATCTAATTTACAAGCACAGAAGCAGCCTCATATTCTGTCTAGATTGGTTAGCTTGGTCAGTTTTGCAAGTGGATCAAAGAAAAGCCACAAAGGCTTTTGTCCACCAAGGACAAAGAAACTTGCCAAAAAAACAATACTTAATTTTACATGAGCCCTAAGCTCGTACCCCACTAACAGTGGGCCTCCATGAATGGCAGGATTACCTGCAAAAGGCAATCCTCTTCTAGAAAGCATAAGGGACACTGAAGGCCATGACAAGAGAGGAGGAAAAGGTCAACACAGAAGAGGATGTTCTACTTCCTCCTCTCTTGCAGGGTGGAGTAAGAGGTCAGGAGAATGATCATCTCCATTACAATCATCCTGACCTTGCCTCTTCCCTTCATACAAGAACGTAAGTATATTGGTTACTACTCTCCTCCCACAGATCATCTCCAGATGCCTGGGGTGTATTCTGTTCTGCTCAAATCCAGCTGTGTACAGAAAAAAAGCCCACAAATACAAAACAAACAAAAAAATCTCAGTTAATTAAATTTGTGCTCAAATCACCTGAGCAATTTGAGATTATAATTTCACAAAATTAGCTGGCCTCACTGTTTAGTTCTTTGATATTTGACACTTGAACCTTTATAAAATTAAGGGCTAATTTGTTGTAATACACATTTCTTCATATGTTTAATTCCTTTCAAAACAATTCTAGTACAAAAACAAAAGTCATTTTTCATGAATTAGTTTCCCAGTCCTTTCTATCTCAATTGAGCATGACAGCAGAGTGCTGTCAACAGTGCCAAAGCAAGCTAACACAGCAGAGTATCAGCATATACAGCATCATGCCTGACAGCTGGTAACACAAAGCATAAGGAGATCCTGATTTTCAGGGAGAAGACTAGAAAGAAATATAAAATCAGAAGAAAAGTGGGAAGCACTAAGAGATAGCAGAAGAGGAGGAGGATCTTGAAAATTCAATTTAAAAGTTATTTTTATACTGCCACTGTGACTGCTCTTAGATGAAGGAAAGTAAGCATGAAGCAAACTGCAGAAAGTGAATCTAAATCCAGTAAAATGTGTCAAGACATTTAGTGAAAAAATCTTATTTGTTATTTATATTTGCATGCTTGCTCTTATGGGAAAAATCCTGAGCACGTCAACGTGTGCTAAAGTAAAATAAATCCCTAGCATCAAGAGGTGGCATATTTTGCCACAAGTGCTAAAGCAGCCTACGGTCTGCTACACAGAATAGCTGCAGTGGCTTTAGGGCAGAGATATATTTTACCTCATGCAAGTATTACAAAAATACAGGAAAAAAGAGCAACATGTGATCACTAACTGGTTTTCTCAAGGCAGAAATGGGCTGTTAAGATACTTTGAGAGAGAAAAGTCTAGGTGGGCAAGCCATAAAACCTGGCTCTCTGGATAAATACACAAATTTACTAATTATACAAGGCAACAGGACTAAGGCCAGTATTTCTTCCTTCCTATACAATCTCTACATTTGATGGTTTGGACAGTTCACACATTCTTTCATGCATATGACCCATGCACAGGTAACACTGCACCTCTTTGAAGCTGTTGTTCCTTCATGATAAGTCCTAATCACCTCTCTTGGAAACTACATGTAATCACTGAAATCAAAGTCAAGAGTGTGGATAGGGTAAAGAAGTGGATATGAGAGACAAAAATGCATTACGGAAAAAGATGTTTGAGGATTACCTTCTTTATTTGCTGTAGATGTGCACAACTCTTACTGCTCCTAAAGCACAGCCTGGTTTGTTTAACACATCACATCTGAATAGTATGAGTGAAACAGTGAAATGGATTGTCTCACCTCTAGAAGTGGCTTAAAAGCAGAAGCACTGCAATGGATTGGACAGTCAGTATGTGACCAAAGGATGCAAGTAACACTGCACTGGCCTAAATCAGACACTCCAGACAGAAAAATTTAAATTATTAACCAACATCTGTATATAGTGTTGATAGCTTTATTGACTATAAATACAAGAACACACACGCATCTGGCAATAAAAACAAAACAAAATACCAGAGCTTTATACACCACATCACAAAAAGTTATTAGGTTTCCTATTAAAGAGCGGCTGAAATGAGCTATGTCGGGTTTGAGTGAATAGTTTTTAAAATTGGCCATTGAAAAATTTATCTACCATATCCATACTATAGAAGATTAAGAAATAGACCTTGGATTAATGCCAGGTACTTCATCTATCTGCTAAATCCTGACTTTACACATGTACACATATTAAAGAATAGGGTATGTTTAAACAACATACATGGAAAATGACAGTGCTTGAAAATGAGATCATGGTTAACTTTGCTCTTCCCCAGAAAGTGTGCTAATCAATCATTTTTTATTATCTTTTTAAGGGAATGCAAGATTTGCTTAGAAGCTTGTTTACCACATGGATTCTCACAAAGCGGAGATATGAACACTCAAGAGCATAATCATTCTGGGAAATTCCTCACAACATCTCCTTCATGGCATCACTTTCTTCAGTTAAGGGGTCAAACCAAGACTTTTGGTTACTTAAGAAAGCATTCAGTGTACGCTTTGTTACTGCAGCCTTTGTTCGTGTAACTGTGGGTGTTCTCTAAAAACCTGATATACCTAATAATGCAACCAACTTTATTCACTATCATAGTACTGAGTTTTGGTAGGCTGGACAGCTGGCAGCTTACCTTGGGAGACCTTGGAGGACACTAACAGAATGCTAATGTGCATTTTTTGCAGTTCACTGCTGTGGAGTCTGAAAGTCATGACTTTGAATAGGTAAAAGATTACTCAAAGACAAGGAGAAGAGAAGCTATGTCTACAGTGCAAATATGCATGTATTTCACATGTACAGCCAAGCACGCTAAGATTCTCTGGTCTGCCAATGCTGTGACCTCCACTTCATGATGGTTGCAGAACCTAATGCAGCAAGCAGTGCACGGTGAAAGATAGCTTGAAAACTGCACAAAAATGAACAACATAATAAGGAGGTAAAGTAAAAAATATAAATTTAAGGAAAAAATAAAAACTAAATCAATGTTAGACACAATCAGATTTATGATTATCTGAAAAAGCAAGCTACTGACTTAGACTGAAAAGAAAAAATATTTTATTCCTGTCTGCTGGCCTTTACAGAGAGATACTGCTGCAGAATAAAGCAGAAAAGTATCTTATGATTTAGAAAATACCTTCTGTAATCTGTTCACTTCTTTTCAAACAAGTGTGAAAGATTTTGAACCAAATGAGTTGTACAGACTTATTCCTGGAGTTTAGAAAAAAACATACCTTCAGTCTCTTAATGCACAGTGACTTCTGCTGGACCTGATCACAAACAGGCCTGCTGGTGTTCTCAGAATCTGCCAGACACATCGAGTTATAATCTGTTGTTCATAAACTGGATAAAACTAGAGGGTAACAAATGTTTCCTCTGCCTTTCTGTGATCCACATGTAATTTCTTATCTAAAAAATTTTGTGTGATTAACCTTTGTCAAGCCACATATTTTTAACCATCCCAAGATCCTAAAAAGAGGTGATAGAAATTTTAACACAAGGTGACCAATATTGTGTCTTTGCTCTTCTCTAGCAACAACTTTTGTCAAAATATGTGTAGTTGCTGAAGGGACTCTCTGTTCTTCCTGCTTCTATTTTTATACTGAGGCAAGACACAGGAAAGGAATTAAAAAGAACACTAGCTTAAGTAAGCAGAACTGACTTTGTTACTACTGGAAAACACACGACCTGTAGAGCTTTATTTTGTTATCTCAAATATTCCACATTTTAGGTAAATTAGAAAATCTCTTTTGAATTAATTTAAACTTCAACATGATGATGCTGCTGAAGCACAAAATACTAATCAAAAAACGAAGATAAAAAGACTAGCTAACACTCCTCTATCACTGAAAATCAGAATTTAAGTTCACAGCTAAAGGTAGGTACTCATTGCTCAATGTTAATTTATTCCCGTAGGCTTGGGGGAAAAAAAAAAAACAAAAAACCAAAAATAAGTGTCTCCATCAAAATTCCCAAACTCAGGGCATGTTCAGCATGGGACAAGGCCAGCAGCACCAGAGAAGCCTCTACTAATGGTCCAAACCAGTCAGAAAAAACATTGCCACTTAGACTGAACTAGCAAATGTTCAATCTAGTTTGAAGTGGCTATGTGCTCTATCTAGTAACTGCAGCTGCAAATTTCCTCCTTGGACCCTATTCTTCCTAATTGCATGGGAAATGTTTAAAAGAGTGGTTAAAAACCCCACAGGTTATTATCGCTTTATGACTAGTAGCTTGGAAACCTGTGATTGCGTTTCACAGAAAGACCAAACCCTCCCCTGCCATCACATCACACATGCAGTTTAAACAGTACTACCAGTACCTGTTAGAATTATATTTTTAGATGGATAAAGCAAGCTTGTTCATTTTTCATAACTGAAAGCTTATCAGCAGTGCCTAATCTTTATGCAGACCAATTCAACACCACCTGCCAGTGCACAAAAAGCCAGAGAAAACAGCAGGAAGATGTTTTTAAAACAAAGATTTAACATGGAAATGTGCCAGGATAGCACCTTTATTCAGTGGCCACACACAGTCTTTACAGCAAAGCTCATTGTTTGTTTAATACCACCGTTCCTTCCTGCATATGTTCAAATTAAACAATGTACTTGCATTTGTTTATATTGTTACACTTTTCAACAAGCACCTTCCAAAAACCCTGGAATACACACATTTTAAGTTCCAATATTTCTACACCTACTCGATATACTTCTATTTTTTCAGTTCATGAGTCACGTAATGTACCATCCAGCTATAATTTCTCATGAGACTGTATAGTTCAGTGTAAGAATCTCTCTAAGTAGCAGTGACAACGCCTGTTCTCTACCCAACACTGTCTTCAGACCTTCTATCTTATCTCCCCATTTCAAGCTTCCTACTTCACTCTTTTGCCCCTTACTCCGATTAATCAATGTAGCTAACTACACAGAATTAAAGAAGTGCTGTTTCTAAAAGGCCTTCAGAGATCATGCAGTTCAACCTCCCAACACTAGATCAGGTCAGCAATGGCTTTGTCTAGCTGACTCCTCAAAACCTCCAAAATCTCCCTGCACAACATGCTTTAATGCTACTTCACCTTCTTTGCAAAACCACTTTTAATGTACAACCTGAACCTCCCAAGCCACAACCTATAGCCAATGCCCTTGTCACCAAAAGAAAAGTTTACTTTAAACATCTCCATGACAAACAGTTGCAGCCTACATTTCCTCTCTTTTCAAGGCTAACCAAGCCCAGATCTCTCAACCACCACTCATAGGTTGTGTGCCTAGGCTCTGACCATCTTAGAAACCCCCTTCTCCTATCTCAGCATCTTTCTTGAAGGGGAAGGCCAAAGCCAGGCTCTGTATTTCAGGTGGGGCTTCACCAGCATCAAAGAGAAAAAATAGCAATATTGCTCAATCTGCTAATCATATTCCTCCTCATGTAGCTAAGGAGGCAGCTTGTCTTATTGATGATGATAGCACTCTGCTAGTTCATATTCAACCTGGTGTCCACCACCGCCTCCAGATCCTCTACAGCAAGGATGCTAATCAGCCTGTCAGCTTCCAGCCCCTGCTGAAATGAAGTATTGAGAAAACACACTAACTGAACCTCTTTCTGCAAGTTTATAAAAGACCATATATTGGTATCAATAATAGACCCAGCTTTTCTGGAAAGAAACATGCTATACCCTCAGCACTCAGAAAATTAATCATAAAAATTACAGTTCTGGGCTTTTGCAAAATGGTTTACTGTGCACTCAAGTCTCCCCTGAACACTTGATGTTGCATTTTATCTTTTTGAATACAACATGATCAGTAGCACATTTCCATAAATCTGACAACTAAGATACACCAAGAACTGCAAAACACTACACCACAAAACTTAACCAACTGCTTTCCCTTCTTTCACCAGTACTGTTCCTCTCTGTAGCCAAGCGTAAGAGTCTTAAGACAGACCACAGCAGACAGAAGGGGTAGCATTCCAGTCAGCTAGCAGTAAATGCTTTACATCTCCTGTCAGTTCATGCATCTAGGTAACATTATATTACTAAGCGTGTTAGGAGGACATTTCTTCACAGAAAGCTGCACAAAATGTATGCGGCTCTTGAGGTTTTTATCAGTCTTATCCTCTGGACCATGATTTTCTGTTATTTATAGATGACTTGTGCACTTTCTTGTCTGTATTCTGGTTTTGTTTGTTCTTGTTAATGGCAGATGAAACCTCAAGTTCAAACAAAAACACTTAGCCAGATTATATTCTCTGAGGCCAAGGTACTGCAGTTTACCGAGTTTGCTGATGTTGAACAATGAAACTCTTTAATGTTTGACCCTGTAAAACAATCATCCTTTTTCTTCATATCGGTATTTTATAGTCTGCCTTTTTGTCCTCACTTATTTTATAGTATTAGGACCAGAAAGGACTCATCTCCTGTCCACCACACACCACTGCATGCCCTGTTGTTAAATTCAGGGACTTTACAAACATCACAGCCTTTAAGCCTGTGTGATTTTAGTGATCAGCTCCCAGGAAAAAAAAGCACTGGCAGCAAGTCATACTTTGCCTTGGTCAAGTATACGGCATACCACTTGCCAAGCTTTCAACAGGCATACAATCGGGAATTCTCCTGCCTATCCATGCAAGCCACTAGGTCTGAGGTCTGTGGGACAGAGAGAGGCATGCTATCTCCTTCCACCTAATTCTATGCCACCTAATTCTTTAATATCTACCAGCTATACCTGTACAAAACATATATGGATTTGCAAGTTATTCCTGGTTCCTAAAACAAAAAGTTGGCTGGACAAGCCAGATTTCTAATATTCCAAGGTGATTTCGCATCCAAATACTTGACACAAAATCTGGCATCTCAGACACTTGCCAAGTACAGATTTACGATTATTTCACTCCATTCTTGCTGGGAAGGGACAGATGCAGTAGCTTAGAGCATGCCACTAGCTATCGGCTCCCTTTCTCTCTGCAATCTCCAAGGGACAAAGCTAAAGCAGGAACAGAAGCAACTTTGAGGGCTATGGGCATGTCCCTCTCCATCTTTCCTTCTCGGTTACCTAAAATTCTCTGAAGTGTTTTATTTGTCTTACTGCAAGGGTAAAGAGGTAAAACCATTTAACATGGAAAAGGTTTTTCATAGAAGTTTCAGGTTATTTCCTTATCTATGTTGATACAAATTCTACACCGTCTTAATTATCAACATGGTAAATGCTAAGCAATGTTTAAGCAATCAAGGATCTTTTTCATAATGTAATAAACCAAAAGCTACCTCTATGAAATGTGAAGTTCCTGAAAAATTAAGTTCATTTTTTAAGAACACCTGTATGTGTTGGACCTTGCCCACAGTAAAAATCATGTATGAATTAGTAGAATTATTCTGCTAACAAAGATGCCTAACAAAGACTACTATTACATATTTTTGAAAACAGGACTTCAATTTTTAAAATTCAACCTTCAGTATTCAGTCAGAACATGCCCAAACTTAACCTGACCATGACATTCTAAGACTGTCTTATGGCAGTAGAGTATATACATTAAATGGGTTGATCTGGATTTACTTTCAAAAACAACACACAAAAAATATCGACTGTTTTCTCAGAGGATTATTCATGGGTTTGTTTTGCTTGGAGTTTTGGGTTTTTTTTAACAAATGTAAAGGTTTACATAAAAATTATTTGCAATTTTAACTAAGATTGAAGCCCTAGTACTAGTAACCTAATCTCAGCCTTTATCTCATTCCAGCGATAGGTTCTTCCATTATTTAAAAGCAATTTCTTGCAAATGTTTCCAATCTACAGAACATTTTACCAGTCAATCTGAATGTTAAGTATACATTATCAGTAGATACTGCCAGAAAGAGACTGTATATAGCAGAAAACATCAGAATGCCAATCTGTCACTCAGCTTTTAGAACTTCAGGCTCTCAATACACCTCACACAAAAGAGCAAAATCCGCAGTGCTGCTAAGGTCCTTCACAACCCTATATATAAAAATGTATGTGTGTGTGTATACACATAGACATAAAAACACAACTATGAAACTACGGCAAGAATTAAGTTTCTTGGTTCGTTTAGTACAGATAATGAGGCCAGATTTCCCTTTTGCTACCTGCATATGGAATAACTAACAGTTATAGAAACAATGGAAGAATTCCAACTGTACTGTAACATGCTCAAGAAAATGATTCAAAGTGAGGGAAACAGAAAAAATATGTAATAGCCAAAAGATGACTTCTTTCGACACAATTTTGCATGGCACATATTATCAAATACATGAAGTCTGGTGAAGAGTTTACATTCAGTCCTGCACCTTTTAACTTCATATTTTAAATGTTTTGTGGAAAACAAACTTAATTTCTAAATCATAGAATAGCTAGGGCTGGAAAGGACCTTAAGATCACCAAGTTCCAACCCCCCTGCCAGGTCCTTTCCAACCCTAACTATTCTATGATTCTATGATTCATGAGTGGGATTCCCACACACCACCACAATATTAATAGCTAAAACAATAGGCACCAATCTTTTTTCAACAGGAATACCAAAGTATTTCAATATACACACTATAAAATCCTTCTAAACACACCATCTACTCTGATTTTGGCGTTAACAACAACCAAAAGTGTATAATGGCAATAAAGTATTCCAGACCTCTACCCAAGGCAACTAAGAAAAAAAAGAAAGAAAATAAAAAATTCTTTCTTCATTTAAAGTCTAATAACTCTGCAGCAATTTTTCTACGGCTACCCTATTGAGGCTAACAAAATCTTATTGTAAAACTCTGAGTATGTGTTGACTATTTGTAGCTAGCATATGCATTCTTTATGGCTGCTGGTCAACTGAGATTTCATGGGCACAGGCTTTTTATACTCTAATATTTTCCTACCTTATTTCCAAAAACCTATCAAAACAAACAAACAAAACCAAAAAAACTCTTCCTGCTGTATTTATCAAGATGAGGATGAATGTGGCAAATGCACCCATCCCCACCAATGAATACATGAGTCACTTTGAAATGAAGAATTTCCATTTCAGTAAACATACTGCACTGTAAAGTACTGAACTTTCACTAAAGAGCTGCTTAGTGACTGCAGTTATTGTCTTGTTATAGAGTCTTGGACTGAAATGTGGTAACATTCATGGAGAGAGAAATACCTGAAAGACAGATATATTGGGGGAAACAGCAATAAGATGATGTAATATCTCAAGCTGACTGTTAAGCAGCTGACTACATTTTCACTGCAGCACTTGCCCTTTAGCCCAGGCAGGGGTTTCCTCAGTATCACAAGCAGAGCCATGGTACCATCACCTTCCCAGAGGAGTTGGCAGCCTGAGGCCCACTGGGCAGCCCAACAAAATCTGGTAAAATACAATTTATGACAATAAAATGATAGTGCTGATGGCACTCCATAACTGGAAGACTCCGGGAATTTCTACTTATCTCAAGAATTTGGGGGGTTTTGTTATTCAAATACTTTTGCTGCTGATCTTATGGCTATAAAAAGACGTTGACCAACAACCAGCCAGTCCATCTTTAGTAAAAACTACCATTACAAAAGAGGTCTTTTCAGTGTCAGGGAGAAGAAGAAGCAGTTAAAACATGAGCCATTGAAAGATTATCTAGTCAGAATTCAAGCCAATGCTATAGCCAGTGCAACACAAACTGATAATGTTATACTATAATCACCTCCAGGAGCACAATGAATGAGTGTTTCCAGGTATAAGGTTTTATTTTGTGGTTTTCTGGTTGGTTTTGGGTTTTTTTAAACAAAACATGATAGAACCACTGACATACTCCATTAACCCTTCCAGACCAACTGCATACATTATATTTCAAAAATTATTTTCTACTGGAACCTTATTCGCTCCATCCAGGACAGTAAACTGACAGTACACTATTGTAACTTACTGTCTGAAATCTAGTTTTCTTATCATTAGTTTTGATTGTATGCACACAACAGTGCTGTAAAGATAAGCATATCCAAAGTGAAACTGGCAGAGGATAAACAGTCACAAGAGAGATCCTGACATGGAATTCTCCAAGCAGATGTTAAGTCCGAAAATGCCTCAGTAAGCCCCCAGGAAGGATATTATTTCACAGCAGCCACTTTTGATAGTGCAGCAAAACACAGTGGAAGTCCTCTGCTACTTCCTCTGTAAGCCACCACCCCAGCTACACATACAGCATCATGACACCAGCCTATACCATAAGAAAGGCAGATAACCCATGTTTAAGCCAAAATGATAACACACTTTTTACTTGTATGTGGAAACAGCAGTCTAGGACAGTTAAGTGTTAAATTTTAATAACTATTGTACATATTAACAAATAAAAAACCCAAAGACTGTATATTTCAATTTAGTGAAAGACACTCTTTCCCCAAATTTATACATCCAGAGAGAAGCATTTTGCAAAGTGATTTATTTGTTTGCACCACCTAGTGGGGTTTAATTTAATCTACCAAAACAGTCAGAGCTCAGTCCTGCTCCTGCCTCCTGACATACCCCATTTTCTTGCGACACGCTTAATATTTCAAGCCTGCATGACCCACTAACAGCACTACACCTGTCATTTCCACACATCTATAAAATCATAGCTTAAAAAAAAAAAATCGATAGAATACGATAACTATTTTTCTTATATTAAGTTCTGCAGGAACTTCACAGAGATGCCATAGTAAACTGTTTCCCAATATAATGTTTGATTTTCTAATTTGCAGTACATGTCGACAGTACTTCTTCAGAGCATACCACACATAATCTCAACAGTTCTAACAGAACTGTTATGTGATAGCAAGGCTGCACAGTGAGATTTGGAAGATTTCCACAGGACTTTAAGATCACACCCCTGGCAGAGGAAGGCACACAGCACAAAGGGCTCTGTCTGCAGGTAAAAGGGCTCCTCAGGGAGCTACAACCACGAGTGCTAAAGTCCAAACTGCAGCAAGAACAAGCCCCTATGCTGTCTTTGCAATAGTTTACTCCAGTTTGTGTTTATTATCTGACTGCTTTATAATGCAGTTCCCCAGGACAAAACTATGTGAAGTCCAGCCACACTGGAAAAGTACTTTTCTCAGGTCAACCAACAACTTGATAACAGACAAGAATTCATTAAATATGCCATTTAGGACTTGATTTAAACACTGAACTGATCCAGAATACATTCTTCTCACAGTTATTTCTAAAGAAAAATTTACATACTGTAGTTAAGAAGTCTGCTGCATTTAATCTGGAGCAGAAATCATGCTATACAGAAACTATAGAATGTTTTTCAGATGGGGGCAATTAAACAAATAATAGTTCAGTGCCAAAGCGCAGAAGCAGAGATCTCTCACCTGAAGTTTTCAGAGTAGGGTCCTTGAGCATTCACATAAATTCATACCACCTTTCTTTTTTTCAATATTTGTTATTTCATTATTTCAGCTTAATCTGTTTAAATTCTCACTTCAGTATAGACATGTAATTTGTAACTCATGTGATATCAGAAGAGAAGAAAATACTAAGCCCATTTTACAATAAGGAACTTATGACATATATTTCATTTGGATTCTCAGGAAGACTGAGGAATAATGAATAGCTTTTTATCCTTCTATGAGAGAAGAAAACATTTTCATTTCACAATGGTTTATAAAATCTGTTTATTCAGAAACAAAGCCTATTTTTTCTGAAGGAACAGACAAGTAACAACTGTACTGACACATATCCAAAGCCCCAGGCTACGGTACTGCCTAGGACAGTTAAGTACAATCTACTCCTAAATGACAGAATCATATTCTAACAACATCAGAGTGTAACTGTGCTGCAACCATGCAGACATCAGAGTCCTCTGAAGAGAAGTCAAGAAGTGAGTCAGACTGGATTGTAAAGATGAGATAGAGTTTTTTTTTTTGTTTCCCCTCTTGTACTCAAACTTTTAGATTGTTTCAATACTCATACAAAGTGCTCTTTCAGGATAGACCATTAAATTGCATTTTTCATTGTTTTCTTCTTTGCTTAAGGTTCCAATAAGGGCATTTTGCTCCATGAGGACCAAGATTAAACTTAAGGCTTAACAGATGCTTACTTAGTAGAAAATAAATGATGCTTGCAATTTTATCTCATGTACATTTTATGCTCACCCACATAAAATCCAATTCTGTACAAGTGCAAAGCAATATATAGGCAAAACACTAGACTTCATAACCAATATCAACTCACTGAAGAACACTAACTCCATTCAATAAAAATAAAATAAAAAATAACACAAATAAAAAATAATAATAAATTAAAAAGAGACAAAATCAAAGCTCAGCCTTTAAATTAATCACTGATAGCAAAACATAGGTTCAGATACAAAGGCACAAGCAACTAACTGCACGCATTATTTTATGTAAACCTGTTACATATGGCCAACTCACACTGCTAAACTTACCAACATTGCTCTTTCTTGAAGTTCTGATGTCCAAGAACTGTAAAGCTGCCTTTGTTGCTCCTCACCTGACGGGAGCACTAAGCAGTCATTTGACCTAACCTACCACTTCACAAAGAACTCACAGTATTCCCACTGTGGGACCATGTTTGTACTAGGGAGAATTTTGACTGTGTTTATACCACTAATGGAATAGGCTGTGAAAATGCCATCACACAGATTAAGACTGCAGTTACTCAGAAAACTGTCTGCAGAGAAAAACAAAAAAATTAGGAAGAAAAAAAAAAAAACTAACTTCATCAAACTTTCACCCATTTTTCACCAAATTCATGTGTCTCTTTAAAAGGATCTAACAGACTCAACACTAAAACTTCTTTATTAATAGTGGTCTTCATATTTTTATTTCAAAGATAAACTGCTGCTTATCAGGGATCTCTAAGAGATAAAAGCTGAGTATTAATTATACTTGCCTTAAAACGTCATTTTTATTTTTAATGCTCTACGAAATGGCCCTCGTTTTTCTGTTACATTTCTCCTCATTTTACTTAGCTTCTCTCTAAAGCACTGGTGGTTGCTATGGCAACTTTGGCTTTCTTCCCCACTGTTCATGCAGGTTTTCATCAAACCCAATGACTTTTTTTAATCTTATCTGCTCTATAACAATAGTTCCTTGACTAAGGCACTCTGTACTGTACCAGATGAGAATGCTGGTGTTTCATAGTAGTAAGTAGAAAAATGACAAGTTGTACTAAATTCTGGAAACTAGCAATTGAAGCAGGAGTTTTAGGGGGGTTATTTGTTTTTTAAGTGTCTGAGTACATTTCTTTCTTTGAATATTATTCAGGTACAACATACTAATTAACATGCCAACACACATAAGGTAGAGCAGCTTTTAAATCTGTAATGCCTAAGGAACAAAAGACACAACTAAACAAAATGAGAACTGAGTTAATTTCTGCACTGTAGCTTAACATTAGATCAAACCTCCCTGTCATAGACCAGAAATACTTCTGGTCACTTCAATAAAATATTTCTTAAGATTAGCACATAGTCTGTTACCAAGTTGGTCTATAACCTACAGGAAACAAGCTCCATATGCCAACAAACAGATGAAGCATGTGCAAAGGCTTGAGTCATTTCCAAACACTCTGCATTAAGATTCTATTTTAAATCTATTTTTCCAAGAATACTGAAGTTTAGGGCTAAATTCTTCAATGCAGATTTGTTCTTGAAGTTTTGATTTTCCTTGAATTAATGCAAAGGAGATGCTCACTTGGTATTTTCTGCAGGATAACATCATCTTTTTCTGCTCTGGACAGGAAGCTTCTCTCAAGAGTACCTACCACCTTACTCACATAAAGTATCTCAAACACAAGGATTCAGTCAGACTGAGCTGATAAAACAATTACACAAAGTTCATCAAACACACAGGACTGATCACTAAATCCATAAATCCACACCAGGTTATTAGCAACAAACAGATTACCTTCTTCACTCACAAAATAAAGACCAAAAGTAGCATTCCTGGACTAAATTTCTACTTGAACACAGTTACCTGGCTCTGGCCCCTAACTTCACTCTGCGATATATATAGATAGGCAGGGCTGTGCTGGAGACAGTTTGGTCCAGTTCAGTAGAGTTGGCTGTTGAAATAACCTCAGGTAAAATTAATTCAACTTTAATACTGTCATCCTCTTAAGCAGTATCAGTAGTGTGAGCAAAAACTGAAAGGCTTTTACAAACTAAGAAAATTACTATTTTGTAGAATTCAACTCTGAGAATAATTTTGCATTACTTTGTTTAGGGATGGGTTGCATTCAATATCCATTTGCCTCAACAATAATAATTCACCTTTTTGTCATATATTATTGATATGTAAGTTTTTCTTGCTTTCAGGCTTTATAACCAGAAACACATTATGGTTTTTTACTTCAGTAGACTACTAGCATGTATATTGCTGTTATTTCTGGCTGTACTGATTTCCCGATTCCCTCCTCTCCAATTTGGTTTTTTTTTTTCCCAACTCAGTATGAAAAGAAGCATACCTAAAAATTACTCTTTTATTTTACAAGGACAATTATCAATGAGAATAAATAATGTACAATTTGTTTCATTTCACTGATTTTGTTTCTTTTCAGATTTATGGTGATGTTAGCTGTATTATATAATTACTCTTTTGTGCAATTCCGATTACATTTAGCAAAATAATCTGATTACTAGATGAGCACAGGAGGCACAAAATGCATTAACACATTAATTATTCCCTGTTTCAATTCATATTACACTAGCTTTACTGAGTCTTCAGTCTGTTACCATGTGCAGGTTGCATATTCATTTGGCATATTCAAAGATGAAGGGATTTCTTCAGTAGGTAGAATCTCCCATCTAATGACATCTGTATCAGCCATAGTTTCTACAGCTTTCTCTTAAGCTCACAGCCAGATACAGGCAACAGTTGCATAGGGATTAGGTCTGTTCCACAGATGCATTTTATGATATAATCATTGACTTGTAAAATTAACTCCCCTCCCTTTTTTCGTTTTTTTTCTCCCCAGTCTCAATGTGTCTTGTAAAGGACTTCATTTTACATCCAGAGAAGTAGAAAGAAACAGTTAGAAACCATTAAGAAACAATTATCTATGATATCCAAAAACACAACTAAGTACCTCATGGGTGATGCACTACCATAAATAAATTCCATGTCCCACAACTAATTGCCACTATCCTAAGGCATCTCTTGCACCTATTATTACCAACCATAAAACTCACATATGTGTACACAGAATTCTATAGTGATAATGATAATCTTTTAAGAACTGCATTATAATTTTAAAAGCTTTATATTTACTATTAGCTGAATTTAAGAACAGTCATAATTTGGGTCATAATTACCAAATGACTCATGTATACTTTCTCACAGTGTTAAAAAAATAACTACATTTGCAGAAAACCTTGAAAGTGCAATACAAGAATTCTGTAACCAATAATGGAACTCCTCTCCAGAATATGGACACTGCCAGTACATATTTTTCCCCCACATTCCATCACCTAACTGGAAGCATGTCCCACCTCATATCATTTCAACATCCACCAATGCTGTTCAGAAGCATCCCCAAGAATGTCAGCAACTGGGGAAGCTGTTTTCGTGGTACTTCCTAGATGTTTACTCATTAGTAACCAAACAGACAAACACATGTTACTTAAAATGCAAACATTATAAGTATAAAATATTTAGAGCAACCACTGATGTGAACCTTTAAATATATGGCATGCAAAATCTTCCTGCCACAGCTGGCATAATACTTTTTCCTGTCCTCCCTAAATTACTTTATAAACCCAAAGATTAATGTGCAGTCTAGCATTTTTCAATAGTGCCATTAGATTCGCAAGCCACGTAGAAATATTGTGTTTTAAAGACAATGTTCCATCTAACCGCATTTTTTGTGAGCATACACAATTTCCAATTTTAAAACATTAAAGCAGAGTGCAGATTTATCCATTTTACAGATACACTGTATATTTTTATGGAGACATTTGTAAAGCTCCTAAGCATCTAATAAGATAGAAGTCAGCTCAGAATATTTTGTAATAAAATACCTATTAGTAAAAACTGTATCAGAGGGAAACCACATACAGAGGAAAAAGGAACTAGGGCATTCTGTTTGACAGCTAAGGAAGAAACAGAGGTTATGTCCTCTATGGCTGAGATTTAGAGCAGTTTCACTAAGTGGCTGTTCTGCTCCAATTCCCCAGATAGAATTTAGACCTACAGCAAGAAGTCTTCATTCCTATTCTATTCTAGAAGGAAGTCATGGTTCAGACTCTTAAGTAACCAAGTGAAAAAAAAAATACTAGTCAGTGGGGAACTATGAAGCTTAAATATTATGTTACAGTTAAATTGAGATAAACCTTACAGTAACTACAGGGTTCATTATATTCTCCCAAACTAAAATGAGTCATAAATTGCTAAATATGTAGAGATGTAACTTCTGTCCTACTATTTCAAACAGAAAAATATTACTGAAATTTTAGAGAGGCTGAAACATGCCTATGGCAACGCATCCCACTTGCAGGTAACACAGGACCAGAAATCATCCAGGAATACAAGTAACTCTTTGATTTTATCTCATTTGAATTATTTAATACAGTTATAATATTACATGCACTACTTCACACTGTGGAATTATAGAAAAAACATACTCTTATCTGCTTCTTTCACAGAGTTTACACTTACATAATCTTCCTGACTGCATAGAAAAATCTAACCATTCCTATCCTTCTGAGTGCTGTGCTGCTCAGGAGGAAATTCAGATGTATAATCTGCAAGCCAAATTTGTTCCCCTAGTTTAAGAAAGCTTCTGCCAGCAGAACCATTGCCCTGGACTGCAGATCCAGGAAGGCAGCCATGGGGAAAACACACTGGCACCAAGCAGCCCCAGCCCTCCTGTCCTTCTAAGAGCCCATCTGGGGTCTGCACAAACTGAAAAGCAAATCATGCTGTCCAGGAGGACACTGTCAGCCACCTTGGCCAGCATGTCCTAGCCACAGATTAACTCTGCCCCCTCCATGATACAGTGCCTTCAGTAAAGAGCAGAAAGACCATCTGTTTTCTCCTTGCAGTTGATCTCCCCCACAGTAAGGGCAGCAGGCTCTGCTATGCCAGCAGAGTACAAATTAAACAGACTAACAAACTACATGGGACCAGCTATTGTATGGATTAAGTAATGTGGGATATACATTTTAGTGGCTCACTCTAGTAGCAGATTTGTAAACAGAATAAATAAACACAGCTTTGGCTTAAGAACATGCAACATCCCAGGCCAGCAAAACCACTTTCAGTCATGCTTAACTTGAAGGAATATGAGTACCCCTGTCATGCTAAATGTGAATTTAAACTTCTTGCAAAGTACAAGAGGTAGCCCATTTCTACAAAATAACCTTCCACACACCTTCTGAAACTATAAATCCAAGCGTCTGCCAGTTACCATTCATCACTGAAAAACCAATAATCTAATATACATTTTTTTAAATGTTGAGATAAGAAACATAGAAAGAACGAAAACATACCACCAATTTAAAGATTATAATCCATTGAAGATTATTCTGAAAGACTGGTGGAGGAACTAAAAATGTCCCAACACGTGGCCAGTATTACTCAGTCTTTTCCTCTGCATCTGGTCCCCACAGAATTGATTTTTATTTATCTTTTTATTTTTTAAATAGCAATTACACAGAGACTTACACAGAAAGTACCAGCACAAAATTAAAACTCCAGCAGTAGGAGGAAGGTGTAACATTGTTAATCATTTCAGTTTCTGATCAACCATCCCCTTTAGTATTGGAACAAATCTGTATGTCAGCTAGACTTCAGCGGCTGGGTTTTTTTTTAACCAGTAGGAATAGAAACTTAAAATAGCTATCATATAATTCAAGGAACTTATCCTAAAGCAACTGTGAATATCAATACTCAACATTTATTCCCTTCCCCAGAGGAAAGGAAATCCTAGCTCCACTGTGGTCTTATCTTGGGAACTACTGGATTGAGCAATTTATGCCTGAACACTCAGCAGGGTGGGAGGGTGATACACTCCCCCTCTCCAAATTTACTTCTAAATCCTCATTCCTGCCAGTCACCAGAATGCTATCCAGGTAATTCTGTGCTATATAATTCCATATGTAGGTACAAAGCAAAAGTGGAAATCCCTAAACAATACTGGTGGATTTAATTTATATTTTCATAAGTCCAATGATTTGAACCATTCCCACATCCATAAGAAACATACATAGAGTTTGGTTATATAAAACCCTAGTGATTTCAGTTTGCAATAAAAATATATTTGTCTCATTTATGATATGCGAATACTGCTTTCAGTGGTAATAAATTCTGGTGCTATATTACAAAACATGAACACACCTCTACGCACATACTCACAACAGAATTTCCAGTTCATTTTATGAAAGATAAATTCTTCCCATCTTTATGTTCCAAGTTAGATCTGACCTCTAGGCTGATGACTAAGCTCATGCTTTTTAATTCTTTTTCAGTATCATGTAAAGTTGTGGCCAAATTAGTCTGGGTTTTTTTTTAACATTAACTGGTAGAACAGAGATGGGCTGTCACCATTCTATGAAAGCTGAACATCCACAGTTGCTACTACATTCCCTTGAAACCCCAGAAATCTCTAAAATAGTAATTGGAGCCAATGGAATTAAGCTGACTAGGATTCAAAAGACACTATGACATATCCAACCCTGAATAGCTATTCTTCAAACTCCCTTTGTATCCTAATTTCCTTTTTTTTTTTTTTTTTTTCCTTTATCTGCCTTAGAAAATGCAGACCACTTTACTGTGCTTCATTACTTCTTAGTTTCTCCTGGTATTTACCAATACCAACCTTTCACATAAATCATAGTCTCCCACCTACAAAAATGCTAAATAAATACCATTTTGTACTAAGTCCTTTGTTTACAGAATTACTTTCTTTTCCTCAAAGGTCAGTCTTACCACACAGGTAATACTCCGCTGTCATGCAAATTTTAAACAGTAATCTTAGCAGTAACTTGGGCATTTTGGTAGACACATTCAGCATCTGTTATTTCCCCTCCCATAACTTCTACAGATTTCTGACCAAGCACATAAAACACTTATTTTGTAAAGGAATATTAAACATTGTTCAGCAAGTCATGCAAATGCACTTCTTGTCATCAGAAACACCTTTTGTAGTCATTTTAATTTTTCTTTCCATCCTTTGATGCAATTGTGACTTCTATGCTCTCCTGTTGCCAGAAATCTACAATAGTCTACTCAAACAGCTAACTGGACAGAGAAAAAAAAGATACTTAGCAGTAATGCAGTGCTTTTTTGGAGTTCCACTCTTCTCTCACAACTCACATTTCACTTTACAGCTTACAAAAAATCAAAAATAAGGCTTCAAGGACTTGAATTTAAGCAATAAACTTTATGACTAGAGACCTGGGAGATGCAGATAGAGATAATTTTCTGGTCTTTTAGCCATCAGTTGTACAAATGTGTTGTGAAGGCAGAATGTGCCCTTCCCTCTCTCTCGCCACCCCCCCCCCCCGCCAGCTTTGGACAAGACAGGAATTTTCAGCAGCAGAAATCGCTGACCATCTGGAAGGTAATCCCTCAGGCACTCAACAAACAAGTGTAAGCTTTTTCACAATACCAGAACAAGGAAGGACTAAGAGCATTTGCATATGCCTTAATACTATTTAAAAAAACAAAAACAAACAGTAATGTTGCTTGAGCCCCAGAGACTTAATAGTTATGGGTCCAGATTCATTTCTGGGGCATAAAGAATGCTAATATATGCTTAGCCACTAAATTCCAAAGACATAACAGTCCCAGAATCACTGCTTCAAGCTGCCTGTTTGCAGGTCTTTGCCCCCAGTTTTTCTACCTCCTAAAATTTTACCACTTAATCACACAAAAAGTATATCCTAACAAACAACAGCAGCAGCTCTGGCATTTCTGACACGAAGTAACAGTAACAGAATTTTATTGAAATTATCAGGCTATCTCAAAGCGTTGAGAATAAGCCAAAATTACATTAAAATATTTCCTGGTCTGATTTATGCCAAATTCTACAGCTGTTTGTGCAGTACTCTTGAGCAGCAACATACAACTACTAGATATGTACCTCTAAGAACAGACATTAATTTGTATTTAGCACCTGGACAGCAAAGCAAGAAGGTCAAGCCAAGACCTCCATATAAAGAGCATTAGAAAGACTAACAAGCACTTCAGGAGACTGGAATTATAGAGCAGCCCACTCAACTGCAAAAATAATAGCAGGTAAAGATCACAGGGCGAAGAGGTGAAGACGAAATAATAAGACAAAGTAAGAATGTTATATAGGAATGGTGTAAAAAGGAGTGGGCAAAAGAAAATTAAGTAAAAACCATAGACTGAGCATCCTGTGATTTCTGGATATTCTCAGCTATCTAGATGACATCAAAATCTACTAGATTTACTTAAGATCTCCTTTTAAATCTGCCATGCAACAATTTTAGACATTACCTATCTATTACCTAACACTACGATGTGCACAAGTCAATTTGCATATGCAAGTCACGAAGAACACGTAGCTTCTGGACTTCATTCAAAAGCTGAATATTTCCACTGACTTGCATGTGCTTCACAGCACCTCTATAGACAAAGGGGTTTCTCTTGACATCAATGCGTATTAACATTAACTACATATAAGTTTCACAAAGTAGGGTTCTACTGGAAACCATATAAAATAGAAGCACACCTGGTACTCTTAGTTGCAGTTTTCTCATAGAAGAAATGAAGGATGTCACACAAAAACCCACTAAAAGTTAGAGGAAGAGGAGAAAAAAAATCATTTAAATCCAAAAAAAAACCCCTGACATGGGAGATACAGTTTTGCAAATTTTATTTTTTTAAACAAACAAACAAAAAACAAACAACAAAATCCAGCAAAAAGGATGGTCAAAAAAACCCTTCCAAATGAACAAATAATAAATTGTTCAAAGCTGCCTTTTAAAATCCCTGGCTAAATAGGGACTATAATTACCATCATAACACTTGCGTATATTTAAAGACTTCCCAACACAATTTATACCTGCAGCTCCTTTTGATCCTGTCAGTCATCCTTATTTATTTTATACTGATGTTTTTCTAGTGAAACACTACCCTTCTATATAATTTTTCCTGCTGTAGCCTTCCTATTAATTTTAGTTGCATTACCTTGAATAATTATTTTACACTAGGAGGTATAAGAGCCTATATACACATGTATATGTATATACTGACCCATCTTTAGGCAAGCAAGGAAAAACCACTTGCATTTACAAAATACTATAAGAAATATAGCAGTATATTTACCAGCAAGTATTAGTTCACCCATCTTTTGTAATTACTTGTAGGCTATTAAAATGCACAAGGGGCAAAAAAAACACACTTAGAAATTTATTCTGCTTTCATAGTAAGACACTAGAGGAAAATACAGCATGTATGTAATGGATTAGCATGGTTCATGAAAAAAAAGAGTATTGTGAAATTCATCTGTAGGTATTTCCAGAAAAACAGTGCTATCCGGAATTAACAGCATAATAATAATGAGTTCCATAACAACAGCTTCATTCCCACTGTCAATTCAATACAGATTAGCAGAGGTTTGCTAATTTACAAGTACTTTTTCTATTGATGTTAGTGCTGGCAGATTGATCTAGTTTTCATCTAAAATACTGCTGTGGCTCTGGAACTGAAACATATCACATCTGCACAAGGTTGCTGTCCAGTGGTAAAAGCTTAAGATAAAAATTTCGCACTATCCCCTCAAATTTACACCAAAGGACAAAAAAAAACCAAAACCAACCCAACAAGAAACCTTCAACTCCTTTCCTTCCCCATCTCATTTCAAACTGTCATACAAAGGCTGTTGGAAGCACAGAACCCCACCATACCAGCCCCTCCCGTTAAGTACCACTAGGATCCCCCTCAGCCTGCTCGCCTCCACCCGACTAGTGGCGGGAGCGCGCCCGCTCCAATGCTGCCCCCTACCGGCGCAAGCTCGCCGCCGCCCACGGCAGCCGCAAGATGCAGCGCGGTCGCCGCTTAAAGGCGGAGGCAGCCAGAGCGCAGTGACGATGGTGCTCCTCCGCCGGACGGGACCGCCCGGACCTTCTGCCACCGGGACAAGTACTGCAACTACGTTCAAAGCCTTCGCGTACAGGAGAGGCGGGAAATACAGGAAGATGGGAAGGGCTGATGTGAATTTAGCACTGACATAACTGCAGATCAGGATGCAAATGAGAACTGGGAATTTCTCGGAGAACAAGAGCTTTCAGGTTTAGCACTAAAATTATTTCTAGAACTTCAAAGAGTTAGAAGTCTGAGGCATCTGGTAAAAAGTGAACGGTGATCTTGGGCTAAACACTGCCTTTTTTATTTTAAGATAAAAAAGGCTGATCTGAACAGCATATACTAGCCAAAAAAAAAAAAGACCCCAGCCTGTTGTTTCACAAACTGGATCCCCACAGAACAAACAACAGCAGCTTTACTTATTAAGCACATCAAACCAAAAATAACTAGTGGAAAAGAAGTAAGTACAGGAAAGAGATGGGAAAAGAGACACTAGCAAATAAAAACAGATTGAGAGAACAACAGCCATTAACATACTGCAAATGAAGCAATTACTCTGTTACAAAAGCATCCTTCCTAACACAAGTGGCTAATTTATTTATTTTCAGGAAAACAGTCACTGCCAGTAATACCACAATTCTTCTTAACAGAAGTATTAAATATGAGGCCCAATTCTCAAAAGCAATGAAACTATGATGGTTTTATATGCTGCTGTCTTTAATTCACTTCTTACTACCCTCAGGAGAAATACACATCCCAATTTTTACCAACGCTTTTCGCTGATACATATCTTTTCCTCATGAGAGGAGCTGAAAAGGAGAAAGTGTTTCTTCCAACTGGCTGAAGAGTTACAGTCCAAGTTTAAGAGATATGCTCCTAATTTATTAGATATACTAAACTCTGCAATGCTCCTTCTCCAAAGATGCAGGATTTCTTCTACTCCTTAATGGCTGGTTACTTTATACTCTTGCATGGGGATGTAGAAAAATATAATCAGGAACCCCCAGATTTACAGGTTTTCTTCTAAAACTGGCAGCTACAAACACAGTCAGGCCTGTGGCAGCTGCAGAACAAGTCCTTTGAAGTGAACACAGCTTAGATTGAAACTGCTACGAAGAAAGGAAACAGCAGAGAATTCTTTTTATTGTATAAAGCTTCTCCTCACAAATATTCACCTGCTACTACGTGGACAGAAAGAAAGCCTCTTCTTTTGGTTAATTACCAGTTGTTCTCCACAGAACACGTCAAAGGCCTCACTCGAGCAATGTTACGGCTTGTGCTCAACATGAAACTGTCAGTTCTGGTCTGGCTGCACAGCTATTGCTCACACTGAGCTTGGGAGTGGATCCCTATTACAAAGTAATTGCTAAGCGAGTGTGTAACAAAAGAACAAACTTCGACTGAAAAGATTTGGCAAAGCCACAGCAGTATTTCAGATGAAAACTGGATCAGTCTGCCAGCACTAACATGTTCATGTCTCACATAACAGCATCTTCTCTACCCATTACCTGTGTTATCAGAGGGTTATCTCTTTTGTTTGGTTGTTTTTTAAAGACCTTATCTGCACATATGACTCCAGCAACTTTCAAAGAAACAAATCAGATCTAACAGGGACTACTTAAGAGTGCATCAGACTTGAGGTCTGTTTCATCTTATGGTTATGTTCTGTAACGTAACTATTATGTAGCATTCTACTGCCACCAGTGTACAAAAGGAAAAGAGAAAAAGGTATCAAGCTAACATTGAGGGAAGAATAAAACAAAGAGGAAATGAGTCAGAAAGGAATGAGGCCAAGAAACTATATCAAATATTAAACCAGCAAGACCTCTACAAATTATCTTTTAGGAAAAAATGTGACTCAAATGCAATACAGAATAAAGGGGAAGACTTCAGATTCTACATAGATTTTGTCAGAATAAAAAGAGATCTGCACACTAGATAACCACTGTAAAACATCAAAATTTTTATTAGTGGGATGCATTTGTGATCTATCAGACACTTCCTGGTAAATGCTTCTTGCAAACCCCTGAAGAGGCACAAGTTCAATTCTGCATGACTTTTTTTCCCCTCTTCCCAAAGACTCTTAAAACAGTACTAGGCATGAACAAGATTATTCATGACTAATTTGGAAGGACTGTTTGATTTTTAAAATGCTTGGATTAGTTCTCTCCTAGTGACAGCAAAAATAATAAACCAGGCTGTGCTAGTCCCATCTTTCCCAAATTATTTTACTTTCCCAAAAGGCATAGAACAGTTTTACTAAGACTGAATTCACATTCTTTCATTCTTGGGTTATCTTTACATGAACGTGGAACAATCTGGGAAGTATCCGTTCAAAGGTCCCATAATTTGTGAACTGTTCTGACTTCTTAACACCCTAACAGATATGTGTAATATTTACAATATTCCTTACATAAAACCAGAATAATTGCTTTTTGCAGAGCAGACTCTCCAAAACTGCATTTTTAAAAGCATTAACATTTTTAATAAATTCACTTTTAAGCTATAATTTTTAAATCTGTTGCAGAGAAACAGATCTGTCATACCAAGAGATACTAATCTCTGAATTCTGTTTAAGGAATTTATTAAGCACTCCACATCACTATCTAGGAAGCTTTGCTACAATTTTCCAGCACTTTTCTATGAAGTCCATACTTTCTTCTCTATTAAAAACACATTCTCCATAAACTCTTTCAAAGTGGGAACAAGAAACTGAGAACTGAAGTACTTTTTTTGAAAACTGCATCTCAATATAGTGCAATGAGTAACTTACTGTTTTATACAAGTCCACTTAAACCAGTCACATACATTACAGACATGAGGCAGTATTCCATAAGTGGCTGCTGTGTGTTTCCATTCCTAGGTGTACAGGTTCTCAAAGACTGTCTCAAGCTAAAGCAGAACTATTTAACTATTAAAAGCCAGAATGTTCCCATCCCTTCCAATTTCACAGATTTAAGTTGACTGGGATTGCTGTGATAATGTAATACAGTTCTCATTAAATATCAGAGTATTTCACAAGGATAATATTCCGCTCCATGTATGAGTGCCAGTTTCTCAACACTGCTTCCATGTGTCCAATTCAGCGGTGTGTCAGACACCTAAGAAACCCGTCATATATTGGCACCAAACTAACTCAAAAATAAAAACTGAAAATCCCAACCAGTCGCTTCCAGCTTCAGAACAGTAAAGTTAACCAAAAGCTATTTCTCCTTCTAATCACCCACAAATTAGAAACCCACAAAAACAAGTTTCCATTATGGCTCTTGACTGGTAAAACGTTTGTTATTTGAAGAAGATTTTTTTCCTTCTCCATTTAAAAACAAAAACAGAACAAAAAACAACAAACAAAAAACAACAAAAAAGAACAACAAAAAACAAACAAACAAACTTGGTGTCACTAAATACTGTTCTTGACTGGCAAAATGTTTGTTATTTGCCAAAAGTTTTTTTTCTTTTCCCTTTAAAAAAATAAACCCAAAAAAGAAAAAAACAGTGTCACTAAATACTGTTCTAAAATAAGGAGTCACAAAATCAGCTTAAGATACATATACTGTTAGTCCTAACACACACTATATGGATAAAAATACAGTATGAAAATAAAATATGAGATAAATACAATAATATAATTGTGTGGAATAGCAATAATAATATTAAATCTTTCATAATGTTATGAAATATTATAGTAAACCATGTGCAAACTGCTACCCACTGACTTGTTCTTTGATTTCAGCAACAGTAAACAACAAGGTAGGCAATGATCTGCATAAATTTATGGGTTGAAAAATATTTCAGCCCTGGTACATCAGACTATTTCAAACCTTTTTTTTTTTTTTGGCTCCTCTTAGAAGACTGTCTCATGAAACATAAAAGATGCAACAGAAATGGAAGTGCAGTGCTAAATAAACTCTACAGAACAAGCACATCTTCCTTTACATGTTCCCAATAGGTGGCAACAGAATACCAAAAATACAAAGTAGTTTATAACTCTTTCTCCATCCAAAGTAATGGAAGCCCTGTTACAACTATTAATGAACTTGCACCAGCAGTTTTATTCAAAGGTATCACTGCATCTCAGCAACAGAAATTGTCAGAACAGTTAATAGCAAAAGCCAGAGGATGCACAAAACAGAAACAAAGCATTTATTAAAGAGCTAGTTGTTATGAAACAACTGATTGCTTATACTCAGAGCTTATCTATTACAAATTTACAGTAACAAAACATTTTTGCACATTAAAGAAGGAATTATAAGGAAAAGAGATGGACTAATTTTTGTTGTTTTTGACACCTGCACCTTGGTCTTCAGCAGTATTTATTTACAAGTCTAAATAAAGGGATGAGCATTTTAAAACAAAGTTCTAGCTGACAAACCCCAACGTCATCATAGTAGCAGGTCCATACTAATTCCCCAATTCTTTGCAAGAAATGTCAGGAAATCAGAGTTCTCTCCTTGACAGCTATACCACTATTTTGTTTCTGTGGCACAGAGCTATACAAATCAAGTCTAAAGAGTGACTACTTACTTGCTTTCAAATCCGGCTATGTCACAGTCCAAAGAAATAGTTTCTCTCGTAATTTCCACCTTTCTCACACTGCCAAAGAAGTCCGTTATCAGAACATTTTGAGGGTCTCGCCGAAAGAGATCAGTTCGGTGCCCAGGTGTGGAAACGCACAAGCTTTTTGGACAGACCTGAAACTGGAAACCAAGATGGACAATCATATCCTGTCCTTTGTTCATCACTAGTCTTCACATATACTTTCCAAAATTAAAACGCTAAAAAAAACAAAATATAAATGCTACACAAAACTTGCATTCATTTCAGTACAAGCCCCACAGCTAAAAAAAATGATTGAACAAAATATTCAAAGGCATAAACATCTTGATTGTGCATTTCAGAAAACCTTTATCCTCACAATTATGCTGTTTGAGTTAAGAAATGCTTCTGAGAAAGTCAACTATCGATTACATCTAATTGATTAAACGCATAAATTACTTTCAATACAAATGCAGCAATGCTGCTATAACCTTCCGAAAAGCACAAGCGGGTATAAATTCTCCATATTTACCAGAGAGGCATGCAAGAGTAAATAAGCTTTGACAAGTAAGTAACAGTACAGGCTTTGTAAAAAAGTAAGAATTTACATTTTGATCAAAAAGTCTCAGTTTTATTTCTAGTTTACAGGCTGAAATTAATGCAGAATTAGGATCTTCAAATATCAAAGGTGGTTTATGTACATGAAGTTCACAGAGTCGTCCTGTAAAATGTACAATTTACCTATATACTTTATTATTTATTTTACCCATCCGTTTTGTCTATGTATCAGATCCCCTTTATCTAACACATATTAGAACACACAGAAGACAGAAACAGCACAAATAAACTGTTTTTAATGGGCTCAATTCTGTATAAAGGTACATTTGAAGAAAATAAGAAGGCGTAACAGTGACAGATTTGTTGTGGCATTTTGGTATCCAAGAAGACAGCATGTCTATTAAATAATAAGACTGTTATGTACCCAGCACATATTCAAGGCAACACCAAGGCATTTTGGACACAATACCACACTTGTCATGAAAGTCTCTAATATTTTCCATCTGGGAAGATTCCTATTTCAAGGGATCTTGTAATGCACATAACGTAATATAATACATAATACCTGCCTCATATTTTTATTACTAATGCTACCTAGCTTACAGTGCCATGAAATGCAGTCCAATGCCTCACTCTCTGACCTCCCTGATGAGCTTGGAAAGTTGAGTTCATGTCTCAGTCATTAGAAGGCACTTCACAATGAAATTCACAACTCTACTAGACACAGGAGCTAGATGCAGCCCTGTTAGATAGAGGCACTAGCTCTACAGTGCTCTGGACAGTTTCATGAGCAAATGTTGCTGTCCATTCAACAACAGCCCACAGACCACCTGGTAACAGTGTAAGTTATGAGAGCCCTCATGCATTCCAGCAACACAGAACATCCAACATAACAGATTCATGCACAGGACTGTAAAGGACACTCTCCACATGAGTGCTCATCTTCCTTAATATTAAATTCTCTGAGTGATTTTCAAACCAGGTCCATCAGTCACTGGATCTAGAGTTCATATACCTAACCATAGATCAGCTCTTAGAACATTGCATTCTTAGGACAAAATCACACATTCTAGTTAACTCACTGCAGATGCAACCTTGGTTACCCCCGATTGTGTCTGACAAAGCCTGCGAGTTTCAGCCCATACCTCCTAGCAGAAATTCTGTGCTCAGCCTGACACAAAACACATGCACTTATGTGGCTCCTCCTCTTAGGACAACAGTGCCCTACATTTAAAAAGTTTCCCAGAGAGGAAACAATATACCTGGCTTTTCTTCATAGAGCACAGATTCTATCTTCCCATTCCCCTCTTCTGCTCCATTACAGTTTCTCTTCCACACCTTGTCTTTTTTGTCTAAGCTTCTAAATACACAGCATTAGGCTCCTGCCTAATGCCCAGAGAGACTTCAGCTCACTTTCAACCTTTACCTTAAGAGAAGCACACAAGCACACATATCCACCAAGCTGGTTTTTAATGATTCCCAACTCTCCTATTGGCAGAGTATCAAACAGCTGCTAAAGGAAAGATAGGGGCAGAGAAAATCTTTTTATTATCCTCCCTGTGAAGTAAAAATGAACTCGACTCATCACATTCCCATACAAAGCTACCTGTCAATGCACACAAACCCTCTTAAGTTTCAGTTTCAAGAAAAAGCCATCAATTTTCTTCAGCTCTGCTGCAACTAAGGGCACAAACATAAAAACTCAGTCTCTGAAGTAAGCTATAAAAGCTAAGTACTTGTTTTAATCCCATTACTTGATGCATAAATCTATGCTGCAGTTATATCATTACACCAAGCTCTAGAGAGTGTAAATCTCCCAAAACAACTGCATCAGCACTGAAACTGGGAAACTGATAATCCACACAACTATTTCTAACCTGTCCCAAAACAATTTGCTACTATTAGATGTTGAGATGAATCAAGCAAAAATAGGCAATGGCACTGAGAAGACAATTTCAGTATGAAAACATCTATCTATCCAGTACTGGTGTGAAAAAAGAAGGACTGCAAAGCAATTAGACCAGAGCAGAGTAAAACTAATAACTAAGGTCTTCTGACAAAAGAAAAAGCAAACACTGGCTAAATGAAACACATTTGTTCATGTGTCCATCTTCACAAATTTTTTAAAATAAGATACTAGTCAAATAAAGCTAAACAATTCCCCAAAATGGGAACTTTGTTATCTTGACTTTTCTTAACAACATTTTTAGCTATTTTATGACAAACGATATCTCATTTAGAAATTTATTTGAAACTTATTTTAAAACTTCAAATGTGTGACATTTTAATTTAGTCTTTATTTTTTTGAATTGTGATCAAACGGAAAGTCAGTCAACTGCACAGCTTTATGTTATCCCTTAGCAACACAGACAGAGCAGGTGGGGAGTAGGTGGAGTGGATCATGAAAAAAGATGTCTCATCCTTTGCAGGAATGCAATATGCGAACCTTAGGTGGATGTGAAGAAGCTACTTTAAGAGTGGCTGGAGAAAAGTACAGAGATGATGGAATAGAAGCAGTGTAGCAAATACACAATTCTTCCAAAAGAGCAGGCATTTGACATATCAGAAGATCAAACAACTAAACATCAGGTAATGATTTTAAAGCTGGTTAATGAGCTACTTAAAATGTTGTTCTGAGTTTGAAAAGCATTAATTAAAAAAAATGAGACTGGGATAAAAAGTAGGTCTTTGTTCTTAAACCAGCACAACTGTAGCAAAGCATTCTAGTTCTAAAGTACACCCTATAACTGTTGGCAAATAAATAGGCTTATATCCTTATCATGGAATAATCATATGCCATTTTCAGAACTCTTAGATAAAGCCCTGAAAAGCACCAACTTGAAATAAAGTGGTCACATTTACTGAAATACATATTATGACTCATGACATGATCATAAAAATCATTATATATTTCAGTCCATTTTCTTCCCTTCCCAGACAAACAATAAACACATCAGCAGATGATGACTTTGATGATGTATGGGTTAACTTCCCACAGCTCTTCCTGAGAATTTGGCAATAAGCAAAAAACACAAGTGAGAATGTCTAAGCATCTTCTCCAAAGAGCTGAAAGGGTAAACTACTTGGCCAGCTATCGAGTTTTCTACACTTTCCACAACAACTGGATTAGTATTTAACTGACTAGAGTAGTTACACCACTTACCAGATGGTCTCTTACAGAGTGTTCATTTGTTATGACTTTTTTTAAACAGCAATTAATTTTCTGGTTCACAGAATAGTTCTAAAGTGCTGTTTGAATAAACTGGCTAGAAAAAGATACAATCAATAAAGGACTTGCATATTCTTGTTTAATAAGATTTATTTTAAAATCATCTGTATCCCATGGTCAGAAGGTATTAAATTACAGGACAAAATTTCAATCCCATGGTAGTAAAAGAACCTTGAATCTTAGTCACTGAATCAATTCTGTAACAACATAAAATCTGTCAAGTGTGGGCTGTTTACAGTGAATTCTACTACACATCTAGCAGCCAGGCTAACACCATCCTCTGTAGACAGAGGGTGGCATAAAACTTTCAAAACAGCTGCTCCTTTTACAGAAATGAATTAAAGGCAATGTGTCCTGTAAGTAGCAGGTCTTGGATCACTGACACGGCATGTCAGGATTTACAGCTACAAGGCACCAAAGCACAATGTACTACTTCAGTGAAGGTATAAAGGGTTAATAGAGTAAACAAAATACACTTACATTTTATATCATCTCACATCTAACTTACAGAGGCATTTTCATAAATTTTGCCATACGTTATCTGCTTGACAGGGCTTTTTTTCTCCTCCCTCATACCCAAAAAGCTATAATTAATATTTACCTAAGATATAATTAACTCCAAACACTGATGTATTTTGACGTATCTTGCTCTGGAATCTAAGCGGATATACAGAGTAATTAGTCTCTGCAGGCATTTGTGAGTGCCCCGTTAGAATTTTAAATGTTTAATTTCTTTGCAAAACAATCAGTGTCTGCTTTTCCATATCTGTAAAGTGTCTACTACCCATTAAGCTGATTTTAGAAGCTTCCTACTATCATTTTTCATGTGCAAATGTTTCATCCTATCGAAATGAATATTTAATGAATAATATATTAATTTTCCAATGAATAGTAAAAAAAAATCTGGCTAATTTTGGTTAATCTCTTTCCCTAGCCAGTAAGCCACTTTCACACTGAGGACAATCAACTGTTAAACCATCACTACATTTAATAATGGCAAAAAGACCCTCTCCCCAAAGCTGCTTCCAAGAGAAACAGCAGGAGAACAAAAAGCATTTGGAGAACCCTACAGACAACAGTTTTGAAACTGTTACAATCATTAGCATATTCACGAATGTTCAATATTGTACTTACTAGGTCATTCATATTTGTCTGACTGGCTGGATGAATTTCTTCCAAGAACTCTAGCACATAGAATGTGTATCTGTCCATGAGATGAACGCCAATCGCAAGATCAGGTTGATGCTTAAAAACAACACACAGCAATTACTGGGCATTTGCACGAAAGAACTCAATATTTAGAGAGCAAATAGAATGTAACAGCATGTTACAAAAGTGAAGCATAACAATTTTTTGTTTTTAAGCAAATTACACAAAGAAAATGACCATCCATAAAGAAACATATTGTTGACAAGCTGAATAATACAGTTTATCTTCATTTTTCTACACTGTATCCTGGTAATCTCCACGTTTGCAAAAAAGGAAGGAACACCTTCTTCTTGATGGTTCAGTACAAGTTTGTGGGCTGCCCTGAGCTTCTCAGAACTTGGAAAACAGGACTGGGAGAGACAGCTTATCTTACAGATCTGCACAGGTTCAGAGCTTGGCTCTGCACAGATTCAGGTCTGCATAGGTTCAAACCCTGACCTGTTGATTTTGGTCTTACTAGGATCTGTCTCCTATCACTCTCTCTGTAATTCAGCTGGGATACAACTACAGCAGGTGAAAGGTAGTAGTCTGGGGTGTTTTTGTCTATAGAATAGTTTGGGTTGGAAGGGACCTTCAAAGGTCATCCAGTCCAACATTCCAGCAATGAGCAGGGACTGCTTTATCTATATCTGGCTGTGCAGAACCACATCCAGCCTGGCCTTGAATATCTCCAGGAATTGCATATCCACCACCTCCCTGGGCAGCCTGTGCCAGTGTTTTACCACTCTCATTGTAAAAATTCTTTTCCTCACATCTAGCCTGAATCTCCCCTCTTCTAGTTTAAAACCATCACCCCTTGTCCCATTACAACAGGCCCTGCTAAAAAAATCTCTCCAGCATCTTATTGGCCCCTCTTAAGTACTGAAAGGCTGCAATAAGGTCTCCCCAGAGTCTTCTCCAGGCTGAACAGCCCCATTTCACTCAGCCATTACTCAAAGGTGAAGTGCTCCATGCCTCTGATCTTTTTGTTGCCCTTCTCTGAACCCTCTCTAACAGGTCCATCAAGTGTTAAGAAGTCCTAGATTGAATATTCCCCACACATATCTCTCAGCAATCTTCCCATAAAATTTCTTCTTATCCTAGGCTATGCATAAATTGGCCAGCAAGCACAGAAATCCATTATTAGTCTGGTTCTTTGTGATGGCACATAAAAACAAGCAGAAAAAGTGCAATTACAAGTTTTGTCAAAACCTAACTTTGTAACTAAATACCTTACACATTCAGCAATTAGAAGCGAAATTTTTAGTTTAAAAACAATAGGATCTGTGCTTTTTACTCAGGCATTTTGAAAGCTGTTTTCAGGATCACAAAAATCTACTTACTGACAAAGAATCTTCTCCTACTTGGCTGCTAGCCAAGGCCATTATATTAGGTGAATAAAATCGTTCATACATGGATGCTCCTTGGCAAGTATCAATAATAAACAACAATTCATTGTACCTGAAAAAAATAAAACAGCCTCTTTATCCATCTTTCCTTAAGCAACACTCACATACTTTGCTTTTTAGTTACCAGGAGAGCCGCTAGGAACCCAAGGAACAGAACAGTTTATACTGATTCATTTAAGATACAAGTTTAGTCAAAGCACAGTACATTTGAGCAGCTGTAACTGCAGGAAACTGCAAATAAAATTTAAAACTCTTCTTTCTGAATGCAAACTTTCATGCAATTTTATGGACACAGACAGTATCACTGACAAAGGTAAGCAAAGCCTACTGGCAAGTCTTCAGGCATGTTCAGGAAACACAACATTTAGCCTCTAAATAATGCTTTTTTTCCTCACCTTCTTTTCTGCCACATTTGTTCAAAGGCATCAGCCAGTTCTACATTTGTGATTTCTTCAGAATCCTGAAATTTTAGGAAACCATTTCCACCATGGCCTGGCAGAAACAAAATCAGAAGTTATGCAAGATGGCAGCTTAGAGGAAGATACTCAGTCTGGTTGACCATTCCTCTAAAAAAAAATTAAAAAGGCAAACACAATTTTCCTTCTCCAAACAGACTCCAGCAAAAGAAAGTTATTAGTACAGTGAGAACAGAATACATACATCATTTAAGATAGAAACTATACTTACTGCCATATAGGATTTTTCTTACTATTACATGCTAAAAAAAAAAAGGAAAAAAAAAATCCTTTTGTCAATCCTTTTGTTTGTTTGGACTCCCAATGGGATTTCATGCTTTAAGCAGGCCCATCCAAGTGAACAATATCAATAAATTGTATACAGAAACCTGTAATTACCTGTCATATATATTAGAATATTGCTTCTGTCATCAGAAAGAAGACGTTTAGATCGCGGTGTGCTTGGTGGGATTCTTCCTGTTAATACACGCAGAAAATTTTCAACAGTAACCTATGAATAGAAGCACAAAGTAATTTTCTAAATGTAAAAATATCAATTAGCAACTATAGCCCGGGTTACATTAAGTAATGGAACACTAAAAAAGGCAGTGTATACACCCAAAAGTAATACTTCACGGTATAAACTGCATAAACAAACATTTTCTGTTTAAGGTTTTACTGCAGTTTCATAATCATATGGTACCTTTTACTTTATTCCACTAATATCAGCCTGTTACTTTATTACACCAAATAAGGCTAATGCCATTATAATTTCTAAATACACTTTCATTTGTCTGAAAACCTGTCAGTGTATAGCTTTATTTTGTCAAAGCTTTTCATGTACTCAAAACATGCTCCAACATTAGTGTGTGTTACCATGGAAAAATAAATTTAAACTCCCTCTGCAACACAGAAAAGGAAAAATAGGATCAATTTCAGCTACATAAGCCTGAGAGATCAGGCAAGATCCATCTGGATGGTGATTGTAAAACATTCTGTAAAACACCATTTCCTCTTCATGCAGACGTACACAGCTCAAATGCTAGCAAAAAATCCATACTCAGGAGAAAACATTATGAAAAGAACATATCTCTATTTCAGTGTTGTATCTTCACTTCTTTATACAAAGCTTCAGAGAAATAAAACATCTACTATATATTTAAATCTCCCCCTATAAACCGTTAGTAATGATTAAACTATTAAACCATGCAACTGACGTCCAATTTATCAACTGTGAAGACACTGTCTGAAGGAATATTACACAAAAATGAAAAGGTGGTAGAATGCAGATTTCTTTACAGTAATTATATTACAGTAATATATAAACTACGGCTTTCACTTGCATACCAGAAATTTCACACTGGTGGAGTTTGCAAGATGAGACACTGAACAACCATTGCCAAAGAAGAGAAATGTAAGTAATATATTTTGATTCCTAACACATACAACGGGTTCCATATATTCATTTAATGGTGGAAATTATGATTCTGTAGTAAACTTCAAATAAAATAAAAGAAGTATCAAGGAGGGGAGGGGTGTGGCTTTTAAACCTATCAGTTGATGATAAAAGCCTAGCCCAAAACCAGAAATGTGACTAGAAAGACTTTCTTAGCCTTCACAGGTGTTGTATAAATCTTTAAACCAACACTAAAACCAAAGACCCAGCAATTTAAGTGCAGTCACCTCATAGCTTCTGTAATCCACTTCCACATCATCTCCATAGACATTTAGCTCCATGTTTTTATGACTAAACACAGTAGCTGGTTTGGGATTTCTGGGATTACATGCCATGTCATCTGCCAGCATCAGGACAATGTGGCTATGGAAAACAAGACAAAAATATTTCAGCCATTCTACTTTCATATAACAGTCAAACAGAAATTACAACTGTCCCACAATTACAACAATAGCTTGTAACACTAAAAAGATTCCTGGGATTATAAGTGAAACTTTGCTTACTTACACCCTATTTCCTTATGTACCCCCTCACTATTACGAAGATACCACACACAGAAATGCAGCTACCTCTTACATAGCTATAGGACTAAGTTAGGCCAAAGATGAACACAACAGTAATTGATATTAGCAGCTTTATGATACAGACCTGCCCAAACTTAGACTGGCAGTACTAGTCATAAAAACGTGATTTTTATGGGGCACTAAATCATTTAATGCAGCTCCACAGAAGGAATCCCAGCCTGTTTGCACCTTCTCAGATAATTTTAAAATATTATGACACTTTTTAATTAAATTTGAGGATCTCATGAACATTTTTCAAACCATTATACTGCATCTGATGCACTACTGTGTGACTATCTGTGTTACTGGAATTTTGCTGAAGAACACAAATGGGCTCACACCAGACATTTTGTCTTCTTCATAGTACAAAGAAGAAGAAAAGAAACCCAAAAATATAAAAACCCAACAACTCAATATTTCATATTACCAACTGAAAAAAACCCTGAACAATCAGCATATTATAAAACTGTTCCAACTTGCATGCAGCCAAAGACCTCTATTACCCATAGCAGGGCCAGGTTTTGGTTAAAATACAAAACTACAAGAGGTCACTGGAGACTGTTAGCACTGAAGAATGTGCCAGAGATGTCTGGAACAAGGTGAAGTTGGTTCTTTCCTTGGATAACCCTGTCTCAGATATAGCTTCTCACGAACTGTGCTCTCCAAAACAATGCTTACAAAAGGAAAGCTCTGTATCCTGCAAAGAATACTGCTAATTCAGACTCTCAGACATACAGCTACAAATTAAACTGTGTTGTGCTATTTAAGTATCATTCCTGTGCCTGTCATCATTCACCTATTTGCCTGCATGAGCACTTTCAGAATAAAGTTATTCTTTATTAAGTGCTAATAGGCTCCACACTACACCAAAAAAAAGGAAGGGGAGAAGGGTGGAAGAAAAAGAGAAATGCTGTCCAAAATAACATAAGCATAAATCCTCAGAAATGATCACAGTATTCCACAATTACAATGGGAAAAAAATGCTGGCATAAATACGAAGGTGTAATGATAGAAGTGAGAGGAGAACAACTATAGAGGAGAAATAAAAAGATTTTTTTCCCCACACATGCACAGTAGTACAAAACTATTTTTATAAAAGAGAAATATATGCAGAATATACGCCTTGGGAATTTACTGAGATAGTCAGTGTACAACCATTTTTTGTATTAGTCAGAAGAGAATATTCCACACTAAGCCATCACTAGGCCTACAGTTTAGCACTGTATTTTTGCTAGGAATGTGTTTATTCAAAAAGAAGAATTAGTAATCACATGCACTCAGGAAAAGATTCTTATTTGTAGTAGTACAGACAGGTGAGCACAAACATGCAGAGTTTGTAAATTGCATGGCATTCATATACATGCATATGGAATACACCACAGTTAAACAGAACCACTGCATACAAGTGGTTCATAGATACAGCAAAACAATCTAGGTGTTAACTCGTAGCTTACCTGTTAAGCCAAAGTAACTGAATTATATACTGTAGTAATATTTTCATGATACAAGAGTTATATTGCATCATGATTCCAGGAATCAGAAACAATTCCTGAATTCATTTTGTCTTTGTTTTACTTTAGCAAAACTTTTCTTTTACAAATTGTAGCACTGTGCCCATATATCAAACAACCAGAGCACTTTATAGTTATAAAACCACAAATCATTTTCCTAATGAGTTCTGTTGTTGAAGGATAAATCTACTTACATTGCCAAACTGACATGGTTCTATTCAAAATGAGGCTATGCACAAACCCCTCCAAAGAACCCAACCCCAAAAACCATGATAAATGAAGAGAAAAACAGACAGAGGAAGAAGTTTGTCTAAGAGAGAAATCCACACAAACCCATGTCAAAATTGCTGTAAATGGGGGAAAAAATAGGCATGCTCTCTCTTTAGGTCTTCTCCAATGTGTTATTTCTTGACCTTACTCTAAAGCATTGCTGAGGTTTTGAGATCAATTTCAAGACCCTTGGGTATGGCTAAGAAACAGAGCAGGCTACTGAACAACAGAAGTCTTCAGCTATGCTGTAGGTTTTGCAGTATTTCTAAAACTGACATTTATTTTGACATTAATGGTCATGATGGATGGATGCAGAGAACACAAAAGTTCTCACGTAAGGGCAAAACTAGTGAAAGAATTCCTAAGGTAGTATACTTAGGGTACCTACACTTCCAAGGCTATACAGGAAAGAAGGCAGATGCTTCCAAATACAATGTGCAAAAAAAGACGTATTTCTGTGTCTTTCAGCCCACAGTGCTTCAGCACAATGTTGCCTTGGATTTACAGCCCCTGAACACTTCCAAAAGCTAGATTTCAACATCCCCTCTTTCAAAATCCAAGAACTCACTTTTTCTTTTTAAAAAATAAACACAGGAAACAGGATGATACTGCATCACAGCCACAGTTGCATAAACACTAGCTCAGAACTCCAGGTACCACATTTTGGATGTTGACAAAAAAATGCCATACAAATTCAATCCAGTAAAGCACACATTTTGCAATGATTAAGCTGTTCATACTTCTTTAGGCAGACATACTGAAGAAAGTACCAGTTCCCTAAACAAACATGAAAAACCAGAACTACTAGGATTTCCACAGAAGCCTATGGATATAGCCTATTATGCTGGTGCACAATTCTGGTACGAGTAAATTGCATTCCAAAACAGTTGATAGAACTGTGCCAACTTCCATTCAGAACACAACTAAGACACTTCAAAACAGTTTGTTCACCTTCCTCATCCTACTGTCAAAGAAGGGATACTATTTTGACTATTGTGTTATCGGTAAGAAGCACAGCTGGTATGGACAAAGCTTCTGGTTTCTCTAAAAACATAATGAAAACTGGATTTTTCAAGGCTACTTTTAATATGTAGCAGCAGCTTTGTTCAGGCTTTTAGAGACTCTCAACGCAGCTGGAGATGTGGAAGTCTTACACTTCAGTTCAGTTATGGTTACTAACATCTCCACACTGAAAGTACAGCAAAAGCCGTATCTCAGAGTAGTACTGTCACTGCTGATGCATTTGTAAATTTTCACACTATGCTTTCACGAGTTTTCTAATTGCCATATTTTAGTGGCCAGATAACTCCTCGTATTTTTAATCCAATTAACCCATTCCAACTGGTATATAACTTGTGACTACTCTTTTAGAACAATATTGCCACACTTTTCAATACACTGATGTAATCACATCCCTCCTTTTTACTTTTAGCCAGTTAAACTGGGAAGAGAAATGCATTTTTAAACTGCTTCAGACAATAAGGTGAGCTTTAATAGTAGATTTGCAAGGAATGGTATTCACCAATATCCCCTTACCTATCTGGAATGCCCAGTCTCTTGACACTTCTGTATACTGAGAGAGTATTTGCCACATGACGATAATTGAACCAGAATCGAGATGTACACACCTTGGGAAAAGAAGGAAAAAAATCATACTAAATACTGTAAAAGATAAAAATAGCCTGGCACATTGCATCAGAAGACTGTGATTACAGAAATATCAACAACCTAGTAACAAATCAGAAAGAACACAGCAACACCAAAAACCTCACGATATAAGCTATAGAAGTCTTTGTTGTACCAAAGCAGCAAATGCTGAAAATAAAAGCTTAAAAAAAAAAAAAATTCTTAACATACTGACTCATGAAAAAATTGTTATAAAGCCCAACAAAGTATAGAAAGTGGCACTTTAGGGAATAATTCAGCAATAGTAAGTGGATAAGCTAAATTTTCTTAATTTGCTTTCTCTGTATTAAAGAGAAATCAAAGGAAGAGTTCTCATCTCAATATCAAACCCATTCTGGGATCATTCTTGCACAAAGGCATAAGTGAATTCATGCAGAAGCCACACACAGGGGAAAATACACTGAGGACATTTGCATGTAAGGAGTCAAATATAATAAAGTAAGAGCTAAGTGAGCTCTAACCAAAATCTGAATACAAATTCTCAAAAATTTCAAAGGAGTTCAGTTTTTTCTGTTCTAACAGTCAAAGTGCTGGGGATCAGCCATTCCTGCACTTAAACTAATCCCTAGGGCAGGTACTATTTAATCCATCCTCAAAAGCCTTAAACCAATGAGATTTCAAAAAGCTTCAGAGGCAATCTGATGTAGTTCCTTACTAAAGCCTTATTATTGTCCTTGTGCTTAACTTTTATTCACTTTTTGTTTGTTCCACACCAAGGACTGAAATCCTGCCCCAGAGACAAATTTCCTTAATTTTTACAAGTCTTTCAAACACAGAAAGGAAGGAGAATGTTAGAAGAGGTAACTTTAAAAACACAAAAATAGAGAAGCACTAATGAGCATTTATACAGGTCTTTTAATTTTTCAGCTTTAAAAGCTCTAATCATGGATTTATTGAATGACCTGGGTTGGAATAGACCTTAAGATCACCTAGTTCAAACCCCCTGCCATGAGCAGGGACACCTTCCACTAGACCAGGTTGCTTAAAGGCCCATCCAACCTTGCCTTGAATAGAAAAACACAAAATATGTTTTTTAAATAGAAACATCTGTAAGTTACACTATGTAACATTTTTGTCTCTAGCCTTTTCATAAAAAGAAATGAGTAGTAGATTGAATAATAATAAAAATTCAGCCTAAAAGGATCCCTTTGTGTCTCAATCATTCCATCAGATGGTAAAAAAGCCCATGGGAATCAGCCCATGAGAACATTTGCTTTTCAGCAAGATTTAAAGCTCTGAAAATTAACTGTGGTCTACTTACCTATGACGTTTCAAGGTATTATCACATGCCCCTTTCCTCTGTTACCCCCCTTACAACACAGTGTAAAATGTTCCTATGCTTTAAATATAGCTCTTCACACGGCGGCATATTAATTCCAACTACTGATAAAGGAGGACTGCAATACAGTGCCAGGCTTGAAGTGCCTGATAGCTGTAAAACCCTCCCTCTTTTACTGCTTAAAAAAGTAATAGCAATTGTTACAAAGCTTACCTATAAACTACTGAAAAAATATAACCAGCAGAGAACCTTTTGAGAACACAAAATATAACTCCTTGCACCTAATTTTCCACCTTCTTTGTGTGTTTTTATGGAGCATAAAAGCACCTACTTGTTAACAGTATTAGAGAAGTACTTGATATTTTAATAGTTTTGTTCATTGTAGAATATAGAAATTATTCCTTCTAATTTAATTAATTACTGTTAACTTTTATATTGCTCAGTTTTAGTATCTGGAAAACAAACAGCTGCTACTGAGTAATTACAATCATGTTCTGAAACAAATTAGTTATTAAGACCCAAATTGTGATTAAGAACCAATTGTGAACCATGATCCAAAGCTAATGAAAGCTTTGTGGCAAAGAAAAAAAAATGGCATAAGAACAGTTGATCTAAACATCATGCTGCCTGAATTTATGTTATTCTAAGCCCATTACCACAAGTCAACAGGTTAAGAATGAACACTAATCAGAAATCAAGTGTACCTTTCTGGTCCAAGAGATACAATTCTCTGATATCAGAATTACACTTCTGTTCAATAAGCAGTATGGTAATTTAAATGACTTAATGCTGTCAGAACCTTTGTTTTACAAATCCTGCCACATAGCTAGACATGCTGAGTGCCTGAAATGTAGTCATACTGAACCGATAATTTTATTACAGTGTAATAAATTTGCAGGCACAATTTCAAATTTATTCATTCCCAAGTCTTTATCTTTCAATTTCTTTCAAATGAACAGAATTCTTGAATTACTGTTGCTATTACAGCTCCTGTTGAAAAGTTGTCAGCTTTATTGGAAGGAAACTCCATGGGGCATACTTACCAAAACTGCCCAGTTATTTGTATGTCCACTTCTAAAGAACTGCTCTGCTTGATCCTGAAAGATGGAGACATTAGATGTTTTTCAGTAATAAGAAATAACCACTTAATTTTGTTCTTTCCACAAGACAGTGTTCAATGCATATGTTTACCATACTTAAACACTGAATAAAGCTTACAAAAGCTTCAAGAGGTAGTTTGTCTTTTTCTGTTTTCCATATTTTATGCAAGTTAATTCCTTCAAATCTTTCCCTGAAACTTGTGAAATAACAAAGGAGAAAGAACTATTAGTCACTTGCAGCTTAGTTAAAACAAAAGCCCACACATCTCTGTTCCAAAGGACACCGAGAACAAAATAAAATGATTTATTGACCTACAGTTTCCGCCTTAATGAGAAGAGAGGCTTGCATTAATTTCTATTTTCCTTGTTCATCTCATCCTTTCAAAAGCAACTACATGAATCTGCAATTTTAATTCATTTTAAATCCAAGGTGGTTACATTTATCTTCCAAAATCAAGATCTATGATAACAGCCTTCTCTATAGTCTGTGACCTCCATAGTTCCCACTGGGCTAAGAGGGCCTTTTTTCTTTAACAGATTGCATATATCAGGACACAGAAAGGGGATAAAGACTTCGCAGAGGTAAAGGAGTGAGTCTGTCACTGGACAAGAATCCAGACTTGCTGATTCTTAATCAGATTCTGATAAATCTGAGGGGTACTGGGCTGATGCCTGTGGTTTCACACAAAACACACAGCAACAGAAAAAAAAAAGCATTTGCTAAAATAAATGTAAAGCGTACTGTATTCCAAGTAGCAAACTGGCAGCTTGATTATAAAGACTTATATTTGGCTATTTTTTGTCCTGTTTGTAATTAATTTCAAGTATGACAATTAGTAATAAAGCAGAATTCAAATGCAAACAACACTCCAGGTGTGTAGTGTGGGCACCGTGCAAAAACATAATTACTGAAATAAAAAATTACTCCCACCCGAAACAAACAATCCTAGCTCCCACCGCTATGGGTAAATGCCTTCTCGCACCTGCGAGAGGGGATAAGGGTAATCAATCAAGCCCAAGTGAGCCCAGGTGGGCCCAGGCAGCTAAACGGCCCTAAAACCCCGCCCTACTCCTTAACCGATGAAATTCCATTCACACATAAGCCAACAGAAGTCCGGAAAAGTAACATAAAACACTGACTACTGAAACTTACACTGTTTAGCCAAAGAGAAGCTCAGATTCAGAAACTTACAAACGCGTTCAAAGACTGTTTGCTTGCTTAACTTTGAACACTTTACACGAATTACACGTGCCCGCTGGGCCCCACAGCTCCAGGAATGCGTTGCACTACAACCCACACGCTCCTACCACCGAAGACCGCCCGCAGCCCCGCCACAGGGCAGGGCGAAGCGGGGAGAGGCGGGGCCGGGGGAGGGACAGACCAACCCCCCGCCCGGGGCTGGCAGCACGGCCGGAACAGGCACTGAGGAGAGCGCTTCATGGACCGCACCCGCCGAACCGAGCTCGACCCCTCTCAGGAGTGCCACAAGCGCCCCGGGGTAGTTCAGGGCAGTGGGCACGGGCTCTGCCCGCGGAGAGAGGGAGATGGGGGAAACCAGCAGCATAGAGCCTGCAGGGTAGCATAGAGCCTCCCGCCCTCTCTCCCCGCCGGCCGCTCCCACCAGCTTGCGTACCTGGACACTGCTGCTGAGCGCTGCCCCGCAGCACCCCAGGAGCAGGGTGGCGGCGGCGCGGACCCAGCTAGCGCCGGGCTCCGTGGCCGCCATTTTACCGGGACTCTTCCGCCAGGCCCCGGCCGCCGCAGCTGCCGGAAGGGGGGAAGCGGTTTCTGCGCATGCTCCGCTGTGGCTCCGTGCCCGTGTGGTGTCTGGCGCGGTGCCTCAGAGGTGGCTTCCCGGCGCTTGGAAGGATCGTGTCCCTGCTCTGAGCCACGCCACGCGCTCAGTCACATACTAGAGCTCCTTCTTCCTTGCCAACCTGCTTAGAATTAGTGTTTTACAGAGCTATGGCAGGGATCGCAGCAGATCTCACCACCGCTGTGAGCATACGTCTTCTTTCTGGCTGTCATGAGGTGTTACGGCCCTAGCCAGACCTTGTCCCTCCCTTGGACAGGCCTGGTTGACATGTTAAAGCACTCTGGCCTTTCATCTCCCCTTTGGCTTGGGAGGCTCCTGGGGGTGTAAAAATAGACATACCTCTCAGCTGCCTAGCAAAAACGTGCTGGAATCGCTGGGCTTTGTTGACGCTGGCACGCCAAGCTGAGGATGACCTCAGGCCTTGGGCTGCAGGGCCAGAGCTGCCTTAGAGAGCAAAGAGGAGAGCTGGGGAGAGCGACCACCTTTGGTGGGGATGAAAGGAGGATCTGGAATTAAGTCTTCTGTCAAAATGCCCTGTTAAAGGCTTGCCATTGGCACATACACCCCTCCAAGCTGATGAATCGTCAAATTTTTATTTCAGCATATCAAACCACCTGGTCTTGATTCTTTCATTTCCACTAACTCATCTTGTCACTACCTTTGTTCAATTGCCTGATGGCTTCCATTAGTGAAGATTCAGAATCTGCCATGAACCATGGAAGCTATTTCCTGTTCTGTGTACTTGTCATCAGTAATGACTTTCTCAGACAGCAGCATATTTCCATGTATTGATGTTGGAATTTCAGCAACATCGCATTTGCTGTTTGGAGGCATCACTGGTTTCCTCAATAAAAATAATGACATGTAATTAGATAGCCTTTTTGTGCCTAAGGCTAACGAACTGCCTATCAAAAACTATAGCCACCAACTCATGTTGTGCTCACATCTCCCATGTGAGCCTTTTATCAACCAGCTGAGAAGCACTATGTGTGTCTGTCTCTTGGTGCCCTCTTGTAAATTCCACTGTTTATCTTCTTGCTCTAAAAAACTAACCGAATTTCAGACTAGGGACAAGCTTATGCTTTTCCTTGCCCTTTCAAATGCTTAGGTCTCTGATCATTCTGAGATGTGTTCAAGATGCGTCAGTAATTCTACAGGATAGGCAGCTATTTTTCAGAGCATGTACTCATGCAGTCTTATAAACTGGTGAGTTGATTTCATGTGCTTTGACTTGTATAGCTCCTCGTTACCTTTCAGCTCCCTGAAAGAGTAACTTTCACACTGTGGAGTGTGATAGATAAAATGTGACAGAAGGTCTGAACCTTTGACTGAACTTCTTTCTGTTAAGCTCAGTTCTTTGCTCTTTGCATTTATTACAAATATTCATCCTTTGGTATCGTGCATTCTGGTCAACAGCTTTTCCAATAGAAAAATGTCATCAGCTGTATTCTGATGATATATCTTTGAATCAAGCATAAATCCTGATGTCTGTACTGAATGAAAAGTTAGGTTAAATGTTACCAAAAGGTAACTTCAGCTTACCAAGAAGCATTCCTGACATGAGAAGTAACGAACACCTTTTCTGCAAATAAAAGTTGAAAACATCCGGTTCACTTAAAAACTGCCAAATCTTGTGAAATTAGTATGACAGATGACCTTAAGTTTGTCATTCTCTAGAATACTTGAATTTCAGTTTGAATAATGTTCTTTTAAGGCCACTTGTATGATTTGCTACATAAGAAAAAAAGAAATGGAAAAAAAAACCACCAAAATTTTTGTCAAGTAGCATTGGAATAGTGTAAACGTAGATTATCATCTATGGGCTGTACAAGCAAACATCGAGTACTTGTGCTGAGTAATTAAGAACTGTAGCAAATTTTCCTTACATGAAAGATCACTTGTATAGGATGAGACATTTGAAATCCTAGGTTTCACCAAAGGTCAGAACAGTTTCAGCACACTTGTCCAGTCAGTGTTGCTGCTGTTTCTCATGGGTTGGTTCTGCAATCTACAGGAAGGTTTGGCTTGCTCTTGATGTAAAATCGTAGCTGCAAACTCAACAGTCTTATGTCACATGCTGTCTGCTGCAGTGTGACAGCAATGTTTAGATCAACTACAGTCACACTGCAGGTGTTACTCTTAGACTGTAGGTGTTCAGGTCATATTGCTGCCTTTCTATCCCAGGGCAGATACAGCACTGAGTTAGGGCAAGCTCAGTTTCACAAACTCCTTAGAATATTACAAAAGAATAGCCATTATTTGTGGGAATTCTTAAAGAGCCAAGGCCACGTAGTGAGCGATCCCGATACCCTGAGCCTTATTACTGTAAAGCAAGAAGATTTTTGGCAGGCATAAGCAAGGTCAGTTGTCCTGTTCGGCCTCTGTAATTTTCCACTGAAAACATGCAGAGAATGATCTCTGCCAAGGTTGTAGTTTCCGACTGTATTTTTAGAGTAAGGTATTTAATCACAATTATAACAAATTGTAAACATTAGCTTTGTAAACAATAGTAACCTCTAGACTAACCAATTAGAGTATCCAAGGCTGTTACATAAGGGAGTAAGGGTATAAGAAGAACACTGTATCTAATAAAATTTGGCAATCGTTTGATCACATTGATCGTCTCCACGTTGTCCAGGACTCCTGCGTCAACAATTATTCTCTCTATTTTATGTGATGCGTAATACAGTGCATAGTTCACATCTTTAGATCTGTCTCTGGATTGCCTTCTCAATTCCTGTAGCCTGGTTGTGTGTATTTTGTAATGGATCTACTTCTACTTCTGCCTTTTATTTCTTTGCAGTCTCAGTCTTTCATAGACTTTAGTATTCATCAGACACACAAGTCTGCCAGTGCTTCAGGCATTATTCCTGGAGGTGGTATCACATCTTTTTTTTTCCCCAGCAAGATTGTACCAGAAGCTTTGCCTTCATTTTTTTTTCAACTTTACTCCCTTAGGCAGCTCTCAGCACAGACTCGGTGTTTGCTCCCATGCCTGTACAGGGCTTTTTTGCCTAGGAATTAAGGTCTATACTATATGCTTCTGGTTCTTTCTTCTGCTTTGTTTTCATGCTAATCACAGCATTTTTCATGCTCCGAGTCTCTTTAGCTTGACCTTTGCCACAATGTTTCTTGTACCTCATGCTGAGTAATTAGAAAGGACACCAAGCGTGTATCCCAAAATGATCTGTAATTAAAAAAACCATTTAAAAAGCTGCTGTAACTGCAGCTGTTACTCACATTGATGCACATCCTGGTGCCCTTCCAGATTCTTTCCTTCTCCAGTGGGTTGCTCAGGCCCTAATCCTCTAATCCGTACTCTAGAAATTTCCCTCGAAGAGCCATCTGTCAGCTTGCTCCTGTCCAGCATGGAGCAAACAATCCCAGGCTTCCTCTGAGGAGAGGCAGCAATCCCAAGCGTAACTCTGTAAACTCCTAAAACAGGGATTGCCCCTACTAGAGTTTACCTGCCACTTTGTGACCCCAAACTTTTTTCTTCTGTGTCAACAATACCAATTAAATATCTTTAATGTTGTTGGTATTGACAACAACAATATTGATTATATTACCTATAGGTATCGTAGTGTAGCCCTTTTTCTGTACCCTCCATCCTTGTTCTGTGTTTCTTTTCCTATTTTTATGAGACTTACATTCACTACCTGATAATTTTCTACTGTAGAAGATAAAGAAATGTATCTTTGGGTGTATCTATTATGTTTCCACAAGAAAAATGAAAAGACACTCTTGCAATGAAGTAAGTCAGCAAGACTGATTCCTAAGGAATCATCAGTAATAGCTCAACTGTACTTTCTCACTAAAAAATGCAGATTTTATTACTTTCTTCATTTTGACTGTCAATACGATAGATTAAAAAAACTGTACCAACCAGACAAGTCTACTACACTTTGGTATCTGAGCTGATAAAATGGCTATCTTCAAATACGGAACCTGAATGAAACAACGGTAATCAAGTTAATGATAGATCTTACTCATTTGGGGTTTTTTTCCCATTAATGTAACTGGAAGACTGGCTTGACTACAGAATGTTTGTATTTTTGAAAGATTTACAATATTAAATACTGATGAAAAACATGCAAAAAGAATATGGTGAGAGTAACAGACACAGAACTTCCAAAGAAAAATAATTTGAAAGAAGTCTTGCTTGTAATACTGTCGAGCTGAAACAATTGTAATGAATTGTGTTTCTCAATAGATTCTCTTTTAACACTGGCTAAACGCATTAGAACCTACACTTCTTTTCATCCATAGATTACACTGCTTATCTCTACATCAGAATCAAAGTGGACAATATTTTATACTGTTATTTACAAAGTGAGTCTGTAGGTGTTTTTTACAGTGTCTTTTGAGGTCAGAATAGAACACAGGCAAAAACCTTGCAACTGACAATGAAATTCAGTTGACATTTGTTCTTAATGAATTAACCATCTACCTTCTCATTATTTCTGTTCTGTTGTTAATGATACAAATACCAGCAGGTGTAGAGGTTCCATAATGTTGAACTGTGTAAAAATCCAGTATTTCATCTTCAGAAGACATGAGGTTACGAACCATTCCAACAGCTTATCCTGTTGGTAAAATAAATAAAATATGAGAAAACAAAACATCAAAAAACAGTGGCAGCTTGTTTACATAGTTTGTTGGATGTAATGGCAGTCATGAAATATGAATGCACATCACATTTGGGCTCAGTGCATCAATATTTTTCTCAACAGAAAGCAATGCTGAAAACTTTTGTCAAAACATTCTCATTTCTTAACAAAATATGTGAATAATACAGCAGCAAAAAAAACGCTATCTTTTTAAATTACTGTCTCCATTGTATTTCTCCATTAATATTGCAAAAGGGCTCTTTCTCAAATAGAAAATTAATGGGCTCCTTAATTAGGAACAAGATAGGAATCCTAATTAAATTGTTCTAAATAAAGTGACATTTATAAGCATAATTTCAGGCAGTGGATATAACATATCATGGCTTAGAATAATCTTGATTCCACTACTGGTTCTGACATCTCTATGGTAAATCTGTTACGTGTCCAAACACACCAATTATTTGAATGCCTCAGGAAGGTGCTCTCTGTAGTGACTGAGCTGGAGGAGTCCCAGCTCTGCTGGTTAAACTAACTCAAGTAAAGGGCCATGTTGCAGATGGACTCATTTTAGCTCTCAAACCATTACTTAAAAGTTACTGTGTGTGTTCTTAGACTACTCTACAGCCTGCAATCTACGTATATACAAGTAATTGTCTTCATTAGCGGGCAAGAGATTTTACTCCACTGAGAACTACTCAGCAACTATATGAGAAAACAAACACAAAAGTTTCGAAAATTAAAGGTTGAATATATATCAGCTTTACCTGAAAAAAAAAACTTGATTTAATGTTACAGAAATTGTATTAGAAATAAGATCTACAGTGAGGCAACTTTGAAAGAGATCACTTGTACACTAAGTACAATCACATTGATTAACATTAAATGTTTGAACACTGACTAAAACTGAATCCAGTAAATTGCCAGGAAAGCTTATGGAGATCACTGTGTGATGAGTACTGAAATTCTATTAGGACTCATTAGTTTGCACTCAAGAAGCAAAATCTAAAACAAATCCAAAGATAAGCCATTAAGACTTTTAAAGAAATATTCTCAATGGAGGGAACAATTTAAATTTTTTAGAAGCAAATATGCATGGTTATTTCTGGGTTTTTTTTCCCAGGAGTTATGGGGTAGAAGGTCAAAACAAGCCAAAACATTTTTATACAAAAGCTCACTTATTCTTTTTAGAGTAGCTGTGAACAAAAGTTGAAGTGGATCAGAAACCCCTTATAATTTCTCTTACTACTGAAACTGTGAAAAGCAGAGCTTTTGGTTTTTTCTTTAACTTCATTTAGCAGGATACTGTAAAAGCTGCTATGGATCAGGTGTAAAGAACTCATGCTGAGCTAAGCATGGTGTATCCTTCAACACGTTATAAATTCTAACTCTCTGGCCTTTGAAATTAGAAGTACCTATTTGAGCATATTTACTGGAAGCTGTTCCCAAGTAGAAGTGCCAGAATGATTTCTTAAATTGAAATCATGACGATTGGGAGCCAGATTTTGCTATGATTTATAAAAGTGTAGTCTTGCTGAATTTCCTTTCTGTGCAGAAGGTCAGTAGAAGGCCTTTTCACCATTACAGTGCTGGCACTCAGTGCAAGGTGGAATTTTACTTAAAAAATTAAATGGATTATTACTAAGCAGAAAGTCTGGATGAAACCAAACAACACATTCAGCAAGAAAGTTAACTGGTGACTAGGCAATCCTCCAGATACTTTCTTTCTTAAAAGCCAAATTGAAGCCAAAAGCTTAAGTTGATGAGGATACTGTGCAAACTGAGGAGAGCTGCCCAGGTGAGAATGTATTGTTACAAAATCTGTATGTTTTTCTATGTTATTTTGCAACTCTAATCAGTAAAAAAAAGAAATCCAAACGCTTTATTTTTACCTGGCCTTATCTTTGTCTTAAGGATTGTATCTTGATGAGTTTTTTCTAACTGAAAGAGACCATTAAGAAAAGAAGTCCCAATGATACAGGAGTTACCAATACATGAATATGTGTCTGTCATTTCTAGGTATCTGTTGTGTTCTATGACCTCAACTGTTTCAGCTGCTAAATATATATTACATGGAAATGTAAAAGCTGCTTTTAATGTGGTTAATAAACTTTTACATTTTAAGATAGGCATTCAAATTTACATGCTCATTCAATTTTTATGTGGAGAAAAGGCACCCTTCAGTCAATTAGTTTCAACTAATCAGTGCCTTAATGGATGCATTTCCATAGGTATTATCTTGGCAAAAATCACCTTCCTGCACTCTAACTCTCTGATGGTTATCAAAGATTTCCTTAAACAAAAATTCTCTTATTATAACATTCTGTAAATGCTAGAAAAAAAACTATCTTACATTTCAGCTGTATGTTCATATTACATATATATCTCAAGAAAATAATACATGTTTACCAGGTACAGAAGTGTGTGGTCTGTTTGTGGACTGCAAGAATTCAGACTGAAGTTTCACAAACAATATCTGAAACAACAAATTAAGAATGAACTAAGATTAATCTTTTCAGCATAATGACATGAAAATCATAATATGAGGTCAAGGTTGCATAAATTTACTTGCTACTTAGCTTTGAAATAAGTATTATAATAATCTGACTTTGTTAAGTATGAAAATAATAAAGGCTTTGTAGCTGTACAGAACCTCCTATTGGAGGGTCTGAAAGCATCCAGTGTTAATTTCATATCATCTTGAAACCAGGAAACTTCAAACACTATTAAAAAATTTTGGGTGTTCCTACTATATAGTCATTTTTGCTCTTTCACCTGATTCTGTTTGCCTGCATATTTCTGCAAGATAAGGAAAACAATTTCAATTTTTTTTCATTGTTATATATTACCATGTTATGAGAAGCACTTTTAATACAGATTCTTTTGCATGGATAGATTTTTATCATGAGATTCCGAAAGTGTTTAAAATTAAGGAGGCTGAACATACTTTGCCTGCGTTATGTCCACATCTAGAAACCAGAACAGTATAAGCCATCTTTTCCATTTCCTACAGTAATTCTGTATCTTGTTATGATGACCTAAAATTGCGATATTAGTTTTTAAATCCTTTTGTGAAATAAAGTCATCCATTAGGCCATTTATCTGTGCTGAATTCTAGAAACGAAATGTGTTTTCACTCTCAGAGGAGATCTTCATAGAGTCATAAATGAAAAATTTGTTTTGGAAAGGTAGTATGTTTCTGTGTGTGTATTAGTAATATTGAATGGTAAAATCAATCTTTTTCCCAGAAATTGCTCATAATGCTTTTTCCATAGAAGAAGTCAGCTAGGAAACTGTAGTCTACCTCTAGAAGTTGTGATTCTTTTCCCTAGCCCAGAGGCTGAGGAATAAAAACTTTCAGCAGAAAGCCAGGAAAATTCAGTAGAATAGAATTTATTGTCAATCAGCTTCTACAGAACAATAAAATGTCAGCTACACTATGGGGCAATTTTAAAAATTCTGTCCCAAACTGGTGCAGAGGTGATGTAACTGCATAATGCAGAGAAAGAAATAATTTAAGAGATTTTTGAATATGCAAATCTCTCCTAAAAGTACCAACTCAGCTATAAGATAGCAACAAAAGAAACTACTGTAAAGACTCTAGAAAAATGCCTGAATCTGATCCATTTTTTGTACAGAATTACTTTTTAAAAAGTAAGAAAAAGAATTACTTGCTTGGTGTTATTGCTAACAAATTCATTTCTGGTGTATCAAAGTATTCAAAGACATGGTAAAGTTATTAAGATCTTGGTTTCTCACTGCTGCAGTGTAGTCTGAAAGCTGCAAAAGACATTTTTAAGACTGTAAACTTCAAGACAGCCATACTTCCAAATTTTTTATAAATCAGGGCAAGGATCATATTAGTGATTCCAGTTTTATGAGGTAACTTGGATAAAAGGAATTAAAAGATACTGACAGGCCTTGCTTCATGAACCCATGAAGATCAGGATATACAAGAAAAAACATTTGAAGCAAGTGATCGCTTTTCCAAATGCACAAGAGTCAGCTTGTTGTTTTTTTTCTCTGAACATTTATGAATAAATATGAAAGCCACAGGCACAGAGTTTGTCCCTTATACAGCTGTGTCATTTTATAGTAACCTGCCTCTTGAGACAGTGAGTTCACAGGGGTATAGAACTCTGCAAAGGAGTTCTCCTGAAAACAGCTGTCCTTAGTGTGCTTCTCCTGAATCCTGCCTTGGGTCATGACTCCAGCACCCTGCCAGGGTCTATTTTCTTTCCAGAACACAATTGCTGCATCTTTTAAGAGCTACCAGTAAGACAAGGCCAAGGCTCCTCTTCATCACTGCAGCTGAACAATTAGTTTTATTGGATAGCATGATAGGAAAAAAATGTCTTGATGATTCAAGAAGTGCTGATGATTATTAGTAATTTCAAATGTTAAGAACTATTCAGTATCAGGCTAAACTCTTCCATTTAACCGAAAGTTTTCAACCCATGCTTTGTTGACTGAGTTCAAGTTCAACCATCACATGACAGTTTCATCAACTGTTCTGTTGTATTTGCTAATAAGCCATCTGGCAGGGTGTCATCTTCTACTGAAAACAGGTGTTTGATCCAATTCTCATTTGTTATACTGTCAAGAAAGCATTCACTGAAGTTGGTGACTAAATTCAGGCAATGTTCTTGTATGTCAGCAGAAAGGATGAATTTTGAATTAGCATTAAAACATTTTCATTACTAAAACATTTGCCAGTTTCTCTCATGTCTCTCAACTCATCTCATTGTGTCTTAAGAGGCAGTTTCTTTATCTTGCCCTTGTTCTATATTCTGATTTTTATCTAATTATATACTGCATTCTATTAATCATGATCCAAGAACAAAAAGTTAAAATGATGAGTTCAAGAACCTCAACTCACTGAAAAACAACTTACCTCAATCAAAAGTAATACTTCCCTAACAAAAAAAAATGTGTTCTTTACAATTCAGAGTTGTGAGCCAATACCTGCCTAGAGTGACAGCATTCCTGGGAATGGAAAAGGGGGTTTGGACAGTCATTTCCCACTTCATTATGAAATATAAAAAAGCAGAGCTTTAGCTCTAATGAAACTAAGTTCTTTAGCAACAAAACAACAAACACCAGTTGCTGACTGAGATTTTGACAGCTGCTGCTATGTGTCAATATACTGAATATACAGTGAATATGGAAACAGGTGACTCTTAGCTTTAACCAGAGCACTGGTTATTGCCATGATAGATGTCAGCAAGAGCAAATACCAACACTAACCCATTGTAAATCCTAAATATAAAAAGTAAAAAAATTTGCCATGTCACAAACCAGGAATTTTTATTGATTTATTTATTTTTGTTTTATTCTCTGGCAGACATGTGAAACCTGTGTAATAAAACAAGAGGCTTATCTTTTCAAGAGCTGTACTTTGTATCAAGGTGATTTTCAAGTAGGGAAGATTTTCACTGTATGACTGAGTAACAGGTTATAGAAATAATGCCACAAGGTGCTCGTCCATTATAGCACTGAAATAAACCCCAAATGGTAAGAAACAGAGACTCATACTTTTTAATGATCTTAGGCTCCATAGTGTTCCCAAGACAAAGTTTAATAGCTGTGCTTGAATTCTTTTTCTGTTCCCACCACCACCACCCACAAGTCATTATTTAGTTCAAGCCTATTTTATTAACAGAATTCTGCTGTGTTTCTTTGTGTTGTTTTTGTCTTTTCTTTTTCCTACAGCAACCTGCATTTCCTTAGTTCATAAAGAGTAAACAAGATGAACTGAAATTGCTTTATTGACAGTATTATTTGGAGACAGAACCTTAAAATCTGTGGTTGGATCCTTAGGATGAAAAGAAAAAGGAATTAAGACTTTATTGGAAAAAAACAGCACAGCATTTCTAAGTTGTTGAAAATTTAGTATTAAATGACTCAGGGTGTTTATTAATTAGTTACTGAGAAATGGTGACTGAGGAAAATAAAATAATCCTTCCTGAAAGCAATTTCGGTAACACTTTGGGGCGAGATATTTCATTTTAATTCACATAACATAAAAGCAAAAAAGCATCAAGAAGCTGTAATAGATTGATTACAAACGCTGTGTGAGCCCCCATCTGTGTTCTCACCAGTTGTGACCAGCCATCTTAGGGACTGAGTTAAAAACAAGGAAAACCTCTACAGGATCTCCTGCCTTTCATCTCTCAGAGCCTTAAGGATTTCCTGTGGTGGTAACCTTGAATTTATTAAGTTACATAATGCCTGTACCATATCCTCATAATATCTGATTATTATAAGCCAGATCAAAAATAAGGATTTAAATGGAAAAATAAACATGATAATTTGGAACTATTCAAGAAATGCTACAAAACAGCCAATGTACTAACAACCTATGACTCAAAAAGAAAAAAAAAGGAAGATAGCACTGATTAAAAAGCAATTTGGCTTGAAAACAAAGATACAAAAGAATAAGAAAGCATCTATAACAAATACTAGTAGCTGTAAGGAATATATGTGAGAGATTTAAGAACTGTAAAAATTGAGAAAGGAAATGAAATTACATAAACTCCAATGGTCAGACTGCAGAACAGCAGTTAAAAGAGCTTTTTTTTTCTGAATAAAAGAAAGAAAAAGATCCTAATAACATTACTGGAATATGTTTGCATGGATATAACAAAAGTAACTGTATGACTTCGCAAAATATTTCTGTTCTGTATACAAAGAAATAATCAGGTGATGCAATTATACCATAGGATAATGATGAAACATTCTCCATTACAAGTAGGTAGTTAGGTAAGTTTTATGTATAGTAGCCACTAAAAATGACTGAGTAAATCTGCATATTCGGATAAGTTGGAAAGGACATTCCAACAGCTGGAAAGGACATTCCAGGCCTGTAAGAGTCCTTGAAATACTTGCTTTCTGGGAATGTATTAGACCAGTATTTTAAAAAAGTGCTGGCACAGGGAGTTAGGGGCCTGTCTATCTAAGATGGAACTTAGTGAAAAATATGACTGATGAGAATGTACCATAATATGGTTTATATGGAATTTGATTAATTTAATTAATTAATATAATTAATTAAGTCAATGCCATTTTTTGAGTATAGATCAAACCTGTTCTCTGAATCTATGATCCTCTCACATCTATTCACAGATATTTGTTCAAGAAGGTTTGTTTTGGCTGATGAATTAAAAAGTGCTGTTCTGGTTGTATCTATTTAGTGCTGCGGGATATTTTGTTTAGGAAAGCTGAGTGAATCAAAATTAATGCACATATATTTCATGATTCAGTGGTCTCAAAAATGAAGTGTAAATGGAAAATACTGGGTTTTGGTCCCTTAGGAGCTGTGTTTTGGCTGTGCACTCTATAGCAGTCCTATTGACTAAAAAAAAAGAAAATCACTGGTAGCACTGGCAGAGAACAAAGACTAGGGAAGTAGCAAGTCACAAAGGGGACAGCTCATTGCTACTGAGCATGCTGCTTTCTTGGTAAATTGGCTGCAAGCAAATATATGAAGTCATACATCAAGGAATAAAAAACAGGTGTTGATCCTAGAGTGGAGGAATCTATGTGAGAAAACCGAGTGGAAAGCAGAGCTGCTGAAAGTCTGCTAGATAACCAGCTAAAGGTGAACACCATCACAACAAACTCAGCCTGTCAGCATGGAAACAACAAAATGAGGACTATGAGGATGTTATATACCGGCTCAATCACATCAGTACCTGGCATTGGTGTGACCATTTCTGGAACAGTGTGTCCTGGTTAATGCCTTTGCTTAAAATGCCTGTTGATAAATTGGAAATTGTTCAGGGAAGGGTCACAAGAATTATTACACTGTAATGGGAAAGTAAAAGCTACAGCTATTTAATTTATCAAAACAAAGCTTAACAGTGACTTGATTATGGCATTTTTTTTTCTTTTTTTTATATTGAAATGTTCATCAATATTTCATCCTCAAACTTTTAAATGACACAAGTTATCCCATCCCAGGTTTTATTCACCCCGGTGTCCTCAAAAGTTACATCAAGTGGCAGTTCTGGGACTCAGTGAAAAGCAGATCCAGATAATAGATTTTTCTAGGTAGAGTTTTCACTACCTTTCAATTGGTGATTTAATTCATTTCAGTAATGTGTAGATATGAGTAGAAAAGTAAAAGAAAAAAAATTAAGAAAGGAGGGGGTAAACAGCAGCTTAAACAAAAAAGCATTAACAGCACTGAGCAAGAGTCCAGAAACACATTTCTCATTCAAATGAAAAGATCATTTCAGCAGTCTTAGCTGAATTTATACCACACTAGGCAAAATACAGGGCTGCAAATAGGTTCTGTATTTACACTAAAATGCATATTTTCTTTTGCATAAGAAGCATGTAATTCAGCACATTCTATTAAAAAGGCTACAGATAATTGTTTTTGTTCCAGAATCTACAAACTCAAACTGTTCATGTACTTTGCACCAGCCTGTGAAAGCACATCAATCCAAGGGCATCGGTTCTGATTTAATGAAGGTAGCAGAGTAGCAGCTTGTGTGGAAAATGCCAGCCACTAGTGCTTAAGCAGGCACTAGACAAAAAACTAGAAGACGCATAAAATACGGGGGGATTCTGAAGTGAGTTTTCAAACACAGAACCTAATTAGCTTTGATGGGAGGCTATGGGTGTGAGGTAATTGGTTTAACCAAGAAGAGAAGGCTAGAACACCATGTTCCAGCTGGCCCCATACTAATTTCCTATTAGTTCAGCTTCATGTAGTTACTGGAGGCACCAAGAATGAAAATGGGACCAGCTTAGTGGTACAGGATCCATAAAGAGTTTTCAAGATTAATTTCCAGGAATGTTATCATTTTGGTTGCAAATTTTTGTTCTTGCGACTGTAGCTTCTTCAGCAGAAGAGACAGGAAGTGGTAGAAGTACAACCAAACCGATCCTTCAGTCTCACCCCAGAACGATGAAGAGCTGCTGTACCTTCAGGAATGGGCAGTGCTCTGGAGTTCAATTCCATGTTCTCATTTATGTGGACTTTTTTTGCATCCTGTGTTGTTTTCCAAAGCAATAAAACTACTTCATTTCCGTCTTGATGAGATACTGTTAAATAACAACCAGCTAACCTTCTAACAGCTGCCTTTACCTTACCTACATACTTGAAATAAGTATGGCGAATAATCCACTTTGCATGCCAACTTAATATATTCTCAATCCTTTGCCGCTGATGTTCTTCAGAGCCTTTGAGAAGCATCCACCTGTGCCCCTGTTTCAATACAGGGATTTTGCCAAAGGCAAACTGATAAAAAATTACTTCCAGAAGGAAATACCATATTATTAGATTAAAAAAAATATCCTTTCCAGATACACTTCATACAGGCATTCTGAGAGATTTCCTAAATGACCATCTTTTTTCTGAGGCGGTAATTTCTGCAACATAGATTTTGATTTTGTCAACAAAAATTACCTGAACTCAAAACCAGTCTTTTTTTTGAAACAACAATTTCAATGTGCACAATGAGAACAGTTTCATAGCAGAACAGTCAGAATTTGTATTTTCTGTTAGTGTTATCTGACTGAGCAAAATGCCTGAGAGCCTGCAGCAAAAACCAAACACATCAGACAAGATTTTACACAAAGTATTTTCACATTCCTGGGGAAGATGCCATTGAAAGCACGTAAAAGGGAATATTTTTCCCTATCAATCCAGGACATTGGATAAGCCACTAATTTATCCCCTAAGTGGTGAATATGTACAAATATATATGCTGAAAGCCTGTAAATGCAATATGACTGAATCAGTAATAATACAGCTGATATTTGATTTTACAAAATTAAAAAAAAGAAAAAAAAAAACACAAAATGCCAAACCCACAGCTCTGTCTTCCTAAATAGAGTGGCATCTTCCATTAGTCTTCCTAAGGAAAGATCTTATTTTAAGAAAATACCTATTTAATTCAGTCTTCCTCTTGTCAAGCTTCATTTAAAGTCTTTTAAAAGCAATTTTATCTTGTATCTTTTGATTGGGACATTAGAGACTGCTCTATTTTTTACTCAATCAAAATTAAGATACTGTGCTCTTCAATGAATTTACATTTGGATGTATTAAAATCTTACAAAGGGAAGTAAAGTTAAAGCCACATCCAGAGTTCACGGGAGGACGAGAAAGATTGCAGATGAATGCTGGCTAAACTCTCCAGTGAAAACTAAAGTCAGCCTTAAACATAAGAGAAGGGCCAGTTCAGTGATACATTACTGCAGCTTCCCCAAGTGGACAGCACTGGATTCATAAAAAGTGAGGCTGGAAAGGATCCTAAGCTGCCTAATCCAAACTGCTTTCCAGAGATACTCTAGGTGAATTGGAGAGTGGTCATCCATCAGTGGGCTGCTGCAAAAGGGTGTTAGTGGCTGCCCTTTGAGTGGAGGCTGCTGGGAGTAGCTGGATGACTTGGGAAACCCTCCAGTCCAATTTGTCAGATGATGGGACTGCCCCTGGGGCAACATTTAGCAGTTTGGGGAATGAACAAGGACTGGAAGCCTCTCCAGTAGAAAGAACAGTGTCTACATAAAAAGTTGGAGGCAGGACAGAATCAAAAAGAGGGCAGTTTAAGTACAGAAGTAGCAAAACAAGGTACATAGCTGCAGCTGAGAAAAACTCACCAACTGATATTGATCCACAATTCACATATAAGGGGGAGAAGCTTCTTAACAGATTCCTGAGAAGACCTATCCTTATGTCCAAAAAATACCAAGATGTGGGAAGCAGTTGATCACTGTTGTTCATAGGCTTGTACTTGTGTAACCTATTTCTGTTAGGGTGTGCATTAGTGAAATGAGATGGATGTTGTGTTAGAAAAGATACTCAACAAAATTAAAATCTAATTGGAACATCAAGAGGGGAGATTTATATTAGATATTAGGAGAAAAAAAATCCTCACTATGAGGGTGATGAGGCGCTGGCACAGGTTACCCAGAGAAGCTGTAACTGCTGCATCAAGGACAGGGTGGACGGGGCTTGGAGCAACCCAGTCTAGTGGAAGGTGTCCCTTCCCACAGCAGAGAGGTTGGAACTAGGTGATCTTTAAGGTCTCTTCCAAACCAAACCATACCATTCTATGATCAGACTTGATATAGGACAATTAAGCAACTGAACAAATCTACTCAGACTTCCAGTATACTACAGACTTCCAGTAGAAGCTACCCCTATTTAGCACTCTTGCAGAGCACATCTAGGCTAAGACATCCCATTTGGGGATTCACAGTGAAAGAGAGATGTTAATGGAGTGAGTTGAGTGGATAGCCACAAAGATGGTCAGGGATGAGAGCACTTGCCCTTCCAAAGAGGTTGAGGAAACTGGGCTTGTTAAGGCTGTGGCCAGCTTAGAAAGGACATGAGAGCAGCTCTCTAAAGCTTATGAAAAATATTACGGAGATGGAGCAAAACTCTTCACAATGGTGCAGTGGTGGGCAAGAGGCAAACTGAGACAAGGGCAATGCTAAATGAATATAAGAAACCCTTTTTCACCAAAATGCCAGTCAAGCGTGGGTTGTCCAGAGTCCATCCAGGTGCAGTCACCATCCTTGGAGGTTCTGCAAGATGAGACTAGATAAAGCTCTGAACAACCTGCTCTGACCTCAAGAACTGCCCTGTCAGAAGGCTGGACCAGAGATGTCTTCAGGTCTCATCCTGTGACCCAGTGATCACAGATCATAGATTCTCAGGAATCATGGCCTTTTACCAGTCCAAAGCATACAAAATGCCTCACTCTTCCAGACGCCAAAAAACGATGCCAAGGGCAGAGATCTCTGTAAACGGGGAAGCTTCCACCACCTCCCCAGCACTACGCCCGTGCCCAGCCCTCTCCGCAGTGGTGCCACACACTCTCGGCGTGCGGGAGCGCGTTTCACGGCATCAGAGGCAGCCGGTGCCTCCCGGGGGGTGACTGCTCTACTCCGGAGCACCCTGCCCGCGCTTCGCAGCCCCCCACCGCCGGCACACCCTGAAACTTTCCCCGGCAGCCTGCGCACGCTCTTGCTTCCCACGGGGAGAAAACGCGCTCCGTCTCCCTCCGTGCAGCGGGGACGGGGAGGCGGGCAGCCTCTGCCTCCCTCCTCTCCCCGCCCCGGCTCGCCCGCCCGCGGAAGCCTTCCCGAGGCTCCCGCATTGCACCGCCGCGCCGTGACGGGGCTCGGCGCTGCCCACCCGCGCCCCGCCGGCCCCCGGCGTGCCCGGCCGGCGGTATGAGCGCCGGTGAGGCGAAGGAGTATCTGGCCCGCAGGGAGATCCCGCAGCTTTTCGAGGTAGGCGAGGCGGCGGGGTGAGGGGGGAGCATCTTTCGCCCCGTCGGGGGGGGGTTGCTCCGCGCTGGGACTCCGCGGCGAGCCGCGGGTTGAAGGTGGCTGGAAGGACGGAGGAGCCAAGGGCTGGGGAGCGCGTACCTTGCGCGAGGAACCGCACCGCGGAGGGCCGGGGGGAGCTGACAGGGAAGCGCGGATCCCTGGGTGGGGGCTGCGGCCGCGGCTCCCCGCCTGCTGCACGGAGCCTCCGTGATCGCACGGGGAGCCGGGCGGCCGCACCCGGCGCGGCGCTGCGGTCTGTCCTCCTCCAGAGCCCCGGGAGGCAGAGAACTTGTGCGTCCGCACGGCAAAGGACCGCCGAGGAATGCGGGCGGGGGGCGTCTTCCAGGTTTTCTCCAGATTTTCATGGTTCTGGAGGAAGAAAAAACCGCACATCTGCTCAGTGAGGGTTGGTCTGGCTTCCGACAAGTTACCTGCTGCTCATGGTTGATAATTACTTCTCTGTGCAGTGTTGATTTATTTTGTTCCTAAGCAGACATCCTCCCATCTATGTAAAACACACAGAGGGACGCTTACGTGTTTTCCCTGCTCTGTTCTGAAGCTAGACATCTTTTTATGTATTTGAAAATTACAGGACATGCACCATGCTAATGTTTTACTACAGCGTTTAGAATGTGAATGGTTTAACGGGAGATGCAGACAGAACTGGTTTTCTGTAGAGGCTTAACGCTCGAGCTAGCAGTTTTTAAAAATCAGTGCACATCTGCAGAAATACTCGGGTAGTTGCTGCCATCGATACTTAAGTAGTATAGTAAGGGCAGAGGTGCATAGGAATGACATCCTATTTTATAAATTTAAATGTGTGTAAGTAATAAGTACCGTATAAAGTGTAGATAACAAGGGACTGAGGAAATCCTGAACTGGAGCTATTAATTATAATGCCAACTGTGACCCTCAAGTCTATTTGCACAAAATTTAGTAATAGCGCTAAGGAACAGAAGTCACCCTGAAAGACATTGTTAAGAGGTTAGGTGCAGTTGTCTTGTGGAGAGGTGAGATGATGACTTATGTATCACTTTGTCAAGAAAAATCAATTACTGTGCGTCAGAGAAGGGCCTGACATTCCTTCCTTCTTTCACACTCCAGATAATGCTTATAGGTGTGACTAGTGCAGAATTCATAACATACACAGGGGTGTTCTAGTGGCTGGGAATTTCTTGTCAATTAGATCTGGCAGCACCTATGAACTTTGGGGGTGGGGTTTTTCCCCTGATACTGATCAAGATGAGATTTGAGTATTTCTCTTGATTTTTCATTATTTAAGTGTTGATTCAAGAATACAGATAGTGGGTGCACTGGTCTTTAAGGAAAAGATATATTTTAGTGGTGTATTAGGCTACACAGAGTATGTAACTTTTGAGGATGGTTTGTGCATTGCCTATGTGTAGATTTGCCAGGTGTAGTTCTAAGAAAAATGTAGGGAACTTTTTACTATTTTCAGGTTTGATCACAGTGTAAAGAGGCAAATATAAAGACAAAGGTGCAAGCTTCCTGTCTGAATCATTTTTGTGACATTGCCAAACCGAACTAACAGGCCTCACTCTCACACATTTGCTTGAAATGGAGAGTCTGAATGTACAAGGAATATGGGGTTTCTCTGTGTAAAGTCAAAGTGCTTGTTTTTTCCTGGCATCTGTCATTATACTGTGTATTTCTGATCTTACGTTGCAGAGCCTGTTGAATGGATTAATGTGTTACAAACCTGATGACCCAATTGAATATCTGGAAAGCTGTTTGCAAAAAGTGAAAGAGCTTGGAGGGCCAGAAAAAGTGAAATGGGACACTTTTGTCAGTCCAGAAAAGAAGACCCTGCCCCCACTCAATGGAGGACAACCCAGGAGGTCTTTTTTCAGAAACGGTAATATATTAAATATAAAAATTATTGTATTTCTTGCACTGTGGGTGGTTTTACATCCACTACTGAATTATTTTATACTTACTTCTATACCAGATCAAGATATAAGATCAGGATTCAAGAGTTCTCTTTCCTTGAGTTTTGGCGTTTGCTTTTCTCCTCCATAACGGATGCTATTCAGGAGAGGAAATTGTGATCTTTTGCAGCCTAATTCCGAATGTTTGCAGTGTGAATGTTTAACACAGTAGTGGAGAGATTTCTCGTATCCTCCCTAAAACATTTGCAAAGATAGGGGTAAAGTTGACTCAGTGGACTTGGCTTATATCTTTACTTGGTTCTCACTGATGATGTACATACTAGCTTCAATGTGGTTACACTAGGTTGTTTTTCTAGTTTATATGAGAGCTATGTGCTAATTTACTAAGTACAGTGTAAATGATAAACTCATAGAAAAAGGTGCATCTCAGAAAATCTAAGCAAATGCTATACCACTACCTGTAATTATTTTATTTGTAATGTTAACAAAGATTAATTAGCTCATCTCTCAGTTGCCATAGTTATTCTTCCTTGCCATCCAGCATTTCATTAAAATAATTAGCAAGAATACTGTCTCTATCTCTCTGCACAACATGTATCACCAGAAGAGTTCTGCTTAGTAGTACAGGTTATTGGCTTTTCTTCTCAGAAGCCACTGCTGAACTTGGGGTGCGATGGGCAGATCTCTGCAGAAAAGCTTATGTACTGTAAAGAAACACCAAAGAAAACTGGCTTCTAGTGCTTCCAGCGTAATAAATCAGCTAAATAGAAGCAATGGATATTTACTACAGTAAGAGCAAGCACATTGTAAAATTAGGAGATATTTATGTTTATTATACTTATTTAGATCTGTGTGCACAATAGATTTTGAGTTTTCTGTGTATTTCCAAACAATTCCCTGTTTATCTTATTTTTTTACAGTGATGCCTGATAATTCGAACTTCCCGTACCGACGGTATGACCGTCTCCCTCCAATCCAACAGTTTTCCATAGAGAGTGACACCGACCTCTCTGAAACTGCTGAGCTAATTGAGGAGTACGATGTATTTGATCCTGCAAGACCTCGGCCAAAAATTATCCTTGTCATAGGTATGAAGGCAGAGTCGGTTTGACAAGATCATATCTTTGTTACTTTGCCTTTTTATTTGTGCTGCAAATACACTGAATGCCTCTATGTATTCAAATACAATTTTTCCATCTTCAATAGCAAGTGGTGCAGTTCAATTAGAGTGTGTCAGGAAGTGAAACTGTTAGTGCTGAGGATATAACATCCCTGCTGTAAGCATTTTAGATGTTACAGTGAGCACCTGTGGTCATGTTCTGTAAACTGCCTATCAGCAGCTGGAGAGCTCATGGTTTGTTTATGGAGCACATCTGCCAGTTAAATTTAAACTAAAACAAACCTGGCCCTTGCATTTCAAGACAGCTCTACCATGTGAACCATAGTGCTCCTCCAAAGTGTGATCCAGATCTGAACTAAACCACAATTGTAGTTGTACTCAAACTGGCTCACAAAAAAGGGTATTTAAAAATACTGGATAAGCCAGCTCAAAAAGGTGATAGGGAGCTGTTGACCTCTGTACTTAGAACCTTGAGAACTAATGCATGCCCAGCTGGAGTGGGCATACATGGTCACTAGTCCATTGCATTGATAAATTAACCCCTACATCTGTTTGGCGAATGAATCCTGTGCTAACTTCATGGTCAGTGAATGATGAGTTAACATTAGGTAATTGTGCTCTTTCCCCAAGTTCCCTCTCGTGTGCTGTTCAGTGTCCTTCCTAAGCAGCTGGTATTTTCCAGCCTCAGACAGGCATACAGTTTTTATTAAGAAATAGCTGCAGCATAAGTCTAAATCAACATTTTATTCTTTTTCCAAAATTTAAGCTTTCTGAATCAGTTTCTTTGTCGTCAGGCATAGTTGCCTTTTGAAATTTTATCACCAGGCCTAATTCCCTGATTCTCTGGACTATTTAAATACTTACAGCAGAGGTGTCAGGTGGTGGAGAATCACATTTTTAGCCTGTAAAGCCTTATACATATCAAAGAGAGATACTGCTTCCGTAACAGAGAATAGTATGTAGAATAGTAAAAGAGACTAGGCTCTGCATGCAGCAGTTCTTAGAAATGTAGTATTGCAATATACCAAAAACAGAAAAGCAGTCAGTTTTTTAGGTATTTCAGGTATGCAAAAAGAATTGCTTAGGTATTTCAATTTTGTTAAACTTTTGTTTCAGAATTACAAATCTCAACATGCAAACGTCTCCATGCACCTTTGACCTATAAACCTTGCAGTAGATGGAGAAGTAACACATGCCTTTCTATCTTAATTAATTAGCTAGCCTTCCTTTCATAAAGGAGAAAAACTGGCTCCTTTTCAGTGACCACAGAAGGCTCTTAAGGCATTGAAATCTATATAGGTGTGTTGCAGTAAAGTGATGAATGAAGGTTTGATCTAGGTGAGATAAAGAGAGATTGGCTTTCACCCCTGGATCTGAGTGCGGGGGTATTTGAACTTAAATCTTTGAATGCCAGCGAACAGACTATGGATTTTACAGAGCTTTTCTTCCCCCATTTATATAGGGAACAGTATAAACAGTCTACAAAGTCTATTTCAAATTTATTTTACAAATGAGTTTCTCTCGAGTCTCTCTATTATAGTGTGATCTGTTAGAAACACAATACTATTTAGCTTAGCAGCTATTGTCCAGTTTTGCACAGTAGCAAGAAAAATTGCTCCCAGATTCCACTAGTTATTCAAAGAATAATAATATACTGAATGGAAGGGAGAAAATGAAAAAAGTGCACTATTTCAAGAGACATTCTACACAAAAAGAAGTGTTGCATATCTTTCAGTCTGCAGAAGATGACAGTGAAAACTTCAGTTACGCAAGGTTTTTATGTCTAACTAGTGATAAGTAATCATACTGACTAGCTCAGATGGTACCGGTCCCATTCATTGTTGGGGACAGAAATGAAGTTAAAGACCTGTCTTCTGCTTTGCACATTAGGTGAACTTTTCTTTAATAATGCATTAGCCCAAGATCTTTTAAATGCTTCCATAACGGTTTTTACAACTCTACTTTGTGAAATCTTATCATTCTTATAATGAACCAGGTAGCTCCAAGGCAAAAGAGGACTCACTTATAAAGGTGGGGGGAAGGATTGGGTGCTTTTGTCTGTGCTAGCAGAAAAGTCTTCTGGTGAAATATAAAGCTGTAAAGCTGCAAAGTGAGTATGTGACTAGATTTTAGGAAAACCAGATGGAACCAGCCAGGATGGCACACATCTGAATCACTGGGAAATTAAGTTTTTAAGGCATTATAACACCAGAAAACTAAATTGTGTTTACAAATGTGTTTCCTAGCAGATTTTGACACACACTTTTTTACAATTGATACAGCCTGAATGCAAAGTTCTTAAAAAAATAATTACCTGGTGACATTATCTCAGTGATTCAGTGAGTATTGTGTGCAGTTCTGGTACCCTCAACATAAAAAGGACATGGAGCTGTTAGAACAAGTTCAGAGGAGGGCCACGAGGATGATCAGGGGACTGGACCACCTCCTGTATGAAGAGAGGCTGAGAAAGTTGGGGCTGTTCAGCCTGGAGAAGAGAAGGCTGCATGGAGACCTCATAGCAGCCTTCCAGTATCTGAAGGGGGCCTACAGGGATGCTGGGGAGGGACTGTTGATTAGGGACTGTAGTGACAGGACAAGGGGTAATGGGTTGAAACTTAAACAGCAGAGGTTTAGATTGGATATGAGGAAGAAATTCTTTACTGTGAGGGTGGTGAGGCACTGGAATGGGTTGCCCAGGGAGGTTGTGAATGCTCCATCCCTGGCAGTGTTCAAGACCAGGTTGGATGAAGCCTTGGGTGATGTGATTTAGTGTGAGGGGTCCCTGCCCATGGCAGGGGGGTTGGAACTGGATGATCTTGAGGTCCTTTCCAACCCTAACTATTCTATGATTCTATGTTTTTAAACTGCATTTAATAAAAATATATTAGTGAATATTAAAGACTATATTTTCCTTTACAATCAAAGTTTAAAGTACAGATCAAAGTTAGCACTGTCAGCCAGCGGCTGGCCAGTTGGTTTAAATCCATTTACAGACCTAGACTAAAATAAGTACTTTAGTAAAACTTTTGGGGCCTACAAATCATCACTTGAAACCAGTTAGAAAACATAATTTTAGATGCTGCAAATGTTCGCTAGTCTAGACATCTTCAAAGAAATATGTAAAATCATCACATTCTTCTTGAATAATGTATAATCTCAGACTAAGTTAAAAGAATGAAAAACAAAAGTGATTTTTTGTAAACAGTTTTTCAGTATGATTTATTGAACAGTCAGGAATGGATATATAGTTCAATAAATTACAGAGATTTGCTGTGGGAAGTAATTTTGTCCTATTACTTTCCTCTTATTTTATTACCTGAATGTTTCCCCTTACCTTGTAAATGGGTAATTGCACTTAGGGATTATCCATAGAGGGATATTTTTGGATTAGAAAACCTAAATATGTGAGAAGTTTGTGAACATTAAAGCAAATACTTTATTAGTTTTTTTCTGCTTGAAATTCAAAGTGCCAGACTACGCTTTTTTCTTTGCTTCTAATGGCAAAGCAAAGCTCTCCCTGACAGAAGTGTGAAGTCTGTCTACTTGGTTTCAAAAAGTTTTTTTCAGCTATTTGATGGTTTTACAGAGACTGACGTTTTTTCAAGTAACAGTAATGTTTTTTTCTGACATCTTTTGTATTGTTGTTGGAATGCAGATACTATTTTCCTTGTCAAATTTTCTATTTCTAATTTTCTACATTACCTATATATCTTTTCCATCTTTATTTTCTGGGATGCAACACAGTCTGTTTCAAACGTGTCATGAGTCTTTGGGGAAGTAAACTGAATTTCCTTCCTTAGAAGCTCTGTATCTGCAGGAATTATGCACAGCATTGGCTCCAGTATGTTTTATAAACCCTTTGCTCTGAAGCACAGTTGCTACCAACTGCCTCTTTTCTCCAGTAGCTAGGTCTATTGCCAGCAAATAATGCTGCTTAAATTTATGGTAATAAACAATACCCGTATGTATAAACATATGTGTACACACATATGTAAGATACATTATTTTTGTGTTATGCTCAGTAGATTTCTGTATGTGGCTTTGTATAGAGAGAGGATTGCTTTTGGAAATCTTTACAACAGAGTGAATTCCAGTAAAGAGTAATAATCCTATTCACTCACCTGGAAAAATTTGCTCCATACAAAAATGGCAGCAATCATCAATTAGCTGCATGTTTAGTGCTGTTGTTTTCATCCATGTGAGAAAAAATGACATTGGGAATCATTTACTCCAAACCTGCTATCATTCCAGATTATTGAAAACCTATTATAAACTGTAAACTACATGGAATTATCTTGTTTGAACGTTTGTCATACAGGGATGAAACACAATGTGAGGTTTGGTGAAATGCATTTATCATGGAGAAGGCTGAGCGTGCCATTAGAGGGAGCGGGGAGAGCTGAAGCAGAATTGCTTTGTGGCCACTTAAGTGGAGGAAATTATTCCTGGTATATCAGATGCTTGCATATCTGCAAAAAGGAAACATCCTTTAGTCTAACGAAGAAAACTAAACAGTCTATGAAAGAAAGAGTTCAAACTGGAAAAACTAAGCCCATCTAAATCACCTGGAAGAATTGAAATGCAAGATTAGCTATAAAACGTGACATAATCTGCTGAAAGAAGAGAAACAGCAAGTGAAGTGAATGAGGAGAAAATATTTTTCAGTTGTAATTTTACTGTACAGAGATAAGATACAGTTTTTCTTTCATTTCTTTGCTTGTGTGTTTTAAGAACACCTGTAGCTGTATTGGTAGCTGGTCGTTCCAAATAAATGCTTATATTTGCATTTATCTTAACCTGGCTTGATTTAAGCATTATTTAAACTAATTGGGTAATGCTAAAGCCTTTTTTTTCTCAAGGGTAGAAGTAAAGTGTGAGCAGGGTATAGGAACACCTTAAGAACACACAGTTTTCCCTGCACGTTCTCTTTAAGTGGGTCCCAATCTGAGTTACAAAGACCAGATAGAGAGTTACCATCACAGCAACGGGATACAGAATAGTTCCTAGTGACTACTGGTAATGCTGAAAGCTCTCTGACATGTAATATTTGGGCATGGGTTTGAATCTGATTACACAGAGTGTCACAACTGTATTATGAAGAAATACTGCAAAGCTTGTCCTGCAGTCAAATCTATACTATGCCTAAAAGCTATTTATGGGAATAATAGATAATAAAAGAAACAATGTGATTACTAACAAGAAGCTCAGCTCATTGGATTCATATTTACTTTCATTACATTGTTGTATTTTTTAAAGTTAATAGAAAATGGGTATTTTTAATAAATTTTAAGTCTTTGGTACTTGAAATAAAATTCAATGTTCTTACACACAGTTCTCCATAATACAGCTACTAGTGTTGGGAATTAATATAAAAACATTTGCTTGGTTTTGCTTTGTTACACTGTTCAGTAACATGCTTGTCTATATATAAGCATTTCCTTTAATCAAAACAGTCTCCTGATTTTACATCCTGCATTACAGTTTCTCTGTTCCTCACATCATAGCGTGCCCTTTTAGTTCAGACATAGTGTCTGATTTGTTTTTACATGCATTCTTGATTATGCTGTCCAGCTGACCTTTGCTTCAACATTTCTCACTATATAATGTATCTGTTTTCTGTGGTTTCAATATCTGCTCTTCCTGTGTTATACTGAAGGGTCTCTTTATTCAAGTTGTCCAGCAAGCTGAACCTAACAGATTGCTTCTCTGTCAGATGCTTCAAGCATCAATACCAGAAGTATGCGTAGTTCAATAAAAGTCTTTGTACGAAATCACTATGGAAACATCTCAGCTGATTATTTAATATTTTTCTGTATTTTAAAATTAGAAAACCTCAGAAACTCATGCAAGCATATTTAGGAGCAGATTTTATTAGTTCCATTTCTTGACTAGTCCATTGATTTAATTGTCTCATTTAATCAAGTATGATTCTTACTGACATGAATACACTTCAGACTATCTGGTTCTCTTTGGATTCACAGAGGTCAAGAAGGGACCAGTTCATTGTCTCTTCCTCTACTACAAATCAAGAAAAATTCCTTTCCAGGAGCAGCTTTAGAATGAGGTCAGGTCTAAAAGAGTGTGTTTGGGTTTAATTCACAAGTAGATTTATATTCCTTTTTTTACTTCATTTTGCAAACTCTTATCTTTGCAATCAGGTGGATGACACCCATTTCTATGACTGGTAACAAGTCATGCAACTGTGAAATTTGCTCTGATAACGGTTGGAAAGATTTCACGTGTGATTGGGTACTTCAGATGAAAGGCTATCTAATGTTTTGTTCATAATTAACAATAGGTGGCCCGGGAAGTGGTAAAGGAACACAGAGTTTGAAAATAGCAGAACGTTACGGATTTAACTACATATCAGTTGGTGAATTGTTAAGGAAGAAGATACACAGCACAAGCAGCAATAGAAAATGGAGTCTAATTGCCAAAATAATTACTACTGGAGAACTGGCCCCTCAGGTACAGTGTATCCTGTGTTAATGTTTACTTTTCAAAGATTTATACATGCTGTATTAATGTGCACCATCAAGAAAACCTCCTTTACAATATGAAATAAATAACTTCTTTTCTCTGTGTAAGGAAACAACCATAACTGAGATAAAGCAGAGATTAATGCAGATCCCTGATGAAGAGGGTATAGTCATCGATGGATTTCCAAGAGATGTTGCCCAGGCAATCTCCTTTGAGGACCAAGTAAGAGATTGTTTTTATACTTAAAATAACTTACGTAACTTTACAACACTAAAGCTTCTTGAAGTCATCAGTCACAGCCAGATTCCAAGAAAGGCTAGATGTTATTTCTAACTGAGCATTGCTCTTTAAATCCTTGCAAGCTCATAATTATAGGTTGACAAAATGTTATTCTTTTGCTTTATGTTATATTGTGTCCTGGCTAAAGGCAGAATATTTTGTAAAAAGGCAAGGTGAAAACTAATAATCCAAGCCTCTTGTCTCAGCTATGAAAATCTCGTCTCAAGATGAAGAAAAAAATAACATCAAGTCTAACAGTTCCTATTTTTTGTATCTTAGTGATTTAGAAAGGGAATATTTCCATATCTATTTGTCAATTTAATCTACATTGAGAGAAACATACTTAAATCAATATATATCTTCACAACGCTTTTAATCGCAAGTTTATTATAGTGCATTGTAAAGACTGGAATAAAGGGTTAAAACTGCCCACGTTCTGCAGATTTTTGTAAACTAGAAATGATGCTCTTTTCTTAGAAATTCAGATCATTTTGGTAACTCTAAACTACAATTCTAAAGTTTAGTCAGCTAAAACTGTATTCCCAAGTTCTACTCACATGTTGTTTTCATGCGTGTATTTTAAACTAATCTAAAAATACTTAAATTCAGTGTAAAAACAAACAGCTTATGTCATTTTCTGATCAAACACTGGTCACAAGTAAAGGCTGCGGTTTCAGTGATGAATTTTTAGAGTGCGTCATGCAGAGAGTCACAAATTCTGGTGTACCACCATTTCTGTTCTTTGAGTTCGTAGTGGCATTGCCAAGACAGAAATAACAAAACAAAGCAGCCAATGAGGCATTTCATTAGTGTGCTTTTATAAGGTGTTATTCTGGGCAAAATATAGAAGACTAAATAGAGGAAATTAAAGGAAACAGACAAAATAGTTATTACAGAAAATAGTCAATGGTTGCCAACTATATCTGTTTACAATCAACAAAAGATTGACTATTTTATAAGTGAAACATCAGAAATTTGGGCTTAATGGTCACTTGTTTGTCCAGTATATTATGTGATAGTGTGACTTAAGTGCATTTCTTGGTGCTATAATTTTGTGATGAAATTTTATGAAAGAATGGGGGATGTGAAACAGGAAGAACTGACAGGAATTAAATTAAATGCTTTGAGTTATCCTAGGGTCAGATTCTCTTTCTACAAAGGAAAAGCAGTTAAACATTTGCACACCCATCACAGGGTCCATTAGTAATACCACCAAGAAATGGAGTCCAGGAGGTAACAGAAAAAGCTCAGGCAGTGCTGTAGAAGAGGAGGGAGATGAGTACTATATTTCATATATGTTTGAACCTTCCCTTTGTACATTTCTAATATTTTTTATAGTATTTCCTCATTTAACGTCAAACATTCTCCTCTGCCAGCCTGGTTAGCTCTTGTTGACTGTAGAAACCTACATGGAAAAAAGACTGACAGAATGACAGGTGACAGAAATCCTAAACTTTCGCTCCACCTTAGTATGTGCTATTGCTTCAGGGATGCTGTAGATTGGTTTGTTTGGGTTTGGGATTTTTTTTTTTCAGATTTAGTCATTTTAGACCCGACCATATTTTCAGAGTCCATTTGATTTCAGTCTAATGGGTTTTGCTGCATCATACTCCTTAAGGCCTGATTCTTCCTGAAAGATGGATGACCGTGTCTCTAAAAAAAATCCCAAAGCACTTTATATAAGACCACCTTTCAGCCTTATCTGTACTAAAATAAATATGGGAAAGGAAATAAAGAATCATAAAGCTTTTATACAAGCACAGGAAAGAAAATTTAGTCTATTTAAGCTCCCCCTTTTCACCTTTTTTCGCAGCTGACCTCTCACACAAGCATATGTAAAGCTGTGGAAATGAATGTCCAAAGGATGTAGATATGTCAACATAAACCATCTATTTAATCCAGTGGGATATATACAGTATTTATCTTGGATTTATATTTTAAAGAAAGAAAATATGCTTGTTTTTCTTTAAAAATTCTTTTAATAAGCCATAATGCTACACCCATAAGTAGGAAGGCCTTGTGATAAGGAAAGGGGACTATCAGCAGATGTGGTATCCATTTTCCTTCATGGGAAGAGGCTGACAGTAATCTATAGCACATCAGGTTGTTTACATTAAGCATGCTAACACTTTTAAGGCCCTCAGAGATCCCTCAATGGGAAACACAATTGAGTTGTGGAGAATTCAGTAATTAACTGTTGTGATGATTTGTGTAGGTCTGCAATTAAAAATGCTGTGGGTGTTTTCCACGGCAAGATGAGAAATAATTAGTTTTAATTTCAGTTTTGCTTAACTAATATAACTTTATAATTAGAAGACCTAGTAAGCAATGGAATTAATATCCCTCTGAAGAAAATGGTGAAATCCCACAAAATGCAAATAGTCAAATCACATTACTCTGTAATTTGTATTTCTTATTTTTACAAAGATACCCTGTGTAGAACAGAGATCTGTTGATAAAAAATTCTGAGTAAAAACTAATTCTTATTGCTAGTAATAATTTTGTCATGGGTGAATACTCTTACAGATAGTCCCTTTAAGATCATTGCATGCTTGTGTACCTTAAAACAGCAGAAAAAGTTGTACGACACAAGCCATTTTAAAGGTTACCTTTAGGGGAACTGTCAAAAGATGCATGAGGGAGGAGTTACTATTTATTTAACTTGTTTTCATCACTCATGATCCCTTCATAGCTGTTAATTGTTTTGATTTCAAGCATTCTAAAATGAAATTGTGTGCTTTTGAACAGAGACTTTATTATTTGTTCCATAAAGCAGCTAGAACACATTTGGATTTTATGATGTGAATTAAAATAATGATGGTAAGTTTGTACAAGAGTAAATAGAATATGCTGCCTTTCTCAGTTCTTTCAGCCATACAGCATATAAAGTAGATGGCAGTGGAAGGAATGAGCAGCAGAGACAAGGGTGACTGTTAGCTTATCCTTCATTATTTGAGTATGATGGAATGCATATTCATCTGTAACCCCATGTATTGTGGTTTAACCCCAGTAGGCAACTAAGCACCACTAAGCACCACACAGCCTCTTGCTCACTCCCCCGCTGTGGGATGGGGGAGAGAATCAGAAGGGTAAAAGTGAAAAACTTGTGGGCTGAGATAAAGACAGCTTAAAGCAAAAGCTGCATGCACAAGCAAAACAAAACAAGGCATTCGTTCACCACTTCCCATTGGCAGACAGGTGTTCAGTGATCTCCAGGAAAACAGGGCTCCATCACACATAACGATTACTTGGGAAGACAAAATGTCATAACTTTGAACATCCCCCCCCTTCCTTCTTCTTCCCACAGCTTTATATGCTGAGCATGATGTTATATGGTAGGTATCCCTTGGGTCAATTGGGGTCAGCTGTCCCAGCTGTGTCCCCTCTCAACTTCTTGTGCAACTCCAACCTACTCACTGGTGGGGCGGTGTGAGAAGCAGAAAAGGCCTTGACTGTACAAGCACTGCTTGGCAATAACAAAAACATCTCTGTATTATCAACACTGTTTTCAGCACAAATCCAAAACAGAGCCCATGCTAGCTAAGAAAATAAATTCCCAGCCAAAACCAGCACATCATGGAAGCTTGAAATAAGCAAAGAAGCATGCAGTTTAAAAGCAGCATTTTCCACTGTATAGCCTTTCTTCTTTGCCATTGTTTACACAAACAGAAACAAACTCCAAAAATACATATAGTAATCCCAATAATGAACTGTGGAGCAGAATATGGAGGACAAGTTATTGAACTGAATGGAAATAGAGATGAGTAATATGAGAAAATGAACATGAGCCAGCTTCAGTGTGCGCTTGCAGCCCAGAAAGCCAATCGTATCCTGGGCTGCATCAAAAGAAGTGTGACCAGCCGGGCAAAGGAGGTGATCCTGCCCCTCTACTCTGCCCTCGTGAGACCTCACCTGGAGTACTGTGTGCAGTTCTGGTGTCCTCAACATAAAAAGAACATGGAACTGTTAGAACAAGTCCAGAGGAGGCCACGAGGATGATCAGGGGACTGGAACACCTCCCGTATGAAGACAGGCTGAGAAAGTTGGGGCTGTTCAGCCTGGAGAAGAGAAGGCTGCGTGGAGACCTCATAGCAGCCTTCCAGTATCTGAAGGGGGCCTACAGGGATGCTGGGGAGGGACTATTGATTAGGGGCTGTAGTGATAGGACAAGGGGTGACGGGTTAAAACTTAAACAGGGGAAGTTTAGATTTGATATAAGGAGGAAGTTCTTTACTGTAAGGGTGGTGAGGTACTGGAATGGGTTGCCCAGGGAGGTTGTGAATTCTCCATCCCTGGCAATGTTCAAGGCCAGGTTGGACGAAGCCTTGCGTGGTATGCTTTAGTGTGAAGTGTCCCTGCCCATAGCAGGGGGATTGGAACTTGATGATCTTAAGGTCCTTTCCAACCCTAACTATTCTATGATTCTATATTCAGACAGTAATCTGAACAAATGTGAGTGAAATAGGAAGTCTGTAAACAAAACAGGCTACACAAACCTGACATCATTATAGCTCAAGAGAGCATTTCGGGTCTTCATGGATCATAAGTCTAAGTCTCTATTGTTTTATTACCCATATGTTCCTTTTTGTGAGTTATAATACAGTGGAATCAAGAAAGTATCTGAACCAAATTTCAAATAAAGGGCCAGGAAGTCAAAACTTGGAGTAGGTATTGGGTAGCCACAGTGGTCAATGAAAGGAGAACCAGGAGAGAGCTTGTACAGTTTTTGGTCTGAGCCACATCAGATCATCTCCCATTTCTCCACCAGTGCATATTGTGGAAAGCAAGTCATGACCAGCAGACAGTCAAGGCACAAAGGGAATAAAATCTGTCTTGCTCCCAAACAGTAACGCTATAGCTGCCTTCTGAATGCCGTTTACTGAACCTTTTTATGTCTATTGTTACATGGCTTTCACCAATAAGAACTATGGTGAGTTATTGTAAAGATAAACTAATTTATATTGGAAATAGTTCATCATATTAGTAGAGGAAAAGGCCAGCTAAGGTGACTGCTTTCTCTTGCAAGCACATGTAAAATCTACCTGTGCTGTATTTACAGACATCTTTAATGTAACAAATTATTTATGCTAAATTAATTCTTTCAGTTTCATGCCTCACATAGCTGTTACTGACACTTGACACTATTTAAGTTAAGCTTTCAGGATTTCTTCATTTTGTGAAAAAATCAAATGGATACCTGTATGTTTGAACTGTAGTTACAGTACCTGTCCTGCATAATGTTCTAGTATAGAAAAACAAAATAACAATGAATTATTGCGAACTTCACTTATAATTGCTCTTGGTACTACCAGCACATTTTTATCCCTTTGACTAATCCAGAAGCTGAACTTTTCTCTGTGAAAAAAAAATGTTATTTTTAGTAAACGAGTCAAAGCAAACCAACTTATGCTAACATTCCCAAACATAGGTATAGCTAAAAGATGACTATTTCTTCCTTATTATGTTGCCAAACCCTTGTGCGGACACTAAGTTCTCAATGTGTTGCTAGGCAGAATTGTATTAAAGCACATTGCATTTCAATGACTGAAGTGCCTAAGATAAAGCAAAGTATCATTTGCAGCACTCCCAGTATTTCTTTTTCTGCTCATATCTAGAAACCAGAAGTAATAAACACTGCTTCCAAGCAATAACGTCAATGTGGTAAGTAGATTAAAAAGCACTTTACACATCTGAGGAATTTTACATTTGAATTGATTCTTTTTTTCCCCTCTTAGTGTTATTAATATCACTGTTTCTATATCTATATCTCTTGAGAAGGCAAGAAGTCGTTAAGATGGTATCAGTGATGCTTTCAGATTTTCAGCAGTGCTTGCCAACCAGCAGCAACAACTGCTATTCTGGTCAGTCACACCAGCTTCCTTTCTTAATGGTCTGTTCCTCATTGCAGACTCATTGCAGCCTGTGAGAACTCAAAGCTGTGAGCATTGCAGTTTCCTGTGAGTTTGAGTTTTCTTTGAGCTTCTTATTTGAGCTGTATTTTTCTCTTTGAAAACTGAATATTTGACATATAATTTCTCTCACTGGAAGTCTTGGATTGTTGCCAACCCCTCACCCTCATTTCTTAATTTCAGAAAGTAATCAATACCACTAACACTTTAATAGGGGTCTTTTTAATAAAGCCCCAAAGTCATTTAAGTATAAGAATCTCAGCTCTCACTTTAAAACAAAGTTCCAGGCAGTGATGATTGTGGAATAAGAGTGAAAACATGAATTTTAATGTCATAAAAGCAAAGAGAACTTCCAGTTTATATATTTGTTTTAAATATATGATAATTTCTGGGTTGTGGTAATTTTGAAATCTTTCTGTGTAGCAGCGCAGATTTAATGCTGATTTATTTAGCCTTTCAGTTTGAGCATAGACATAAAGCTATCCTAAACCATGAATTACTAATGTATCCATGATCTCTGTTGAGTGCAAATAGTACAAAGGTGTTTAGATTCCAAACACACATTCAAAAGTGCCAAGGAGAAAATGGTTTATTTACCATTAACCTGTCAGCTTGAAATTCAGCAAGTCAGCTACAGTACCAGCATGCTCAAGCATGCTAAGCATCTTCCTCTCCAGAAGCACTGTAATGAAATGCCTCTGAGTGGTGTATTGAACTCAAATGACTTGTGAAGAAGAAACTGTAGTTTGACTTTGTATGTAATCTCTCACAGGGCAGTGTTCTTACCCTTCCCAGTAGAAATAATTTCTCACTTCAGTATTTTCCAGTTAATTTCAATTACTGCTTTAGTTTGGAGGGTTTTTTCCCACTTCCAGTCATTCATACATAACTTCTGATTGCAGCATTTCCTTCACCAATATTAACATTTACTTTCAATAAATACAGATGAAATTTGCTTAAAATGTATTAGTTGTAAGTTTTGTTAATAGTGATATGAAATGTGGAAAAGGTACTAGAATTAAATATTCATTAATGAGTATAATTACATTCCTTGATAAAGGACAGCTTTTGTAGAAATTATCTTAAAAATATTTTTGTGTTAAATGGCCCGGGTGACAAGACTATATTTGAAGAGGTAAATCTTAATTTAAATAATGAAGAGGCAGTAGATTTTACTGATTCTTAGTTTAAAATGTCCTGAAGACATTTATATTCATAAATACACTACACCTACAAAGAAGAACTAGTTAATCATGGCTGTGATATAAGTTACCTTTTTTTAACTCACCAATGTATTCCTCATGAAAATTATTATGGAAAGTAATTGTGCTAAAGTAGAACTACGTAGATGTCAATATATAGGATGCTGGGAAAAACTGACTTGTACTTTCACAGTCTCACAGGTTAAGGACAGTAGTATTATTCCTCCAAGTCCAATACTTGAACCTCAAAACAGAAGTGACGTCAGCTGTCCCCTCAAAGTTTGATGTAGGTGTTTGACCTGTATGTAGGCAGCTAACCTATGACTGTCTGCCAAGCTCATGCTCTGCAAAGAGCTTCTTGTAGGAAACCTGCCCTGTCACTGGCCAGGAGTGTGGGCTCCAGAACAGCTAGAAAAATGAATGCAGCCTTTCTGTGAATCTTCTTAAGGATCTCTTCTATGCAATAGGTTTTTGTTCTGGTAAAGGTTTTTTTTTTCTCCCATCATGGTCTGTGTGTCTTCTTCATTTCATTCCCTCCTCAATTTCTATCTCCCTTCTCCCAAATCTCCACTTAATTGTTCCAGGCTGATAGCCTCAGGTACAGTCTCCTACCAGATCTACGTACCCAGTCATCTGTATGAGTTGGAGGGCTAGCATATCAGCTATCTGCACTGCTCTGGTTGCTTTCATTCATTCTCCTTGGCTCTGTGAGTTTTACATTGCTTTCTTAAAGCCAAACTTGAGCAGGAAGCCTGTGGAATTGTCATACTGTCTGTATTCTCCCCTGGAAGGTAGTACATTCTCCTGCTTCAATTTTCTGATGGGTATGAGATCCTAGACCTCAGGTTTCCTATTTTTCTGACAAGGACTGCTAGCCAAACTAGCCAAAGGAGAGCTCAACACTTTTCAGTTCTTAATCCTCAGAAGAGCAGATGGAGGTGCCTGCTGTGCAGTTTTGAACCAGAGGTCTGCTTAGGCCTTTCTTTTTAGCTTTAACATTTGCAGACAGGGATTCCTATTGACTAGCTGCACTACACAGATGAAAATCTGTTCTCCCTAAAGACACCTGCTGCTCTTAATCAATTATTAGGGGGCCTAATTATGTAGCCTGGGCAATCTTCTGGAAGCTTATTTCTTAGGCAGTGTGAATATGGTTCAAAAGCAGCTACTTGAGAAAAAAAAATCTATGAGCAGGATTCATTCTTTGACAACATAATTCTTTATTTTACTTTTCTAAACCAAGAAAAAAACTATGCAAACAGTCTAGTAACCTAGCAGAGATGGAACTATAAAAAGCAATTCAGTAATTACAAGGGAGAGCATCCATACAATGGACATAAGCTATCTTGCTAGTAACCTTTATCAATTAGAATAAAGTGCACTGTTAAATTAATGACAGTTGTTCATGAGCTGTCAGATGAGTTTTCTCAGGAGTATCTAGTAGAACACACCAGGAATTAAGAAACACAGCATTTTTGTCTAGTGCCTAATGAGGAATAATGAGAGAGAATGTAGTCATCTAATTTCTAGCAAACAACCACACTACTCTCACTAACAAGAGGAGATACAGAAAATATCCCTAGAGAAAACATCTTTCCACTTACTGTTTTACGTCAATAGCACCACCAACTTGCATGGGATTACTCTCAATTTACTCCTAGTTCCAGTTTAAGAAGGATATTCAGACCAAAGAGAGTAGTATTTACTTACTTATATATACTAGTCTAAAAAATGAGAGGATGTACCCACCCATTTTATTCTGAGTTGATGCCATACGTTCTATGTCCCATTTAAAATTCAGAAGGTTGTAAATAACCTGTGTGTTCCCATAGGCAAAGATTCTGCCTTCTGCTGAGTTCCAGTTAGTAACTAGTCAAATTTCTTTCCCTGAACCCCAAAGTCCTTCCTCACGTGCATTTCTGGACATGAAAAAGAGTATGCTATGGAAAATTAGTGATGGAATCTGTGCTGGTTCTGTACACCTCTTCAACAAGCTGAGTCTCAGAATAAAACTTATTCCCTAGCCATAAAAATTCCACAAGAGTTAGTTCTGAGTTTAAAAAATAGGTTTGGGTTTGTTGGGTTTTTTTAAAATGAGTCATAAAAAGCCCTTTGTTAGAAAAAGGCAATTTTTTACTTATATTTACACAGGAGAACTAGATGTTCCTCAGGATGTAATCCCAGATGTCCATATGTTCACACTAGACTGTTTCTTTCCAACTTAAAGGTATTTCTAAGCTTATCTTGCAGACACGTGAAGTTGAGGTAAGTGGAAGTAGCGTGGTTCCTGAAAACAGGAGTGAATTATCAATAACATTATAAGCGTTTATGCTGCAGGTTGTAAATGCATGTAAAAGAAATATATTAAGTGCTGTTAGGTCTGACTACCTATGGGTATAGAAGAGATGTTGCCCTTTCGGGCATCTAAAATGAAGCAGAGGCTTGTGTTTATTAAATGGTTTTCAGCTACTTTCTTATGATAAAAATGAATATTCTTCAGGTTTAATTCATAGAGATATCACATAATCAAAATCTGCTTTGTCTTCCTACCTCAAATATGTTTGAATTACCTATTTTTCCACTTCAAGGGAAAACCTTCTAGACAATACTTCATTTGAAACTAGGCTTCTTGAACTGAGAATTTTAAACCATTGTTTTCATGACATTTTATTTCTGTGAGTAAAATACATTTCAAATTAGCAAAGCTAGAGTGTTAGAAAAAAATAGTTTTAGTTCCTGGGATTCTGATACTGTCCTTTGTATTGCTGCTGTAACTAGTAAAAAAATTAAGAACAGCAGTGCTCACCTGCTGTAGAGAACTTTCCATTTTAAAAAGCAATAGAAAATAATTAAAAACAATTAATTGATTTTCCACAATAATTACTGTGTTCTACCTTATTATTATCCCCGTTTTACAATGCACTGTGCATGCTTTCCAATTTTTTTTCAAAAGGAACTGACCTGTGAGGCCAGTGCCATTTCTGGGAAGAAGCAAATGAGAATCTGCACACCTGATGGTGGTGTTCATATCCTTCCCTTGCTGTGGGGCTGCACTTATTCAGACACAGTTTCTTTAAAGAACTGAGACTGACTGTGGAAAGCTGCACTCTCCTGTTTGTGTTAAACAGACAGATCTGCCCATGTTTGAAGCAGAAAGAGACTTTTGTCTCCTTCCTCTTTTTCTGTTAAAGCTAATACTTTCATGAACAATTTATTCTAAGTACCATCTGTAAGGTTTGGTGTTGTATGTGAAGTTATGTGATATGCAAAAGCTTAAGTCCTGCACTTTACAGACTGATTTCACAGACCTGAGTACATCGTAAATGCTAGTCCTGAAGGTGTTTGAAAGTGAGCATTCAAAGTGAAGAGATTGCCAGCTACAGCTTGGGTCGCCTAACGATTTCGTACCATATTTCTTCACTATTACTAGGATCCATAAAAATGGAAATACTCAGTAAGACTACTGATGTATAAACTCCTTTTGTCCTTCACTTTACTAGATCCCTGATTTGCAGTTATAGTTTCTGAGTCCCTGTGTACTGTATGTTAGGAAGCTTCAATCCACTCTGGATGTCCACACTGGGACTTGAGATGTCTGTCTGCTCAGTCTGCTGCGAGTTGCATCAGCCATTCCCTTTCATGAGATGGTGTTCCTTGACCTAAAAGGCATTGAAATCTGTAGCATTCTCTTTCAGAATCTGTGTCATAATTTGGATTTCTTTATTACTGTATGCTCCCTAAATTCACAAAGTCTCTACTACTATTCTTCTACTACTAATGAAGCAACCTTAATTTAACAGAGCTACTTTTGATAATGTCCGTACTGCATGAAGTCTAACACAGAAACTTACCTTCATAGACTTTCATGTGAATATGTGCCTTAAAGCTGTTATGTGGTAGTAAAATTAACTGTCATAATTCATTCATCCCATGAAAGGATAGAATAACTGTCAACTATTTATTTAGAATAGTCTGAAAAGCATACCTGAGCCTCACCTAATAATGGAATTGCTGAGTCTTGCAGTGCTGTGTAGTCAGCTTAATCACAGATATATTGAATTGCTCTTTCTACAGATCTGTACCCCAGATTTGGTGGTGTTCCTGGCATGCTCCAGTCAAAGGCTGAAAGAGAGGTTACTGAAGCGTGCTGAACAGCAAGGAAGGCCTGATGATAACCTGAAAGCCACTCAGAGACGACTAATGAACTTCAAGCAGAATGCTGTCCCATTGGTTAAATATTTCCAGGAAAAAGGGCTAATCATCACAGTAAGTCCTTTAGTATATACCTCTGAAACCTTATTTTTTGCTGTGGTTATACTTGGCTTCTTGGACCTTTTGCTTTTAAGGTAAATCAAATTGTGGTTTAGGTATAAACCATGGTTACTGACAGCAAACTTTCAGTTTTCTGAAAGAGTATTATCTTCAAAATGCAGTAAAAGAGCAAAATTCACATGGACGCAGGTGACATGGTAAGCACCATGTAAATTCTTTGCTGCAAGCATGAAATGCTTTACCAAGTAGTTGAAACCCCTTTGCTTAGAAATTACTCATTATGTCTAAACACAAAACACACCAAAAGCTGCATTCATAAAACCAGAAGCACTTTATGCAAGTAGGGCTAGCAAGTATTGCTGAAGTATTTAAGTGTTTAATGATGACAAATTCAATAAGCAGTTGACAATGTTGAATTATTGACATATTCTAAATTACTGACTGGTTGTAACAATGCACAGAACATGGTACTACAACAGGCACCATGAGAACACAGATGGCGTATTTTTTTTTATTTTGGTAGCCTAAATAACCTGTGTAGTTCCCATTGGTACGTTCTCCTCATGGCAAATATGACTAATTCTATGTGCTGGTCAGATTCATGATGGGCCAAAGAATCCTTAATTGCAAAATCATCTAATGATGCCTTAATAATGCACTTCAACATCCTTCTGAATTTCAAAATTATGAAATTGTTTTTCAGTTTTTATGGGAATTACAACATTGTTTTCTCTAGAAAGTATCTGCTCTGTTTGAGGATTGTGTTTGGAAGGATGAAAGGACTGGAATTTTAGGAAGTCATTCTCCATTACTGAGGAAGTGTGTATTTTATTACATTTCTATAGCTTTTACAAATGATTCTCCTATAGAAAGCATACTTAGCTCTTCAGCGAAAATGTGCCTTTGTAGGTAAAGCATGTTGGGCATGTGGATTGAATTCCTTTTCTGGGATGAGACAGGTAAAACAGATGTTTTTCCTATTGAGGTTTCATCTTCTACTTTTTAGCTCTGTTTCTAGAGAATTATGAGCATAATTTAAATTGTAACATTCACCTTAGGTACCTCTTTGGATTTTGAAGAAAGGAGATGTTTGTGATGGGCGTGGAAATGATAACCTGGCATGTGAACATTATATTACTGTCTGCTACAGACCAAGTGAACAGCAAATGCAGATAATACTGACTCTGCAACATGTCAAAAATGTCCTTAATCTGAAAAAAACTCTAAGATTTGAATTTACTCCTTAACTGTATGGCATCTACTCAAAGTGTGTTTTTATAATTCCATAGAGATCTGGAATTATTGAATAATAGAATAGTTAGGATTGGAAAGGACCTTAAAATTATGAAGTTCTAACTCCGCTGTCATGGGCAGGGACAATTCACACTAAACAATGTCACCCAAGGCTCTGTCCACCCCCACCTTGAACACTGCCAGGGATGGAGCATTCACAACCTCCCTGGGCAACCCATTCCAGTGCCTCACCACCCTAACAGTAAAGAACTTCTTCCTTATATCTAATCCTAACTTCCCCTGTTTAAGTTTTAACCTGTTGCCCCTTGTTCTATCACTACAGTCCCTAATGAAGAGTCCCTCCCCAGCATCCCTGTAGGCCCCGTTCAGATACTGGAAGGCTACTATGAGGTCTCCACGCAGCCTTCTCTTCTCCAAGCTGAACAGCCCCAACTTTCTCAGCCTGTCTTCATACAGGAGGTGCTCCAGTCCCCTGATCATCCTCATGGCCTCCTCTGGACTTGTTCTAACAGTTCCATGTCCTTTTTATGTTGGGAACACCAGAACTGTACAAATTACTCCAATTGAGGTCTCACACAAGCAGAGTAGAGGGGCAGGATCACCTACTTTAAATTTACATTGGTGTAAAAGTGAAGGGAATTAAGACTTTGGAAGGGAGACATTTTTCACATGTCATTAGAGTTGCTACAGTTCAGCTGCATTTCTCTTTCTTCAAAGGCAGGATGTGTTAGTAAGGCCACGCCATGAGAGTTAGACATATGAGTAATTTCGTGGCCAGTGGATAATAGGATCCCTTTCTGTAGATGACAAAGAATGTATATGGCAGACATCATTTCCATAGGATTTCAATGCATATGGAAGATACATCTTCCACTTGCCTAAGGCAACTGGTGTGGTGGGGGATAAATGAGAAAAAGGAATAGCTGGGGAAGGAGATTAGGTATGGATACTGGTTTTAATAATAGAAAAATCATATAATTTTTCATAGCCTTTTATCAATAGAAAAGAAAGACATAGGATCCAAGAACCATTGCAGTCTTCATTCTTAAATCTCTACCTACACCTTGTCACTGGTATTCAGAGCTCTAAATCTCAAACATTTCTTCTACCAAGTGGCTTGATTCTACTCAGGGGAAAGAAACAGTACCATTTGTCTTATGGAGAGTTATAATTTTAGAACCACAACTCAAATTTTAAACATCTAGTTAAATATGTTGGTCTTCATCAATGAACAGACTAAGAGAGAAAGAGAAATGAACTGAAATCTAACGAAGTATGATAAATGAAGAGATGTTTGATAAAACTGTAGTTTACTGTTAGACACTGTATGAGCAAGAAAATACACATGTAAATTCCCAGCTCCAACAGTTACTCCATAATGGGTTTAACATAGTTTGGTTAAGTTAATAGAATTAAATACCATGTTCTTCATTTCAGATTGTATTGATGAGCCTGTTTAGGTGTAATTCTTTCCCTTCATCTTTTTTTTCCCCCCACTTCATCTTCGATAATTTTATATAATGCGTAACTTGTACTTGTTTGCTGCTCCGTATACCTTGTTTTCAGGCTGTGCATGATATCCCTGGTCTCAGAGTCTGATCCTGGCCTCTGTTTTCAAAAAAACAAGTGAGGCCCCCACCTATAGTACTTTCAAGAAATGGGGAGTTATAACTCTGTCCTTTCTGAAAAACCCTGTCTTTAGAGAAATGAAGTTGGAATGTCCAAGATTTTGGATTGTTGTTCAAATTGAGCAGTGTAAACTTCATTAAAATTAAGAAAGAAAAGTAAATATCTGATATTTTTGTGAATACATGGTCTGTGTTTAACATTCTATTTAGCAAACTTTCAATAGACCTAACAAATCAAAACCTGACTTTACTTACGTCAAACTTCCTTCCAAAAGGTATCAAGGCAATAATAATAGATATCACAATATTGGATATAAAAAGATGCATATGCTGGCAATTGTTGTATCAGTAACTTAAAAAAATCTTAGAACAGTATATATTGTTTATCTAGATAATAACTAAGCCACAAATTGGGGGGGGTGGGGGAAGATGTTAAATTATAAACAGGAGAAGATGTAAAAATGCCTAGATGATCTGCAAGCACTCTAATGTTTAGCAGGGACTTCAGTTCTGAACACAGTTTAATCCATTCCAATATCCTTCTTGCCATCTAGCAATTATTTAGATGAACATATTAGAATATTATTATATTTGGTCTCAGGTGCTGACATGGCAGTTGGTATGTATACTCAGCCATGCTCAAGAAGCCAAGGTTACTGTTGAGGTGTGTCATGAGCAGAAAACTTCAAAATAAAAGGGTCTGTGTATACAAGCTTCTTGCTGTTCAATTAAAAATTCTTAGGTGCTTCATATCACTCACCTGTGAGAATCATTGATAGGTACTTTCTTATTCTGGCTACAGTACTCCTGGAGATACAGGATGGTATTTCACTTTCTGACAGTGATTTAATATTTCTTTAATTAGATAATAATGAGAAAGTAAAGCAAAGAATGAAAAAAAACCTTAATCCCTATGCATCTAATGTGCTTTAATGCTTTTAATGTGGTTGCTGTCCCAAGACAGAGCTAGCATGATCTGAAAAAATGTGCTGTTAGTTACAAATAAAAAGTTAATCCTTCTTTCTACCCCCACCCCTGGTACCCCAGCCTAGGTATGCTGTTTCAGGAGAAAATTGGTTTGCATTAGCTGAAGGTCTAGTCCAGCACATCTTTGTTGCTGGTGAGAACTGCTATTAAAGAAGATTCCTATTAAAAGAATTCCTTAAGAATCAGCTGGAAAATTAACTGAAACTTGATTTATTATTTTGTTAATTTCAAGATACCTTTCTCTTTTGGGCATTATATTGATGTTTCATCAGTGTTAGACTTGCTGCTTTGAACTACCTAGCCCTTAAGAACTGTAGGATAAAGCTCAAGGAAATCACATTCACTGACCTTTGAATAAATTACTGTGATGTAAAATTATTCTAACCAGGAAACTTTTTCACTTACATGCCATCAGATGTAATTTATCCTACTGCAGGGAAGTTTAGAGGGCACAACAATACAGTGTGGCAGACCATAATGGGCAAACTGTTGTAGCACTGGTATCATAATGTTTCTAACTCTAAATCATAAATAAATAAATAATCCCATAGAAAACAGCCTCTTCACCTAGAAAACATGTTGGGGTTTTTTTCCACTCACCTGACTTGGTTAAGTTATTCTCAGTTATAGGCACAGACTATACTCAGGAGAGAAAGGAATGAGCATTGAGAGGATATTAGATGGTGCCCATACACAGTGAAAAATACCACAGTTGTACTTTTTTACTGCTAATTCAATGCAAGAAAAAAAATTATGACTACTTAATTATATAAAATAAATCCATTGTCAGCAATCAGCTATTTTCAGTAAAGTAGACAATTTGACCATGCTACGGTTATTGCTATTCTGTTTGTATCAGAGGAAAAAGTTAACAGAGGTGAGGAGAGCAAGATAACATGCAGGATTTGTATCTCCAGCTAATTTGTATTTCAGAAAGTAGTTATTTGTATCAAACCAAAACTAATTGTGAGAAGATGGTAGGATAGAGGAGAAGTTAGGTAGAAAGGAAATGGTAATTAAACTACTCTGCCTTGTTCAGATGGATTTCAAACTCTTCTATTCCCACCCCAGTGACGCACACCATGCATCTTGCTATTTTGAAAAGGGTCTGAATTTCCACTTTATTTGGACTCTAATCTGGTCTAGATATTGGTATAGTCAATGGAGAGGAGATCATTGCATTACAAAAACCTTTCAGTCACAGTTATTAAAGTTGCTGTTGGAGAGCTTAGCTGTTCTTTGTAGAAATATGTTAGTCTAGGCAGAAAAAAAGAATTTACAGAGCTCATTGTAGCAGTGGAAGTTCCCCTTACTGGAGACAGGATTAGGCCCAGTCTGCCTTATCTGTAATAATTTTATGTAAACATAATGCTTCAGTGTCAGCCTTGGTATGTTAATAAGTCTGTGTGTATTTAAGAAAAAAACACTGCCTTTAGCAAGACTAAAATGCTAAATGTTGTAAGGCATCTCTGGACGTTATTTAAGCAGCCAGAGCAGGACAGCATCCTGTGGCATAAAATGCTGATTTCACTGATGTCTTCATTGTCTTACTTTTCCTTTTAGGGAATTTACCATGCCTATGCAAAACATTAAAAATGACATTCAGATTAGTCAGAGAAGTGAAGGGAACCCAGAAAAAGCAGCTGAAGATGGAAATGGATTTTGAGCACAAATTTAGAAGTCAAATAGTTGCGGGTGAGAGAAATAGCTTATATAGCTGTCTGCCCTCATTAGCATCAAACAAGCCTAATGGCTGTCAACTGTCACAGAAAAATTCCCCACGGAACCGTGTTATATAAATTTTCTCTTGATTTGGTTAAAAAAAAAGGGGTTTGCTATGGCATTGCACACTGACATGAACTTCAGCTACAGGCTGTGACTTACCAGTACGCTGATGAAAATATCAGTTATAATCTACTTCTAAAGTTTCTGTGTTACCGTATAACTGCCCAACTATAGGGTTGGGCTTTCTATTTATTTATTTATTTATTTAATGGTGAATGCTGATCCAGAGGACTTCCAATTGCTTACAGAATCATAAAATTGTCTAGGTTGAAAAAGAGCTTTAAGATCATGTCCAACCATTACACCAGGATTGCCTAGACCACCACTAAACCATATCCCTGAGAGGAATTCCTCCTTTAATTCTGGGCCTCCTGTCCATGTGAGAAATGTGGGTCCTGCAGCCTTTTCACCAACTCTCAAGGTCAATCCAGATCTTATTGATAGGAAATTGTTACACAGAGGCATGACCTAAACCTCCACCATGCTTGCAGGTCCTGATGGCAACAGCTGCCTGGCACCTCTCCCAAACCAGAATCCAGTTCCAAGAGTCATCTCCTCAGTGGAGAAACTTACATCTAGTTTGAGAGAATACAGAATTACTAGATTCTCTTGTTTTTATGGTAGTGGCACTTGCTCTCATCCATGCAGTTTTGCATTAAACAGTACTTAAAAAGAAAATTAAAAGAATCCCATACCCCCTTCCCTAAAGTAATGCGTGTGATAGAAACTGTTAGCCACCACATCCACTGTGCTCTCTCACCCCCCTGCTGCAGGTTCAGGATCTCATATATGTGGCATCTTGGATCTTTCATTTTGGCTGCAAATTGATACAGACTTGGAAAAAATTATTTCCCTCAGACCTGTTGTATGTATGCTCATTGTATGTGAGTGTAGCCTTTCTCCCAACAAGTCATAGATGTGGGTTTGAACTTGCTTTGCTTTGTAGAGGGTACAGCTGAGATTTCCCACTGATTGGCCCAATGCTACCAATATATTTTCAAATGCCTCAGCTGTTATAAAAATACCGCAGTCGTGAGCACAGTCTTGCAGGAACATGTTAGCTTTTAAGATGACTGGTTCTTCAGGGTACTTCTGGTTTCTTGGGCATGACCAAGTGGGGGTGTGAAGAGGAAACCAGACAGCTTGTTTGATAGCTCTGTTACAGAAAACCTGGGATATAAGAAAGAACTGTTTTCTGTGGAGCTGCTGAGATAGAGAAGGTCTGTGCAACATGGTGAGGTTTTACACTGTCTCAAAACTATTTGCTTTACCACTTTGTGAGATGCTTTAAAGAACATATAAAATGAGCTATGTAAATGAAATTTATGTGGAAATGTGTCTAAACAAACTGTTTGTAAATATATGCACATTTCATATGGGAAAGATAGATGAGTAATTCGTGTATATGTGGAAGCGTGTGTACCATATACACTTTTCAATTTTAAAATATTTTCAGCCTCTAATTATATGATTTATGTCGACAAGTATACCAGAAATAGTAATGTCTGCCAGAGAACAACCAAGCTTGGAAACATGCCCTCTGTGTACATGGCAAGCATGGAGAAAACCTTGAGCAGGGAAATTCTTTGCTGAAGTGAATAGCATTGCTGCAGCACTATATTTTCTAACTTTGGAGGAACAATGATTTAAATAAATACCAGCTCCTTGAAATCTGCCCTGCCCCCTGTACACCCAGTAGCTTGAATCAGTAAGTAGACTTTGAAAAAAAGAAATAAACTTTGACAACTCTGGCTATAGAATTAGCCATCAGTGAGTCCAGAAAGAGAGAGGAAATGCTGTTTCTGACAGCCATACTATCCCAGGTTTTATCCATTTATGGCACTCTGAAAACTCGTATGTGTTTAAAATTAACAGAGTTTTTTTTACAGATCTGAAGCTAAAGCTAAGACAAGTAATTAAGCCAAGTTATCATGCAGAGAAAGGAACTGTGGGAGATGTTTAAAGAAACATGCCCTACATATTCTTCAAGTAATTTTAAACAGTTCATCTTAAGGTAATTAAGCTGTGTCCTTTGAGTGAATATTAGCTTCCAATTTCCTTTTTATAGTTAAAGTGAGCTTAAAGAAGATCTATTTTTCTTATTTAGAGGAGACATATTAGGAAACCCGCTTGGAAAAAAAATACCACATCTCTGGAAAGTCCTTTTATATTGAATCAGGAATACTTGGCATCCATAAGCAAACTTTCCTGTCCTAAACTACACTTGATTTTGTGAACATCCAGCAGAAAAACTAAAGCTGCATTTCAACCATGCTTTGTTGCAAATGTTAAAATGGCACTTTCTTACCAAAAGTTCCATTAGTGATTTCTAGCTCTGGTTACTAGTGATGGATCTTCCCAATGAAAAGTTTATACTTAGTGCTTTTCCAACTACATGGCAAAACCATTTTGCTGACAGTTGATCAAAGAAGTTTGGGTATCAATTTATGCAATTTTCTACATTATTAGAATCAGGATGGTCTTACAGCTCTCACTCTCACAGTCCTATTAAAATATTACTACACCAGTGGCTCATGCCCTACAATTCCAGTACTTAACATCCTGATTTTCTGAATCTTAGGTTAGTATCATTAGCTATTATTAAGTATTTTTATTTCTTTATGGGCATAGCAACTGAGTATTTGTTCTGACATCAACTCAACTTTGTTTTAAATGAGTGAAATGAGACTGAGTAAACTGTCCTCTAGTGAGGAGATCTAGTATCATCCTGTAATTATTTGAGCATTTGCTCCTGTTGCTCTTTTCCTGTAGACATACTGCATGTAAGAGAGGAGCGACATAAAAGATTACACTTTTTACTTTTAAATGCATTATAAAGATAAATTTATTTACATTTGTGAATATCATGTATATTGTATTGATAAAAGCCTTTTTAAGTGTCAAAATGGAGAATCATAGAATAGTTAGGGTTGGAAAGGACCTTAAGATCGTCCAGTTCCAACCCCCCTGCCATGGGCAGGGACACCTCACACTAAACCATATCACTCAAGGCTTCATCCAACCTGGCCTTGAACACTGCCAGGGATGGAGCATTCACAACCTCCCTGGGCAACGCTCAGACTGTCAGCAGAATGCCTGATGCAATTACACTGCTGGATCTGTTCTGGCATTTTTCTCTAGCATTCTGGAGTCTTGTTTCAGCATTTAGGTGTAAAAGGACAGGGTTATATACAGCTATGCTCTTGGTGGAGAACTGAGAGAGCTGAAAAAGCTTCTTATCCCTTCTGACTCAGGGAATACACCACACTAGACAGTACTACAGTGAGAAAAATAGCCTTCTCTTAATCTTCCCCTTTGCAGAATATCCTTTAGAATGTTTCTGATAGCTCTTTGGAGGATTTTTCTCTCTTTTTTTTTTTTCTAATACGACCAAACAGAGCTTTGAAAAAATCTATGGAATATTTCAGATCTAGGAAACACCACAACTGTGTTAACTCAGCACTCCACTGAAGTAATAAATCCTTTCTTCTAAAATTCACCAATACTTACACATCAGGTAGCACTAATATGGATATTTTGTTCTTTATAACTGCGGTACACCATTTAGTGTTAGCACAAACATCTCTGCACAGCATTGCCTTGTACCATATAGACATAACCTAAAGTTCTTGGTAAAGACTCCCTTGTGAATCCTCTTCAGTTTGTCTTTGCTATAACTAAGCCTGTTTCCTTATCCTCTTGCACAGTTATTATCCTTTCTACTCCCAGGGTTAACATTCATGCCATTCCATCTGATATAGGGCTGCAGTTTGTTTCATTCATGGCCACTGAATATATGTTCACTTTGTTATCACCATATCACATTCTGCAATCCAGTAATCTACTTAAAATGGGAAAAGGAGCCTCACAAGATGTGACTATAACACTGCAATCCCAATTATCATTGTCATTTTCCATGACAAAAGAATTGTAATCTCCATTCTCAATGATTAATCTCTTTTTATTCCAACCGCATGGTCATTCATGCCAGTCACAGTACAGCAGAGGACTTAATGTGTGAAATGTGGCATCTTTTCACTGTAATTTGATATGATTTATAGATCTAGGATTGGTCAGACTTATTACCTCTTAACATTTTTTCATTATGTCCTTCAGTGGATTTTTCCTCCTGTCCTTAACTAGAATGTCAAATTGAAACTTCACATTCATGTTTTAGATACCGGTATTTTAAAATTCTCTGCTGTCTAGCAAGTCAATTCTTGTCTTTTCTTACATTCTACCATCCATTATCGTTTGGTAATAAAACGGGTTTTTTAATGCTGAGGTCATCGCCCTCTCCTACCACTGCAAGATGCCATTAGAAAACATACTTTTTATAAGTTTCCTGCTGTGTCCTGCTTTCTGTGGTTTTTTGGTCTGCTCTACTGGAAAGAAGAGACTTCTGTACAAATGCAGAGCCCTTACAAAAAGGGAACCTAGAATGTGGGCAACACCATTTTTAGCCAAGTTGCTTATTAAATTTATCATTCCTTAATACACTGAAAAAGATATCCAGTAATCTTCTTCATGTCTCCACCTTATGGCAAGAATTTCACTACATAGATTCTAAAAAATACAGATACACATAAATCCAACGCAGCTTGCTTCTGTTTCTTTTACAGGAGCATTATCTCTGCTGTCCTTCAGGGTAGATATGTCACCTCAATCTGCTGTAATGGCCATTAAAGGTTTTGTGCATCCTTTGTGCTTTCATCTCTAACCTTGTTCATGGGGTGTAAGACACAAATGAGCTCAATTCCAGTACCGTGAACAGAGGCTTTTCTTCATTTATGCAATTCATGTTCTCTCATATCTCTTGAACTTTAGAAAGAGGGTCAGGAGCCATGTGGTTTCTGAAATGAGTTTGGGTTTTAGAACTATTCATTATATTCTTAAACTACAGCCAGGAGACCACTCAGAAAAATCACTAAATTTAGTAGGTTGAGTGTAATACAGAATAAATTAAACATACCTGGATATTCTGTCATATGTTAGGTTAGGACTTGGTAACAGAAACCATGCTAGTATTTCTTGGAAAGAAACTAAGGGCATACTAACACCCTTAGCTTAACAACCAGTTATGTTAGAGAGAACTCTACATAGAGTTTATTTAATAGCTTCTTGTGAAGGTGGACAACAATTTGTTATAAACCCATTTTAATGACATACCTTGTACATATGAATTATTAAGTTGAAAGTCACGGTTGCTCTTTTTACTTTAAGCAGAGTTCAAAAAAAATGCAGGATTCCCTTTTCCCCATGAACTGCACAAGAACAGTGAACTTTGCTGATTTAAAAAAAAAATAGAAAGTGCTCTCAAAAAAGATTTACTAGAAAATGGCTGATATTTGAGTTATAAAATGAGACCTAACTCCAACCTTTTTCAAATATATCATTTGCTTGAGGATGAATAAGGACAAATAAAGTCTTAAGCAGGGATAGAAGCTTGTGATAATTTATTCACTGGAGTAAGGATGGGACATAATTATCGAAAGGGAATCATTCTCTACCTCAGTGATTATGCACTTATAAAGTTGTACAGCTTAGAGAAGGGTATGTAGGAAAACTTTTGTAAATTAAATCACAGGCAAATACTCAGGATCTTCATTGCATGAGGTAATAGAGTGTTGAGTTAACATCAGGGAATTGCTTAAAAATTGGTGTCGGCAAAATTGATTGCTTGTAGAACCAGCACATAGAAATGGGCTCTCTGCAGACTCTCACTTTCCATACCAGAGGAAGCAGTTAGTTCTCCTAATTCCTTGGCATAATTTTAATACAGTAAGTTTTACAAATAATTAGGATCTACCTTTAAATTCTTTTTCTCCTTTTACAGTGTAAACTACTCCCAGAACTAATAGAATTAAATAAGAGATTGCAGTTCTCTGGAAATTTGGATGGTGACTTCCAACAGTTTCTGGGAGCTAGAACACTATAGTCCAGGTAGAAGGAAATTTTCCCTTTCCTTCTTAGTTGTAATGACTGCATATAATGCACACATTTTTTTAACTTAAGATTTTGAAAACTAGTCTTAAGAACTAGCATATCTGAATGAAAACTCTGCAAATCTTGTCTTCGTTGTATAAATTATGACAAGTCCACTCTTAGAGGGAGTCTTACTGTTGATACTTCTTGCTTGATATTTATTATGCCCACTGGAGAAGACCATGCCCCTTAGAATTAAAAAGTAATTTACCTTTGATATAATACACAATAAGAGTTCAAAGATCTAATAAGTTTTATGATATGCAAAAGGAGGGAATTGTATTAATGATTATTAATTAGGAGTGAGACCCACCAACTGAATTTGACAAATGTGTAATGCCATATAATGTATTACTTAAAAATGCGACAGGTAGCCAAAGCATGCAAGAAAACTGAGTTCAGGCCAGAAACCTGACTGGCGGTTTAGGCTTAAGATCATCTGTTTTTTTGTTTAAAAATATTTTTACTGTCAGATTATTCATTATCATCTCATTCAGAGTTTTAAAAAATTACAGAAAATATATTTAAAATACTTTGGTTTCTACTTCACTACAGCTTAAATCAAACAACATGAGGGTGGGAATCTAAAATCCCACGCAATCTCTTTTGTAAGCAAAAATATCAAGTTGTATTCACATTGTCATTTTTCCCTCACTTTAAATAATTTCACTGCAAAAGTAAAGAAATCTTAATTTTCTTGAATGCCTTTTGTTTAATTAAAATGTTAAATAGAAAAAAGTGCAATAAAAGATATCTTCAAGCCTAGTATCAACTGAACAGTCAGGGCAATTCCAAGCACAAATGTAGGCTGAGCCAGAATGGGTTGAGAGCAACCCTGAGGAGAAGGATGACCTGAGGGTGTTGGTTGATGAGAAGCTCAACATGACCCAGCAGTGTGGGCTCACAGCCCAGGAAGCCAACCATGTCGTGGGCTGAATCAAAAGAAGCGTGACCAGCAGGTCAGGGGAGGTGGCCACAAAGATGCTCAGAGGGCTGAAGCACCTCTCTGATGAAGGCAGGCTAAGAGAATTGGGATTGTTCAGCTGGAGAAGAGAAGGCTCCAGGGGAGACCTTGGAGCAGGTTCCAGTAGTTAAAGGGGCTGACAAGAAATCTGCAGAGGGACTTCTTTTCACAGGCATGTAGAGGACAGACACTATTGTTGCATTATAGGCATTTTCTGAAAATATTCTTGTCCCTCTTCAGACTTCACTTCCCAAGTCAGGGTGAGCTGCCCTTGTTTTCTGATTTGTGCTATTTCCTTGATCAGTATAGTTGCCATTCTCTGTACTCATTGTTGACAACATATCCCTTGGACATTTCCCATTACATTATTCAGTGCTTCCCTAAAATGATGTTTTATTTAATAGCTTCAGAGTAGAAATATTGTCAAAAGCTTTTGAAAAGTTAAATAAATTATGTCAATCAGTTCCACTTCATCCACTTTTTTATGATATTTAAAAAATGTTTTCTGCCTACATAATCACATGGGATTTTGTCCTACATTTGGTTCCAGAAAATACACGCTAGATGCAAGAATGTCATATTCCATGATGACTAAAGCAATAGTTCCTGTCACTATCTCCATAGCTTGCCAGCTTTCATTTATAGACCAAATAGTCTCCTTTGTGTTCTGAAACAACATGCTCCAATAATTCAGACAGATAAACAGAACTTTCTGGTACAGATATTAAAATAGCAGTGCTCTCACTTCTTACTGCAGGAAACAAATTCACGTCTTTCCTGAGGCAGTACAATTGGGAGTTGGTTTTGTGAGCCCATCCTGAACTCAAACTGACAATTTGCTGAATACTATTATTCCAATGCCATTTGCAAAGTTTATTAATCTAGAGACCACTGCTGGAAACACTGCTTATCCTGGGTTAGAATTTATTTAAATACTCAGGAACTGTTTAGCTGTCAAGAAAAATGTATTTTTGTCTTCCAAGGAATATAGAAACATAGAATCATAGAATGGTTTGGGTCGGAAAGGACCTTAAAATCATCTAGTTCCAACCTGCCCATGGGCAAAAAAAACCAGGAAAAGCTAACAATTTTCAAAGGTTCTGCTTCTTACAATCTGAAATTCAACTATTGCAGATGAAATTACCTGTATTGCTAAGGTCTTAGACACGTACAAATACCAAATTATTCCCTGAATTAAATACAAATTTCGCCAATAAGAACCCCACAGCAGCTAATGTTTAAGCCTATAGTATACCCCATGCTTGTTCTTGCATCCGAGTCACTAGTTCTCATGCTTTATTAACTAATTACATTTGCAGCAGAAATTAACTCAGGACTTTTCTTGTTAGCCTTCAGTTGGTGGCTGAACTGTGATGAGACACAGGCAAAAGTTGCATTTTTGGTAATAATTCTTATGACATCATCTAATGGTAAAAGACTAACCTACAGTATTTTACTATTTTTCATTCAGAAGCTCTGCCACAAAAGCCAACAGGAGAAATGCTATTGAACTTGAAAACAAAATACTTGTATCTGGCAGCAAATCAATGCTTTTCATTGAAGCAGAGTGCAGGTTATCACTGGAAGCAAATAATAATTATAGGAAGAAATGCTTTTTATTTCCAAATTTTTCTAAAATGTATTTTAGTTGCCGTATTTGAATTACAGTTGTTGATTGTATGGGCCTTCCCTGGGAAACCAGTGTTCCTATATATTTATTTGGGGTGCCTTCCTGCAAACAGTATATGCTGTGGGAGCTGATACTAGAAAAGAGTTTGGTTTTGTTTTAAACAAAAGGCACAGTGACACAGAAGCTCCAAGAGCAATACGGGCAATAGAAAACAGGTATTTTTAAAACGTCATTCAGGAAAGCATCTTTCTACACACATATTAGTTCATGTCTCGAAGCTTTAGGGCTCATTCCCTTTGGGAAATACTGTTGCACTCAATATTAAAAACTAAAGGTATTGAGAAAAGCGTTTATTTGAACATATTAGTGATGAGCTATTTCACTGAACTGGGTGCTCTGGGAATGGAAATATCTCATATGGTACGGGAGGAAATAGTGGAATTACAATGTAGCAAGCAGACTTTAACTAGTTTATTCCCAAAGAGTCTCCTGTTTTACATGAAATAAGGTAAGCTTCCAGGAACTTCTGAAGAACAAGGACACATCCAAGCTCCATCAGACGCCTTCCTAGGTAAAGATGGAAAAAAAACCTTACTGGAGGACAAGCATTATTGCTGTAGAATGAAAAAGCAAAGGCATTTGTGGAAGAATTGAGTAGTTCTAGATCTTCCTGTAATACCACTGAACTGAATATAGCAAACAGACAACTACAGCTGATACCGACTGAGCTGCATGAGACTTGTTTGTGCTGTTCTGCACTTTGCCTGGGTTTTAAAATACTGAATTTTACTCTAATTCTTCATCATCTGCAGTGTCACTGTGAGCTCCACTACTATAAGAGGAAAGAATGGATGTTGCAAGCTAAGACACAAAGGACTATTAAAGCTGTATGAGGATTTGGACAGCATCCAATCATACCTGACTTTCTGTAATCACTAATGTCTTTCCTTTCCTGGAGGGTTAAGTGCATTAAAGTAAAAAATCAAACCATTTATTCTAGCCCCAGAGGTGGCTAGAGTAAGATGATCTCTCCTTCAGGCTGAGTGTTTTCCTGGGTTTTACAGGAACTGAGTGACAAATAAATCATGGAGCATCTCCTAATTCAGACTGTAATTCAGTTTTCTATTCAAGCTCTCCAGCAGTGATCTGTCTTGATGCTTGACATGACTGTTCTGGATTTTTGTAATACCATTTGCCTTTAAAGGCAATTCTACGATTCTATGAGTTCCCTTTAAAAAGCAAACACAAAGCAAAAATTACTCCAACAGTGGCATGCATATTTTTAAAAATAAGAAAGCATGTTTGTGTTTTCAAGGTAGGAAAGGTCTCTATATGTGTATGTGCTAAAGCACCTCCTGGTTTTAATTAATCTTCAAAAATTATTAATATAGCTGACTTTGGTATAGGAGCTGCTGGACAGATGTAATATATGTGAAGGAGCAAATTTTCAATCATTGCAAAGTGGATATACATAGAGTTCATATATAGGAGATGTTGGCTGTATTTATAGCTTGAAAAGTTAGTCCTTGAAGTTGACAAGTCAGATAACTCAGAAGAAATACATACAAATCATGTCCCTTAAATACTATGTGAACTAATGCATATGGTGCCTAATTCAGTTCTGATTCCTGATGTCAGCTTCAGAAAGAAAAAGAATATTTATTGCAGGGGCCATAGTAGTGTAGAGAAATAGCTGAAACATTGTGAATTGTTTATTATTATGTTAAACTGACAGCAGCTTAAAAAGTTAAGAGATACAGCTGTAGTGGAGGACAATGCCTGTTGGAAACTCACAGCTCCTCTAAGAAAACGGAAAATGTGATGCAAAAATTATTTCAGAAATAAAACAGAAATATATTTGTTTTCCACAAAATAGTCACCAGCTGTGCAGATTAATTTCCTTATTGGGAAAAAAAATTAACCAGCCAATGCTCTTAAATATCTGCTCAGTCAGAAAAGCTTTGCATCTTAGCATCATGAAAAATATGGAAGTTATAAAACCACCCCATGGCACCACTCTCTCCATCAGCTTCTCTACCAAACAAGTAATTGCTTTCTTCCCAGTTAATTACTTTTTTACCTATAATGCTACCAAATTATTGATTTCTGCTGTCACCCCCAATCACATCCAGCCATCCTTCAGTTTGCCCATTTCCTGCTCTAGAAGAGCCTGTAATTGCAGTGTCCCATCAACTCTCACCACCACATTGCCTGAGACAGTAATTTTTAATGGCTGAAAACTGATAGGTTAGGGTGTTGTGCAACATCATCACAGCACAAAGATAGAACTTGCCCCTCTGCCTATCGAAAGCTATTACTCCACATAAACCTACAAAGATGGACTATTACTTCTGCTTCTTATTGTTTCTTCAGATAAGACATACCATTTACTTGGTGTCATTGTGTTCATATCATGGGTTCCATACCACAAGTTGGCTTAACCAAGTCTTACTGTGAAGAGAATTAAACTATCAGAACATCTTCATGCTTGTATGTCAAGGCACTATGTTCCTGAGTTTAGTATGAAATAATAGAAAATAATTTTAAGAGGAAAAAAACCCAAACCCTCTCTTTTGTAGTAACTGTGTTGTCTATTTGCTGCCAAATTAATAGAACAGGGAGATGATTAGCAATGGAACAAGTGTCCCAAGATGTCTTCTTCTGTACTAATGTGGGAGTGAGCCAGAATCAGACATATTTTTTGCATTCCATATCAGCAATAACAAAATCCCTAAATCTATTCAGGGTCCATCTTTTCGTTTCTAGAGAAGTACAGCAGCCTTGATTTGCCTGTGCATATGGGTGTGCAGGTTTGTATTTTCATATTTTGTAGTATAAAGCAGTTAGCTGGTAGTTTCCATTATAACTGCTTATTTACTCTTTCTGAGGGTCATTTCAGTTCTCACTGTTACTGGAAGATATTACTTGAATTGGATGGTTCAATTTTAATTTTTTATTAACACACTGGATTCTGTCCATGTGTGTTCAAAAATTACATAGTTAGTGGCTTCAAATTGCATCTATTTTGAGTAAATGAGGTTGGGATAAACAATAACTAGCAGCAGCCCCTACAGAACTATCAGCTCCACTCCTGAGCTGGTGAACATTCAGCCTTGCACTTGTTTACAAGTAGCACTTATAGCAATAGACAGTTGACAAACTGAACTTGAGAAACTCTAATGATAAACTATGGGGGCTCTGCTATGATTTATGAGTCCTGTGTGGAACTGCTCTGGTGAAAAATAAGGTGCTAATTGGTTTATTTTAGATAACCTGGAGTATTCCTTAGGATCATATTAATGATGATGAAATCTCCATTCAGTTTCTTTTCTAAATTTCTGTCCCATACATATTTATGACCTCTGCTAATTGCATAATTCTTTATTAATCACTGGTAAGCTCTAGTGTAATTTCAGTCATAGATTTTCTTCTGTACATGATACAAGATCTTATAAAAAATTAGCCTGAGATCTCAGAGTATTTGATACAAAAGGTAGAAAATATTAGAACTAAAGGAATGGATTACAGAGGAATATGTCTTCCCTATGTCCCCTCCTCCCATTTTACGGTTTTGGAGGGTTTTTGTTTCTGTTTTGTTTGGTTTTGTTTTTTATTAAATAGTAGTGTTAGAAGTTAGGGCAGGGACTGGGGCTGCTCACTGGGGCAGTGCTGCTGGTGGCAGGGTGGTGGGGAACTGCGTACTACTGCCTGAGACTCCCCCAGAGGATGTTTTTTCGGAGGGTTGGAACTAGATGATCTTAAGGTTCTTTCCAACCCAAACTGTTCTATGATTCTGTGAGTACTTTATAATAGGGAAATGTTCCCTGAGTTCCCAGTCTGCACAGTACAGCTTCATTCCTCAGTCCCTCTCTTTTATGTTTCCTATACAATCCTTCAACTTGTTTTTTCCTGTCCTCCCTTCCCAGTGGTTATTACCCTACCTTATGTATTTTTCCTTGCATATTTTTACTGTTTCCCCATATTGCTGATATTTTTTAATTCCTTTTTCCACAGTTAGAATCACAGAATAGTCAGGGTTGGAAAGGACCTTAAGATCATCCAGTTCCAACCCCCCTGCCATGGGCAGGGACACCTCACACTAAACCATGTCACCCAAGGCTTCATCCAACCTGGCCTTGAACACCTCCAGGGATGGAGCATTCACAACTTCCCTGGGAAGTTCTGTAACAGTAACTACACCAGTCATTTAGCTTGTAATTATTAAGAGAAGCAAATCAGGGATGGATCAACATTAATAAAAGCATTTCTACGTGGGTGTCTGGGAATCATAAAGCAGCACTTCTATCCATAAATGTGTCTCACTTAACTTTTTAGTATTACCAAGGTAAAAATAAAACTATTTCTTATTGCATGTTTTCACTCCTTCAGAAACAAACCCTTGCCTAAACCAGTCTGAATAAAAACAGTGAGTTGTTCTTGTCACAGTTATAGCTACTAGCACATAAAAATCATTATAATGCTCAGTCTTATGAATATCTTTATGTTACCACCTAAAGGATTGTCACCTTTTCCACCAAAAACTACCAACACTCAGTGGTACAGTGGTACAATCAGACTTCTAAACTAGGTATCTGTTTGAAAAGCATGGGATAACTGTGACACAAGTTTTTGTGTCACACCCTCCTCTGTTTCAGGTAACAATATATGGATGATTTCTCCACTTCCTAAACAACAATTGTGTTTCACTTCCACGTATAGCTGGTTAATGATTATAAAGTTAGAAATGACATCTATGGTTATATAGAGCAATTTTTAAACTGCAGACTCTAATCAATTCTTTTTAGGAACAGTATGTAAATTTTTCAATTCATGGGGAATCTATTGCCAATTATAGTTAATTAAGCAGTAAAGAAACTGGCATAGGAATAAATTTTGCTGCTTGCTTCAATTCTGAATTTGACTCATTTGTTTTCATCCTTGCATATTACAATTCTGTCTGCTTCATATAACAACTTCTTCTCAAATTTCTCTTCCCATAGAAAGGTACAGGAAACATATTTTTCAGCCTTCTCTGATCTCAGCCCTAATTCTTCCCTTATTAGACATGGTAGACAAGGAATCATTCTCACAGCCCATCTGGAATTCCCTTCAGTTTTTCAGCTGTGGATACTAACAGTGCTCTAAGCATCCAGGAGCTATCACCCCCGTGCCAAACACCTTGATGTCATTATCACTTGGCTTACATTCAGCACTCCTGTTCCTACATCTAATTAGACCCCCTGACTAAGCAGCACAACCCAACTCCAGTTCACTTAATTGTTCACTGTAAATCTCCCTTCAGAGACATTGCTTTGTCTAACAGAAAAAAAAATCTCCTATGCATTTATATGACTGGAGGTCTGATGGCCTGTTTTCCACACCCAAAGATCAGTCAAGCACCACAGGAAGGTCCCTACCTGAGGAAGTGACTTAAATAAAACTCAAAGCAACTCCTTTATTTTTTTCTCCTGACCAGCACTGACTACAGTGATCAGAGACTTAGCAGTCTGTGCTCACTCCTGCTCTTGAAGACCAGTGACAAGTAACTTTCTACTGAGGCAAGTCCAAGAGGTCGAAAAACCACCTTGCAGCATGTGGGTCTAATAATCAGGTCACCTCTACCTTTAAATGTACAATATTTAGGGCATTTCTATATGTGACATATTTCAATGACTAGGAAAATGCTCAAGACATGTATGAATTGCAGTTATTGTTGGAATCTTTGCCAGCAAAGAGAGCAAATAGAGCATTCATCATCCAATTCCTGTAATCATATTTGATTTTGAGGTGGATGGGAATATTGCCATAGAGCAATCAGCCCAATGCCATTATTTTAATTTAGACATGGTTTATTTTATTTTCATTGACATCCGTCATGTTCTAAAATAGAGGACATTGTCATCTACTGTTGCAAATGTTATTTAACTACACCTATTTGCCTGGGGGGGAGGGGAGGCTTATGCTTTCTCCTAACTTTATTTCAAAGTGCACAAAGAAGAGCTCCCTGTGAGCCTGCTTCAAGCAGATTTCTTTCTAGTTTCCCTGTGCTCTAATTTGAAAGACTATTATGATCTCTCTTTATTTTGGGGCTGTCATTTTGGATAAAACACCTGCAGAGACTAGCAGTGGCATTAGGGCTGAATCAGTCTTCAGGGGGCAGTGCCAGGCTGATTCACTTCACCCTCACCCGAAGTTCTAGTTAACTGCAGTTTCCTTCATGCTTCCCCTGAATACACATGAGGAAAAAGCTATTTTTATTTAAAAAAAAAAGAAAGAAACCAATACATACAGAGGTATATTTGGTATTACCAAACCTCCATTTATTATCATTGACCAGTGAGATTCACAATGTTCAACAACTCGGGTATTTTTCTGTGTAGCTCCTTCTGTTGGCTGGGATTTGTCGGGTGCTTATTTAGAAACACTAACCATTTTCTCTCTGAGAGCAGCAAGTACAACCTGCTTTCCCCAGAACTATTTACTTTCCCTAGAATTATTATTCCCTAGAATTATTTACAGCACAGATCTAGAATATATTTTCCATCATTTTGAAATATAACTGTGCCAGCATCAAATCCTCCAATTCAACTATGTTCACATGAAATTGGGATAAACTTTCCAGAAAACCCATAATTCTTGCAGTCACCATTTATTTTAAAAAACATAAAATCAATATATACTGAGGTACATGACTTCTACTTGTAATTTCTTTACTTGATCATGATGTCAGTGCAGAGCAAAACTAGCTGAAAATCAGCTAAAAGGAAATCTTAGATAACCTTAAGGTCTTTTCCAACCATAACCATTCTATGATTCAGAGACCTGTTCTTGTTCCTGATTTAATCCTGGGGATGTGTTCCCCCAAATCAGGTGGAAGCAGAACAGTATGTGGTGTAACTACAGCATGTGGGTGTTGTTAAATTCCCATCCTCCCAAACGATGCTTTATTACCTCTTTCTCCCACAGAGACACCATTACTGAACTGACTGAGGAGAGAGAGGGTAGAAAAAGCCTCTGGTACATTGTCATAGGGAGATAAATCTTGAAAGTGGGACCACTCATAGAAGTGATATGGAGATTGCTGCCCAGCAGCTTCCACATGTCTGTGTTGGGCAGGCAAAAGACTTTACTGGATTCTTACCGAGCATAGCCCCCAAATGTTCTTCAGACAGGTTTGTGAAGCCTTTCTTGGCTCAAAGATTTAGGCTGGCTCATAAAGGAATATGATTCTCTTGTCCTCAGAGGTCTCCCTCATCTTTCCCAGTCCAACAAAATAGAGGCAGTGAAGTACAAAACCGTCATTAGTGCCTCATTGAGGTAAACACTACAGAGAGTTCAAACCTGAAACCCCATTGACCTCACAGGGAAGAAGTGCTTTACTTCTTCCTGTATCACTGGTAAAGATGATATCAATTCAGATAACAATACAGTTAGTGTCTTGTGTTTTGCAAGTGCTTTCACTGGAATGATTAATAGAATCATATTTCTATAAAACATAGGCCTTGACTATAATTGAACTAAGCCATCCATAAAGATACAGTAGATAATTCAGTTGCCAAGAGCTGTGTTTTGAAGTTGGGATTTGTTTTCAGAGGGAAAGGAACCTATTGATTTATAGACGTGGTCTACTAAAAATATAGGTTTTACTGCTGTTTGTTCTTTGTGAATAGGGTTGTTTGAGTACCTTTTATGTTTCATTCAAGCCTCCAATAATTATCACAAGGATTTCACTTTTAAAATGTTTAGCAATTCGGTGAAGTACAGGACTCACGTGGTTACTTGGTTTCTTTCAAAAATAATTCCTCTTTGAAAGCTGCCTTGTCTTCCTGTGGCTCAGGGTATTACAATTCTCATTTTGTGAGGGGAAAACTGAGTCTATGTGCAAGCTTCAAATAATTGGTTTTCTTTGGGTGACAATATAGGCTTTCATTACAAAACCCAGATTTTCAGAGTACTGAAGCACAGCTGGTGTTCTTTGAATGGGGGAAGTCGATGTTTCAAATTCTTGGAATCTTCAGAACATTTTGAGATTGATCATGTGTTTTTTTTCATGGTAAACTGGATTATTCAGAGGAATGGTACTAATGAGAAAGCAAACCTGTCATCTCTCCAAGTGTGGTGTGACCTACACAGTAACACTCAGACACAACTCAATTACAATTTACTGGGTTTTATGTGTACACATACCTACAAACATTATATTTTATGATAAGTCTTCCCTAGCGTATCTAATGAATCATGTACATTTTATTGCTGAAAAGTAACAGAAAAGCATATCACCACACTTCCTCAGGCACAGGCTAATGCAAAGATCAATACTCTTTTCTTAAAAGAGAAAAATGACTGCTACTGCTGAACCCAGGACATCAACAAAGGAAGTTCAAAGCTGCTCTTCATGCATGCATAATAAATTTCTTAGCAGTAGCTTAACAACTTTAAGACATGTTCTTCCACAAGCCCCAGGTTTGACACAAGCTAAGATGTAAACCTTCCAACAGGTAAACACAAACACATTTCTGCTTTATAAATAAAAAATAAGGCTTTAAGTTTTGAGTAACACTGAATGACTAAAAAACTCTTCAAGAATAGATAAATGTCTGCCCACATCACAGGATGAACTTCTTAGTGGTCCTCAGGGTCAGAGCCAGAAATTCAATTCAAAAAGCTAGTCAGAAAATTCTCTGTATTGATGATTATAGTAGGCTTATCTATGATAGTAATGAAGTCTAGGGCTGAGCTAAGCATAAAGCTAAATATTAAAACCATAAAGATTTAAGTTGTGACTAATACCAATGAAGATTTGAGCACACAGGTGCTGTAGTTAAGCTTTTTCACAGCAAACTTTCTACAGTGGTTGCCGCACTCTCATATACTCTGGTCTCCAACAAGCTTCTGTTCACAGAGACACAGATTATAGAATCCTCTTTTGTCTTTTTTATATTCTTTCCCTATTTTTCCACTATTTTCTGGCATCTGCCACTTTAAATTCTTGGGCTGATATTTGCCTCTGAGTTTACCTTGAAGTGCTGATGGAAAATTCCCTAAGAAAGCAAATCTCATTACCAGTGACAAAACAGCTTAAGTATTATAGATAACACATAAGTCATCATAAGGCAAAGCGTGATACTGATTTTGCAATGGTGGGTGTTGGACAAGAATCTCAGTATTTCTCTAAAATTAACAAGTATCACACTGTATTAAGAGATACTTGGAAAACAACACCTATATAAAGGTTAGCATCTGCAGCAAAGGTCCTATTAGGATTCGAACTTCTTTCTCCATGCCTTTTCCTCTTGCCTATTATCTTTACCATGGCAGGTGGGTATTGGCAAGACATCTGAAGAGGTGCACAACAGTCTTGGACTTGAAGAAAAAGCCCACTGAAGTTCATGAGTTTGGAAGCACTAATCTAATGTTTCTTTCCCTGGGGCTCATTCCACATCCTAAAACAGACGTCACTGAACATACAGAAAGATTGAAAATAGTCATCTGCTGTGACCATTGTTTGCTTGCTCCTGTAATTTGAGATTACAGTATTCCATTTTTTCCATGGTAATGTACCTGGCCTCAATTCAAGAAATAAAAAAAATCCAGAGCAACAGTAATTAAATGTCCTTTAATGTAATAAAATCATATTTCTGTAAAATATAGCCAAGTAGCCAGCAGTGTCTGATTACCAACTGTCTTTTTTTTTTTAAGTTTGATGCAGACAGAGATGAAGAAGAAGTGTTCTTTGACATAAGTTCAGCAGTTGAGAATAAACTGTTTGCAAACAAAGACGCTGCAACAGGTGAGTTAAGTAGGATTTAAAGAACTACCTTTTTATATTGCATTTGACATTGGTGGAACGCCTTTTTCATATTCCTCAAGTATGCGTGTATGTACTGTAGCAAAGTCTTGACCACTCTCAAACAGTTGCATAATTAAGGACAAAAAAATATCACCACACTTGGAAGCGTCATACAACCCACCTAACATCTTGTTTATCTACAAGTTCACCTTAAAATACTATAGATAGTCCACTAAACAACTATATTATTAATACAAAATCTTCATAAGTTGATCAGTTCCAGTTGTCAACAGTTTCAGTTTCAGGTGATACCTCAGTGTTCACCATAAAACCAGTCCTGTGAGACTAATGATACTTCCTCCCTAATAATTGGTACTGATTCTGAAGCTATGTGTGAATATTAGTTATATGTTTGGGAGTTTTAGTTTATTTATATATTTATTATTTGTGCTTACTGAGGCTTGAACGTCTTCAAAGTAAAAGGCTTTGAGGGACAAAAGACTGCAAAAGGATTGAAGCTAAATATCAAAGCAGTAAAAATCCATAACATCTGTCAAATATTTTCCTTGAGGGGAGCAGGAAAATTTTCCTTGGTAACTTCACAACTTTTTACAGATGGCATCCCTGGCTGCTTTCCACATAAACCATGAAGGTTTTATAGGTGGATGAGGTTATAAACGTCTCCAGAAAGAACATACAAAAAGAAAAAGGAATTTTAAGTGAAATATTTTTTCTGTATAATTTACTAGCTTTATTAAAACAAAAATTAGATATGTGTAGTAGAAAAAAAACATGTATGTAATCTCCCCCATTTAAGGTAAGACTCATCTACAACAGTTTGGCAGACAGGGTAGCTCCAGGTATTTGTAATTGTGAACAATCATCTGGGAGCTGCTAAGGAAGAAGGAATTGATGAAGCACAATGTGGTCTTGTAGTAGCAATACATCTATTGTCTTTTTTTTGATGGAGGGGGGGGATTACTTTTTTCTGGTAGCAAGATATCTGCAAAGAGAAGTACTTCAGACAGGATGATTAGGCGATATTTTGAAGATTTGAAAGGGGGTTCCAAGCTAGCTACCCTACAAAACCCAACTGTAAGGCTGTTTTTGATAATGTCCAAAATTACAAAAAGATGTATTATCAAGACAGGGGTCGGAAACTGAGAATGATATAAAGTGTATTAGGTAAAACCCCAGGTTGCTAGTGGTCAGCTTTGTGATAAGATGCACACAGAAATAAAGACTAGGTGGCACACTTACCTCTTTTGTGCTTAGCCTTTTTTCTAGAGGCAAGGGAATTGCTTCAAACCTAAAATGGCATTCACAGTGTATAGCATCGTATTAATAGATACCTGTTGTTTCCCTACTTAAATGAGCTAAATACTGAATAGCAAGATGAAAGAAGTTGGATAAAGGTGCTGGCTCTGACAAAGAGATTGACAAATGCAAAAAAATGGGAGTGATTCTGGATGAGTTTCAGTGAGCTCCTTGAAAATCTGATCGACTTAATAAATCCCTCACCGAAATATCTGGAGAGCTATGAGCTTTATCAGAAGCCATGCCATAATCATCAAATTGGTGCCTGAGTACCAATAATAGTAAGGAGATTCAAAGTAGAATCAGAGAATCATTTAGGTTGAAAAAGACCTTTAAGATCATCAAGTTCAACTATCAAGAAATAGGATTTCTAGAGGTTTTATGAGACTAGGTATTTAATTTCTGGAGCTGCAGTTCCAGAATTGCCTTGACCTCACTTTTTGTTTTTTTAATCTTATTAGTGCTATTACAGTATATTTTAGTTACTAGCAGCTAATGTAAACAGTATTTCTAATATTTTTATGCCTCCGTATCAATCTGTTTCATATGTTATACCAGTAAAATCCAGTTGTAATCAACTATGTAAGGGTATATACTGAAAGAAAACTATTTTATAAATTAAAATACAATTTTCTTATTGCCTTCTATGACATATTAAGCCTGTTGCTAAGAGCAACCTGTCATGAAACTCAAGAGTGTGAGGTTGCAATAAAATTTGTATTAGAAGCATCTTACCAAGAGCAGAATTACAAGGTAACCATTTTAATGCTAATCAGTCCTTCAGTAAATTATTTCTATTATATTGCACTTGAAATTTATCTTCTAAGCATTTGTCTTGCCCAAGTGTTTATATGTAACATGCATTGAGTTGTTAGTGCTTCAGAGCATGTTCTATAACATAAAAATACTTTATTTTATTGAGCTTAAACATGCTATTAAGAGAAGCAACATATTTCACAGGATCATCTTAGATTACTTTTATGACAGTGTGGAACAGTGCAAATACTATGGTTGTTAAAATATGAGTATGGGCATATTCGAGCCAATGAACCATATTGAATAGAACTGCAATCAGGATTTGAAATAAGTAACGAATATAAGCAAGGATTGGAAATACATTAGCTGATTTGCCAAAATATAAATGGTCCAAGAAGCAGACTTAATTAACTCACATGATGGTGTATAGATACCTTGTAGTGGGAAGTTAAATCAACTGCAGATAAATTTAGACAGCTCAGTGCAATTTAGTTTCATTGTGTAAATTAATTTAATGAACTGTGAAAAAGTGATGTGTGACATTTGCATTTGGGAAAAGTAATACTTTCAGAGAAAGTGACATGCACCCAGGCTCAGAATGTTGACATATTTTACAGGACTAGAGACATTTATGGCCATGATGCCCTTGAGCTCCAGGGTGCATTTCTGGGGTAGGAATCACACATCTGCCATAATACCCATACCCTCCCAGCTTTCCATAACTCATCCTGTGCAATTCACCTGAGGAGCAACAAATAATATGTAAAATGTGGCATAAAATTTAGAAGTACAGCCTCATGGTGGAGGAAGTGACTGAACACAGCCCTGCAACCCTCCAGGGGCAGGGGAGTCATTCACCCTGACTGTCAGACCTGGCAGGAGGATCTCTTGTCTGCACACCCTTGTACAACTGCAGCCAGCCATTAATTCAACTCGTCCCTCAGTGCTGTGTCAGTGGATCCTCTGGGTTTCTAACAAGACTAATCCTTGTGAGTGATGCCTTCAGTGTCAGAAAAGAAAGCCCAGGAAAAAAAAAAAAAAAAGAAAGGAATGCATTCTAGCTGCTCTGCTGTTTCTTTTTTCAGCAGCCTGCTTCTCCCTGGAGAGCTGATTATTCATTTAATGAGGATTTAATAAGAATTTCCAACTGATTTATTTTTTAATTGTGCAGTACTGGACCTAATAAAATCCTCTCTGGTTTTCCCCCAGGGAAATCACAGGGCACATGAAAATGACCAGGTTTCCCCTTATCTCTACTTTATGCATCCAGTGAAATTGAAGAAGCATATTTTAAATTGCAAGAGTACCTTTTCAGGTCAGCTGCTTGCAAGCTATTTCCCCACAGCAGAGAGTTTTCAATGCAGTTTCTTAATTCTATTGAGTTTTTTTAGTGGTTGAGTTTCCTTATTTGAAATTGATAGAGTTACTGAGATCAGTTGCAATAGGTTCATACAAGCACAGGAAGGCTCTAAGGTAACTAAGAGCTGAGATTACCTGGTGGAATGGGGCATGCCTTTGAAATGAATTAGGACAATTCAGACTGTAAGACTCCTCCAATGATAAGCAAGTATTCATTTTTTATAGCCTAGTGCTTAGTGCACCAACATGTCAAAAGAAAAACACGACTTACTCAGAAAAGGCAATGAGCCTTATTTACAATCCCCTGTTCTGCTGTCAGAGCAGGAGATGTGCAGCCCTCAGACTCACTGGAAGCAGCAGGACATGTTTGCTTCCAACTACTTTCACCAGTCTTCCCCTTAAGCCAATATTTTGTGTTTCTCTTGACAGCTAAACACTGTTTTGCATAAAATGGTGCTGATTGGAGCTTGAGCTTCAAAAACCTAACACTTTCCCCTTGGCTTTAGCCTCCTCAGCAGCTTCACCTCCTACCACAATTACTGACTCCCAGCAAAAGTGGCTTTCTGGTACACTTCTGCTGCCACACATTCTAGCAGTTAGTTAGTGAGCCTGTTGTTCTCCCCAGAAGACCTGTTTTAGCAAGATTTAGTCCAAACTCAACAAAATATGCTCTCTCCAACAACAAACTGAGCTGGAGGATACCGAACTACTCATCCTTATTCATACTGCACCAGGGATATTACAAGTACTCTTGTATGTCCCCTTGTTATTTTGTCTTGCCCTGGGAGTAGCCATTTGCTTCAGTTAATTTCTGGTAGATTTGTCTTGAGGCAATTTGAGAAGGGTAGAGAAGTCTGTATGCTGTTCAGTGATAGATGGTTATGGAGTTTGATAGTTTTTATTGAACAAAGAAAGAAAAGCAATATATTTTCAATTTTCCTGACCTTACTTGAAAATACCCTAGAAAAGAGTTATGCTTCCCCAAGGAAATTGGTGTCTGAGCTCAAGAAAAAGGGCCTTAAGATGTTTGACCATATTAAAATTGTATAACCATTATGGCTTTTATCGCTTAAGATACATTATACATGAGTATTCATTTTCAGCTTGACCTTTACATTTAAGTTTGCAGCACCATATTTCATACTAACATTTCTAGCTAAGGATACATACTACTCTTGCTGGTTAAGTGATAGTTAATCAAATACTTGCACACAGGGGCCTGTAAAAGTGATTGATGTGTCAAGATAGGTGAATGCTGATGATGATTGGGGCTTAGTTATGTTACCAACGATGATACAATGTTAAGAGCAAGATGTCAGCTGTGTAAAATAAATAAAAAAATGAATATTCTCTCAGCAGCTGTAAATCTATTTGGTTGCATGTATCTTTTACACACAGGTATTTTCTAAAGATCGTAAAGTGTGTGTGCCAGAGAACATGTGACATTGGATGGCAGCAAGAGTATAATCCATTTCTGTTACATTTTATAGCAACCTGATAAAGTATACAGGAACAGTGGGGGGGACCCAAAACCCACCAGCAGATGGTAGACCCAGCTCTTTCCCTGGTATCGCTTGCATATTCTAGGATTACATCAAAGATTAATTTGGCAGTAACTGCAGACTAAGACACCCTGGAATCATCATCTCTACTAAACAGTTATGGTTTTAGTCATTGTGACATCCAGTTTCTCTCTGTTCTCTTAGTGATGCTTAGTTCACCACCTACATAGATTATTACTATGTAAGCTTTAAAAGCAAACAAAAGCAGATAATACGTAAATGAACCTGGCACAAATTGAACTGCAAAATCTGTTATTGGCAATGCTTGTTACAGGAAACAAATCTACAATGGTGACAAAACTCCAGGTCAGCAATAGTCTTAACACTATGTATACTCAGTGCCAGTGCTTGCAGGAACATTGTACCAGATAGACACACCTGTAACCCAGGAGGGAGAGAGCTATAGTCTCTTTCTCACCACTGCGCTGGTCCGGGGACATAAGGGCACAAACCAGTGCACATCTTACACTTCCCCTGGTATTACCTATTGCTTCCCACGTGAAGACAGTGGTTGGACTCACCTGTGGCTACTGGCTGGTCAGAATTTTTAGATCTCTGTGTTTCATTGCCATATTTTTGTTATTCTAACAATGCTGTGAAAAATACACCTATTGATATTTTAATGTGTGTTGAACATGTAACAGGATTTGGTTTAGGGCTTTACAATCTAGCAGGTACAGGAGACATTCGTTGCTCAGGAATGAGATAATCTAAATGGGGTGATAATGCCAGAATATATGTCATGCTATACCTTTCCTTTTTTATGTAGAAAGATGATTAGTGGTTTATCCTCCCATTGTGATTTAGCAATGAATACCCTCCCACATGATTTCTTGAAATACCAAGGCCAATTTCTCCTAACCTGCAGAAGCTAAACTGTAAAGCTCATCCAGAACAAGGCTTCTCAGCACCTGAAGCCTTGATGCACTTTGTCATCCCAAGTGCAAGAATATGCATGACTTGCTGATCCTGCTACAGGGAGATGATGGGGAGAAGGGGCAGAGCCACACTGTCACCTTGAAAGAGGGTAGGATAGGAATGGGGACCATTGCTGCTGGAAGCATACTGTTTTGGTCCCCCATCAACATCAATCTGTGATCCTTATCTGCTAATCAGAAGTTTGTCAGTATTTCCTTTCTCTTTCCTAAACATGGTTTTTATTCTCCCTAGAGTCAAGCTGCCTGTGGCAATTTTACAATTGCAAGTCATGGCACACAGAACACCCTGCCCAATAAAATAGCAATCTAGGCTGAAGCAATGCACCATTTAGTATAACCATTCCTTATTAAGAACTGTGGTAGCTTTTATGGATGTTTTGAAGGCTTTGTTAAAGGAATAGCATTCACCCAGGTACTGCAGCAAATTTGAATGGTTCCTCAGATCACAGTTTTTGCATACACAAAGACAACTGGAAATGTTATAGTGTTCCACCACATAAAGTGAAAATTTCCAATCCATTTCTGAAGTCTAATTTTCTTTCCTATTTTAGGGCCAAATGAACTTGATTGCAGTCTGATTATGGATTCTGGTGATCCTGTTTATACAGATTTTGACTTTGAAGACCAGGTAATTTATGTATATATGGCCTCTCTCTAGACAGTTTTCTAGTTTATGTACATACTGTGCTTTACAATTTGTCTGAACAAGGTGGTGGAACTTTAACAGTACCTAAGCCAAAGCTCTTTTTAAGTGCAATATGTGTAAATCTGTAATACACAGAGATTGCTTTCTGGTTATGAGAAAAGAGTGAATATTATTGTGGTATTAAAAGCCCATATCTTCAATTTCTTCAATTACTGTACATTCCATCCCTGGCAATATTCAAGGCCAGGTTGAATGGGGCTTTGAGCAACCTGGTATAGTGGAAGGTGAACCTGTCTCTGGCAGGGGGGGTGGAACTAGATGAGCATTAAGGACCCTTACAACCATTCCATGATTCTGTGATTGCTGACCACCACAAATTTTGAAATGTTGGAAAACATGGTAAATAGAATAATTGCAATGGACTGTACAATTTGCCTATTGTATATTTAAGAAAGGAGAGTAAAAAACTTTTCAAAAAAGAAGCATGAAAATATGAAGTGTGAAACATAGCTAAAACTAAATCATTCTCCCCTTGAAAAAGTGTTTTTAAGAATGAAATGACAGCAAATGCTGACAGTGTTTTGAAACCAACCTTTCTACTGATCCCATTCTAGCCACATCCAAAAACTAAATTTTGATAGTGTTTTCCCTATATCTAGGAAGAAAGAAGGCCGGAGATGGAGAAATGTTATATACATCTTTCCCCTCTTATTTTCACCTCAAAACTGGTAAGGTCATATCTGGCCTACTGTGTCCAGTTCTGGGCTCACCAGTACAACATGTGGAGCTGCTTAAGAGAGCCCAGCGAATGGTCACTAAGATGATTAAGGAACTGGTCTATCTTTCCTATAAGAAAAGGCTGAGAGAGCTTGGAGTGTTCAGCCTGGAAAAGAGAATGCTCAGAGGGGATCTCATCAATGTGTACAGAAATCTGAAGGGAGGATGCAGAGAAGATGGAGTCAGGTTTTCTTCAGTGGTGCCCTGAGACAGAAGAAGGGGCAATGGGCACAAACTGAAACATGAGGTTACTGTGGCTTGGATACTGTGCTAAGGATAAGTGTTACTACTCTTGTTGCTGTGCTGTGGATAAGCATTAAAAGAATGACTTATAATTAAGATATTTTTAAAGCCAACTGCTTATCACACCACCGTACTTAAGGGTGGTGTTTTTGTATGTTTTGCTTTCTGCCTTTCACTTTTACACAACTCTGCTTGCATTTTCTTCACAAATACCACAAACACTTCTCTAGATTTGGAGAGGATTGGCAAAGAATGTTATTTTGTGTTTCTGTTATCAGAACTAAATGCAGTTGTGAATTTTCTCACCTCTTGCCTCATTATTCACAAAAGATATCTTTTCTTGTGGAATTTTAAAGCTGGTGGTAAAAACAGGACCAACAAAACTGAATTTCATTCAGTATCATCTGTTCATTCATTGGTTTTCTTTTACAGTATTCTGTGCAACAATTTATCCAGTCCTGCATCATGTGACATGTTCTGTTCTAGCTCTATTAATTTCTGGTAGTTTACAATCCTTTCACTGTTCTTTTCGGCTCAGTTATTTCAGTTTGGCCTTTTTCAGACATCTTACTCCTGTCTCCAAATCCCAATTTAAATCTCATTCTTTCATAAATTCTTCTTAAAACATTCTTTACCCCAGGAAACTAACTTAAATTTATCTTTGTCTTGATTGTACTACTTCTTTACTGCAGGATTTAGGACTTTATGCCCTATAAAGCAGAATATATATTTAAATCATGTTTGGATTACATAAATTTTGCATTTTACTAACATTTTAAATAACATTCTTTTGGCAGAGTAGGAACAGTAACAAAATTATACTCTTGGTACATAATGTTTGAGATGCTGTTAAAATATAATAAGCATAAGCTTTATAGTAACAAAGTAAAATTAACAGAAAAAAATATGAAAATTATATTGATTTATAATTCAAACCATACGGTTCACTGATGATATATTCATAAAAACACTAATTTGCATTAATTTGCATGTGGTTCTTACACAAGACTAAAGACAACTACAGTGGGACCTTATTGTCTTGGTCAATAACAAATACTCTTTCCACCAGATGTGTCAATTAGCTTTTCTCATCATTTTGCCAGACCAACACATTGCCATTCTGGCAAAAGTGCAATACTGTTAGCAAACAGAAAAGGACAAACAAAGTGAAAGCAGTGCTAAAAACACATCAGTCAGAGAGATACATTAAATATGAAGTATCTGACAATGATTCTGTTAATCTGCAAGTTGATATCTTTGATACTTATTGGTGACATTTTAAAAAATATTTCTCTCACTAATAAAAATCTTTATGCCCAGTTCATCTGGGTGCCTTGAACAAACAGAAAGAAAATATAAAGGAGAAAGCAATTGCAACCAAAAGTTCTTACCATTTCAATTTTGAAATGGTGCAAGCAAGTATTCTATACATAAACAAAGAAGGGACCGAAGACTGTCATAAAGTCATAGTAACATGCAGCTACCCAGTCTGAAAAACAAAATTAGAAATTACTATCTGCACAAAAAGATCAATAACTACATTCAGGAGTGAGGAACTGCTCGCATTCAAAGTTTGAGCTCATTTTTGTTGTTGCAGTGATTTAATACTCCGGTGATTTACCACATGCTGTTTATGAATTGGGTGAAGCACCAGCAACCTTTACTCAGAGAATCTCAAGTGGAAAAGGAACACATACGAGGATACAAATGTGTCATGCAGTGATGTTATTGCATAGGAAATCTGTCATGAGAATGTGGGGGATAAGAAGGCTGGTTTCTAAGCAACCTTACACAGCTGAGCTGCTAAAAATGGTTGAATTTTAGCAGAACATATTGGTAGTCACTGAACAAGAGAAGTTGGTGGTTAGAGCAGTACACAATATGTACTAAAGACAAAGCCACAGCTGGGCATGAGTATCACTTGGCACAGCTGAAATGGACGTACGCAGATACCTTTGCGTTTTCTCGTTGTAGGAATGAGCCAGGAAAATCTCCAGTGTAGTCTAAGCTAGCAAAGGTGTATCTGAGTTCTTTAGATGAATGCTACTTCTTCCAGAGTAACCTCTCTTATGGCAGGCAGGAACAAGGAGAACAAGTGGTGTGGTTCCAACTACCAATGCAGTTATCAGCATCTAGGAGTGCTCTAAAATACGGCAAAGTACTTAAGTAAACACTTGGCACCTGTTGCTGAAACAGTGCAAAACAACACTAACGCAGACTAAGATCTGGCTTTTCTGGAGAACAAGGCAGGGGAAACTGAATTAAAAACAGCTCAGAAAAAGCTTGAGCTTTGTATTGTACACTTTATAAATGAACATGCAATTAAATTAATGTAACTAAATTAAAAGCAAGCTGACTGTTTTCTACTGGCTGTGCATGGATGTTTGTAGGACTAGAACGCTTGCAATCCCTACAGTCCCTACAGCACTGAAAAGCAGGTGGGAAAGACCCACTTTTTTCTTTTTTGAAGAAAAACCATTTGTTTCTCCGAATCACTAACTATGTTCTGTTCTCTCAGGTCTGTAGCTATGAGATCCTCTATTACAGAAGGAATAATCTAAGTTTTTAGAATGACTGCCCAAAAGATACTCTGCCAAAAAATAAAAATAAAAGCAGACATACTCTTTGAGTATGCCTTGTGGAAGAACCAGACAGTTTCACATGGTAGCAATCCGGATAGCTTCTTCTGCAGTAATGATCACACTATTCACGACTTGATTGAAAACATAAAAGCACAGTAAACTATGTTCAGATATTAAGGCATCAGGAATATATTTTAGGCCACTCATTTTTGGGTTCAACAGCATAGCTTCTAATGAGCTTTATAGAATATTTTCAGTTTGCAGAACTCACTGTTGTGACTAGTATCTGGTTTAATAAGGATTATTTTGCTGCTGGAATGCTCTCAAGTGTGATACACTGGTCACTTGGTTCACTTATACCTGCCATTCAATTTCCTAACTTTGCCAGAGCAGCCGTGAATATGATGCCACTTGTTTCCAGAGATCAGAAAAGTTTTATCTTTAACACTTGGACTTTTAATTAGAAGCACACCATTTGGCTTATTTCAAGTGCATTCAGGCCAAAGTGCATTCAGGAAGTATTGAAAAATCGGCATGAGTAAATCCTACCAGAGTTCCAGAAGAAAAGAGCATCCAGTCATTTTCTTGTGAATACAAGGTTTTCAAGACAACTTTAACTAGTCTAAGGAATATTTAGACTAATTAGAGGATGATTGTAGAGTGAATCCACTCCTAAACAAGTGGTTTTAGAATTAGTAATTTAAAATTTTGAAAACATGAAAATCAGGTATACTTCAAGAAAAACCTTAGAAATATATTTAGCCTCTTCTAATATTGGGGAAGAGGGGAATATTTCACATCTACAAAACACTGGAACACATTTTTGTGCCTGAAAGTATGTTACCAGGTCATAACCGAGGCATTTCCATGTCCTTCCAGTGTCAAGACTGCATTAGGTAAATGCAATGATGTACGCAGAAGAGAGCTTGCTGGTAATGGTTTCAGACTAAAAGAGGGGAGATTCAGGATGGATGTGAAAGAGAAGATTTTTACAATTAGGGTGATAAAACACTGGCACAGTGTCGTGGTTTAAACCAAGCCACACAGAGCTCGTGTACTCACTCCCCCCCTTGCTCCCCCAACTCCTGGGGATTTGGGAACGAGAATCCAAAGAATGTAGCTCCCATGGGTTGAGATAAGAACAGTTTAATAACTAAGGAATAACACAAATCACTACTGCTACTACTACTACTAATAATAATAATGATAAAGGAAATAACAACTGAAGAGAATACAACACCTCACCAGCCACTGACCCATAACTCACCCCACCCTGCCCGACCGAGCACCGATGAATATCTCCTCCAACCCCCCGAGCCTCGCCCTTCCGGTTCACTCCCCGTTACCTCCTGGCCATGACATGCTATGGTATGGAATAGCCTGAGTCAGGTGTCCTGTCTCTTCTTCCTCCCTGGCAGAGCATGACATTCAGAAAGTCCTCAGCCAGAGTAAACATTTGAGCACTAACCAAAACATAGGTGCTATCAGCACTGCTCCCAGCCTGAAAGTTAAAACACAGCACTGCACCAGCTACCAAGAAGGAGAAAAAAAAATGACTGCTACTGCTGAACCCAGGACACACAGGTTGCCCAGAGAGGTGGTGGGTGCACCATCGCTGGAGACATCCAGGCTGGATATAGTATTGGGCAGCCTGATCTAGTTCAAGATGTTCCACTCATGCTGAGGGTGTGGGATTAAATGACCTTTAAAGGTCCCTTCCAACCCAAACTATTTCATGATTCTTTTTCCCCACTCACCCTCCCAAGTATGTCAAAGACCTAGGAAAAATAGATGTGAAAAAGACTGAAAGATAACAAAAGGTTTTCTGCTCAGCAGTTACAAGCAATCTATTGAATTAAGAAAATTGCATAACCCAATCTTTGCTGCAAGTGCAGAATATTTTATAATTAGAAAATGTGACGGCTTACATGAGAAGCAACAAGCAAACCCAAAAAGTAGTGGAGAAAAAAAAACCCTCAAAGAGAGTTACTCTCATTCTAAAAAAGAGGAAACAAGCTCTTGATTAAAAGTTGTTGCCATGTAGTGACAATTCTTCTTACAGCTTGCTGTCATTTCCCACCCAGAGCACATACAAATCCAGGCTTTAGGGAAGCAGGAGGAAAGCTTTAAGTGAACTGATGAAAACCAGACTCCATTTCTACCAAGATTATAACAACATTTCTGGCCTGACTGATTATCATAGATTTAAACTTAAATATTGAAGAGAGATAATGAAAAGGCCCCAAAAGCCCTCTTCAACGAAGAAGCAAAACACAAATATTCCAAAAACTGATGGGCAACAGCAGACTGAAAGCCTCATTTAACTAAAGCTCTGTGGATTAATCCAAAGGCCATTTTCCTCCATTTATTGTGTTTCACGTCAGTTTTCAATGTTTTGACTCGATTTTCTTTGCATGAAAGATACAATCCAAGTAATTTTTTTAACTCTTCTGACAAAGTAATCTAGGGGTTGGCATTACAAGTTGTAATGGCTTTAAACTAAAAGAGGCTAGATTTAAATTAGATATTAGGAAGAAGTTCTTTACTGTCAGAGTGGTGAGGCACTGGAACTGTGGCTACCCCACCCCTGGAAGTGTTCAAGGCTAGGTTGGACAGGGCCTTGGGTGACATGGTTTAGTATAAGGTGTCCCTGCCCATAGCAGGGGGGTTGGAACCAGATGATCTTTAAGGTCTCTTCCAACCCTAGTTATTCTACGATTCTATCATTATAATATGACAAAGAACAAAGTGCACATCTCCAAGAGTAAATTTTCATTGCAGCTTCTAAAGCTTTGAAATGGATTAAAATATTTAAGGGGTCAGATTTAGAATGTACTGTATTAATCACACGCTTTCTCTTTACATAAAAACATAAGGAACTTATGGTATAACAGCAGTTTTATTCATATATGTGTGCAGCATTAGTCATTACAGGTCTTAGTAAAATGACCAGGAGTATCCAGAAGTCATTTTGGCTTTTAATGCTGCACATTTCTGCAGTGTCCATTTCTCTTTCCCTGATAGGCAGCAGTATCAATTTGAATAACACATTCTGGTACTACAAGGAAATGGATTGAAACAGTAGTACATGATAGAAAAGAGAAAAAACTCTAGGAAACTGAGAAAATGATCGTGAAACTCTGATCCCTCAACACTTTTTGTTAAAGAGCACAGAAAGGTGGAGTCCAATCTAATTTAAGGGTATCTGCAAAAGGAGATAATGAATAAGCGCCCAAAGAAATGAAAGAGCTGGAGAGGCAGGCCTACCTACAGAGAAAAGATGTTTAAGAGAAATGTACTGAAGTCAGTGAACAATCTGCTCAGTTCAAGTTGTCATGGAAACTATCCTATTAAATGCTTAAAAAAAAGAAATCAGTTCTAGAAACAAAGTACTACAGTTTGCCTGTTACAAAGTGCTCCCTTAATAAGCTCAAGCCAAGGGTGATTTAGTGCGTCTATATCATTTTGTAAGCTTGAAGAATTATTTTTTTCTTTCAAAATCACCATTGTACACTGTAGTAAAGGCATGCAAAAGAAAACCTAGCACTCTCTTTTCCCCCGTGTGTGAAAATGTGGTGAAACGGGCAAGAAAAATTGCAGTAGACTCAATCTGCATTTTTTTCTTTGGAATGTCAGCAACAGTTGTTTGCTCCTCCTTTCACAGACATAATTTGGATTTACTTTCTGGTGATACATATATTAGTGACGACTAAACTGCCAGGGTTACCTGAAGTCTTGGTATTGCCCATTTCCTTTCAGATTTTGGACCAAAAGTTGCTGCCTGCAGGTGTGATGGGCATTGGAAGGTGTCTGTAGAACAAAAGTGTTAAAGAGTTTACAGTATGTTACCCTCTTATTTCTAGGCAATAGCACTAGGATAGTGTACCTCCTTACACCAGCTTGCTCCTTTGCTGGCAAACTTTCATGCACAAAACAAACCATTACAGCTAAATTGGAGTTCTGCATTTTACATGTCTAGCTTTACAGCCCAGAGAACCTGCAGAGTTCTTGGGGAGTATCAAGCATCCCACACAATTGATGTAAATAGGATCCACATCAGAACACTTCAAATTGCATCTAAAGCTGATAAATGCAAGCATGTATTTTAAATCCCTCCACTTCCTAGGTTTAGACAGCTTACTCAGGGCTGTGGACAGGTTCTGTTCACATAGCCTAGAATCCCTTAAACACTTACCAAAGCCCTTCCTTTAAGTTGTTTGTAACAAAAAATTCCTGTATTTTAAAGTGCTAAAGAAACAGCTTTTTATAAAATGTATTTATATTTCTTAATCACTGTAAAAGTACATACCATAGAGTTTTACATTTACATATTAAACTGCAGTGATTGCAAGGATGCTACTTTACTATATGGGATAGAAAACTGCTCTTTAAACTTATGTGTATTGTATTGAAGCAGAAGTGTGGCTTCTCTGGCTACATTGGAAAAACTTTGGGGAAAAAAAGGGGGAAAAATAAACCTTTATGTATTTTTAGAAAGCCATATGTTTCCTGCTTGGTGTCTTCTTACTCCTTATGTATCCCGTGATTTTGCAGTCAATTTTAGTCAAATTGGGCTTAAATTCCAGTCATAAGGAGTGGCCTAGTTTTAGAATTCCTTCACAGTAGTGCATCTCAGATCAGTGGACTGTTTAGTCCCATAGTTAAATTCTTTCTTAACAGAGAAAGTTCTTTATAAATACCATGGAAGTTCTTTATGGAAAGTTATAAATCTATCTAATAAAACATAAATAGGCATTTCAGTAAGCCTAGAATATGTTTGGTCAAACATTAAGCAGAGAAGGTGTTTGAGAAGTAAAATTTGAGCACAGCTGTCAATTTTCATCTTAATAGCAGCAAATGACGGGATCTGAGACCACATGGTGGTCTTATTTTTGCAACACTCTATCCTTGTCCTTCTCTGTGCCAAGATGTTTTTCTTCTTTCTTTTTGTAAATTGAATTGAGACTGGCCTGCAGAAAATCCTTTTCATCCAAAGGTAAAAACAAAACAAACAACCACAAATAAACATACAAAAGAGAATAAATCCAAACCATTGAATTCCACCTCTCAGAAGGCAATGTAACAGTTCAGGCAGAGAATCCTGCCCTGAGAGGCCAGAGACTCTGCATACACAGTGCTAATGGTGATTTGAGAGATCCATTAATTAGGATCATCTAAGAAAAGGAGCTCAGCAGCACCAAGTTTGTGGATCAAATGCACTGGAAGGCACCCTGCTGCACTTACCTACTGCAGTGGCTTGATGTAACAAAAAGCCCATGGGGGGGAACATTAATACTCCACATAGACAAGAATCATTTAAGGAGTGATGGTGATTTGGAAAAACAAATAATGCTAAAAAAAAAGTAGTGATAAATTCTGGGAAGAATTTGTGGGCACAAATCTACTGAAAAATAAGATTTGTAGGCACAGATCTACTAAACACAGTATGTGACAAGTACTTTAAAATGAGCAATAGATAATAACTATGCACAGATAATACAGGTGTCAAGTCTCTCAAGTTTCTTCAAAACACAAAGCTATTTAAATCTCAAGCCCCAATTTTTCTTTAAGTTAGATCAATGTTGTCCCCTCAAGTTCAGCCTTTTGAACCTAAGATGAAGTGTTTGGTTTACCAGAACACTCTTATGCTGCTCTGATCATGCAGCATGCTCCTACTCTGCTGGGAGTAGTGTTCTTGTTGCATACCTTGCTTGGTAAGTTTGCCATTCAAAGTTGATTCTTTGAAATCTTACTCAGTTTGCCACAGTCTGGAAATCAGTATGAAATCAAAGAAATTTTGCTTTCATTTGCATGCTTAATAATCATGTGCATTTTTTGTTGAGAAAAAAAAAAACCAAAAAAAAAACAACAAACAAAGCCAAAAAAACAAACAACCCAAATCCAAACTACAGAAGTTAAAGACCCAACCCCACACTCTATAGCAAAGAGACTGTGATTTTTTCCCCTCCTCTAAAAACCTGATAATTATTCTATTATTCTTTTACTATAAAGACCAAATTGAAATGAATGAAAAATCAGAAAATTAATCTTTCATATATTTAAAAGCCAGGTAATTAAAACTAAGCTTTTGACAAGTGTTAAAACCAAGTTAATTTCTACCTCCAGATAGAGATCTGTTCTATCTTTAAAACTGATGGTAAGGTTTATTTTAAAAGAATAATGGCATGGAGATTCTAGTCTTTGCTAGAAACCTAGAAATTAACGGGAATCATAACAATCGAATAATCTGTATTACAAACACTAGGCTTTTTTGCACTTTCTAGTGGTATGCACTGCAAACAAAAATCACCTCAAGTGACTTAGCACTGTTCTCTTATCTTAATTACTATTAGCCCTTTTGACGTAAACAACTCCATTCTGCTGAGCAGTATAAGAAGATACACCTTGCAGGGAAATAAAAACCTTGAAGCCTGAATGCATTCATACTGTACCCTATCTCATTTAGACATATTCATTAGTTCTGGACCAGAGGAGGTCAGAGCACCCATGCTTTCCAGAGATATGCTTTTAACTCATACTTGCATAAAGCAGCTCAGCCTCAAAAACTGATTTGAATTGTGAATCAAATTTAATGGCAAACAACTGTATGGCTCATAACTCCCATTCCCAGGGACCACTGCCCATACATAAAACCTGCAGCTAACCCAGCATATCTCATAAAAACAAAACATTGGTGCTTACAGGAATTTAAGAGACAGATTACACTGCTGAGCTCTGACTAGCCCCAGTTCTTTCAATGCTTAGTTTTGACTAGCTAAAGCTTGTTCAGGGTCTCTATGTTTTGTAATATATGTAAGGACCCCACTCAGTGATAACTGTGTTTTTATAAATAGAGGCTGCATGCATCTAATCTGAAATACCATCCTCTGTGATTAGGTGGATGCCTAATAAATGCAGTTGCAAACGCATGTCAAACTGTAAAACCACACAGATTGTGGCAGACTGGGCTGTGCTGGAGCAGACAAATTGTATATCCAGATGGCACTCAGACATTTTGTATTGCTTTCTGATTTCCTAAACTAGTCTCAATCAGTGAAAGAGTTTATGTCATTGAGAGCTAAAGTTGATTTTAAGGCTACTAGATGTAGAAGCATCATCTCTAAACATCTGAAATCTCATTAAATATTACTTTACTAGCACAAAGATTTCAAAGTAAATATTCTACAGGCTAAAGTGGAGAAAGTGGAAATGTAAGTGCTAAACCTAGTTCTGTTTTCATATACAACTGTGTTTACATTGTCAAGTCTGACCTAATAACTTTGCTAGAATGGAAATCATGCCCTTGCCTCTACTCCCAAAGAAACTGCAGGGAAGATATATGTGGAACTTGAGTGTTCTTTGAAGAAATAAAATGCTGGAGAAGCACAAGTGTTCTGCATACCTGACAACAGCAAAGTGAGAATTATATAACTACAGTGTGCTGAGAAGTTGGTGGTTAGATCACCATGATTAAACTACATAGTTCTTGCTGTATACATTGTGTCAGTCTCAAACTTACATTTGTCTGTGTTGCTGGCTTGACCTTTTTTTATGTTTATGCATTCAGTTCAACTCTCAACAAATATTTTTTTGGCAGAAAAACATGTAATTTTTGTTCACTTAAGTAATTTGTGCCTAACATATTCTTTTGAATGTTTACATTCTCTAATTCAATCTTGAAAATTGAGTATAAGCTTAGACAACAATCATGTTGTATTTTAAATTCAGTCTTGCTGTATTGCCTCTTTGCTCCTTAACCCATGACTGTTTATCCTCTTCAGTAAATTTCTAGGAGGAACTCTTGTCATATCTGTTAGAAATCTGAATGAAATGTATCAGGCACTTTTCACCACTATTTTTTGAGAGGCATTCAAGCAATTAAAAGATGATAAGAGAGAACTTTTTATTCCATGTTACAAAAATAAGAAAAAAAACAAGGGCTGGAGCAGAGGTTATTAATGTATAACAGAAAAGCTTTCTCATTCCATTAGGTAACAAGCATTTACAAATTCTAAATCCTAATGAAGAAAATGTCCCATCATTAGAAATAAATAATTAAATAAATTATTGCTTTCTTGAAAGCAATATGACTTAAGCATCCTAATGTATTAGTAGCAATACTCAAAGACCTGGAGAAATCTGTATCATTTACTTACTGTTTGCCATGACTTGCTGCCATATTTCTTGATTATGGAAGTTACGTCACACCCAGCAAAGACAGGCAGTAACTTAAACTCATTAACCTATGAAGTACGTACTACTAGTCAGATATTTATTATTAATGAGCTAAATGACAAAAGGTTAGAATACAGTCTGAAGCTTGCATTTTCCAACTCTGAAGGAAAATATCAGATGAGAGATTCTTTATAGGTAGAAAACTTATCTATTTAACAATGACTTTACTATTGATAGGATTTAAGCAGTTATACAGCTATACCCCACTAACTGATACATTTCCAGATAATAATTATAGCTATAACCTGGCTCTAAAGGCATCTGAAATTACAGACTACCCACTGTTCTTCAGAGAACATTACGTGCAAGATTATAGTCTTCCTCACCTTGTTTTCAACTAAAGGGAAACAGCTATACCAAGAACACAGAGACTGTTCTGCTGCTATATCACTGTATTCCTCATGGCAATGTGGTGCATAATACTATTAGGAATCTAGTAACTGGTGGGACTTGTTCCTTATGTGGGAATTTGTTCCTTATATAACCACTTGCTAAATCCAGCAGTTATTTTCCAAAGCACTTTGGTAAACGGGCAGCACAGTACTTTCAGGCTGATATAGGTTAAGTCATTCACAGTTTAGAGACCCACTTGCTAAAAAGACACAATAAGAAATAGGTATTGCGAAATGTAAATAAGAGGAGACTGGCATTAACCAGGAGGGCAATCTCTGCTGCTCTCTACAAGGGACTGCAAACCAAACAGCAGATCTAGCTTCTCACCTAGACTGGCAGAAAAACTGGTGTACTTTTGAGGAAACGGGGAGGAACAGAGTGAAAGGAAATGGTTCTAAGTTAGTTTAAACATAGAATAGCAAAAGCTGTGTAGGAATAGCTTGTCATCAAAGTCAAATTAATTGTAGCCCAAATGTTCTAGTTTGTCACTCCTGACTTTTCTTACATCTCTCCCGCTGGGTGCTGTTCAGTTCTGTCTGAGAAACTGTTTTTATGGAATAACTTATTTTTTAAATACAGGGAGGTTTATTTTCAGCCAGGGAAGTTCACCAGGGGGATGGTCCCATTTACATCAAGTTCTACACTGAGTTGTCTTACAGAATTATGAAACAGATGTCCTTCGGGGGGGGGGGGGGGAAGCAGAGAACAAAAATGCAATTTTTTTGAAAACAATTTCTGCACCTGAAAAGTGAGCAGTTACAGACGGAAACAGAAGTCCTTATTTTGTTGTTCTGGGCTCTCATCAATGACAATTTCACACTTACTGCTTTTGAGTTGTAATTAGAATTCACTTAAATGGCTTTTCATAGCACTTGTTCCTTATGTGAGCATGGCTTGTCGGTCAGTTAATCTGTTGTTCTATTAAATCAGATGTGGTTGGTCAAAAAAAAGCAGCTGATAGCCTATTTAGCTTCAGTTCTGTCTCTAGTTTTACATATTTCAGCTCTAAAAACTTAGAGCTGCTTCTGACTTAAACTGACCTTTATTATTGCCTACAGCCCACCAGGGTTACAGAGGCAGTTTTATTCTGCAATTACAAGGGAGAACAAAGAGCAGTAGTTGATAGTAATAATGCCTCTTTCACTTGACTATAAATTTAGGACTGTGATCTTCATTTTTAAAGAAACTTTACTCTGAACTTTGTGCCTACAATGATTTTGATCTGTAAACCTTCAAAGACATGATAAGTGACTGAATCTAAACCCAGGGCTTTTATATGTAACATATTCTTTGCAGGGTCAAATATTTTACTGTATTGTTACATCAAAGAAAAAGGTAGGGATAATACTGTCAACCCTAATTGTAGGAAAAAGATTAATTTCTCATCTGAAAGTGTTGGGGTTTTTTTTCCCCTGAAATACTCTCCTGCAAACTTAGTGGATCCAACTGCTTTTTCAGTTTTGCCCTTCTCCCCCCTCCCCTTTTTTTATATTTAAGATGACAGTTCTGCTGCAGTGTAATAGGCTGAGAATTACTGTGATTCAAAAAATGAAAATGTTCTGTGTAGCCAAGGTAATGATACTTCAGCATAATGAAGAGTACTTATGTTTCAGTGATAATGGGAACACAAGGGGAAACCTGCAAGTGTAGCACCAGAGCCCTGCAAATGACAGTGGCCAGCAGTTCACCCATTCTATTCACCATACTGTTCATTTCACTTCATCTGTTCATGCAGCTATACAAATTTCTAGCAGTGGCTATTTCTGACAGCACACTAAAGCAAAACTGTAGGAAACTACAGCTTGATAACCCTGTGCTATTTTTAGAGCACTAACATAATATATTCCGTGCTGATATTGTGCACTGTTGATGTAATACAAGGATGTTACTGCCAATGCTATTATTGATATCTTATAGACTAGATTAAAGCACTGATAGTGTGAGTATATTGACACTCCAGAGCCTAGACTATGTCCAGCGTATATGTAATTCTGATTTATAAGAACAACAAAGAATTTCCACTCAGACACTCTTGATGGCCAGTATTTGTAATTCCTCGTTGGTTGTACTATATAGTATGTGACAAAATAATTCTAGGTGGCCAAACATCAGGATTAAAAAAAAAAATAATAAAAAAAATGCCAAGATCTACATTTCCCTCGTGTAATCCCTCTTTGTAGTTCATCAACTTGCGGCTTGTGTGGCATTCTGAAGGTAAACACGTTCAAGTTGGTTGAGACTAAAGACTTAATTTCATCTCTATATTGTAGTTCACTTCTAGAACTTACTCAAGTATTGCCTCTCCACGACCAACAGCTTATTGTACTATATTTAATTCAGAAGCAATTCAGCATGCACACTGGTTGCTTATATAGTGTGGTGTAATTGTGCACTTGGGCACTGAAAAAACTATTCTCCACAAAACCATCGTGGGCCAGTTAAACATCTCAAGTTATCTCGGGTTCCCTGTGCTCATGTACTACCGACTGAAACCGTACCGACAGTGACATTGTTAACCATGTCTCAACATAGATTAAAACTGAGAGGTTAAAATATGGAGAAGATATCAAGGTATACAGATCATAGAATCATAGAAAAGTTAGGGTTGGAAAGGACCTCAAGATCATCAAGTTCCAACCCCTCTACCATGGGCAGGGACACCTCACGCTAAACCATGTCACCCAAGGCTTCATCCAACCTGGCCTTGAACATCACCAGGGATGGAGCATTCACTACCTCCCTGAGCAACCCATTCCAGCACCTCACCACCCTTATAGTAAAGAATTTCTTCCTTATATCCAATCTAAACCACTGCTGTTGAAGTTTCAACCCATTACCCCTTGTCTTATCACTACAGTCCCTCACCAGCATCTCTGTAGGCCCCCTTCAGATACTGGAAGGCGGCTATGAGGTCTCCATGCAGCCTTCTCTTCTCCAGGCTGAACAGACCCAGCTTTCTCAGCCTGTCTTCATATGGGAGGTGCTTCAGTCCCTGATCATCCTTGTGGCCCTCCTCTGGACTTGTTCCAACAGTTCTGTGTCCTTTTTATGTTGAGGACACCAGAACTGCACACAATATTCCAAATGGGGTCACACAAGAGCAGAGTAGAGGGGCAGGATCACCTCCTTTGCCCTGCTGGTCACGCTCCTTTTGATGCGGCCCAGGATACAGTTGGCTTTCTGGGCTGTAAGCACACACTCCCGGCAGATAAGCAGATAAAGAAGAAATGTGAATTATGCAGAATGTCCATTTCAATTTGTCAATTGTTAATTAACAGGAGGAGGATCAGGCAATTTTTTCCGGTTATGAGAGCACAGGAGGTGAGTTTTTTCTTCAATGTCACTTGTCATTTGATTCTGAAACCTTTGATTTCCCCTTGTATTTAAATAGTTACTTACAAGATAAAGTGAATTCAGGTATTTATATTGTGAAAGTTAGATCTCAAAGGATTTTATCATATGCATTCTCTTTGAATGCAAATTAAATCTTGCAAAAGACATTTCTACACTCTTTAGGCCAGTGGATCCAAAGTTATTAAAAAAATATTGTTGTTAATCACATCAGATCTGATAGATGTTTTCAGAAATTGGAACTTATTAAAAGCTTGTTGGAAAGTATGAGATGCTAATAACCTGAGAGGAATGAAAGGATTAATCAAAACCTTTTATGGATAATGGTATTATGTAATAAGAGATGTACACACCACATTATGAAAAAGTTGTATGTGGTAAATTAATGTGTCTTGTGAGGGGTTAAGTCAAAGACAATAAAATCCCAGCAAAGGCGAAGTTGTAGCACATACGGTAGTTTGGGTGATCAAATAACAGTAATACTTAGATTTCAGTTAAGATTATTGATATTTGGCTGAATTTGAGGCTCAAGGGAGTTTAAGACTGCATCTCAGATACAATGCACCAAATAAAAAATCTGAATGTGGTGTGGACAAACTTCTGTAGCAATTGTAATGTAATAACAGAAAATCTCAATGGCTCAGGAGGCAGGTTATTACATCAAGATGCATCAGCTTCTCTCTTTTAAAGAAACTGTGCATGTGCACAGTCCGATTTTCAGGTACAATATTTTTATCATATCTGCAGTGAGAACTATGAAACTGGGAGATAAATAGGCTTGTGGATAACAGTTCCTTTTGGAATGCAGAGCCTTATAACAAAAAGTAACTCTGCTAAAATCAGATCACCTTGAGTGTTATGCAATTCAGTGTGTATGGAAAGTATCTAATAAAAAATCCGTAGCTCTTGCCAACTAAAGAATTTTTTTTTTTAATTCTAGACTTTTCAGAAGACCTGAGGAAATCAAACATAATTTTTGTTGTCGGTAAGTAGGATTCCTTATTTCAACTGCTACATTTGAAAATCCCAGTGTTATTTAGCTTCAAGTATATGATTTCTTTTAAAGTTTGGAAGAATAGTTTGGTTAAGAGTATTTACACTACAGTGGTTGATTAGTCTTTTGAAAGGGAGTTAAGATTTAATATCATGTTATTATCCTCGGTCTGACCATGCTAACAACAGTTGTGTAAAGCTCAGAGCAGTTTGGCTGCTGAAGTGTGAACATACTCAAAATGACCTTATAGTTCTTACCTTAGTGTTGTGTAACAGCAAAGGTGCCTCACCAGCATTAGTAAAACATTCCTATATTGGATTTATAACTCAGAATTGTGAAGGTTAGGTGAAAAAAAAAATCAGGTCTTTTCACCTCTTCATTTGTGAAACAACTGTTTTAAATATAGGTTTAAATTCTGCAAGTGCTCAACATGCTGTTAAACAGTCAGTGAACTCATCACCATGAGTGATACTTAGCATGCACTGACACTTTGCAGGTTCAAGGTTTATATTGCTTCCTGGAAGTCCACAGAGAAAAAGCACTAAGTTAATGCCGATCTATAAATGAGACTATGTAATTAGCAGAAAAATTGAACAGCCTTTTAGAACAAATTATAACCAGAGTATTTACAAGTTTCAGCTTAACGCTTGCTACTAATTACTTGGAAAGAGTTTTGTATCAAGCAGAGTTTTTCAGAACTGTTTTACAAGGAAACGGTTTAAGAACAGATGCCTAAACATGGGTAATTTTACATCAAAGTGAGTCACATTGTGCATTCTTTTCCCTAAGGGGGAAAATAGTAACATCTGAAAATAGTCATAAATGAATGGAAGTTTCATTCAGAATTCAACAGGTACCAAAAAAACATTCCAATACCAGCAGATTGAGACAGGTGATCCTTATTCAGCCCTGGCAGGGCTGCATCTGGGGTACAGGTCCATGCTGGGCTCCCCAGTACAAGAAAGATAATGACTTACTGGAGAAAGTCTGGTGCAGGACCGTAAAGATATTTGAGGGAAAGGAGCATCTTTCAGATGAGAAGAGGGTGATAGTGCTGGGATTTTTCAGCCTGGAGAAAAGGATCCAAGGGATCTTACCTATATGTATAAATACCTGATGGGAGGGAAGATGAGGGAGTCACAATCTTCTCAATAGTGCCCAGTTACAGGAGAATAAAAAATGGGGACAACTTAAAATACATGAAATTCCATGTGAACACAAGAAGACACTTTTTTATGGTGAGGGTGGTCAAACACTGGAACAGGTTGCCCTGAGAGACTGTTGAGTCTCCATCCTTAGAGATGTTTCAAACCTACCTGGCCACAGTCCAGAACAACGTGCTCTAGCTGACCCTGATATAACAGAGTTGTTGGACTAGACGATCACAAGAGGTTCCTTGCAACCTAAAGGATTCTGTGAAGAGATAGCACATTCATGTGTTGCACTTTCACCTTACCCTATATTAAACCAAATATAAGTTGACTCAATTTCTTGAAAACCAATGGTGGATGTGTTTGAAAAAGTAAAATTAGATTCCTGAAGAGCTTGTTGGAGACTTTTCTTAAGGGAAAGATGCATAATACAATTTTCAGCCTTTAAGCAAACTCTAATTCCATGCTTACTGAAGTACATCTTCCTGCTGTTCACTACAGTGTCAAATTCTCATTCTCTCTGCCTCACATATCTTATTGGAAAATTATGCTTGGGTTTGTACAAACACAGATTAAAAAAAAATGAAAAAGTGAAGACACTCAAGGACTTTTGCCTCTGAAGTTGTCCATGATAAGGCTATTTTTCAGTTGTCTCTGGACTGCGTTTTCATTCTCAAAGAGTGGGTTTTAGTTTTCATTTATAATTTTTTATAGGCCATCTTCCAGGTAAAACTGGAAAAGTTACTTTTTCCTCTATTTATTCGTGCTCTTAAATCCACCTCGGACTTTCTAGTAAATGCTTTCTAGGAGCAGAGGAAAATGGTGCTTAATCAAAATTCTAAGTTTTGTTTGTTGAAAATGTTATGATGAAAAGTGTGACAGGTTAGTTTTCCACAAATTATGCACAATGATTTATACTTTTTCCCAAAATACTCCCATCCCCACCCCCATCCTCCCACCCCGAAAAAGCTTCGTGAAGTCTGATCTGAAGAGTAAGGGTGTATTTTTATACTGGAATTTTTTTGACCATCATGAGATCTTTGTGGTTGTTCACTTGGCTGCAAAATCTTGATTTAACTCCATCTAGGCAGTGAGGATAAATGGTATTTCCCAGGAACAGATTTCTTGCTGGTACTAAGGTTAGAGTGGCCACAAGCTCTTGTGGCCTTTTCAGACAGGTCAGTCTGCCTGAATCACATGCACATGCACAGTGCTCTCCAGGTTTAATATAATACACAGAAGGCAACTGAATTCTATGTGCCTAGCAGTAAAGTTGTCTTTCTTACATGTCAGTCAAGCTGAAGTCTGATCTCTGCAAGCTGTACAGGGACAAAAGAAAACTTTGAAAAAGCCTCAAAAGAAAAGAGCAAAACTGTCATACATGAGGGGAGTGAGGGGGAAAGAAAAGGCACCACAAATTCTCACCAGCTCAGTACTCCATTGCTCTGGACAGCACTAGTTATGTTCAGCCCACCATATCTTGACTTAGAAAGACAGCAAAGATGAGTTGAAGCATGCTGCTGTAGATACCTATGTGGGAAGAAACTGTCTTGGGTGTTATTAGGAATATTTACTCATTACATAGATATATTCATGAGGAAATACTAAGATGCTTAAGAAGTTGTTTTAAAACTAGAGTTCTAAAGATGTGCATTTCAAATAGTTTACAGACTAATTGAAATACACACACCATCTGCCAGAGACAAACTGGCAGACAAACTGAGATACTGTTTATAAGACAAAAGGGGGAAAAAAAAGAAAAAAAACAATTTCCCTCCCCTACTGATTTCTCTTGAAAATTGTCCAAAAAGGGAGAGGAAAAAAAATATCATTGAAGTTATTATTAATTAGCAAAGTTTTATGTTAGAACTAATGTAGGAATTGGAAGAACAGCCAACTTGGATTAATTAAGCAACAATGTCAATGTTTTAGCCAGGCAGCAAAGCAAAGACATAGAACCAGCAGCTCAAAAGTATGGACAATAACAGCACAATAATAAAAGAGGCAAAAGCAAGTTAAATTCAGCCTGAAAAGTAAAACTCATAATAAAAAATAAACAGGAGAAAAGAAATTTATGGGATGTGCTAATATTCAGAACTTATGTAATTACTGGCAGTCGCAAAAGAAAGAAAAGACACAAAACTAACAATAATAAAACAAAAAACCACCAACCAAAAATACCTTTTTCATCAGAGCAACATGAAACGTAAAATCTTAACCACAATGAACAATATATGATTTCATCATTCCTAACTAATGTGATACTGCATATCACATCCAGAAAACTGTCATAACTAACAAAGTTACTGGAAGCACTACTTCTCCCTATCCTCTACAGGAGTATTTCAAGCCAACCACATTTGGCTTTGGTGGAGGCTGAAACTGAAGTAGAAAATTTTCAGGAATCTTTCTGCACTTTGGACCAGAGACAAGCTCCTCACTTACTCTTAAACATGGTGTTTAAAACTCAGTCAGTGTAACTAATTTCCTCTGCAGAATCTTTGTTCTTGCTGATGAACCAAATGGTTTAAACTCAATGTAAGTAAGATCAGCCCTTTAGCTGACACTCAGATGTTACCTCCACCTACAGTTACAGGTAAAACATTATCAGCTGCAGCCACTGGCTTCTTGTGCATATAAAAAAACCCAAAAACCAATCCCCACACTCCCCCCCAACAAAACAAAACAAAACAAACAAACCACAAAAAAACACCCCAAAGATCACAAACCGTAAAACTCTTTATTTGTCTAAGATCCCAGACCTTGAATGACTTGATCTAGCTTGGAACTTAGCCCTGCTTTGAGTAGTGCATTTTACCAGAAGAGGTCCCTCCCAGCCTAGTTACAGTACAACTGCTGTATTACAGCTCCTTCTAAAATCAGATGGGCACACGATGAGCAGTGATGATAACTAAAAACTCAATCAGTCCAAACTATAGCAGTAGAAGTTAATGAAAACTGCTTTTTCTGACTTGCCATGAAATAAACATCATGTTTACTTCAAGAAAATGATGAAAACTCAGTGGTGTTCTAGGCCATCACATCACTCTGCCAACATATGCTAAGTTTGTTTTCTGATTAAAATCATGTTTCAGAAATAAGAAAAATAAATGCTGATGGCTTTTGTTTTATTATTTTTAGATAATAGCATCATTCATATATGGTTTCACTCAGACCAAAATCATACATGAACAGTAGAGGAGGTGCTATTGAGAAGCCTCCAAAGGCCATATTCTGAAGCTAAGGCTTATCTTCATTTGTATAAATAATCCAAGTAGAATTGAGAGAATTGCCAAACTGATCAAGTCCTCCAAAATCATAGCTTGCATATAAAGGATAACTTGACTGGTGTTATTTTGATTTCAGTTCTGAGGCTTCAGCCAACTGTGCAGCTAGGTTTCCCCTGCAAGCATTTTCCATGATAACACGGATGATAATCATTATGAAAATAAGGTCTAGAACTGGAAACATTTTAAAATGAATGGTGGGACTCTCTTGTAAATCCTGCTGCTGGCTTTTTATGTAAATGTTCATGGTATTTTGGTATATGATAAACTTGTAATACTTGGCAAATTTCAAGTACAGACATCCCAGTCAGTCTGTATGACATTTCTGCTTTATTAATATCTCTGGCAGAAAAGCTGGTTCATGAACTGTTCATACTGCTTGTTCCTGTCCTTGCTCACTCACAGCAGCAGGCTCAGCATCACCAGTTCATCTGTTCCTGTCCCTCTAGCATCATTAATTCATCTGCTTATGATGTTGTGCTCCATGCCAGAGCAGTACATTTGAATCACATGCCTAGGCTTGCGTCTGTCATAGTCTGGGGGAGATTAGGGCATGAGGGAGAGCAAGTGTAAGGGTCTCCATTTCTTAAACCAAGATCTTTCACTGATCTAAGGCAGGCAATTAAACATTCAGAAGTGCTGCTTGGGTGGTTGTCATTTCTTCCTACCCACGGAGACCACTCTTCTTCTCCTCTTGAGGTGCTCTCTATGAAGCATTTCTACAGTCAATAATTAAACAGGGAAAGGTAACCACTTAAGTCAGCAGTGCTGCCAGAAAGTTATTTACCAGACGATTCCCTCACACAGTTTCACAGGCAGTGGAATCAACATAATGGAAGGGAAAACTGCACTAAGGGAGCATATAAATCTTTTAATCCAGCCTTGTCTACAGAAAAGCAATATACAGAACCACATTTAATTTCTGTGCTCTGTCTAGTACCCTGATTCCAGATGCTTGCTTACTGTTTGTATAGAATCATAGAATAGTTGGGGTTGGAAAGGACCTCAAGATCATCTAGTTCCAACCCCCCTGATATGGGCAGGGACACCTCACACTAAACCATGTCACCCAAGGCTTCATCCAACCTGGCCTTGAGCACTGCCAGGGATGGAGCATTCACAACCTCCCTGGGCAACCCATTCCAGTACCTCACCACCCTTACAGTAAAGAATTTCTTCCTTATATCCAATCTAAACCTCCACTGTTTAAGTTTCAACCCATTACCCCTTGTCCTGTCACTACAGTCCCTAATGAAGATCCCTCACCAGCATCCTTATAGGCCCCTTTCAGATACTGGAAGGCTGCTATGAGGTCTCCATGCAGCCTTCTCTTCTCCAGGCTGAACAGACCCAGCTTTCTCAGCCTGTCTTCATACGGGAGGTGCTCCAGTCCCCTGATCATCCTCGTGGCCTCCTCTGAACTTGTTCCAACAGTTCCATGTCCTTTTTATGTTGAAGACACCAGAACTGCACACAATACTCCAAGTGAGGTCTCACAAGAGCAGAGTAGAGGGGCAGGATCACCTCCTTTGCCCTGCTGGTCACACTTCTTTTGATGCAGCCCAGGGTACGGTTGGCTTTCTGGGCTGTGAGTGCACACTGAAGCTGGTTCATGTTCATTCTCTCATTGACCAACACCCCCAAGTCCTTCTCTGCAGGGCTGCCCTGAATTTCCTTTTTGCCCAACCTGTAGCTGTGCCTGGGATTGCTCCAACCCAGGTGTAGGACCTTGCACTTGGCATGGTTAAACTTCATGAGGTTGGCATCAGCCCATCTAACAAGCATGTCAAGGTCCCTCTGAATGGCATTCCTTCCCAGGTATCAGGAAGCACAAAGGGATACACAAAGGATTCAGTTTCCAGGAACAATCTCACTGAGTGATAAAATATTTTCCATTTCTTAATTTGCACTTCTTATTTTTATTAAGTCAAGGAATTAATTTTTAAGCAATATGGGCTGTGCTTTATAATACTAGCATAGTACAAAAGCATGCTTACACTGAAGAACTGCTGGCAGTTCTACATTCTCCTACAGGTCACAGAACACTCCTAATTCCTCTAGCCATCTTCTATGCTTTAACTCTGTCTTCATGTCATATATGAAAGTTAGAAGACAACATGATTAATCTGCATAGCAAGTTACCATGAATCAGGCTGTTAACACAATCTTTTTTTCCCCAAAAAATATGCATAGGCAGAGTAAACGATGACAGCATGCAGAAAAAATGACAATGTTCTCAAAGAATCTTACGCCTTCACAACAAAAGTGGGGACATATTTTCCTCCTCCTAACAACTGAGCCACTGGGAAAACATCACTACCTTTTTCAACGCCTCAAGTTTTTTTTCTGTTTGGAAAACAGCATAACAAGTTACAGTGAAGCCTTTATAACCGAAAATATCTTTGTACTAGCTTTTGTTACATTTTCTGTGCAGCTGCTGTTCCTTATAAACTTTCTTCAAGTAAATTAATTTTTTTTTCTTACTCTTTTTAGAAAAATACATAGAGTTAATATGGAGATCCTCTAAATGAGCAAAATACAATTTTTGCAACACTACAAATTAATAGTATTCCTCATTACTGCATGGCTAATTTGCTATTAGAGCTGGGTTTGTAGCAGCCCCCTAAGTACATGCTTTGAGCAAGAAGGAATTATCTAATCAGTAACAAAAAGAAATGTACTTTCACGTTCTTTCCTACCTAAGTACCTCTTTTTCAGTCACATTAAATAATAGTCTTCAGAAAGAGACAAGACATTAACTAATACTTTAACTTCAGGCATGTAAGTTAGTATTGGTTTAAACACCGAGTATGTGTTTGGCCCTCAATGCTGAATTTCCTGAGGGCATTTAGCCTTTTCTCATATCAGGCCAAGCAAGAACTCTCATCTCATTCGCTGATATGAAAGCACAAGATTTTGTAAAGTGGGTCATACACATTTGTCAAGCAGTAGGATGCTTTGCTGCTCATCAAATGGCGCTAAATTAATAGCAGTGGCCATAAAAATTACCATTTTCAGCATATAACTGTAATTTAATTATGTTTTTTTGTCTTTAAGAAGCTCAGCATTTTAATCTCAGCTTTGTTGGAACTCTTCTGTAAAAGAAGTAAACATGGTTGATTTTAATTAATGTTTTGGAGGCACAGTAATTCTCATTATGGTGTATGCCATACACATGCTCTGTATGTATGTCAGTCTCGCAGCATTCTTTTTTGAAATATTAACAGATAAAGGTTATTATAGAAACACATCAATATTTACCTTAATATTTACCTCTTAATCAACACAAATTGTCCTTTCATTGTTATATCTAAAAAGAGATCTAGTCTATTTAGTATACGAAGAGACATGAACTTTCTGTTTGGCTCCACAATCAGAAGAGAAACAGCTACATAAGAAACAGAATAAAGTAATCTTTATAGCTGGGGTTTTTTTTCTCTAATACTGTATATATACACCAAATAAATAGGATGCAATTACTGCACTGCTAATGTATTCGGGATGAGGAGACAATGTGCAAACAAGTACATACACACACAGACTTTGTAAGAAACCAAAACAGACTAGAAGCAAAATTACAACTATGCGTTACAGGTTATTTGTCTATAATTTCTCTGCACCTATTTCTCTGTAGCCACACTTATTTATTCCTTGTTTTCTTTCAGTCAGTGCTTTTACAAAAGAAAAATGTTTGTCTTATTAAAGCAACAGAAAAACAACATGCAACCCACATTGGCAAGAAAATGAGACTGTGACAAATATATTTCCAGCTAAAATTGTAGCACAAGTGTGATTCTCACACCATGGACTGATAATTGTCTTTGTGAAGCTGAAGTAAAAGACTACAGGTTACAATATACCAAAAATGTTCTTTTGATGCTACCTCCTTATGGCCCAGTTTTTATTCTCAGCTACAATATTGTAACTTCTCTGAAAATTATATGCTTAGAGAAATTATTTCTTAAACTGAATGTAAAAATAAGAAGTTGAAGTCAGGAGGAGATGGTGCCAAATTCACTCTATTATGAATGTTATTCCTATATTTCTCATGCAAAAATAAACAAAAAGGAAAATCACATTTTCTAGCATCATACATCCACAGAATAGAGTGTAGTCATATTTGCAAGTTGAAACAGTTGATAAATAGAAGTCACCTGCTTAAAAAGCATGATTGAAATAGGTTGTTTTCTTTATCTTGTCCTTCCCTCTACTGAGCACTTTCTCCCTACAAGGGTATAATTACCACCTACTGCAGTAGATCTTCTGGAAAGATCCATCAAAGACTGTAAAAACACTGCTACACACGTTGAAATTTCTCCCCAAATCCTGATATTGTAACAAAGGAAACTGCTTTCCCTGTTTCCTTCATCCCCATAGCCACACCATCCCCAAAAAGTAGCTTCCAGCCATTTCCATAGGCTGCCCGTTTTTCCAGCCAGGTTGGCTGCTGCCACTCAGCAAGCAGCTGAATAGGCATTTGGTGTTCCATATGGTTGGACTTCAGGGTGAGGAAGGAAAAGCAGGCACCTCCATTGAGGAGGTGGGGCAGGGCAATGGCAGCACCTGCAGAGCAAAGTGATGGCCAGAGTCTCTGAGACAGCCCCAGAAAAAATGTGGTTTTGGGTCTCTTGAAGTGATGCTCTCTCTCCTGTTAAATGGAGGAGGGAGGGTTCAGGTGCCATTTCTGACAACACTTGCAGCATTCACCTGAGCCCCTGCCCTACCCACTGTCCCTGTCTCCCACAGACCCCCAGTGGCTAGGGGGGGGGCCTGCTGCAGCCACCTTCCCTTATGCCTGTGGAAAAAGCACTTGAGCAGCTTCACCTGAGCTGGAACTCCCTGCACCCCTCCTGGTGTCTGGCTCCAGGCTTGGCTCTGAGGTGGTTATCACTTGTTTTTTACAGCTGTGGATGTAGACAAGGAGACAGTAACAAGGTCTCCATGTGCCCCTTGTTGCCAGGTGTTTTATTCTTGCAGTTCCCTGCAGCATGCTCAAAGAACAAGCCAGTACTGCAGCTGCAGGGAGGGCATGACTGAGCCTTCATCAGCATTGAGCAGCTTCAGTACCTGGCTCTCAGTTACCTGCAGACATGCCAGGATGTGAAAGCTTTCCAAGGGAAAGCTTTCACAAGCACAAGCACTGTGAAATTTTACTCTTATGTTCACTATAATACAAAAGGGTTTAGCTAATATGTGCAGTATCCCACATAGCAGAGGCAAGTTTCACCATCTCTTTACATATACCTTTCCATTCCACAAATGGGGGCAAAATATTTCTCTCCCAAGGATGCAGTGGATGTTAGTTTGCTAATATTTGTTGCAACTATCAAGCTGAACATATACTGAGTTAAATATCCGTATCCTTTCCCACTGGCAGTTTGGTTTATATTGTCCCTTTAGATGGTAATGGTGTTTTAGGAACAGGTTCTTTTCTGCAAGAGATTTCACATTGTTGTTAACTCCTTCAACTTCAGTGCACATTTGGAGCCAGCAGTATAGTGTATCAGAAGGGAAGTATATCACTTGTTCTACTGTATAGAGTGTTTTTTAAAAAAAAAGTAAATTGTGAAATAGACAGCCTCATCGATTTCCTCCCATTTTCTTGGTTGCTATAGTTTGAGAAGTTAGAAATCTTTTCTAATTCTATATATTTTTCCCTCACAAAGGTGGGCCTGGCTCTGGCAAAGGTAGCCAATGCGAACAGTTAGCCAAGAAATATGGATTTACTCACCTGTCCACTGGTGACCTTCTCCAAAATGAGTTATCATCATTATCAGAGAGAAGTAAACTGATCAAATACATCATGGAATGTGGTGAACCTGTGCCTGGAGTAAGCAACAGTTTTATTTGGGGTCCTAATAGTTAAACAAAGGCAGTGGTAGTAGATTGTCTAAAAGGGTGGAAATAAGAGACTAGAGCTGATGATTTAAGTAAAATTAACCTGCATCTTGAGAGAGAAGTTTCCTCATCGCCAGATCTGTGGCACTTCTTTCTCCTTTCTCTGCCAGTCTTTGCATTTGAGACTCAGAGAGGCAACAAATTAGTCATGAAATACAGTGAGACACATGCTGCACTATGCATTGCAAAATGTAAGAATAAGTACAGGAAAAAGAAGCTTGATGCCAATTTTGTAGCTTCCCATTTCAGATTCAGAGCTGGTCCTCCTGGCAGCTATTCTAATTTACAATACCTGCAGCAGTTCCCTGCAGAGCTGGCTGACATCCCAGAGTAGCTGGACTGCAGTTTAATGGTCACTATGAGGACAGAATTTGTTGTTCCCAGCTGGACTTGACTTTTATATGGCAGGTCCATAGCCCTAACTCTTGGTGGGTCTTCAGCAAGAGCAGTTTGATCGTAGAATGTGTTTGTTAATGAAAGATACAGGGAAGTGCTGCTTGGGGGAAACTAAAAGCTGTGCCGAGTCTTGATTTTGATTGCTTTGCTCTTTAGTGTGTTTGGTTAGATGGGGTCTCTTATCACTTTCCATGTACTGTAATTATATCAATGACAGAGCAAATGCAGTCAGATTGGAAAATGCTGCAGCAGTACTCCAGAGTTTCACAGGTACTAATTTTGAATCTATGAAATATTCCCAGCTATCTAGAGGACACTTTGGGAACTCTTGGATGGTTTGCAACACTAGACCTATGAAGCGCAGCTGGACCTGAGAGAATAAAACATGGATGCCCTGCTGCCTACAGGACAAGAAAAACACCTGCATTTCAGGACCTGCTCTTAGCAAAACAAGGCAGTTCTCAAGGGCCTAGGCCTAAAGTCAGTGTAATAAACAACATACCAATCTTTGTTATTATTAACCAAGTTGCTCCCTTTCTTTTCAATGCAGGGTATTGTCCTAAAGCTACTGAAGGAAGCCATGATTTCCAAGTTAGGGGACACAAAAGGTTTTCTGATTGATGGGTATCCCCAAGAGCTGAAAGAAGCAGAAGAGTTTGAGAGCAAGGTAATCATATAATTGTAATGCTGTTATAACACCTATTAAGATACAACTGTACTTCTGATGCTGCTTGGGTCCCCTTCTTTAGCTGATTACAATGGGGACATGTAAACAGCCACCCCAACAGCATTGTGCTGCTGATCACTGAAACTTGGGCACCCCATCAATATAGCAATTCCAGCTTTTGCCCTCACCTACACAGACTCTGTAATACCAACAGAAGTAAGAGCTGATTTTACCGAAATTTAATATGAAACAGGAACAATTCACATTTAGTGGAAAGCACCATTTTTGAATCATTTATATAATTCTAGTGGATGGTTGCTGTACTTACTGTGAAAATCTCATTGAGCACTATTTGAGGTAGGTTTGTGAAAGCACATAACTTCAGTCAGTATCTATTACCATTGAGCCGGCTCTTCTACAGCGTGCTACCACTGTGAAACAGCAAAACACAGATTTTATTTTTGTGATGAGTAAGAGGTGGCACAGCCATAAAAAGAGCGTTTTGCAAGTGACTGCATGGCAGTTCAGAGAGTTATTGATTTCCTCAGTATGTGCTAAGACCTACTGAGAAGTCTCAGCTGTACATTTCTCTATCTGCTGAAAATACTCTCTATAAGCCCTATAAATGAATTTGCCAGGGTTTAGGAGAAAAGTATTGGTTAGCTAGAGGAAATAGTTAAGTTTATATTCAGATTACACTCCACAAACTTCCCATTCAAGTTTAAAAGGTAATAAAACTTTCATGAATCATCTGGTTTCTCCCTGAACCTTTAGCTGCTTTGGTTAGTTTATTACCACAAAAGCCTAGCAAAACATAGGCATCAGAAGCTGTACAAAATAATGCATAATAGAATTTGTTATAGACACCATTCACAGAAATGTCAATCTATTAGTTCCTTTACTAAAATGTCATGCACTATTAGAAAGATATTGGAGATTTCTTTCATTTTGTGTTGAAGGAGGGTAGCAGTAGTACTTTTCTGGCAGGCATACACGTCATGTCCTATGAACACTGGTGTATGCTATAAAGCAGGATTTAAGAGATTGGAGTGTCCTGGACTGAAGCATTGCCAGGCAAACAAGTCTTGATGCATCCAGAGCAAAAGCAGAGCTCCTCTCAGCTCCTGTAGACACTGTAGAGCAAAAGATCATGTAGCCCTGGGCCGCCTTTGACATTTGGAATAAAATACAAGCACCCCAAGCGGTAATTATGAATGTGCCAACTCAACCCTGTTGTATCCGTGTATGCACTTCAGTGTTCACAGGGTGATCTTGGCTAGCTGTAAGCTTCTCAGTAAGTCTGCGTGAGTTCAGTCTCCAGCCAGTTTTACTCCTTTCTGTGATATAACTCTACTTTTACCTAGCCATAATTTTAAAGAAGCACATCTCTGTTCCCTCCTCTGTCTTTATGCTAAGTGGGAAGTAAAAAACAATATTAAATTATAAGTTCCACATCAGCAGGTAGAAGATGCCCAGTAAGACAGAACAAAGACCTAATACATTAGACTTGTTTAGCTCCCTGCAGATGTTCCCACAACACGCATTATTTAAGCTAAATTGTGTCAGGAAAACAGTAACTTGAAAAAAATACAGTCATACAAATTGCTGTAATATCTGATGACTTTTACTTTTGCAATTTTTTAACTTGGCAGAATGACATTTCTGTAACATTTTGAATTCCAGAGAACAGCAACATTGAAACTTTTAAGGGAAACATACAGATTTTTCAAAAGCAAATGAGACCTGGTCTATCAAACAAGATATTGTTATCTGATCTATGGACTCATTTATATCCTCATTGTGAGGTGATGATATGACTATGACTGATTAAAGGAATCATTTTGCATTTATTCTATTATAATTTAGAACAGATCATGGAGTTCCTCATGTGAAGCTGGGAGGAAATAACTTCTTCTCACCATCCTAGTCCAGTTATACAAAAAAAGACATTTGTTTGAATCACTGTATGAGCCCACACCTTTCTTAACTTCTTGATCTAAGTCTTTTGCACTGTTAAAACGGCTTTGTTGGCTTTTTTAATCCCTACACCCAGTACTGCTGCTACTAATAGCATTTATGTTTTCTGAGCTGTGTAGAAAAAATGGGTGGATAAAAGCCTGTCATTGAACTGTCCAACATAATCCCTTGGCTTCAGCTGTCTCCTAGAAAGTCATTAAGGTGGTGGAAAGGTCAACATAATCCAGACATCCTTAGTCAAATGCAGAAGGCCTAGCATGAAATATTTACCTTTGGAATATTTCTTCCCTTAAGGCCTTTCAACAATTTTAGCAATGACAATTCCAATATATCAGTCATTTAGACTTTCTTTGCTGTCACCTTTGTAAAAGCATAAATTTCTGATGATCACTAGTGTGAAGAACAGTTGTCTTTTCTCAAGAACTTCTTATTCTTTCTTAAAAGGTGTTCTCCAAACCCCTGCTAAAAAGGGAAGGAATGAGTAAAAGCCTGAAAGCATCACAGAAGGATTTAATACATAACTGCATAGAAAAATTACCACATTGCTTTTCTCTGATCCTGTAATACATTTCTTTTACTTGATAGAGTGGAGTTTAACCCTTCAGACTCAGCCCAACAGTCCTATCTCTTTTTCTGTGTGTGTGTAGAGCCCCATCAGACACAGCCTTCATCCTGAATGCTGCCAAGTGCTGCTACAAGAGTTGTTTGTAAATAAGCATAATTTCTGCATAGGCAAATTCAGAAGTACTTTGCTGATGAAGTTCTTTATGACCTTTTTGGTAGCATTTTGGTTTAAAATTATCCAAACAAAGCCAGTTTTACCAGGCCTGTGGTTTCAAAACTTAATGTTTTTCTTTGTCTCTAGATTGGGGAACCAAAACTTGTGTTCTGCCTGGACTGCTCCACAGAAACAATGAGCAGTCGCCTTCTGATGAGAAATCGGAGCAGTCAGCACACTGATAATGCTGAAACCATCAAGGAAGGAATTCAAAGCTATTACCAAGCATCAAAACCTATGATTGCATACTATGAAAGGAAGACACAGTTATGCAAGGTAAACTGCTTGACATTTTAAATGAAATTATTGCTTTTTTCTTACATCATATAGGCAATAGCTGGAACATATTGTCACAACACCACTGATGAACTGTATTAGTTTCCGCACTTTCTAGTTTGTTCTCATCTTATGCTCCCCTGGTTTGTTTACAACTTATACAAACTTCTGGGTTCCACAGTAGAACTTGAAAGAATAAAACCACAGATTTATCCTGAATCTGAGAACATATCCTGAATCACTACCTCACCTGCATAGACTCTCTTATTAAACATTAATGATGGAAAGCTTTTCTGTAAGTATCAGGTTTATTTCCTTATAGGGGCTTTCAGATAAGATGAAAGTTTATGTTAATGCAAAGCACTTTAGTTAAGTTTACAAAACTGACAGTGTATATCCTGAAATAAAACAGACCTGCACACAAGAAAGATTTTTCTGCTGATATTTTAAATGATACAGTTATATTAATTTCAGTGAATAACCTCAGTTTACACCTGCTCAGGATGTGATATTTAAAGCTTCCTTTTTATCCTCTAATCAAAACTTTAGAGAGAAGCAAGAAATATTCCATCAGTACAATTACTTGATGTATATGCTGGCACATCTGTGAACTCATTTACATGGGAAGTTTATGTGGGTTACATAATCTTTTCTGCTCTCTCCTGGCAAACTGTCCGTTATGTTCAGCTACAGAAAGATCTAGTCCTACTGATCCTTCTTGTCCTAAAAGGGAAAGAATCCTATAACAGTTTCTGGAAATGTTATGGGAGTTTTTTTTCTAGAGGTGGTGGCAAACATGCAAATCACAGATCCCAAACCTTTCTCCTCTACAAAGTTCCCAAAAGAGAAACATTCAGCTAATTTATGCATCCATATCCTGACCTGAGAACAGAGTGAATGATGTAGTCCTGAGGAAAATTATACTCAAAGGAAGAGTCCTGATTTGTGTTCTTTGCTAACCCCACAATAAGTACACCAAAGGCAAGCACTAGAATGTCAGAAAAAAAAATTCCCCAATTGCTTTTCCTTTTTTAAGCTGAAGAACCATTATCTGGTTTTATTTGTATTTTCTTTGATGAGCTTCCTTGCCAACACTGCAAGGATGTGTCTAATTAAGAATTCAGTACAATACCCAATACGCCAACACAGTGCGATGCAAAGGAAAACGGAGTTCTCTGTATCTCTTACTTCAGTGAGCTGTGCCTACCACAGCGTTTCCCTTTTTGAAGCATCAAGGAAGTGACAGCCCCAGAGAGAGAATGAAACTGCACTAAATACTTCCACATCGATTTTGTATTTATGGTCTGCCTTATTTCACTTGACCTGGACTCTCCTTGGCCTTCCTTAATACTTCAGATGCAAGTTTCTGCTCCATCTCCTATGCAATTTATGCAATGTTAAAACATGCAGTCTTTTCTTGAAAGCTTATAGCTCATTAGCTCCTTAAGGGACTTGCCTAGTCTGGGGGTCAGAACTGGATATGTGCTTTGGACTCTACCATTAGTGGTTTTGGGAACTAGCATTGTGTGTTTGCGTATTAGAAAATACTCGTGCATTGCTTGAACAAGGGTTACCCTGTTTTTCTCATAATGTCTGTATTGTACTTGCTTTTGATGTCAGTGTTCAACATGTGTCCATTTTCTGGATGGAGCTATTGGGTATGAAAGCTCTGTAAAATCTGTTTTATAAACATTATCATGTAAAATATCCTTTAAAGGTTCAAAAACGTGGTCCGTTTTTCTTGAACACAGGTACTCTGTATTGCAGTGTCTACCTCATCTGCTTTTTACTAAACTGATAAAATACACACTTGATATCAAAGATGGGATTCAATGATGGATTTAAGTAAAGAGATGTGTCCTCCCCAGACCCTTGTGAAGCAGACAAGTACATGTTCAACCATTTATCAGCATTTAGAGAACAGTGCCAAAATACTCAGCAGAGATAGGCTTTTAAAATTAAGCCTCCCAAAGCTGTCCTTGTCACCCTCAGCCAGCCTCGGGTACAAGCCTGCAGCCTGGTGCCTGAGCAGAAGCAAACATGACATGTTTAGTATTTTTCGTTCTGATTTTAATTGGAACATGTTTTGAGCTTTGGGAATCTTTTCACACCTAAGTGGGTTTTATTACTCTCCAGTATTGACCAACACTGGGTGAAGACAAGTGATTGCTGCCATAAAGATGCTGCTGCCTCTATAATTCTGCTCACCGAAAGAACTGTTTATGTGTTTCCTAATCCATTTCAGGCAACGCCACAAAAGTTGATTTACAAATGTTGATTTAAAGACCTCTTAACATAAGTTCTCATCTACACTAATGGGTGTTTTTAAAATAACCCATGGACATTCATTTAACTATGAACCAGAGGCTTGTGCATGCTTTTTGTCAGGCAATACTGATGGAAGACTTCAGGGAAGGGATGCCTCACCTGAAGGTGCTGTTTGCAGATCCAGATCAGTCTGCAATGGCCAAAAGCATCTGAAAAGAGTCTGTTTAAGAAAAGAAGAGAAGAAGGGTCTGAAAGAATCTTCAGTTGCCTTCTGGAAAGTTACTCCTGCCCAGGCTTGTTTTTCTAACAGGAACAGCTCTTCAGTGGAAGGCCCCTGTGAGCTTTCATCATTCAGAGAATGCTGAGATTTTAAGAGGAATATTAAACACCACCTAACTGCCATGAAGATTCAATATTAACCTTTTCTAGCTAACTTACGTGTGCCAGCATGCACTGTGTGACTAAGCACCTTTAATACTTGTAGGTGAAATTGTGTAAGTGATCATGTCTTGTAGGGCTTAACTGCAGCACACAGTCCCTGCTTTGCCACAGGTAAGAAAATCAGGTATGTTAAATGGACTCATTTAACAAGAAAATAGGGTTGGCATGTTGGTATTTTTTGATTTCCCCATTTTAAATATATTTAGGGCTGGGCAAAGTTTTCCACAGATTGGGAACAGCACATGCTAATGGTGGTACGTGTTCAACTTGTTCCATTCAGCCTAAAAGTTTTCAGTCCTGAAACAGGCAGCTTGAATATGCAAATGTGAAAGTAAGTCCTGGACATAAGGCCAGCAAAAGTCTGCTGTGAGAATTAGCTGTTAGGTGAGGACTCAGGGGAGGAGGATCTGAGCTGTCACACCATATCAAGGTGTGCTTGAGACTACATTGTCACATTAGCTTGCTTATTCTCTGCATTTAAATGGGTGTTACAGCATGGATGAAAGGAGCGTAAAGAGCATGGCAGGGCCAGAAAAACTCAAGTCTGACCTAGGTTCCTCTGCAGTCAGTAGGAATTCTCTTTGCTTGCACAGAAGAATCAAAGGTATATGGTTATAACGGCATTCCCATTTTGATCAATGAGAATTTTGTGACCTCCTCTAAACCCAGATTATTGTGCATCCATGCGTTCCTACATAACTAATATGATATTTGGAAATGGAATGTTTTTGCATTCCACTGACCTTTGAACAAGAACAGTGACCTGACAAAGCTGCCAAAGGATCAAGACTCTGTTTTAAGTTCCTTTTTGACCAAGATTACCTGTCAGTGCTTTTGCTCAACAGTGAAAGCATGGAAGGTGCAGGTGAAACATCTGTGAACCTGACAGGAATAAACAATAGTTGTCCTTTCAGCGCCCCAGCTGAGATGAAGAACAGTGATGAAACTCCTGGGGTTGTATTTACAAAGGAAGATAAACTGGCTGACGAATGGCAGCATCCTCTGCTCACTTTTCTGCTGAGGCAGTAAGTTTCTTGTGTTCTGGAAGGTAAAGTAGTTGTAACAATAAGTTACAAATTTTCCAATGAAATTTTTAAAACTCATGGTTTCAGGATATAGTTTATAGTTACAGAACACCCACCTGCAGCTAAGGACACCAGGGGGGTGCTTTTTAACAAACACCTTGCACTGGAAACGCAGGAACTAAAGCACTACTCACAGAAACAACAGCTCTAAGCTGCCTGATTTTGTGCGAATCAGATGTTTCAGATTAATTACATTAAATGAAACAAAATGCACTAAGGTAGCTGTAGTAAGCAGGTAGATACTATGGGTTTAAAATCTATTTCTCAGTGATTTTCACGACAGCTGCACCAGAAAGCGCATCTGAAAATTTAGCAGGCACCTACTTGTCTAACATGGCTAAATGTAAATGCCCTAGAACATGTGTCCCTCTGTCAACTGAGAAGGGAGGAAAAAAAAACCCCAGATTGTTTCTAATATCTGACTCATCCTTTAAAGATTTCTTCAAGTGACAGTATGTAGGAGGGTAACAAGTAATGGAGAAGAACAATGCATTGGTAGTCAAGCAAGACAAAACTAATCCTACCTAGCTAAAGTAAGATAACCAGTAGGTGTCTTAAATACAGGTTCCTTGTTCAAGGTAATTTGAGAATAAGGGCAAGAGTGTAATAAATTTCCAGAGCAGAGGATTTCAGGGATGTCCAGAAACCTTCGCTATTTCAGATCACATGCTTAGCCTGTGAAGCTCAACCAAAACGCGTTTTTCTTTGTCTCTCTTCTTATTCCAGTGCTGTTCTACTGTTGCTTTCTAAAATCAATTGAAGTCACATGCTGGGTAAGCAGCAGTTATTGTCCATAACTGTTACGAAATAATAAGTGACCATCCACCCTCTCATGATCTTCCACTTCTGAGCCTTCTCATACTGATCCCCTGTTAGAAATGTCTCAGGGGAGGGGAAAATGTGTAATTTTCCATTTAGAGGAGGGAGAATCAATGGTACTGGTGATAGGAGGTATGTAATTCACTGCTGTCTTTTGAAAGGTTGTCAGAGAATCATTAACCCTGGCAGGGAAGTAGGTGGGGAACAAAGGAACAAGTGTTTCTGTGTCACACCCCCTTGGTGGCTTGTGGCCCATTAGGTAAGGTGTAGAAAGATACATCAGAAACATTAGCAGGGGATTAGAGATAAAACAGCTGTAAATTCACACCAAGTTTCCACTGGATTTCCAGACAGCTTGATCCATTGCTCCAAGAACCAGGACAGTCTCAAAGAGGTTTTTAACACCCTTTTTAGTGGCAAAGATATAAACGTTAGTGACAGCACAGCTGAACTTGATCTGAATTTATCCCAGAATCTCAGTCTGCCTGAAAGCAGTGGTCCTCAGCCATCCTCTCTACAGACACTCAGGTTTTTCTCACTGGCAGTAAGCATTTAGACTTCTCAGTCCCCAAACCTACAACAAATGGAGATTTGATGACTAGAAATTTAATTGTCTGATTTGATGCCAGAAGGAGCAACATTGCACTCTGGAGATGATTAGTCCAGTCATTTTCCACACAAGCTCATTAAATTTCTCTGTGTTTGAAGTTACCTGAAACCACAAGTGGCAAAAAAGCAGAAGCACTATGGAAGACTGTATCTGGATCTTGCTTTTATGAGGAGAGAGTAGCCTTGAATAACCTTGAAAACAATTCTAATTTATGAAATTTGCTGTAATCTGAGAATGAGAAATACAGCTGTTTTCTCCTGGAGCTGCAGAGAGCACCATTGAATTGCTGTGGCACTGGCTGTGAGTTATTGTCACATTGTTAGTTTTGTGCCATAACTTTAAGTTAGTGTTATGAATTGGACCTTTGTTATTTAGGAGGCCAGCATGGGAAGCATTGGTGCTGTCATGCTTACCCGTATTTTACCATGGCAGTTTGGAAGTCAGTGTTCCAGCCAGCCATAAAGGGTGGCAATTTCCACTCTTACAAACCCAGTTCTTCATCAGAACTGCCTTGATCTCGACCTGAGTATCAGTCCCAGCTCTGGACAAGGTCACCGAAAAGCCAGTGGCAATCAGCTGTTCTGATGAGGTCAGATCAGTGCACATGTATTTATGGCATAAAGAGGTAATAAAAATACATATTAAGACAAGAGAGCTTTGAAATGGCTGTGGCCCGTGTGACATATATTTCCTGTGGGATAGCAATATGAAAAAAGGTGTCTTTGCAGGTGAGACAGGCAAAACAAGCTGGTTTATGGCAGGAGAGATGGGAGTTGCTAGTTTTATTGTAACTGGAGAAGGTAGGCATTTGGTCCAGAATGGCTCACCTCTTTTCTCTTTGCTACTCATATGTAACCCTTTCCTGAACCCTTTGTTTCCGTGGCCCAGAAAGCTTCTGAGAGATGTGCAGCCCTTGTTTGGAACTGACCTTTCTAAGGCACCGCCTGCTGCTTCACAAACTATTCCAGCATAGGCATACTTGAGCTTTACCTAAAGCAGCAAGCTCCAATCCGACAGAGAGCAAGAGAAGCCAGAGAAGCCACTGAAAGCTTGCCAGGCAGGAGAGGGCAGCTGAGCTCAGGCTGTGGAATACCCCTGCAGTGAGTCCAGCGGGGCTGGACCCAGTTGGGCAAGTCCTTAAAGGCTGGCCAGGCTGGACATTCCCAGTGCTGGAACTGCTGTGTGGAGGCAGGCTGGCTGGATGTGCCAACACTTCCAACAGGATGCAAAAAGGGACCAAACCTCACAGCGTCTGTGGATGCCACCAGGAGCGAAACCAAGCTATGGAGTGTGAATGCAATCCCTTGCTGGATCTCTGCAAGGAGCAGCTGCTGACTCCCACACAAGACTTGGCACCACGGGACTTAAACGTACATGGAGTGCAGTCAGACTGTACAGGCTGCAACCCAACACCATGTCTAGAGGAACTGCACAGCCTATTTCAGAAACACATTTCTTGGAGTTAGGAACTCCTCTTAGTCTCCTGCAGAACAAAGAGGTGTCAGGAAGCACGATGGTCACGAACGTCTCCTTCAAACACTGCAGTTGTCTGGCATCCTAGTTGGGATGAAAATGCAGTGCACAGTTCAGAAGAACAGGCTCTCACAAAGTTTTTATAGGTCTGTTTAAATGTATGCAAACTCCATGGCATGCATGATTGAAAGACTAAGCATGGAAAAGCAGAGCGGAAGCTTGCTTTGGGGTAAAGGCTCAAGGCTTTCAACATGCTTTTGAGAGTCCAGTCACAAAAAGTAACTTGGAACAACCTGGACGAACTCTGGCCACAACAGAATCCTTGGGGTGTTAGAGAAAGGTCTTCAACGAAAGCAAGTTCTTGTACAACAAAACCAGTGCCACTATAAACCACGTGTTGCCCAAAGCTCATCATGAAACCAGAACCAGGTCACCCAGCCTGCAAGTACAAATGCACAGAAACACAAGCTACTGCCACCTGAAAGCTTTTAGGCCATCAAAGGATTACATACCCTGCCTGACCCTTTAGATGACAAATAAACAAGTCAATACTATTAGTGTTATTAATGGTATGATACCAGAGTTATTCTATTAGTTTTCTTTCAGAGGGTATTAAATGTTAAAATAGCTTCTAAGTATCTTTTGAAAGTGTTCTTTATATCAGAGGTGTAATTTCAGTTTAAAACGTGGGTACTAAGGAGAAGGAGCTTAAGCTCCCTCATTTGATTCACGAACTTTGTTCCAGGCGACGGAGCCTACAGAAACTTCTCACATAAATCTGTGGAAACAGTGAATAATTGGGTTTATGGAAACTGCTTCTCTACACTGGAATGCTTATAACATGAAACACAACCTTTATTTTATATTGGAACGTTTTTTGGTGCCCATGTTTAGACTCTGAGATAATTATTTGTATCTTAATCAAAACTGATGTATTTTGCCTGCTCCACAGGTTGATGCAGAAAGAACACAAGAGGAAGTTTTTCTGGACATCTGCAAGACCATTGACTCTTTTCTGACCAAGCAAGAGGCAGCATTTTGTTATCCCACAGAAACGCAGTAACTGTGTTCTCAGCCTCACTCACAGGCACTTGACAGTCATGACTAAAATGCTGTTCAAAGCAATACTGCTTTCTCGAGAGGTATCTGGATTCGTGCATGTGGTACGTTCTTTTAGGTGAAACCACTTTTCCTCTGGTCCGACAGTGCACTCAATGGAGTGGTTTGTGTGCTAAGAACCATCTTGTTTCATTGGCTGTTTGCTCTTCACGAGTTTAAAGCAGCATGAACAGCACCTCTGGTTGGTATCTCATTCGTTTGATTGGAAGTCAGACAGTGCCTGGCCAGCAGCGAGCTCCTCAACCACCTCACTCACCATTTAGCATATTAAGGTTGTTGCATACAAGTTTCCCATTGGTTATTACTTTAATTAACAGTATTAATTTTAATGGTGTCACTTGGCTTGTTCTTGGGCTTCAGAGACCAAAATCTATTCTGTTACATGCAGCTGTGAGACAGCTGGAATCAGTCAAGCTAGAGGTTAAAATAAACTTTTCCCATGTCCCCAGAACACTGTATTGCAACAAGAAGCAGAAAAATTAACTGAAGGTGAAGACACTATTAAATATTGTGGAAGCCTGTCAATCCATTACTATGGAGCAGACACCATTTCTGGGACAAACTTGTCTTGTGCTGAGAATTGTAAGCTATTATAAATGACAACTTCCCAGTTTTGTGAGCTGAGGTGAAAATGATGATTGTATTGTGTAGTTAAATGTGCAATCCAGTAATTACCCACATCAACAGCAGTTTTACTGTATTAAGTCTACATATAAAGTTGACTATGAGCAAGAATGTATGAAGATTTCTTTAAATCCTACATGGGAACTATTTCAAATGCAAAATTCAGACCATCATCTGTTGTCTTGTACTGGCATTGCCAAAACTTGGGGGGGGGGGGGAGGGAATAAAAATATAACAAATAGGAAACCATCATGGGTGATTTGGTTCATTTTGCTTGCACCTTTAGTAAGCCATTTAGCTGTAATATTTGCATAGAAGTCTGTAATAGTCACATCGTATTTCTGTTCAGTTAACCAAAGTATCGTGGTTTCTTTGGTATACTGATAGCTAAATAAAAAGCTTGTTCGACATTCCTGTGAAGTAACTGCATCCTCGTACTGGATCTACTGGATGAACTCACAGCTGAAGTGGGCTGCATGACTGCTCTTACTGTCAATGTTGTACTTTATGCGGCAGATTTGTATTTTTGAAGTTACCTTTCTTGTAATGAAGATATAATACAAATAAAACATGTACAAAAAGGAGAAGTAATGATTTCTGTTACAGTATATGTGGATTTAATCCTTTTCAAAGCACAGTACATGACTTGAAAATAGCGCTCAAATTGGCATGCTTACAGAGTATGTCCTTTTTCCATTGAGGGCACATTCTTCTGGTTCCTTTCTCTTCCTGGGTATTTGCCATGTAAATGCTACTTCAATTATTTGTAAGGGACTGGTTTAGGTACGTCCTTATCCTTCATATCCTGGATGTTCCTTCTTTCCTGAGTCCTTTCATAGCCTATGTTTTACCACTGATGCTCTAGAAGTGCTTCTCCAGCTCGACCAGTGCCATCAAGTGACCAGTAACGCCTGCAGTACAACTTTAAGGAAGAGACTTTGAGAATGCATCAGCTGAAGAAGGCTGGTGTTTCTAAACCGAGCCTTGAAGCACCACCAGCTGTGTGCTGCAGGGTTGTAGTATTTTTTCCAAAAAAATAAAGTAAAATTGTCTGCCTCAAAAAGCAGGAAAATACTCTGGAGGTTGCAAATTCATCTGTGTAGGTGCTCTGCAGTATCTTTTATTACTTGTAATTACAATATAAGTTAAAGAGTGTGGAGTACCGTACTTGTGTGGGATGGGAACACAGGCGACATCAGCTGCTAATCCCCCTTTTTCTTTTAAATCAAATCACAAAACATACAGTTTCAGTTTTAATTTTTCATTCTACTTCTTCTGGTCTTTTCTATGGAAAAAACCAAAACCTCCCATGCTTGACTGAGTGTATGTGCATTAGGTATCTATTTGCGTATGTTCATTATGTATGCAACAGAAATAGCTGTATATGCATGCATATGGAAATACAAATATTTATACATAGTCAATAAAAAGAGGACTTATCCAAGACACTTCTTTCTTGGGTGATCCAGACTAGAAATCCTCCTTCTGCTTCCAAACTCATTCGAATTACACCATGGCTTGTTGTTCTTCCCAAGCCATCCTAAACTGATGACTGAACTAATGTACTTCTGTTATCCTCATCCAACCATTTTTTTCAGGGTATCAACAGAAAACAAGTATTACCACAGATTCTCTCCCTGATAAAACGCCTTCCCCAACTTCAGCTTCCTACGAACAGCTCGGTGTGGAAAGCACGTGCTTTAGTCATCAGAGAGCCTCTCAGGGCAGTATCTTTTCCAATTGAAAACTAAAATATATCCTGTGAATTTCTGTGTAGTATTTTTTAAGGTTTATTAAATTCATCTAAGTATATTAAGATACGTGAGATATGTTTACATATGATAGCTGCTCAGTGTCTTAGCAACTGTACTGTATTCCCTTCTGAACAGATTATATGCTTTGAACTATCTTTTAAAGCAACAAATAACTACACCTAAAGGTATTGCAAAACTTAATTCTAATCAATTTATATTTAAAGTTTTTAGATGCAGCCAGCCGATTATCCTTCTTATTGCCATCTCTTTATGTCAAATTAGTTTCTTCTCTAGCTCATTACTCTGAGTATTCAAGTTTCAAAGCAACTGAAAGTCTCTTACAGTTATAAAATCAGCGAGTGTTTCTGAATCACAAGCTATACAGTTCAACAGAAAATATATTAACTAAAATATGTCACAATAATTACAAAGCTCAGACAATGGCATACAGTGTCCCAAGGCTACTGAAATTATGGTTTCTGACATCTGATAAAGAACAGTCTGTGCATAAGGTATGAGTAAAACTAGAACGCTAACACTGCAAAGGCGAGGTGGGTGTTAGTAGGCACAGAGCACCACCAGCTCCCAGGGAAATGAACAGCAGAGGAGGGCACTGGGCATCTCGCAGGGCTGCACAGTGACTGTTAGGATGATGTATTAAAACGTCCTTTGAATGTTTTCCATCTTGATTAAAAAGTCGGAACTACACAGAAAGGAAGCCACAGCAAGCATTCTATATATAAACAGACTGTATCCACATAGTTTATTTCTCACAGTTCTCCTGACAATTGAACATTATTTAAGAACAAACTGTATACACAGATAAGAAGAAACATACAAAATGTTTTAAATGATGCACAACAAAATCCAGCAGTATAAAAGAATGCATGTGAACCCTTGCTCACTGCTCAGGCTAGATTTAATCACTGTTTAAATAGTAATAAAAATACAATCTTTCATGGATCTTGTGCAGACTACAAAAGAGGAAAAATTATTACCATATACATGATTTATATTAGGCAGTTTTCTTTGATGAGTTGCACTCACAACTCCAAATACAGAGGCAGAAGGCTGTGTATTTTATTTTAAAGGAGTTAATGTTGAGTATTAGAGACTTTACACAGTAACTACCACTGGCACTTTTCACCATATTTTGTACACATCACATGACCATCTTATATAACATTACATTTAAAAAATATATCTGAGTGACAATTTTATAACATTCACACACCATGAGCTGGTTAAGGAAGCAATGCCACAGTTGCCCCCTGTAGTGCTTCACTGTTGGTAAATATAGAGTTTGCTGTGGTTTAAAAAACAAAATAAAATAAAAAAACCCAACCAAAATTAATAACATTGGAAGTCGATGTGATTAAGCAGCTCCAATTTAATAAAGGCCTGTAACCAACCATCGCCGAGACAGTGAGCAGTTTTTAGAGTACATCCTAGAAGCAAACACTGTCATTGGTTAAAACCTTGCCTAAAGAAGTCAGTTACTGTGCTGAAAACTATTTCACAACAAAACTGCAAGCTACTAAACTGTTTTTATATAAATACTTCATCTCCTCTGGATCTCATTATAACCAAGTTCTTCAAAGCCTTTGGAATTTACTTTATCTTTAATGTGTGCTCTCATTTCTGGCTCACCCTTTTGTATGTTTTTCTTTTGTGTTTAGATTCACCACCTAAAAATGACTAACGTGGTGAAAGAAAACTCTCCCAGTGAAACCTTCTGCACACTAGGAATGTTCAGCTGCTGTTCAGTGATCTAGAACCATGACAGCTCAAAGCTGTAGTTTGACAAGTACACCCAGGAAGCTGTCATGCTGTGAGCGACATTTCAGGGAAAGCAGAGTCTTTCCAAAATGTGCACAGAACTAACAATGGTGCCATTGTTATTTTTCAAAGAGGATAGTAAGCCCAAGATGGTAGATCTGCTTCCCATGTCATCTATTTGCTGGAAAGTAGTTTGGGTCAAGATAATTGTAACTGGTGCCCTGGGACATGCAGTAGTCTCTGTCTAAAAATGTCTCTGCTCTGTAAATAGGTTCTAACTGATGATCTTCCTTATGAATCTCTGTTTCATGCAGACTGCAAGGGAAAGAAAAAGATAACAGTTTAAAAGTCAATCATTTTCCTTAACTTTCAGAAACAGTGATCATATTAACAGATTCATACCAAATCTGGTACCAATTAATTCCTAAAGTGTAATTTCCCCCACTATTCAACAGTCTCAAACCTGTCCACTGCATTAGGAAAAAAAAGATTTATACATCCAGAATATGTTACAAAATGTATCTCCCACAAATACAAACTAAAGTATCTTCCACTTTATCCAACACAGGATACGTTTCCTATGCTGGAGCAAAGATTTCCAACATACATAGCAATTAAGCCACATAAAGAGATTCAAGTTAATTACAAACAAGTAGCTGCTCACCAGTCAGAACAAGAGTCACAGAAATCCAAGGACATTTCTTGAGGGCAGTCTTGGCAGTGCCACCGAACACCCTGGATAGGTTCAATTCCGCAGTTATCGCACTGTGAAGCAGATGAAAGAGCACTGAAAACACACCAACTGTAACCACTTATGTTACTAACATTGTACACCAGTACACCATAAAGGAAGACCTGTACATAGGTCAGTTACTGCTACCCCACAGCTGAACTCCCCTCACCTTAGATCATAATGTGTTTTGGATAAAGAAGTCCTCGTACTCTAGCAGAGGCCCCCCAGAGCCCTGGGGATTGATGAATTTTTCTCACTTTGTGTCCCAAATGCTCCATGTTGACATTATCTTCCTGCTCAACAGAAGCAGACCTAGTCCTGCCTGCAGTCACTGCTTGTCCCCATGTGGCTGTAAGAACTGCTGTGACATAGCACCATGAATGTTATGCTTCTATAGCTTATGTCCAACCACAGAAAATGTCTAACTATAGATCCACTTTCCATGGCAGAAGAAAGCAGTAGGACTAGACCAGCAGAGCTTGTTGGGAGGCTGCTGATGGGCTGCCACAGGAGGTCAGACTGATGCCCCTACCAGACTTGGGAAATGTAACACCATGCTCCTTATCGGTAGGCTGGAATGAAAAGCCAGGTGGCTGGGAAGGAAGAAGAACGTGTTCAGGGAAGGGAACAGAAGTCTAAAACTAAAGCTCAGCAAGAAGGCGAGACCTAATCCCCTGAGAAGAATCAGGGACAACACAACAGCAGCTGAGTGCAAGAAGAGTGTGGCATGAACAGGAGGAAACAAAAGCAAACAAAACATCAAGACTAGATGAAAAATTAATGAGAAGATGGAGAACAGGGACAGAAATGAATGAATAATTGTTAAAAAAAGAAAACCTGGGAAATGGGACTTGGAGGTAAGGAGAACTTTCCCAAAATCTGAACTATGAACAGTGCTGCAGAGACACGACTGAAAATATGGGAAACCTTCCTGTGCTCCCATAGCTCATCCTTCTCCAGAACCTTAAGTTCCCTCACAGCTTCTGTGAAACCCATTTGTACAACAGTTCATTCCTGGCCACAACTAATCCACTCAGGGTTACAAACACCCTACACCTTACAGACAGATTTATTTGCAAAGGGATACAGCAGCATCCCTTCCTTCCACAGATGGCTTTCAGAGTCTGAGGGCTGATAATGAGGGACTAAGCACACTCAGAACTGTTCCCTGAAAACATCAACTTCAGAATAATACTAAATACTTGAAATAAAAATCAAAACCACCTGGTTCCCGTTATCTTAATTTGAGAACCAAGACAGTGAAAACCCTTGACCCTAATTTCTGTGCTGACTTCCCTTTCCCCATGAAACAGAAATAATGCCATGCCTTTCATTTCATAAGGAAAAAAAAAACTATTTGCAAAGTGCTCTGATATTACAGCAATGAAAGCCATAAAAAGCCCACAAGGGATTCAATAATTCATTATTCAAAGTAAAGTTTGAATAATGTGTAGTAAATGAGGCTGAAGGCCATGCAGAACCAAGTGTTCTGAATGTCTGCTGATTAGGTGAGCTGCATCCAGCCCATGGACTGAGCAAGGCAGCACTCCTGAGGGAAAGTAGCACATAATTATGTCATTTCATAGCTTACTATAATGCATAATAAAATGAGATTCAGTTGCAAAGAAACTTCTAAAACTTTGAACACTTACACTGCATAATGCCAATTTACTTTTCAGAGTTTTAATAAAGCAACCAATTTGTTACCCAGGAGTCTGATCTGCCTTAAAACTTCATTCTTTTAATCTTCCCAAATTGAAGAGAAATAGCAAAAATAAAGAGCACCTTGGTGGCCTAACAACATGATTACATCTGTCAATACCAGCTAATGAGTCTGTCTTAATTTTCCAGCCGTTCTGAACAGAAATTTAAACTGAGTATCTTCACATTCTTATATAAATAGGGATTAGAAAAAAATTCTTGCTGCATAACACTAGACCAGCTGAAGAACCTGTTCTGATACAGCAACCAGTTACACAGAAAATCCCTTGCAAACTAGAAAATATAGAAAATGTCCTTTATTTCATGCAGCCTGAGACAACACATTATTTTAACTTAACATTTATTTTGTTTGTTTCATAACTGCTGTTTCATGTCCTTGCTTCAACTTCTGCAAGTTATTACCTGATAGAATTGGGAAGTTGCTACAAACCAAACAAATTATAAATCTATTACTGTTCTCATTCGAAATCTCTGTCCCTTCTTTGGCCTCAGGTGGAAGCAAAATAATAATCAGAGAATTATCATCAATGAATCATTGTCAAAACAGAGAGCATTGTCAAATCATATTCTTTAATGATTTAATATGGCTCTCGAGTTGTGTTTTCATAACAAAAATGAGGAAAAGACAGCATGTTTATTCATTTCCACACAACATCAATACTCAGTGAAACCTGAGCTATGAGAAAAAGTGAGTTACTTGGGTTGATTTTGTTAAAAAGTACAAGAAAAAGCAGACCCAGTAAACAAGAACCAAGGAACCAAATGTGCTGAATGAAACAAAGCCTTTTTAGGAAACCCAAACCATGTTATCTTTGAAAAAATTTACAATCCACTGAGTAACAGAAAAACATCTCTTAAACTCACCTTGAATCCCACATGCTGCACAAATCCACTTTCTGCATGCATCTGCTGGAGTTTCTGTTTCTTCAGTTTTTTAAATTCTAACAGTTCTTTGTATTCAGGTAACTCTCGATATGTTATTGGAATACTCTCTTCATCCTGTTCATGGTTAAAGAAAAATGAGGAACATTCTTTACTTTGAGACTGTGTATTCCATAAATCCCTATGTATAATTAATAACCTTTGAGAAAACATTGGCAATATATCCTAAGAACTCTACTGGGAAATTATTATTTAAAACCTAGCACAAAACAGCACATACAAAATTTACACTTTATTTTCTTTATTTATACTTTATTATTTGCACTAAAACAAATTATTCGCAGTAAAGCCACATTATCCTACAAACAAGCTGCTTCTGGTGAAGAGCTCAGCTGCAGTATAAAGGAGAGAGCAGTGCCTGACTAATTCCAGGGTTTTTTTCTCATTAGCTCATTAGATGAGATCATTACATGCCTAAGTGCAATACACACTTATTCAACTTATCCATACATTGTGGGTAAAATGGTAGCTGTAGTAGAAGTCTTAGCTTTTCTTTATTTTAGTTTAAAGTGCTTAGCAACAGATATTATACTTGAGAACTGAAATTTCAGGTCAGTTTTATCAAAGTTAATTGCTCTTTCTTTTTACTATTCTGTGGAATGGTATGGAATAATATTAATTTAATGATAGCTAATGATCAACTGTTCTGATGTGCTTTCTAAGATACGAAAATACTAAAACCAAATGATGCTCCAAAAACTTTTTACAGTTTTAAGATTTTTTACATAAATTCAGGTTTTTAAAATATCCATAAATCAAGTCAGTACCAAGCATCCATTACATGTATTTTTTTATTATAAGACAGTCAATCTCAGCAATATTAACTTCTCATCTTTACCTGTAAGAATAAAAAGTGATAAGAAGCATCATTCCATGACTGGAAGAGTACAAGTTTCAGTTATCCAACTCCTCCATTCCTTTACTTCAGGCTGTCTCTTAATAGCTTAAGAAAACAGATGGCTTGTTTTGCTAAATCATGAAAAATTTTGTTTCCTTACTGGCTGGTGCATACAACTTTGCCAGAGATTTACAACAAATGATTCTCTCTTTTAAAAGAAACATGCCATTTCTGTTTTTTCTCATGCATTTTTCTTCAACAAAGTTTGAAGACCTCAATGTTAGAAAGCAGAAGCTCTCATTCTAATTTAGATGCCCATTTCAAAATGGCTATTTAATTGTAGCAGCTGTACTTAGTAGATGCCAGCTGCTTTCAAAGATGACAAGTCTTTACTAATGTAAGGCAGTTTGCAGATCCTACACTGATAGGAATGTTCTGTTATGGAAAACAACTACAGGACAGTAATCAAAATTCTTCTAATGTAGCCTATACACATAATTTCAACTTCTTTTTACAAAACTGTGACAATTAAAGAATGTGCATTATTTAGTAACTTTATTAAAGGAAATGAAGGAAAGAGGCTTGCTCTTTAGTGCTGAATTTCTAAGGCCTTATCAATTATTAATTGTAATTATGAACCTATATGAAGGACTGAACATTAAAAAAAAAATCAAGGATAAGTGACATGATTAAATTGTGTGGTGATAAAACTACATTCTCTTAATATAAAACAGGCATTCGGTTTCCACGCAACTCTCAAAGGTTTTTGTCAGAAAACCTGCCTGTCTGTAAAATAACTGTATAATGCCTAGCTCCTTGTGTGGACACTGAATTCTGTGATAGTAAGTAGTTGTGTTCTAGAATAATTAAGACTACTCACAAAATACAGTAATCATAACAGGAAAGTAAATTCACTCTGTTGAGAACAGAGGATCTTTACTTGGGTAATAATTCATTTATACTAAAACAATTTTGCAGGAATGGGTATGCCAGTCAATCTGACTGGCAGTATCCAGGCAAATTCTTTTGTCTTTACAAGGGAACAGCACATGGTACTTCCATTGTAAAGAAGTCAAAGGAAACCTTTCCTATAATTTTCTTGCTATGCTGAATCTCTTCTCCACCATGCTGATGCAAAGTATTTTTCTGTAAGGCAGTGACTGTCACTAAGAGACCTGACTTTTACCATTAGAAGTGAATCCTGTACATTCATTTCGAATATATTTCATTATCATCTTTTTCTTCCAAATTGCTTCTATTTTGCACTGATAATGGGGATCTCTTTGGTAACTGAGCTCACCTGTCCCTTTCTGTATTACTGCAAGGCATAAAAATATCCAGCTGGAAAGGCTGCACTAGAGGAGAAAGAAAAGCTTAACCCAGCGGGGTGGGAAGTAGGACAAGGTGGGTGGGATGGGATAAGTCCACCATTACCACCATTATCACTGCACAAATGTAAACCAGCAACTCCTAGCCTAATTAAAATAAATCCCAGCTGATTTATGGTATCATATTTAACAGAGATAGGACACCATGGCAAAACCGAGATGTTTTAGGAAAATCTGCAGAACAGTTAGAAAAAACAAAGAATGAAGGAATGTTTACTCAAAACCAGTTCTACTGAGATAAATAGTAACCTGCATCTCTTCTAATATGCCTTTTTCTTTTCAGGCCCTTTAAGGTTCTGATTGGAATATGAAACATTACCCTGAAGATGAACAAAAAGAGAATCTGACAGAGAATATAGAATGTGAGTGAAGATGAGATTTGGGACTGAGTAATAGATGAACAAATTTAATAACTTAAGGAAGACTATGCAGTGCATGTAAAAAAGTCAATAAAGAAAACAAATGGACTTCTACTGGGTGGCCTCAGTACTTCTGTTATGCAAAAAGCTGTTCACACACAAGACGTCATTAAGCTCACATAGCAAAAAAAAATAAGTAACAAGTCAGGTTCTTCACTCTAAGCATGGTAATGCCAGTGATTCACACCAGCTGTGAAACTTACCAAGCAGCCTACCAGTAGGATATAGTCCCTCTATGATTCTGTATGCAAGTGGGAAAGATATATATCTGAATTCTTGTAGTATTATTGAATGTGATAAATTAGGAAAGTGGAATGCTACACAATGTAATAATACATTGGGTTAGGATGCCTACTAGAATTTGCCTCTAAACACATAAATTTGCTTGTTGATTGATAACTCAGTCTGTTAGTTCATGCTTCGCAGATTTTTAAAAAGTCCATAATTAATTCAGCTAGTAAAGGAAGACAAAAAAAGATGCCAACAGCATTCAAATTTCAGCAGAGCTCTGTGTAACACATCTTTAACCAGAATCTTAACTATAGAGTTCATATGATGTTCAAACCTATCTCATCTCAAATCACTTTTTGAAAATATGCAATTAAAACTTTTTAAAGGTCCTTCAGGACAAAAATGTTTACTCATTCCTTTCCATGCTTCTTTTTTCTGATTTGGGCTAAGTTTTCTGCAATTGGAGGCCATTATATGAATTATGTATTTGCAATTCAAAATGGCTAATGAATCTTACCACAATTTAGTACTGATTTGATGATATTTATTTTATAGCAAAGGTGTTTAATCTTCATTTTATTCACTGGTTAAAATGACAGTAAGCAAGACATTCTCTGACTGATTTAAATCACATACCGATACTTCCTCTTCTGCTGCAGTATCCATATGGCTGTGAAAACTGGATCTGTCATCATCTTCGTCCATATAAACTGGAGGTTCATGAGATGTCATGAAAGTTGAAGGTTTGAAAAGATGTTTATTTAAAGGATGCTGCCGTCTACTTGATGACTACAGTGAAAAAATGATATATTTTTAAAAACATTCCTTGGCTATTATTTAAGTAATCCTCATTGATAAAACCTTGCCAGAAACTTGCTCTTATGCACCAAACAGGCTATCATCTTTTCCATTATTTCTACTTAAAACTCTGTATCAGAGCCTCATACAGCTGGACTTTTTGTCCCCCACAAGTGAAAGATGAACAGCACAACACTTCTTTGGTAAGAATGCAGAAAAAAAGGGCCCTTACCATAAAAGCTCTACCACTAAACAACTGAGACTGACAACAACAGAGAAACAGAAAATAAAACTATTACAACTTTGAAGACTAAAAACTAAAGTACACAGGTATTTTAAAACTTCCAAGAGTCATGAACAGCATGAATGTGAAACTAAACAAAGAAGCAGCTTTGAACAGGTCCAAGATCCAAGAGACCAGTCCATACTTAATACTAATCATCAATTTCATATATTAATTTATGCTTAAGAAAAATCTAAATCTAGGCTAATTGTCCAGATTTCCTTCGAGTCCAGGGAGAGAAAAGGCAATCCACTGGTTTCATAAAAGGTTCCTAAGAGTAAAGAAAGAATTGCTCTCTGAAGATTCTTTTTCATTGCCACTGACTGGAACCTAAAAAATGTTAGACGAGATAAATTACTCCATTAGTGAATATCTAAAACCTTTCAACTTTAATGCTGTCTGAAGGTGTAGCACGCACAGCAGTTTTAAAATAGATTACTTAAAGGCACTCAGCCCCTGTTACTTATTCCCCATGGAAGAATATTAAAAATCAAAAAAGAAGAATTTAGGGAGAATGAAACTGACTTAGCTTTTTACTTAGCTACCTTCCAGACCACCATTTTGACATCTTAAATGTCAAATCTTACATTCCTCAGTTTAAAGAGTGTAAATCAAGAAACAGAAGCATGAAAAATTGATTTTTTAAACCATGAGAGAACTGTCTTATACTGTATCTAGCTTCTGTCACACAGATTAAGCATAAGGAATGTTTGCAGTAAGTTAAGACTTTTTCTTTTTATGAAAGACTTTTTATTCCAAGTTTCTTGTATCAGTTACAAACCTATAATACTATAGTACAACCATTTCTCTCTAAAGAGGGATTCAACCCCTGAAGAGGTAACTAGCAGTATATTACAGTTGTGCGTATCTGTAAACGCAAATCACACACGAATTATCTTTGATGGAATATAGCTTATGCGGACAGAAATGTAACAAGGAACTGAGACTAGCTCCATTCACTCTTCAGGGAAGAGATGAAGTTTGTAGCTACGATTGGAAAATGGTGTCTCAGATCTGCAGAAGAGTTACACTGCATGAAATAAAAATGAACATTTTGTTCTAAGACTGATGTACTATTGTGTAGAATTTTTTTACCTGCCTCATGATCACTGACTTCCTGGGTTTTGCTGCTTTTCTGGTTTCCTTTCAGATTTCAACCCCCCTCAAAATAATTGCGTTCATAAGGTTAGACAGTATTTCAGCTTGAGCTAACACAGTGATTTAAATTTTCTGTTAACAGAAAACAGATCTGCATTCAATAGCAAATCTGGAAATCAAGAAAGGAAGACTGTCTGTACTTCAATAGTAGCACTGTTATGCATACAGTTATGACCTAGGAATTTAATTGAGGATTTGAATTCTCTTTTTAACATAATTCTTCTTCTGGTGAAGAATGAATTAAAATGCTACATAAAAGCAGACAGTTAAAATAATAATTTTTTCCTATGGGAAATGTGTCTTTTGGAATAACCTTAAAATCAGGTGCACTAATGATATTATATAAGCAGTGACTGGATATAAGGAAGAAATTCTTTACTGTGAGGGTGGTGAGGTGCTGGAATGGGTTGCCCAGGGAGGTAGTGAATGCTCCATCCCTGGCAGTGTTCAAGACCAGGTTGGATGAAGCCTTGGGTGATATGGTTTAGTGTGAGGTGTCCCTGCCCATGGCAGGGGGGTTGGAACTAGATGATCTTAAGGTCCTTTCCAACTCTAACTATTTTATGATTCTGTTACATTGAAAATGATAAGCCATAATTGAAGAACTGCCTAACAGCCCTAAATCTCTGATTTGTTTCTATTTTCACCAATAGTAGATAAAGGTTATATAGGAAAATAACTATTGCATCCTGTTTAATTTCCTATATCACTTATCAGAAGAGGCATTATGTCATATGAACAGATATACACAGTAACTTCAACAGGACGTTCATGAACTGAACAGGCTTCTCACCTCCCCAGTAACCATTTAAAAAAAGCATCCTGGGCAATCCCCACAGAGAAACACAAGAACCTTCTTGTGAAACATCCCTTTTGATGCAATTACTTACATTAAATATACCTATGGTTTTCATTCTCCAACAGATACATGCTTGAAGTACAGCATCCAATTTCCATACTTGTACTATTGGCAATTAAGCAAATACTGCAGTTTACAACGTATGTGCATGCTCAATATCAAAATAAGGACAAGCACAGCATAGGCATGACACAGGCTTCCAATAACCCTTCGCATTTCCTTTCTGCCACATTATGTTACCCATACTGGCGACTTGGGAATAACTACAGCCTGTCAACCTATGCTCTAAGTAGACAGCTATGTTAGCAGACTGAGAGCTCAATTCTGACACACACACTATTTACTTGATTTTTGTATCTCCTGTTTTTCTTATGTGGGATACAAATGTAAAATGGAGATGCTTCCTTAGTACAAGGAAGATGACCTTAGTCTTAAGACCTGGTAATGAGGACATGATTCACACTGTGAAAAGAGATGTAAGATAGATCTGGTCTACATATACACTTAAGAAAAATCTGTAGGACAGTAACATTACCATTGCAGTATGAGAATGTTAATAATTTCACAAAAAATATGTTTCACTCTTGGTTATAATGTACTTGCATGCTGAGCAATGGGATTAAGGAACTTTATGGATCAGCCTTCAAATTAGCAACAAATATGGTTAAAATGTCACATGGATACTGATGGAGCATTCCCACTATTTCTGAAATACAGTTCTCTGCTCCCTGACAGCATTACTCATGTTCCATAATAACAGTTTTCCAAATAAAACTTAGAGAAGAAAAGACACGTGAATAAGGTCATTTAAAATGGTAAGGTGACATAAAAAATTTAAAGGACTATAATTTTCAGAAATGAATTTTTAACCCCTTTTGAACTTAGCCCCACAGTACTGTAAACTGCACAAAAATGTAGGGTTCTGACAGATGAATCTCACCACAGCATTTAAGGTATCAAAGTTTCCAGCTCTTTTTTTGGTTCTTCTGCCCAAAAAGCAGTTTTCCAATAGACAAGGTGGCAGACAGAGTCACGCCTGCACCTTCCCTGCTTCTGTTTATAGAGCAGAATAGTAGAGTAAAATCCTGGTAAAACGACACCATGCTGGATGTCAAACTGGAAAGCCTCTGATACAAGCACTTATTGTTTGCGGTACTGGGAGACAACTGGGGATATGTAACATCCTAAATCATTAAAGATGAGATGTGGTGGGTTTTTATATCGGGCGCCTCTGGCGGTAACTTTTGTTCCCAACCTTTCAAGGGACTAAGTGGGCAAACTGCCTTTTTGCAAAGCAGTGTAAGGCTTACTCTATTCTTAAACAGAAAACATCATGGACAACTGGGTGCAAAAAGTAGTGCTACTCTACAAAATGCCATTTTAACAGATTTTAAAGAAATTTGTAAACACAATGGTAACAAAAAAAGCCAAACAAAACAAACAAAGCCCCCACAGAACCTGAGACTACTCTCTTCAAGCATCACAAGTACCCAAAAGTACCACATCACTGAAATCAAAATATAGGACTGGTCTGAACAGAATTCTAGTCTTTTCTTTTGCAAATGTAAGATTTCTCAGGCCTATATTCTTTTCTCATCCATTTCAAGATCTGGAAAAGCACTGTACTTTAATGGTCATTTCTATGACAATTCTAGTTCAACCACCTTATCTGCTGCAAATCAAAATAAAACATGTCATTTCAGTCATTAGCCTATGCTTCTGCTAGTTCACTTATATATATAATTTCCTGGGTTTTTTTATTTAGAAGATGACTGTACAACATGAATTACAGGCCTTTTTATTTCTTCCCACAGGGTTTTCATCCTCTTCTAGATCATATAGTGTAAACTTAAGAATGAGGAAAAAGTACACAAAGACCGATCATTCAACCCTCTTAGTTCAGCCTGCAATCTGACTGCTATGTTCTCTTTTCTGACACTTCATGTCCCCAAGATTATCCAACAGAGATGTAATTAACACGTTGATGTAAAACTAGTGTAGCACTCAACTCGTTCTACAGTTCAAATGGCAAAAGCAAAAGATTACTTTATTAAGTAAAAATTACATGCAAGTTGGAACTAGCCTGTAAAAAAGCACTAATCAAGACTTAAATCCATTGATGATAGTAATGATTTAGACTCATTTGCACGCAAATGAAAACAGAAACACAGAATTGCTGCTGTGATATTATCTCACCTTTTTGGAATATAAATATAAGTTTGGAGTTCTTCCTGGAACTGGAATACCAGCTTTAGTCAATTTAATAAAATATTTTTGCACTCTACTGGCAACCTAGAAAAACAATATGTGACAATTAAGCATCAGATGAAATGTAACAGGTCTTGACTTTTAAGTTTTGCAGCATTGCTGCATTGGTTCAGAATTTAAGAAGAAATCCTCATTTTCTACTGTGCAACAAGTACTCTAACCATTACCTATAATACAGCTTTTGTAGTATTTTCAGATACTTCAAAGGCAGACTTCAAAGAAAAAAAACTAGCATTGTTTAAAAGTACACAGGAAATCCAGCAAAAAATTGTGATAGAACAGAATGAATTTTAGTAGTTTGTAATCTGCTGAAGCTAAACTTACTCTTTCTTAACAATGACAAAAAAATCACACAGCATACAGAAAGTACTTCTACATTTTATTTATAAAATAAGCAAGCATACATTTTTTCAGGTATGGAGAAATATACCTGTAAGTATAGATATGATCAGAGATGAGGTAATCTTCTAAAGTGAAATAAGTTTTATAATTTTACCTGAAAGCACAAAACTGAAACAGGAAAAATTCAAATACTGTAAACACAGAACATCAGCAATCTTAACTTCTGGTCAAAATGGTGAAATTAGGTAATTTTAAGGGAAAAATCCCAACAAGTCAGATGCAGACATACTTGGTGACTCCATAACTGTGTCCTTTTGTGGATCTCAGCCCCAGTACAGAACTAATTCGTCTGTAAGTATTCACATGTGTGCCCATTCTGCAGTATTAAGGTGAAAGAAATTCAGCACCTCTGGTATAACTCAACCTGAAAACAACTGGTGTCACTAACTATATAGAATTAAATGCAAGCCATCAAAATCTAATAAATATCTAGGTCTGGCAGCTTTGCCTTGGGCTTTGGGGCACCTTTAAAATTCTGTATTTGAGATCAAGAGTCACATTATTACTAGTGAAATGCAGGCCTTTCTGTCACATTTTAAAGAGAAAGTGATTACTAATAAGACACTGGATTTCATTTATTGTTATTAAAAACCCCAGACATCTACAAACAAATCTTCTATGAATCTGTATGAAGTGCTAAGATGCAGTGATTGACATCACTTTTACCAAAGCACAAAGCACTCAAACAATGCCCAAGCAGCCAAACATTTTTCCTAAAAAAATAATTTTTACAGCTTTATTTTTAAACATTACGAAAAAATAAACCCTACTTTTTAATCCCTCAGTTTATGAACTGGGTGAGGAAGGGTGTTGACAGAAAAAAAACAAAAACAAATTAGAAATAAATCACCTTGATGTTGAAGAGACACCTGTGTATAATCTGTTATTAGTGCTTCCTAAAAAGCTTAAAAAACAAAGCCAAGGAAAAGGATTTACTTGTTACCTGCTTTGCTGTTCTATTTCCCAGTTCATCAGCTATCTTCTGCCACCGTCGGGATTCTACTTCCTCTGGTGGGTACTTCAACAGCAATTGCTCAAGTTTTTTCTAAATCAACACCGAAAAAACATAAATAGATCTTTTCTAGTAGCGGTCTGAGTTGTCAAAAGATGAGTACCTACATGCATGGGACTGTATTTTTAAGGCCTTTAAACATTATTAGAAAATTTACTTTTATTCTCACGTATGTTACTACAGCTACAAAATGGAAGAGTTTGCTCTTACCTGTTCCTCTACAGTCCACAGCTGGTTAAAAGTTTCAGGTTTGGTCTCATCACAAAGTCGCCCTCTTATCATCTGCTTAAATACAGTATATAAAATGGAACACATATTTAGAAAAAGTACAATTAGGACAACTTGATTTTAACTTTTTCCTTCTGAAGTAAAACCAAAACCAACCCAAAAAAATGCATGAAAATTTGAATTAAAATTTGCCCAAACCCAAATTAAGTTCTGTAATTTAAGTATATGAATGATGTCATCACCAATATTAATGTTTAAAGCAGCACTTAGGATTATCCCTGCCCCCTACTGAAAAAGAAAAAAAATACTATTTTGTAAAATTTCATCTTTCATTTTGTAACAACTACCTGTGGACGACTGTTTGTAGAACCTTCTGGACCATCACTTAAAGGCAAGACAGAGTACGAAACAGACTCTCCATCCTTCTTGGGATCCAAAGGACTTTTTGGTCTTGCAGGTATACCTACTGTAAGGAACAAAAAAGGAATTACTAAACCTCCACACTAGTCACTGTCTTCTTATAACATATGCCTACTTTCCTTTTACCTTTGTCAAAAATCAGCTTTACTCTCCTACTGTTACGTTTTCTGTTTTTAAATTCCCTCTCAAAATTTCCAAGGCTAGTGGTGTATTGGTCCCAGGCAATCTCAGGGAGCTGAACAACTCTCTGAGGATATGGAAGACCCATATCAACCTGAAAAAACAAGAATAAGAAATGAAAAGCAATATTTAATGCAGCTGCTGTCTATCCAAACATAAAACTACAAATCCTGAAAGGTTATGAAAACCTGATACTGCTTTTTAGCTAACAGGAGAATTTAAAATAGGAATTTTTCAAGTGCCATGCAGCACACAGTCTTTTGAAGAAGGTATCTTTCAAAAATAATACACAACAGTGCATACACAATATGCAGCGGCACGGTCAATGATGGCTTATTGAGCATAAATCTTTAAAGCATGTATTTCACAGCTGAAATCAGCTGACTTGTCAGTCATTCAACTACATTATGACTTCCAAATCCTGTTGCTGTCTATCTTTTGTTTTGTTTAAACATATTGCTTGCCCAGGATCTCTACCTTTTTTAATACAGGAAATTGTAGGATTCTGAGTTTTACCATCTGATAAACCTAACCTGTATTTTACACTGATTTTGTTGTCTTCTGACTAGAACACAGCTGTTGCAAAACTCAGCACTTTATTTCAAGATCAACCCTCTTTTGGTTTAGAGACAAAAATACACCACATACTTTCAACAATCATTAGTATTTCCCTGCACAATGATTATCAAACGGAACACTATAACATCATGCATGCTATTAACTCATCTCAAAATCTAATAGAAAGACAACTCCTGAAACCAATGGTCTGATATAGACCTCTCTTTAAACCTCGGTGTCAACAAACTTAGAGGAAGAGCACCATAAAATACCTACTTAGGCTTCACTGAAATACAACATGTTGCTACTAGACTAGAAGGTCAAGCACGTTTGCCACTGGTAAATGTGGCAGCAAGAAAGTATTCAAACTTTAAGCATTTTTCAGTATCCCTGTTGCTAGTTTTTATTCAAGCTTGAAAATAAAATGTTTCCTTATCAAAATTAATGCTCCTCAATGTTCTACTATGTTATCCAGAACTCAGGTATGTTTTCTAGTGTTCATTTTGGCTTCAAGTTATGAACTATATTTCCTGCTCTTCAAAACATACCCTATCAAATTACAGTCACAGCACAACATTTAACTTTCTCTAATGAGAGTTATGAATTCTTGATGATCCTTTCCTATTAATTATTTCCAGTCACCTCTACATTGAAATGCCTAAAATTCCTAAACTACAATTAGAAATATAAAGGTTACATTTCTACATACCAAAAAAAGGAATGAAAGCATATTTAATAAAATCACTGAATACCTAGGTCTTACAGATTTAATAAGAAAACAAAGAACAACATTTGCTCAGCAGATAAAGAATTTTAAACTCAATGTTTATGCAAGTATATACAGAACTCTGATTTCTATAGCTGATGCATTACTAGTTATTTACAAAAAAAAAAAAAACAAAACCACAACCAACCTCAAAGTAAGACTTAAGTAAAGCCCATTGAAATACCTTCTTCTGGAGTCTTTCCACAAATCCAATAGGATCTTTCAGCGCTTCTCTCTGGTGTCTGCCTAAACTTTCAAGGTCTTGAACTGCTTGAGTACGTTGAGCCTCGAGTACAGCAATCGTCTGTAACAGTCTCTGATAACTACAAGGGAAAATGTCTCACTAAGTTCATCTTTAAAAGTGACACCACCCCCCATCTAAATACTAGGCATGATTACCTGCTAGCATCTACCACATTTCATAGCTTATCTGAAACAGTTCACAGACATTTTTACTGAATGACATAAAAAATATATCAAGTCTATTTTGAGAAGTAATGAGTTTATATAAACCCAGTAAAAAAAACAACAAACCAAACAAACAAACAAAAAAAAAACCCCAGAGATTCCTTTTAAATTTAAATTCTACACTAGCTAGAATAGTATGGTACCAGGGACAACCTATTCATATTCTCAAAAGCTATGACCAACAAGCTTTGCTTGGAAAGTCTCTTTGACTTCAAAAATCAGGTTCCTTCTACCCAATACAAATGACTCTACCATAGAATTTTAACATTTCACTCAACCACCCACAGGGTGGACAGGAATGGCTTAGAAACTGCATCTATCATTCACAGAAGCCTCACCTTGGAACAGAATATGAGAATCATTTATAAAATATAACAATAAACCAAGGAATAAGTAATTTGCAAAATAAATACATACAAAACAGAGTCCTCTAAAAATATGTAAGTTAAATGAAAATGTGAGCCTTCCCTCAAACCTGCTGTCTCAGATTCACACACAATCTTGACTGTCTATTTAACAGATACATTCAAGAGTCACTGATGTGACTATCATACCTTACCCAATAATGTACATTTCTCAAACTGTTTTCTATAAAGCTGAGTCAGGAAATCACACTATATTGTTACACAGCCATTAAAAATGGGTAAGTGCATTTAATACCTTTTATTAGCTTTAAACTTAGAGTTGCCCACTTCAGTTTCTGAATCATATAGTCACCTATGGCCCTCTGTTGCAAATTACTGTATATCAACCTTTTTCATTCACATTTTCTGTCATTTAATATTATAACTGTATATTAGTCCAGCACAAAATGCAACCTAATGTATAATAAAAACAGATAAGATCTATTTAATACTACAGTAAATTTTCTTTCTATTCCCTTATTGCTTAAATAAAGACAAGCCTAACACAATGAATTCCACATGTATTACAGAAAAGATCCAGAGGTTATTGAGCTAATGAAAGTTTTTCAATTTACTGCATTGGTAATTGGGTAAGGCTTTAAGTGGAGGGATGTAAACAGCCTGAGGGCAAAATACAGGCTTTCTACCATCAAATACTGAAGTTCCTACCTAGACATTAAACTGCTGCCTCCCCATGAAAAAGGGTAATTTTCTTTCCACTCAACTATAATATTTGGAAACATAAAATATAGCTGTATGTTCTCAAATTTGAAACAAAAATACTGAACTCATTTAAAAAACAGTAGGATACAATTATGAACTTATTATTATTTAAATTTGTCTGCACATGTTCAATTTTATATGCAATTAAGACCTAAAATGCTTGTTAAACAGGCCATTGATATTGGAACAGTAGAGGAACATTTTCAGTACCAGAAGCTGTGCTCCAGTTTCTTCTAAACAAAATAACTTCACGTAAAGGAAGATAATTATTGGGACTATTCTTGAACCGGTGAAAAATGAACCCAGAAATAACTTAGGAACATAGTAATGGCACATCAAAACTGGCCTGAGACAAAACCACAGATCGGTGCTACAGGCTTACAGGAACGCCGCCACATGTGGAATAAATATCTTAGTTATTACCAACAGACTGTTGCTCAGCTTTCTGCCGGGCAGGATCTGTCCATGCTCTAGTGGACAGAAGTGGCAGAAGCCTGCCTTGCATGCTCCAGAAATATGAAATACAGGCAGGCTGCTAACACGTTTGGTGTAGATGCAGCTGTAACAACACAGAAGAGCTTAATGGTATCAGGGGAGATGATTTAACCCGGACAACAGAAAGCCTTTCTCTATCAGCAGGTGGCAGAACTCCTATACAAGACTTTGGAATTATCTCTAGTCATGATAACAAAGGCTTCAGTAGCGTGCAAAAATATCTGCATTTAAGATGATGTTCATTAAATACCTGTCTTTCTTTTCTTGAGCCATTTTATTTCATTTATTCAAATTATATTTCAATGATTGCTTTTACAAATGAAATTGAAAGAAAATAATTTCATTTAAAACATTTACATACATAAAAGAAAGAAGGCAACCAAATGTTGGCGATTAAGATTAAATACTAATTTAATGATGATAATCATGTGTAAAGTGGAGGAAGAAATCATTCAGATGAAGTGGCCTTAAATAATTACATCTGAATGGAAAGAGGAGAAAATGCATTTTGGGAGAAGTAACAAACCAAACAAGAACACTCAACTCCAACTACTTTCCTCATTAAAACACTCATGTGACCTCACCAAAGCAATCACTGACTTGAACACAAAGGGTTCAGAAAAGATACCTCTGGTCTTCATGGACATACATATAATACTGGAAAAATGTAAGAATCATTCAAAACCATGTCTTGTGATGTTGATCTGTGCCTATATAGCACTATTATAATGAAATAATTCAAGAGAGAAGAGGGGGGTTTTGAACAAACTGTTCAGACAAAAACATTTCCTGGCGCTCTTTTTAACTCTGCTGAAGTATTATCTTGGAGCTATTTACTTTAACATATATTTTCAGTTCATACAAATGAATGTATTCTGAAACCCAGGAAAAAGACTGCAATTTTATCAAATGAGTATCAGAAGTACTGAAATGCACCAAAATGTGCATTTTGGGGTCTTACACTGCCAAGAAAATGAAAATACTAATCCTGAAATGCACAGTCCATATTCAGGTGCTTCAGATTTGCTGTATTCTCTCCAAACCACTGCATGCCTTTTAAATTCCAACACGACTTTTCAACTCACTGTCTTATAATATGGCCACATATGTTCTTTTAAGTTTTGAACCACTACTGTTTTCACATGTTTTTACAGGCTTTTAGTTCTCTGGCCCTACATGACTGTAACAAAGCCAAGTATTTCTCTGAAAAAGCAGTAAGCCAAATAACAACACACATGTTGAGCACTTTCTTGAAGCCTCTGTCTGTTCTGGCTTCTCAGCCTCAAGCAGTAACATAATACTTATGGTGCATTAAGCAACAGACTGCATAATTTCCAGGACTATATAAAAAAAAAGAAAAAAATCATGGCTAACAATTTTACTGTACATCTTCCAAGGTTCTTTGTAAATAAACACAACAATTACGACTCAAACTACCTTCTGCAGTTGTGCTAACATCCCCCAAACTTTAAAAAGCCTAATGAAGATAAAAAGAAAGTAACTGAGACCCTGTTCACTAAAAACAAAACTGGTTCCATCCTTCAATGGATGCACAAAGAGCAATCTCCAAATTACCCAGCTACAGTTACGTAACTTTTTTTCTGAAAGATCTGTAAGGAATTACCAAGGAAAACTATCTCCTTTCCTCTGCCAAAACAAACTCATCCAACTAAAACTGCATAATCTGAGTAAACTCACAGTCAGTCATATCTTCTACACTGACAGAAGTTACACTTTTCTCAGTTCTAATTACTAAATTGTTAGCACATTCAAAACCCGAAGCAGTTTTCTTTGAAAGAAAACTTTCATTCTACAGAATGCAATTTTGTGTTTCCACAATCCCAGTACTGGAACACTCTTGTAATTTCTTAAATCATATTAACTGCCAGGAATCTTCCAGATGAACACTTCAGTAGTTTAGTATAGTACAGAAACAGTTTCAGAATCTCTATGCTGAAAGACCCTGATTAACATGGGGTTTTGAGGGATCAATATTTAAAAAACAAAAGCCACTTCTTTAAGACTGATACTGATGAGCAAGGATTCCTGCTGATTCAGTAGTTCTGCTCCAGCAATAATTACTCCACACTTTTAGATTGCTCCATAAAGTAATTACGACATAGCAGAGCCACATTTCTGGAAGTCCTGCCATACACAATTAGTTATTACACTATTAATTTCCATGAGCCTTGTTCTAATAGTGATTAGGGACACAGCGGCCTGCTCTCATCTATGATAAAGCTTGAAAATAGTGTAGCTAGTACTTTAATGAGACCCATTTCCACTTTGCTATAGTTTTCTGAGACCTACTTTCAAGATGCCTTTTCCTCCCATTTTTTCCAATCTTGTGATAACAGTATTTACATTTTCAGATCTATGTACCCATAGGTACATCACAGATTTTATTTTCTTTGCTAACAAATTTTTCTTTGGGAGCTAACAATGAGATTTAGAACTTACTAGGTATATATGGAATCAAAACTTTCAGGGAGCTAATTCAAATCAATGGATGAAATAAAGCTAAGGTTTCCAGTTAAATTGCACTACTTAAATGTGAAGCATCACTTCTGTCTTGTTGAACAATATAAGGAACAGACATAAAAGTGGCTGTTGGTTACATTCACCAAACACCACAAAAATGTCAAGCTTCCCCTAAATATAAGCCCCCTACAAAGTCTTAATCTCAAACATTCTTCAGAACACGTGAGAAAGTTTCTGCCACTGGTTTAATTCATAAAAAAGAATTTTTATGTTGCATGTCTTTATCCAAAGTAAACTTATGCATAAATTTGAAATTATCAAGAGGTATCTCAAAACACTCCTGGGCAATGTTGTTGGACTTTCTTTATCTAATATTCCAACTTAGTTCCTTAAAGCTAGAGACTTGGAAACAACAGTATTACTTCTACTCTCCCCTCAAAGAAAATAAATGGAAGGAGGTCCTTGCCAGTCCAAAGTTTAGTCCTTATTTCATCTTTTTCAACCTTATGTAATCACCTTTGAAATATTGATAAAATGAACATTCTCATTTACACATACACATATATGAGCTCATACAACTTTGCCTCAAATTTTCACATAGTATTTAGTCTTATAGACACATAGCTAAATGTTTATTACTTTCTTCTAGCATGAACCACATATGATTTTAAGATACTTGCATTGTTATCACAATAATTTTTCCCTTACTTATCATAGAATCATAGAATAGTTAGGGCTGGAAAGGACCTTAAGATCATCTAGTTCCAACCCCTCTGGCCATGGGCAGGGACACCTCACACTAAACCATGTAATCCAAGGCTTCATCCAGCCTGGCCTTGAACACCGCCAGGGATGGAGCATTCACTACCTCCCTGAGCAACCCATTCCAGCACCTCACCACCCTAACAGTAAAGAATTTCTTCCTTATATCCAATCTAAACCTCTGCTGTTTAAGTTTGAACCCGTTACCCCTTGTCCTATCACTACAGTCCCTAATGAAATATTACTTAAATATTAACTATTGTTAGATCACTAATGCAACTCTACTTGATGTTTTTGTAAAAGGTTAGCAGCATATAATACAGTCTTACAAAGCTAGCAGGTGACAAAGGTGACGCATTAACAATGGAAAACTGTTGCAAGAAATTATTTCTGATTTGTATCATAAAAATCAGCACACAGCATTCCCTATAATTTATTGTCTGGATACTCACAAAAATTACTTGAAATAAAAAAGCTACTTTGTCAACTATACTTGTCTTACAATTACCATTTAGTATCACGCAAAGGTGTGCATCTTGACGCCTAACAAAAAAGAAGTGATTTATCCTCTCAGCTGATAAAATGCTGTGCAGCTGGTGGTGATCACTTTCCCCTCCCAAAATAAATGCACTTCTACAGTTCTAGAGTTCACAGTATGATAAAAAGTATCACAACACCAATTTTGTGTATCAGAAGGTTAAAATGCGTGTACCATAATTTAAACTCTGTATTAGAAATATCAATTATTTCTTGTGCAGGTAGGATTTAAGTGTCTCATACAGAACATGGCTAATATATATATAGAAAAAATATCAATTTTAAAGCAAATTTTTTTTCTGTATTTCCAAGAGCAGTGACACAAAATCGGTACATATCAGCAAAAAGGCGGCTTGAGCAAGTCTTTGTTTTATTGCCATCTACTGGCACTCTGGCAAAGTACAGATTAAAACATGCTCTCCTACACTTAGTCATTTACCACTTCGGATTTTCATCTACCAACAGCGATTCAGAAAAGAAATCCCTTATTAGTTTTCTTATAAGAAAAGATTATAATAAATATGTTGTAAGACTGCAAATTACTGCAGGAAAAGGGAAACATTAATGGCAGTTCAAATTCCCGAGTTAAACCAGCTGTAGTAAGAAACTGGCTTCCTGAAGAAATCTGTAAATCAGATCAAACATAAACTTCTAATTGCAAATAAATGTTTTGGTTTGGGTTTTGTTTGTTCATTTCAGTTCAGAAATACCAGATAATGCTTCCAGCTTTTAAACTTGGCCTGAGATCTTTGCCAGTGCCATGACACAGTAATTTTGACACTGTCTAGCTGCTCACAAATTATTTTGATGTGCACCAGCGATTTCAATAAATCTGTTCCTGCACTAGGAAGCAGTGCTGGGATTCAATGCTAAATTTGTAGAACACACATGACAGCAACAAGGAAGCAGAAGACAGTGATAAAAGAGTGGTCCTTCCCTTATCTCCCTTCAGAAACAGAAAAGAGTTTAAGGGCATAATCAGTAAGAGCATATACCAAGTCCTGATAGGACTTATAAAAACACCTTTGCCTAAATAAAGCTGCATATGGTAGCTTTTTGCTTATCTAATGTTTAGATACTATGACCAAGGTAATCGACTTATAGTCAATTCAGCCACTCATTATGAAATCATTTTCCAATCTAGCTTAACCTCTTTACACATACTGCAATTTACTGTACTTTCTCTATCCATATTTAACATGCTTCTAAAAGACTTCCAAGACACATAAATAATTAAACTGTACCTCCATTTTATACATGAAACAACTAAAGTGTACATTAAGCGGCTTCTCCAAGTCTACCCCACCAGTAACAGAACAAACTCACTGTTTCCAAATACCAGCCTCAGGCGGTAACACACCCCTACTTCAAACAAACAAAAAAACCCCACACCAGAACTAAGCCAAAACCTGTTAAAAGAAACAACAAACCCTCAACCAAACCAGGAAACCCTTCTGTAGTCTTTTACCTGGATACAAAAAAGCCATTTTCCACTCTATTTTCACCTTCCTTCTAACTTTCACAGCTCCAAACTTCGTATTTCAAGCATCTTACTGGTACTTTATTGGTTACAAATGTGTGATGCCCCTTTCTTTTTAAATCCTTAACTCTGTCCCAGAAACAGAACACCCACTCAGACACTTCTACAGGCTTCATTCTTGTCAAGAGCTGTCCATCGCCCTCAGCAGGATTTAATACTAGCTGTACAAAAGCACTTTTACCAAACACCCACATTTCCAACAAGTTTTCAAAAATTTTAGTAGCAATTAGGTCTCTGTGTCTCTAAACAAATGTGCAACTTGTTTAGTCTTGTCAACGTGAAAGGTTAAAACATCATCCATCAGTCCTCCTCCAGTTAACACGTTTTAATATAGCTTTTTGAGCTTCCTTGAACAGCAATTTGTAAAGTATTTGCCTGCGGGACAGTGACATTTAGTAGGAAAGAAGATATAGGTCCCTGTCATCCCTCTATTTTCAGGGCTTGTAGTGACATGATGAAGTGGCAGCAAAATTATTTTCTTCACAAAGGGCACAGAAAGACAGACTGACAGCACATCCTCAACTCTTTCTCCTCATCTCTAATTGTAATGGTCCTAATTCCCTTACTGAGAGAAAACACCACAGATTCCTCCAGTATCTCCACTTAGACATTTCTCTAAGAAGATGCTGGGGGAAGAAATCATTCAGGAGAGGCTTTCTTCCAAAGACAAAACAGGAGCAACCTATATTACCATGAAACTGACCAACTGCACAGAAATCCTCTGGACAAAACAACTGGAGAAAGTTGACACCACTGATTACTGTATTCCTTCAACACACTCTATGTTAGTTTACAAAGATTTTTACTAAAACCCGAGGAAGAACCCCCCCAGTTAGTTCAGGTGTATATTCTTGCCTTAGGAAGCAATCAGCATATCCCCTCAAGTATTCTGTGACTAATATCTGAAGACTCTAACTGGATTACAAGAACATGATGTGCAATCACGAGAAACTGAATGCTCCAACAGCAATACAAAGAAACATTTACTTAATCTTTTTTTTTTTTTTTCTAAAGAAGAGGAAGGAGAATTAGAAAAATGTCTGGTTTTATTAGCACTCACTATGATAATAATCCATGGGCAGGCACATGTTTGGTCTTTGGCCTAGGAAACATAGAACTTCCAAAAGAGTGTTACACAAAATAACAGCATATCTTCACCTTGAACTACACAAAGCAAAGAAAGATGTGCAATGCTGAAAAATTGAAGAATCAGATGGCTACTCCCAGCAAGAATAAAATTTAAAGGAAACCTGAAAGTAGGATCTGTCCTCCTCTCAAAATAGTTTAAGTACTTTCTATGTACTACAGAAACATGTATCTTGATTAGAACTTACTGTTGAGACTAAACCATTAATACACACTGCTCATAAAATTCCTTTCTAAAAGATACTGCCAGTCAGTTTTGCAGCTCATAATGGAGATGCTATCAAAATGTCATGTAAGATTACAACAAATATTTCGTCTGGTAATGGAGTATGTTCAAGCTACTTTAGTTAAAACTGAAGAGTAAAGATAGTTGCATTCTCATAGCACCTGCCAGTCACTATGCTCTTGTTTTCTTGGTGGCATCACTACACTTAGTAGTATTCTAGTGAAATGTATGTACCTCCCTACCAAATAGGCAGCTATGATAATATAAATTATTCCTTGTCCCACCAGGTACACCTTATGTTGGCATAACCATACTCCACCACTTCTGCCTTTGCTAAGCATCCTTTGTGTGCATTGCCAAAAACACAGCCAGAGTGTTATTCTCCCTTGTGCCAGGGGAAAAGAGTATGACCCCACCTTTCCTTGGTTTTCTCTCTTTTTAAATTAGGACCATGAATTACCAAAGATTTAAAAAAAAAAACAAACAACTATTTTCCCCAGTGTATTTCCTACACATTGAAAACATTTTTAGTATTTACTAAAACTTAATTTTCCAGTTTAGATGAATTCACAAATAAGGATCTTTAGAAATTGTATGCATTTCCAAAACAAGAGGTAGAAAAATAACTTTCTTCCTTTTTTCTGTATTAACACAGTGAATTTGTGGGGTTTGTTGTTTTAGGTTTTGTTTAGGCTTTTGGGGGTTTTGTTTGTGGTTTTGTTTTTGGAGCTTCTTTCGGGGTTTTTTCTCCTTAAATTTCTGCATTTCCCCCTGGAAGTTATGATTTTTGATTCATGTTAATCAAAGAACTCTGAGAGAAAAGTTAAAATCCCATAGGTTCTCTAAAAACTGGCAGTTTGGAAACAGTGAGAGACCATAACTACTGTTTCCACAAGAAAAAGGCAAGCAGAATTCAACTATTACTCCTCATATTCTCAGGTCAGCACCCACACATAGTGCAACCAAGCCAGCCAGCACAGAAGCGGCTCTGCACTGGACAGCTCACACTCTGGATCACCACAGGATGCTGCAACAGAGGACTCTTGAAGGTGAAAGCACAGGCAGGAGAAGAAAAGCAGGTATCAGGCACATCAGGAGTGAAAAGACTTCAAGGAGCAAAGGACACAAATCCATAGGAAATGAGGCTTTGCTTTCCACAGGAGGCATTATTTAAACGAGAATCACACTGTGTTTGATAGTGCTGTTCACTGGGATTGTGCTGTGGTTGACAGCAAGATAACTATGCTCAAGAAGGAAAAATGAATTTGACAAATGTACTTGACATTTAAAGGCTCCTAGAGTTAAGCCTATTACTAGAGAGAGAAAAGATGCAGCACATGCCCAAGGCATTCTCTCTTGCAAATTATGAACTCTATGTACATGATTCTATAATTACAAAAATACTCTTAACTAAACCTTAATCTTCAGTCCTGCAATAATTTTGTGTCACTTGTAACTCTTCCACTGATAAGTATTTATACACAGAAATAATCTTATTAAACATGACAAAATAATAATGTTAGCAGTAACAAAATTCTCAAAATACACAATACTTTAAGCTCACGGAAAATATAGCCAAGATTTCTTATATTTCTTAAAAATATGCCAACTACACTAACATGTTTTAATAGTATCAATGTAGGTCACACCACTCTTGTGTGGAACAAAGGGTGAACTGAATCTAATATCTATGGCACATATGCTTTTTTAAAGTTATTAACTTCTATTATTCCTCAACACTAAAAATGTGTACTTCCTCAATTCTTCTATATTCATGACATTATCTGAAGTACTCAGAGGTTACATGTTTATAAATTACTTGCCAACTCGTATTTCTGATCCCAGTATGGATTAAAACTGCTACTACAAAAAGTAACTTGATTTATATCAATTCCATTTACTACAATGTGAGAATCAAAGTCTTCTCAGACTAAAGCTCTGTGTCTCATAAAAAATAAGACAAATCTGTCCTTAAAAATAATATAGGAAGATAATTTATTCTACAATATTGGCTACTCCTAGTTAGCTGACAAAGAAAGACTAGATTATCTGACTTATCTGTGCAATAAATCCATACTGTGTGATAAATTTGACCATAACTCTGGGACACAGATCTGAATATATGGGGATAAATTACAAAACTGATGTATTTTTATTCTTGCCCCAAATATACTAGACATGGAGATTTTATCTTAAAAATATATTAATAAAAAGTGTTTTAATTTTTAATAGTAGTTGTCATCAGTTAAGGAAAAAAATATGGTGCTGGGTAAAACTAGAAGTTCACCTTAGTGAAAAAGACTGCTACAAGATTACATTACAGTTACACTCTAAGAAGAGTCTGTTTAAGGCACTTCTCAAGTAAGTGGTACAGCAAGGTGTACCAGAACCTACTCTAACAAGGCACATGCAATAACTTTTATGGGAAACTGTTTCAATCTGATTCATTAGGCAGAAACATTTGAGACAGAATGAAATACAAAATATCACAGGAAATTCCACAGATGTTTCTTTTCTTTCTCACATTCATACAACATTAAAAGTGCACCCAAAAACATTATTACTATGAATTGTCAATACTGTATTAAATCTGACTGCATAATCCTACATGGCCCTTTGTCCCCAAGGCCTCTGCAATAAGACAGCCCACACTAGGTAAGAATTCACAAGACTGTGTTTTAAAGACATGTATTATAATATTTCATTTTAATCTGTCTTCAGTTTAGATGTCAGTACAGCTATTACTATTTTTAATATTATAAAGTAATAAATGAAATTAAAGATGTATGAAAATACCTATCTACGGAATCTACTGAACAAATGCAAGGTCCTAACTCTAGCAGCTGAATGCCTGTAGGCAAGTGCTAATGTGCAATTCTTGCATTTCAGTGAGCTTACCTCCAGGCCTACATGGTTCCTGCAAAGCTAACCACAGTTTACAAGACGCCAGAAACACCCTGTATACTGCATTATATGCATATGAAGACTCAATTTCTCAATTACAATTTCATCTAGACCTCAGAGGTAAGTGTTAAATAAAATATTTCTCCTCTTGCAACTTAACACCTGCCAAACACTGAAAATCTCCAAAGACAGAAAGAGAAGAACAAAAAAAAGAGGCACTAAATGAAACACTGGGCAAAGGGGGAAATGTACTGAGAATAAAATACTGCATAGCATAAAAAATTAAAGTAAGCTACTGCACTCAAAGAATTAAATTATAAAAAGACACAGTACAGAGATATGGGAAACTCCTGAGAAAAGACATATGCAAAACATTAAGCACAGCATATAAAATTAAGCAGTGTAAAAAGATTAAAATCAACAAGTTCAGTTTTTATGAAAGTATCCCAAGAGAAAACACAAAGGTTTCTAAGCTAGAACATACAAGCACATTTCCCAAATATGCACTAAACCATATTTTCCTGAGAGGAATCATAATATAAAAAACTTCAAATTATGTGTGCAATAACAGAAAAATTAGCAATACTTTACAATTACACAGTCTCCCAGATCAGCCTGTTATTATCTACATGAGTGTCTATGTCGCAATAAAATTTCTGTTTAGAGATCTCAGATGTGTCTTTGTAGGAGAGATCTATTTTATTACAGAGGCTGTGGATCATCCATCATTTCAGCCTTCTCTCTTAATAATAATATTCCATAATTTGCTTCATGTGATGACTATTTTTCCTAATATATCATCCAGTTTACCCAGAAATACCAATATATGAATGTTGTTTAAACAGGACAGCAGTCAAAAAGCAACAAAGCTCATACAAAAATGACACAATATACATTTAGTTGTTTTCCTTATGGAAATCCTTATCAACAGCTGTTGAAAGCTTCGGCATATTCATACTTTACCAATGCTACAATAATTTCTTGGAGAATGAAAATCAGCTGTATGAATGTGTATGTCATCAAGCTATGTAATGTAACAAGAAATAATGTAAGTTTACAGACATATCAAATTGCTTATACAACAGAGAGGAATATAGCTTTTTTTTTCCTGCTGTGGAACATCTAAAGAATGATACTAATGCCTTCTTTGAGAAACCTGCCTCCTCAACTTAGCCAAGATGCTAATGTCTCTCCGAATTTGCGTTTAAAAGAGAGCAGAAACATAAACCAGAGAGAATAATCATTCATCAAGACGAGTTTAATCACAGACTGATGAAGCACAGAAAACCAAAGCTGTGCATCATTTGAAGATCTGATGAGCAGATCAGCATATTTTGCACAGCCAGAAATATGTAACAGGCAAAGCAAATAGCCATTACCTGACACAGAGGAACCCTGAAATTCTTTGCATCTGACTAATCAGGGAAAATATTTCTGCTAAAATCTTTTTCATTTTAAGTTTAACATTTTTAGACAATAAGCACCAAATGAGATTAAACAAAGGTATAATTAAGACACTGTTCAAGAACTGTAACATGTAAATTACAAGTATCCTCTACTGAACCTTGGTATTTTTAGAATTTGAAAAGGCTGTAGTGCACTGTATTTGATTAACTCTTGAACTATGAAGTTTCAGGTAAAGGACAAGTGCACTCAAATACCAAAATACAAACTTAAGTTGTTTAGAAGGATCCTACTACCAACAGGAACCATCAGAATTCTAGATTTATTTTCTTCAAAAAATAAACTACTAAAGACTGCACACAATTTCCCATTTATATATATGTACACACACACTACTTCTGGGAGCATGCTTCCCTTCTGAAGAGTAGAAATTATTCTGTCTTGATCTAGAAGAGAATTCTAGCTTTTACTTTTTTTTGGCACCCAAAATCAGTAAGATGTAAGATAGGATAAAAATAATAGTAATTATTTCTTGAATTCTACATTCATGCAGCAAGTTACCAGCAAGCCACCAAGTTCTAGTTGCAATTTCAAAAGCTTCCCAACAAACTCTCACAAACAGGCTAGTATCTTCAGAGCAATTGTGTATGTCAAAACTTAACTAAACAAACACTAGTTCCTGAAATTCCTCAAGGACATTTCAGAGCTGTGTTTAAGTGTAAGAATAGGTTAAAAAAAAACCCACCCAAAACCCCACCAAAACCTGTTTTGTTGTTCCTTTTTACAGCACTTACGCTCAACTGCAGATTTTGATCTTTCAAAACTATGGATTTCAGACAAGTTTAATTTGAAATAAGTAAAAATTCAGGCTACTTCTAAAAATCTGATATGATCTTTATTGTTCTTTCCCTAATAAATACTAAACCTCCTGCCCAAAAACATACATTGCTAATGTATCTTTGTAGTAACATAACTAGAAAAGTCATGCTACACACAGATACAAAATAATCTAAAAATCATAAGAAGACAACAGTCTATTTTTCCCCCATTTATAATTCAGGAAACAGCAATCTTCTATCTACCAGGAAAAGCGTGCATACACTTTGGGCTCAAGGCTGAAGCTGCAAATATTTGTTCATTATTTTGAAATCATAGTTTGTTGGAACCATGCTCTAATTTACAATTTTCTCCAATTAAATTAATTTATTAATATCCAATACTGAACCAAATTTCATTCAAAAAATAATGCAACTCTAATACCAAAAAACTCCAGTCAAACTTCTGCTGAATTAAACGATCATCTGTGCCTTGTGCCCCATATCCACTACAACTGTGCTGGATCATATACAGAAACTACAAACAGTGGTTTAACTCTTCATATGCAAAAACCTCAAGATCATCTGTATTTGGCCTTTCAGTACTCACAAGATGTAGAGCATCTACTAAACTGTAAAACACAGAGGTCAAAACAGCATTACAAAGACTCTGCAATAGAAACTGTGGCCCCATCTATCATGTGAAGAAAAATTTTCTCCATGTAAACTTCCTTCCTTGAGAAAACTGACCTTTGCTTTCGGGAATCTTTTTCAGTTACCACAAACATACAATCCAACCGTTCTACTTACAGACATTTAGATGATAAATACAAAACCAAGTTCATGCTCTTTTCTAATAATAAACATGTAGATATTTACATTTGACTAATATCAACAGCAATGTAGACAAAATTTACTCTGGAGAAAGTTCTCAAATTGCTGCATTTGATCAATTTAGTTTCCTTAACACAATAATGTTAAGTCTTTCCCATTACACTCTGAAAATAGGTATCTAAACTTAAATTCTATGTAAAACAGAATGATAATTTTGTAAACTATATGTGCTGTGCCTCTTGGATGTGCTGAAAAATAACTGACCTCTCAGTAAGGGTTATAATTCCTTTGGTTTTGCTTCCAGATATTTTTTTTTGAGAAAAGACATAACAGATGTGTTAAAAAAAAAAGTTCTGGCTAAAGAATTCATATTGCTAGAAACATATAAACCACATTGCTGTACCATACTGCATATTAAATTGTTTAATTTCGTTTGAGGTAGAAACAAGGAAGAAAAATGAAGACTGTAGCGTATTAAAATTATAAAACACTTAAGTTTTCATGAAAGTACTTTACATACTTATTGATTTATATATTCTTGGTAAGAAACAAAAGCAGAATTCATGGTTACCATAGTTACACATACTCTTTGTTGTGTTTCAATGCCACATGATCTGATTCAAAGTAATACACATCAGGCTCTTCCTCATCATCCTCTGCAGTGTGGATGTTGGCACTCTCTTTGGCAGATGGTACATATCCAGCAACAAGCTTAGCCTCAGAAAGTGGCTTTCTTAGTCCATCATTCCCATGATCTCCCGTATTACCATTTCTCTCTTTTTCATTCTGTTTAATTTCTTCAGACTTTTGGGGAGATCCATTGATATTATTAATACCTACAGGTACATTCTTTTCAGTGGGACTAAGATTATTTTCCTCAACCTGTCCATTTTCTCTACAAGGAGAGTTATTTTTAGTAGGGCTACTTCTGGCAGGGGTAGCCCTTCGTGGTGAAGTTCTCAATGTGTATCTGTGTTCTTGAAGTTCTGACATGGATGTCACTGGAGCTGAAACACAGTCCAGCACTGAAGAATGTGGTTCAGGTTCACCTGAGATCGATGCACTGTCATGATGAGTATTCGGGTTGCTATTGGTGTTTTCAGCACACTGTTCCTTAGAGGCACTACTATCTCCTACAACATCTACCTCCTCCTCCGAATCCCTTAACAAAGATGACTGGATTTCAGAAAAGGACCCTGTAGCTGGCTCATATGCCTGAGTAGCATGTTCCTCAGGCAAACAGTCATTTATTATTTTGTGGTCCTCTAACTTTACCTGTTCTTGAGAGTTTGTGCAAGGCACATAATGGTCTACAACACTGTCCTCCTTGCTGCTGTTAAGCAACAATGAAGAATGGGCAAATGAGTTTCCATTTTCTGCTACTGTTTTGTCCTTGGGTGTACAGGAACCAGCATTGTTTTGCTTAGTGTTCCCATCAAGCTGACAGTCATCACAGTTAAGAGAATTTGAGTCTCTCTCACCAACTCCATTGACAGTCTGATAGCCTCCAATCTCATCAACTATTGCAGAATTATTAAATCCTTCTGCACAGACATTCACCTTTTTAACTTCCCTTTTGTCACAATCATCCAATATAAGACATCGGCAAGCTCGCTTAGTCCCTGTAGAGACTGCATCATTGTCCGACACTAAGCTTTTATGCTCCAATGGTTCCTTCTCTGTTTTAGCAGGCAAGTCTTCTTCTGAACTGTTGGGTGCCTCTGAGCGTAGACAACGCTTAAGTCTTTTCAAAACTGGTGAAACAGGTTCTGCTTGTTTTTTCTCACAATTTTCCACAGTTTGCTTATCAACATTATCTTTTTCAGATGTAGACAGCCCTCTTTTTCTAGGGCTCACCCATGACTCTCGAGCACTCTGTTGTTTCAAATCAGTAGTTCTTCCACCGTTACTGCCTTTCTGAGTTTGCAAAGACTCTGGCCTCTTCTTTGGTGACCTTGACCGTATTTGAGGATGAGGTGAAACTTCCTCTGGATGAGCAATACTACGGTTTCTTAATGTTCTACCACAAAAGTTTTCATCCAAACCATTTAAACCCACTGTAGATCTTGTAACACGAGTAGATCGAGAAGTAGCCATACTATGGCAAGTCCCTAAAGTATGTTCATCATGCTCCACTCATTGGGAAACCTTCAAAAAATGTAAACAAAACAATCAGAAAAAAAATACTTCAACACCTACAGACATAGAAAATCTGAAGAATACATTGTCACAAATGTATCTAACGCAAAACTGAACATGCCTATGCAACGTATTAATACCACTTCTTTCTGTGGTATTTCTTTAGGGCATTAAAAAAGTTTTCCATCTAAGCTACAAAGTAGCTGACTTGGTATTTGTGGTTGTTTGGACTTTAGTACTTGTATGTGAATGTTGTCCATAGTTAAGCTTTATGTAAGAGTGGAATGTTCCAGCTAGGCTCCAGTTCCTAAAATACCATTTTTATGTATTGTACATATGATATAATGCATTGGTATTATTATTTAAGTTTGTCTGGTCAAATGAGAGGTATCAAATCACATTCCTAATATCCCACAATTTCCAGTTACATGGCTTCACACATGAAGTAGGAAATCATTAAAATCATATTTGCTTGCTCAATTGTTGCTTCAAACAAAACCAGATCACTCGTGTAACAAAACAGAACTGCAACTCTTAACAGGGCACTAAAAATAAATAAATCACAACAGTAAAAACTAGTTACAGTCATTAATAGTAAAAATCAAATAAAACAAAATGCCTGAATTGGAAACATAAAATCATTCAAGTTGGACAGGACTCTGGGAGGCAATTTAGTCCAACCTCCTGCTCGAACAAGCATCAGGCCTAAACTCACATTTAGTTTCATAGGACATTGTCCAGCTGGGTCTTGAAAACCTCCAAGTACAGATATTCCACAGCTTCTCTGGGCAACCTGTCCCAGTGTTTAACTATCATTACAGTGAACATTTTTTCTTACACCCAGGAGGGATCTCCCCTATTTTTGCATCATTTACGTCACTGCCTGGCTCTATCTTCTCGGTAGTCTCTTCTGAAGTACTAGAAGGCTGTTTCCCAAGCCTTCTCCATGTCAAAACTTTTCATACAGTTGGTGAGATGAATCATCACCTACATCAGATTTAAGTTCATTAAGACTCAAAGCTAAGTTTAAAACAGTTCTCTCTCAACACTCTCCAGTTTCAGTGTCTGTATTTCAGATTTCAGGGTGAAATGTAGGAGTACTCAATTTGTCCAATCTCAAAATAACATTTTTAAGAGAAATCAGTTCAGTCTTACCCTTCTATTCATTTCATCTTTAAAAAAATCAACGTTTCAGACTGAGTACCACCACCAACCTTTCACAATATCCATGATGAATAGATTCACATTTGTACATAATGATATACTTTTCCATCTATCCAAATTTCAGATTATACAAACCTGTTCAATTGACATGATGTGAAGTCTTTAAATTTTAAATACAGAATCAAGCCTTTTACATTTTATTTAGAAAGGCTGAAAATGACAAATTTAATTTCATTTTGCATCTTCAGAAAGAGGGGAGGAACGGAGAGAGTATAAATTCTAACAAATTTACTACTTAGGCATCAGATGGTCCTAGAGCAGAACAGACAGAATGAGACAAGACCAGTACATCTCTTAAGCAATTAGCAGTAACTGCTATACTGTCTCTGTTTAGGTATTCATAAGGCAAGTAGTATTTCTTAACAAAAGTAACATATCCTAGAAGCACTGCTTGATATAGTTCTAGATACAACTGTGTAAGACACCACACCACAGAAAGGCAGTTACAAAGCAGAAATTTTAGATGTTGCAAAACTGCGCTATATTTGCGCTGCTACAACCTTCCTGCTTGGTAGGTATTTCTGCTGCCTTTCACAGATGCCTGGAAAGCCACACTGTTTTTATTCCTGAAAATACAGGTAAAGAACTGTAGTACAAACTTCCCTTCTGTCCATTTAAAACTAACAACACAGAACAAAGTGTGACATGTTCAGTGAACTCTGTCTTAAGAAAAAATATAAATAATATGGCAAACAGCAAATGAGCAAAACACCAGTAGCTGAGCTGAAGAGAGAAAACCGCCCAGGTAGCTATGTAGTCTGTAACAGTTGTTAATACCTCTTTCCCCACAAATAAACTTGCTTGTATGTTCTCCCCTTTTACACACGTGCTGGTTTTGGCTAGGGTAATTTTCTAGTTTCTAGGAGCTGGTATGGGGCTTTGGTTTGGATTCATGCTGGAAACAATATGTTTTCATTGTTCCTGAGCACTGCTTACACAGAGCGAAGGTTTTTTCTGCCTCTCACACTGCCCACAGTTAGGTTGGGGATGCACAAAAGGTTGGGAGGAGACACAGCCAGACAGCTGACCCCAACTCACTGAAAGGATATTCCATACCATATGACATCATGCACAGCATACAAAGGTGGGGAAAGAAGGAAGAAGCGGGAAGCCTTCAGAGTTAAGGTGTTTTGTCTTCCCAAATAACCTTTATGTGTGATGGAGTGCTGCTTTCCTGGAGATGGCTGAACACCTGCTTGCCCATGGGAAATGGTAAATTAATGCCCTGGTTTGCTTTGCTTGCTCACGTGGCTTTTGCTTTACCTATTAAACTGTCTTAATCAACCCACAAGTTTGTTCTCAGTTTTACTGTTCTGATTCTCTCCCTCATCCCACTGAGGGCAAGAAGCAAGCAGCTGTCTGATGCTTAGTTGCTGGCTGGGGTTAAACCACAACACCACCCACATTTAATACCTTCTGAAAAGTGATCTCATTTGGGGATGAGCCCAAACATGAAAAACAGGGTCATTTAGATATTCCATTTCACTTAGGTTGTTCTAAGGCCAGCACACGTTAAGGATGAGTAACTTACATTTCAAATGGATACCAATAAAGTAAGTTAAACCAAATGTACACTTTGGTAATTACTGCTGAACTCTACAGGCATGAGAAGCAATACATAAGATAGAAATCATTACTGACTTGCTGGTATGTTACTTTCTAAAGAAATATACCTTACATAGCAAGTTTAAGTTATTATTTACTTAGCACAAAATGTAAAAAACTTACCATTGCAAAACTAGAAGAAATACAGACTTCTGACATTTCATACAGCAGACTCTTACTGCGCCACTCAAATAATATCAATGACCACTGGCGATATCCATGATGCAATCCAAATGCCTTTTAACTAGTTTATGCCATCACATTAACAAGACTTTGAAAACTGTTGGGAAAGAGACAAAGGCATCAACATTTAAATTATTTATTAATTATTAAAGAGACTGCAACAGGACATATAAACAGCAACAGCTTTTTAAAGAAGCAATTAGCAATTTTACAAGTGTCCTACATAAAGAACAGTAACGCTGCAAAGTAATTAAGAATGCAAAATGCTAATTCAGGTTTCAAATGCAAAATATCCTTCTTCATTATTTAGAAGAGATTCACTGTATCATACTAAAGATGTGCAAACAAATGAATTCGTGGCCGAGAGCCATGTCTTAGGGTGTTCAAACCTCAGAAAATACTTGACCAGACACAAAAAAACCACGTAGTGAATGATATTATTGCAACTAACAAATTATGAAATGCATTGTCAAGTATGTTTTATAATTAGATACACAGTGAAAAACAATTAGTTCTGCTATTTAATTTTAATCAGTTGACAACAACTCAAAATTTACACTGGCTGCAAATCCCTAAATAACCTTCATCTACACAATAGTAGTGAAATGATTTCCTGAGTTCACATTAACCCTATTCTTCATCTAAGCAAAGCAATGTATTCTATCTGCTATACAATGGAAGTGAACGAGTTTTGATGCTAAAAGACAGAAACAGATCTATGGATCCAAAAGCCATGCGAAGCTTTCAGCTGTTTGCAGTCTAAGCACCAGTGCCCATTCCCAACAGCTATTACTTGAAAAAACATACTAGGAATAGCATGTAACGTACAAACATCTAGCACTGTGAAGGTACCATAAATCTCTACAGAATAGTGATTACTGAATCTTTCTTCATAACCTGTTGACTTCACAAAAGTGAACTTAGTTTTATATTGACAATTTAAAAATTCATGATGCATAACCAGAGCTGACAGGTTTGTCCACATTTTTCTTTCTACACTGTTATTAAATTTAGATTATATATGCCAAAGCCTTTGGACGATGCCTTATTTTCAAGTACTCAGGATTTCATACTCATGAGAGAAGAAAACAAACCCCATTTAAGTTGACAATTCAAAACATAAACTGAGCTAAATGAGGAGATGGATTATATCTAGTTACAGTGAAATTCAATAATAAAAGATGTTTCTACGATGATGTTACATGAAGCATCATAAATTATATGGATAACTAAATCAAATTAGATTTCAATTATTCAGTGGAATTTCTTAATTCAACAAACTGCAGAGATCTGTCATAATAAAACACATATAAAGAGTAGAAAAATAAGAAGGCCAGGAAAAACAGGTGAACATGCAAGATGTAAATGGTGAATGGAGGTGAATGGAAATGAGCAAAAAGGTCCAGCTGCTACTTAGCCATACCACAAATGGAACCAGAAAGTGAGAGATGAACTCCACAAAGAGCTCCAATATCATTTCAGCCTGTGTCCCCCTTGTCATCAAGTTCTTTCTGTTGCTAATATTCAGGTACACTCTCAGTCAGTTAAACCTGTATTGTTGGCTTTCCTACAGTTCCCCTTAACTGACAGGAAAGACATATGTATGTACCAAAAGTAAAGAGATATCCTGACAGAGATTTTTGCAAAAATTAAACACACTTTAATAAAAATCCCATAGCACAGTAACTTTGGTAAAATAAGATACAGAAAGAGCCAAAACCAAAATGTAACAGTGATGCAATCAGAAGGACGCTTAATATCAAAAATTTTTATTATTTTACCATTCCATCAGTAAAGAACATTCACACAAGCTGTTTCAGAAATGGCTGAAACTGTAACATTTTTCCTCAGATTTGTACATTTCATCTCCAAAACAACCTGATTTTACTCACAGCAGGAAAGACAGAACCTCTGCTGTGCCTAGTCACCTTTAGGAAATGCAAGCGTGTTTTAGAAACAACAAAAAGAACAATATCACAAGAGGAGAAATCACAGTGGGGGAAATAAAGTTTTACCTCCCAGAAGTTTCCTTGGAAAAAAATGTCTCCAAAATAAACTACTATTTCTTTACATTTCGTAACCCATTACGATGTTTTTTTTTACAACTAGGACAACCACATCTCCCACGGCAGAAAAATCCAATGGAAGAGTAATTAATCGTTTTGAACACTGCTCATTTTACAAGATATTTATGAGTTAGAACAAGAAGAGCAATGAAAACTAAACGCAATTTTAGGTCTAAGCAGTTCTTCAGAAAGCCACATCAACAATTAACAAAGGAGTATTCCAATACTCAAAAGTTTGAAGAGAAAGAATCAGCTAAGAAGCAAAATGGCTGGTTTGCAAAGCCCAATATACCAAGAACTCAAGAGGTGAAAGTAGAATGTAATGCAGAGACAAAGCTTTGAAGTGAGAAAGCGACTCTGATTTGTCTCCTGAGGGGAAATACCTTCATAAGAAAGTCAGAGAGCATTGATACTGACACCTTACAGGGAATGGTTGTACGTTAATCACTATGGAACTTCTTCAGAGTTAGACTGAAGTTTGGCTGCTTCACAAAAACTGTCATACATTTCACATATAAGCAAGAATTTGATGCCAGCACAGGATGGAGTTTTAGGGTATGCAGTTTAGCACCTGAGAACCCTTAAAGCACTGCACAGCTGTAACTGAACTCTACTGATACACACCATGGTCATCAAGTACACTAGAATTTTTATTTAACTTAACCAGAAGATAGTGACTGTTGAGCTGTGTGTGTGAAAACATCTAGCAACAAGGAAATAAATTTACAGAGATGGAGATTAGGAGTAAAAGACAGCAGAAAGAGGCAACTGCTTCCCTAAATACACAGAATAACCTATTTCTTCAATGAGTTAAACCAGTACTGGCTATCTGGGAACCAAGTAAAAAAAAATGATTGTTTAAAGGAAGCCCAGAATTAAGAAAAATGTACACAGATAACAGTACATCCGATGTGTCCCTAAGCTATAAATGTAAAGAAAAGAGGTCAGTATATAAACATACTGGGTATACCAGCATACAGGACCTGAAAGCACCAAAGCAATGGAAGCCTCTACTCTAATTATGTGGTGATGCTTTATATATATATAGATAGATAGATAGATAGATACCTCATACTTATATACATATATGGTACTTAGGATGAGTATCTTAATATTACATACAATATCAACAAAGAAAAAGGTGGAGTAAGGGGGGACGCAAACTCCTGCAACAGAAGTCTCCAAGTTATTTGATGTCACTGCTTTATGAAAATGGACAACAGCTACAGCCTTCCACAAGCCAACAGTTTCTTCATCTCACCTAGAGTATACTGAATCACAATCTTATTGAAGTGAAACAATCTATTCTCTTCCTGTTCTTCTGAGTCTCATCTAACAGTTTCCATTCATGCTTAATGATAACAGCGCATGGTGATAAAGATTAAAGCCTTCCAATGTTCAGATACTACAACTGTAGATGCCTGACAGCAGTACCACTCTCTAGTTCCATATTGCAGTAAATACCAAAAATGACTTCAGAAACAGTTATCATCAGTGTTGACAAAACCTGAGCCTGACCTGACCCTGTATCTGTAATTCAGTCTTAATGGTTTAACAAAGAAAAAGCATAACATTTATCATGAATCTCCTGTTTGTCATTACCATCTATTATGAGCACGTCATAAACTTGTAAGCAATCACTGCATCCACACACTAAGCATGCATGCACACAATATCTGATCATTAGCAGGACCTCATAGATGCTCAACGCCATGGCCCACAGGGGCAGCAGGCATGAAATTACATCTTCTGGTTTTGCATTTTCCACAGAGAATTACACCAAAGGTATCCTGGACAAGCTTTTGTGTTCTGATTGCCTGGATATACCCTGATCATCACACCATTACCTTACCAGCTATACATTCCAGACCACATTATTTCAGTGACACAGGAAAAAGAAAACCAATTAGATCTTATACACTAAAAGCATGCATAGTGCTGCTTATATGTGTTATTACTAGATGACTTAAGCTAATAAATAAAACTGGCGTATCTCTGTGGTATAAAATAGCAATTCTTAAAATTCTCTGCAGAGCAGTAGTATGTTATTTAACACTACATTTTTAAAAATGGAAAGTGTCTCATGTAAAGTGAAGACTGCAGAACCTATTTATGTAAACAGAATCTAATCCCTTACAAAAGCAGTTTCCCAAGACAAAAAAAAAAAAAAAGAACCTCTCAATACAAGAGGACCTGCACAGATTATTAGGACTTAGGTTTATCTCCACATATAAAGCATACCACTTCCTAACAAAGTGGTATTACTAAATTAAGGATGAATTCCACTTAACAAATTATATTCACCAGTCTATCACATGTAGAGTATGCCAGCATCTCTTCCCACACATACTGAGCTTAGCATAACTACATTAGCAAGAAACCAGTTTTCTGAAGAAGACACTGTATTTTTCTGATTTTACATTACATAAAAATAAGCAATACTTTCAAGTGATAGAAATAACCTCCATCAAAAGACACTATGAAGATCTTACTTGAAGTAATACATACCAATAAGCAGCTTGAAGCTACAATGAAAGTTTAAACACAATAAAAGTAAAAATAAATAAGTTATGAGGCTCTATGATCTGGAATTTGTCTGAGATTTCAGTGACCTGTAATATTATACTACATATGGTCAAAATACGGATCATCAGCATGGGACTACTTATATTTATCTTATATACAAGGATAGCAAAATGAAATAAAATAAAGAACAAGGAAAAATTTACAACAGTAGGAAAAAAATATCAACAGGTTTTAAAAGCAAAGTAGCAAGGGAGATGCTTTACCGCAAACTGAAACTGGCAAAGAACCAGACAGATAGTTCAACTTTCTTCCTTAAAATAGGTGGGTTCAACAGGTCAAACAAACATATTCTTTCATATGAGGGAAAAAGCAAAACAGAACAGAAGACAACTTCTGAATGAGATCATCTTCTGTAAAAAAAATGTTTCTAGTTCTTTGGGGGGGGGAAGGGAGGAATGTAATGGACAAGTAAGCTGAAACTGGTACTGAAATAATAGGATGCATGAAAACAAAAGCTTAACCTCCTCCTCTCCATCGCGTCTTACACTAACTCCTCTTTCTCTAAAACCACAAAATAAAGGCCAAACCAGCAAGTGATATGAGAATGACAAGCAACGTACATCCATTCCTTTGTATCCCTTCCAGGCAGCAGCACGTTATCAAATCATCTGCCTGCACTGATACTTGTCACTCTTCTGGGATATCTATGAGGAAATTTATTGGGAGGATGGGCATGAAAGAAGCATCACCCCTTTTCCAGCCAAACATTCCAAGATGAAGTTGCAATATAAAACTAAATATGAACTATAAAACTGTAACTGTACAGCAGAACTCCAGAAAAGTAACCACTTACCAATTTTTTTTTCTCCATACAGATAACTCCTGTATGTATTTCAGTTTCTGAAACTGCTTTCAGTTTCTTCCATCTTGGTGAAATTAGAGTTTACACTGAAATCATACATTGAAGCATCTGCCTCAGACTGATACTCCCACCCTGCTGCCTTTCCCCCTCAATTCTCAGTCAAAATAATTAGTCATTTCTGTGCACAAATATGGAATTCTTTTAAAAGTCTCTTAGTGCTTAAGACACATCTGACTTCTTGAAGTTTTTCTACCTCCATGTTTTGTAATAAGAAATTAGACTTTGGGATAGACAAGCATTTAAGAACAGAAATCCTGGTGGAACTGTGATGAAGGCAGGCTACAGGGAATGCTAAACATGAACAAATACCTAAGGAGAGCAGCTACATTAGCAAAATGAGTGGATGCTGACTGGAGAAAGAGACAGGCTGGAAATCCTGATAAACTTCTGGGAGACAGAAAGATCCCTACTGCGAAATAGGGAAACTAGAACTGTGAATAACTGGAAGAAGCAGACAGGCAGAATCTGGGATTTTACCTAATCACAACTAATCTATACACATCAACAGAGCACCCAATCTGCCACAAATATTTGTGACAACTTTGTCAACACAAATACTTGTGGAACTATGCTATGAAGTGAATCTACAAATACGTCTGAAGTGAAGACATCACCTTTTTTTCTTTTCAGATGGGTCCAGATGGATCAATTTTTCATGTGGGTCATATAGGACAACATATTGTATCAGAAGAGTGGGATTATGTGGTCAGGACCAAAGACAAAGATGTGAACTTTGTAAGGTGGTACCACAGCCTTAGGAACAATAAACTACAGTCTACACTTCAACACACCATCTAGTACTGCTTCATCTTAACTTCTTAGAAATATACAAAAAAGTTCAGTTTAATACAAAGTCATTTAATACAAAGTGCATTTAGCATGAAAAAGACAGTAGCCTTAACTGAACAGCCCTACTTAACTTACTAATCAGTCAAGAAAATAATTCTATCAGACAACAGTCAACTTATCAAGAAAACTAAAAAAAAAAACTATGCAAATAACTTCTATGTCCCATTAAAATAATTCACACTTAACCTCACACATTGGCCATCATTCTGCATCCTTCTCACCCCACCTACCGACTCCACTACATCATCCTAGGTGAAAGTCCCACTCTAAAATAATACACTTTCTTCATGAGAAACCATTCAGCTACTTAAATAGCTTTGCTGTTATCCAAAGAATAATATCCTGTACAGGATTACCAAAACATGTGATTAACATCTTTGAGATACATTAAATCACACAGGTTCTTGAAAAAGCTCATAAAATTAATTACACTAACTTGGTTAGAGTTAAGCATTCATCAAAATGCTGTTCTAGCAGAATAGACTCCAGCACATTTAATCTCTTAATAATACCTAAACATAACTGCATACCAATAAATAGGAAACAAATATTAATTTCCTAATTGTTATTGCAGTATTCAGAAATTATCAAACATAAAAAGACATTTCTTTCTTCCTACAAGTAGGCTGCAGTTGTAAGGGGTCATCAAGTACTTAACTCTGCTAACAGCTTACACATGAATACAAGGCTGATGAAGGGAAACAGTGCTCCTTTACTTTCTTATAAGCTCCAAGATAAAAAATCTTTGTAGAAGACTCTACCCGATTTACTTTTGGAACTGACTGCAAACATGCTGCTCTGAAGTACACTGTAATGTGCAAACTGTATGCAGTACTGTATAAAACGTATTTTTATCCCAGATGATTTTTCAGTCAAAGGCATGCATCTGAAATACACCAATTAATATACCTTTTAACATGCACAATTACATAAGCCTCAGAAGGCTATCATAATGACAAACAGTGATGTACAAGATGAGCAGCACTACATACACACACCAGGACAAGTTCCTGTGTGATGTACTCTAGGTTTCCCTGCTCTTGCAGGGGGGTTGGGCTAGATGATCTTTCGAGGTCCCTTCCAGCCCTTGGGATTCTGTGATTCTGCATAGGATGCACCTGTCGCATGGGTACTAAGGCAAATACCAGACAGTTTGGAAAACGGGAGCATGAGGCAAGCAACAGTTCCCATAAAAGGGGACTCCAACTTTGATGAAGGCTACAAACTCTACACTTCTGAGATCTTCACTCCCAGCTAAATTTAGGGAGGCTGCTAAATTGGGCAAGGGGTCCAAATGTTATTCATGATAATGGTAAACAAATAGAGGGACACCTTCTTGCCTAAGCTTGATCTAAATTATGGTTCTAAATACTTAACATGCATTCTGGACACACTAGGGGCGCAGAGAGAATCCAGAGCTATTCTGGTATCTATGAATAAAAGAAACTAACTGCTGTGTCTTAGAATCACGCAATCTTCTGACCAGATACATTTTCATGCTCCCAGAATTACAGGCATCCCTTGCCACATGAGCTGATACTGGATACAGAATTGTAGCACCATTCACCCCACAACCTAACATACATGTTCTCAGATGCTGGGGGCTCTGAAAAGTAACAGACTAGCTTATAAAACAAACTGTGCTTTAACCTCAGTCTGCTATCATAAAATCATAGAATCATTTAAGTTGGAAAAGACCATTAAGATCAAGGCCAACCTTGCCTTACATCACTTTTTAATTGGCAGCTATTTTTATGAGCTCTTTTATGCTCATGTGGCTGTGTTATGACTGCCTTTGATATATTAATAAAATTGTATAGCACAACTGACTTCATTTCACCCAATCAAGTTTCTGGCACATAGCCAGCACAGAAACATCTATTTTTTTTTGCAGAAACAGTCTGAGGTTCTACAGCTGTTGAAATGTTTATTGATATACCTCAATGTTAGAACCTCAAAGTCACTGCAGTTTTTAAAATACTGATTTGTGGCAAAAACACCCATCCCTACTTTTTGATCCAGCCTTCCATACAGGATATTGTCTATTCTCATTCTCTCTTTTTTGACATTTGGTCTAATCCACCACACTACTGCTACAGTTAGCCACAGATGACAGCTTTGCCATTGCACAGTCTTTCAAGGCAGTTCTGAGCATGTTCTCTCCTGCTCCATAAGCTGGATGTCAGCACCTACACCAAGGATGAACCTGTCTCCTCCATGGTACTTCAAGACAGACAGAAACCTTCTCATGAGTCCTGACAGAACTGGAGGTATCAGCACTTACAAATGTCTTACAATTTATTCTTAGATTCTTTCCAGATTCTGCCATGCAACTGACACTGAGCTTATTAACAGAGAATTTTCATACCACTCTATAGTTCAACGTTCTCACTCTTTGTTCAGTCTGTATTTCAGTGTTCTGAATAAGAAGACCACTATGCATATTTCAGTCTACTTGGATTCCTGTAGTTTTAACTGGCAACTATTGAAGGTGTTTTAAGTGCATTAGCAACTGCATTTTCAAAAAACTCTTAAAGTAATCATGCCAGCCACCTTCTGTTTGATTGCTGATCTGTCTCCAGGCACAGAGAACAAAACTTACAATACAAACATTATCACACACCTTTCCTTTTAATTACAGCATCCTTACTGGTAATAGAGGTCTTGATTTTAAAAAGACAAAAGCAAGCTTATTATAAGAGTGGTCCCAGTTCAATTAGTACACTACTTTTTCTAGCTGCTTCTGTCTCTATCCAAATATCCAGATAGGACAGCTGGCCAGAATTTCCTTGATTTAACAGTACAATGCTAGTCTATTTTCCTTTTTCATTCTAGTGTGTATATATATATATATATGTATAATTCAAATAGGACTATGTATATATCATGTATAAATTTGTTTTGCTTGATTGCTACTTTGCTTTCTTCTCTTGCTCTGCTCAGAAGGTCTTTGTAAGCTAGTACACTCTGATAAACAACATACTGATTTCGTTTCCTGGGTTTTCTGTGTTCTGCCTTGCCCATGCTTACAGTACTAACTGGAAACACAAAGAAAGTTCTGTTTGGCCTGCATTTACATTTAAAATCTCAGCCTTCTAGTTACTGCTTATTTTCCCAATATGAACATGTTTTTCATTTGAACATCGAATAAAACGCCATTGTCACCTGCAAAAACCACAGGAAAAAGATGTTTGGGTTTTTTTTTTTTTTTCTACCATAACTACAAGTCTTTGGTTTTCTTATGACCACTTACAGATAACTTACCCTTGCTCCACTTGTATTTTTCATTTAGATGTAGGTTTTCTTATAAGTTTTGCAGTTTCTAAAGCCCCTGGCATAGTAAAAACTCAGACCAGACTAATTCACACCTTCTTAATCTTTCAAAGTCACAAATTGATTATTTTGAAAGATTCAGCCAGAAGAGAAAAAATTTTCACACACAGTACAACTACTCATCAGTTCTTTCTTCACCAGGTATCTTAACAACTTGTTGAATATACATATTTTATAGATTTAAAATGCATTCCAAAGTACTTCTGAGATTTTACACTGTTATACTAACCCACAATTAACCTGGCAACACATTGCAAAAATACAATTACAGTTTTAGCCTCTGCATGCTTCTCTTTTTGTTTTCTTCACTCAAATTTGTGAGACAAGGAATACCCATGTATTCTGCTTGACATTACTATTATTTAGGGTTGTTTTGCAGTACTCAGTTTGATTTCCTGCACCAACATGAGGCAATTTACTTCCAAAACTATGCTCATTGTTCAAGCATAAAATGAACAACTGCCCACAAAGTGAGAAATTCATTCTGACTCTGTTATCCCTTCCCACTTGCTGAATACTTTATCAAGCACTTTCTAAATATGTTTCTTGCTCCAGACACTGAGATGTTGCACTACATATAAAAAGGACTTACCTATTACTAAGCACAGGAACATCTGTCGCCTATGCACATACACACAACTCCCTTTATACGTTGCTTATCCATTTTCAAAATTTCTTCCCTATTAACTTTAAAAGCAAATCAATTATTTTAAACTTTATTAACTTCAAACCTCTTTTCTCAGACTGAGTCAGACTAAAGGTCTATCCAGTCAGCAGCCATAAGCAGATGGCTAGGGAAGAGCTGCTGCAAACAATACCTTTCCAGGATCCAATTACTTTTAGCCCAGGGTTCTCTTAAGTCATATGTGATTTCTATCTATTTACTAAATTTTAATGGATTTCTCTGCCATGATTTTTCCGTGTCATCCCTTGAGCTCTCATAATTTTTTAGCATTCGAGCTATCCCACCAATGTGTTTGTAAAAGAGAACTGCCATTTTTTCATTTTTACAAAAGGGTATAAGGACCCATAACCTAGCAAAAGAATGGCTGAAAGGTTAGAAAAGCAACTCTCACAGCCACTTCGTTTTTTTCTTTACTGCTTTCAACTGTTTTTGTTTTATAAAAATAAATTAAAAAAATCATCATTTTTATCAAGGATAGAAAGCTACTGCATAAACAAAGTATGCCTTTTCAACTACAATATCATATATGTTTCAAATGGATACACTCAGTACTAATAACCTAGGTGTATATTTGTGGTTGTGTCTACCCTTATAGAACATATGAAACTTAAGGTTTTTAAATAGCATCTTGCTTTTTCTCATTTTAATTTTCTAAAATCAAAGCACTTTCTCACAGTTTTGACTTTTAGCCTTTGTCTCTAGACAATAGCATGATCCTGTGAGAGACTGATCTGAAATCAGAGTCCACTGTCCACTGTCTCAAAGATTGGTAGGAGAAGCTGAGATGGGACTCCACCATCCACTGCCTGAGGGATGACTGGGAAAAGAGCTAAGACTCTTCCTTCCATTGTCTCAAGGATTGGTGTGAGGAATTGAAATAGGACTTCACCAATCAGTGTCTCTGAGACTGTGTGGGGGGAGTTGTGATAAGACTCTTCCATCCATTGCCTGGGAGAAGTGAGTGAGAAGCTGAATTGGGACTCCACAATCCATTGCCTGAGGGATGAATGAGAAAGAGCTGATAAGACTCTTCCATCCATTACTGGTGTGAGGAATTGCTGTCCATTATCTCAAGAATTGCTGCAGACACCTGTGTGTTTGCACTTGGCTGCAAGACCAGAAAAACTGGTCCACCAGGAAGAACAGAAGTACTCCCCCCAACTCCTGATAAAATGGAGAGTAAAACATGGCCAAAACGGGTACCTTCAAAGGGACTCCAGAAGGACGCCTCCCTGAGGATATACACTGACAACAGACTCCTGGGGGACACTCTGCTCTGATACTACAAGACTACAAACCCTGAAGAACTCCCACCACCAACGATGGTGAAAATGGATCCCCAGGACACCGCTGGATCCACAGTGATAAGCATCTCTCTCTCTCCCTCTCTGCATCCCAAATTCTTGCTTCATTTTCTATCTTTTTTCCAATCTGTCCTATCACTATCCCCTTTATTACAATAATTTCCCTTTTTTACAGTAACTGTCTTTTTGTAATAAACAAACTGTCCAATTATGGTACCTGACCTTGTTTGTGTCTTAATTTCACTCTTGGGATCACAAACTGAAACAGGGTCCGGCACTGGAGTTTTTCTCCAGTCAGACCCTGACAGCGTAACTACAATAATATTTCACTGATTTTATACTTCAGCAGTTATTAATTCAATAATACAGTGCAAACTGTGGCCATATTTCAATACAAATAACATTTAGAACATTTTACCTTTTATATAAAAATACATGTCTGGCTATGGTAAAATTCTCAATAATATCTCTTTCAAAAAAATAAAGAGATGTTCATCCTACCATTCATTGCAATTACCCTGTAACAGGATGTAAAGGGACTGATGGAACATTAAAAGGCTATTCAAGTTCCAGGGGCAGCCACTAGAGAATTTCTCAAAGCAGAAGAACAAAGGAAAAGAGAGCTACCATCTACCTTCAGCATATTTTATCACAGATTCAGGCAACAGGAAGGAGCTGCCAGAAGCTGGGTCAGAGAGTGTGAATTACACAGTTTCCATACCTATTCTAAGCAAACATGAGCAGATTGCCGAGCTCAGTTAGTTTCCTAAATGGCTAACCCAACATAGCAGTATAAAATCTGCACTTGCAGTTGAGTTCTTACTCTCCACAAGCAGGGGCTTTGCCTCTGAAATGCACACCAGGTTGGACACATGCTGTATCAAATGAAAACACATTTCAAAACTTCTAATCTAGTCATTAGGTAGAACTTAGACTAAACATCTAAGTTATTTACTACGGCTTTTCATATTGACTTACACAGATATCATGTAAAATGGATTTTTTTCCGATTTTTATCCCACTGAAACATTCAGTTACAGAGATTCAGAGATCTGATTACTCCACATGTTTATTTCTTACAAGACCAAAACCAATTTGGCCAGTAGCTTTCTCAGTTTGCCATATGCACACTCTGTAATCTTTACAGTATGAAAATAATCAATGAAAGCGGTTAAAAAATAAGAAATCACATTCATTCACTTTGACAGTCATAGGAACATCTGCATTTACAAAGATATCAAGCAGAAGACTACATAGCTTTTTTAAGACTAAATCACTTACAGTTTGCCAGTGATGTCTTAAAAAAGCTTTACTCACCCTTTCTAAGGCACAGTTTTTTCAAACTATTCTAAGGAATTTTAACAGTGGTATGTCAAACCAAGCACTATGCTCATTCCTTACTTAGGAAGAGCTGACATCAAGTATTAAGTAAGGATTAGCTTAACAAATGTAATTTACTTGCCATCCATAAAACTGTTTAACCTCTTCTAAAATATTACCAAGAAATGGAAGTCCGTTTAGAGAATATCTAAAATTTCTATATAAAAATATGTAATTAAATTACTCAGCTATGAACAACTGTATTAACCACAGCATAACACTGTAACCATAAAAGAAAAACAAATACAGTAAGAATATAGCCCCTAAGCAGCCTTTGCTGTATCTTGACTACACAAAGCCCTCATCACTTAATGATATATTATCTCTCCTCGGGCAATAAGCACTTACACAAATTCCTTTCTTGGTAACCGGGGGGGGGGGAAATAAAATAAATACCAAACATAAGGTTCCCCCCACTCCCCTTTAAAAATTAGTTTTGCTGTACTTAGAAACAATGAAAATACTGAAATACGGTGACTAAGTATGGCACGGCAGACCTGAGGACATACCTTTGCTGTGCACTCCCAGGATTACCGGCTATTTTATTTGGTTTATCTTCTCGGTATTCCACATACAGAAACCATCCCAAACATTTGATTATTCTTGTTGACTTTTTCTGTACTAAGTCTAGAAGACAGATCACTGCAGGATAATCATATTCAAAGCACAGCCTATGTATGTAATGGATTTTTACCACAGAATAGTAATGTTTTGTGTTATGCCCCCTTTCTAATAATACTCAGTGCTTTTTTTATTTTTGACAGCTAGTGAAAACTGAGTTGATGTTGGTACAAAAATGTCTGTCAGAACCCTTTCCTGAGCAGTAACAGCTGATTTAAAGTCAGGGTTGGTGTTTTTTGCATTAAGTTATTTTATTCTTATGCATTACTTCACATTTCTGAAAATAAGCTTCTGGTTCTGTTTTATCATCCATCCATTCTGTTTTGTGAGATCCTTCTACAACTCTAATGGCTTTTGATTTCACCACTCTCTTGAGTCAGATTTGTGTTATCTCTAGAATAGTATCAGAATAGACTTTTTTTTTACTTCCATTACTGAAATAATTTTATTATCACTACTCTATAAGCATCTGATTGAAATTAACATTGACTGAAATTAACTGGCCATCTTCTAACATTTTAAATACCTGCCTATTTTGACAAAAAATCTCCCTCTTAAATCAAATCATGTGCCAGCTACAATGGCACTACTTCCTGTTCTGCATGCATACCGTTTGGATTATCCTTGCAAATCCATGTGTGAGTTAACACAATAATAAGTACGTTGTTGCTAGTATGTTGTACCTATGTTGAAGGTTACATGTTCGCTGGCAATGAAGGTTGCAAAGATCCAATAATAAACACCTTTTTTAACATCTGAACCTGCTTTCAGGAGTCAGCTGAAAAGGTTTCCACTGTTATCCCAAGTGGGTACCTCTCATGAGGATCTCAGTATTTTGCATCCTAATTACTGCAATGCTCTTTCCTCTACCCCTGCTCCACTGGTATCCATTTAGATACTTCTCCAAAGAGCATTTCCTTAGATTACTGATTTGTTCAAGGCACCACCATCCCTATACTTTTCTAACACATCAAAAACCACACCACGCCTAGCTATCACCTCACTCCTTATCAACAGGGTTGATTCACATTCTGGTGAGTCTTCAAGCATTCCTCTTTAATTTTCCAACAAGACTTCCCAGGTGAGGTTTCATTTTACTGTTAAGTGATTTAATCTACAAAGAAGAACAATCCCACTCCTGGTAATTCTCAGGTGCATCATCTTGATTTTTCCCACGCATCTGCTTTAGTATTCAATCCAATCTCACAATAAGCTGATTTAGAAAATAGAGATCCCTACAAAAGAGCCATTATTTTTCTGCTGGTTTAGCTCCCTAAACAGGCTTACTGTCATGGTCAAATGAGCACATGTGCCAGTGGAAAGTGGGAGTCACAACTCTGTATTTTGGTGACAGTCACTGGATCAGGTTGGCTGTAATAGGAAGCCTTACTCTCAGGCTCTCCTGAGATGCTCTCTGGCTCTCTTGTTTTCTAAGAAGCACAGTTACTTCTCTTAACCTGGAACGTTAACCTTCCATGAGGATGATAAAAATATTTTATAACTGATGAACAAGAAATAATTTAAGCATCTTAAATGTTTCCATCTACCTCTATTGTCCAGCTATAACCTGTATTATACTGGAATTGTGAACTCCTTGTGTAAACATTCTTCCATGCCTGCTTCTGCAAAGCAGAGGTCACAATATTACCTGGTTTACTTTATTTTCAGTCTGTTTTACTCTTCACTCAAATACAAAACTGTTAGAATACTACTGAAAATCTGATATGCAGTTGATGCAAGTCTTCACTGACAGAACCTGAGGCACAAAAAAGGCATCAGAGGAGAAAAAAATTGGACCACCTATCTTCTGATTTGTTACGGATTCAGACCCTTAGGCTCTTTTTGACATTTTCTCAATATGGAAAATATAGTCAGAGAAGGTCAAAAAGAAATAGTTGTCCAGACTTCAACACAAGTTAACTTCTACATATAAGAAAAGCAAACTTCTGTATCAAAGCAGTAGCAAGAGCTAATGGATTAGGGAAGCTATAACAGAACCCACACGTAGTAAAGGACACATTTAAGGGAGGATAAGCAAACAGGACTTAGTTTCTAGCTCACCCTACTTCTGTAAATCAGGTGTACTGAAATAAAGGATGGAATGTGAAGAATCATCCACATGATTATTTAGTACAAGTCATAGAACAAAGCTATAGTGACACACGAATCAAAACTGAAAATGGTACCAAGAATTACACAGTAAGCCTGCCTTTCCATAGCTCTCCTCTTTCTCATGGAGAATCTCCTGACCTTTTGGCACAGTTTCTTTGGGAGAATTTCTTAGGCCAAGTACATGCAGACATAAAACAATCTAGCAACAATTTAAAAGGCAGCTGATCTACCTGCAACTAAATTCAATCATGAGCTATATCCTAACAGCAGGATACAAAGGTCTGATCACCTGAGTTACCCTTCAAGTGGAAAAAATCAATGACATGTCACACTGGATAATATGACACTAACTGGCCTGTCTTTAGCCCCATATCCCTGCAAAAGATTCACTCTCTACATCAGGATTTTGGTAAGAGGAAAAAGAAAAGTACCAAACCCCCTCATGCTATAGAGCAAGTTTCAATAAAACCACTTCCAGGCTGTAATTAACCAGGGATATTTTCAGATCATGAGTGACCTAACTGAAATAAAAAAATATTAACAAGAAATGGTTTACTTATATTGTAAGTGTGGTTTGTTGTTAGTTTGGGGTTTTTTTGAGGGGTGGTCATAAAACAACAACAAAAGACTGCCTAGATCTTAACATCAATAAATCTGTTCCTTCACATTTATAGACTTGGATAATTTAAGTGGTCCTGACAGCAAACTCTACTCCATAAAGCAATCCACTTATGAAAATAAAATACAGAGGATTCTTGAGGATTTGCAAAAGTCTCTTTGGTTCAGCAACTAAGATCTCAAAACTACATTTCAAGGACTACTCGGAGATAAAACTTAGTACCTAAAAAGTCTTGAAATCATCTGTGAAGTCAGAAAAGAAATCTGAAAAAGACTTCACTTTAGGGTGGGAGGGTGAGCTTTGCTTGCACTAGGACATCAGACAAAGAGTAAATGTTTCTCAATGTCCTTTGCAGCACTGGCTGTGAGGTGGCAGCCATGGGCAGAACCTTTTCCATGTGAAGTATCTTAGGAATCCTCTTAACAAAGGATCAGTGGATTCCCAATTGATCCAGAGAAATTCTCAGCTGACCTCACTGATGAGAAATGACGTAACTACACTTTGTTCTGTTAGAAACTGCTTTCTTGAAACTATGCAAGCATGTATGACAAGTAATTGCACTTTTCAATTACTGCTGCAGCCTCCACAATGATACTGTGAATAATGGTTTCTTCAGTCTTCCTGCATTTTTCTGCAGTGCAGTGGATATAGCAGAATTTCCAGAAAGTTGACACAAAAAAAAACCCATGAAGTTGCAGACTTAGGATTGAAAATATCTAAGAATATCTGGTTAGCTTCCTTTTTCCTGAAGCCTAGCTTTTGAGGAAATACCCGAAGAACAGTGCTGGCAACATAGCAAAGCACCAAAATATTGTCAAATCTTTTCAAGTGACAATTTAGCAGAGCAGTTACTAACAAAAGCAGTATAATCAAGTGTATCTAACCAGTAAAAAGGTAATGGGTGGAAAACATGTATCAACATATTTTAATGTTAGAATCATTAACAAAATACTATTTTCAAAGTTGCCAAAGGAATTTCATGCACTTGGAAAATAAATTTTAAAAAGCAAACAAACTCCAGCATTTATTGGAACGTTAACAGATTCCCACTCCAAGACTTACAGTCAATTACCGCCTATAGACTCCCCCAGTCCACTCTGCAAGAAACACTTCTCCAACTCCAGGTTAAAATTGCCTTTTTCACACAGTTCTGACAATTTCTCCTCAGTTTCAGCTCTTCAGGTGGAGCTTAGGTAATAGGTACATCTGTCTCTACCTACGACTTAAGCCTTTGTGCCCTTACTGCACAAAATACTGTGACCCCTTTATCACACTCTACAAAAATGCCTCTGTACTACAGCGATAAATAGAAGTAAAATCCCTGGAAGACTTAAAATATTTGAGGAAAGGAACAAATTTCTTTTCTGACATAATTCTAACATAGTCAACAGTGTCTGTATTGTTACTTAGAATTGATCTTTAGAAACAGGATTCTCATTAGCAGCTTTGAGATCAGAGCTATTTAACTGAAGTGTACAAAACCATTAAGAATTAACTTCCAATGTATGTCTTGCTGCAGTTGCAACTAGAGACAAACACTGTATCAGGATTTAAAACCAGAGCTATGCAGTTACCAACACTTCTCAATGGTTTAGTGACAATTTCCCATAAATTACAACAGAATGATGATACCCCTAAAATTTAATCCATATCATTGGTGAGATGTAAAATGTCCTAAAAAACCTGATTACAATTAAGCAGTAATAGACTGGAAGCATTATTTTATCTAAATCCTCTAAACCCTTTTTAAATGTTGAGAATGTGATTGAATTTGTTTCACTTTAACCCTTTTTCTAATTACAGAGCACATACTATATGACACAGAGCTTATCCTTCATTTCTCACTAAGCCCAGGGCAGCTTTGTCAAAGATCAGAAAAGCTTGAACAAGATCACATGTAATGTCAGCAGTTGATTTTGAACAGAAAAAGTAAGTAAACTGAATGTGGTTCAAAACAGCTTTATCAAACTGTCTAGTACTTTTAACCTTAAAAAGCTTTAACACCTCATTTGTGTCCAGGTTAATTCTTCCAATTTAATAAAGTATTTTTAAATCACTTTAAAAATCTCACAGGATAAACTCTGTTCAAAACTGCACCAGTATATGTAGTAGAAAGACTACATTTCTGTTTAGGCTTTTCAGTATTATGACTATTACATAGTAATGAGCATGAAAGACTAAAATGTATTTCTAATTCATGGAACACAAACCAATTTTAAATAACTTTGTATTTATATAACAAACCCTTCAGGAATGTGAAGATATTTTATATGCAACGATTATCCCTCAGAATACATATCACAGATAGTAACTGTTGACTCTATTCTACAGAAAGAAGGTGAAGTCACATGATTTGCTCTGTCTCAGCAACTGGAACACACCTGATTCCCTGCTTTCCCAGACTTAATCTTTTAAACTTTGCCTCTCTTCAACAAAGTCTTCTTGAAAGACTCTTGACTCTGGGTCAATTTATTTCTATTGGATCATAAAAACAACTCCAAACACATAACGGTTAGTCAAAGATATTAAATTCACAAAGAAGACTCTTATCAAAGTTATCTTCAATATTGTTATAGAAGGCTATAAAAATGCTTTATAAAAAATATGTATTTTTTTAAGAAACCCCTATATCTTACAAACTGACACATTATTGATTTTTTTTCTGGACCATCAAGCTTTGTTGTTTAAATTACAACAAAATTACAAAAAATCATAAAAATGTGGAGAGACCTAATGCTGACAAGTCATCCTAACTCCCTGCCAAGGATAGATCAGCTATACATAAACCACCTCTAAAAGGAGGTTATTTAACCTTTTCTACAGCACTTTCAACAACAGATATCTCTTACTTCTCTCAGATATTTAAACTTGTGATTACCTGTCCATAGAGCTGGGAAGTTTTTCCTAACATCAAAACTTCCTTTTGTGCTCTTAGGACCATAATTTCTTATCCTACCTGAAGAGAACAGTTTATTACATTCTTCTCTGAAGCAACCTTTAGCATAATTGAAGCTTATTATTATATCCCCACCTCTGTAATATACTAAACAAGTGCAATTCTTTCAGTTCTTCCTTAAAGGTCATTACTGCAACTCTTCTCCACTCTTCAGTTGGTCCAAATCTGTTTGGAGTAACCAAAATGGAAACAGTACATCATCTGCAGCCTTGTGATGAGTACCACAGGCGAATTTCATATCTTACACGCAATCCTGTTCATATATCCCAGTATGACTTTTTTTTTATATAGAACTGTCATGACTCCTTTGTGTTCATTTTGTGATACCGCTGCTTATTTGCAGAACTGCCACCCACCCAGCTGCTTCTCATATGAGTTTATTGTTGCTACCCAAGCATATTATTTTGTGTTTCTTTTTACTGAACTGCATCCCATGTAGTTCAGACCATTCATCCAATTTGTCACAAGCATTTCATGCTCTAATGCCTGTATTCCCTCCAAGATTTGCACCGTCCAGCAGTTAGTAAATCTGCTTTCCAGGTCACAAACTGAAATACTAAACAGGATTAAATTCAGAAAGTACACCTGCACAATTCCACTCAATTCATGCCTTCAGTGTGAAATATCCTTAAGGCCTTTAATTAGGTAATTAACCAGCATGGCAAATCTTCTCTGACAGTATCTATTTTTATTGTTTCTAGATTCTTTAACTGTGGAGATAAAATTCCTAACACTACTGTACAGACAGAGTATCTTTCAAACACAAATATACAGGGGAGGCCCTACCACTCTCCTCCCCCTTTAATGTATTTGTATGTGGCACAGTAACCCAATTACATAGCTCCTCCAATTTTGAATTTGGGCTATCTCCCTGTTTTTCTTTCCTATACCAGAAATACTATCAAGACAATTCAAGTCACAAAAAAAAAAAAAATACTAGCTCTGAAAAATTCAGATCTTATGAGCATGCATACATGAATACAACAACAAAATGCAGGATGTTTTACCATTTATGTACCAATGGGCATACTCTCAAGAATCACAGAATGGTTCGGGTTGGAAAGGTTCCATCCCCCATCCACTAAACCAGGTTGGACAAATCCCCATCCAACCTGGACCTTAACACTGTCAGGGATGGGGCAGCCACAGCTTCTCCAGGGCACCTGTCCCAGTGTCTCACCACCCTCAGAGTGACGAATCTTTTCTTTTGACTTCTAAATTTTCAAATTAAGTGTTTTAAAAAGGTTCATACCACTGCATTTTGGGGACATAAATGACATCTTCCTTATGACACAGCCAAAATGGACAAAATCCCACTGCTCTACTACTGACATATGCTTTGAAAGGTAAGCTTTTACCCTTTTTAACTCTAGTTTGTCTGGCACCATGTTCACTCACTAATCAAAACTGTATTTAAGACTGAATAAAAACATCTTTAAAATCTTCAACAATCAAATTGTCTATCTTGCCAACATTCATATTTGTATGTCCTATGATGAAGTTCAACAGACCAGAAAAAATGGAGAGCAGCTGATGGCAGTCTAACAGATACAGAATTGCTATAAGGAGAATCAACTGATTTCTGAAGCAACAAGAGACAAAGCAATCAGCTTAATGCAAAGCAGAAATATTTAAATTGAGTATCAGGTAAAACTTTAACTGCAGCTGAAACAAGCAACAAAAAAGAGTAACTGTCATCAGAGGGAATGATCTCTGTACACTTCCAAAGTGCAGAGGATTGGACTAGCTGACCTTTTCGTATTTCTACATTTAACTTAATTCATTATAAGCATCAAAACATTACAGTAACTTTAAAGAACAGTTATTGTAAGTTACTAAGCTTTTTGTCTGAAGAGATAAAAAACTCTTGTATGACAATTGCCTGCATAAGGGAGAGTAGTTAAACACAAACTGTTAACTAATACATAAATTTTGAACACAAACTGTAAAAATTACCAACCTACTATGCTCCAAACCCAAATGTTTTGATTACAAAGCTGCACTTAATCAGAGGGTTTTTTTTAAGTCTTCTTGTTTGAAAAACTGTTCAGTAAGAAAGAGAGCACTGAATACTATTTATTTTTCAGCTTTGCATTTCTTGTTTTATGAGTTATTCCAGCAGCGGTTTTCACGAAACTAAAACAAACTGTCATGATGGTTCTTCTACAACCAAGGCAGGTGTTCAACTAGAAACTGTATTTACAATGCTCTTAAAAGGAGAACAATATACTCTTAAGTGTTAAGAGTGTAAAGTTTACCAGAAGCAAGTTTTTATAATCAGCAGCTTGACTTAAAGCAAAGAACACTGAATTTGGAAACTAAAAAAACCCACCTTTCTCACTACAGAAGTGAGAAAGTATCCCGCTTTCTGCAACTTCACTCCCGCCTACAGAGGCAGCAAAATTTTTCTTGTTCAAGGTGTTTAAGGACAAGTTCTACAAATATCTGTCTGGAATAATCTAAGTATGTTTAAACCAACCCTAAAGAAATAGAACAACAGGTCTTACAGTACTGCATCTCTAGAACTGCAAGCACAATGTAATTCTATGGCTATAAGGAAGTGCTGAATACTTGAGAAATAAGTTCTCTCCTGTGAGTCTTGTTCTTTATGAGCAGGGAAACCCGTATTATTAGTTCCCAGAAAGACTTTAATTTCCAGAAACACCAAAAACTAATCCTACCCCAGTAGATCAACCCTAAAGACTTCAAAGAGAGGTTTTCAAACGTGACAGACTAATTTAAAAAAAGAAAGAAAGAAAGAAAGAAAGAAAGAAAGAAAGAAAGAAAGAAAGAAAGAAAGAAAGAGAGAGAGAGAAAGAAAGAAAGAGAAAGAAAGAAAGAGAAAGAAAGAAAGAAAGAAAGAAAGAAAGAAAGAAAGAAAGAAAGAAAGAAAGAAAGAAAGAAAGAAAGAAAGAAAGAAAGAAAGAAAGAAAGAAAGAAAGAAAGAAAGAAAGAAAGAAAGAAAGAAAGAAAGAAAGAAAGAAAGAAAGAAAGAAAGAAAGAAAGAAAGAAAGAAAGAAAGAAAGAAAGAAAAAGAAACGTAATTGGAAGTAGGGCAGACTGCAAGGCCTTCTGTTCCAACTTCCCAAGCCTCTCCACCTTGTGTCTACAAGATAACTCTTACTGACCAGAAGTCAACCTAATCCAAGTACCCAGAATGAGCTGGAAGAACCAGAAGTAAAAAATAAAAATCTTTAAGTCCCTCAGAAATATTTTGAGAATAAGGCCTTCATTCTGTATGAAACTATGAAGAGCAGACTGGAATCTCACTATGTAAGTATGTTAAAAACTGATAAATATCAGAGCAACCACATGCTGTTCAGCTGCGAAACAGAAGCCCATACTAGGATACATTCCCAAATTTTGTGAAATAGAGAGCTAGATATTTTTGACATTAAATCTGTAATAACACTGAGCTCAAAAATCCAATTTGCCATTTCTCATTTTCCAGAAATGTTAAAAATTATGAGACAAAATATATCACAGAACTTCATTAATAAATAGCTTAATAACTAAGCTATTTAATACAGCTTATCTCTTAGTAATTATACACACGGAATATGCAATGCAAAGGAAAAATTGTCTCAGTTAATAGCGGTACAACTGAGAATTGCAACAACTACCTATAGTGGACTAAATAATTAAACACAAATTATCAACAATATTTCAATTTTAGATCATAATTGCTGCTCCTCACTGACACAGAGTTGTACCTCTAACACGCCTTCACAAAAAAAAAAAAACAACTTAGTGTAAATTCAAGAATGTCCTTATGTAATAAGCATGGCAATGCTGAAGAAAGCCTGCAACCCAAGTTCTTCAGGTTCTGAACGACTTGCTAGAAGTCACAGGATGAAGTAAATTACTAACTGCTAACCCCTTCTAAGGCAATGGGAGTTTTGTGAGTGAGCTCAACTGGGTGAAAATTTCACCTGATATTTTACCACATACTCTTTACTTCAAAAGAACTGCATTTTCCACTCCTACTGTTTAACACACACCGTAATTTTTACATTAAATGAACTCTTTTCCAATTCCAATTAAGCAAATACTAATACTATTAATCTGCAAGTACAGTAAGATTAAAAGATACTTGAAAACACACAGCAACAGTAATTTGTCAACTTATTTCCTATAAATTTATACTTGCTAACACCAAACCTACCAGCTCCTACTGTATTACCATCCCTTGTAGCAGCTAAGAGGGGCAGAAGCATAATATTTAACCATAAGTTAGAAATATACCCAAAAAACATATGCTCAAGAGGTTACCCAAATTGGCATTTAATCTGAAATACAGAGTACACTCAGAGCTTCACCTTAAAAGTCTCAATAAATGATCACTGTGTTATTAGTACAGGAATAATTAAAATATCAATGGGAAACATTCAAATATGTGTACAACCACTGAAGAGCTACTACAGTTATTTAATAATAACTGTGAACATGCTTCCAAAATAAAGCTTGGGACTTCAAAGACTAAGTAACATACTCTTTTATAGAAATTCTGTACGAGTTATGTGGCAGCCTAAAAGCAGATTAGTAAAACACAGAGTTACACTCCAAGACCACAAAAATTGCCAGCGCTCCTGAATAATCAGGGATGACAAGACATCATAAGAAGCAGAACCACATGCTCTCCCTTAAGAGAGATCAGGACTAGGAGACAAAGGGGATATTGCTGAGCTGGGACACTGGGATACTTCTAGAATTATTTTTCCAAGTACAGAAGAGAAATGCATTTTAAAAGTCCGGGACATAATGGGACATATAGCCTCAAGAGAGATCAGACTTGGGATGTTAAATATCTCTCTTTTTGGAACCCTGTATCCTCAAATATCAGCATTCTGTAGGGCAGGAGCAGCTTGGGTTCAACGGCAGGAACCTGAATGGGTACAGAAGCAACAGCACAGGACAGGCGTGAAAAGCAAGCCAAGACAGCCGAAACACTGTAAAGTGCTTGTGGGGGGCAAGGGTATGGCCCAGGGCTGCACACGTTCATCGAGGATATGGCCCAGGCACCTCTGGATGTTAACACAGAGTGGAAGATGCGAGAGCACTGAGCAGCCAGACTCAAGTCTGCAAGTCTGCAAGAGCACAGCCAAGTCAGCGCGGGGAAGCTGGGCCCCCTGTCCTGAACCGATAGATAAGGCAGGACAGCGGGGGACAATCCAGGGGCACACGAGAGGGCTCTGCCTGGCACCACCCGTGGCTGGCGGGCCCCGGACGAGAGAGCTGAGGCGGCGGGGGAGCACGGAGAGAGCAACGGGACACGGCCCAGTCCGCGCCGCCTGCGCTCCTGTGGAGAGCACAAGGCAGGGGGGTCAGGAGGGGCTGCGGCGCGGGCACTGAGGGGGCAGGCGCGAGGTGATCTGAGGTGAGGCGGGGCAGGGCCGTGGTGGGTGGGAGGAGGGAGCGGAGCCAGTCGCGCTTCCCCGGGGCGCCCAACCCCGCCCCGCTCCCCGTGTGGCCCGGGGCACGCCGGCGGGGAGGAGGCTAGTCCCAGGGTCCCCGCCCCCCGGGCCCCCGTTACCATTACCCAGCACGCCCAGCGCTGCGCCGCCATCCCGCAGCCGGCCCGCTCCCGCAGGGACCGCGTGACCTCGCGAGATTTCCCTTCCCCCTCGCACTCCTCCCCCACCACCCTCCCCTCCTCAGCCCCGCGACCCGGCCCGGCCCCGCGCGCTCGCGCCGCCCGCACTCAGCTCAGACCCAATATGGCGGCCGCGGCGCCGCGCACGTGTCCCCGGCCCCGCCGGGCCGGGCGCGCGCACAGACGCAGACGTAAGGCAGGGGAAGGGGGCGGGGCCGTCGCGCACGCGCGCGAGGCGCCGCTGCTGGCCAGCTGATTCGAACAGGGCGCGCGAGCCACCACCTCCTCCCTGCACGCGCTGGTCACGTGGGGGCTTTCCCCCCTCTCGTTCCCTCCTCCTCCTCCTCCTGCCCCCTCCCCTCGCGGGTTCCGAACTCGGCACCATCCGGGTCCCCCCTTCCCCCCGGGGCCGGGCCCGCGCCCGGGCCCGAGCCCTCACCTGGCGCCCGCTCCTCGGCGCGGCCGGACCGCGCGGCCCCGTGCGCGGCTCGTTCCCTCCGTGCCGCCCGCACCAGGCAGCGGCGGCGGCTCCGCACAGCGCCTGCTCTCCTCAGCGCGGCGGCGGCTCCTTCCGCTTCCTTCCCCTCCCCCTCCAACCGCTGCGGTGGGGACCCGCTCCCTGCAGCTCCGCCTGCTGGCAGAGGGCGGAGGCGCTCGGCCCGGCCTGCCCGCGACCGCGGCCAACGGCCGGAGGGGCGGCCTACTGCCCTCGGGCGGGGGGCGGGCGTGCCCCGAGGGGAGGGCCGCCTGCGGGGCGGGACGTGCCCCAGTGCGCCGGGGCAGGTGCCTGGCGGGGCTCCCGTAGGGACGCAGCTTGTCGTGGGCGGCTGGGGCGGGAAGAGAAGAGCGGCGCAGCCCTGGCGGCGGTGCGTGTCTCCCGCCGTGCTGGGCAGCGCCACGGCCGGCCCCCTGTGGCCCCCTCCGGCGGGCTGCTCTGGCGGCAAGCCGCGCCAGCCAGCGCTGAGTGACTTGCAGGTTTGCTGCCGTGGAAGGGGAATGGGGAGCAGGGCTCGGGGGCAGCGTCCTGAGGACTGGAAGCGCTGTTTCTCGGTTCCTGCGGGGCTGCTTCTGCTTCTACAGTCCCCGCGCCTGCCTTCACGGACGGGTTTGTGCCACCAAAGCGGTGTTGGGCTCCTGGACAATTTCCAGCGCTCTCTCCTGACTCTCTCTTCGAGCAGTGCCTCAGCACAGGGTCCGTGGGTAGTCCGGCCCTCCAGACTGACTAAAAATTAACTAGTCGGGCTTTCAAATGTATTATTTTGGTGCCGCCTGGTTCTCTGCTAATAGGAATGTGATTAACATGAGTTAACACCCAGCCTGCTCTAGGAGATAGTCACCTCTGCACTGCAGAGAGGAACGGCTGTATGTTTTACTATCTTGGCAACCTCTCGTTGTTTTGTTCCTCACACTGATACACCAGTTAGAATGCATTTTGAAGAGCTTTAGCCGAGAAACACAAAAGACTAAAGTTTCCTGTTAAATGCTTGTGAAATTTCCACTCAGAACAATTAACAACTTGCCAAATTGCTAGAAAATCCGAGGCTAAAACGGTTTTTTGAAACACGACAAAGACCAACTACTAAGGAATATTCTCAACTGCGTCTAAAAGTAGTTACTGACTGAATGGTAATTCAACCGATTGATACCTTTATAAAGAAAGCAGATTTAATAAAGTCCTAATTGCTCAAATTGGAAGTCTAGTCATACAGACACTGCAATGCCAGAGTCTGCAGGAAAACCTCAGTAGTTTTTCCACTTTCCCAAGCAGTTCTCGCTTTTCCCTGCATCTTGCTGACTTGGACGTCTTCTCAATCAGAGTCAAAACAACTGAAATCCCACAAGAGGGGGAAGGAAATTTTTGTTCTTGAATCTGTGCCACTGTTCTCATGCAGTCAGCCCTCTGTCAGTCTGCCCGGATCTGAATGAGGAATTATGCTTTTTGCAGGAGCACCTGTAAGCACTAAAATGTTGGGAATCACAATCCATTTAGAAATACATTCATTTAGCTGAACAGCTGCAGTGGCTGAAGATACCACTGCATGTCAGATAAGTGATGGTGCTTTCACAGTAAAACCAAGGGTTCTTCTTAGCTGCTTCAGTGCAAAAGCAATTGGTTTCTTACATTTTTAGGCTTATTTTCAAATTCCCAAGGCTGTTTAAAGGTGCAGTTGAGCAACAGAGCTGACCTAACCCGATGGCCTCCTGACAGGAGCCAGCACTCTTTCCCCGAATCTTTCCTACCCCGCAGTCTTTGTGCCCGCTCACCTACACACACAGTAAACACCAGTCAGACTTCTGAAACCACCAATAAACTGTTCCTGTTCCTTGTGTGTTACTTCTCAGCTGTATTGGCTCACTGTGGAGACCGACAAGAGAGCCGGCATGCGAGATGGAGGTGAGGGCGCTTTGCCAGGAGAGGGGAGGAACAGGACAATCCTCTTTTGGCAGCAGTAACTTTTTGGCAATAGTATTAAACCCGTGGAACTATATTGTCTAACCACACCCTGCACCAGGATTTACCTTCAATTCACTGGGGAGAATTTAGGTATTATGTTCTGCCGTCTTGCCTCAGAAGCAATAATGTGTAGTTATGGGATGATAACAAAGAACAACTGTTGTTAATGGTGTGGTGTTTCAGGTAATGGTTCCTGCTAATGAAAGGGATACTCCCGGGGCCCTTGCTCCACCTCTAGGTGCCCCCTGCTTTTCCCTGGATTGAATCCAGCATTGTGTATCTACAGGGCAGTTTGGCTCAGCTAACCTTGCAGGGGAGCATTAACACTGTGCAAAGAAGGAAGTAAAAAAAGTAGTCCATGTGTAGTAAGGTCTGAGATCAAGCAGGTTTATTACAACCTCCACCCAAGAGAATTTACATTTAAACATAAACAGCTTTGTTTTAAGCTGGTTGGGGCTTTACATCCACTCTTTTTTCCCCACAATTCAAAATCTCTTTTTCATCCACTCATGCTATGCTGCAGCACCTTCTCCATTGTATCTGATAGCAGCTTTTAAATAATTCCTAAGTATAAAGGAATATGCTTCTGCCTAGCAGCACATTGCTTTCTCCAGTGCATTTTCACTTGAGTCAGTCTTCCTTACTCCTTACACTCTACCCCAATCACATTCCTAAATCTCACAGCTGCAGTTCCCTCTGTGCTACGGCACCTGTCTTGTTCCAGTAACAGGTAGTTGTATTTATTGTGGGCAGCCTTGAGTATTACTTATAGGGCACTAACAGTATCTCTGGGCTCATCAATGCTGGTAGCAAAACAAACCCCAAACCACCCACTATTCTGATCAAGGAAAATTGGTCTTAATGAGAGCTTTTCAGCATGTTACAATGGGACAAGCTAAAACCCACTGCATGAGTTCCCCTCCTCCAAGTCAGTATTTTCTAAAAAATCAGGAGCTGAGATGCTTTATATCCCTCCACATCACTGAAATCTCAGCTCATGTTTGTGCATGGAGAACTGCCCAAAACCATGAAATCCAGCTTGATGAAGCTGTTGGATGGCTTATACTTTCACTGGCAGCATCATGTTTCTACCTATCATCTCAATCCATAATTGCCCAGTTGCTTCTCCTATTGTTAAATGTGTTTTGTTGTTTTCTTTTTCTGACCAAAGATTAACACAGTTCACTCTTTACAACTCAGCACTATTGCAATGTTAATCCTAAAGACAATCTAGGTTAGTTCTGTGACAGCTACTCTGGTATCTACAATGTGCCCCAAGAACAGCATTAGCAAGCTATTACTGCTTGCTACCCAACACTGCAGTTAAAACAGGGCTTATGTTCTTGGCTACAGCTCTAGATCCACACTGGCTCAAGAAAAGGGCATGCAGGACAAGGAAGATTACAGCTGAATTCATCTCCAGAGTTCAGCTCAGGCTCATGTGTTTTGACTCAGGGGAAGTGGTGTTGGATGAGCTGGTTGTATGGATGAGCTGGTTGTATGGAATTACTCAAGTGGCTGCACAATAAGGCCTGACAAGAGCAAAGAGAATTTTCCTCAAGCCAGATTAGGTTCAATAGGGTCAAACTTCCAAACCTCATAAACCATTCTGGACTGGATGCAAGTTGGCTCAGTACAATGCTCAAAACTCTCTGCACTAATTACCATCTCAGTGATTGTTTGTAGGTATTTGTTAGTGGTGCTTTGGATCTTGTATTTACATATTTCTGAAAGAAAAAAAAAAAAGCATTTACATTCTTGAGAAGAAAATTCCAACAACAGCTAGCTACAGAAAACAATATTATAAAAGGGAAGACTTTATTGATCTAAAACAAAAGTTAAGACCATTTTTTCTTAAATGTGCATCCTTAACACAGAATCACTTAATATTTTGTTACAGGTCCTCTGTTTTGCAGCTCAATTCTGCCTCTTTACTGCCTGGAAAGCCCTATTTTTTTTTTTCTTTTCCTTCTTTTTATTTTCTTTCATGCTGCTATGTAAATAGCAAGTATGAGAAAGGCTAGCTTTCCCTTAAGATCATCATCAGCAACAAAGCATTTTCAGTGGTTTTATCTGAAGCAAAATGCTTTGGATAAACAATTTTGTTTTGTGTTTAAATGTGAAAAAGCAAAAACCAAAAAAATTCTGCCTGAAGACATCCCATACTGACTCACCAAGGTGTGGCTTTGGTAGCCAGTTTACATCAGATTTACAGGCTATTTGCCACAGCTTGTATTCAAATTTACAATACTATCAACTGAGTTATATAGTAACAAAACACATGTTTTGAATATTTCAACTACTTCAAATACTACTTGGACAAAGATTTTACAGTAGTTATGGAATTTGGCATGTAAAATATAATGATTTAAAAAATACTAAAATCATTATTGAAAAATGCAATTGTGGTAAATTTGATATAAGTGTGCAATTTTATATCTAATATCTGATCAAAATAAGTCCACTCCAGCCAGAAGCTTGGAATGTCTGGTTGTATGAAACTCTTTTTGGTGAGACAAGGTTGGAGGGAAATCAAACTTCTAGCTCCATTAAACAGAATGATAAAGGAGGCATACATTAGACAATTTAGGAGTCTTGCAAACCACACAGACTACTGCAGAGTGGACCATAGTTTTGAAAGATGTTATAGTTCATGGTGAAAAAGCAAGTTGCCAATTACAACAGTTAAACTAGTAACTTCCTAAGTGTGTTTATTTCCATGTTATACCTGTGTGTTTAAAGTAGGGGCAATCTAATCCAGACTGCTCAAAAAAGTTGTGGTTAAGTACATCTGAAACTTATGTTTAATAATTACTTAGATTATATCCAATACAGTGCATAACCACTCCTAGCATGTGGCATATTCCCATTTAAGTGGCTTTTTCTAGTTTCAGTAGGGGCTTCAACGTCAGGTAGATATGAAATGATAGCTAGACTGTAGTGCATTATTAAAAAAAATATTCCAGATTGGAACTCATTAAACATAAAAGTATAGCAGTAGGGAAGCTCCTTGTTTTTCAGAAAGTATTCTACTTCATTTTTAATGCTTAAGTGAGGTTTTATATTTCAAAACTGAAATATTGGTGTCTAAAGTATTTTAATTAGCTATTCATGTATTTCAGTTACTTTGAGCATGCCATTATTCTACTATATAAACTTCGACTCAGACTTCAAGAAAACAGTCCAGGGACTTACAGATTCTGGAATATTTCATGTATGTGAGACAGGGAAATTTTGACTAAATGGGATTACAATGGGAGCTGGATCTGTATGGACACAGGTGGTTTTGCCTAGTGCTACTGAAAAACCAAAGTCCATATTACTAGCTACCTTACTGGAGTGTTCACATCGGCACTAACTTTAAGAGTTAGTTAGCTTCTTCTAGGAGTTTTACCCCTTAGAGATGTTATGAATGCCTATTCAATCACTTTTCTTTCCTATCACCTTTAGAAACTTCCCTTTGTTACTTGTATGGCACTTTGAACTGTGTACAACCTACACAAAGATGTTAGGTCATGGAATATCCTGGTTACTCTTTTGACAACCTTGCACATTCCTTCAGGTACTAGACCACAATAAAAAGCTCTGTTGTTACTCAAACTGAACAGCATGTGGTATGTGCAATGTAAACCAGAAAAACACAATTAAAAGTTGAAAAAATAATAAAAAAAAAACTGGCTAATTTCTGCCTGGCCTTTAGGCACATTCATTGTTCTGAATAGGAAAGTTGTCTAAAAGGCAAGCCTAGGTTGTGATTAGGGCTGTCTCACACAGGATGTGAAAGATGTAATTTTTATTCAAACCCAACTGCCATCACACACAAGCAGGCACCCACACCACTGACCATTTAAGAAGGAAAGATCCATGTTCAGGGCTCAAAGTCAGAGTGGAGGGTTGGCACACTTCAGATTTGAGTTAAGAGTGCCATCAGCAGACATAACATCTTCTGGAGGAAGCATGCAGAACAGAAACCCAGACAGTACCTGTATCTTTTTCTAGCTACAGAAAGAGACCAGGAACACTAGCCTCTGCACTTCAATGGGCAAAGTAAAGGTCACACATGAAGTGGAGATTGCTACTGATTTAGGTTGATAGGCTATCTCTACTACCCTGCTTGGTTGGAAAACAATTTTACTACAAACAAGGTAAGAGAGAAAACATTTCCCTTACTAAAAATTATTCAGAGAATGGGACACCAAAGAACAGTTCATAGCTAACTAAAGGTCTCATTTCTTGCCTTTTTTTAACAGTTAAATTGTGAAGTCAGTCTAAATATAAACCCCTCAGTACTAGACTAGAAATTTAAATGAAAATATTGTTCAACTGAATTAATCGATGCCAATCAATTAGCATTTTGGCATGTATGAATGCATTTCTTGTGTAAAAGCAGAAAAATCTTAACCTAATCTTACTTCTGGTGCTAAAGAGGAGGTGTATGCATTGGTGGAAACAAATGTGCATTCACAGCATGAGCAAGTGCTGCATCTCTGTTCATTTGGGTTTGGCATTTTAACAGACACCCGGGGGGAAGGGGGGGGGCAATGTATCACCATGGTTACCAGGACATCTTGTTTTAGCATGTACATTAAAAAACACACTGGACATAATAAAATCAGTCACATAGAAAAATATTCATTTCTGGGCAAAATTACTCATGAACAACCAAAATTAAAAGGTCTTGGCATTGTCCTGTGAGATAAGAGACAAAAATTGCTATTTTTGACAGCTGACAATTTATTTTGAAGTTGTTTTTTTTCTTACTCTCCTTTGTCCTCTTTATTTTTATGAACAAACTACTTCAAGATTTACATTCCCATGTAGTAAGTTACTCCAAAACGAGATCTTACTAAAGTTCTTAATGTATAAATAAGTTCTTTGTGAGTTCTAAGTAGGAAAGGAGAAACATATCTGGAAGTGAAATGTGCTCAACTTCATTTATATTATGAAAACACTTTGTGGATGGTTACTGTTTTATTTTTACACCTCCCACGATGCTGAAGAAATGACGAGTAAAAAAAATAAGTGATTTGAGATTCACTAGCATTGTATAAACCCAGCATAAATAACCAGTGTATTCCTGTTACTCCAACTTTACTTTTTTACTGATAGTTCGTTTCATAATGGCATATAACCAGTAAGCCAAGTACCAACTGTATTTCCTCATGTCCACTCATTTTAATGATGAGAACTTGTATTTTATACCCTTTCAGCTAATCAATCTTGAACAACTCAGGAAATTAGATTTCTTGCTTATTGGTGTTATAAACATCCTATTTGAGTGATCAAGTTTCTATTACATTTTCTGAAGTCCGTGCATATACCCATCTACGGCCTTTATAAAGAAACTTGTCATGAAGTTAACTTGGCATGTACTATGACTAACAATCCATAAAACCTATCAGAAACATCAAGCGATACGTTTCTCACAAATAGATCTTTTCCTAGCTGGATGTCTTGGCTGACATACATTTAAAAAACTTTTGTGGCACAGTAAAGAATACCAGGTCTCTATGGAAAACAGGACTCTGCTATTGTAGGCAAACATCTGTAATATTAAATGGATTATAAACAGATCATTTTATCTTACTGCGTGGCAGGATTCACACTTTATATGGAGAAACAGCCATGTCACCTTGTTGAACGGCTGAAAGCTAGGCTGAAGCTATTCTTAACACAAGTGTCATGTTTTAAATAGATATATATATACTACAGAATATATTCAAGAAAACAAGTTATACTTTTCACCATTAGTGACACTTTTTACTGAACAAGGCTATTTTCTTCTCCGCTAGTATTTTGAAGGGTAATATAAACCAAGTTTGTTTTCAACCAGATAATTTCTGTGAAATAACACTGAAAGTGATTTGTCTTTCTTTGTGACACTTCAGAAATCTAGAACTCTTATTTTGCTTCCTGCTACTAATTGTCAGCTCTGGATGGCTTAAGTATAGAGAGAAGCCAGAAAAGCCATCTGTTTGGAAAAATGAAAAAGCCTAGTTGTTTTACTCATTTCCTGGGCAAAATGAAGAGCTGAAAGGTTTTCAGTGAGAAAACTGCTTAGACTGCACTAAGCCAGATGTATATACAGAATTCAAAAGGAATAAATGGAACAGAATTTTCTTAGTTCAGTATAAAATAGCTGTATGGCAAATACGAAGAGACCTTTAAGCAGATAATCTGTAAATTTCCCTGCAAATTTCCCACATCTCAGGTTTGCTTTTCCAAATGAATTTAAATGATAACAGGGTAATCTCTCAAGCAAAAAAAAAAAAAAAACAACCCCAAAGTTAGCAGTATCATTATAAATAAATGCCTACAATAACAACTTGAAAAAAAACCTCATAGGCTTTAGCCCTTTTAAGAAAACCTAGGGGATGTTGTGTTAGAAAAAAACAATTGCTATGTAAGTTTTGAATCTGGCAAGCAGGATTCTTATATGTTACATTAACATAGCACATCAGATTACATCAGATTTATAAAATGGCATGCTTAACTTTTGCTCCACAAATGAAAATTGCTTCATCCACATTACATATTTTATAGCCAGACTTCTAGCATTTTCTGCTGGTATCCTACTGTCAGTGGTACATACTGCTAACTCAACACATACTTACATGAAATTACCATGCTCTGAGGCTCTCTTTACCAAAATATGAGACCATACAAATTTACAAAAGGCTCTAAATGTAAATTCTTCCAGATGTCACCAAGTGTTGCACTCTGTTGGAAGGACAGATTTCTAAGAATACATTATCATCTAGCCTCCAGAGTAATGAGTTATGTAGTAAGGAACTACTTGTATAGCTTTGTCAGAAGTTAACTCTTATCAATATAGCTGTCTTGGCAGAACAGCATGTATTCCCACAACTATGATTCCCAAGCAAAGCTAAGCAGACTAGAACTTTCACATCAAATATGATATCATCAGTGAGGAGAAACAGGTTAGTTAAATAAAAAAACCTAAATAAATTAGCTTCCAGGTAGTAGGTTTGCAAGTCATGGTACCGTATCTGGACAGAGCAGTAAAACCCAAATGTAAGAGCTCTTTCCCAGTGCCAGGGATGTGTAGCAACAACGGGTGTGGCTGTTGTCCCTTGATTTCAGATTTGGCAGATCTGTGGTGCCTCACCACAGACAGCTTACCCTACAGCAGTTTTTGCAAACAGGTATTAGAGAATACCTTAAAACATTGGTTTAAGGATTCAGGCAGCTCAAGAGCTGAAGATGACAATGTCATTCAAACAACATAAGCAGAGTTATGAAAATGGTTCTGAGTTTGTCTGATTATTAATAAAATTAGCCTTTTCATCTTCTCTTGATATAGCTTTCTAACAGTGTATGAACTTTCACACCACTACCAATGGGAAGGCTGACACCCATTACAGCACTCAGCTGAGTATCATTTATCTATCTGAAAACAAAGCCCAAACTTTACTGGATATATCTACTTAAGGTCACTATTCCAACATAGAGCCAAAAACAATTACTGTAGTGCCTCCAGCCACAGTTCAATTAAGAGATTAGAGATATGGATTATATGCATTGCTCTCTATGTATATATAGGTACCTACCCCTAGTCACAGAACTAATTGAAATTACACTTGCAGAAACAGCTTTCTGGATTACTGAAGTTAAAATAATAAATTTGCAACATAGATTTGTCTTCACAACTTCCTTCATTTCCTAATGCTCCAGTCACAGGAAAGGAAGAGTCAGACTTAAAGGAAAGGCCTTTAAGTCAGTAGAACTTTAACACAGGATAATTTTACAGCTAACAAGCAGATAATTTTATTTGCTTTATAAAGCAGATGGACTACTTAGCTCTCACCACTAAACATCTTATTTTACTAATGAGGAATTCAATAGCCCTTCCACTGATATTTTTCCCTCCAATTACACTGTTCAGCTACATCACAGTGGCTGAAGCCCTACCCTTGATTTTGAGGGTTCAGATAAATGATTAGCTGTACTACTTGCAAGAACACTTCAAAAAGTTCGAGAAAATAAGGCTTAAAGCTCATAAGTTCCCCCTACACCATCCCAACCCCCCATCCCCAGTTTTCTCTAGAAGAATTAAAAGTTACCAGACTGAACAGCAGGCTTCTAACAGCTCACATTGAGATTCCCAGGCCTAAAACAAGGACTCTACTAGATTTTTTCATTCTGAAATGACAGCTTCCCTGGCACACTAACACATTTCTGTGTTTCCTCAACTGGAAACAAATGAACAAAGAATCCAAATAGTCTGGTGAAAGGCTTATGGAAAAAAATAATTTCCACAGCCTCTTCCCGAGACGCGTTCTTTCTCTGCTGTGAGTCAGACAGCTTTTCAAAGGCCTCTCCTTTACCTATTCTCTGAATTGTTACCTTCCCTCCAGCATACACAAGCCATCCATCTGGAGTTCTCTCACACTGTCTTGATTTAAGAGGCTAGTTCCATTTCTGTGGCATAAAAATCCTTGCTGAGCTCTCAAAGGACTAAAAGCAAGACAGTCATCCCTTTGGAACAGTGTGTTAAAAACAAACACATCTATTTAGCTTCTGCAAACTCAGGAGTTTTTTGTTGTTTTGCTGGGCTTTTTTAAAGCCAGACAACCAACTGTAGTATGAAAGTGCCTTTTACCACTGTGACAGAGGCATTTCACACACTGATCTATGTGATTCATAGTTTGAGATTGTGCCTGCCTATGGATTCCCAGATACCCAGTGGAAAAGACTGACAAAACTGCTAGAAGATTTCTAGATTTCTAATGGTCTGCATAAACCCAGCATAGGTCACCAGTGCTAAAGCTGAGGCAAACATCCCTACTCCTCCAGGAAAAATTGTTCACTATTATCCAGCAATTAAGTCCACGCTGGTGGTCTTGCACCTTCGCTATTCTTTTAAGCAAGAAAACAACTTTTGTCTTCAACACAGTCTTGTTACTCTCTCTCACTGAAATAACCTCAACTTGTATTTATCATCATATAGCATCCAAAATTGGGAACTGTACAGATGAGATCTCACAACAAACCCAGCAACAAGTAGAGCAGAATAATTACCTCCTGTGCCTCACATCTGATGCTTTTGTTACCATCACCCAGAACAGGTTTTGTTTTGGTTATCACTGGATTTTAACTCAGTCTGATCTGCTATAATATCCAGAGTACTCAGCACAGAACTGCTTCATTCCCTTGACAAGCTGATGTCCCTAACATTGAATCCATTTTTCTCTGGCAAGTTTTACAGGGGCAGTCTGTTCCACCATCCAGATTATTAATGAAAACCCTCAATAAATCAGTAAACCTGATCCCCATACAGTGCTTTAACCAATAAAATATTTCCCAAGTTTCCAATTAAGAACAGCATGCAAGAAAAAAATCTTTCTAAAGCATTCAAGCCTAACCATCATTGTTACTTAGATTTAGTATGTTAGAGAACTCTAATAGCTTAAATGAGATGAAACCTCAGCAAAACATCAAAATAAAAACACCCCCCCCCAAAAAAAAAAACACCCCCCAAACAAACAAACAAACAAACAAAAAGAACGCACAACAAAATAAGCCCCAGACACCAAAGCAAAAATCCCCAAACAACAGAGTTTAAATCAGACCGTACAGACCCAGGTTTAGTTTAGGCCAGCGTTGGCAAGTTACTATTGACTGGTGAGAAGGCAAGTTACCTTCACCTTGGTAAGACAAGCCTGCAGTAGTAACTGAGAGTAGTTACCTTACATACAGGGGTAATTTGGTATTGAATTTCAAATGTATTATCTACTAATATACAATTGTCCAAATGCATTGTCAGACACACCTACGTACATGAAAGACTTCGCAGCTGCAATGCCCTGTGACCTTCCATGGAATGTAAAGAATACTTACATAAAAATGCAGAAACTTAACTGGTTGGCCAAGATTTACCTGCAATAGTTTAAAATTGAAAAATGCTTTCCCTATGTTCCAGCCATATAATCACTGGCTTCATATGGCTGTCCACTTACCCCTCTTATTTGCACTGCTGTATTCTTAGCTCTAGTTCTTCTCAGGTAGACTGAGGAAAATACTGGGATATACATTCAGACAGAACTGATTCCTCAGTACAGTATACATTAGAGGATACTTTCTCTAGGACTTTTGTAGGTGGCTTTTTAACCAGAATGGGTTTAAGTGCTTTACAAAGTTCAAAACCAATTTGGTTTCTTACTAGATAGAAAATTATCCAGAAGAATGTTATGTCAGCATTTTCTTACTTTGGAGCTAGAACTGACATCACACATAAAGGGGCCAAGAAACAGTTATATGGGTGCAGGAGCAGTACCACAGAATTACTTCAACAGTTTCTGTATTGATGTAATAAATGAAAAACATTTAAGAAACCTTCCCCTCCTCCTCTTCCACAGTTTTATTTATTTTGTGTTTTTTTCTTTTTTTTTATTGATCCAGCCTTGAATAATGCTGCTTATTTGGTAACAATATCAGGCAAAAACAAGAACAAGTGCCATTCCGCATTATGAATCATTCCATTAAGTTTTGCAATATATACATTTTATCCAGCTTCTGACATTATAGGTCATCATGCCAAGGAAAATTTTTAACAATACAATAAAAGCCTTCAAATGGAACTGTTTATGAATGTAATTCAAGAGACCAGACAATTTAATTTCTGAAATTTGTATCACTCATGTCCGTGATCTTTTTACATTTCACACTTCATGCTCTCAAACATTACCCTAGAGAACACTAAATCTTTTTGTCACATATACTATTAAAGATGCTAGCCAGGTTCATAGAGTTACAGAAGACTATAATAAGATGTAAAATTTAGTAGGTAATAAGTTATGACATTAGCTGACTAAAACAATATTCAATCTAAACTAATGTTTGATTCATTCAAATACAATAAGTATTTGGATATTATACACTACTTATTTCATATACTTAACAGTGCAAAATAAGATATTTTTCCTGAGCATTTAGGAGATTAACATCCTTTTTCTTTATCACTGGTTGCACTCAATTTAAAATACACTTCCCATACACTTAGGTTTGTCAAGACTGTACAATTAAGACAGGCAAAAGTTTGTAGGTATCAGAAGCCAATCAGAAATGAAAAGGGTTATTGAACATCTCTAGGATTTGTCCCCATTTTTTGAGTCTAAGGGATATTACAGGACTTCGACTTATACCAAAAAGTTCTGAAATTACATTTTTTTCCATTGACCAAACACTCCAAAATGTACAAACCACATGCCTTCCAAAACAGAGAAACTGCCTCTTATTTAAACAAATTGTAATACATATTTCAACTTACTATTCTGTAGTTAATGTAATGCCCAGTGAGCTGTGCCTCCAACAGATATGAGAGAATAAAACTTTTGGGAATGTATTTTGGGCATTTTGTAAGGAAGCTGGATTCCTTACAAGTTGATCTTTTTCTCAGTAGCTACAGACCACGAGTTTCTAATTCAATCTTCTCCTCTGTTTGCAAGATATCAGGTTCTACTGGAGGAATAAGTGGTCTGAGTATAATCTCTGGACCTCCACCATAGATTGACTGAAGGAAATTCCATGTTTCTTCAGATATTTGTCCAGAATCTGCACCTGAAAACATTAAAAAAAATTATTACTATTTAGAATAATTATTTCATTAAAGTCCATAACAGATGCAAAAAAAAACCCAAAACCAAAAAAAACCCACAAACAAAAAAACAACCCACCAGATTAAAATTTAAAACTCTAAATTGAATTTGTGCTTTTTTTTGCACCAACTGCAAAAACCAATGACATATTTTGTGTTAATTTTGTACTTTGATTCTTACAAGTACCTGCTCTAAATTATCCAGTATTTAACATAACTCAAGCATAAAGCACATGAAGGTTCTATGATAAATACTTGGTATTTAACAGTCAAGCTGGCAAGTGGTATTGATACACAGAAAACAAAAAGTCATATTAATATAAGGACATGCACTCCCACCAATTACACAGTAAAGTACAATGACTCAAACTTCTCGGTTTTTATTAAATAAATTAATATTGATGGTAAAGAACAAATGTACAAGAACCACAGTGAAATTACCAGAACCCCTGACAGAAACCACTACTAGAACATTACCAGCCTTACTGATGGTCCTTGTATATAGCATTGATGGGTCAGCCTAATGTCTTTTCATTCACTGTTTAAAGTCATTGAACCACAGAACCATAGAATAGTTTGGTTTGGAAAGGTCCTTAAAGATTACCCAGTACCAGCCCCTTCCCATGGGCAGGGACACCTTCCAATAGACCAGGTAGCCCAAAGCCCCTCTAATCTGGTCTTGAACACTGTCATGGATAGGCCATCCACAGCTTCTCTGGGCAACCTGTGCCAGTGCCTCACCACCCTCACAGGGAAGAATTTCTTCCAAATATTTATTCTAAATCCACCTTCTTTCAGTTTAAAACCAAGTCTTTAAAAAAGTCTTTGCTCATGATTCCATTCCTCTGTCTGGAGGTCCCTCTCCTGTCTCAAGTCAGCATCCAACGATCACTTCTAATTTCCTGGAACATTTTATAGTGGCAAAAGGCAAGGCAGCATCAGCATGTCATCCCTTTTGGTTTTTACACACAAATCCATTCTGAGACAGTTACACAGCTGAAGTGATTTCTTCACACTAACCTAGGCAGAGAGGACATCTAGCATAATAAAACCCTCTTCTTTAAGCAACAAATTAAAAACTTGCACTGGAGCAAGTTTTCCCCCAGTATCTTTAATCAGATACAATTAATCTGTCTTGTTAAGGGTACAAAGAGTTGCACATTTGATTACTTACATGAACTCAGCTATGCAACACTTCATCTGAAAGTCATGATGCAAATCCTATACCAGTACTCATGACATTATGCCTCAGTTTTACTCATTTACATTCAGGTTCTCAAAAAACAATTCCCATCTCTGCAGACACAGGAGTAGATTATCCACATTCCAGGTCTTCTACCCGTCAGGTTTAACTGAAATAATGCACTGGGACAGGACCACTGGATAACAGATGTAATACTGTACACTATTCAGTGGCACACCCACCTCAATTCTCATGACTTAGACAAATTTTCCTCAGCCTATATGCCTTAATTTCTACCCGTTCTAATTTGAACCAATGTAGCTGAAGGTAAGTCAACAACTGGCTAATGTGCTATGTATTATTAATTCTAAATTATTTTTTTTAATATGTCAGTCATATGTTTTATACCTTGTATTTGAATTCTACATTAGCACTTAAATCATTAAAGTGTACTGCAAAACTCATCCGTGCAAGAACCCTTTTAAATAAGCTCTTGACATTTTAGAATGGTGAGGTTTATGCAGGGCCTAGTGGCCTCCAGTGAACTGCCAATGATAGGGCCACTGTATGCAGAGGCATTAAACTGGGGGAAAAAAAATCCAGTTAAATAAACATTATTCTTAATAAAGCAATTTTTTATTTTAAGCTGATCTACAATAAATTTAAATATTCACAGAAAGTCTACATCTTCCTAAAGCAGGCCATATTAGAATCTTTGTACTATGAATTTTAAATAAATGGTATTAAGCATCTGACTGCAAAAAAAAACAAATAAATCTGTATCTTTGCATGCTAGAGAGGTTTTTGCAATATATAGTGGAAAACAACTTACAGGAAAATGAGCAACAGCATCTTACTGAGGTTCATTTCCCACTGTGCGAGAAGTAGCTATCAAGTCAAATTATGTTAAGATTCAAATAGCTACATACAGATATATGACAGTCTAAAAGCCAAGAATCTTACAATTTACAATAAGAGAACTCAAATCAAACCAAGCTATACAAAGCCAAAGCATGCTTTTGCCATTCTGTAGTTACTCTGCACCTTCTTTTACATTCTCATCTGCATTTGGATTAGTTTATTATAGATATTAGCTATCTATTTAAAGAATAAGCTGATCCCCCCAGAATGAGTGCAACATAGATTCACTAGGAATTGCCATTTTACAGTAACAGTTAAAAAAAGAATTTATCATAAATTTTCCAAGCTTCAGCAAATAGATCACAAAGAGCCCAGAGCTGCAGCAATACTGGACACCTACCTTGTTTTAGGACAGCATTTCCACATTTTGTTACTGCAATCTTAGCATTATCAATAGGACCAGGAGGATCTAGTGTGACACAAAGATGATTAAAATTGGGAGAGCTGAAAACAAATGGCAGGTTGGAGGTGCTATTTTCAAATGGAAAGAGAAACAGCTTGTTTGTTTACCACTTGTTCTTATACTGCGTAACAGGATGTTCCAAGTTGTTAAAAGTGAATCAGAATTTTAATTAAGAGCAAGTTTTTCAAAGCATTCATTTTACTAAGTCTTAAGCAATGTAAAACACAAATTAATCCTAATCCTTAGCCCTAGCAAAGTTTTCCTAGAACAGTCAGACAAGACTGTAGAACATCTTATCAATGTTACTATTTCAGAAGTTTAGAGGCACTTAAATTAGGCTAAAAAGATTTTATTATAGTAGTTACTCAGTTATCTATGAGTTTACGTTGTGAGCGAGGTCACATCCAGAAGCTACAGTATTACCTATCAATTTGCACACCAAAATCCACTCCTCCTTGTACTTACATCCAATTTTCCTGGTGTGCTAACAGCCAAACCCCTGTAAACAAGCAACATTCCTTCCACAACTATCTCATTATCCATTCTTATGTATTATTTGACTATATTCTGTAATTTGGTTCATGGATATATTTGTAACCTATACAACTGTTGTCTTAGATGTTTAAGAGCTTTCACTGCCTTCTCTATCTGTTCTTCCTACAGCCTTCTAACAAAGAAAAACCAATTTATTTCAACAGTACCACTACATGACAACAAAAAAATAAAGGATTACCCATATGTAGAAATGGAGCACAACTTACCACTGTCTTTACCCTTTACAAATCCTTCCCATTCTCTGAACCAGTGCATACTGATGCAGTAAAATGTTGATGGAGATTCTTCTTCTTGGAATGCTCTATTAAGCTGAAAGGAGAAAGAATCTGTTTTTCTGCCTTTGCCTCCTTTCTGCCTTTAAACTACTGAGTTATTTTAACCACTGTAATTATTAACAGCATAACGTTACATTGCTACAGGACATTTTAAAGATCTACTGACCATCAGAACAGTAAATATATAGTGAATTCCTGAGGTGAGATTTTGATGTAGTGGTAGCCTTTGTATTAGAAGATTATTTATTCTTTCATTGTTTATCTATTTTTTCCTGAAACAGCAGTTTTTAAGTTAAGCACAAGTGCTTATCCCCATTAAACACTACTGGATAATTACAGTGGAGGCTGAACTTTGAAGTAACTGACGAAAGCAGCCAACTTATTTCTTTTAAATTAAAACAGTGTTTTGAAAGATTTGCTCCATAATTTTATGGAAGGTTCTTTGTGTGATGACCTATATCTTCATCTATGCTTATCTTTTCCTTAATACATTGGCCAGATGCCAGTATGATTTCAGGCAAGGCACAGTGAACTCACGCACTGGGACTTTTCTTTGCTTCAGTTTAAAAAGCCAAGCCCAAAAATCACATCCTGGTTTTCTGAGTTTCTGTTGCACAGCAATGTAAGTGAAATTATAAATTCCCAAACAATACCTAAGTCTCAGCTGTATTTCACTAATTTCATTCTATCATTGTAAAAAAAAAAAAATTGTATTTTTTATAATTACGATTTTAGGATTTTATTAAAAGCCTAAATTAAAAATTAATTTAAACCTAATTAAAAATTAAGATTTTAAACATTTTATTCTTTTTCAGAGACTACAGATCTTTTCACAATATTATTAAGAAACATGCAAAAAGTCATTTAAACCTTTAAAGCCACTATCTTTTAGCTCTGTAATAGTACAGCTATACATAGCCATGAACCTAAAGCATCAATACAACTTAAGGTTTCAGATAGAGTAAGTTTTGCAATCACTGCCTACCGCAGCCTTAATAGAGGTTAATAGAAATTTCTGTCTGTAACAATACTTACACAACAGTGCACATATAATCATTGTTTATACTGAAGAGATATCGATCACTAAAACACATGAGTTTGACTCCATGTTGTTAATAATAATAATTACTATCCAGTGTTAACCCAGTCTAGAGAAAAATTACTAAGAAGTTCAAATAGCAGTTAAAACATGGAAAAGCTGACACAACCTCTGAAGTACAATTAAAGCACAGAGAGAGCTAAAAGAACAGCTGCAATTTTGTTTTTCCTCCCTCTCAATAAGGAAGGTAGCATAAATGGGACTCCAATCTCTCTGCATTCATTTTCACTGAAAACTTGAAAACAGTTTTGTTTAAGAATTACAAAGCCCTTACTACTAGACTCATGCATATAAACTCTTAACTCATGGAAAATACACTAGCTGCTTGATATTAATTTTACAGTTGTATTAGAACATGAAGGTATTTACTTCACACTGAATTATTTATGCTTGTTTACATATCTAATGATATTTTTGAAATTAGAACTAAAGATTATAATTAATGTTTTGCTGGCACAGCATTATTGCATTTAAACCTTCTCAGATTGCACAGAACAGATCACTGGCAGTGTATAAAGAACAACTGATCATGTGGGCTGCACCATTTCTATACTATAAAAAAGCGATTTAAGAAATAAAATGTTTTCTCTAAGCACATTTTCATATAAAGTTATCTGGGATATGACAAGAACATTACTGTTGCAAACAGGAAAGAAGGGATTCTAAATAGGTACACAGATATTTAAGGAAGTCCATTCATTTCAGGAATCACCTATGCACTTCTCATAAGCCCTTGGGTCAATTCATGAGTATCAGGTGATGTCAAAAAGCAGAATGAATAAGTGTTTACTTTTTTACCCGAATAAACATTTCCAATTCATTTTTCCTTCTTTTTTCAATTCTTTCAGACTCTATTTGGCAGGTGTGACAAACATACAGATGGTTAACAGCTGGTCCTCCTCCATACCTGCAGAAAATGTAAAAAGACATTAACCTTGTGATCATGCATCTGTAGACAGAGCAAGTGTTTTCTTGTAATATCTAACCTAAGTCTGATCAATGCCAGTCACACTGCCATTTGATCCACAAATACTATATTTTCCTAGTAATATTTTGTACTCCATGCTAAGACACAACCATCCTCCAAGTCCCAACTGCCTACAGCCAGTAGAAACCATCTCAAACTACTGTATCACATGCTTCAAAAGGTGTTACTATGGGAAGAACATGTCAGTGAGCAAGTATTCTGTTATATATACACCCTGTATGATTTTATTAAAGGCCTCCAGGAAACAATCTATGGAAATGTTCCAGACAGTTTTATTTTAAGCATATTCCTCCATTCCACTGCAGGCTCATCAGTTTGCTCCCTCCCTGACACCAGCCTCTAAACTTGCTTATTGTTTTGTTCTTAAGAAGTTATTCTCCACAACCTTCCCATCCATGTTTTGCTTGTGTGAAACAAGGAAAAATACATGGAAGTCTGTAGATACACAGTTACTGAGAAGCACAAGAGATAATACATATATATGTACGTGTGTGTATGTGTGTATAGATCTGTCATTATGAACATGGGCATCATTTACTAGCCTGGAAACTACAAGCTTGATAAATAAAATATTCTTGAATTACTAGCAACCTTAAGGGATGCATTTACTACAACAAAAAGGTCACACATTGAGATAAGGATATTCCAGGTTCTACTTTCTAGCTGAATCATTATTTTTGACAGCCCTGGGGTCTCTTCCAGTTTTGTTTCCACTTCCAAAACTTTCTATTTTGTTCCAAAAATCTTACTTCAAATGAGATAAAAGAGAGTGCTCTTAAGCATTTAAATTTAAGCATCTCAACATTTATCATGTGGCTTTCTCAAGTGCAACATGAATTAAAGTTCAAACTATGAAAGTCTATGTCTTAAACAAGAGTGAAAACCAACTGTGGTTACTTTGTGCATAAACAGAAGAAAAATCTGCCGTGTAAGGCATTACTTCCCCCCCCCCCTTTAGACTTGTATGTTTGTCAGTCCATAAAGATAATTTGGGATGCTATTTTCCCACCCCCATCCCCTAACAAACATGGAAGTGTTATATTTTAACTGAAAATTAAAGCATTATTTCAGTACAACAGCACTTGAACATACAAGTTTTTTTGGTATATATTCAATCATCCCAGCTTAAAGACATGTTTTATAAAATGGTCACCCAACACTTAAATTGTATCTCTGAATATGACACTTTGTCTTTGAACTGCAGTGATCATTTCATAGCTTTTTAGTTGAAATAGATTAAGTATGGATTATACTATATTATCCCAAAGCAACTTTGACCCCAAAGTATGTGGAAATTGATAGGTGCCACATGAGCAGCAAAATAGACGTGTTTGGGACATCAATTGGCAACTGGCATTTTAGACGAGTATCTCCTTTTTCTTAACATTATATCAACATAAGGCAGCTTCCATGATATTTGGCTTTCTGATCCTAAATTCTCACCCATTGCAACCATGATATTCTCCTGTAATTCCCAAGACAAATAACAAATAGCAAGACAAAAAAGCAAAACATGAGTGCTTCACAGCTACTGTGTGTTAAAGGGTGCATGTGCCAGTCAGGAAGCCAGACAGACAACATTTAGCAACAATTCATCTCTCTTTTCTAGCTAATAGGAACTTATCACCTCTGGGACTTCACCTTTCTATCAAATGAAGTTGGACATCTTGTCAAAAAAGTTCAGAAAGAAGGAAAAACAATTAGAAGTTTGAAACCATTTTTCTTCAGATTTAACAAATCTTTCTGCATACAGAAAACAAACACCACCTTTGTCAGTTGGAATTCAGTACATCTACGAAAGTAGAAATAGGCTGGAAAGAGCATTGTTCTATTTTTCACTTGTGTCTATTGAAACTTTAAAAAAAACCCAACCTGACCCTTAAGCTATATTGCTTAGGTGGCAGGAAATTAACAGCTAAAAATATTTATTGCAAATGCAATAGAGTCCTTAAGGTCATCAGCAAAACTCTTCTACAGCTTTTTGTTACTTTAAAGAATCTCTCCTTTATAAGCAAGTACTTAAGCCTGACCTAGATTAAAAAGCATTGAGTAGTTATAAGAAACACTTAGATATAAGTTATTTTGAAGCAGTACTGGCAGCTGAGGCTATGGATTCAAAGCCAACATAAAAGAAAAGCTGTCTCCAGCCAACAAGAGAACAGGAAGCTGATACAGAGAAGTCTTTCAAAATACCTCTTCAAAGTGTACTTTTGCTGACCTACTTTGTGTCATTCAGTACATACCATACTTTTTATTGGTTTAATGCTCAACTATTACCACAGTAACACAGTACTTCATGTAGACTTTTAGCATAACTTTGCAAAAGCAAATTACATAAATTGGCTGCTTGCAATCCCTTCACTTAGTTCTGTGCTTAGAATACTGTTTTTAATTTCTTTTTTCCTCTTTTCCTGATCCACTAATTGTGAAGTCTGATGTTGCTGCTTGACACATACTTCCATGCAGATCATACCACTGGATTTTTTCCAGTTACAGTATAAACGTATAAACCTTACCTGCTGTACAGATTATCCCATATATTTTGAGGTAGCATTACAACCAAGTCCTCTATGAAGTTAGCTTTGTGTGGAGGAACACCTGCAGAAGCAACAAGAAACAAAACAAAACAAAAAAAAACCCAAAAAACACAAAAGAAAGAATAAAAATTAAAAAAAAAGAAAAGAATTTTAAAAAAAGACTTGCAGATTTTATTCAGGACATGGAGGGAGAAGACTATGTTAGAGGTTAGAGGAATTAAAAATACCACCTTTCAATGAATTCAGAGAAATCATGTGAAGCAAGTTTTACCACAGTATAATCTATTACTGTATTTAAAGACACTACTCTAATTTTAGTCTTTCATGAGGCTGAGAAGTTTATAAAAAGCAGAAGCAAACTCCATGAAAGATTAAAGGGCTAGAGGCCTTTTTAGATACCAACTGCAAAATGCTTAAGGTATACAATTAAAATGTTAATGAGGGATTAAATATTTTGTTTATGCCTGTAAATACATTAGCAAATGGTCTATTAAAAATTCACTTATTTGCTATAGACCTTTTTGAATTACTTCAAACAACACTAATGCCTGTAAGCAGAGAAATTTTGAGGAAGGCAGAGGGGTTTGCACGATCAGATACATTGAGCTGAAGCACACAGTAAGCAGGAATGCTTTGAAAAACAGAAAAAATCTAGTCTTTCGGGCACTTGTACAGCAAAAGTAATCTGCTGTAACCCTGTAAAAGGAAAGCCACAGCCACAAGGACTCACATGTACACCCCTCTGCACATTGTTATGGGGCACAATATTCTTAAGTAAAAAGTTGCAGCAATAGCAGCAGCACCTCTAACTGCTGATCTAACTGTACTTTTTATTAGAAAATAGGTGTAAGAACATCACATTAATGATTTCTTAGAACGTTAGCACTCAAATAGGGATAGTTCCCCAATGTTTTGCTTAATGCAGTTCTCTCATTTTTATTAACATTTAGCACAAAGTAAAATTTTTATGCTTCCACACTGAATATACAGAAATACTACACTATTTTCACACTGTTATGCACTGGCTACTCTGCATCACACCAATCTCCTGTTCCATAGCTTTCAAACTTTCCTATTGCTTCTAGTGTGTAGCTGCAAATAAGATTTATATTGGCAGAACAAAGTATCAAGGATGATGATAAAGTGACATGATTTTTGAAAATTGAATATACATGTTTAGGAAGCAAGTAGATAAACTGTTCCTCTTTAAGAAACAAGAAAGCTTATAAACAAAATCAAATGGGCAGGGAAAAGAGGAAAAAAACAGGATAACTTCACATGGTATAATTCTCAACTAGTCAGCTACTAAAATGACAGAAATGATTGATTTAGAAGTTACATTTTAATTTACCAAAGAAGCTACAGAAGTTATAACATAAAATTACTACACTCGGATTCCTTTAATTAAAACAAGTGCACATTCCTGCACAGCTACAAGTCACATGACAGTTACAGTCTCACCTCCGTGCATACAGAGAAAGTCATTATTTGAAATTGGTCCTGGTTCTGCAAAAGTCTTGAATTTATTTAACCACTGTCTAGAAACATAGAACTGCAGAAGACTTGGTTCCATCATGTTCAGTAGGCTTGATATTCTCCGTCTCTCTCTCTGTGCTTCTTCACTGCTTTTTCTATTACCAAAATAGAAACCATTAAACAAATATATATCCTTGTGTACAATACAGATAATTTATGTTGTGAAAACTGTACTTTCAAGTAAATTACCTGGGCCATGGCTATATGTCAAAGTTTGGTAGTATGAAGCAGTTGACTTAGCCTGTTAAATAACTTGCACCTTTTATGTACAGCCTGAGCCAACATCTAAATGTGTGGTAGGAACCTGGACTGTCACGTTAGGGAGCAGTGTGTCACAAGAGTTGGAACTGTTAGTAAAGAGTGGGAAGGGCAGCAAAGACTATTTGCTCTGTTAAACCTGTGCTTGAGCTTGGCAAATGTTATGCTTGCAAAGAAACTTTTGCCTGCTTAGATCAACAAGAAAGACCCCTGGCAATTCCCATGTAACCTAGCAGCCTGAGAAAGCAAATAGTTTGACTGTAACAGACAGTTGGCTATACTGCAGAGGTGATTACTACCACAGGAGGAGGAGATAAGGCTCTGCCAACCTCCCGTTTCCTCTCTATCTTTTGAGATAAAAGCTTTGCAAGCTGGTCCTTGGGCAGATGTTCCTTACTTACCTTCAGAAGTCAGGTTGAACAGTAACTAGACTGGCTAATCCCCCTACTTTTCCCGTATTGCCCTATTTTTCTCATTGAGGCTGTTGCTGCTGTCCAACTGGAAGTACCTCTGCTCTCTTACTTTTAGATTGAATAATCTCTCTTCTCCAAAAACAGGTTTGAACAATTAATTCCCTGTCCATGGCAGGGGCGTTGGAACTGGATGATCTTAAGGTCCTTTCCAATCCTAACTATTCTATGATTCTATGATTCCATCCTCCAAAACCCCGACCCAAAACTTGACTCAGCATTGCACAAAAGCTAGACCACATCAGTTAACTTAGGGTGTCAAAGTTATCTATTTATATGGATAGCAAACCTACAGCAATCTATTTATAGGACAGCAAAACAAGACTAAAAGAGTAGAAAAAAAATGCCATAAACCCAATTAAAATACATTACCTATTTAAGTTCAGAATAAAATTCTGTAACAAGCCTTTCCAGCTGTTAATTTAAAAATTTATACATATCTCCAATAAGCTGAAAGAATATCTGTTTTGTGTGTGTGCCAGTATTTTGTGGGTATATTCTTTTTTAAAAAAAGAAATTTTATGAATGCTCTTTTATTTTTTAATTGTTTGCCCACAGTCACCTACAGTGTTCTTTCTTGGCAGTACAGCATGACTTTCACATTCCTTTCAAAAGACCTACTGACCCCGACTCACAGGCTTAGCTCAGACAGTGGCAGGTACAAGTGTTCCTAATGAAAGTTAAACCAGGACACATCTCATTTCTTGTGCAACTCTGACACAATCTGTTTTGCAGTAAACTTGTAGTGGAAATTTGATCTTTGTACGAGATCCTCAGAATCTGAAAACTGAGTTGTTTTTATTACTTCAAGTACAAAAATTCCTTGGACTGAAGAAGATAATAACATGATTTCTCGCCTTTCATTTCAACTTTCAGGAAAGTCTAGCCTCTAAATTCCCTGAAATGAAATTACAACACAGTAAAACATCTGTTGTTGTACATCCCATCTGCTAAAGACTTTCCACTCTTCCCTTTAGAGCTCTAACAGTTAAGAGTGTGTGTGCAAAACCTCCCATTGTGCAGCATTCCTTTCCTCTGATTAAAAAGGAGGTAATTAGTGGCTAATTCTAACAGCTGCTTAAAGTTCTCTTTCTAGTCATCTTACTACACTTCATTTATGCAGACTTAATTTTCATTTCAAGTTCCATACATGCTTTAGCAGTGACAGAGCAAGTGTTAAGAACGTAACTGAAGGATTCAGTCTTTCTCCAGCATAGGTTGTTCTGGTTGGTCACACTCTTCCACTATAATTCTTTTTTGTAGCAGCCAATTTCTGAAAGCTGCCCAACTGCTTTATTTACATACCTGACTTACATAAGCATGACTGTACTTTCAATTACTTACCTGTAGAAGAGAACATAAGCTTCTGCATTTTGCACTGTAGATTCTGATACTTCTGTGACACTCTGGTCATCAAATTCATACCACAAATTATTTAAATTGTTGCGACAATAAGCTATATAATGTCCACCTGGAGTGTAAGAAGCAAGATTTATTAAAGGGTCCAGTGCTGCCCATTTTACTGTGCAACACATGAAGAGGAAGTAAGCCCAAAAAAAAACCAAAAACAAAACCAAACAAGTCTTAAATGGGAGAAATATCAAATCATTAGCAGACACAATCTGGATATTAACTTCTCCCAAACTCATCTCCCACTTCCCCTCCTGAATTTCCATCAGCTAGTGGAAAACTGAACACCATTTTCAGCATATTCTTAAATTTTTCCAGCAGCTCGATGCTTAATGTACTCTTGAACAATGAAACTCCAATCAGAGTAAGAGTGACTGAACAATTTACCCTAATCAGTTTCCACAATGAACTCTTTTCAAATCTTTTTAATGGAAATTAGCATAGATGTGTAATGGCTACGTAATATCAAGGCCATACTTAACTGTGTTCTGAAGACTATCCACAATATAGTCTAAATTATTACTATTTCTAAAATACATATTCAACTGCCAACAAGTAAATAACCAGATGTCTAATAAAGTGATTATGAAAAGCATCATCCAGCAAGGACTGAATAGAAAATGAAAAAACATCCAGAAAAGTGGAAAGAACTTCATCTGAACAATGGACACCTCAAGTTTTGACAGTATAAGGGGGTGGGTAACCTCTATAAAATTCTATGAAGTTTCTGACTTCAAACTTATCTTTGTCTTATTTTCCAAATCTTATAAACACTAGGCAGAAACAAGCTTAACATAAAGCAGTAAGATGTTTACTCAGCTACTCATCACTAGCTATAAATAGCAGACACTGCCTGGTTTGGGGTTAATCGGCAGTCATCAACCAAAAGAACAACTTTTAAAACAATTACTGGCATCTTTGTGGTGAACTCTTTCCAAAAAAGTAAGTCATACAAAGCATTAAAACTCTAGACAAACAGCAGCTGTGCAGAACAGCTGCTCAATTGGTCGTCTGCTGGCATGTAACATTATTTGTATATTTATACTGTTCACTCACAACAGTATATACTTTACTTAACTTAATATTCCAGGATCTGTTTATTTTTTTCCACCTATAATTTTATTTCAGTATGCCATACAATTTCAAAGATGTGTCAACTCTTTAAGAACAAGCCATCTTATGGTTCAAGGGTAAAAATCACAGCATTTATCCTTCACAGTATAATTACCAATGCTTATCTATTTTCTCTTTAGTATAATGAATAATCTTAAACAGAAGGGCTGATGTGAATATCAACAAAAGAGACAAAACAATCAATCTCATACTTACTGCTGGCAGTTCCATGATGGCAGATGACAGACAGAAGATCATAAGTCACAATTTGAGCTGGACTGTCCTTTGCAAGGAAAGGCTGAAGATCAAGGCCTTCCAAGGGAAAGGACACGTGAGTCCCAATTTTAGTGGAAAACATAAGTTCATGTCTAAATCTTTTCAGATGAATGCACAGTATCTGTAAGAAGGATCAACAGATTCACTCAAGAACTTTACATGGTATTATTTGATATATAATAACTGCACTGTGCATGCCACATTTTCCTTTTATCATCCCAAAAGGATCACTTTCCTCTATGGCCTGAGGCAACTATCACAAGCTCTGTGTTCCATAGATTTTATTTATTTTTTTTTAAATTGACCAGGGCTCAAGGAGTTAGAAATGAATTTGTAATTATCTAAGACTTATCTTACTAACAGTATAAAAATAACCCCAGTCCTGAGCTTACTAACGCTGATTCAGCAATGAGCAACATACCTTTTATCTTCTTCAATGCACCTATTGCACAATCTTGTCATGAGGGACGCTAATTCTTCCTGATTGTTGCACCCATCAGCTCATGTTTTGACGCGCAAGATTGGATTACTTTTAAAATGTGAAGTTACAAGCATTACTTATGGAAAATATTTCCGTTCTGGCTGTGGTATTTAAGTTCTACAGTATAAAGAAGCTCTCCAGGCTGACAGTTCTAACATAGCAAAGTTAGAATAACGGGGTTTTTCTTTTCATGTACAAGGCTCAATTTCTTACAGGGTGAATCATCAAATGTTGCTCACCTTTTTAAAACAAATGCTGATAAGATACACTTTCATCATGTAACATTATAAACATGACTTACTTCATGCAATTCATTAGTCTTACCACATTCCTAATCATGCAGAAAAAGTGTTTTGAAGTGCATGTAGTAACAGTACCTCAGGAAATTTTTGCACTTTGCAGAATTTCACTCCATTTCTTAACCTAAGCAAAGAAGAAAAACAAACAACAAAACAACCAATACTTAGTTCTGAAAAGGCTTTTTTTTTACTTTATTGTGCTAGTCAGCAAGTCTAAAGTGAACATTACACATTAGTAAACCCAAAATATTTCTGGAATGTAGCCTAGACATGGAGTAGCCAAAGAGATGCAAACAAGGATGTTTTAGAAGACGAGAAAACCTGTACTACTGAAAAATTCAAAGCAGCAAGTATAGATGGTCAAGCTCCATCTAGCTAACAACTTCTCTTAGCATAAAGGAAAGAACTTTAAACTTTGTTAAGCTGATTATTCAGCAAAATAGAAAAAAAAAAAGCAGCCAAGTTTATTTTTAAGAAGCGATCTACAGCAGATCACCAGTTATATAGCAAGCAATAACACTCCTTTTCCATAAAGGGCATTGATCTATCTACAGACCACTTCTGTTTCTTTGTTCTTTAGTATTTAAGGCCACAGTGTATTTATCTGTAACACACTGAAGGACCTACTGCCTATCAGTGAAAAGCTACTAGTTATATAGACTAAAAGCTTTTTCAATAATGAAAAAGAACAAAACACAATTTGACTGCAATAATGGTATGCTGAGTCAGTGCTTCCTGACTCCTGCACCTTTGTAATAGCAAATTTCTGACAGTCAGAACACAAGGTAGTGTCAAAAGATTAATAGCATTATGACATATCCAGCAGAAATAAATGCCTCTTGACTAACAGAACCAGTAGAGCACTCAAATTAAGACAAGTTAAAACAAAGGTAAAAGACAGCTTACTTTTTACATCTTCCACAGCTGTACATGTTATCACCTGCAAATATCATGGAGAAGACAAACAGCCATTATTCTCTAAATCCAAATAGCTATCCTTCAAGCACATACACTTGATATATAAAGTCTCAAGGGAATTTATCTTTAAGTTGCATTGAATATTTAAGCCATAAGAGTGTTGACATAGCCAGTAAATCGAAAGGTTCTTAGGTTTTATGCTTGTAAGTATGAAGCAGTACAGCAGAATGTGAAGAGATGAGGATATATAATTTAAAAGGGAAGAAATTCAGTGGGTCAAATTAAGTATTAATATAATGGGGTTTGAAATTTTTATGACCCTTCAGTTGATACCATTTCATTAAACTGAATTCAGATTTACTTGATGTTTCTAAAGCAGCTTTCCCGGGCATTTGTTGCCTCAAATATTCAGTTGAATGAGAAGCTTACCTTTTTAAAATGAATGATCCCGTAAGAGCAAGGAATGACTGTATTACAGTCTAACAGGTGGCCTTTGCTTAATTGCGTGAAGCGAAGAAGATATTAATCATCTTAGTATGATTAGAGGAAAAAATATCAGAAGAAACATGTTCATGTAATTGACCTCTTACCCTTCAGCTCATCTCTGGCGAAAAAGGCAGCAAGACAATCTTGTAAGGTTACAACTGGACCCCAAAACCAGCTAGGAACACATGAGACAACAAACCTGAAACATCATTGATAGAAAAGAAAGAAAAACAACAAATGTTCTGCCAGAAGAGCAGAAACTGGAATTTCAAAATAGATTAAAAAATAAAACAAGGTAAATATTACTTACCTTTTGAAATATTCCATAAAGAAAGCTATCCATCCCTGGGGAGCATACGCTTCTCCACATGATCCAGCCTTGACTAGAGATGTCTGATGACTTGCAGAATGGAGTTTAGCAAGATCTTCCTTACCTGGAATAGGCAAGGACAGATCCTGAAAGGTCTCCAGGGTTACAGACAGCTAAAGAAGAAAACAAATAAAACAAAAGAGAGTTAAGACTGAAAAGAAACTGAATTAAACTGACTACCATAAAGTTCACCAGTAACTACTAAGTCACTGTGTAGTTGAAAATTCCACTAGGTTGCAAATTAATTATAAATAAGAAGACATAAGAATTCATTTCTAAAAGAGGAAGAAAAATTAACATTCTAGAGTGAACTTGCACATTGTTATCAGTGAAACTCTTCAAGCCATTGTTAATTATTTGTCTTCCTAGTAGTCACAAAAAGCACTATGATTTTTGCCTCAGGCTCCTGTTATACAAGCTAGTTTCAGAAAGCTTCATCCCCTTGTTCTGACAGTCTCTTACTTTGACATTATCTCGACCTAATGTAACTGGACCTGCTGCAAAAGAGACTCAGCTATGCATTTTCTTGCTCCCATTCTGGATTTTAGTGATCACATTTGCTTTTTTGAAGCTCCTATTACTATTTGAGTAAACAAGTATGAAACAACGGAAACTTCTGAGGAAATCTGTCACAAAAGAATAAAGTTACCAGAGCCTCACTGTATTCATAAAACTGTAAGTATTGGTATTGAGGAAAAAAAAAACATGTTAAAAGCTAGAACCTCCCCATCTTACTCACCCGATCACAAGTCAGGCACTGTACTGAACTTATTATAGTCCCATCAAATATATCAGAGATAACGCTCCTGTACTTCTTGCGCTTCTTCCTTTTTGGCGATGATACAGCTGCAACTATAAAATGACAAATATTAAATGCTGAAAGTAAATCAAGATAAAGTGGGTTCTGATTTCCTTCAAGTTTGCATAATATAATTAGATCACACATATTTAGGACTTGATTTTGAACCAAGCCCTATTTTCTGTTTACTAAATATTTCTTAGAAATTACACAAGCAGATTACTGCTAGTGGCAGGCAATTTGTGTAGGTTCCTCAAGCAGTTTATGGTGGAAAAATACAGGAAAATTTTGCCTCAGTTTAAGTAAAACTCAAACTGCCAGTCTTGAAATCTACAGTCTCCTGCTACAAGATTCATCTTGGCAGGAATCCCCCAAGGTATAAACCTTAAATGTCACATCCTGACATTTAATTTGATCACATCTTCCCACAAGTTTTAACCACGTTGGGATGAAAACCACATACACAAGCTTATTGTATCACAACACTGGTGACAGTGACAGGGTTGAAGTAGGCTAAACTTACTAGAGTCCAGCCTAACAGCAGCTTATTAAAAAATAAGAAAAAACCCAACTCCAAGCATAACATGTCCACCCCCTCCTCACCCAAATCCACTACTAATTAGGTAAACACACCAAAGCAGTCTCTTGGGCTCTATAAATTACCAGCACGGTATGCTAGAATGAAGATCACAAAACCTCTTTTGGAGACTGAATACTACCCAAGAGATAACTGAAAAGTCTTGTAGGAGTCAAAGTCTGTCAAAATGCTAACAGCAGTAACAAGCAGTGAGCCATGGAAATAGTGACAGGAAATTGAATTATCTTTTTAACTAACTTCTCGTACATTTCCCCTTTCCAAACTAGAGCAGTTGAGAAAGTTTTCTCAAAATACTATTCCATCTTCACGGTGTAGAGGCAGATACTGTTCAAGTATGCTTTGAAAAAATCAGAATTCTACAGAAGTAAAGGAAGTCTTATTGCATGTCCAGTTTACTTAATGGTCCCTCTCCGCAGTAGGGATAGGGGATTAAAAAAATCATGACAAAAAAACACTGCATTGGTATGCAAGACACAAGAAACAACAAAATGAAAACTGTAATACAGAGCAATTCAGTACCAGGGGGGAGAAAACAAAGAGCCTATACCTTTTTTGTGGACTGGTGCCAGTGAAGAGCATGATGAGAATGATTTTGGTGGGCTGTTTGATAAGCGGGTGTTCATCCCTTCATTTGATGATGGGGTTTGGGCTGCAGATATATCATTCATGTGGACATCATTGATGTATTCTGCAATTAATATTTGCATTATTTCATAAATTCTACCAAAAATTTAATGCAGAATGAACAGACAAAATGGTCATAAAATTAATTCAACCACAGTCAGGTCGCAGGACATTTAGGAATGCGGCACCATTTCAAGTCACATATGTTTTAAATTAAGAACAAAATCCAAAACCCCCACTATCTTCTAGGTTATCTGAAACCTTACCCAGCACAAATATTTAGTTTTTCAAGGAAATTCAAGTTGAATTCAGAACACCTGAACTGAAAAGTAAATAAGGAAGGTGCATTGCCTAAAGTCAATCAGCCTACCCTATTTGACCTGTACCTCTACACTATTTGTTCTACAACTCTTTTCCACAGATATTCCAGCTAAGAATTTTACTATTTCAATTGCACATTAGCAATGTATTACCTGAGAATCTGCTGTGTATCTGTACTTTCACAGTTCCTTGATTATTTAAAAATTCAGTGGTCTCTGAAGCAGTATTTGTGTCTTTTTCAAAATCTTCTATAGAATTAGCTCGCTTCAGCTTGTTGCTTGATATTTTTTCTTTCTGCCAGTCTTTGGATGTGACTGAGTTGTTATCATCATCCTGAATTAACATGGTTGTCTCTGCAGAATCCTCTAAGACAGGTTTGAAAATAGAGTCATTTTCTGTTTTATCACAGGTACCACAGGATTCACAGGGCTGAAAGCCTACATCTGACTGGCTCTTGTCTTCTTCCATACTGTCTTCAATACTTGTGGGCTGGACATCTTCCAGTTCTACAACTGGTTCTTTAAGTTCTTCGTGAAGCAAATCCATTAGACAACGCAAAAATTCTTGTGCATCCTAGGATTTTAAACAAGTTTTATGATATTATTCCATGATGTTTGGAAGAAATTAAAGTCATATCAGGAAAAGATACAGGTAACTAAACCAAAAGCTGCAGCTGGCTGTTAAAGAGGAGTAAGTTAAATGTCTCTGTCTCAGGTCTGAAGTTCAAAAGAATTTTCATTACCAGATCATGTTTGTTTCCTGTGCCCATTTCCTGCATGTAATCTTATGAGTTTCCTCCAAAACACTTCTATTCCCAAAAAGTTTATTTCAACAACAAGTGTAACTCAAGCAACTACCAACACTGGGGCCAGACCCCAGCTCTGCTGGTAATGGAATGTTTTCAGGACAGTTTTTTTTAAACCTTATGCAGCATCTTCAAGCAAAGCAATCTGAGCCTTACTTTCACTGGGCATGGCAGGACTTTATTAAGAAGTGTTATGTTGTACTTATCCTATCTTTCCAATTGCATCACACTGGCAACAAGATTTGAATTCTTCCCAAGCCTGGACGAGACTCACCAACTATCAGTATTTCCACAAAGAGCTGTGAAGATTTACTACAAGTCTAATCTGTGTTTTGAATTATCTTAAGAGGCACCAAATTTCAACAATCCACGTAGCAGCTTGGTTCCTGGCAATGGAGAATATCTAATAAAACAAGCGTGGGAGAAAACAATAGCCTCTCCTTGGCAACTGCTACTGCTTCTATTTTCTTCCGTTTTCCTTTCTGTATTTTGGTTGTTCATAAAAATAGTTTCTGCTGCTCAGTATCACCATCCAGCACAACAATTACTTACTAAGCTCACAACTGCAGACTAGAAAACATTCTTTTTCTCAGAAACTAGAACTATCAGATTCAGTTTTGGCTTTTGAATAATGAAAAAAAAACCAAACCAAAAAACCTAATATGCCTATTTGCTAGTAATACTTTTACACAAAAAAAACCAGACTCAAACCTTAAGACACAGCTTAACTGATAAACATTCTTCACTGAACAAAAGAATTCCTTTTTCTGCCAGGAGACTGGATTTGGCTGCCTAACTGGCTGCCCAATTTGTGAGGCTGGGCAACAGGAGAACATTGGTCATGAAAGATTTGCTTTGTTTTAATTGTTGCCATGAAACATACTAAACATACAAGTGAAGTGTGATCCACATAGAACCTAAAAGAGTTCTCACTAAGTGTTGCCCTGCATGGAAAAACACATTCTCAGTGTTCAAAGCTGCGAGAACCAAGTTTCCATACAGCTTCTTTTCAATTATCAGGATTGACTTTCTGCTTTTCCAGAAATGCACGTGGCTCTTCAGAAGCCCATGAGTAAACTAAATCCCGCTGAGATTACTATTTAAACATTTACTTTACAGCTACATGCAGTATTTGAACATTAAAATGTATTCTAATCCTCCACCTCACAAATATGAAACATGCTAGCAGAATTCCTTTGAATAACAGCAGATTCCTGGAAGATCTTAGTAAGGTTTTCTAATTACAGGGTTTTAATTCTTCCTGTAGCCAAAAAGCTTTTAACGACGTACTGCAAAATGTGTGAATGCAGCAAGATACTGAAGGATAATTAAAGAATGCTTTTACTATATAATAATCCATACCGGAGCTCCTACAATACTGCTTACAAAACACAGAGCAGTTTTTTAAAAGGTAATAAATGAAAACTGGATATTGTATACTTAGATTTAAAAGAAACCATAACTGGTAACAAATATTAAAAATCTATTTTATCTTTTTTTTTTATTTTTAAACACCTTTATTTTGTTTTCTGGGACTTGAGTTATTCTCAGAAGCTGAAGGCCTTTAAAGAATTTGATATCAATGAACATAAAACCTGACTTAACTGCTGCTGGTTCCATTTTCCATTTCAGTTGATCTACATTTGAAGCATATAAAGTTTATGCTGCTATTGCTTTCAACAAATATAGGAAGCATGGTATCTCAAGCATTAGATTTCAAAATATGAGAGAATTTTACAGCTTCGGCAGATTTTAGATCAGAAGGTTTTACCTGTTGAGAGTAGCCTCGAAATGTAGGATTAACAGTTTTAATTCCTTGAAATAAACCAGTAGGAACAACAGAACCAGGTCTAAAGAAATAAAAAGTTTTAAATATGTAAGTATATATAAAAAAGCAAGCATTTAAAGGAAACTTTCTGTCTTAACTGGGATCATAAGTGCAACTCAACTGTAACATATGTAACACCAGTAGTATACTAGTATTGAATTCTTAATTATACTTTTTTTTTTTTAAATCTGCTATCTAACAGAAACAGAGACTGTATCAAGCCTTTTAGGCCACATTTCTTACTAGAGAACCAAGTGACAGATCAGGCATGCAGCTGGCACTATGCCCAATTACTGTTTCTCTATCTTTGTACTTATATTTTGAAGTATTTTCAAAGTATTGAATGAAGTCTTGAACGCAGTATTAGGCAGAGATAACAAATTCCACATAAAGAAATATGAGAAACTGATAAAACATCGAGCAGAATGAAGAACACAGAGATAAAGTAGTTGAACATTTTAGATTATTTCTGATACATATAAACATTTTTTGAAAGCTTAAATCTACTTTGCACAGTGTTTATAATCTACTTCTTTTTAGAACTTCCTTACTAGAAGAACGTACATCAATTATTTGTACTATCTTTGGTAGCTATGGAAACAAACAGGTTATAAGGAGTGTTTTAATCCTGCAACTTAGTCTCTCCTTCCTTAATTTATAAGAGTAATTCGATGATACAGAATAAAAATTAGAACCCTGGGAAGGATGCATTAATCTGTCCTGACTCTGGAGTTTATTTATAACCATTTAAACCCCAAAAGGATACAATACCTGCTTTTGTGCCAGAGTTCTGTCATCAGCTTGAGGTAACTTTTACAAATTGCTGGTTTCTTATCTGTCCGGGCTAAGCCTCCACAGTCAAGAAAAAAGTGTGTCAAAGGTGGACTGATTAAAAAGAAGAAAATAGAGTGTTTTTTCTTCAGGTTGTTAAAATACAAAACGAAATGTGCATTTCACATAAGATTATTGGAAAAAACAAGTGTAATACTATTGTAACTGAACAATTCCATTTCCTACATCCTTAAATGCTACAACCAAACATTTTCCAGTAGGGCAACTTCAGCAATACAGCAACGCTGCTCCTCAAAGACATAGTGACATTTGTTAGAGCACCAGAACTGTGGGATTCAAATGCAAGGTGATTTTCCCTGTCTACTCTGCCCCTATGAGAACCTCACCTAAAGTACTGTGTTCAGCTCTGAGGCCCTCAACATAACCAGGATGTGGACTTGTTAGAATGAATCCAGAGGACAGCCACAAACATAGTGAGTGGGCTGGAGCACCTCTCCCAGGAATACAGGCAGAGAGAGCTGGGGTGGTTTAGCCTGGAGAACAGAAAGCTCCAGACAGACCCCAAAGCAGCCCTTCCTTTACCTAAAGAGGATCTACAAGAAAGCTGAAGAGGGACATTTTTTTCACAAGGGCATATAGAGATAAGACAAGTGGGAATGGTTTATAATTGAAAGAGGGGAGATTTAGATTAGATATTTGGAAGAAGTTCTTCCTTGTGAGGGTGATGAGACACTGGCACAGTTTGCTTAGAGAAGCTATTGCTGCCCCACTCCTGGCAGCGTTCAAGGCCAAGTTGGATGGGGCTTTGAGCAACCTGGTCTAGTGGAAGGTCATCCTGCCCATGGCAGAAGCATGGAACTAGATGAGCTTTAACGACCCTTCCAGCCCAAACTGTTCCTTGATTCTATGATGATTCTATGTTTGTAGGTCAGTAATTTATACTTAAATGATTTATCTGTTTACTTCAGACAGTTCTGCCAACTCAAATACCCTCTCCATTCCCTTCAATCCCCTTCTGAAGTCACGGTCTGTCAAATAGATTGGACCTTATTTTCATCTAAGAAAAGAAATTTCCCAGAATAACTGCAAAATTTGGAATTTCTCAGCTAAATAACTTCCTCATTATTAGATGCTTTGTCTGCTATTTTTACCTTCTAAAGAGATTTTCTTTAGTTCTCCTCTCCCTCAACTAAGGATCTCAGTGAGGTCTACTTAGCCCTGGGTCTTGTCATGGATTTCAGCCAAAAGCACATGCACAAAGTATTTATGATATATACTCAAGTACTGTCCCTAGCTAACCATTTCTAGTGTTTTTATACGTTCAGCTTTTGTAGATTCCTCTTTCATGAACTTGTCTGGTACCTTCATGGGATGACAAGATTTTGCATTCTAGCAGTTCCTGATATGATTTAGCACAGAATGGCCCGGATGTATTTGTAAGGACTGAATTTGGAGCTTTTGATCTAACATGTCTCCCTTTTTTAATTAGGATTTATGTTTATGTATTTGCTTTGATTTCTTCTCTAACAGAAAAGAAAACCCAACCTATTACCAGATTTTCTTCTTATTTGTAGAACTGCATATATTTTTTATTTAGGACAGTGAAGAACTATAATGAAACAGGGAAAAAGCTGAGCAACCCATACGCCGTAATGCTTTTTTTCTTTTCCCCCATCAGTCAGTAACACAACTGTTTGTAGGATATGACTGAGATTTAATAAATACATGTATTCATAGAATCATAGAATAGTTACGGTTTGAAAGGACCTTAAGATCATCCAGTTCCAACCCCCCTGCCATGGGTAGGGACACCTCACACTAAATCATATCACCCAAGGCTTCATCCAACCTGGCCTTGAACACTGCCAGGGATGGAGCATTCACAACCTCCCTGGGCAACCCATTCCAGTATCTCACCACCCTAACAGTAAAGAATTTCTTCCTTATATCCAATCTAAACCTCTGCTGTTTAAGTTTGAACCTGTTAACCCTTGTCCTATCACTACAGTCCCTAATGAATTCTCTCACCAGCATCCCTGTAGGCCTCCTTCAGATACTGGAAGGCTGCTATGAGGTCTCCATGCAGCCTTCTCCAGGCTGAACAGCCCCAACTTTCTCAGCCTGTCTTCATACAGGAGGTGCTCCAGTCCCCTGACCATCCTCGTGGCCCTCCTCTGGACTTGTTCCAACAGTTCCATGTCCTTTTTATGTTGAGGGCACCAGAACTACACACAATACTCCAAGTGGGGTTGCACAAGAGCAGTGTAGAGGGGCAGGATCACCTCCTCTGACCTGCTGGTCACACTTCTTTTGATGCAGCCCACAATACAGTTGGTTTTCTGGGCTGTGAGCGCACACTGAAGCTGGCTCATGTTTATTTTCTCATCGACCCACACCCCCAAGTCCTTCTCCGCAGGGCTGCACTGAATTTCCTTTTCGCCCAACCTGTAGCTGTGCCTGGGATTGCTCCGACCCAGGAGTAGGACTCTCACATAGTAGTGCAGCCCTTCAAATTCATTAAGTCCATCCTTACCAAATGCGTGAGTAAGCAAATACAAAACCCATTTACAATAATTTTCCTTACCAGTTTGAAAGAGCTTGTAAAGCTGCATTCATGTAACAAGTGTTTCCAATATTTTTTAATCCTGTTAGACCTGAGAAACAGAATGAACATTCAGCAAGTCTGTTAATCCAATACATGTTAAGGAAAACATTTCCTAGGAAATATGTACTAATTAAAATACATATGTAACACTTCTGATGCCAATTATAATGCAGAGTTGTAACTAAAAGAAACATAGGACTCCTAAAGGAATACTAATCTAAATAGAATTAGTAATTAAGTGTTTTGATTTTGACTGACTAAAGCACTTCAGACAAGATTGTATTTCATCTTACTAACTTTTGATGTTTTACGACAGCTGCAGATTGCAATTTAAAATGTTTATCAATATTTATGTTTCACTTGAACTTAATGATTTACCTGTTCATTAAAATTGTTGCTATACTTCATTCATAGCCATACTATCAAAAGCTTCTCAAGACAGATTTAATTCTTCTGTCTCTAGTTCATGAGAGTAGTCAGTTTACACTAAACTTTCAAAACCTACTCAGAACGTGATTATTCCAGAATCAGAATTACCTAGAATTGGTCTTTTTCTATGCCAATTATATATGTGTATTCTGAAATACAGACTGCTCAGTTTAGCCTTTCCCACAGAATTTACTTTCAAGCCCAGATTGTTTACTTTCTTTACTGATACACTCATTAGTTTTTCCACACATAAAAGATACAATTCATGTATATTCTTGCAATGATTATGGAGTCATGGAAAACATTCTCTAAATATTTGAGGAGAGGCTATTTAAAGAAGTCGTAATTATTATATGATCTCAATTTAAAAAATGACACTGAAATACTTGCTATTTGTAGCTATTGAGGTGTTTAATCTGTTTTAAAATAAAATTGCTTTTGTATGATAAAACATTACATTTATAAGCAAAGAACAATCTATACAGCAGTCAACACCACTGGCTCTATGCAATCCTTGAAGGATAGGACCTACCAATTCTTTGAGTCTGTGGCAGAAAAATAAAACATTGTAAGACAAACCTTTTATGTCTATTAAACAGTTTGATTACTTCCGCTGAATTTTCTAATACACAAAACTTAAAAATGAAGTTTTAAAAGATTCTTTTATCTGTCTCAATGGAAATATAGTCCTGCTTCCTACATTTGGACTTGCATTACACCCCTTCTGATTTCTGCTACAAAAAGGATGGTCATTCTTACTGGAACTGGAAAGTAAGAACAGTTACAAGATTTTTTAATTTTACTTAACAGCAGAAGATATATCAGAAGCACACTCTCACTGCAGTTCTCCAGCCTGCTGTGTTGCAAGTAAAGTTTTTGAAAAGACTTCTTTTCTTGCAAAAGTATATTCTAATGTTTGCTTCATAAAAAGCATTTAAAAAAATTCTAAGAACAAAGTTAAAATGGAGCTAAAGATTTTTTTTCCTTTAATTTGAAGAATGTATTAACACAGTCGCACCAATATTACTGGAACTTCGATGCAATTCTACTTGTAAATTACTTTTTACAAGTTACATTCCCAGAAATATTAATAGAACAAGAAAATATACAAATACACACATTGGTAGGAGAAAGTAACTGGGACTAAAACACATGGTTTAATGATCCAAGAGCAGATGGCAAATAAGTGGGGTGGTGACATATTGAGAAAGACCGTGCCAGATAACAGAAGGAGCAAAGCAGTTTTTTTCTGGCCAATGCCTGCAGGCTTAGCAGAGGTAGAGCTGGCAGTAGAGCTTTAGGTAGTAAAGGAGAAATGAGATCCATTGCTGTGGTTTAACCACAGTCAGCTATTGAGCACCACACAGCTGTTTACTCATTCCTGAATAGTAGGATAGGGGAGAAAATCATAACAGTAAAAATGAGAACACCTGTGGGCTGAGATAAAAATAGTTCAATAGATTAAACAAATGCACATATCCTTTTTTTAAAAAAATAATAAATCAATAAAAATCTGAGACTTATAAGAAATAGTAATTATTATGTTCTTTTATGAATTAAGAAATTAAGGCTTCACTGCTCACCCACTCTCATTTTCATCTTTACAATAGTTTAATATTAAGGTGGGGTAACATTTCATACCAGGAAGTTTGGCAGTGCGTAAAATCCATTACTGAAAGGGAAAAAAAAAACCCAAAAAACCCAAGGAAACAAAACCCCAAAACCCACAAACCCAAAACAAAACACCAAAAAACTCCCCAAAACAACCAAATAAAAACCCCAAGAAACCTATACTGGGATACTAGTCTCAGAAAAGGGTTAGCAAAATGCAGGACCGCATCAAAATCAAGAACCTTTTAGGACAAGAGAAAGCATTTTGTATGTTTTATAAAATAAAAATATTTTATAAAAAAAAAAACTGCTTTCACCAGTGTGCCTACAACACCAGCTACACTAAAAATTACTCCAACGTGCATTTTTTTCTGTTGCTGCTTGCCCAGGTGCACTGCACTTATCACCACAGCCCCTGTTCTGAAGGTAAGTGAAGACTGCTTCCACTCAGAAGAGAGTTAATATATAACTGGAAAAAAGACTTGGAGACATATAAACACAAGAAAGGTCAATATAGCATTGGATTTTGCTTTTATTACCTCTAGTCTTTAACTCATCTTCTTCCACTTCTATATCTAAGTCATCAAATACAGCTGCTAGTGGAGTCTTCAGTGTGGGATTACTAGGTATTTTAAAATCCTTATGTGGAAAAAAAGAAAAAGGTATATTTACTTTCATTCATCAATTTTCCTCTTAATTAAGCTCACATATAATTTCATCAACAAATATAGGAACTCAAAGTTATGTGAACGCATTTTGAAATCTCACTGCACATAAATAACAGGATTTTACAACTATCCTGAGAAAGTTTACTAAAGAAAACCACACACTTTTGCTTCAGATTAGCAGTGACAACACTGCATGATTTTATGCCAACAGCTGAAGAGTCCAAACAAAGCAAATTATAGTATTTCTTTCCCTTCAATTACATACAATAAGCCAGCACTGAAAAGCTAATACAGCAATCATTACAAAAAAGTTAGTGTATATGATTTTGATGTGCCACCAGATGGCTCACTACATTTAAGGAAGACAAATGAAACCACTTGAAGCAAAATATACAAATAGAAGAGCATAGTATTAGGCAGGCAGACATCTACTGCATGATAAGCTCTTTGTGAGCACATAAATAAACATTCTAAACAAAACATCTGACAGACTTTATAAGTTCTATTGATTTTTTCTGTATATCATACCAATTTCCTTAGAAGATTAGAACACGTTAAGTATAACAGAAGTTCAGACTTCTGAAGGCAGCTTTATATCAAGTCACCAGAAATTCTGGCCAACAGATATTTTAAAAAAATCATATTCTAATGGAACTATTCCTAATAAGCTGGTGGCATTTTATGAGAAAATTATCAGGTAACATTCATACGAAATACTAAACTTAAAAGTGAAAATATTAAAGGATGCCCCTTCTACACACATTGAAAACCTGCCCATCTTTCTGTCTAGCCCTAGTCTGTGCATCACGGTACCTCTTCCATAGCTCAAGCAAAACAATTTTAGAAATATTGTACTCACACCTGTGTCAGTTTTAACTGTTATCTGTAATTTTTATATAAGTCTATTAAATATGCAATAAATGAATACCTTTTTTCCAGATTATTTGCATTATAACATTTACACTTAAGAAATTGCAGCATAACTATCTCCATGACAGCACTTTTCTACAAAATATATTACCAGAGTGAACAGTATCAATGTTAGTAAAGACTAGTGGAACTAGAAGGTAACAAAATAACAAGCCAAATCTAAACATTGTTGAAATTGGAGAACAGACAAGCAAACAGCATATTTCAAAGCACTCTGTGTAAGTCTTGCTTTGCTAATTTTTTTTCCCTTTGTCTCCAATACTACCTAATCCTTTATTCATTATTTTACTCATCAGTTACTATGTTAAATGTTAATAAGTGTGTGGTTAGGAACAGCTAAGCACTTTGTATACAGTCTTGTCTTTGATGCCATAATCATCTAAAGCAGTACAATCTTAAGTCTGTGTTTTACTCAATTAATTTGAACACCCCTGATACTGAACGTATTTTGCTTCTTGGCACTGTTCTGGTGCCACAGAATACTAATAGCATTATCCTAATTTATAGTTTGATACATATTTTTCCACATGTATATAACACGACATACTTGTCATTCTACATTGAAATTACACGCACTTATAGAATATACACAGGTTACTATTGCCTTCTTAGTAAATTCTTGCATAGTAGTTAAATTCCTACCTATTCAGGAGTGTTCGTGTGTATGCCACTTCACCAGAAAAACTCTCCCACACACGCATACATACACAAAAATCAACGCCTTTTCAGTCATTTCTCAAAACTAAAGAATAGACAGGTTTAAACCTCAGAAGCTAAGCCACAGGAATCCCTTATATGCCTTATATGATTAGCTGAATCAGATTAATAATTAGCATATATTTCACTAAAAATACTCAGATTGTATGAATGAATTTGTATCTTAAGCAAGTATCCATAAACACGTATGAAAGTATTTTGTTGCTCCTTGAAAGTTAGCCAGCAATTACTCTAGTGACTTCTGGAAACAACATTTTCAAGAGATGGAAATGAAGAAGCACAGTGGAACTGCTCCAGTCTTGTGACCTTAATTTTAACCCTATGCTTTTTCTGTACCTTACAGTTTAATGTAGACTACAAACTGTTAGACAGTAAGATGAAAAAAGCATTTTTAGGAAGCATGCAGTACACAGAGACAGAACATAGAAGATGGGCACCATCTTTTTAAAGAAATGTTATGAAAATAGAAATTAACAGAAGTTCATCCACAAGAAAGGAGGAAAAGTCAGTGTCTCATGTGGGGGAAGACATAATACTTAATGCAAAGCGACAGGTGCTTTTGTTTCACTGGATTAAAAAATACCTGCACACTATTTTCTTGTGCTTGGTGAGACAGTCTTGCATTTGGTAGAGGAGAATGAGATCCTAATTTTCTATCCAGGAATACTTCCTTACTACAGGCATAACACCAAACACGGAGTGTAGTAAGATTGACAGTTAGACAGTGTTTTGTCTCCTAAAACAGAACAAAAATCAAAACTGTGATTCAGAAATTTGGAATACCGATACGTGCAAGCTAGAAGTATTAAAATTCTACATCTTTCAACAATGAAACAAATATGTTAGAATATTAAAAATCAGCAATTACTGAAATTGTAGCACAAACTCTCCAACACTCATTTTTAGTACAAGTGACTAATTAACAACAAGCCACAGTCAGAATCTAGAGCCACTGTCATATCTGACATGCCTCTGTGCAATTACAAAAGTAAGAAGAAAGCGTATTGTCAGAAGTGTTACAATTCACAACAAACCAGCTTTCCAGGAATGTCTCCTATTGGTTGTAACGGCAGCTGCCTCCTCTATAATAAGTACAGTATTTGTTTCTACAGGTTTGTTGTAGAAAATTCAAGCTATTTAACAATCAATCAGAACAGTAAGATAAGAATCTTAGTTGAGTTACAGTACCAGGTGCTCATATCAAAACATATATTCCAGACTCAGTTATTTGTTGACAGCTTCAGACTGTGAAGCAATGTAAAAATTTGACAGATGGGAGAATATTTTTATTGTTCTAATTTTCACCTTTTTAACCTCTTTGCTTACTGTAAGACTGTGTACTCAGTTGCTAATGATTTTCCAAATATTTCCACCAATCTTTCCTGTATTTCTTCTTTATATATCAACATCAGCCAGATTTAAAGACAATGAGGGATGTTCTAGAAATTAGGAAAATATTACGACTGCTGCAGGATTCCCAGGTTCCTCCTCCCCTCATTTTATAAGGCCTTGTACAGGAACAGTATTTTTAATATAAACTGTGGGCTACAATTTCATTAGGTAGCCCTCCCCCTCCTAAAAACCATCAGATTACATCAATATCTCAGACAATTTTGATAATGAGAACATGCTTGATTCTGCAGCTTCAGCTGCATAAATAATTACAAGTCTTCAGAGCAACAGCTTATTAATTTTGTTGACGTGGGCACAATGAACTGTTTCATGTCAACCTTGTTTCTCTCAGTGACTTTACTGAGCTGTTTACTGGGGGGTGAGGCAACCCAGAAGAGGGTTCACTATTCAGAAGTTAAGTAACGGGATAATCAAGAGAAGGATGTCATCAACAGCAAGAAAACTACTCAAGCCCTTTCTTACCTGGCAAGTAAGTAACATTCTAAACCAGCATGTAAAACAGGAATAAAATACTGTAGAAAGCCAAGAAGTATAAAACTGTAAGCAAGAAAATCGGGGACCATCTGTTCTACAACTGAACTACAAGCAGCTCATAAATGTATCTATTGTAAAAGTTTTAGAACTGTAATACAGCTTAAACAGTTAGCTAACAAAAAAAATTAGATAGATTTATATTACTGTGCTATTGATTTGTACAAAAACGTACTCCTCTCAAGGCCCTGCCTGGGAAAAAATCAGGAGTGCTGGTACAATGCAGACATAAAACATATTTCTCGTAAGCCTCTGATATATACCATTTGTTCATTTTCATATTCAAGGCGGGGGATGTTAGCATTTTTAGGGACCAAAAATTGCCCAGTGTGGAACCTTAGATGTATTTTCCGATCAACAAACTGTAAAGTAGAAGTAAGAATTTAATTTAATTGGAAAGTCAGCAATTGTGAAATGACACGTTAATAAAACTGCTATCCTTCTGTCCTCAGTATATTTGTTAAGAGAAAATGATACATCTCCTTTGCTTTATTTTGGTAAATGTTTTGCTTGTACATGTGTGTGCACAGAACAGACAGCGAGTTTAAGACCCAAACAGATGCACTCAAGTTGTCCAACCTTGCCAGAATTTGACATGCTGTGGAACTTAGTGCACACGCTCCACTGCTTCTACCAAGCTGGATCAAAAAAATCAGGGAATAGCAGGAAAGGACATGCCTGGCTCAGTCTAAAGTTTCTTCATCTGTAGTCACTGGAACAGGGAACATAACACAGAAACAAAGCACCTGTTTCTGGTAAGTTATACTTCATTACACCTGTTCAGCTTTTATCTTCATTAATCCAACTGCCTTCTATCAGGCAGCCGCAACTGTAAAAAGTCAGACTGAAGAGTGAAATACTTCATAGAAGTGGAAGTACTCAAGAAATCTTTTGCCTATGCATCTTGAAAATCACCTCCAATTGTTGTTGTTCTTTTAATTTTCACCATGTTCTTTTACAAAGTACAATGTCAGAATTACATAATTACGCAGCTGCAAAAAAGACTAAACTCTCATGCTCCTACATTAGAAAGACCAAATCAAGCTTCCAGCTACATTAACACAGGTTATTGACTTCACCAAAATGAGTAAAAAAGTTCTCTAACTCTACTTCACTGCTTCAAGTAACTGTATTACGAACTAATGTACATACCTGGGAATGGGTGGTACTGTGATCAACATAGGATTCACCACAGCCAACATATGTACATCTGTTCTGTTGAGTAAGATATGAGGAAATACACAGAATTAAAAAGTGTCATCAAACAGATTTACAGAATAGGAATATACTGCCAAACCCTTTAAAAAAATTCATTCATATTTCAAACTTGCAGAGTCCTATACAAACCAAGAGACATGCACATGAAGTGTTAAATATCACCTAAAGCAACTAAGAATGCTGCAAGATTTAACTCAACTCCTCTCACTGGTGGGCAGTGTTAGATGTTTAATGTGTTTGGAATATAATTTTTTGCCCATTTTGATATATTTGTTTGCATTAAAGTCAACATGTATTTGTTACAATTTATGATTTTATAGAGATGGTTACAGAAAATATAAAGTTAGCCCAGTGTCTAAAATACTGAATTACAACAGCCTCAAGCACGACACATTCATACAAACATGCCTGTATGCCCTATCTGCAGTGCCTATATTTCAAAGTATTACTTCACAATTCATGTTTTTTCACCTTTAGATACGTTTGCAGCACTATATGGTTAAATACTTACTACATTCTAATTATAACACGCAAAATTGTTGATTTTGATTGTTGATTTTAATTGTGCTAATTGCAAAACATATTTGGCTGAGTTGAGCATGCAATCTTGCAGCTGCCAATCTTTAAGCAATTTTCATTAATTCCTCATTTGCATGAGTCAAGACAATCAGGAGGGTACAGCATGCTATCTGTATAATTAAGCATGTTAATTTATACAATCAAATAGCAACTGAACACAGTCAATTTTCTATATTAAATAATCACAGATATTTGTTAGGTTACAGATAATTAACATGCTGGGATCTCACCATGTTTTTCTAATGAAAAAGGTGAAGACAAGATGCCAATTCATCCAAGAGGAGATACATCACAGCATGACACTAAGTGTCCTACTGCAATTACAAAACTCTCCTATGGAAATGTTGGTATGGAACTGAGTTTTTCAGTAACAATTTAAGAGCTCTAAGTGAGAAATACAAAATACGTTTTAAGCTTCACACTGTTTCCCCACCTGTATCCCTGAACACCTTTCCTACTTCCAAGAGAGTTATTGTATGTAATTAAAAACTTCAAGACATCTAAGAAATACACATTAAACACTGTCTCCTTCCTCCTTCATTGTTATGTCTTATTGATAAAAGGAGCAATATAATCTGACTCCTAGCTATTACCACAATCCACTAAAAGGAAACTAATGAAGTAGATTTTTAAAAATCCTCATACATACACCCAAAGGTTGGCATCTTCATGACATGACTTGGACAATAGTTGCCAATATATTAAGTCAAGCCTATGAGAGCAGAATTTCAGTCTCTGGAAACAGCTGTATGTCTGAAGAACTCGCGAGACATTTACAAAATAAATTAGCTACATATTTTCCTGGTGGTATCAGATCAATCAGAAGAAACATTTTCAGAGCTGTTTTTTTTAAATACACTGAAAACTACATGCTTTGTAGACAGCAAGAAGCGTAAGACAAAAGCTTATTTCAATAAGAACTAAAGAACTGTATCCATTGTAAAGACTGTAAAAAAAAAATCATACAAAGTTTGAAGAATGTTTATATAAACTCCCACAAGTTTTAAAATAAGGTGGGTTTTTCTTTGTTTTGCTTAAGAATACAAAAGTCAGAATGCATTTTTATGTTGCAAAAAAAATCAACATTTATTGCTAGATATTATTACTACACAGGCTAAGAGACTTACAGAAAAACTCTGTACGCTAAACTTTGCTCTGGAATAATGTATTATTCTTAAGGTCTACCTATATGGAGAAAAGAGTAAACATATTTTTCTGGTTTTTAAAGAGCTAAAAAGTATCATAACTCAGGAAGAAACTTTGACTGTTACTCAATATTGTTAAACTACAAGAAATAAGTACTTGACAGAGGGTACATAATTTCAAAAATATAGAACTGCATAACAGGTTTTGCTTTTAAATAATAACTTGAAGAAAATAAAGAACTTCATTATAGTTGTTTTCTGAAAAAAAAAAATACTACCAACTTTATCTACAGATTACTAGAAAAGGATCCTACTATAGAAAAGAACAACTTACCTCTAAGCACGCCCAAAGGTTGGGTCCTCTGACTTTACAGTCCTGACAAGTGCCCTAGCAAAGTTACACAAATAAGCAAAGTATTATTTAATTCACTTTCACCAGTAAGACACAACTTCCAGACAAAACAAGAAAAAACACCCAGTACTAGCTGAATAATTCAAAGACAAAATAAATGATGTATTGATAGCCAGCATAATTTTGAGGTTGCTTCATAATCTTAAGATGAGCATATTTTTCTAGTAACAATTTAGATCTGAGTTTTCATTTTAAACCCAAATTTGTTCTTCTAAATAAAGTATAAGCACATATCATACTACATTATTATAAAAAAAAATTTAAAAAGTGGTCTTTCCCATAAATTTATTATAAAAAGAAATGACAATGATAGAACTTGTAACAACTGCATATTTCTGTTTGCAGAAAGGCAACACTACCTGCAAAGCTTTACCAAAAAAGATGCAACATTACAAAAACCTCTCTTCAGCAAATTCACTGTTACACTTTTCAGATAAAGAAATTTAACACCATGGACACCTCCCAGCTACTAAAATGGGTTACAAGATCTTTAATTGTTCCATTTATTAATACTAGCTGGAAACCAAGAGTTCAGGGAGGGGCAATTTCTCAAACTGTGGCTCCTCCATCAAAAAGTGAACTGTTGTCCAACAAAAACTTAAGCATAAATTTCTTCATTAGAGTTTCTACTTGGAGCCAAGTCAGTTATACTATATTACATTAATATTCCAAATAACTGATAAATCAGTGTCTGAAAACAAAGTTCATCTTGCTGTTACGCTAACTGTTTTAACTAGTAATTTCATTACTTGCTCTGGAAAACACTGCTGGGAAAGATAACTTAAGTACTGAAAAATATCTTTTCAGTTTTATCAAGACCATAATTCTTCCTGCATTTCATTTAAACCTCACTATTCTAGTACAGAATATTTTATCAATGGCTAACACTTAAATGCATCTTATAACTAATAATACATGACAAAATATGTAGCTAAAGTAAGTGACCAGAGTTAACTGTGTTAGGAAGAAAGTAAGCTGCTATAACTCACATGAGATTTCTGTATCAGCTCCTCTTTTGTTATTTCACCAACTGATTCCAAGTGTGGGCAATTGCTGCTGGGTGATGACATTTTAGAATCTGTATTTTCTATGAGCCTGTAGATGGGATTTGCAAGAGCAGAGAAACACTTGTCAACAGAAGAAAGAATGGGTAAAACCCGATCCTTACAGTAGGCAGCAATATTTGATATCTAATACACAACATACACATAAATTTTAAAAAATGTGCTTTTTTAAAGTAATGAGCTTTTCTAAAGTAAGTTAGTATAAATAACTTCATAAATACTAAGATAATCCAATAGTACAAATTAAACACAGCCGACTTCTAAATCCCCTGAGTGGAGGAAAGCTGGTTTGGATTAATTATTTAACTTCCTGAGATCTTATGCAACACTCCTGAAGGGTGCTGAAGCTGTGAGGGCTAAAATCCACATGACTTGTTTGTCAATGGAGAAGGAAACTTTATCTTGCTTTTATTTATTTACAAAGGCACATTCTATACTCAGGTATATATCAAAAGCAAACTGAAACTTGCAACTCACATGTAGCACCGAACACTGGGTGAGCTCTTCTTTTGTTCAAGTTCTCTCTCTCCATACAAGGCCTCTGAGGCAGACATAGAAACTTATCAGAAAAAGAATGCTAAATACAGTCACTTTGTCATTATCATTTTGATAGGTGCAGAGAAAGCCACGACACTTTACAGAAAGAAAACACAAAACTCAGTAATACTGTCTTTGTATAAACACTCCAATTGCCACAGGCAGATAAGAACTTTCCAAGAACTTTATCACTTAATTACTATTGATACCTCAATCTCTCTTAGATCCCAAGAATTCTTAAGCTTTCTTTGATCAATTATTATCTGCCCAATCTATCATTCTTTTATTAGGACTTGCACCTAAACTTCTATCCTAACTTCAGTGAAGCCCACTCTGTGATCAATAGATCACAGCCTTTAGCACCATTATCAGCACCCCTTTCCACTTTACCTGCTTGCTTTGGCAGGTTTAGGTTTGCTCTTTCCACTACGTGACCAATAACGCCTTTGATCATTAAGTAACACGGGGCTTTAACAGCTTGCGGGAAACCAAACTTTGCCTCCTAGGTATCTCAGACACACTTCCCAGTAAACTTTCAGTTTATCTTTGACTTGATCTTTGCTTTCATTGCCTTGCAATAAGATAGCTTTGAATCAAGAGTCATTTCAGCTCCCTTTAGTCATAAATGGGGATTTTTATATATGGGCATGTATATGTATAAATAGTCTATATTATTCCTATAAACATTCCTTTACAAATAATATAGAAGTATTGTGTATTATTTGTATAGGGGTAATTTACAACACTTCCTATAATTTATTATAGTTATGCATATATATAATTGCATCAATATACTTAAATACATTTTATTTATATATTAAAAATATATATAATCTTGTGCATTATACAGAAATATATATATACTCAAGTATGTGTGTGTATCTTTCAGTGTTTTTGAATATCATGTTGACAGCTGTTCAATAAAATATTAAAGAACTCATCTCACAAGACTGGAAATATTACAGTAAATTAATAATTCAGTATTTTTTTCAAGATGAGGTCTAAATTCTCTTCCTGGACCAGTGGTATGACATTTAGAAAGCATTACTCAAATATACGCTGCAGATGGAGAAGTATTTCCTCAGTTCAGCATCCATGTGTAATCTATGTGAAAGACGCTTCAAATATGAAAACTACATTTTTTCAGGCCAAACCTCCTCAACTTCAGTCACATTAGCATGCTGTTCTGAACTGTAAAGCTCCTTTTCAGAACAGAAATGGAAACATGAATGCATGCTTCTTTTTTCACATTTTGCAAGGTCTGTTAAAACATTAAATATGTACAAGGGAGTTTCAAATAAAGCCCTGACAACCTTGAAAAAAATTCAGTGTGAATTAATGCTGATTTAACACAAGGGCTTTAAAAGACTTGTACAATGGATTAGGAAAGCTTTAGGCTTACTTTTTTTTATCATGTAAGAAGCTTTCCGACTGCATTATTCCAAGTACTACAAAGCAATGAATGAAGACTTTACCTCATGCTACCAGATTTGTATTTAATAGCTACTTTTCACACCTGGAACTACACAAATCCAAAAATGCAGTGCTGAACAAACCCAACCCCAGGACTTCTGCTCATACTAGATTCTGTATATTGGTGCAGTCTGCATCTCACTTCTCATAATAATGATGAGGAATACCAAAACATAATGAAATTCGTGCCCCACAGATGTGGTCCCTATCCCTGTCCATATGGCAGAACATACCTTGTAGAAGTCTACTTAATGTTAACAATTCTTTGTATGTTATTACACTGGCAAAGCTGAATGGCCTTTCACTTTCTATTAACAGAATTTTTACACACTTCCTTCCACCCTGTAAGTAACCGTGATAGCTCACTGTACTGCCATGACCTTGGCAGCTTAATATACTTCACTCTGGTAACACATTCTGTAAAACTTCATGTTAAAGTCTTAAACTGTATAATTAATTTCAAAACCATGATTCATCCTTCATCTCTAAATCCTAGCAAGCCCAGAATAAGCCCCTCCCTTGCTCATTGCCCTTCCGTCATTTCACCACTTCCTACTCTACCTGAAAAGATTGCTTATCTTCCTCTACCCATGTATCTCATTATCACATTCTCTTTTTCACAGGCTTCTGCATTGCACTGACCTCATCCAAAAGTTGCTTCTTCACATATTCAGTAATTAAAAATAATCTACTTCTGTAGTTTCTCTTACATTCCATTTTATACTCCTCTTCTGAAGCTGGAGCATAACCCCATTTCATGCCCCCAGTGATACAAGATAGTTTGCACTGGTAAAGTACCTAGATAGCTCATATGAACAGCTCTCAGATGAAAGGTCCATTTAGCACAATATCGTATTTCTACCACTGAGCAAAAGAAGACATCCACAGAAGAATAAAAATTTTTACAAGAATATATAACTTCCTTGAGTACTCTGCAGCTCTGAGGCTTCCTGAACCAAAAGTTTTTATATTACAAAGACAAAGAAAGGCTTTGGAAAGGATCTATTATCAGTAAATTCAGACTTTCTCACATTGCAGAACTCTAAGACTTCCTGTCTCAATAACAATTTTGTAGACAGCAATCATGTGTCCAGTGGTCACTGCAGAAGCATTCTGTGGTCCCACAGGAACCTTAGAAAAAATCACAAGCTGAAAACCATGGACCTGCATTACACAGGATACAAGAAATATTATTGTTTCACTGTGAGGCTAACAATGAAGCAAAAGTTGACTGGGATTACAACTCGAGTTTTCACACTAATTGTTCATTACCATATTCATGCAATAAGCTTCTCATCAAATACTTCCCATATATCTGGGAGAGAACGTTGCAATGTATTGTCAGCCTCTTCGTTGTCTCCACTGAAAGATCTGTTTCAGCCCACATATATCAATGCATCATACTACATTATTAAACTAATATTGAAAATAAGGACTTCTAACATATTTTTGCTTAGTGCATGCATAAAGAGTAATACTTCAAAGGAAAAAAAGAAAACCCAAAAAAACCCCTGTAACTCTCATCTTGAACTTCAGTTTGGAGGGGGAGGGAGGGGATTGTTCCTGTTTATTCTTTCATTCACTAAGAAAAAAAAAAACAATTTGTCCCCAGAGAAATGTTAATCGAAATTTAAAGCATCATAGAATAATAGAATAGTTAGGGTTGGAAAGCTGGAAAGGACCTTAACATCATCAAGTTCCAACACGCTGCCATGGGCAGGGACACCTCACACTAAACCACGTCACCCAAGACTCTGTCCAACCTGGCCTTGAACACTGGCAGGGATGGAGCATTCACAGCTTCCCTGGGCAACCCACTGCAGGGTTCTCACCACCTTTAATTCTCACAGTGAGAGAATTTCTTCCTTATATCCAATCTAAACTTTCCCTGTTTAAGTTTGAACCCATTACCCCTTGTCCTAACACTACAGTCCCTAATGAATAGTCCCTCTCCAGCATCCCTATAGCCCCCCTTCAGATACTGGAAGGCTGCTATGAGGTCTCCAAGCAGCCTTCTCTTCTCTAGGCTGAACAGCCCCAACTTTCTCAGCCTGTCTTCATACGGGAGGTGCTCCAGTTCCCTGACCATCCTCGTGGCCCTCCTCTGGACTTGTTCCAACCATTCCATATCCTTTTCATGTTGAGGGCACCAGAACTGCACACAGTACTCCAAGTGAGGTCTCATGAGAGCAGAGTAGAGGGGCAGGATCACTTCCTTTGACCTGCTGGTCATGCTCCTCTTGATGCAGCCCAGGACACAATTGGCTTTCTGGGCTGTGAGCGCACACTGAAGCTGGCTCATGTTCATTTTCTCATTGACTAACACCCCCACGTCCTTCTCCTCAGGGCTGCTCTGAATCTCTTCTCTGCCCAACCTGTAGCTGTGCCTGGGATTGCTCTGACCCAGGTATAGGACCTTGCACTTAGCATGGTTAAACTTCATAAGGTTGGCATCAGCCCACATCACAAGTGTGTCAAGGTCCCTCTGAATGGCATTCCTTCCCTCTAGCGTATCAACAGAACCACACAGCTTGGTGTCATCGGCAAACTTGCTGAGGGCACACTCAATTCCATTGTCCATGTCAGCGACAAAGATGTTAAACAAGACCGGTCCCAACACCGATCCCTGAGGGACACCACTTGTTACTGGTCTCCAGCTGGACATTGAACTGTTGACCACAACTCTTTGTGTGCGGCCATCCAGCCAGTTCTTTATCCACTAAGTGGCTCACCTATCAAACTGGTGCCTCTCCAATTAAGAGACAAGGATGCCGTGTGGGACAGTGTCGAGCACTTTGCACAAGTCCAGGTAGATGATGTCAACGGCTCTAACCCTGTCCATCAGTTCCGTGTCCCCTTCATAGAAGGCCACCAAATTGGTCAGGCAGGATTTCCCCCTAGTGAAGCCATGCTGGCTGTCACCAAGCACCTTGCTGTTTTTCATGTGCCTTAGCATGCCTTCCAGGAGAATCTGCTCCAAGATTTTGCCAGGCACAGAGGTGAGACTGACTGGTCTGTAATTCCCTGGGTCATCCATTTTCTCCTTCTTGAAAATGGGGGTTATATTTCCCTTTTTCCAGTCATCAGGAACTTCACCTGACTGCCATGATTTTTCAAATATGATGGACAATGGCTTAGCAACTTCATCTGCCAGCTCCTTCAGGACCCACGGATGGATTCCCCCAGGTCCCATGGACTTGTGCATGTTCATGTTCTTAAGATGGTCTCAGGCCAGATCCTATCCTACAGTGGGTCTAGGATCTTCATTCTCACAGTTCCTGCATCTGCCTTCCCTGGGTGGTGTGGTCAGTGCCTTTGCCAGTGAGGCAAAGAAGTCATTAAGAATCTCAGCCTTCTCCAAACCCAGGGTAGTCGGCTCTCCTGATAGCTTACAGAGAGGGCCCACATTGTCCCTAGTCTGTCTTTCATTTGCAATGTAATTACAGAATCCCTTCCTGTTATCTTTCACATCCCCAGTCAAGCCTAATTCTAACTGGGCCTTAGCTTTCCTAGCCTGGCCCCTAGCTTCCCAAACAACATCCCTGTCCTTGCTTCCACCTTTTATGAACCTCTTTTTTTTCCCTTAAAGTTTCCTCAGCAGCTCCTTATCCATCCAAGGAGGTCTCCTGGCCCTCCTGCTGCACTTCCTTCTAGTTGGGATGCAACACTCCTGAGCTTGTAGCAGGTGATCTTTGAGTATCAACCAACAGTCTTGGGCCCCCCCGCCCTCTAGGGCTATATCCCATGGAACCTTACTAAGCAGGTTCCTGAAGAGGCCAAAGTCTGCTCTCTTCTTGTCCAGGGCAGTGAGCTTGCTGCATGCTCTTCTCACTGTCCTGAGGATCTCAAACTCAACCATCTCATGAACGCTACAACCAATGCTGCCCTGGAGCATTACATTTCCAACGAGCCCTCCTCTGCTGGTGAGCACAAGGTCAAGCACGGCACCTCTCCTTGTTGACTCCTCTGTTACTTGCAGAAGGAAGCTGTCTTCCACACAACCGAGGAACCTCCTGGATTGCTTGTGCTGTACCATCCCTCCAACACATATCAGGGGAGTTGAAGTCCCCCATAAGGACAAGGGCCTTCAAGCACGAGGCTTTTCCTATCTGTCTGTAGAGTGCTTCATCCACAGAGTCCTCTTGATCAGGCAGTCTGTAACATATCCTCACAGTAATGTCCCCCATAGCTGTTCTCCCTTTAACCCTGACCCACAAACTCTCCAGCCTACCTCTAACATAAATAGCAACTCCCCCCCCCCCATCTGTCAGGCCTGTCACCTTCCATTCCAACACTTCAGTCATAGGAGCCATCCCACCATGTTTCTGTGATAACAGTGATATCATACCCCCATAGACATGCACACATTTCTAATTCCTCTCATCTGTTCCCCATACTACAGACATTTGTATAGAGGCATTTCAGCTCAGCTCCAAATGAATGCAGCTCATTGGCTGGAGCAACTGGAATATCTCTGAATTGCTCCCAGCATTTATTATAGGTGCTGGCAACTGGCTGGGTGTGTTGGGATCGAATGAGGTACCCCTCCCCCAGCACATCTAGTTTAAAGCTTTCTTGACCAGCCTGGCAAGTCTACCAAAATTGCTCTTCCGCTTGTCAGACCAGCTCCATCAGCCCCCAGTACTCCTGGTCTCCCAAACTGAGTCCCATGTTCTAGATACCCAAACCCCTGACTATGGCACCACCATTCTAACCATTTCTTAACCTGCCAAATTCACCTAGGGTTTTTAAGGTCCTCCCCTTTATTCTGGAGAATCGATGAAAAAATTATCTGAGTGCTAGAGCCTGTAATCAACTCTCCCAGGTCTCTGTAGTCCTTCCTAATGTTCTCCGCGCTACTGCTGTTTATATCACTAGCACCCACATGGATGACTAGAAGTAATAGTCAGTGGGACTTATTAGACCAGGCAGCCTCTCTGCAACATCCCTGATCCAAGCCCCTGGTAGGCAACACACCTCCCTTGAGACTGGGTCAGGCTGACAGATGGCTGCCTCTGTGCCTTTCAAAGTAGAGTCCCCTAGTACTACGACCCAACACTTTTTCTGGTAGCACCAGTAGTGACCTTCACCGGTGCATCAGCCGCTTGTTCATGATGCAAGTGTGTTTCCTCATTAGCTCCCTGCAGAACTATAAAGCTGTTCTGGGTGAGGACATCAGATTTAGAAGGAAGCCCCTTGCTTTTAATTGTCCTCTTCCTCTTTTTTTTGTTGCTTTTTTTGTTCCTAGTTCCCAGCTTCCTGGGTTAATGGCCTCCTTTCCTGCATGAGCTATGATGGATGCTTGAGGCCCCTGCACAGTCTGGCCCTGTAGCAAACAGTCCTGCTTCCTCTCAGCTTCCCTGACATCTTTCAGCCTATTGACAGCATTCCACAGCTCAGCCCCTGCTGCAGGAGGACCTCCACTAGCGCTCACGGGGTGCAGCCCTGCCCATCATGAACCCTCACCTCAGGACACCAGTGCAGACACTCTCTACACTCCAAGCTCTGCGCTGCAGCCTCCCCTCTCCTCGGCTCTGTCTGGGTGCCTACGCTGGTCCCCACCGGGGCAGCCAGAACAGAGCTCCCAGCCCGGGCCCTAGCCCTGAGTCGAGTGCTCACCATCCCGATCTCCTGCACAAACTGCTGTGCCCCTGTTCGCCGCTCTCCCTGGGGCGCGTTTTTAACCAGTCAAGGCTGGTGCCGCTCCCCGTAGCTCCGCCCCCTGTGAGTCCCTGCTCACATCAGCGGAGCTGCCGGCTCCTGGGAAGTCCTGTCGAGGACTTGAGGCTCCCTCGGTGGCTGCTGCTGCTCTGAGTTGAGGCTCCTGAACACTGAGCTGGCACCATCTCAGGTGTTGAAGGCGTCCTCCCTCGAGCTACTCCCCTCGGCAATTGAGGTGACCAGCAACCTATTACTCAGCAGAATTCCACAGCATCAGAGACTTATGTGATGCACACCATAGAAGACCTACCATCCATGCAGAAAAATCCCATTAAACCCTAAAAGAATTCAACTGGTCTTGCAAATGGTCTTAGGCTCATGCAGGGAGCATAATATTGCCTAAAGAAGCATAGCAGATTTTAAGTTATCTGCCTAGTTACAGTAATTAAAATTTCAACAACTGTTGAAATAAACATGTGCCTTTATTCCATCGATATCCCTAATATGAAGCCATTTTAACAGACCATTATTTTAGTTCAGTAAGCAAATGCTGGTAGATTATTTCAAGAATAAAAGGATTATTGTGAAGGATTATTGTGAAAGCAGCAATTACCTGAAGCAATAATTGTATCTCCGTTACAGGCTTTTATTATTTTGTCTGTACAAATATGAATAACAGCGTATCAAACCAATATACTCTAAATTCAGGATTATTTGCACTCAAAGTTATTTCACAAGCTATGTACTAGAACAATTTAACAACTATATTCATTTCATGGCAACAAAGTAGTAGTGACACAGAGGTGCAATGTTGTTACTTGGAACACTAAAGAGGTCTGGAACTTCAGTAAGTACTTATCATATAGACATTCTTCACCATTCAGAAAAAAAACCCACCAGCACTTACTCCATACTATACATGCCCATTGAAGATACACCCTCAGACCTACATATTCAGATTATTAAGCTGTACATTTTCCTACCAATTTTCTGAAGAACTGTGTTGCTCTTTAAAAACTTTACTGGATTGACAATTTATTACAGAAATAATGCACATGAGTAATACTTTCACCAAACTTGAGAACAGTCTTCTTAGGTTAAGAAATAGAATCATAGAATAGTTAGGGTTGGAAAGGACCTTAAGATCATCTAGGTCCAACACCCCCCAAAAATGATGGATAATATTAAGGTTAATTCCACACATTAAATTCTTTCGCACTCTGTTAATCAGTAGGTGGTTTTGATCTTCACCTCCCATCCCTCCCTGTCAAAAGACAGCACCAATCTGGTAGGAAACTTACTTTGTCTATTCAGAATAAAACCTGGCATTTCCCAGTAAACAACAAAAATATGCTCAGCAAGCTGGTGAAAGACACCTGGTCCTTCTCTTCAGACACCAACAGCTATCCACTGAAGCAAGACACAATTTTTTAAGTGGCTTTCATTAGAGTGTTGGGTTTTTTTCCTGTCACAAAATATTGTTTCCAGAAGAAAATGATATACAAAAAATACTGAAGCTAAAGGTATATTCTCTTACAAGGTTTTATTTATATTGCCTTTCAGAGCATATGGACTGTCCATTCATGTTTTTCTTTCATCACTTTAAACCCCAACTCTGAAACCCATTAGCTAACCTTTCTGTACGTAAGAGGATTTTCCTAACCCAGGCTTTGCCTGCAAGCAGGCGAAGTCCACAGTGATTTTCCACTGGGTGCTATACCAGACTTTTCTCCAATCTATTTCATCCCTCGTACATGGCGATCTAAGCGCGTAGACACCTCACGGAAAGGCGTACATTACAAGTAAATGACCGGTTTTCCAACTGCACCCTTGAAGCCGCACAACTTCGGCTTTAGCAGGTATATGCAGAGGTCAGCTCCGGGCTCTTCGGCCTCTGCAGGCAAGCGGGAGGGCATATAACAACCTCCTGCCGACCCGCTCAGCCGGAGCGGGCATCCCAACCACCACCGATCCACCGCCCCGCGGCCCATGAGAGCAGGCAGCACAGCCAGCCACGCACCGCCCCGGCCCCCGCCCAGCCCTCCGGGAGCGCGGCCGCTGAGAGGGCTCCCGCCGCCGGCGGCCATCACCGTACCAACAAGCCCAGAGGGCCGAGCTGCCCTGGACTTTGAGACAGAGCGGAAGCCGCTGCCGCTCCTGATCCCCCTCACGGACAACGGACGCGACGCGACCCGCCTTCCCCACCGCCAGCAGGACTTTCCCCCTCTTACCGGAGCAGCCGGGAGAACGCACCGTGCGCGGAGCCAGGAGCTAAGACGAGCCGCTGCTAGCACCGATGGCGAGCCGCCTCCGGGAGCAGCGCTCCGCCGCCAGGGACGCGGCAGTGCAGAAAGCCGCCGTGGTGGAGAAGCTGCGTGCCCAGCCTATGGCTCTGCCAGTATCTGCTCACAGGGACGACCAGACAGGCACCAGCCGCAGCAATGCCAAGACGCGCCCCGCACAAAGATGGCTGCACGCAGCGTCTCCGCCGCTCATATGAGCATTGCCCCGCACAAAGATGGCGGAGTTAGCCTCTTACCCCGCCTTACCCTGTCGTCCGCAGGATGAGATTGCCCTGTGTAAAGATGGCCGATGCGCACTCCTAACGGAGGGGGTCACCCTCACGTGGCAGTGATAAGGGTTGTCTCTCGGTCGACCTCAGCCGCTCCGCGGTGGCCCGGAAGCAGATCGCCAGCCGGTCTCTGAGCAGCTCCTGGTGCGGGTAGGGAGGGAGCCGCCCGCGGGGGGCCGTGGCTGCTGTCTGCGGCCCCTGCCCCGGCGCTCGGCAGGTAACCGGGGGCGGCAACTGGAGGGCGGGACTCGGCTCACGGAAAGGCGCGCCCGCCTTTGCCTCGGTGAGAGTGAAGGTTGAGGGGCGCTCGGGGCTGGCATCTTGGCTGTGTCCGTCGTCAGCCCTAGGCGCCGCAAGGCTTGGGCACCCGTACAGCAGTGCCGGGGTTGCCAGACCTGGAGAGGAGGCGGGCGGAGGTGGCTCCTGCCCACAACGGGACCAGCTGCAGGAGCGGAGTCCGCTGTCCCTCTGCGGCCTGCCCGGCCGTGGTTCTTCTCCCGCGGTGGGGAGAGGCTCCTGTCCCCCAGGAAGCAGCTCCGGGCAGCTCGGTCTCGCAGGGTCGGGGGAAGGGACATAGCCCTTGGGCAAGGCTACCAGCGTCCTCGGCGTGCGGGCCCGCCCTCTGCTTTCAGCTCTCTCCGTGCCACGGTTGCGGTTGTGGATGTTACGGGAAGAAGCTTAGCATCAGGGAGTAAGGGGGAATGGTCCCTGTTAACAGGGGAGATTATGTCAGGGTATAGTATTTGTTCCTCATTGTGTCTGCAATAAAAATTAGGCTTTTGAATGTGATAAACTTCAGACTGCTCTCAAATCTTTTAACTCTCTTAGCTGGCAAACAGGTTCTTCCAAGAGTAGTGAAATGAGATTGTTGTCATGCATGGATTTAGAGAATATAAGAAGTGAACTGCTAGCTGATAAAAGCAGGCTGAGTCCTCTGTAGATCCTGGTTATACATGCACAGGTGTCTGCACAGAGCAGTGTGAAGGAATGGGGCCTAAACTGAATCAGCAAATTCACTGTCTCCTCACGAAGCACAAATCTCCAGTCAGAAACATCAATCAAACAATTCATATACATGTTATTTAAGAGATTCAAACCCATAGAAGAAAGCTATCTGGGCTTTTATTGCATAATTTAGTATATATCCTTTGTTTGACAGATTATTCTGGAGACCACCTGTGACTGTTTTCAGGATAGTGCCACTTAATGAGGTTATGGGAGAGAAGGAGCCATGTCAGAAGAAGCTGTTACTGAGACACGATTTTCTCTGAAGACAGTAGTCTTACGGGTATTTCATCTTCCCCTTTCCTGGTATCATTCTGTCAACCAGGTAATATATATTATTGAAATATGGTCACTTTTGGTGTACATTTAGAAGTTTAATACTTTTAATTGTAATGTTGTACTTGCTCTTCTGAGCTTAATGTGAATTAAATTTGTACAGAATATGTTGATTTTTAATTTATTTAGAGCATTGAACCAAAGCAGGTTTTTTTTCGTCTTTTTCACTTAGTACATCATCATACGTCAGACTGAAGAGATTGCTTTATCTTCAGTGTCAACATGTCTTTCATTTTGCAACAGCACAATAGCTCTCATCAAATCAAATACCAAAATCCTCAAATTTTTTTTGGTAGAAGCTTTTAGATATTCAAAAACTATCATTAAATATTGAATAATAGTGTTGAGTGTAGTCTGAAATACTTTCTAGGTTGCCAGTGCCACTTGTCAAATTAATCTGAATGATAAGTGGCACATTACTGTGTTTATTTTACTTACAGAAAGAGCTTCTTCAAATAAGATGTCAAGGCTCTACTAATCATAGTATTTCCTTTTACAGATGGCCCCAAAGTGACTTATTTTTATTTTCTTTCATTGATATTACAGGCTGGTTTTCAGTAGCAACATGGAATACAGTAATTCAAGTCTAGGTGATGAAGAGCACCTTATGAGCTTAGTTTAAGGTTCACAAAAGCTGGAAGTATTCTGAAGCTGATCCTTCTTGTCTGCAGGGAATTATAAAATTTGTCCCTAGAGCACCTTCACGTCAAAGACAGGGAGGAGGAGCTGTAAGTTGTGTAGTAGAGGTTCAAAGAGAGGTGTTAGTTGCCTCTGTGATAGGCAACTATATGTATGCCTAACCACATAAGTGATAAACGATAGACTGAAATGTCAGAATTGATGAAGTATGAAGTCTTCAGTCATACCCCTCATTTCCTGAAGAGTGAACCACATTCTGATGCCATAATACATGGCATGAAAACAAAAGTTTCTAGCTGGTTGTACAGAATATGATTCAGTAGATGTTTTTTCTATTCTTTGTATTATGAATCATTGAGAAAAATAGCTAACAGAAAAAAATGTTTATAATTAGGAATGCCAATAATATTTTTTAAAATAGCTATTAGCAGGTCCTAATAAACTTCTGCCTTTAAAACCCATGTCTTTAATCTATTTAATTTTTATTGAAGTAGATGCTTGTAAGCAACAGCTATGTAATTTTTCAGATTTGCATGTAAATGCTTTTCAGTTTTACTGCATATAAAACCACAATGAGTCTCAGCTGCATGTGATAATTTTCACATTTTTCTGGTTTTACTTTAAAATTCTCACTGCAAGACTGCAGATTTCTTTTTTTACATTGCAGCATATTCATGCCCTTTTTAAATATCATGTGCAACTCCGTTACGAGCACCTATTAGCTTTCCTCTCCTTAGAGGTTTTCATTTCACTGTTAATTTATTCATGAGCATGTTTGTAGGCAGAAATGTAAAGAAATCCATTTGCAGTTGTATGAAACTTTAGTTGTAGCATTTAATTTTATGAACTTTGAAGTTTTAATATCAGTTATTTGATTATTAACTTTTTTCTGCGTTTGTGCTGCGTTTCAGGGGTTTCTTTCTTGCAGAGTACAGTGCTAGGTTTTTCAGTCTTGGTAAAGATACAGTACCACTAAGGACAGGGCTCTCAAGTGGTTTTGACTTGTTGATTGCGAGCTCCATGCAGAGCAGAACTTTCAGTGCTTCTTTAAATTACACAACTCTGATGGTATTAATCAATTGCACAGCAACCAGTGACTGCCAGAGTGCAGTGGTACTGTGTGTGGCCGGTTCTCCTCTTCTCATGAGGAAACATGTTTCAGAAACACCATGTTAGCCCCAAGGACTGTTTTCTCCCAGCAGTCTGTTTCTCAAGCAGCATAGATTTCCCAAAGATTTTGTGAATGTGGACTCTAGTTTCCAGTTAAATGGCTCTTTTCTTGGTTTTGTATCTTGTAACTTTGAATTTTATAAACTTTGTTAATGGCTTTTGATTCCGGTTGCTCGTATATGTAGTTCTTATTCACTAAGTTAAGCATCTGTAAACCCATGATTGATCTATATCCAAAACAAAATGTAAGAAATAATAAAAGAAAAAAAAGCTTTAGAGAAATGTGTTTATGTACATGATCTTGCCAAATTGAAACACCATGCAAATATTAGCTTTTGTATGTTTTACTCTTTAACAGTGCAAGTGAAGGGTAAGTTTCTTCTCAGTATTTTTTTGCTGTTAGAGAATTAATTGAAGCCCTGTATTGTCCTGACATTGAAAATAAATCAATTAAATAAAATAAAAAAAGTTTGAAAGTCACTTACTTAGATCCCTGTAGTTCATAGATTTGCAATATACCTTATAGTTCTTGGTGCTGCAGTATGACTCTCAGTGCAGCCACTTGCTTTGTCACACCAGCCCCTTTGTAAACCCGGGCACCTACTGGCCATCGCACAGTTTGAGAAGCAGTTAGCTGTGTCCTTACTCGGTTGCTTCACAGACTGTGTGAGAGCAGCATCTCTTATCTCCCTTAGGCAAGCTATAGCCTATGTTGAACACTGCCAAGGGAGAGTAGGAGGAAGGGTGGGAGTTAAGGAGCATATACTTCTAATGAAGTCACACTCTTATTTTCAGCTAAAGCTCTCACCTGGGTTAAAGAAGCTTTTCACAGTAACAGCAGTGAGTGCGATATCTGTTATTTTTCTGGCCCATCACTTTAAAAGAAGACGTGGGAAGAAAAACAAGAAAGTGCCAGCATGGGAACCAAGTCATCTGGTACTAGAGTGTACTAAAGCAGCTGCATCAGAAAAAGGTACATGAAGGAACCCCCAAGTATTCTTTACTTGGAGGGGAGGAAAACGGGTGTGAGGGGAGTGGTGTGCGTAACTCTAGTAGTAAAACAAACTATTTTCATTTAATGCTGAGTAGGTTTGAATTGTTAAAGTAGAAAATGTGTAAATTAGCAGCAAAATTACAGTGTCTTAAAGTAAGCTGGTCTTGTTCTTAAAGATGAAGTTTTAGTCATGAATTTGAATTAAAACTTTTTTTATTGGTAGTGTATTAACAGTCCAGTTTGCCATCTTGTGGATATACCTCAATACTGAGAAAAGCAAATTTATTTTTTTCTAAGATAGGTAAATAGTTGTGCTCAAATGCATGGTTATTGTTACAGATACTGACTGTTGTGTTTTATAGTTTCTCATGTAGAAGTGTAAATAAAAGAAGAATTGTTGCTTGCTTCTAAACTGTATTTTATTGAAAAGAGTAAATGCAATTCTTGATCTATGTTGCTAATGAAAAATATGTTATTTTGAGTCTGCGACAGCGTTAACATCAGTGTATCTCTTAGGTTCTAGTTGTTCCAGTAGTCGGCAAAACTTGACCCTTTCTCTGAGCTCCGTGAAGGAAAAAGGATCTCAGTCTTGTATCTATGCAAATGGAGGACTTTTCAGTAAATGCTCTGGTTCAGTTCAAAGCCTGGCCTCGGTAAGCAAAAGTCTTTTAGGGCTCTTCAATGTCTACTAACCTGCACTGAGTAGGTACCTACTAGTTTCACTGGGCTGCAACAACTTCCTTGAGCGAGCTGTGCTAGTGACTAGAGGTGGTGAGAAGGCCATTGTACTTACTAGTTAATAAAACCAGCTTCTAGGCAGGTAGCTTAGATACACTGTGCTCTGGCAGGAATGTAGTTTTAAGGACATTCTGTATAACAGCATTTCAAATCTTGTTCATATTCTTTTAAAGGTTCAGAGTGCCACTTCTTGTCACAGTTGTGCTTGTGGCAATTCGAATTCCTGGGATAAAGCAGATGAAGATGATATTAAGCTTGTCAATATTCCAGTGACTACACCTGAAAATTTGTACTTGATGGGTAAGTCATAATAAGAATATTCATTATCTCCTAACAATTAATGTAAATGATTTCTTGGGTTTATGGCAAAGTGACACGCAATATTAGTGTGGTATCCTTTCAGAGGATCCTGTTGGCATGTGTTTAAGAGCACTTCCATAAAATAATTATATCTTGATCTAGAGAATAAATACTGTTTTATTCCTATATTTGTAGTAGTAATCCATCCAATTATTTTAAAAAATAAATTGGAAAAATACATTGAATGTTGTTGCTTTACTTGTAAACTCCTTTGTCTTATTAAAAAGGCAGATATATTTTTAATTTATTTTTTAGACTGGAAATCAATGTTGTTTTGAAAGTTTACATCTCTGCTATAATCATGCTTATTAGCTACAGAGTTTCCTAACGCTCTAGATTGTGCGTACATATGGAAGCTGTGTTTGATAGAATGGAGGTATTCCTAATCTTCCCTAGGTATGGAGCTTTTTGAAGAAGCACTGCGTCGGTGGGAGCAGGCACTAACTTTCCGTAACAGGCAAGTTGAAGATGAAGCGAGTTGTGGTTCCATTAAGCTGGGAGCAGGAGATGCAATTGCAGAAGAAAGCGTAGAAGTGAGTATACTCGATCTATGATCTACTGCTGGTGCCCTAACAATTCATTGCACTTTATTACCTGAACCTTTTCAACTTCTAATTAAATTACCAATACTGAGAATGGATTAAAATTAGTGGTGTTGCATTTAAAGAAAATCTAGTTTTGTTCCTTTTGATTTGTTTGGTTGGTTATTTGGAGGAGGGTGGTGGGAGAGAATTAGCATTATTTATTTTTTGGCCATCACTCTTGCATCAGTGTTTGCTTCTGGATGTTATTAACAAGCTACCAAGCATACTAGTTTTCTCCATAAAACCCCTTGGGTGATCCCTTTGTTTTATGACTATGTGAGAATATATCTGCTTAGCAAAGATAAAGGTCTTAGGAAAGATGATCAATTTATGTGTAGTCACAAGTAATGTGCATGAACTTTATTTATATTCCTTTGTTCTTATGAACTAAATGCTAAAAATGCTTTGAAATAAGCATACACCTATGTGACTTTCATTATTTGTAGTACATTAAACATCACAGGTAAAGTATTTTAAAATTTAGACTTCATTTCTGTTGAACTAAACAATACAAATGTATGTTTCAAAAAGTGTGTATGCTTTTGGATGCTGGAGTATTCATCTGTGCCAGTGGCACAGTCTGATCTTTAGGGGCTTAATAGTCTTAGATTTTACAAAGGAATCTTACAGGCTATAAACAAATAGGAAATATTCTAATATCTGTGCACTTGCAGGATATCATTAGCGCTGAATTCATTCATAAGCTCGAATCCCTTCTTCAAAGAGCATACCGTCTTCAGGAGGAGTTTGAGGCTACCCTTGGGGTCTCTGATCCTGCTTCTCTAGCTAATGATATTGGTGAGTACTATATTACATTCTTATTGGTTGTAATAATAACTCTTGGAGTGGGGGAGAGTCAATGAAATATTGAGTCATCAGAATTTATCAGTAAACAAAGAGAAAAAAAAATCAGGGTATTTCCATTATTAGGTGATGTTTGGTGTAGTGCTTGTGTTTTAGGTAAGATTGAACTGAGAGAAAATTCTTTTCTTTGTGGCTTGTCAGTATACTTGAGAATTTTCATAATGCTTCTGAACCTTCTGAAGGTTATGACTTAGGTGTTTAAATGTTTATGTAGCAAGATTATATAACCTTTGAACTGTCAGACTGTATGTATGTACTTTTTTTGTTTATCATAATTCTTTACAAAAAAAACAACCCCAAAATCAAACCAGGAAGAGTTTGTCTGAAACACATACCTACTACTAAAGCTCTTATCCCTAGTGATTGAAATGTATCACAGTTAGGAGTGACTAAAACCAGGATTTTAAATGGCAAGTATAATAAGTGATTGCTACAAGACATGCTGATTAAGTACAGATAGTTTGATTATTTTTATTTAAAGAATTGGTTTAAAGTGTTCTTAAAGACTGATACTATTATGCTCTTTCATAATTCAAGATCAAGCATCTGATCCCAAATAACTGTCAAATTTTAAAGACAGAACATGTTCTGGGGTTAGTTTTAGTCAGTAATCTTGTTTGTTAGGCTTCAACTTGACTGACACGAGGTGGCAGCACTCTCATCTCGTAGCCCTCATGTTATCCTGAAATCCCTAAATACAGCTGTAAGTAAGGTGGGAATTCAGGTCAGAGCTGGCTTTCTGCTTCCCAGCACTGTGGAGCTTGAAAGATTTAATACAGAGGATGTTTTTGTTCGGTATTAGATATAAAAACATTTCATCACTTAAAATTTCTCAGATAATTTATTTTCCTATAGGATATATCACTGAGTATAGGGTATGAATGTTTGAAGTAGGATGTTTTTGAGATTGACAGTTTTTTGGTAGCTGTCCTGAGAGAGAGAGAAAAGTACAATTAGGAGAATCCCAGTGGGCAAATGAAATAGATAGTGCAATATTCTTTACCAAGAAATTTTGCAAATGACAGTTCTGAGCATAAACAGAACTGAAGGTGCCTCTGTAGGAATTAATATAATCTGTTGCAAAAGAGGCAGCAGCAGCAGCATCTACTAAATCAGAATCAGTAGTCCTGGATGATTTGTACTGAAAACTTCTTAGAGAAGCTAGATAAAGAAAGTAAGAAAGCATCCAAATCCGTTGTTTACTACTTACTGCTCTTGGAAAGTAGAAAATGTTCCAAATGGTTGAGAAATTGCTAATTTAGTTACAAATCCTAAAAAACAAAACCCAAAAACAAAACAAAAAACCCAAACAAACAAAAACTAAAACCAAGCAAACAAAAAAAGCCAAAACCAAAACTACACAAAAAACCCCAAACCAAAACAGAAAAAAAACTCTCAACCAACCAAACAAAAACCAACAACCCCAGAACTCCAACAGCCAAGTTAAGCATGTGCCTGTGAAATAAGAGAGTTGCTAATTTGCTATGAGTACTGCCAGTTGATACAGTTTTATAGTAGATAGTTTTTCTTGTACTGTAGGATTTTGAGAGATCTGCAGTTTGGGAAATTATTATAATAATTGGCTCACTGACATGAACGTTTGTTTATACTTCTGTTTGCTCTTAAGTGAAAGGTTTGCTTCCCTAGAGGGAAGATGTTCGGTCAAAGGCTGTAATTTTATCAGCTATGTAGCTGATGATAAAGTAGAGCTGGAAATTGATACAAAAAATTCATTTAGAGCATTAGAAGCATTGAATTTATGAAAAGGCAAGGTAAATAATACTGATCTGAATTATCTGTTTAAATTGTTACAGTCAAATCACATTTGAATCCAGACTAGTACAGATTGTACATAGAGTTGAGAGATCTTGAAAGAAAAATAATAAACACTCTTGGGATGCATTAGGAAAATTATGTATCACAATCAATCTGTGTTCTCAGCACATTGCTGTAGAAGAAAGACGGTTGCTCATCCTTGGCTTTGTGTAAAGGACAACATCATCATAGAGGCAGAGATACAGTCATGGGTTTATGTGGCTTTAAAATACTGTGTCCAGTTCTGTTTGTATTCCGGAAGATATGGAAATACTAGACAGCTCAAAACAAGCCATAAAAATGATCTATGTTTTGGAAAAACTTAAACATGGTTTGATTGCCTGTGACTAGCTCTTTACTGAAGAAAATACTGAGAGTTGACTTACTTGTTTTGAATAGCTACTTACACATGGAAAAGGTTATGTGGTGCTGGGGGATTTGTAGACCTTGTTAAAGTTATAGCTAGATCCAGTTCCTGGTTGTTCTAGTGGCACAAGTTGAGTGCTGAAGTAAGTTGCCTCTGAACTGTGTTGAGGGTATTTCAGTGTTTTAGACAGGTTTTTTGTTGTGTTTTTTTTTAATGTTGTTTTTGTTTCTCTTTGAGAAGAAGAGATGGACTTGAGGTCCATCATTGTCATTGGGGGTCTTTCTTGCATATCAGTTTTTCCCCATAATACTGCTATTTTTGCTTCTTCTGTGAGTCTTGGTGAGAACAAGAAAAAGCCTTTGTTGTCCTTAATAGGTTCATAAGTCTTGCAGCTTGTCATTAGAGTGCTTATAACGTTTTGCAGTGTTTTTTCTGTTAGGCATGACAGAATTAGTTTGTGGATTTTTCTTCCGTTTTCTCCCTCTGAAGCACTTGTGGCTAAACACAACTGGAGGCATGGCTCTGGCAGCTGGGCAAATGCTAAAGTGTTATCAAAAGATTTGTTACATAAATGTCTGGCACTTCTTATTCAGAAATTGGTCAGGAAAGAAACTTCAAAGGTAAAAATTTTCATCAATTTCTGGTTTTCAGCTTTCTGTGTAAAGTCTGTCTGACTTCTGAGGCACTCGAAAAACCACTCTCTCCTCTGCTTGTCTACTAGTCACAGATGTTGCTCCTTCGCAACACGGTTAAGTCTTACTCTTCCCTGGTCACCATTTCTCTCTACCTAATAAGATTAAGATCTTAGTGCTGCCATTGATCAACCATACCACAAACTGGGTTTCACTTTATGATCCCACTTACTAGTTGAAGTTCGTTGCCAAGATAAATAATAAGATAATAAGCAGCTCTGAGAAACAGCCTTCGGTAGGAGACTGTGGTAACATGCTGCATGGGAAAGTCAGTAATGAGTTACCTTACGTGCTGTGGTCTAATTAGCTTTTGCTTTATTCTTCGGTAAATTAATATCTCCAAATGCTTTTTTTATTTCCTAGTTATATGTAAACTAAATATTTTCTAGATATTTCTAAATATTTGACTTTTAGCAGTGCAGAAGATGCTGGTATTAATAACTATCTTTTTTCCCTGTGGGTATAATTCTATTAATAGTAATAATAATGATTATTTGCAATTGGTTTTATTATTTCAACTCTGTAACCTATTGTGGTGTTATAAAGAATGAATACAGCCCTGAAAAAGACCATGAAATAAATGAAATAATGGAACACAGTTGTGTTCATTGTTGTTGCATTCTCCACTGGACTTTCAGAATTATATAAACCAGCAAGTTAAAATAGAATTTCTATAGCAGAAATATTTCTGGACATGAAATTAAATTAAATATGTAGGGCTGCTGGGTTTTTTATGCTGATTTAGGGCTGTGAAACAACATGGGAAACCTAGAAACAGGCTTTCGTGAGACAGGCATAAGCTGTTAGGATCAGGAAGGAGGCAATTGGTAGAAAACTGAAACAAATATTCATCTTATTATTTCTGAGGGAGTAGAGGGTTAAAAGCTTCCAATACTTTCTGTAGTCTCTCCTTGAAAAAAAGTTCTTTTTTTCTTTTTTTTTTAATTCTTTTTAGATCTTTTCTAGCAGACTGAAATGTTAGTCGACCTAACTTGTGAGGAATGCAGAGTTAGGGCAGAAACAATAGCTTTCCTTACAAGCAGAATTGCAGGTCAGAGGGGAAAATTCTCAAATTGTAGGGCTCCTTTTCAGTACTGAATTCCTAATACGTCATATTATTATATTATTTTATACTGCAAAAAGGAATGCTGGCACTCATACTAATGGTGATTTGTGTACACTGGCCCTTACACTTTTTGATGATAATAGTAAAACATATGCATTGATAACATTTTTATTTAGAAATACTTACTTTTTATTTTATCTTAATTATACACTTTAAAACAAACAAATAGTTTGAGCTACTGCAGTAAAACATCCCTCACAAAGGTCTGCATTGTTGAACGCTTTTGTTGGAAGGTTTGTCTGTTTCTTTTTTTAATTTTCTTCTCACACTCAGAGATATGCCTGGCATTTTGGACAGAATATGCACAGCCTTTAACCTAGTGACAGAACTCTTTGGAGAACATGTTTGCATATTAGAATCTTTTTCTCCAGCTGCTTCTAAAAGGAAGAAAAATCTTTGCATAATCAATGAAACTATTGAAAGCTCATTTTTATATACTTTATTACACAGACTTTTAGAATGTTTTACTGTCCACAGATGAATATCTGGGGCCTTTCCTTCCTGCCTCTGAAATGTAATATACTCAAACTAAAGTTTTTCCATTAACATTTTATTTGGTTATGCACAAGAAATGCTTCTGCTTCTAATTGCCAGGCTCCAATAAGGAGGTGAGCGATCTGTAATAATTCACATAGGTATCCTCTAGTAGTACATACTATAAAATAATTTCAAAGTCGCATAACTTTTTATGTTAGCTTGAAAAATTTTGCTTGCTTTGTGATCTTTGAAGGTAAATGTGCATTAAATGATTTCTTCATTTCTTAGAGAAGGACAAAACATTTTTCTAGTGGCTGAAACAGAACTGAAATCAAACCGAAAGGAAACAGTAACTTTTTCTCTAACTGTGGAAATATATTCATCCCAAGAAATGCTGTCATATATGAAAGAAAACAATATCACTAAGCCTGAGGAAAAGTCCAGAAAAGTTACTCCAATTCTATTTTTAAAAAATCAATACATATTTTGAACATGATTTAGCTATTACAGTTTGTGGAAGTTCAGTAACTGCAGAAGCTTACTGCATTTTACTGTGAGTTGTCTTGCAACTTATGCTGTAATCCCTTATTTCTGGCTTACAATAGATACTCAAAGGGTAGATGTTTGAATTAGATAGTATGTCTTCCAGAAATAATATTTAAAACTTTCTTATAAAGGCTTGTTTGTCCAATATTAGTAACACTTCCTTTCTAAATTGCCTTTAGCAAAATTCTTTAATGAAAAGCATCTCTGCAGTGTTGGATAGTAGAGTAAGACTGGTAGGTAAAAGGTCAATTTAAAACTGTAAATAAAAATATATCTGCAAATGTTGTGTCTATGAAAAGATTATAATTCTTGGCTTTCTCAGTGATAAACTTTAATTTTGGCAATACAATACTAAACCAACAAAATAGCTTTGCATGGACCTACAGTTAAGTTACTTGTACTGAAAAAGACTATTTGATAATCTGTATTTTTATGTTGGTATTTGATAAACAGGAGTGTATGTTTTTGTCTGTCTTAAATGCTGATGCTTAGGTGCCATTTCATTGTGAAGCAGATTAGTTGAAATCTTTTCAGCAGGGCTCAAGATAACCTATTTTGCTGTCCACAGAACCAGCACTGGAGAACTCAAGGTTGCTTATTGCATGTTAGCTATTGATAAAAATTTACAAAAGCACTTCTGATAAGATCAGAAAGAGAGTATGTTTCTGATTTTTGAGCACCCTTGTTTGTATTTGCCCAACAGCTTTGCTCTTAGATCCCTCTGTGCAGGCTATTTATACACCTTTTTGCTTTTCCTTAAATGGCATCCCTGAAACCTATCTTCTTTCTGTCCACACCAAAACTCCTGTTTAAGCCCTTGTCTCTCTCACTTCTTGATTCATGTCATGTTCTCATGTCTTGCCTTGTTAATTTAAAACTTGCTTTTCTCGCATGGACTTAACTGTTACATATAAAAATCACCTTTGCTTATTTTACTGACCAGATTATTCCTTTTCCTTAAGCTGTCTCTCTCGCTCGGGAGCTTCTCTTTATATGAAATACTAAGTCCTTTTAGCTCTGAAGTAGCTTGCATGCTGTAATTCATAATTCATTGTGGCTCAATTCAGAATTGAGCCACAATCCACCTACTTGGTTTAATTTCCCATACTGTGCAGTTAGCTGTTCCCGTACTTCCCTGCTTAATCTTCCTAACACAAAGTCCCTCTACTATTTCTCAAATGTTTCTGCTCATTCCTTACAACATCTGAGCAGTCATCTCTCCCCATGTCTCTTGGTGTGAGCTTCCTTGTTCCGCGTACTTACTTGGGCAAACTCTTCATTACTTCATCCCTCTTTTTCCATTCTTCTCTGCCCATCAGTTTTAAATCCCTGACAAAAAGGGGGAAATATAATGAAGTTGGTCCAGTTCCTTACATGTCTGAGGCACACTTGTACAGCAGTTTATGCCCTTAGTGCCCCACAATACTACTCAGTAGGACTGGGTATTGCATGCTGTTTTATCGGTGTGCTTATCACTTAGCCTACAACAGTAAACACACAGGATTAACACTATTTTAAAACATATAGTTTGAGCGTTCCTTTCGCATTTGTTTTGTTGACCATTCTGATGGTTAGTTTTAGTCTGTAGCTTTTCTTTTTTAAAAAATCGGCTAGAAAAAGTCCACATATTTACCTTTTTTTTAGTGTAAAGGAAAGGGATCATTTCCCACACATCTCAGGGCTTGATTTAATAACCTCTTGCCTTCATTTTGAACACTTTTGAAAAGTGATGTATGAAATAAGTGGAAACATCCTCTTTTTTGCATGTTCTTATCATGGAATCATAGAATGGTTAGGGTTAGAAAGGACCTTAAGATTATTTAGTTCCAATCTGGTATATTCTTAACAAGTTACAGTTCACATTTTTTTTTTCTTACTAAAAAGGATGTATATATACTTAATTTCTATGTGTTTATGTATATTGTATTATACACTCACCTTCAATGTGGTTATATACATTGTGAGTATAAATGTTCCAGAGGCAGGAAAAGTTCATAGCAGGCAGATGGTAAGTAGAGAGGGCACGGTGTTTATTTTCCTGGCAGAGTATCATAGTATGAGGTTATATAAACTGATGATCAGGAACATGTTTTGGCCCATGGAACTAATTCCTGTTTTAGAGCTTCTAATAAAACAATTTATTCTTGCATTAAGGTCTATTTTTGAGAGGCTTGTCTGAAACATTCTTGGGCAAGATGAAGGCAGGAGAGCCAAAATAGAGTGGGGGAGATACAGACAGTAATAGTTTTGAGTTTGAGACTTCAAAGGTAATGAGCTCCCTTAGCTTGGTAGTTTAACCTTGAAAGTGGAGAAATTGAGCTTTTCCAATTGCTTTTGAGCACAGTATCTCAATAGAATATTGACAGAATTGTATAAAATCAGCAAATGTATTTCTATATACACAGCAGTCCCTTTATCAATTCAGTAATTCAGTTAGGACTAAGATAAACTTCTTTCTGCAATTTATTTTCACAGGCTTAAAATGAAAACATTGTGTCTGTGTGCATGCATGCAGAAGCTAACTCTTAACTGATGTGTCTGCTATGTTTAAATCATGCTGCCATTTAAGTCAAAGTCTCTGGCTTATCAGCCTGGCATAAATGGTCATAGTATATCCCCATAAGACTGTCCAGCAATTACTGTTTACTGGGCTTGTTATTTAGCACTAGCCATACCCTATCTCTACAGTAATACACATTTATTCACCAGGCATATAGTTAATGGTTTAATTATTTACCTTATAGCTGGGAGGCTCAAGTAGCTTGTGTAAGCCTTTTATTCCTAAAGGCCTTTTTGTATCGTAATTTTCTTAAAGCCTAGTTTCAGCATGAAATGTTTCAAAGTTGAACCCGTATGTGGAAGTAAATCAATTTTTGTGCAAAGTTACAGCAAAGGGTTCTGTGAAAAATAACAACAGAGGAAGTAAAATTCATTATTTTTGTGTCATGTGTCTCTCATGCATATGTTTATGCTATTAGTTAATAAACCTGTTACAAAAAAATTACCTGGGTTTAAGATGTGGTTTATTTCCCTTTTGATGGCTCAAGCCAAACTTTTTAATAAACTACTGTCAACACTCTTAATTCTTTGTGGGATATCTGGTCTGTGCACTGTATCCCACCTTACCTAATAATCCTGCTTATAGCAAAGTGCTGTAGTGTAGCTGATTCAAGAGCACATGTCGATCACACCAGGCTTTATTCTGTCTACTGCTATTTAAAGCTGCCCTTGTTCTACATGCAGGCATGCTGCAAGTATTTAAAGGTAAACATATACATATTTCCAGAGAGCCTAAATTATGTGCATTCTGTATTATCCAAGCTTCGCTTTCTTTAATTTATCACAGATAACTAATATATTGACTAGAAAGCAGCTTTTTAACTACATCAGTTTGAGTAGCTGCTTAGTGGTGTCAAGCTATCTTTCAGGATCAGGTTGTACTAAGCGTTGCTTCCATTATAATTTGAGTGTTAATACGTGTAATTCAAGTATTAATAGATACTAATGTGTTTAGCAACCTTATAGTGTTATTAATTTGGGGGGGGGGGGGTTAATGTAAGTTTGGTAACTGGTATTATTTAGTAGGCTAAAAGATCCAGAGAAAGAACTCTTCATTCAGTACAACTTCGTAAGGATTCTTATCTCATTCTTTCCTGCTCTGGGGGGCAAGTGGAATGCAAGCAGGCCCCAATCAACAGGGCACTTAAGATATTCTTTAAGTCTTATTGTTTAAAGTTAAGCATGTGTCTTGCTAATTTAAGTTCTTAAACTATATGCTGTGTGCAGCTGGGTTTGCAGAAGCTAGTCACATTCCTAAGAGTTTCACTAGAGTCTGCAGAATTCCATAGAACAGTTCTGCCCTGAAATTCAGGTGAAGACTATTATTATGCTGTCCCTGCAGAGTTTGACTATGTCAAATATGCTAGAGGCTCCATTCTGAATACAGAATGCAAATGTTAGTCTAAATCAAATATATGTATTTGCATCTTTTGATCTTTATTTTATTTATTGAGGGTCACCAGTTACATAGTTGTTCTATCTATCCAGTGATAGAAAGGTATTGATATTTTCTTATACTGTCTTCATACATATAAGTAGAATTGCCAACTGGTAAGCAGTGTTCGGTTGGGTTTTTTAAAGGAGGAAAAATTAATCATAGAATCATAGAATAGTTAGGATTGGAAAGGACCTCAAGATCATCTAGTTCCAACCCCCCTGCCATGGGCAGGGACACCTCACACTAAACCATATCACCTAAGGCTTCATCCAGCCTGGTCTTGAACACCGCCAGGGATGGAGCATTCACTACCTCCCTGGGCAACCCATTCCAGTACCTCACCACCCTAACAGTAAAGAATTTCTTCCTTATATCCAGTCTAAACTCCTGCTGTTTAAGTTTCAACCCATTACCCCTTGTCCTATCACTACAGTCCCTAATGAAGACTCCCTCTCCAGCACCCCTATAGGCCCCCTTCAGATACTGGGAGGCTGCTATGAGGTCTCCACGCAACCTTCTCTTCTCCAGGCTGAACAGCCCAAACTTTCTCAGCCTGTCTTCATATGGGAGGTGCTCCAGTTCCCTGATCATCCTCGTGGCCCTCCTCTGGGCTTGTTCTAACAGTTCCATGTCCTTTTTATGTTGAGGACATCAGAACTGCACACAATACTCCAAGTGAGGTCTCACGAGAGCAGAGTAGAGGGGCAGGATCACCTCCTTGGACCTGCTGGTCACGCTTCTTTTGATGCGGCCCAGAATACAGTTGGCTTTCTGGGCTGTGAGCGCACACTGAAGCTGGCTCATGTTCATTTTCTCATTGACCAACACCCCCAAGTCCTTCTCCGCAGGACTACCATGAATCTCTTCTCTGCCCAACCTGTAGCTGTGCCTGGGATTGCTCCGACCCAGGTGTAGGACCTTGCACTTGTCATGGTTAAACTTCATGAGGCTGGCATCAGCCCACCTCACAAGTGTGTCAAGGTCCCTCTGAATGGCATTCCTTCCCTCTAGCGTATCAACAGAACCACACAGCTTGGTGTCATCGGCAAACTCGCTGAGGGCGCACTCAATTCCATTGTCCATGTCAGCGACAAAGATATTAAACAAGACCGGTCCCATCATCGATCCCTGAGGACACCACTCGTTAATGGTCTCCAGCTGGACATTGAACTGTTGACCACAACTCTTTGAGTGCGACCATCCAGCCAGTTCTTTATCCCCCAAGTGGTCCACCTATCAAATTGATGACACTCCAATTTAGAGACAAGGATGTCATCTGGGACACCGAGTGTGTCTCACATACTTTGAAATGTCAGTATCTGTGAAGGATAATAACACTGGCTAAACAAAAACATTTTTTAGCAATCTCATATTAAAAATCTTACTTTGAAGAGAACATGTTGGATAGTCCCATGCCCTTGTGCTATATCCAGCAAAATGGTCTATATGCTGGCATACTGAACTGTTTACTCTGTCCTTCTTTTTTTAATATTAAAAAAATAGGAAACTTTATAAAGCAACAAGTTTCAGGAACAAAGCAACAGTTGCTGGCTCTTCTTGTCCTTTTTCATTACTGTATGCCCCTCTGGGAATATGTGCATGGTGGGAAAATTAAGAAGGTGGCAGTGAACTGCCTTGGAAATAAGCAAGGGATACTGCTAATAATGCACTTGCATATACATCTTGCTTTAAGTACCCACTGATTTCAGTAGATGTACACAGGTGTAGTAGAACTGAGGCCAAGGAGGTAAATTCACTTAGTTCTGAGACCCTCTCAAGTCTGGTGAGAAGAGTAACCTGTTTATGGAGGCCTCTGGCTTAGGAAGGGTATTAAAGAAGCTAATTCTAGATTTATAAGCTTTAAAGTTAGCCTTGTGGTTCCTTCTCCTGTAAATATGACATTGCATTTTGAATCTGGTCTGTATCACAATGAGTTAACATACTGTCACACTGAATGTGGTTGAACAGACTTCCACTGTCACTAGAAAGTGTCTGAGCAAAAGTAGCGGTAGGTTGCACTTGTTTTTAGGATGTGAAGAACTAAGAAAAGGCGGTGACGTTCAAATCTAACGACTAAGGTATCTGGCAACCTTCATAGTGCCATGATATAAATCCCCAGTGGACAGTCTAAGTTTTAAAATAAGCAGCATTGGAATTCAAACTAGACTTCACCGTGGACAAAATAGATGTGATGCTTTCTGAACTGAAGGAGAATGGAGTACCCCTGTGAAGAGGAAATGGTGACAGCTTTGTGTTGCACATTCAGGGACAGCTTTCACAGGTCACATTCTCTATAACAAACTGTTATTTCTAGCCTTTTGCCAATTTCTTTGGTTAAAAAAAGTGAAACTATCAGAAAATATTCCAATTCAGTTACCAGATTTATGGAAGAGTTGTTTAACAGATTTAAATCTTGAAAGGATCATTTGGTTTATCACCATTCCAGAATATCAAAGTTATGTAATATTTCCTAGTAATCTTGAGTTATTTAATGTACCTGCCTCTATGGATTATAGGAAATATGCTTAAATTCTTTTATTTGATTTTGCTTGGGGAGACTGAAATGGTTACTGAGACACAAAAATTTTGTGCTGTCTTTATCTTTGCTGGATGAGAGCAGTTTTCTTGATTTTATTGTTTTAGAATAAAAGAGCAATAGCCACGTTGTGTTTTATACATCATGAAACATGGTGCTCAGCAGATAGTATAGCATTATGGACAGAGTCATTATCTTGGAGGTCTGAAAATAGATAAATTATTATAAACATTCCAGAAATCGCTGTTATTTCTTTCCAAAGTATGCGGAAATTCTCTTGAAGATTATAAGGTTATTTTAGGCAAGTTGCATGTTTTTCCAGATGACAAATTTTGCAAATCAGTACAGCTCAGTTTTCAGGTGGATTTTCTTGTTTATGTATGTAAACTTAACAGATTGTGCTATTCAATTTTTGTATGTGTTCTCTACTTATTTGTATTTAATCATGAAGAATTTATTGCTGTTATCTCTACACATGCTTTTAAACCACCTTTTAATCAGCTGGACTCCTTTTGAATTAAGAATAACATCAAAGTAATAAATATAGAACACAGTGTGAATGAAGAACATCTTGCATTTTGCATAACGATAATTAGGTGAGCATCCAATGTCTTGGAAAATGGGCCTTATTATTACCTGTGTTAGAGTATTGTAGTGGAAGGCTTTTAGTGGACTTATAGTGGATTATTAGTGGATTTTTTTTAGTGGATTATAGCTATGCTTGGAAGCAGTTATGAAAGCTTGGTTGAGTCAGCTTTACTGAGGAGGTGAGATTTGGCCTTGTATTTGCACAAAAACAGAAGATTATTCTCTGCATGAAAACTACTGCAGTATTTGCTAAGGATGTAATTTGAAGGCTCAGCAGTTAGCTCAGCCAAAGCTTACTGTGAAGAAGGTCTGTGAGTACTAGGAGGAAGGTAAAATTGCAAATGATAAGTACTTGTTGCTGTCCTATATTCCGTTTCCCCCCATTGTTCTTTTCCATTAGACCACAGCTTTGGTTGCTGTGTTTCTAGTCAGATACTTCTGAGCAGAAGCTGTGTGCTCACAAGAGGGACCTGCTGGAGGAGTGAGCACATATTGACAGCCAGGTTGGATGATTGTACAGCACTGGGTTATCTGCTTGTGGGTTTGGTGGGGGAGTGTTGTTTTGGTTTTTTTAAAGGAATCTATCACTTCAGTTTTCATCAGAATGGTCACAACAAAGAACCATGCAACATGTTTAACTCATGATACATGCTGATGTACTGGTAGACTGCAAGATTTATAGATATTTCTAGATATATTTAAAAGATCCTAACCTCAAATAAATTTTTATGCTGAAGGCAATAATAGCTTTCTTTAAACAAAGCGGGGTGAGATGCCTCCAGCTAATGGTACTTCCTTGAACCCAGATATTTGTGTTACTGGAGAATGTAAACACATAATTTAACAATAGCTGTTAAACCCAGAATGCTCTGTGTGGACCCTCCACTCCATTCTTGGCTTGCCTTTTTTAACCTGTAGCTGTACAACCCAGTCATCAGAAAGTGCTGTCTGAAGGTTGGGATTGTTTTATTTTTATAAACACAATGTACAATAAATTCACTGGTTTCTAGGTGCATCCTGTAAGACTTCATGTAAGAGATTAGTAGTCATTCGGTAAGACTGATGATTTTTTTTTAATGAATATTCAGTCAACACTCTGAGTTATGACTGTTTATAAGCATAAATAAAGCTGCTTTTGGATGCTTCAGCAACAGTGATGACAAACCACTGTGCTGCTTGTGACTAGCTAGAAGATTGTGACACATTCCCTGGAAACTGAATTATGTAGTAATTCATACTTCTGTCCTCTCTGAACTTGCTTATTGTAATTCCTTTGTCTAGGCATGAAGCCACACATCTAAGGGGCCTGATTAGCACATAATACAGTTGCTGGCTGCATGGTAGCCTGGCAGAATACTGGGACCCTGCTGCTCTTGGGGTACCCTGACTTTTCATAAGTGCATTCCTTTGCAAGGTTTTCTCCTATTTGGAGTCAGTCAGGTCTCTTCTTTCTCATCTTCCTTTCCTGATTGTGATACATTACTGCCATGATGTTCCACTGAAGTGGGGGGGGGCTGGAAAGAATAGGAAACCATGGCTTTAACGGTGGCACTCAGAACTAAATTCCTTAACTCCCAGGGAGTTCTTTGCCAGTGGGTAAGTGCTTTCCTTTTTTAACTGCTGCACATAAGTGCCAAATTCACTTGTGAACTCATGCCATGTTTCATTCAGGCATAGAGGGAAGATGATCTATAAACAGTTTTCAGAATTTTAAAACATAATGTGAAAGTAAATGCTTCCCAATTGAATGCTGAAAAGTTGATTGTGTGCAGTTCTATCTCTAAGGTCAGATTTTGCTCTGAGAGTTTAGAGGGTTAGTTTTGTGGTCTGTTTTACCACACAAACCTACCAGGGCAAAGGCAAATAGATATTCTAGATTAGTACCCTGTGAATAAGTGTGGAAGTAGCTTTATTTTGGTTTGGTTTTATTTTGCTTAGTTTGAAACAGTTAGTTGCTTGCAAAATCTTATAAAGCTAGGATTAATTTCACAAGCTGTAGCAATACACCATATTCTTCCATTTTTTCAATACCAGTCGTCTAACTTTAGAACTACATATGAATTTTAAGGCACCACCACCAAGAGTCCTAATGGCAATTACTGTTGTCCGTGTCACATTTGAAACGCTACTTCATCCTCTTCATAAACATAAATGAACCCAAAATAACTCCCTGGCTTCTCAAATAAGTAAAGTTTATTTGAAGCTCACACACTCGCTAGTATTCTGTTCCTGAAGGTATTAAGACAACATAAGAACTAGGGATGACTATAGGAGCAGTTGTAGCCTCTGGTGGGTGGGTTCTTCTCACAGCTGTTCATTCCAGGAGTCTCACTGTGCTGCTCTCTCCTTTTTTTTTTCTGATGTTCTTGTGCCTAAGAATGTTCTCGGGGTACTCACACATGGTATGTACTCCAGCCATAACTTCATTTTCAATCCTAACATTTCCATAATAGCCTGCTCTCTGCATAGTGTGGGTATCAATAAGCACCTGTTTGGCTAAGGGTATTTTAGGGTGATAGGATGGTGGTGGCCAGGAATCAAAAATAGCTGACAAGACTGTTATGCTTTCTTTGGGGAGGCTGTGCATTGTATGCACATATCACTTGCCAAAGGTATTATTTCGCTCAGCATTACCAGTCTTTTTAAATCAAGCTTTTTGTCATAACATGCAAATTTTGAGCCTTTTTTTTTTAGTAGTAGTAATAAGAATTTTCGTTGAGTAAAAACACACGTATTTCATGTTCAACTAACATGTTAAAAACATACTATCTAGGTGACAGTTATAGGCCCGTATTAGAAAACTTGGAATAATGACTTCTTCAGCAAATATAGGTGTATTCAAAATCTTATTATCTTGAGAGCTTCATGTAATCTGTAGCAGGCTGAATGCAAACTGTACAAAAGAACCTCTGATTCTCCAGTGTTCCGGGCTGGAAACTGTGGTTCCTTCATTTGCACCAATTATTGGCTTACATATATGAAGAATAAATTTTAGTTTAATAGCATTGCACCCACATCTATGTAATGAATTGCATAGCCTAGTGTTAAATAGTTCAGTGTCAGTTGGGGGATATGTTGTTGTCATTGAGCTGTAGAATCACATATAACAATAGCACAGTCATTATCAGACAATACTCAGAGGCTTTGAGTCTCCAGTCCATGGAATCATTGGGATTTCCCTGTAAGGGTGGTGGAGGTATTCTTGGATTGTGAATAAATTGATCTGTGAGGTTACTTGACAGCTGCACTTTGTGTACATAGGGATTGGGCCCTTACCTTAACAATTTGATTGAAGACATTATTAAGCTCTTTAGAATTAACATAGAATCATAGAATGATTTGGGTTGGAAAGGACCTTAAAAATCATCTCATTCCAACCCCCCTGCCACTGGCAGGGGCACCTTCCACTAGGCCAGGTTGGATGGAGCTTTGACCAACCTGGCCTTGAACATTTCTAGGGATGAGACATCCAGAACATCCCTTGTAACTTGTTCCAGTGCCTTACCACCCTCACAGTAAAGAACTTCTTCCAAACAGGTAGTGTATGTCTGTCCTGTGCTGAGGGCTCCAGAGCTGGATGCAGTACACCAGGTGGGAACTCATGAGAGCAGAGCAGAGGGGGAGCATCACCTCCCTTGAACTGCTGGCCATGTTTCCTTGGATGTGGCGCATAAAAAAAAAAAAAAAGTAGTATGGTCCATGCTTTACTGTCACAGGAGTTTGTAATTTGCATTGCTACTTGTGATTGTGGCTGTTTACTTCTCAGTAAGTGTTACATGTGCCTACAGACTGGAAGGATCAGGAAAATAATTTCTTTGGATTACATTTGAACCAGGTGCTAGAGGGCTTTTGTTTTAATTGCGAATTTATTATGGAAAACAACTTAGCCAAAAGGAGAGGTTCAGTGGAAAAATCTGCAACCAGGCTATACATCCCTATACTACCCTGTGTTTAGCAGTATTATTGCAGTTTCAGCAACTACTTCTGTGAAAAACTGCTGTTAGAAAAGCATTTAATGTAAAATATGAAGTGGATTAATGCAAATTATGAGCCAGGAATAAGAAGGAAACATCATGTTACTCATGTGCTCTTACCAAACCTCAAGCAAATGCTTTACAAACCACAGTTCAGTTTTCTGTTCCAGCTTTTCAGATTCCAGTATGTGATTGTTTCTCAACCAACTTGGATGCTGCTGTACTTTTCCTCTTGGTTTTAAGAGGTCAAAAGAAAGAACAAACTAAGAATGATCTGAAAAAATTAGAGACTTTCATGTGAATACTGGTGAATTTGTGATTAGAAGTAGAGATCTGCCTAGTGAGGTTTTTGTGTAAACTTTTAGTATTTTTTTCCCTCAGTGAATTGTCTCAAAGACATATTTATTGTTATGTGCAATTTTTGAGCTGTCATTCCAAGTCCGCAAGTAATAAAACCATAACAACCACCGAAATAATAGTTATGTGGATTTGTAGCATTTCAAGTGATGAGTAAACCATTCCAGTATATTGGCATTTGGCCACTTTGCTATGTAATAGTGTTTCTTATGAAGTATTGTCATAGCAACAGATCTGGATGACATTGAGTAGCTGGTTGCTGCTGACTGTTGGAAATAAAGCAGACTTTTAGCAACACATGTGTAATGTCTAAAGGTAAAGTAACCCAAAATAAATGCCTGTGCTCTATACCGAGGATGTAGTATGGGGCACATCAAGCCAAAGTCTGACTTACTGAGTTATGAATTGAATCCTTTTGTGAAAGTGTTTCTGTACAGTAAAAACAAACTCATGTATGCTAGTAATACATACAACAGTGGAAATCTGAGAATAAAATAAAGGAAAACTGAGAGAAACTGCATTGCAGATGATTTTAAGCAAAAAATATCAGTTATTATTTTAAAGGCTTTAAGACTTCTAGTACTATAGGAAATGTTTCTGGGTGGGTAATTTCAATGGAAAAGCTTTTTGGGCAGAGAGGATACAGCAAAGATTAAAAACTTACTCTTCTGAAGAAACAGCAAGAGAAAAAAGGCATGAGAAGCAGAAAATGCAATTAATTCAAATGAAGCTGAAACCTGTTTTTAATTAATGGACTTTTATTTAGACCTGTATTTCTTGGTTACTAAGACATTGAGTGTTTGTTATGTAACATGGACAGCTTAAAAATTTAACAGAGAGTTTAGATCAATATAGCAAAGTAATATCTTCAGATAAAGGGATTGTCACAAGTCTAGCAAAGGCAAAACCCCTGGGGAAATATTTTTTCTCTCTCTGTTCATTACAGATTATGTTCATAAGTCCACTCCAAAGAGAGATAAATAGTCACTTTATGTATCTTAGCATGTCATAGCAGAATTTACTCTCACAGTAGCATAATATTGTGCCTTCCAAATGAAGTACTACATTGAAGTATAGAAGAAACACACTTTCAAGATTGAAATTTAATTTTCTGATAGTCTAATAGTCAATTTGTCTTTTTTTTTTTATTCTGAAGATAAAAACACAGACATTACTGTAAAGGATAATATGGATGATTTTGGCCTTCGAGATACATTAAGCATTGCATCAACAGACTCCTTTGTTTCAACAGCTGAGGTAAGACTCTTAAAGATGGTTTCTTTAAAGTTTCATTGATCTGTTTGAACAGTGAATAGAAGAATCTTTTTTTTTCTTTTCTTTTTCTAATTATTATAAGCAGAATATATTTCTCTTATGGGGAAAACCAGAAATTTTCCTTGCTTAGCTGTAATCAGCTTCCTAGCAGTTTGAGTTATGAAGTTGGGATCGATTTGCCTTTTTTTTCCCCTTTTCTTTTTTTGCTCTGTGCACTGGCAGGATGTTTCCCCAGCTCCTTCTGAAAAGAAGTTGCTTTTGAAAAATAGATTTTCATGAGTGAAGAAGCACAATCAGTTGAGGCAATAGTAGTTCCTTTCACCGTGAATTGCATTTTTCTATTCTCATTTTTTTCCAGCTACTTTACCCTAGTATAAGGATGTGTGAAGAAGGCTTTGTCTTTTTTGGAGTTTGTTTTTTTCCCAAGAGGAAATAATTAGAAATTGACAGCTACCTATTTTAGTAAGTGCCATGCACAATATAATATACTAAATCGAACTTTCCCTAATCTTCTTGGATAAGACCACAAAGGATGCATAAAGAAATAATCTTGGATTACAGGGAATTGTCTATTAGCTGATATCTGCTGTAGCTCCCTTGAAGTATTTGAAAGAATTTTACATACAGCAACAAACTTATTTGAATGAGGAATATCTCCTCTTATAGTCTGTCAGGAGCTGAAGTCATCTTGAATAGCACTCTTCTCCAAATTGCAGGAAAGGCAATTGGTCTCAATAGATACATTTTGTGTTAAATATTGCTTTCATATATGCACTACAACTAAGCTACTAAACTTAATTGTAAGAAGAGATTTGCATACATGTTCTTTGCAATTACCATTTTAACTGTCTATTATCTGGTTTGTTTTTCCAAAACACAGTTACCTTGATTTAGTAATTCACATTAACTTGTGATTATCTCAATTTAGTAATTCACATTAAGTTGTGATAACCTAGCATTCATTTCTAAAGACTGTGTCTTTAGAGACTTGTTACTCTTGCCTGTCATTTGGACAACACCACAGTTCAAGCTTGCTTCAACTCTTACAAGGTCTTGGGAGGAGCTGTAAACAATTACTGTTTGTACACTTGGTATCTTTTGTGTTTTCTTTCCCCCATGAACTTTCCTAGTGTTTTTGCAAGTACATGAAGATGAGAACAATCCTTTATGCTCATTTGTGGGTTTTGGCTCAAAAAAAGACAAAATAAAAACCAAAGCCCAGAGTGTATCACCTTAGTATAACCACCATCCTGTCACAGATCTGAATTGTCTCAGTGTTTGATAAAGAAATTTTTGAGTCAAAATTGGCAACAGAATTGTGTTTACATATCCTGGAAAATATTCTGCACATTTTGATACCTCAAAGCCACTTCTGTCAACTCTGTCTTTCAGAACAAAGTTATGAGGATTTTCTCTTCCTTTCCAGCTGTCGTAGCCTTTGCCAATAGAACAAGCTCTCTGATCTCCTTTCTCAGATTTTATTGAAGAATCTATTAAAATTCTCAGCTGATAGGAGTCCTGAACATTAAGAAAACTAAAACAACTTGAAGTTTAGTGTTCAGAACACCAGCAAAATTTTGGATTAAATATTAATCACTAGGCTTAAACTGCAGGGCCTGTTAGTTCTCAGGTGGTAGCTACTGAGGCATCATTGTGTGGCACAGGTAAAATGAAGCTATGAATTGGTCTTCTCTTATGAATATAGTGTTAGAGTGATGTATTTTTTTCCATCCTCTGGGGGGAGGGGAATGCTTTGAATTAGTACTGCAAATAGCTATGGCAATGAGAGAGTAATAACCCCTTCCCAGTGTATTTCAGCTATTAGGAAAGAACAGTAATTGCTTTAATGTAACTGGATTAGAATTGACATATTAGATTTTTCTGTTCTAGATTTGATGATGACAGGTAGCTTCTTTCTTATCTACTACTTTCATTTTTATTCTTTCATTTGCAAAAAAATTTAATGTTTCAGGCTAAGAGGTCTGAGGCTTTTTCAGCTGTGGATTTGTCTCAGCTCATGGACCAATAGGCAGTTGTGCTTTTATCCTATGCTCCCTGATTGCAATTACAGTTGTAGTAATCTCCTTGACTTGTGTGCTGATAGAAATGTTTAGCGAAGTTTTTAAATCTGAAATTCATACATGTGTGTATGCTGCCCTGTGATTTTTGCCCTACAGGAATCATTAGTGATTTCACCTTCTGGGAAATTACAAAGTAGCAGCATTTTCTGTGGCTGCATTGTCTTCCTTCTACATGGCAGCCTGTCCCCAGCAGCAGGGCTAAGACTCCAGTTTTTGAGACTGGAAGCCATATTCGTTTCAGTGGTGACACACAGTCAAGTCAAATTTAGTTCAGTGCCCTCAGGAAAGATAACAGCAAAGATACAGCAAAACCTAAAACAAGATAAGGATGTTTTGATGGAAATTAATAGGAATACTGCTTAGGAGGCAACAGGAATGTTGTGCTGTGTTATGTTAGGACAAAACATAGGAAGATGGTTCAAGAAGAGAACTGTGCAAAACTGGGACAGTTGGCAGAGTTTAACTCGCATGCCCTTTTGATGAGCTCTACAGGATAGCAGCAGGGTATTCCAAAATTTCATCTTGGCTATGGATGATAATCAAGAGGATTCTGAAGATCATTTGCTTGATGACTTCTTAAACAGAATTGTGCCAGTCCGGACACCTACAATACCCAGGTGTCTGCTGAATCCTTATAAAAATGAGTCAGGCATACAGTTGCCATCCCCAAGCCCAGACAGATTTCTGTTCCTAAATACCTGGACGCTCTTGGAAGCACCACAGGAGGGATGGTAAGCACAACTGTTTACCCTAATTAAGTTACTGATACCATATACTGTAGTAAATAATGGTATTTTCTTCCCTATTTTAGGCCATCTGCCATCAGCTTGTGTTTGAGGGTTAGTATTCTTTTCATGTTCTTGCTGTCTCATCCACTGTGTGATCAAAATAGCCACCACCTTTGGCAAGAATACAGCAGTGAGTGTGCCAGATAAAGGTCTCCACCCTCTCTTTCCTGGCTACTTTTCCGTCTTTCCAATAGAAACTCTTTCCTGCTCTCCCTGACAGCTTCATTGCTGCCTCTCCGTTATCAGTGCACTTGCATTTATTGTGTCTTATTTTCATATCTTGATTAGAACTGAATCAATAGTTCTATTATCAAATAAACATTGCTTGCTTTATCAAAATCTTAACTCAGTCCAAAGCAAAGGAGATTTTTTGATTTGTGAATAAAGCCTTAGCTTCTCAATTTTTTACAAGTAATTCCTTTACTAAGGTTGTCTTTTTCTCAGTTCAAATCTATTAAAACAAAACAGTGCAGGACCAAGCCAGCTTTGATAACAGGAAAAGAACACCAGTTTCCATATGCCTGTAATTATTTGGATATGGCACCAAAACCTTCGAAGTGTGTTATACTGAATTTTAGATTCAGAAAGTACTCAAAAAGAACCCTGTTAATGAAAAGTAGGGTTACCCTTTCCCTGGTTTCCAGGTAGATGTTTTATTCCTTTCCTGAAATAGGGAATACGAGAGGGAGTAATGCAGGCAAATAATAGTAGGGTGTGTTCCTACAGTATTTTTAACTGAGAGTTTTGGTGGTTTGGGTTTGGGTTTTTTTTTTGTATTTCACCACAAAAACCAGAGATAAGCCTTGCTGTGTTCTGACTGCCCTCAGAACTATGACCATAACCACTGATTGGATCTTCTCAGGATTTGCTGTTCTCATCCTGGTCACTTCCTCCATGTTCATGTCACCTGCCCAATTTGACATGATTTATTGTCTTACCTCAGAAACAAATGAAGTACAGCAGTTCTGTAGTCTTAGCATGCCCTGGGATTGTAAGCAGCTCCTTATTCTAACAATTTTAACAAAGTAGTGAGCTGCCTCATATTTATAGTCTTAAAACCTATGAAGAGAGGAAAGAATTAATCCCAAATTCTTTCATTCTGCTAGCAGTAACACTATTTCTTTGAAAAAGCTGTACCTGAAGTGCTCCTAACCACTGCCTACTACTTTGGCCAAACTCAAAAGATTTTAAGGTGTCTGCTGAAGCTTGATATCCAGTAATAAAGCTTGTCCATATCATCATCAGAAACTTTGCACCTCCCAGTAATGTCAATGGTGTTATAGGCAACAGAAAAGTTCTATTCCACTTTGAGAAATGTCGCTCATTCCTGTGTCCTGTCTAACAAATTCCTCAAACTTCATGCCTCATTTCTGTTGGATTTTGGGGTGGTTTTTCTGTTATTTGTCTTATGCATGCTTATAGATGTTGAAAAGATTCCATTATGGAAAAAAGTTTTCCAGGTGGCAATGAAGAGTGGTCAGTGGGAACCAGGTTCCTTTGACTCCACCAAGGACAGCTGTGATTGCTTTCTGTATGGCTATGAATAGAACTACTTAGATCAACAAGACATTAAGTGATGCTCTAAAAGCTTTAAAATTAATAATAAAATTTAAAAATCTGGGGTTGGTCCTGAAATCTCAGCTATGTATGATATTTACATAGTATATTAAATGTTTTCATTTCTAGGACATGTAGGAGTTTCCTCTAATAACCACTGTGTTCGTATATGCTGACTGCTCATACTATACAGGTTTTATTTCTTAGAAAATGTATGTAACATTTGTAACAAATCCCATGTATTAGCACTGAGCTAATTGTTGTACCATAATACCTCCTTGTAGACAAATGCCAGACACAGCACACAGCCCAGGATTATTCCACGTGGCAAAGAGTAGTACCACCACTGATGTACACAACATAGTGAATTTGCTTTCTTTATTATGCTTAAAATTAATAAAGTTGCAGTAATAATTCATATAAATAATGTTCTGGATGTGTGTTTTCCTCAAAAAAGAAAAGATATCAGATGTCTTGTTATATATACAAGTAATTATAGGAGTTCATGAAAATACATTAACTTCCTTCCTGTTTTATTCCAAATAATAAGAATGCACCACTTAATCATTGCAGTTTATCAAAGTACGGTCTCAAATGTTTTAGTTGGCAATCACCGTCACATGTTTTAACTCCTAGAACATGTTTCATACTCATTCTGCAGCTAATCATGTTTAAAAATATATTTATATTTTAAAGGATATAAATGCCCAGAGAAAAGTGATCATCAGACTTTTTAATATAGGATAAGCATAGTTTCTGAGAATGCAAGGAATGCTGACTGTGCCAGTAAATTGACCTTTTTATTAGTGGGAGCAAGCAAGAATTCCAAAAGGTCTAGCAATGTTTATTTTTGTTACATTCAAGTGGGTGGTTATTTTGGTAGCCAACAAGATCTTGATGCACAGCTGAGAATTTTTTCTATTTATTAAGAAGCAGCTTGTGGGTGACAAATAAGAGTGCTGAGTCTGTTCATTAGACCGAAGCAGCCAGGGAATCCCAAGCTTAAAAACTATAGCAAGTTCTTAGAGGTTTGATGCTTTACAACAGTGGTTGCAGCATCTCTTAACTAGCAGATGCAGCTGTAAAGCTGAGCTGCCCAGAGAAAACTGATTAGCATCTGAACAGAACCAGCCCATGTTGTAATCCTTGAAGGCTGTTTTCCGTCAGTGTGTGTAGAGGCACAAGTTATCACTACAAGCTTTGGAGTTTTGAAGATGTACATAGTAATTCAACCTAATGAAGTTAGGTATCCACTGCAGATCATCATAAATGTCCCATACAGTGGTCACCACCTACTATCTTTCTTGAGCCTAGAGTGGATGGAAGTAAACCATTACAAGACTAGATTGCCCATATGGGTAATTCATTTTTTCAGCTCTTCTTTGAATGCATGTTCATATTCTTCTTAATGTATGACACTGAGGAAATAGCAGACATTTAAAGGCTGACACATCAGGTCCATTATCATAAGCCTCTGTTACTTGCAGCTACCAGCACTTTTAGTAGCTATGCATGGAGCCCTTTTTCATCCTTGGTGGTGTGTTAAGAATTTCAAAATGGTAGTGGCTGTGCAAAATGTTCACTACAGAGGGGCAAGAAAGGACTCAAGGATCTCTCAAGAGTCCGACATACCTGTGGGACAAGATGTTGGATGCTGGGGCTTTCTGCTAACTTCTGATAAATTCTGACCCACTGCTGAGGGAAGTAATGTGGTGCATAGGGGAACACAGTGCAGCAAAAAGCATGTACTTGAATATATACTATGAAGGCATGCTGATTGATATAAGGTCGTTACAGGGAACCACCTCTTTCAAAATGTACCTTTCTCTCCACATTTTTTCTCAAAGGTAACAAGTCTTTGGAGACTTTTACAACAAAGAGTTAATTTTCCTTTTGATGTCAGCTTGAGAAGCTCTTATCTAGAAAATGTATGCTCTGTGTGTTGTTAAACACTGTATATAATTTGTCCATTCTTCAGATAGCTGAACTCTGCTATGTTAGTAATGTGGATGTGTGTTCTGAGCGTTTTCAACTCATTTTATTTTGAACCAGGATGCTTTTGTAGCAAGCTTTTGACTTCTTTCATCTCAAAGAGAACAGCCATTACTGAATGTTTGCAAAACCATTTAAAATATAACACTGTATGTTACATATATATACTGTTTGTATCTACATATGAAATATTGACATATATTTTTTAAATACTAGAAAGCATCAAGAGAAAATCCATGATGACTCCAGGAACATTACGATGCAGCCTCAGAGCTTGTCTGGAAATCACCTTTTATAGTTAAACTTAGAGGTCATTTTAGTTTCTAGTTTTTGGTTTATTTTGTTGGATTTTTTTCCTTTCCTCTTTCTGCATGCCAAAATCAGTGATAGAGGAATTTGCACCCCCTTTCCAAATGTTGGTTGGCACTAACTTCACTATGTAATCAAAACCATCTCCTCAGTGGAAGGATAGTTATACCCTTCTCTGTTTAGTAGCCAGTTGATTTAACCACTTTCTTCGTTTGAGCACAGTAATACCCATTTCAGCAGTTACAGTTACTTTATTTGATTTGCCAGCATGAGAGGAAGTTGAAAAAAAAGGCTAGATATAATCAAGGGCCTCACTCAACTCTCAGGTATCAGATTCGATGCTAATCTGTAACCACAAAGGCTACAATCAGGCATCTTCATGTGCTAAAAATGTTACCATCTTCAGCTTGCTGGCAGCAGATGAACATTACCTACATCTGACTGTGGAAATCATGAGTCCTAATTTAGTCACAGTCAGTTGCCTAAATGTCTGAAGAAGGTGATTTGCCAGAAGTTCACTACAGAAAACAAATATAATCCCTTTTACCACAGAAATTATAACCTCCAAGAGAGGGACAGCTGTTTACAAAGTGCCTATGTGTGCACAACTTATTTCTTCTCATGCTTTGCAAGTGAAATAAAGTAAATAGAATGTTTTATGGCTTCTCTAATAGCCAGATCAGGTAAGAAATAAACTAATATCCTTATTTGTATTCTGGTTTGGTCTTTGTTTTGGAAAATTTATATTTATTGTTCCACAGTTTCCACTTTTTAAACCATAATGTAGAAAACCAAATTCTGGAGTAAAGATTTTCTACTTTTTCTTGTTTACACCTGTTCTAATTATTACACTATATATACATGTGTGTGTATATATGTGTGTGTCATGTGTGTGTGTCTGTTTGTATAATGATTTCTTATATCTGAAAGAAATCACTACATTCCTGTTTCTTCCAGTTGATTGAATTATTAATTCCTATACATTTCAGTTAAAAGCTGGGTGGCTTCTTTTGTTTAAATTTGTTTAAATAAATAAAGAACGTCAATTTTCAGGTTGGCTTTTTTGAATTAGCAAATCCGAAACACAGTTTGGTGCTATGATTAATATTGTTAAATTGGGATAAAAATTTGGTCTTTATAATTCGAAATCTTTTTTAGGAATTGAGCTTATTCTACTCTGTTCTTCCAAGCAAAACAACCAATAAATAAATACATACTATCAAAATGGAAATACTTTCAAGCTAGATGAACTCTAAAAGTGTACCTTACTTGTTTAAGTATGATATTTTGCCGACCTTAAAGCTTTTATTCCTACACTTATTCCCTAGCTGTTGTCTCATCACTAGAGTCTCAATTTGAGAACTCTGGAGAAATCTATATAAGAATACAGATGTTTTTTCTTACCGAATCAAATAAATTTAAAATGGATCCTGACAATTTTATGAAAGGAATTGTATGTATTTGCTTGTGTAAAAAGATACTGGTACAAGTGATTCAAAACATCTGTGCTGAAATCTCTGTAACACGTTCATGTGCTTAAATGTTTACATGGGTATAAGCAGGTACTGGCTCTTGTTTATATTCTTCCCTTTAGCAAGCAAGCCTGCTTGGCCAAATTGCTGTTGCTGTAGTAGCTTCAATTAAAGTCTGTAGAGAAGACACACTGTAAGCACATTCATTAAAATCTTTATGAAGTCTCATGCCAGCACCTGCCTGTATGTCCTCAGTGAGAGGAAAAACTTTTCAGCATGTATTTATTTTAAAATTTCAATGGAAATTTAGCATCAACTTATATTTCTAATCTGATTTATTTTTTCTTTAATCTTTCTAAGATACAGGGTATCTGGCTTTATACAAGTCAACTACTGCAAGAATTTTATAAGATCTTTGTAGGTTCTGTGATGATAGCATAGAAGCAAAGGTTTGTTTCCCCCATGCAGGATATTTAAAACTAAAAAAGAGGGGGGTGTTAAAAAAAGTCAGAATTCATTTTCTGTTCCTTGACTAAACTGAAAGATGTGTGAGAGATTATTAATTTTTTGGATCCTTAATAATATGTTGTTATGTTCATAGTGGAAATTGTAGCTAGCCATTGCTTCGTGGATTAAATATGATATCCTGTAAACAGGAGTTCTCTATATTACTTGCATGCTTTGATTTCATAACCTGATTTTGGTGTTTTCTCCCTCTAAAAATGTCTATGAGCTTGCATTATTCCATCTTGTAACCCCAGAATTAAAACTGCTGAAAATGAACACATTTTTGAGAGCCTGTAGCAGGATGCTGAATGCTTATGCTTCATACAATATGCTTTGGTAACTAGCAGACATATCTACTAGTGAGACAAAACCAGGAGTGGAAGGATATTACTATTTCCAGCTTCCTAGAGGTTTGCATGGTTGTTCTGTACTTTGTGTCCTGACTTTTGGGGTTTTTTTGCAGCTTTGAGACCCATTAGATTTAACTAGGCAAATTAGAAATGCAACTAGGCAAATTAAAATCAGAACTAAGCTGCCTCCATTTAATTAATTAAACTTTTGAAACTTGATATCTGAAACTGTAGCTTTCAGATTTTAAGTTATGTAATAATTATGGTGTGTTTCTCTTCTCTTTACTGGTTGAGTGTTCCCGTTTTGTTTTAAGCAGATGCAGAAAGGGATATATCTTTCAGTAGAATATCAGGAAAACTTCTTTGATTTACCTTTACAAAAACTGTGTAAGCAAGCCCTTTAAAGAACTTTAAAAACATTTTGTTTCAGCTTACAGAGCACAGAGAGATTCGCAATACATATGGTCTTGATTCCCTTTGCCATTGCCCACTGTATGAAGAAGCTATGCACTTAGCAGAAGAAGGCAAAATTTATTCACGAGTGTTAAGGTACTGATTTACCTCTACTTAATTATTTCTAAGAAAAGCAAGAATTAAATTTAAATACACTATACAGAACTCATTTTTTAGAAGTTACTTGTACGAGGTATTTTTTCTAGAATGAGACTTAGTTTTCTTGTGTTTCTCTTTTTTCATGGTGTTTGAAAACTCTTCTGTTTTATATAGGACCGAAATGTTTGAATGTCTAGGAGACAGTGACTTCCTTGCTAAGCTTCACTGTATTCGACAAGCTTTTCAGGTAAATGAGAGTGATTTGTCTGTCTGTCCTCTTAAGCCTGAAGTATGTGGAGGTTATCAATGCAATTTTTATAGCATATGCTGTAATTAATTATTTTATTGTTGCTATTACATTTCTGTCATTCTAAAATTTGCAGAGGAGTCCCAGTTTTATGATTAGCTTTGTAACCTTTGCACCAAAAGCTGATTAGGAATTGGCCTACTATACTAGGGGTTATAATTATATTAAATTTGATTGAAGCATTTAAGGTCACTTAGTATAACCTGTGAATTAATATGTCTATTTTTTCTGACCCTTTTCTAGGTAATACTTTCAGAGACAGCAAACAGAATATTTCTTGCTGAAAGTGGAAGAAAAATTTTGTCTGCTTTAATTGTGAAAGCACGAAAGGTAAAAGCCTTTTTTAAGTAACATTTTGTTGTTAATGCAGCTTCTAATAGAACTCACTTTCCAGTGAATATAAACCATGTCTTTTGTTAAGTTTGCTTGATACTCATTGCTTTTACTTTACAGAATCCAAAGAAATTTGAAGATGTGTTTGATGAAATGATATATTTTCTGGAACAAACAGATCACTGGGATAATACTGAAATGGAACTTGCTGCTACAGGGGTGAGTCTGAATTTCTGAAAAGTGCATCTAAAAATGAATAACATCTAAAAAAAAAAAAAAAGAAAAAATCTAAAAATGAATTTTTACAGTTCAGAATGGTGGGAAAGGCAACATTTTTATCTTTACATTGCCAATTTAGAGAAATGGCATCCACCAATGTAGTTTAGTACCAGATATAACATGTAATATTTTATCTTCTGCTTTACTGACAAAGTATCTTTAATATTCATTAAAAGCAATTATAAATCTGCATGTTAATACAGAGGTAGAATGTGGTGCATGCTGAATTCCACTGCTGAAAGAGAAACCGGGTTACTTAGGTCATGCTCTGATTTAATACAGGTAAAAAACCTGAATTTTTATGATGTTGTTCTGGACTTCATATTAATGGATTCATTTGAAGATTTAGAAAATCCACCAATATCTATACAGAATGTAGTAAATAACCGCTGGCTAAATTCCTCTTTTAAAGAAACAGTAAGTATTTATATGTGTCATTTTCGTAGACATTATTCTGTAGACATTACAACAAGTAGATGGTATGATAAATGTAACATTAGTGTGAGCATTCTGATATAAAATTTCTGTATATACCAAAACTGTTCTTATGACAATCTCTGCTTTATATTCGTAAAGCACAATGTAAAAATGAGAATAAATCCAGCAACTGCAGGAACCGGGCTGTGTATGTTGTCCTGGTAATTAAATTAATAATAAAAGCATTAATTTTGAAGCAAAGAAACTACATCAACCTTCACTGTGAAGTCTACTGCAGCTTCCAATGCAACTGAATAGGTACCTGAAGTATTGTCAGAAAAAATAAGCAGGTTGCATTATCAGGTTATTCATAATAGCAGTTTAAAAGCTACAAGTCTGAGCTCAAAATATATAAAATGATTGAATGTACTGGAAAAACACTTAAACTCATTTTTGCAGGACAAGGTATCTCTGAGGAAGTGGAATTTTAGAAGGGAAGTTTCTGTTAGCCGTATTTGAGGTATTAGAGGTTTTGATTCATATACCAGAGATTTAGCAATAAGGCACAAAGTTGCAAGCACACGAAAGTAAATAAATGAAATACGGGCATTCAAATTTTGATAACATTTCACACTTTCAGATGAGCCTATTTGCCAAAAAGATCTCACTCCCCTGCTACAGGCATACGGGCTACTGCCATGGTCAGCTGGTAGCGTAACCACAGTCATTTCACCCACTTATATCTGTAAGCTGCCATATTTCCCTGTATTTATCTTTCAATTGAAATATTCCCTCTAAAGGAAAAAAGAGGAAACAAGCATGTATTTATTTTTGTAATTATGTGATAACATTGTGTTTTGTGAGTAGTAAATTATTTTGCAGTACTGAAGGAGGATCAGATGAGAGGAAAAAGCCTAGTACTAATATCAGTATATTGTCTTTCACAGGACCATATTTGGACAAAAGTCCTTAGCTGAATCTGAAGCTATTGCAAGAATGTTTTTGCTAAAATGAAAAAGGACATTGCAATGTGTTTGCATGCTATTTAATATCTAAAATAGTTACTGATGTCTGAGTGCATGTTTTGGTATATGAGAGACTGGTCCTCAGTTGAACCCCATGAATGTGCCTAATTGTTGCAACTAAAATCAGTTAAGAATGCCAAATAATATTTGAATTAAATGAAAGAAAATTTTGCAAAATAAGATCTGAAAATAACAAATATACACTACATATGATGTTATTTGTTTCAGCTGATACTTTGCAGTTTTAAACTTTGTTATCACAAGATTGAAAATGAGGAAATTAAAAATCCACAAAATATAGAAATACACTGTTCTGAAGCTCACTTCTTTTTGAGATGAAAAATAATTTCTCTTATAGTGAAGTTACACACAGTTTGGAGTGTGTTTGTTTGGGTTCTTTTATTTGTTTGTTTATTTACATTTAGGCTGTGGCTTCAAGCTGTTGGTCAGTCCTGAAGCAGAAGAGACAGCAAGTGAAGGTAGGTTGCCTTGAAAATTATGCCAACCAAAGTTACTGATCAGCTGCTAAGTAGGTGAAGTTCTGTAGCTTTGGCAAAATAAATTACATATCAATCCTTAATCCTGTAGTCATGTGTAAACAAGAGGCTGTCAGTTCTAGTTTAGTTTATGGAGCCCTAATACCAGTTTTTTAGCAAAAAGTCTTAGCTTAGATTTTCACACTAGTTTAGGTCCAGTCAGCAATGGTGACAGTCACTTCTCTGACATATAGCCCCATACGTCCACCTCAGATTTTTGCAGACCAAGGTCATTAATCTCATATCTTGCCTGCTTACACTGGGATACTTGCCTAATTACACTGGGATACCCCATCTCCCTGCATCATCTCCACAGCTAAATAAAATTCAGGCCTGTCCCTTTACCTACCTGAAGTACCATTTACCTTGCCAGTAGCAAGAACCCTATTGCAGCCTCCCTCAGCTCCCTTCTGCATCCTGACCTCTCGGTGAAGGAACTCTGAATGCTTTGAAGTAGAGCTCCTCTTCACCAGCAGCTCCTCACTTCCATCTTTGGAGGATTTTATTAGATGTAGGAGGCCTATCTCTCTATTAGCCAGTTCAAAAACAGAGTTGAGGCTTGCTGCAGGACATCAATAACCACTAGAAATGGTTTTGCATATGGCAGGTGAGGAATCTCTGCTCAAGTGATGGGCACTGACACCTTTCTCTGGTTCTAAGAATAGCTATTTGCATGACTCCTAGCTGCTAAAGACATATTTCATTGTAAAAAAAAAAAAAAAAGATGCTTCTAAGGGCAGTTGGTATTTTGTAAAAGGTCCTCAGCTACTGCTGTATCTTAAGAGTTGTTACATCCCTGTGTCAGTATGGTTGGGAATTTTATACATAGATCTTTCCTACATTAGTTTTATATAAAGGGATTATATCTCCAAAATAGATGTTATAGTAACCTATTACTTTCATCTCTATTTCAATACACAGCTACCTTATTCTGTAGTTCTTTTGTGTATTGAAGTCTCAATATTTATAAGTTTGTAAATGTGTGAGTAACTTTACTCCTTGGGACAAGTTTCATCAGTGCTGCTGGAGAAACTCAGAAGTGGATAAAGTAAAGCACCATAGAAGTCTTTGTAAGGGAGAGATTAATTGTCACAAGGAGTTTGATGAACTTAGAATGACTTGCAGACAGTTCTTCATGTGGTATTCTATGCTTTAATTTATGATAATTTTATTTTTATGATTTTATAAATTAACTGATGTTGTAAAATTATGTTTATAAATACCTAAAATAAACTGTACATCCATACACGAGACATGAATTTATAGTATATTTTACAAGTACCTGTAGGTTGTAAAGGTAACAACAGGATGGACATTCACAGATATTTTATGGTCTTCTGTAGACTTTAAAATGGATTCTTATAAGGGGTAATTTTTTTTCATTCAAAACTGTGGAGCTTGCTTACTTTTTTTGTAAGTTTCAGCTATGCACAGTGTATAGGGGCTCAAACAGGAATAACTGAATATAATTATCTGTCATATGGGAGCCAGAGTAGATTGTTTATGCTAGTTTTGGGCTTATGCCTATTAATCTTCAAATATTTAAAGTACAAAGTACCACTGAAATAAAAATCTTTTCTACCAAAAATCATGCTGCTTGTTTGGTACAGTTGCCCTATAACTTAAAGGTTACCACAGCCCTGAAGTAGTAGGCATTTTAGGCTTTTCTGAAGACTTAATTCATAGAGACTTATGCTATATTTACTGTGTAACTTTTCTCTATAATTTTTACATCACCAGGTGCCTGATGGATTTTTTGCACATTTCTATGCTATATGTGAACACATCAGCCCTGTTTTGGCATGGGGCTTTTTGGGTCCTAGAAACTCCCTTTATGACCTATGCTGCTTCTTCAAGGTTTGCAACTTTTTTTTTATTACCATTTATGTTAATTTAAAATAAAAGATTAAAAGGAATTAAAATCTTATTTGTAGGCATTTTGTGTTTTCCAAAACACTTTGTGTTTTCCCAAGATTAAGACTAACTATAAGAAACCATGAAAATAAACATTATAATATTAATTTTTTTTAAGCCTGGAACTGCTTTGCAAAGTCTATTTTAACGCACTTCTATTTTAGCACCAGAAGAATACATAAATGGATGGTTTTAGGAAATGTGTAAAGGAAATAGCATTGCATACTTTTTTCCTTCTTGTAAGTGAATACAAGTTTCTCCCTTTCCCCCCCCCCCCACTAGGATCAAGTGCTTTTCTTCCTCAAGGACATTTTTGATTTTGAAAAGGTGAGATACTCAACTATGGAGAGTTTGGCTGAAGATCTTATGCAATTATTAATCCGACACACTGAACTTTTAATGGCCTATCTTGGAGCAGATTCACTGAGACATGTCAATGCTTGTGTAAGTGGTCCTGGGCATGTCGTGACCAGTGGGCTCTTAGAAGCAAAAGTACAGTAATCCATGACAAATTAAATGGAGTGTTCCTGATATACTCCTTCCCACCTTTCTCTCTAACACCGAAGTTATCATTGCTGTTACTGGGCAAGCTTCTGAAAATGTATCATGTTGCTAAGTATGGAAAAGGACTCAGGGAGGTTAAATGTACATCTGTGAAAAGAACTGGTGAGTGTTTTGTTGTATATACCTAAATTAAATTTGCAGCTCCGCTGTCACTGTATTTATACTTAATGTATCCCAAAGCTTTTTTCTGTAATATTTGGGTAAAGTTTATTTATGAAATACTGTACTTTTGCACAGATAATTTGTAAGTGAAGCTGATGAAGTTGTTTATTTAAGGGCTTATAGTGCAGAATGCTCATTACAGAGTCCCCATATCATTGTGTGTCTAGATCTAGAAGGTGTTTTGACTGGGGTATATGCAGTCTCTAATTCATGTGACACATGCAATAAACTAATCACACTCACAAAACCGAATGTGTTGCCACTGGCCTGAAATTACATTTGTTGTGGGTGTTAAGCAATGATTTTGTACTACTGTGTAATTGAGCGATGCAGGTGCTGTTAGGGCAGGAATGACTTCCAGTATGCATTTTTCACTTTATTTTGTTTTAAAACAGTCAAACATCATGAAGGTGTTTGAAAGCACTTATTTGTATTCAAAAAGCTGTGGTAGCTTCACAGTTAATTTAAAACTTTTCCTTTTTTACTACTGTTACTACCTTATATTTTGGTGTTAAACTAACGCCATTCTCTGTTCATATGTAGCATTTCAAAATATATTTTTAAATAAGGATGTCTGACAAGATTTGTTAATCATGAATCAGAATTGAAAGCCGTGTTTTATAATTAAAAGCATTTCCATCTTCCTCCCTTCCTTGTAGGAAGTCAGGTGTCTTATTTAGGAAGAAGTGTAAGCAACTGTGGCTATGTATGTGCAGTGTAAAACTGTGGCTCGGAATATGGAACCCTGAACTTTAGGTAGGAGCACAGCACAGTAAGAAGCCATGTGGGAATTCGCAGTAACACTTTTTCCTGTGCTAGAGGTAATAAAAAATGATGATCTATAATCTTTGAATGTCTGTAAACTGAAACAGTATATCGTAGTTAGCTTAGGCTCTTTAACTACATTTACATATGCTTTGCCACAAAAAGCCAGCCCACAAGAGTCTATCCTGTGTCAAGTAATGAAGAGTAAGTAATAATAAAATATTCAGATGCTTAAAAAGCATGTTGTTAAAATGGAGCATATTGAAACACACTTTGATTGGAAGCATTTAGACTTTTGTTTGAACACAACCCAAAAAGATGATATTTGGAAAGGAGGGTCTGTGTAATTCCGTAGATTTCACTGCAGCCAACACATTTTCATCATTCTTGTATGTATCAAATGAATACAACAAAAGAGCAAAATGTTGGCTGTGGTTTGTTTCTCCACAAAGTGTGTCTTCAATACAGAATGTGAAGTTTTCTGCACCCATCTCACTTAGCTTAAGCACACTTACCTGCTCAAAAGTATCTATATTTTAGCAGTGTTTTGCAAGCCTGTGAATGAATTTATATGGAACAGTAAAGTGTCTTGTTAGGTTCAGAATCAATAGGAATAGCTGGAAATCGTAATGGTGGAGTAAATGGCATATTCCACAGCAAATACACTACCTGGAGGTTGCAAGATGTTAAAGGAAACTGTATGCTGTGGTTTGTCTGTTCTAATAAAATTATATGAAGAAAATTACACCTTAACATTCATCACAGAAAACCAGAAATGCACTTTTCCACAGAACTAAACACACAGATAAGCGAGAAATTTTTATATTTATATAAAGCTTGTGAAGAAAGTTCAAGTGTTGCCCGTGAGATTATGTTTCCAGGTAATTTTAAAGTCCATCTTCTGTTGAAACTGAAAGGATTTTTTTAAACCGAAGAATGAAAAAGGTCTGATGAAACACCAGAATGTCTAGAAAGTGGAGAAGGACCTGACAATACCTGGCTTAAATAGATGTAGCCTTTTAAAAAAGGAGCACTTCCATGCACTCATAGAGCTCAAAAGTCCATAGAATCAGGTTGGAAATGGAACTGATGTATTTCCCATCCAAAATAAGAATTACAGTATCTGGTTGCTGCAAGGTGCCACCAACAAATACTTGGTTAGGAAGCAGTTAAAGAAAGAAAAAAGAAATAGGGGAAGGGAAGAAAGGAGAGAGGGAGAGGGAAATGCATAGGTATACATGGGCAGGTTTTTATCTCCTCTGAGTCTTTGGACCTTTTCCCAAAAAGCGTTTATATGTTCTCCCCTTCCTAATGCCAGAGACAGCTATAAATTCAAATGGGGGAAGGCTGCCTCTTTGTAACACAGAACTGGAATCGGTTCTCCTATAAATCCAGGTTTGTACACCACTGAGGGAAGGGGTGTGAAGGATGTCTGTTGATAACCAGCCATATGGCTTAAGCAAAGTCCTCCACCTTTGAAAATGCAAGTGTCAGAGCTGCGCCAATGCAGTGGCACCAGGATGCAATTGTACTGCAGAGAATTCATAAGCAAGATCAGAATTCAGTTTATAATCTCTAAATTCTTAAATAGTTTTGAGTGCCCTTTTCCCTGCTCATAAGAGTCATCCTCTTCTGCTATAGCTGTGCTCCTACAATCAGAAATGAATGTTGAATGTGTTGATTATACAAGAATCAAGTATTTATATAATTTGTAATTTAGTTGTAAAAATAATCTCACTTTAAATATGTTCTTAATGATTATTGCACTTCGTTTTTGTAGTCTTTAGTTTCATCAAACAAACCATGTCAATTTGAGTGTCAGTTAAGCGTGTTTGTGAACCTTTCTATTGCCAAAATGAACTGCTGCTGTGTATATTAAATAAAAGGTTTCAGTGAAACAACTGTTGCTCATACAACTGCTTCTACCAACTTGAACAGTTTAAACTGGATCAGATGGTCCCCAGCATTGGTAAGTTTTCAACACATAGGCCAGTGATCCACCAAAAAGCCAAGTTTTGGTGTTTCTAGTTTGGGAAGTCAGAAAGTGATTCAGCCAGAGACCTTAATCTCCTGGGTGAATAAACCCCAGACTCAGGCTGGCTGTAATAGGCTGACAGTGGTTGTCAGCTGTTGCCATCCCTGCCTGTGGTGCTAACCAGGTCGGTTTCATTGCATCTGCCTTTCTGTGCCAACCAGTTGTTTCTTCCCTTGGGTTTGGGGGATGAGCTTTTTCAGGGTTATTTCCAAACCCAAGGGCTACAGTGAGTTCCAGTCATGGAGTAAGATTTCCATTGTGGGTAATATAAATGGAGAACACAGTGTCTAATGCTTACTGCTGTAGAATTGTAGAATCATAGAATGGTTTGGGTTGGAAAGGACCTTAAGATCATCAAGTTCCAACCCACCCTGCCATGGGCAGGCATGCCTCACTCTATACCATGTCATCCAAGGCTCTTTCCTGTCTGGCCTTGAACACCACCAGGGATGGAGCATTCACTGCCTCCCTGGGCAACCCATTCCAGTACCTCACCACTCTAACAGTAAAGAATTTCTTCCTTATTTCCTTACATCTAACTTGAATTTCCCCTGTTTAAGTTTTAACCCGTTACCCCTTGTCCTGTCACTACAGTCCCTAATGAATAGTCCCTCCCCAGCATCCCTGTAGGCCCCTTCAAATACTGGAAGGCTGCTATGATGTCTCCACGCAGCCTTCTCTTCTCCAGGCTCAACAGCCCCAACTTTCTCAGCCTGTCTTCACGGGGGAGGTGCTCCAGTCCCCTGATCATCTTCATGGCCCTCCTCTGGACTTGTTCCAACAGTTCCATGTCCTTTTTATGTTGAGGACACCAGAATGATGGGGTGCCCTCAGAAGGGTGATGTGTATCCACTTTGATATGCACAACTTTGTGTGTAACCTGTGTTCATCTGAAAATTTACTGAGAGTGGGAAGCTGAACCCTCAACTGAAAACTTGCACCTTTGCATCAGAAATACAGGCATGGCTCTTGAGGGTGGCACTGGGGGACAGTTTGTGCACTGTCCTTCAAAAGACAGACACAGATTTGTTTTAATTTTGATGGCTGTTGCTCAGAGTTTGTAAAGCTTAAGGCCGTGTGGTTGTTATCCTAGTAATCCAGCTGGAAGTTAGGCTCCAGCATGATAGACACAGTACAAGTGGGACAGGAAGAGGAAAGTTCTGCACTGGAGACTTTGCAGTTGCACATGTAGGAAACAAGTCATCTTTAAGCAGGAAAAGGAATGTATTCTGATGTAATAAAGTGTTTCTGCCTCTGTAAAGTTTCCAGAGAAAGGCTCTGTTTCAAAGCAGACACGCTCTCCCTCTCGCCCGTCTGGCACTAACTAGATTCCTCTCCGCTCCATCAGCTAACTGTCACATTACTATTATTAGTTGATTCCTCTCCATGTGCCATAGACGACCCAGGACCCGGCCACCGGGGGTATAAAGCCTCCCCGCTGGCAGGGCAGGACACCGCGGCAGGGGAGCGCTCTCGGCGCGGATCGCGCTTCTCGCCAGCTCCGGTTCGGGGCCGGGCGCGGAAAGCGGCGGCGGCGGCCGAGCCTGCGGTGGCTGCAGGTACGTGTTGACAACCGGCCGCGGGGGGACGAGCCGCTGCCGCCGCCCGAGGCGGTGATCCCTGGGGACGCGGCCCTGGAGCAGCCGCGGCGGGTCAGCTCTATTCTAATAGCGGGCTGCGGGGCTGCGGGACCCGGCTCGGCCCCTGCCCTGCGGCACGGACCGCGCGGCCAGGAGCGCGCTAGCCGGGAGCGGCCTCCGTGCCCCGGCTATTTATAGCTCCGCGGTGCTTCCAGCCCAAAATAAGCCTGTTGGCCCGACGGCTGTCCGCGGCGGGGGGTGCAGGGTGGCGCGGCCTGGCTGTGCGGTGCCCCCCACCGCGGCGAGGGGCCGGCCATGGCGAGCCGCGCCGCAGGGCCGGGCCGGGACCGAGCGGGGCCGGGAGCTGGGGCAGGGCAGGAGGGGACGGGACGGGACAGCTGCCGCGGCGCGGGGCTCGCCTGGAATGCGGGCGCCGGCCGCGCGTCGCGACTTTTATGGAAACTTGCCTCGGCGGAGCGGCGGCCGCAGCCAAGGAGCGCTCCGCAGCCGGCAGCCGCCCGCAGGGAGCACGCCGAGCCGCAGCGGCGGGGCAGCGCTCGCAGGTAAGAGCGGCTCCGCCGGCCGCGCTGCGGAGCAGGGCTCGGGCGGGCTCCCCGCCCCGCGTAGCTCCCTGAAGAGCTGCCCGGCTGGCTGCCCGGCCCGCTGGACCCCAGCGCCCGTTGGCCGGACCCGCCGCTGGTGGCCGGGCCGAGGGGCAGCCCCCAGGTGCCTCGGGAGAAGCGGCCGCAGCGGGCGGGGGCTGCCGGCAAGGCCCCGTCGGTCGGGGCTGCAGCCGACGGGGCAGCGCCGGGCTGAGGGGCAGCCGCAGCCACCAGCAGGCGGTAACGGCACATACCGAGAGGGGCTTGCGGCGCCAGCCCGGGGGAGGGGGGACCCTCACGGCCGGGGGAGGGGGCCGGGGCTCGGCGCTGCTGCCGCTGCGAGAGCGGCTTGGAGCTGAGGTGAATGGAAACGAGCGCAGGTGGGGCTGGTGCCGGGCAGCGCTGCGGAGCCGCGCGGCGGTGGTGGGGAGCGCTCGGGCTGGGGTAACGCGGGTGTGAGGAGATGCGGGAGCGGGGCTGCCCCCGGTGACGTGCGCTTAATAAAAGTTGGTATAAAATCCGCTTTGCTGATGAACCACGTCTGCATCGGAAGAGGGCTCAGCTTCGGTGGTGGGGTCTTCAGCAGCAGAGGCGTGCGGATGCGTCTGTAGGTTCTGCTGCTTCCTAAGGTGATGACTGCGAGACAGCGTGGCTGGGGAGAAAATACTGGTTCTCTGCGACAGCTTACAAACTGTGTATTTACTCGTGTTAGGTAAATAAGGGCTTGTGCTGACACAAGAAGCAGCTGCGAAAACATGCTTAATGAAACGAGTTAGTATTTTGGCAATCAGACAAGGTGTTACTCTAAACCTTAGCGCTCGGGTCTTAAAGAGACCTTAGATCTCTCTGTCCACCGAAAGTAAATTGTAAAATAGCAATTAGTCTTTTAAGAGGGCCACGTGTATTAAGGAACATACAGAAGCATGAGAGTATGTCCAGTGTGTGTAGAAGCACAGCCTGATGAAATACAAGAACTGGTCAGATGGATTAAGATGTGCCTAAGAAATACCCTCTCTAAGTGCATTTGGAATGTTTCAAATAAGTAGTTTCCTCAGCAGAAGACGTCAGACAACCTGTCATTTGCCATGCTTGGATATTCACCTTTGAAACTCCTTTGACAAGGAACAGTGCCATGGTGAGCCCTCTAGAAGCTATGGGGGAACAAAGAGGAAGGCTAAGGGCAGTGGAAGAGCAGTTTGGGAAGCAACAGCAGGAGTCACCCTCTGTTGTGCACTAAAGGCAGCCGTACCCGCTCACATGAAGGTATTACACACGGTCTGGTTCTTGTAGGCATCAGCATTACCAGGAGTGGGGCTGGTCAGGTGGAAGCAGCTCCAGGAAGCCAGGAGACTGCTCCTTCGTGGCAGAAGCATAGCACAGGCACAGTGACCACCACAGTGTGCAGTCTGAGTTGACCATGAGGATTTCGGAGAAGAGGCAGATAGGCTGTGTCCTGCCATTGGAGAAGGAAAGAGGCAAACTGCAGTAGCTCTTTGTGTCCAGTATTTTATCCCACATTTCAGTACCCTGATTCCTGCAGCCCTGTCAAGGAACAAGAGATGAGCTCAAATCACACCTCTTCAGCTGCTGTGACACAGTGGGAGATGGAGGAACTGTGGTGTGGGGAAGAATGCTGTTTCTCTTGGGGACCTCAGTTCACAATTTACTGTCACCCATGATTAGGATCAGTGGATATCATGGAATGTGGTATCTTGGGCCAGAAGATCTCAGCAGGGCTTCCCCATGACCGAGCAGTCTTTCAGCCCCATTGTGTTTGCTCTGGAGCCTATGTACCCCATAATAGTACCTGAAGAGAGTAAGGAATTAACAAACAGACCTTTTCTACAGAGAAGGATGATATAATTTTTTAACACAGCAGTTGGACTGCACAGCACTGTACATTAAGAGTATTTATAGTCATATAAACATAGACAAAATCCTTAATAATTAATACGTTTTAATATTAACATCATAACTGCAAGAACTATTCTGAGACTCTCAATAAATATTAAAGTGAAATAAAATTAAAAATTGAAGAAAATATTGTGCATAGAACTGAATTATGTGGGCCAGTGATTGGTGAGCATTCTAGTCTTTAACTAGAAAGGTTTAATGAAGGGAATACAGGTGAGTGGAGGTAGCTTTGTACCTTGTGTTTTACAAAACGTGAAGGTTAGGCAGCTGGTGTTGATTGTCCTAACTCCTTGGCTTCAGTGGAGCTGATGGTTTATGCTGGTTCAGAATCTTCCCTCATGTGTGATAATTTTAGTATCTACTTTAGTATCTGTAATTTAGTACAACAACTGTCGGTGTCATTCCAGACCAGTTACGGTAAGGACATAAATGATGGACATGGCTCTCTTTCCCCTCCTCCTCTCAGTTCTACTTAATATTTTGTTAAATACTTTAACACAGCGGGCTGTGTTTTCCTCTCCTGAGTGTTTTGGCTGCAAGTAGTGAGTTTCCAGCTCTCACAATATGGTTTTCTTATATAATGGAGTCTTCCCTGCAAGTAGCTTGCGAAGAGGAGACAGATGGTAAACGTAACTTAGGCTGTGCCGTGAAGGGCTTATTTATAACTCACAGTAGCCGTAGGACAGCAGGGGGGCCTCCCGAAAGGAGAAACCACAGAGGAACTGGACTTTATTTAAAAGTCCTGGCTTTGCACTCCTATTGTAAAGAGTAGTATTCAGTTCAGGAAAATGCTGGTATTTTTCCATGTCTTGTGTGAGGATGTTAATCATCCTGCTGAAAATCAGGAACTTCTATGATTTCTACCAAAGAGGAATTTTGTTATTAATGGGAGGTGTTTTTGTCTGATTAAAGCTGTACAACGGCTTTTGATCAGTTGAAGACTCTGACCTCCTTTCAGAATGGAAATAATTAAATTTAAGGATATGGATTTTGGGACCTGTGAGCCATCAAACGTTCTGTCCCCTTCATGCTTTTCTTTGTTTACTTTGATTATTTTGCCTGAATTAAGGTTTGAGGAAGTCTGCACGGAAAGTTGAAGAAGTGCTATGATCATAACAAATCAAGACCTGTCGAAGGTGACAGCTCACTCATTTACAGCAAATGAATAAGATGCTTGAAACCAGTCATTTTTCTTTTGCAGAGTATTTCTAATCTATTGCCCAGTTTCCTGCATGTTGCTGGTTTTGTGTTAAATTTTCACTTGAAACTTCTTAGAGCTCTCTCTCTGCATTAAAACCAGCCAAGTCATTCAAGTAATGTTGTTTTCTCTTCCATTCAGTTCCTGAGGTAGGACCACTGATCAAAGGATTGGAAGTTAAACTTCTCTTCTAGGAAAAATCTCACTGTAGACCTCTCTTGAAAGTGGAACCGCAGTCTTTTCCATTCAGTATAAACATCATAACCCCAGACTAACATTTTCTGAGATATTCCATTTCATTATAGGAAAGGTGAAATATGGAGAGGATAAAAAATAAAGACTAGTGTCAGGTGAATGTTAGAGTGATGAGACAGGCAAAGAAGAGGCTAGTAACAAGCTGAATTAATTTTGTGATCATGGTTATGTCTGACATTGTAATCTGGGATTTTTCTGAGTGGGAACAGTCAAGGAGGAGCTCTTACAGCTTTTACTGGGGTATGTTGATCTCAGGAAATTAAAAGAAAATATGAGAATGAATCTTCAGATTGGACAGCTTCATAATAGGAGGACAGATCTCTTCTGAAGTAAGTACATACACAAATAAACTCTTGTTGCCTCTAAGAGTAAACATTATTTGTGTTAGATGGGAAAATGTGTACTACAAAACAAGAATATATATATATGCAACTTAAAAAGATAAGTAGTTCATCTCAAAAGGGAGTTAGTAAGTCAAGGTTTCTTGGGATGGAAAATTTATGACCACATATTTCAGGCAAAGGTATTGGTAGATGATGAAGGCACTGTTCTTTCATGACTGGTAGGTGTCAGGACCTCGCTTAGCCATTTCAGTTCTCTCAGCAGCAACACATCGACTGTATGGATCTTCCTCTGGTGCTAAGTCAGATACATAATAGGTTCAACCTGCTTTTGTTGATCCTGAAGCAGTGGTCCTTGACTCAGGACCCATGCCAAATCTAAAGGAATACCTCTTTCTTTTCATGAAGATTCTGGATTGTCTATTGGAAATCACTCATCTGCCTCAAGGGGTGCCTGGGGCAGGGTCCTGCCCCTGCTCCTGCTCAAGGGTGATCGAAGTGCAAACATGGGTGGTATCATGTTCAGTAATGCCCTAGTGCTTTATACCCGTATCTTTTAGCATCAAAGGTGCAGGTAGGGTGACTTGCAGATGCAAAATGTCTTAGAGCCAGCTGGCTAATCTTCAAGCATATTAAGAGGTAGTAATGCCAAAGAACTGGAAAGTAGCCTAAAGTAATAGCAGTTATGGCAGTATTCCAAATGGCAGAAATGTATCTGCCATCTCTATGGCACGTAACCCGTTGGACTGGCACATTTTTGGGAGTTCAGACAGCAGGAATTTGCAAAGGAAATTTCTTGCAACATTTGCACTTTTAAAGAAGATTTCAGATTTGTTGTGTGAGGGGGTATCTCGCTGCTGCCAGCAATCTTAGTGACACTGTCAAGGGGTTCAGGGAGTTGGAGCTGTCAGAAGGGTTCAAGACAAAGTTGATCCAAAAGCTCAAAAGCTAAATTGTGTTCTTAAGCTCTTTACCTTCTTCCTACAGTAAGTTGCACATTATAAGCAAATCAGACTTTAGAACAGTAATTTTTTACATTACTTAAGACAAAGTCATACAGACACAGGGTATGTTGTTCTAGTGAAGTTAGCAGCAACCTCCACTTGAGGTGTTTAGGTGAGATGGAATTCCTTGTGAAAGATGAACTTTGGGGCTTACTTTTCTGCTCAGCCCTGTATGAAGGCTGGAAAGTCTCTGTGTCCCTGGCTACTTCAGTGCATGAATTGTACTAGTGCCTGATGTTCCTTTGTCTTCTGATGCGTTCGTGCAATAAATCTCTGATTCAGCTTCTACATTTTAAGTATAAAGCTATAGGCTCTCAAGTGACATGTAGGGAAGAAAAACTTGGAAAAGAATAGCAAAAGAAGAGAAGAGAAAAGAACTTCTCTAAGACCTGCTTAGAAAAATGAAGAGGTAAAAAATTTTAACTAGTTTTAAGGTTATATTGAGGAGTGGAGATTTTGTTTACATACATGAATTAATCTAAAGTTTACAAAGACGTGCAAACCCAACTGCACAATATACAGATGCATATGAAAGTGTGTAGGGACCTGGAGACCACAAGGATGCTAGTGAAGTTATTTGCCTTTCTTAGACTGATAACTTTCTTCCTGCAGCTAATTGCACGTAAGCAGACACACAATTATCTGTCTTTCTAGACACAACAGGATTTTAACATGCTATTGCTAATCTGAAAGTCTAAATAAGAGCTAACACTTAGTAATTTTATGTTCATGTGCAGTTCTGGTGCCCGCAACATAAAAAGGACATGGAACTGTTAGAACAAGTCCAGAGGAGGGCCACGAGGATGATCAGGGGACTGAAGCACCTCCTGTATGAAGACAGGCTGAGAAAGTTGGGGCTGTTCAGCCTGGAGAAGAGAAGGCTGCGTGGAGACATCATAGCAGCCTTCCAGTATCTGAAGGGGGCCTATAGGGGTGCTGGGGAGGGACTCTTCATTAGGGACTGTAGTGATAGGACAAGGGGTAATGGGTTGAAACTTCAACAGCAGAGGTTTAGATTGGATATAAGGAAGAAAATCTTTACTGTGAGGGTGGTGAGGCACTGGAATGGGTTGCCCAGGGAGGTAGTGAATGCTCCATCCCTGGCAGTGTTCAAGGCCAGATTGGATGAAGCCTTGGGTGATATGGTTTAGTGTGAGGTTTCCCTGCCCATGGCAGGGGGATTGGAACTAGATGGTCTTAAGGTCTTTTCCAACCCTGACTATTCTATATTGTGTTTGGCACACTGACTTTTTAGGCTTGCCTGGGACTCAGGACATTTGTACAGTACAATGACAGCAATGATTTCCTACATCCCACAGTCTCTCATGATCTAAAAAAAAAACAGGGGAAGGCAAAAGGCTTGTTCTGACCCTGAAGTGCCTTTCTGTTGGGTTCCTAAGAAATACAGCATAATTTAAAATCTGTAACACTTTTCTCTTTAAAAACTCAGTGCCATTCCCAGCCCACAATTAAATGGTATAAATTCTTTACTCTAACGTATGTATGTGGCTCACCTAATTAATTTCATAGTTTTTAGCACTAGTGTTTCCTAGAGTAGCCCTAGGAAAAAGGAAAGCATTATTTTGTATTCCCATATTGCGTGAAGGGAGGTGCCAGCTTGGCTGGGAGTCAAGCAAGAGCATTCACTCAGGTGGGAGATCCAGCTGCATCTCCGATACCCAGGTAGGTTCCCCAGCCATGGGCCATCTTTCCTCCTGCCAGCTGTACAAAGGCAAAGCAGCATCTCCAGGAGGCCATGGGGGTTTTGGCCTGAGCACTCTACAAACTTTGTGGAACCTGAACTCACTGGCTCGCAAGTCAAACTGGAGTGGAGTGGCGAAGGTGCAGAGCACATTCCTTTCTGCTAGCATGAGCACTGAGCAAGAGTTTTGCAACACATCAGGAAGGGCAGCCAGAGCTTGGCTCAAAGTCTCCTTTATAAAAAAAATAAATGGAAATTAAAACCCAGTATCTAAGATATGTAGCATGCATCGAGAATCATAAGCTTGTTCTTTTAATTACTGTTGCACACTTAGAACCTATTCATGTCTTCAGAAGCCTCAAAGGACCAAATGAAATTGTGATACATTGGTTTCAGCCTGTGCAAACTTATTTACTGGAAGATGGTTAAAGCATCATTTAAAAGGAAAAGAAAGGAATATAACTTCAACTGTTTCTTTCAGGTAGAAACTGAAAGCAATCTTAAACAAACCAGGTGCAGAACACAATACAGTAGCCATGAATGACATTGCACAGAAAACTGAGGTATGTACCAATTTTAAAGTAATCGAAGTAATGTAGTATTTACAGCTAAAGCTTGCAAAAAGAGTAATTACATGCAATTGTAAAAGACAATTATACTGGAAATCTGCTTCTATTGCTGTTATTTTAAGATAATGGAAGGGCACTTGGATGTCACTTAATGAAACTGATTTGATGGGATCTATGAAATATATTCTTAATGTTATTAAAAAAAACATGAAGGAGAAAGGGAAAATGAAGGTAACAAAATATTAAGAAACTTTAAATATTGGGGGAAAATTCTGGACACGTTCACATGTAATTCTAAATTGTAAATATTAGGCTACTGAGCAACAGGAACAAACCCTATTGCTTTAGGTGGAAAATATGAAACATGGAATGTTTTCAGCCGTTTTTTTTTCAGCACTGTTATATTGAGAACATTCCTGGAGTCGTTACGGTAAAAAGAGAAAAATTCACAGTAGTTCTGAAAAGTGGGAACTTTGCTTACTGAACTTCTTCTATTTGGGCATGTTCAGGATAAGCATTGGCAAAGAAGGGTCCATTAGCTGTCTCAGTATCAGAGTCCTGCAAGTCCAGTAATCTTGGCACTTTACAACATAAAATTGATGGATTTCCAAGTTTCTCTAAATATCTGGAAAAAAAAGTATATAATGCATTGGAAATTTTAAATTAACAGGTACCACTGTTTATTTAAAAACCATATGGCTGTTGAAATGTTTCAGAAGAACACATACGTACTCTACCATATGTCTATGTCTTCATACCTGGTTTAAATATTAGGGGTAGAGAGGCTTTTTGGTGACTGCTTATGATCAAAATCAGCAGTATAAATCTGTATTTGAATACATTTGAAAATGCACATTCACAAAGTTCATATACCTAATTATTTAGCTGTTCGTTACAGTTACATCCTAAGAATAATACAAAGCTGAATGTTGTTTTGGGATTTTCAATATTTATTACTGTTTATGAATGAATAAAATGCTGCTTAACTGATGACAGCTAGTGGCACAAAGTTCATAATTCCAAATGCACTTCTGTTTTACGTTTTTACATTCTTCCTAATCCAACTATCAGAATATTTCTGTCCATCTGTTTCAACTTTCTTTTTCTTATCTTCATTTCTTCTTTATCTTCACCAAGATTCTGCTTTCTTCATCTAAACCCGTCCAAAAGTCCTATGTGCCCAAGCTTCACAAGGGGGATGTAAAGGATAAATTTGAAGCTATGCAGAAAGCAAGGGAAGAAAGAAATCAAAGGAGATCTAGAGATGAAAAGCAAAGAAGAAAAGAACAATATATTAGAGAGAGAGAATGGAACAGGAGAAAGCAGGAGGTTATTTTCTTTGCAAATACTTTGTGTTGTTTTAGTATTTAATATTGTATGTGAAAATATTTTCACATTATTTTGAGACAATAATATCAGTTTTATTTAAGGTCTAAAGACAATTTCCTTTCTGTGTTTCATCAACTAGATGAAGGAACTGCTTGGATCTGATGAAGATGATGATGCAAAATCTAAAATTGAAAAAGGTTATGTTCCAAAGCTGATAGGTAAGAGAGACCTGTCTTTAAAGGCCACATAATTCACTAGATACGTGATGTAACTACTGAATTGTCCGTTTCATATTCACAGGAACTGTTAAAGGCAAATTTGCAGAAATGGAGAAGCAAAGGCAAGAAGAAGAAAGAAAAAGAATGGAAGAAGAAAGAAAGCGCAGAATTGAACAAGATATGATTGAAAAAAGAAAAATTCAAAGAGAATTAGCAAAAAAGGCCCAGGAGGTATGGTCACCTGCTCACAACAGTCACAACATAACTGTAAACAGTCACCACAAGGAAAAAAGTTGTCTTGATCAGAAAGATCCAATCTTAAGATTTCTGATAGTAGTGATTTACACGGAGATGTTCGATGGGATGGAAGTGGGGGATAATATTCATAGAATCTTCATCTTCGCTTCTTTGCTGTAACTGTTTTTAAGGTGCTAAATTTTGAGTTACAGATGAAACCAGGCAGGCAGAGACCCAATAGGAATGTGAATCAGGCACAAATTTTGATGTCACAGGCATACAAGGGCTTACAGAATTTTCTAAACTAATTTGAAAATGTTTCTTATATTTTACCAGTCCTTAGACAAATTTTACTTATACATTAGTGAGTACACTTCAGTGACAGATGAACTAACGCAAGCAATAAGAAAATGGTACTGGCAGGCAAAAATGAGGAGGTACTAATGTAGGACAAATCATAAATCATGAAGATTTAGATCATGTTTTACTTGTTTGTCAATTCGTGAATTTTTATTGCATACTTATGTATATATGAACAGAATCCAGTTTTTGTTAACTCTGAGAAAGCAAATTTTGCCTTTTGTAGAATTTTGCATTGGGGTATCCTATTTAATTCCTTTTGTAAATTTTCCTTGGTGCTGCAAATACTGCTGTGAGTGAGCATCTAAATAATAAGACTATAACCATAAGCAGATTTTTATTTAACCAAAAGACAGAAGTTCTTAATTTGGCTTTGGTTTCATTGTAAGAAAAGAAAGTGTTACAGGAGGAGCCAGTTTTCAAGAAGGATTTGAACAGTATTTTCTACTAAGACTTTTAACATTGTTTAAACTGTACTTTTAATTGGAAATATCTCTAGCATATGTTTAATCTAGTCTGTAAGGCAGAAGTACATATGCAGAGTTTTAGAAAGTATGTTAGCTTTAGACACGAACATACAAAGAGCATATAAAGCGAAGACTGTAGGCTTTTTGCAGTAGGTGGGGGGATGACAACATGCCTTGGATCAGTAATAATCGATGAGCTTGCTTTAGCTTTTTTTCTTCTTATGCAATTCTGGAATGCTTAACTGAAGAATGGACATCAAATGTACCCTTCTCAGAAATCTTAACAGTTCATCACTGAAGAGTTAAGACTGCTTTAGCTTACTTTCTGTGTGATGTTTTATGTTCCCTCTTCCTCAACAACCTATCTGCAGTACTCCAACAAAGGTTCAGTCATGATCATCTCTATGAATTTAAGTGCTCCATATGTATCACTGATGATCCAAAAAGAATTTCCAGTTCTGTGTTTGCAAATCTAAGGCAAAGAGCCAAAGTAATGTAATCCTATGAAATTCTCATTTAATAGATTGATGACTTTAACAATACGGGAACTGACTCAGCAGCTGAGGTAATCAGATTTTTTTAAGAAATGTTCACCTACATTTTTATTCACTTTGTGTTATTGTTGTAATTCGGGCTGGGAAACCGGCGCACAAATACCTAACTGAAATCCAACCACGGAGCTAACAAATTGTTGAAGTATATGGAATCGTGTCTGCTTTAAGTCCATATATTTCAGTTTGAAATAGTCTGCACTGTGAATACTTTGTGGTTAGTTAAAAACATCTAAAATGTAAATATATGCAAAGCTACCAGAGGGAATTTGAGGTATACTGGCAGTGATACTCCAAGTCCTCTGGCTTTGGAAAGTACCCTCTTAAAAGCTCTTTGCCTTAAACTTGAAATTAAAAGGGGATCCTGTCAATATACAGGTGCTTGAACACCTCAGTTAACTTTTTTTTTCTTTTTAATTGACTAATTTACTGTATGTGTTTGGATTTTAAATCTTGTAAATGTTTTCTTTGAAAAAGCTAGGTCCAAATGTCCCACTGTCTTTCACTAACACAAGAAAATCTCATGCCTACGACAGCTTTGGGGAAGACAAAAAAAAACCCCATAAATTTTAAGTTCAATATCCCTGTTAATCATGGTATTTTGGGGGGACAGGAAAGGGTAAAATGTATTTTGGCAAGTAAGTTGTGACAATAGCATTGTAGCAGCAACATCCTTCAGGAAAAATTACTCTGCCTGACAAATTACATATTGGCCTCCAGAACTAGCTTATTCCAACCACAGTGTTTCCTTTACATATTAAATGTAAGACTGGAAGTAGACTGTGGCTACAATTGTGATGTAATCAAAATTCCACCTGTTCTTCTCCATACCATGAATACTGTTAATGAAAATACACAGAGATTAAGGAGTTTGCCAGCAGTTATGTTTAAAATGTAATTCAGTCTTGATGCTCTTCAGGAATTTCGAGAAAACTAGTGACTGTTACAGGCAAATGGGTTTATTCTTGTGGTTGACACTCAATACAAGGTGTGCACACAGGTGAAAACAACAGTTTTAGGAAGGAATGAGTCTGAAGTCAAGCTTTATGAAAACTAAATAAATATCTTTTTGGACAGGAAGGGGATGATTCACTGCTGGTTACAGTAGTGCCTGTAAAACCCACCAAAACACCTGGGAAGATGAAAATAAACTTTGAGAACACAGGAAAGGAGAGAGCAGAACAAAGAGAGAGAAAGGATGAAGAAATGAAGCTAAAATATGAGGAACAAACCCCATCCCTTAAGGAAACCAAGTGCCTTTCAAATGTCATGGTAAACCACTCATCCAAAAATATCTAAGAAATATCTGTTATTTAAGATATAACAATTTTATTTTCCTTACACAGGGTGAAAATGAAGACAATAAAACTCCAGAGTCTCTGTCTCCTGGTAAGCTGAAAGTGACATTTGAAGAACTTGAAAGACAAAGACAGGAGAATCAAAGGCGGCAAGCAGAGGAAGAAGCAAGACAGCGTTTAGAAGAAGAAAGACGTGCCTTTGAAGAAGCTAGGCAGCGAATGGTAGATGCATGTTTTGTTCATGTAGTTACACAATTTTTACATTAGGCTATGCTTTTACATTCTTTACTGTATCTGATTCTTCTTTTTTCTTACTCTTTACTATATTGCAGGCTTCAAGAGTCCAAAAATAAGTTTCTGAAAGATGTATTTTTGACCTTAGCTCTAACTCAGTAACCACAACATAACGCTTGACATTCTTTTAGTAAATCCAGGAAATTCATGTGTTTTAAGTCTGCCAGCAACCTTAGCAGGTTTTATATCTACACTTTGTAGTACCCCAGGCAGTAGACCCTCAAGAAGATAACCAGTTGTCTGTTTTGTTCGTAACCAGTGCTTCAGATGTGTCAGTAACCAGTTTTTATGAAGACATTCCAGAGTAACAGAATACTATTTCTTATTTCCATATTTACTTATGATAAATACATCCATTACAACCTTGCTCTTATAAAGCAAGGTAGAAAAGACAGTCACGTCTCTTGTATGTACTGGCATAAACAACAATGTACCGGAAATTACTAGATGAAGCCCCAAGTTGTCAGAAATGTAGCCCACAATTGGTGTTTTATATTACTTGCAAGACTGCCTCTGTATGTGTTCTATATCATAAACCACAGTTATTTTAGATCAATTATAAACAGATCTCACTATAGTTTGTTCTTTGATCATACTAAGAGTTATGCACTCAGTCTTAATGTAAGATATACCAGGTAGTTTGTTCTGTATTTCCTCACTTCACTATATTCCAAAAGCATTTTAAAAGTTCCGTATTTAAATATCTTTCCCGTGTACAATTATGATCATTATGAATTTGTTATAATTCACATACAAAGAAGGTGAATGAGAAAAGAGATTTTATTCTTTTGCTACATCTCTGAAAATATTATTGTTACAAATTTGCAAACTTTAACTTAAACAGAGTATAATAACTATGATTGAACATTCTTGGATAAACAGCTCACGATCACTATGCTGACTACATTTCAAAAACATTCTAGACATTTCTATTCTCAAAAAAAAATAAAAAATAATCAAACCACAGAACCTTGAGAAAGCTGAAACTCTGAAATTCCCAACTAGTCCAAATAGTGAATTCTAGGTTTAGGTAGGTACCTAAATTGTAGTTTACTCTTCCACTCCCAGCTTGAATAAATCAAACCATTCCACACCAATAACCTTCACAATGTCAGTAATGCACTTTTTTATTTGGGGTTGGACAGGGGATGCTGGTGAAAGAAATCAGGGAAGAAAATGAAGAAGAGAGAATTTAATAAAGTCACTAGCTGTTCTTACTGAAGTTTTGCTCATGTCTCCTGTTGTATCTGCATTTATTAGCAAGTAATATAATTTACAACTTGTGTACTCCAAAAGAAATCTGAGACGTCTTCTGAAGATGGCTCAGTCTTTTGTTCTTGATTGCAGTTTGCAAACCACCGCCTTCTCTCTGCAGATAAGTGTTACTGGAGACAAGCAAAAGTGAAGAGATCAGAGCATCTCAGTTCCCTTTTTTCAGTGATGATTAAATGTCTAGAAAAAAAAAAGAAAGAAAGAAAAATCTCAGTCTGGGGTAATAGCAAAGTGTTAATTGATTTAGTTTTGCTATAAAACTCTACAGCATTTTTTTAACTGGTAACTGCAATGGTGAAAACAATTTATATGCAAACAAAAAGACTTGACAGCATAAAGGTCTATTAAAGAGATGTAAAGAAAAGTGATTTAGAGTAAATTATCCATCCCCAAGACTGTAAAATACATATGTAATGAAAAGGCTGAACAATTACAACACATTATTCCTTGAATTATGCACTTAACATATGTTTAGGAATTACAGAAGCCACATAGAGGTTACAAAAATATGTTTCTTTTCTCCCTCCCCTGGCTAAAACCAAGACTTAAATATTTAAATATTAACCAAACTCTCAATATATTCCACCCTCCTCCCCCCCCCCCAGGAGAAAAATATAATGATGAAAGATCAGAAAGGAATTAATGAAATACTATTTACTATAAAGAATACTGCTATGTTTGGGTAAAGTCTTTTCTATTTATTCTTCTCCCTTTTTTCTGAAGATAAATGAAGGTGATGATGAAGAATCTGAAAATTCTGTTAAAGAATTCCGTCCTGGTAAACTCAGACTCAGTTTTGAGGAGATAGAAAGACAGAGGAGAGAAGAGGAAAAGAGGAAAGCAGAAGAAGATGCAAGACGACGCATTGAAGAAGAAAAAAGAGCATTTGCTGAAGCAAGGAGGAACATGGTATGGCATTTTTGTTTAGTATATAGTTTAGTTTTTACCTAAGTTAACTCTAAAGCTGCTCTGTGGGAAAGCTCTAACTACAGTTAAAGAGTTCATGCTTCAGCTCCTTCAGTAGTCAGTTTACCTCAGTACTTACTACAAGGTGGTGGGGTAAACTAATCAAGTTCATTTACCAAAAACTCACAGACAAATCCTTCCTCACAGCAAGCCTAGAAAGGATTACAAATAATTTAATCAAAACCAGATATTGTGTCCAATGGGTATTGTTATGGTAGATACAACAGATTTAGAAAGCAGAATATTTTCACAAGTAGGGTTTGTTTTTTTGGGGGGTAAAAGCAATTCCTCTTACTTCTCCAAGTTTATCTCCCTGCCTTTATAGGGTAGCCACCAATCAGCTCTTACTAGCTAAAGCCTAATTAATGGCATACTAGAGAAAGGCCCACTGCAAGTATGAATTTTCTAATCATCTGTGGTCCTTTAGGAAGGAAAAATTAAGAGGCTGAAGTCAGCTGATATTTTTATTGTATTTTGTTGCTTATTCAGAGAAACAAAAAAACCCCTAACTCATAGCATTTACTGTTAGAACAATTCGTAATATGGATCTTCCTTAGATACATTCAGATTTCTGTGATATGCAATGACTTCTAAAATTTAGGTTAAGATTACACTGAAGAAAAATGTTCAGGGATCTAAGACTGAGATACTGGCACCAGCTAAAGCAGAGAATGATGCCCAATTTCAGAAAGTGGCAACATTATTAGAAGAAATAACCAGCACGGAGCTATTCACTGTATTCTTCATGCCTATTCCAACAACTTCAAGTTGGATACAAGTCAGTTACATACAGGTGGTGGTTAAGAAACAAAGTATTAAATTACACAAATACCACCTAAACCTAAGTATTTGTTTCAAAAGGAAGGACAAGACCCACCATACAGAACTGTGGAATTAACCAGTCATCTGGCAGCATCTTCCTCCATTCCTCCCTGTGGTTTTATTGGGAAAAACCAGCTGCATAACAGAATTTTCTTCATCATTCAAAGCAATGCTTGTGAGACAAAACTTTATATGATTATACTGGACTTCTGCCATTCAATTACATTATGAAAAGCCAGCAGACAAAGAAAAAAGAAAAGTGAAGGAAGAATGTGTCATCCTCTTGTTTTCTTCCTGCTTTCTTGAGCACCTGTTTTTTCTGCCTCTATGTAGCAAGAACCTAAGCTCAAGTGTCCAGTCAAGAAAAATATCACTGATTAAACAGGGTTTAATCCGTTAGATGCAGCACAGAGTCTATGATTGCACTCTCACTGTAGACAGTGAAAACATTCAGTGATATAAGAAATTAACTGAAAATGTATTTTTACATTTTCATGTCTGAAGCTTTCTGTTAATCAGCATCTTGAATATGAACACATTCTCTGTTACTTACAACAAAAAAATAAGACCATGCTTTCCCTATTTTCCACAGCTACACAATGTAGCAGCAATCCAGATTTACTTTTAAACATTTTAAGAACACATTAATCATCTCTTTCAGATGCAGCAAAACCTCACACAATTTTTATTTAAGCATGTAAATTACATAGTTATTTTAGAACCTTTTTCATGTTGATTCATTTTAGATCTGAAAGTGTACACACACAGAAGCAGCAATATTGTTGCTGGAAAACACAACCACCACCTCCTGTCAGAAGGATCTCCCTATTTCATGTTTATTTTTTCTGCTTTCATACTTCCATGCTTCCCACCACCAAGGTGATCACTTTCAGACTGAAACATTCATCTTTCACCCGACAGTCTATTACAGAATGCACAAAGAACCCATCTTAGCACAGATAAAAAAATATTCTTTTCTTTGTCAGTCACTCTTTCCCACTGAAAATTTGTTGACTGCTGCAAACTGTGGTTGGTACAGGACCATTTCTCACTACCATCTGTTCCCACTTCACAAAATACAGCTAAATATTTATTGAACCAACCACAAGGAGCTTGAACATCACAAAATTCAGCTGAAATTTTTCCTCTTTTTTTTAACCAGGAATAAGTTGGGTTGCTGCCTTTTTGTAACTCAGTAATTCAAAAATACAGAGCAAGCAGCTGCTAATATTTGTTCACATGCTCAGCTTTTAACACTTACACATACACGCATTGGTAAATATTGAATTAATGCTTCTCCTGTCCCCTTAGGTTCCGCATCTCCTTGAAGTTATAAGCACATGAGCTAATGCATCCTAACAAGAGACTTTCACATTTCTTTGCTAATTTAGCTGTGATTAACCTCCAAAAACTACGGGACTATGCACTGTTTTCATTAAAGGAAATAGTTAACAGATTTGTTTTCTTGACTCCACTTCTCCATAATGTAATTGCAACAAATCTGCTCATATTATGCAAAACAAATGAAGAATGGAAGGAATGGGGGCTGAAGTCCAACTGTAAGCTTACTCTGAGGGAAATGTGAAGGACATCTATAGTGAATAGCAGCAGTATTTGTGTGGGATTGAGGCAAAAAAATGAGCTGTAAAAAAAAAAAGATATGGGCAAAATAGGTCAAGACAGACAAACTGAGATGGCACAAGGAGCAGTGAAAGGTGTTAAGTTACAATGGCAGTAAGTAGCAATAAAGAGAAAAGGGAGTGCCAAAGAATCTTTATTTTAAAAAAGTTTTTCTTTATGAAGCTAGTCAAAACACTTTATCAAATGAAAGTTTTGCCCCTTTAATTCTTTCTAGCATTTGACTGATGACTACTGTTGAGAATGCCTACAGTTTAAGGAACATTGGGCTATTCCATATTTTAACAAGGCTTTTCAAACATGCACTGATTAAATAGTGCCAAAAGCCATATCACCATGCAGTTTAGATCAGTATCTGACCTAATACAGTCATAGAAAGTTTTGGGTAGAAAGGAACTTAACAGTGATCTAGTTCCAACCCCCCTGCCAGAGGCAGAGACACATTCCACTAGACCAGGCTGCTCAAAGCCCAGTCCAGTCTGGCCTTGAACACTGCCAGGCATCCACAGCTTCTCTGGGCAACCTGTTCCAATGCCTCACCGCCATGATTTATGTCATGATTTACACACTTAAGCTCATGATTTACACAGTCAAGTTATACAGGCCCAGATATCCATAGTTCTCCTTCAGGAGAACTCAGGTAGAACTAGAAAAAGAAATATCAACCAGAGCTGCATTTCTGTTTTTCCTCTTATTTGATTCTTTACTTGGGATTTCTTTTTTTTTAATTTTGCATTTGAAGAGCTATTATTAATATCTCCCAATGTCTTTTTTGGGTTCACACTCCTCTTTGGACTTGCTCCCAGAAACTGTATCCCAACACCTTATAACTAGCTATTTAGTTTGAGCAAATGCAAGACTTAATGCAACCCAGGCTTTGCTTTCCAGAGACAGCAAATTAGAAAGATGGCAGAGCCCCAGACAAGAAATTACATTATTCTTGTAAAAGCAGACAAAAAGACCCCACAACGTTGCATTAAAGAATGTGAGATGAACACAGTAAATTGAAAAATCTCACATTTATCCACAGAACATTTCTGCTGAAACAATCTCTGTTAATAAATTTACATACTTACATGCGCAAATATACATTTATATAGGTTTTATCAAGGAGTTAACCTTGCTGCTTAAACTTAACAGACTGTCATGCTCCCTGGCCATTTTTGTAGCGTAGTTTCCTGCTTTGGTAAAACTTTGTTTCAACAAATTCAGTCTGATAAAGTACTTTTTCTTACACTTCCTGCTTTTTGAGGCCCTACCATCTTATTAATTAGCTACAAAATAAGTGGCTTGCTCATGAATGACTACAAAAGCCTAACCCTTCCTGAGAAAGGACAGAAATGAGAAAACCCTTGCTGTTGGGTTGTACAAACCAATGAACTGGCAGTGCAACTTTGTATAATCAATTTGTGCACAAAAAGAGTTTCTTGTAGAAAATTCTGTTCAGTTCTGGTTACTGGGAATACCAGTATTGCTTAAGCACAGGAATTTAATCTGATTTGCTTAAGAAAAGATTACAAGTACATGTACTTCAGTGGTAAGAGCAGTTGACACTGAAACACAAGCACTTTGTGTAATGACAGTCTGGGAAGTAGATGGGAATCAACTGTTACAGGTCCCAAAGCTGCACTAAGGGGATATCCTCTCATCAGCTTGCAAAAATGACTGTATTTTAATAATCAACTTCATCCTCATTATAAAAGTGTAGCATTGTAATAAGGAAGACCTAAAGTCAAATACCATTCCCACAAACTCACTCCCTCTCAAAACATTGGAGGAATACCCACATTGCATCTTACTGTGGCAGATGTGGCAAAATACTTGGTTTTCTTTATGTACTAGAATGCCTGAGCACTGCTGTGATTTCACCACAGGTATCATTAATGCTCTCAATTTCCAGCAGGTGCTGGATGATGAATCACCAGAAATGTTTAAAACATTTTCTCAAGAATCTCTTGTACCTGGAAAACTGGAAATTAATTTTGAGGAGTTGCTGAGACAAAAAATGGAAGAAGAAAAGAGACGCACAGAAGAGGAGCGTAGGCAAAAGTTGGAAATGGAGAAGCAAGAATTTCAGCAGCTGAGACAAGAAATGGGGGAGGTCTGTATATCAAAGGATATGCTATGCATACTCTGAATAAAAGTAAATAGCTAATTTCAGTTAGTTATTAAAATCTTAACATTTAGGAATGTAACTGAATATTTCTTTACAAGCAATTTTAAATCAGTACTTCTAGAATGATATGAAAAGAATGAAAAATAGAAAACCTGAAAAACATATCTATCTTATACAATGTTTTAAAAATATTTTAAACACTAATCTACCAGGAAAATGCATTCTGCCTTGCCACCCTAAAAGTAAAAACACAATTTCAAACTTGTAATGTTATTTTACAGTCACTTCTGAAAATTCTACAGCATTACTAAAGCTATTATGTAACATTTACAATAATAGAAGAGCAGAAACGTCTAGCTCCTAAATGAAAATACAAACTTGAAATTAAGAAAGAGCAAAATTCTTGCTTTTCCTCAAGGGAATGCGATGTTAACGAATTAGGAAGGATTACAGTGGCCTCAACTTGTTTCTAGTCAGTGTATCAAGGGTTTGAAGACTGTCACAGCTGATCTTAAAAATCACACAAAATTTGTTTTGCATACCAGATGTTTAAAACATCACGTTCGTGAACTTTACGCTTCAATTTGGTTTGGTTGTGGGTGGCAATTCTTTATTATTCTATTTTGAATGTTAGAGGACTATATTTTTGTTAAGCTAAGCTAAGCTAGTGAGTAATAAAGGCTCCAGCTTACATTGGAGCCTTTATTCACCTAAACTTTTAAAGTAAATTTCATATTACATGCTGGGGAAGAAGGGAGAGACAGGGTCCTCCAACTAAAATGCATATACATCTTAACTGTCAGTCAGAGGTCATAAAAGGAGGGAGTAAAATAGCAACAATATCAGCTTCAGATAGGATTTGACTACAAGATACAGAACTGACATTTCTTTTCCAGCCACAACATCCTGAAATATCATTTGTTTTTTACTGAATTAACAAAGTAGCTGTATTTTAGAAAGCTATTTCATATCATATTGCAAGTACGCCAGAGAGGTAAATTCTTGATCCAAGATAGTTATCTTTGTATTGCTAGGTGTCCAGTTTTCTGAGTCTGTGAAAGGTGGCTTATTGAATGTAATTTCAAACAAAAGGTACATTTAAGCCAGATACTGTAAAATCTGTATCTAGTTTAGAGAATACCAAAGGAACAAAAAAAAGATACAGTCTATTCTGATTTCAAATAACTAAGAGAACTGTTCAAGTGTATTAAGTTACACCTATCTGTGTGGAGAACAGGTAGTAAAAATACCTATGGCATCTTCCATCTTAATCATTCTGCAATTCCTGAACAGCTGGAAGAAGAATGTGAAACTTTCGAGCTAAGCAAAGAATATGAAGAATTAATAAAGCTAAAAAGAAGTGGTTCTATTCAGGCAAAGAACTTAAAAAGCAAATTTGAAAAAATAGGACAGCTGTCTCAAGAAGAAATACAGAAGAAGATTGAAGAAGAGCGAGCAAAGAGAAGGGCAATGGATGAAGAAATAAGAGAAAGGGAAGCTGAAAAATTTCAAGAGGTAAGTTGCATTCTCTTTAGGTTAATGATGTACTTAACTCGCAAACTGATAATCCAGGAGTTGACAGTGCTGCTGCTTTCAAAGTCTGCCACATATCCAAAATAATTTTCTCCCTTCCTTCCTGTTCCCACCTCAGCATCCCTGACAGAAACAGCACTAGTTTATTACCAGTTATCTGGTCAAGCAGACACCTGTTTTCTGCTCAAGCCCTCAATTCAGCATCTTAACAACCTGAAACCTGCCAGCCCAAGGGTTTGAAATACTCTTACTTGAGAATTACTCTGTTAATCATCACGAATTGCTTCTCCTTCTTAACTCTAATTCATTCTCTACTGCATGAATTAAAACCAAAACATGAAAAACAATACCCTTTGAAGATCAAGTCTTAGAATCTTTACTCATTTCTCAGGCTAAAGAAGAAAAGCAAGTCTACTTATCTATGCCTCAGAATCTGGCATTTTTCAGAGGGGAAAAACATGAAATTAAGCTATCAGTCTAAGCAGTAAGTCAATCCAATGCTCTGTGACCCAAAACACTAATGTCAGTTTTCATGATGTATCATATGGCAGTGCACAAACTTTTTACAGCAGCAAGCCTGATCTGAGTCTCATTCTGAAGTTCCCATTCACAGTGGTCAGTTACTTCATAATCAGCTCAACACCTACCTTTTATTTTTGGGCTTTTAATGACTGACACTGTAATGATTTTTCTATAAGGTCAACCTGTGTTAGCTGTTGAAGCTACCCCAAACACTATGGCATAAAATTCAAGTCACTAAGGATTTACCATTGCCACGTGACAGTATTCAACTTTTATATGAAAATAAACACTTAGGAGTACCTTTCTACCCAACATTTTTTAAATTACTTTGCCAGTATTTTGCTCTGTCTCTGGGATAAGCTATTAAGACTTGATCTTAAACCCAACATCAAACCTCTGAGAAAAACAGGACTCTGCATGGCTTTGTTAAGAACTACTGCTCTATAAAACTCCAAATTATTATTATACATATTTAAAAGGTATTAAGTCCTATTTTTTAATTTCCCCTTCACAAGGATGATGAGGTAGATGTGAGACCAGCTAAGAAATCTGAGGCTCCATTTACTCACAAGGTAAACATGAAGGCCCGTTTTGAGCAAATGGCAAGAGCCAGGGAAGAAGAGGAACAGAGAAGAATTGAAGAGCAGAAGTTACTACGCATGCAGTTTGAACAGAAAGAAATTGATGCCGCATTACAGAAGGTATAAATTACAAAGTGCCTTTTCCTCAGTCCTAAGTGTCATTTAACTTAGCTTCTGATTACCACTGATGGCAACACTGCCAGAGGTATAAAAGGAACATTATGCTGTTTTAACAGCTGCTGTGAATTGCTGTAATAATGTAAAATCGCTTTTGGTGTTTTCACATATTCTTGATGTGTTCAGAGATACAATGAACCTTTCTTGCAGTATCCTCTGAATAGTCTGAAAATGGGATTTTTTATTTTATGCTTATATTTTGCCCTAAGATTACAGCCTCACTTGTTCCATATCTAGATTCAGTGCATTATGGTATCTAGTGGGATAGGTGGGCATTTCATGTTCTCAGAAATGTGGTAACTTTCTGTAATCAAATACATTATCACTGGCAGGCATACTGCTATTGCGACTTTAAATGTTCTAAATCAACTTATTTTAAAACAGAAAAGGGAAGAGGAAGAAGAAGAGGAGGGAAGCATTATTAATGGTTCTACTTGTGAAGATGAGGAGGATCAAGCTCGATCTGGAGCACCCTGGTTTAAGAAGTCACTGAAAAACACATCAGTTGTTGATGGCGAGCCAGTGAGATTTACAGTTAAAATTACTGGAGAACCAAAACCTGAAGTTACATGGTGGTTTGAGGGAGAAATGTTGCAGGACTCTGAGGACTATCAATATATCGAAAGAGGAGAAACCTATTGCCTTTACTTGCCAGAAACCTTCCCAGAAGATGAAGGGGAATATATGTGTAAAGCAGTCAACAACAGAGGCACATCTGCTAGCACTTGTATTCTTACCATTGAAAGTAAGAGTTAACATTTTCATTCGCTTCATTCTCATTCTTCTTGCACTTTTCCTATTATGAAATCTAATTATCTGTTTCTCTTACCCTTTTATTTTCTAGCTGATGACTACTAATGCTCTGCTTTAGCTGGAATCTTTCTTCCCCTCAAAACTTTTACTGCATCATCTCATTCCCTGATGGGGCCAACTAAAGAAAGCAAGGATATGCATTGTCATTCCTGCATCAGATAAGAATAACCTTCAGTTGTGAGAGTGTCCAGGTTCCTTGCTCAGTACAGAAATTGGTATTAAAGACTAAAAAGAAGGAATCAGTGTATGAAGGATGAACTAAAGAAAAAAGCTAAACTATTATAGTGCTCCCACGTTTGAAGACCAACTGTTGTGTAATAGTATAAAGCTAAATACACAATCTGGAAACTTGTGTAGTAGTGTAAATCTATTGGTATATTTTGCATGAACACTGAATATTTAAGCTGTTTTTCTTTATCTCAGAGGCACTGAACTGGCCAAAGGAAATACTTATTGATGATTTTCAAAAACTCAATTGTACTATTTTTAAAGAATAAAAGATTACGCAACTGCTCACTTTTGTTGTTTTGTTTTAAAGAGCATTGGTTATTTTGTTTTAAAATGGGCTTGCTTGTTGATGCCACTGATAATCCAAAACTAAAAACAGTAAAACAGTCTCAGTAAGGCTTGTAGTAGTTTTCACATTACCAGCATTTGCTTGTAAAACTGCTAATTTTTTCATTGCTTAAATGATACAGGAACAGTTGGTGACAGCTATGGCAGGCTCATATTTTAAGTTGATGGGAAGCAAGCTTTAAGAAAATTATTTTCAAAAAGTGCCTAACTTCTCAATCATTGTTCTTTCTTACTGCAATAAACTGTTGCATCTCTAAATATTGTCTTCTTAAGGCTACTGTTCTTTCTTTCTAAGACCTCTTGACATCAACACTAATGTAATTCAGCTAACACCATCTGAGTTTTTCAGCTTCAGCTTCTGTAGGAGTAATTTTATGAACAGTCACATTTTAAATTAAAGAACATGTGTATAAGCCTTATCAGAAAGACAAGGTAGCTGCAGAAAAATAGATTTATGCAGTTGTTTCAGGAAGAATTTTTCCTGTGGTTGAATCTGCTGACTGCTCTTTGTACAGTCACCTACTGAAAATTCCTCTTTTTCATCAACAAAAGTTACAAATTCAGAAATGTCTTGGAAAAAAAAGGGTAATAAGCTGCATGATGTTTTGAATAAATATTTATCCTACTAGCCATATAAATATATTTTACTTCATTTCATGTGGGTGTTGTTCACAGAAGTACTAGTTAATGCCAAAATCTTTACTCTGAAACTGTTATCTTAAACTAACAGAGGCAGGAATAGGAGCATAAAAAAGACAAAAACATTGCTATTATTATCCATCAGTTTACATTTATTGAGAAAAAAACATACAAAAACCATAATACAGTTAACGTGTAACCCATATTACATACAATGTCAATGCAAGCTCAAAACCACATTTTTGTAAAGCATTCAATTTACCTCAGTCCAAGCTGCATCTCCCTAAGACACTGTTCCCATCACAGTTGCCTTTTAAAGCCAATCTTCTTTTTACACACGGGTAGTTTCTGCAGAGAACACTTTTCTCAGGACGAAAAGGCATTTCACATGCACGCAAAAGAAATATTTGTGCATACATAAGAGTTTTATAAGCTATTACTAGGGAAGAGGGAATCCTGTCAACTGTATGCTTTTTGAAAAGCCCAGACCTCCCTTTCCTCCCCCCTCTTCCAGAAAAATAAGCAAAATAAAAAGCTTCTAGCATGCAATGGAATAACTTAAAACATTACTTTAGAAGAGAACAGGGGGAAACAGTTTCTATCATCCCATAAAACACCACTAGTAAAAGGACAAAATACTTGAAGATAGGTTGAGGTTGTGCAAGTGAATAATGATTCTCTCTGCCTGGACAACTTAAACTGTAAGACTTACGATAAAGCTAGACTGACGATTATCCACCTGACATTTTATTTCATGTCCTATTAAAGTACAGGCTACAGAAAGGGATACGAAAACACTTTTACTACTTTGAACATTATGTTTTCCTTTTTAAACTTTTTGTACTCTTCGCATTCTAAACCTGTGGGACTCTTAAGGGTGGGGAGGAAAGGAAGGAAACATTTAAAAACACCTTTTAGACAAGTTCATTACATTTCTACCGAAGGCCAGTCATGTTTTTGGATCAGGACAGCTCCAATAATCTGTTCCTGTTCTCCCAAGAGCCATGAGCTTGGAGATAAACTTGAAAGTAACACTATGCTTAGCAAGAACAGCATGCCGTGTAAGCTCAGCAGTGAGAAAGCTACAAGTCAGTACACCTCAAATGCTACACACAAAAACATCTCACTTTCCACACACTAGCAACATCCAACTGGCATTTTCTTATCTCCTCCCACTGTCTAAATTTAAAACTGAAAGACTGTTCAAGATATTTTAGAACAACAGTTGAAGAAAAAAAAAATAATGTAAAAAGTAAATGGCTTGCCCCAACACTAAATTCACAGTATCAAAATCCAAATGGTACACACCTAACCTTTTCTCACGCCAAAAATGAAGTTACATATCAAACTACAGATGAAATATTAAGTGGCTTGAGAAATTGAAGTACAACTGTTTTTAGTTCAAAAATTCAGTATATCTAAGCTTGACTGTTTATAAGAGTATAAATTAAAATAGATGGTTTATATTATTAAATCACAGTTTAAAAAACTTAACAGATTATGGAACATTTATGGTCAAACAATAATACTTTAAAGAATGAAAAGTGATCAGAACAAAAATTATACCCTACACCATTATGTATGGGATACATTTCAAATCTGTTATGTTTTTGCCAATTTTACCTTCTACATGGAGCCCTTCTATGGTCCATGCTCATCGGCTCACCAATGGCATACACTCAAAGGATTCCTCTTTACTGGTAGTAACTATCTCAGGACCTGATTCTATGAGCTATGATTTGGTGCTTGCAGCATCTTCAGCACTGTGTGTGAAAATGAAGGCAGTATTTTTGAATATTTTTCTTTGATGTACAGATAAGCAGGACTTTTGCAAAAGCAGCACATTTCAGAAACAGAATAATCAACAAAAAACCCCAAATAGATGCTGCTTTACATTAAGCTAAAAAAACCCAACAAAACCACCAACAAAAAACACCCCAAAAAACCAACCCCAAACAACCAAAAAACCCCAACAAAACCCAAACCAAAAACCTATACCAGACCATCTGTAAGACATACAAACATTTTAACTATCAAAATATACAGCAATTCAGTTAAAAGTATCAAGAAACAGGATACACTGACTGCTATATAGATAAAATATTATTTGCTGTTAACATTTAATTGGTGCACATGCTTTTTCATTTAAAATATACTAATCTCTGAAATTCCAGAATTTCATTTCCTACCATGTCAAGTATGAATAAGCAAACTAAGTTATCTAAAATTTCCACTAACACACTATAACTGTTAAGACAAGTTATCAAGTTCAGTGAGAACAACAAGATGCAATACTCTTCATATTTAGGTCTCACGAGTTTAAGTGGGAATAGTGCCCTATTAGAAAAAACATTCGTGAAGGCTGTTGACGTTTCTAACCAAAGCAATTCCTGCATATTTTAAAGGTTTGAGTCTTTAATTGCAACAATTACCTATTTGAGGAAAAATAACAAAAATTACTTATTCTGATGAAGTTTAATGCAATCTACTATCTTGTCTAAAAAAAATAAAGAAAAAAATTACATATTTATCTAGAAATATAAACAGTTGTTTAAAAAAAGACTTTCCACTGAAATGGAACCGTGAGTAACAATGCATCTGGGGAAGCAGCAGACTGCTTTTCAATACACAACCACAAAGATCTCACAGGGACAACATTAATGTACTGAAATATATTAATTTATATACTTCCTTAGGTTGTGCTTACCTGTTGCTTTTTTGCAGCAGAACCTAAGGTGGAAGGTCTGGGAAGGCACTGTGAAGTATAAATAATTGCACTGTTTGCAATTAATAAAGATTTTATACCTTAAATGAATCAAAATCAACAGCCTCCATTTTGTGAATGATAAAAGAATCCAGTGAATTTAATTCTGCTCAGTTTAGTACATAATAAATGCACCAATCTACAAGATTATCTACAAAATACCATGCAAAATATCTGAACTATTAAACTTCATAACCTACACTAACAATAGCAAATGCTGTCCTAGCCTTTTTTAAGCTACTAGAATAATTCCTAATTTTAAAATGGATAAAAAGAATTCCTTCTATTTCTACAGCACAATACATACATTGCTAATTACTTGAATAACTACTTCAGTTTTCAAGCCTTAACTTCTGTGCAGCCACCCTAAAAAAAAAACTTATTCTCAAAGCAACAATACGGTGTTCCAAAAGATAAAGCAATTTAACAGTTCTAGAATTATTTAAAACATACCTACATCACTATGAATCTGCCAACTAGCTGAAGGCAAAGAGAACTTCTGTCTAACAACTGGTTCCAAAGACTTGAATGTTACGATATGCATACTTTAAAACACTGAACAATACACCTGTCTCAGGAGTACTAATAAAAAAAAACTATTACTCAGATACAAAGAAACACAATTTTCTTTAGCTATTGCTGAACGGTTCAGAAATACTTACCCAAAAGCTCATATTATGTGTATGTGCATATATATACACAAACCTATGTTTCTGAATTAAGAAGTAATTATGGTTTCCTAAGATATCAGCACTGTATTCCAACATAATAGTTACACATGTATGGCATTTTCATTATGTGGAACATTGACAAAAAGATACTGTTGCAGTTCATCAATTTGTCATTCTGATGTACTTACAGTGCAATGCTCCTTGAAGGAACAATCAAGGATGATACACAGCACAGTCCTTCTCACCCCTATAGAGCTAGTTCTATACTGGCTGGATCAAACCTGCACTTCAACAGACAATGGCAAGACAGACTGTATTGCATGTAGTCTAATATATGCAAAGAGCCAATAAATATGCAAAGAGCAAACATAAGATTTCAAGAGAATCAGATTTTTAGTATGAGCATTAGAGCAATAAGAAGTTTCAAGTATATATATAAAAATATTCAGTTGATTCAAATGCTTGAGTATTTACAAAACCAAGTTATTTGCTCTGTAGGAAGTTGTCAACCACTCCCCATAACTCAAACAAAACAGCGTTTTAAGGACAGATGCAATTTTTGTAACTACTATGCATACCACATTGACTTTTCTACACTGAATTTTGAAGTGGACTACTTTAAACTGAAGGCTTAAGCACATTACACTTAAAATAACTTTCACAACTAGTCTGAAAAAATCCATTAAATAGTTATGCAGGCACAGTTTTGAAGTATTCCATTAAGAACAAAAATTACGTTATAGCAGCTGCACAGGTCTGAAACAGTGGTCATGTATAAAAGGAAATTTCACTGTTAATGCAATGGAAGTATGCCCCAAAAAGAAAAAAAAATCGCTGTCTTAAACACATGCAGTTTTACTCAAATAGAAAGAAAATTAACGTATCAAGATTACTGGTGCTAGGCAGCAAATACAATGAATGAAAGAGATCCTCCACCTACAACTATTCTGCAAGACGGGAAAAACATGTCAACGACAAGTTTTTAAACTCAACAAGGTTTCATGGGTTGGGGAAAAAATAAGCTCATTTGTGTACAGGTACCTTGATTCAGCATTGCAAAACAATCCTGTAATTCTTTATATACCCACATATCCAACTTACCGACACAGGAGGTTTCATATTATTTATTGTAAAGCACAAAACAGGCATTTTAAAAGTGATAAAGTATACATTGAAAAAGTACATTTATATCACAAAGCATTGACCACATAATTGCAAATACATTTGCTGGAATGTGTACATCTACACTAATACTAAAAAACAAACCATTTTTCATTTCTACACAGAAATATTACCTCCTATCAGTAGTGATAGATATTTTGTACATTTTCAAAAACACTATTTTTTTTAACCAAACAAAATTAAGATCTTCATCAAGGCGTCTGCATCCATACATTTAACAAAGGTTTTTTCCCCCACACAATGAAGCAAATACTGTATTGTCCACTTCTTATTATTGGCCCTGTGCAGAAGAGATACATAAGAGATACACAAAAAGTTAAAGAAAATCCTTTAAATCGAGCTAACTCAGGAGTGAAGCCTTTAAGAAAGAAAAATTGGTTAATGTAAATGGTGGTGGCTTCTTGCATGGTTTTCAAAACCCTGGGAGGAAAAAGTTTTTCTTAAAAAAACAACAAAAGAAAAACCAACAAAAACCAAAACACAACCAAAAAAACAAACCCCAAAACACAATCACCAAATACATGGATAGATACAGAATTTGAGTACTCAGATAAACAAAGTAATCTATTAATTATTCTGATAGTTACTTCGCTAGAAAAAAAGATGCATACTCCAAAGATAACAAAGCAGGAGACATGCAAAAATATATAACCACTGAAACAGAAGCCAGCCAAAAAAAACCCACTTAAACTTTATACCTGTGGTGCTGGAGGATGTTGTGGCATTCCCTGTGGACTTGTCTGGGCGTAATATGCTGCCTGTTGCCTGTAGTACTCAGCCCACGCTGCACTATAATCCGGCTGACCACCTGGCGGAGCCCCCGCAGGGGCAGGAACTGCTTGACCTACAAGTAATTAAAATAATACAGCTTGGTTGTTGCAATAGAAATGAGAAAATTCCGAAGTCTCATTGCCTAGCAAACATCACCTAGCTTCTTGAAATATTCCTCCTCAGCTTTTTTTTCCACCTAACCACTCATCCTATTATTCTAATGCAATGACTTTGAGGACAATTTTTTCCACCTCTTGGCTGGTGTTCCAGAGCAGAAATCTTTGCCGACTTAAACTGACCTGAACAACCAGCAGCAATAAAATTAAAATACAGATCAATGAAATTAAAATATAGATCAACAGGCATGATTACTTTCTATAATTCATCTAGACTGACTTTATTTTATTGTACAGAATGTATTATTAAATTCACAAGATACCATACCCCAATTCATGACCCCAAGTGTGGCCTCCTTAATGCAACTGCTAGGTTACTGAAGATTACATTTTTCAAAGAGAGCATTTGTTTTTGTAAACATTTACTCTACCAAAAAATACCGTCCTGAAACTTCTCCTTCTAACCTCTAGAAATAGCAGGTACACATGTCACTTTCCCAGACTGACAGCTGAGAACTACCAGTCCCTCCAACAAATACAACTTGCAGCTTTAAAGCTTTAAAACCAACTATTACTACTGTGATATGACATTTCTGTATTTACATTCTCAAAGGGTTTTTTCCAAATTGAAGTTTTACAGTCAGAAACCCCACCTTTTACACAAGTTTCTTCTAGAATACTAAAAAAAATATTATAAAAACCTAAAAAACACTACAAAACCAACCACAGCTTCCAATGACACTACGTCAAGAAAAAATGTAAGCCTGCAACCTGTACAGTTCCATGTGCCCCTTATCTTTTATCCTGCTATCATGAAAAAGCTTCCACACAATGACGGCTGAAAGTTTTCAATCCTACCTGAACCCAACTCATCTTTTATTTGGACAGAAGACCACTAATTCTGGGGAACATGTATCAAAGGTTTCAATGAACTGTTTTCTATGATATCAGACAGAAGGTTGATTTTTTTTTTTATAAAATACTTTTACACATAAAATTCACATGAAGAACAGTAGGTATCTGCACTCTCTTACATACATGTGTATTTTTTCAATCCTCTCAAAAACACTGTGACCAGAGAACGGGAACAGTTGGCAACTCTTCCATTTTCCAACTGTCTATACAACTTAACAGTTTTCCCACTTACACTGTAGATATATTAAAAAACCCTCTCCATCACTTCTGAGGTTATACAGTAAAGCAAATAGCTTCTTTAAATTTTAAGAGCTGAAATAACATTTTACTGTTTACCACACTTATAATTTATACTTTTTGAACAATTATTTTAACCAGAATGATTTTAATATGGTTACAAATTATCCCAGGTCACACTATTAACTTGAGGTAATAATTCTACTTAAAAATGATTTAGCTATGTCATAACTGTCAGCACAGCTGAATGTGCTAACGCATTTTTGTGTGTATTATGACCAAAGAATATTCTGACATTCAAGAAGGCAGTACTGAAATTCGAGTAACAAACCAAATATAAGAAGTCTGACGTCTACTCAAAAATGTCAAACTGGACTTCTCTTCTGAAACAGGTTAATAATGATTCAAAATATTTTCGCTGCATCATTCCCCTACTAAGTACTGCAAGTAATTCTGAAATTACTCATGGAGTTCAGCTGTTTAGTCAGAACTTCCTTTCAGTGTACAGAATTACACTGAAAGAGTAATTGTTCATTAATATCCAGATACAACTGGAATACCAACTAACAAGACTGATGTACTACACATGAAAGAAACACAAGAAACAGAGTACCTCCTCATTAAGTAAGGCTGAGAAACAAAATGCTGATGTTTCTACATGGTTTCCACTACTCAAATCATCAAGGGGTAATTTCAATAAAGAGTAAATTTTCTTTGTTCTTTTTCCTGCTACAATGCTGAGGAATCATAAAAGAACAATTCCACTGTTTTATTATGGAATTCCTCCATTATAAATCAAGGCCACAATACATCAGAATGGCTTTAAATGATAACTATATGAACTGCTATAGTGACACATCGATCATTTACTAGAATACAACTTCATGTTTCAAGGGAGCTGTTATCCTTGGGAGATTTTTAGGGCCCAGTTTTGCAAATCTATTTCAGCTCTCAAGGAAAACTAAAAATACTATGTCTCTGACTCAAGATAACAGCATCTATTGTATCTTCAAAAGCCAAACTGTTCTGTTACCTGGTAATACTCAAGCGAAATTACAACCAAAATTTTCAGAATTTGTCAAGTAGTGTACCAAGCAAATAGATGGTATGCATCACCTTCAAGATTCATGTACAGCAACCTAGCAGTGTACATGAGTATGTTTACTAGCTTTCAGTTTTATTTTTAATTGTCTCTGCTACTCAGCAAGTCTAGGACCAAAATATCAATCTGAAAAAGGAGACAGATCTTACCACTGTATTTTTGAGTTGGGAAACAGGTTATTTTCTAGTCACTGTTTTGTATACTGTAAAAAACTGGAAAGTGGTTTCTGTCAACAGCCAAGTCATACTGTACCAGTAGGAAGCCACTCTGGAACCAGTATAATGGTTTTAATGGTAATATTCAGAGGTGCTTTAGTTTACAACTTGCTCAATACTTAAACATGAGAAAATCCTGAGGACCAACTGCAGGATGAGATCCAGCTCAGTACTATCACCCTCATAAGCTTGCCACATGCACTATGAAAAGTTTTCTTCAGCAGCAAAACTAAAACTGCTTGGGTGCAGCATGTTCCAAGTTTTAGTTCAGCTCCCCATAACAGCTGCTTGTGTTATTATCTGTGCTGTGAAAAATATGAAAGAAAAGTCAGTGAATGAGTTGTAATTCTTACCTTCCCCCTTTTATATTAATAGGGACAAAACTTTATGGGGACAAAAGCATTACAGTAAGTACAGGAGGAAGCACAAACAGTAGAGCTTCATCTCAGAGCCTGCAGACCACACAAACTCGCTGACAGCCAGCCTTCCTGTTCCATCAGATTTTGTATTACTTAATGCTATTAAGGAGGTAGGGAAAACCACCAGTTAGCACTAATTCAATTCTGGGTGAATACCTGCCCTTCAACCTCACTTGGTCAGTTCTTTCTAGGTGGATCTTAAGAGAAATGTTATCTTCCATATGAAGATTTTCAACATGATGATGAATCAAAAAGTTCTCCTAATACTTTTGGGATGGAAAGTACCTTAAAGATCAAACCCCCTGTCACAGGCAAGGACACCTTCCACTGGGCCGGGTTGCTCAAAACCCCATTCAACCTGGCCTTGAACACTGCCAGAGATGGGGCATCCACCACTTCTCTGGACAACTCATTCCAGTGCCTCACTACCATTACGTCATGATTTACACACTCGAGCTCATGATTTATAGAGTCAAGTTAAATGGGTCCAGACATCAAGAGACCTTCAAGAAAGAACTCAATCTGAACTAGAAAGGGAAAAAGTCAATCAAAACTGCATTTCTGTTTTTCCTCTTACTTGATTACTGACTTAGGTATTTTTATAATTTTGCATTTGAAGAGCTATTATTAACATCTCTCAACGTCTTTTTTGGGTTCACACTCCTCTTTGGACTTGCTCCCAGAAACTTTATCCCAACACCTTATAACTAGCTATTTAGGCCAAGCAAACGCAGGACTAGTGCAACTCACTTTGCTTTCCAGAGACAGGAAATTAGAAAGATGGCAGAGCCCTTGCCAACAAATTACATCATTCTTAAAAAAGCAGAAAAAAACCCTCAGAACTTTGCATTGAAAAATGTGAGATGAACTAACACTAAAATGGGAAAAAAAAAGAGAAAAAGGCCTATCACATCTTAAAAAATCATGTGTCTGGGAGTTCTACTGCAGTTTTCTTAGTCCAACACACAATTCTCCAAGTATACCATCTTTACATATTTTATGTTTCAATCCACCACTTTTGCTGTGCCAAAATAAAGAAGAATAAAGGTAGTTATGTCTTCACAAATAATCTGACATCAACCTGATAGAAGGCTGGGAAGAGCAATTAAATGTACTATTAATCTTAGCTCCAAATGCTTAATATTCCATGAGAAAAGAGTGTGCAGTTGGAAGAGGACAACTCACCAAACCTCCCATGCAAACAAGGAGACAAAAAATCCAAACCAGATGCTGCTACATGTCTGGTCAAACAGAGATACCAGAGAAAGCACTGGCATGTGCAAGCCCACTAGTCCTCAGTATACAAATCTACATCAACGACAACATCCATGGGAGAACACTGTGGACAAAACACTGACCTGGAAGACATTACCATGATTTGCAAGATAACAGAACCTTCTGCCAATGCATCATGACCATTTAATTTTTCCTTATTCTGACAAAAACAACTTAAGAAGCAAATACATTTCAGTTTCATAAGCCAGCTCAAGCAAAGTATTTTGAAACAGCCAGCAACAACATATAAACTGCCGTTTAAACACAGATTTTAAGTACTGCAAAGCACACACTATTAAAAAAGGGCATGATGTAAATGAAAGCTAGTTATGATGCTTTCATCACCTAGAACACAGAAAACAAGTTACAAGAAAAAAAAAAATTTATTTACATTATGAGTATTAGGAAACAACTATCAAACACCTTCATACCAAAGATGAACTCCAGAACTTATGAAAGATACTTTAAATATATACTTTAAAATACTCAGATTGAAGTATTTAAAAGATGTTGTTTCCCAATGATCAAATACAGACATCTCTCTAGGTATGAACTATTTTTTGCAAGTTGATAACTAGCATGAATACAAGTAAATGCCTTAAGGCACAACACAGAATTTTAAGTCTGGTTTTCTGCAGGTTTCAGAGCCTTTAGCAATATATGTGGATTGTGCATTTTTATTTTCTGTGGTTATAAAAATCCCCAAACAAACCAAACAGCAACCCTTCTTATCAAACACGATACGCAAGTCTTCTAAAACATTATACCACGCGACAACAGAAAATACCTGCACACATACCCATCTTTTTGTAGTACTCCTCCCAGGCCTTGGTATAGTCAACCTGCCCTGCTGGTGCTGGATTTGGCTGCTCTCCTGAATTACATTAAAAATAGTTAAAATAAAACTACTAGGTTTTGTTTCATGCATAGAACATTTTACAAATCATGACATTTCCAGTAACAATCCCAAATAACACAGCCCAAATCTGACACTTTTGAACTATTTGTAAAAGACACTGAAGAAACAAAGAAATGTTTAAAACATTCAGCATGTTTTCAAAATTCAGGAAATGCACACTCACAGTACAAAGTACTACCTAAAATTTAAGTGGTAAGCCTTATCCAGGTGCAACAATTATACTAATACAACTTACACCATAAATGTAATTGTCCTAAAACCACTAACATGATGCAACTGTTTAAGGAAATTACTATCAGCGGTTTGGCTCATTTCATTTTTACTTATGACTGCATTACATAGACATTAGGTCAGCCCAAGTAGCAGCAAAATTCTCTCTGGAGTAAGTTACAAGACAAACACAAGAAAACAGACTCCTTTGCAATAAATTTACCCTATATATGAAGACAACAAACAATAATAGGGCATCTACACCCCCACAAATGAGAAACGTATCCATTTTACTAACAGCTACCTTGTCCATTAGTTTGGGTTGTAGCTGGTCCACCAGGAGGGGCTGCAGGTGGTGGCTGTGCTTGCTGCTGATAGTAGTGAGCATAGTAAGCTGCCCACGCTGCTGAATTGGGATCTGTTCCTGGCTTACCTATGAAAACATAACATAAGCATTTATAAAAAGTAGTACGAATAGAATGTGATCATCAGAGCTTGTATTTCCCTTCAAGGAAAAATCCATCTAAAGCAAATAACCACATAAATCCTGTATCTCTTCATTCTAGTAAAAACTTCCACGTTTCAAACAAGTGTATTGTACACAGTGTACTGTCACAAGACTGATAAGAAAATTGTTCTAAAACCCTTACTACTACAATGCCATTTATTAATTTTTTAGCATGACAAACAGCATCAGACTTTCAAGTTCATTAAGAAGCAAGGTACTAAATGGTTTCAATAATGAATCATTCTAGCACCAAACAATTTAAGTGGTTTTACTTTCGTCATAACATCACACTAATGACACTGGCACAGGTGGAGAAGGGATGCCAAATGCATGTTTCTGAAACAGAAGAATACAAATCTTACTAGGTATTTGCAACGCATGTCAGTTTTAAGGTAACAGTAAAATACAGAAACACATAGTATTTAAGGACCTGAATCCCCATACACAGCTATAAAGCATCATGGTCTGCCTACAGCTTTTTGGTATAACAAATAGTACAACATCTGCTGCTGCTATCTTCGTGCTTCCCTTACTTTTAACTGTATCTAGGTAGGCCAATGATGCTAATGTTTCCTAAAGCCTTATTTCTGTTTTTCACATACACCCTTTAGGAATGGCTTATTCTTATTGAATCACAAAGACCAATTACATTACCAGATTGGCAGTCCACAGAAACCGGAAGTCTACTATTGGAGAATGTGTGTTTTATAATACAAACAACACCCTTTAACATTATTTGTATCCTTAAAAGGATAAAAATATCTGCAAATAAATGCAGCCAACTGAGGAAAGAACTTCACTTAAGGACAGAGACATAACTGACACTCTAAAATGGGAACAGAAGTGTATTCACTCCAAACACAAAATAGGTTAAGACAGTGACTAATAGAAGATAAAGAACTCCCCATAAAAAGGGCATCAGGGAGAAGAAACCCACAACACATTTCTTGTAGTATTTCATTTAGCATTAAAGCAAGATATAACCACTTAAAAAGCACACATTAGTACCAGCATACAGAAAACAATATTAACACACTGTTTCCTATTTTAATTGCACTGCTTCCACCAACAATAATGCATTTAAACTATGTTCTAAGGTTACCTGCAAATATCAAATAAGCCATTGCTCCGTTCCCTCCCTCATTCCCCTTAGTAGCTACTTCTCTAGAGTAGAAGAACACAGAGCTGGATTCATTAAATTTCCAAAGAAATATGACTGTAGTAACTAGCTCCACTTTCACGTGACAAGAGGCAAGCATGGCTCTGGAGAAAGCACCTCTGAAAAAAACACTAAAATAACCCATTTGTTACACTGAAATTAACAACTAAGTGGAAAACTGTATAAAGCTCATCCAAATAAATGCTAGTTGAAAGAAACAAAAGCACAGAAGAAAATCTCAGATTTTTTTAAGAGGAGAATTTATATGAAAAACACTTATAAATCACCAATAAGATGACATCAAGGTATTTGCCATTTTTACAGATCTTTATGTAGCTAAATTTAAAAAAAAAGCAAAACAAAAACCCAAACAAAGAACAACAGTACGAAAAAGGCTGTAATGTTTTGGGAATGGTTTTGGCTTAAATGACACTTTTGGTATGCTAAGACTTAAGTCACTTTGAATAATTCTACTTTTAAGTAATACCATATACATTTTCAAATACTAAACTGAATGCATGCAGATCAACCTTTTACAAAAATCTGGGAACTGAAACCAGAGATGGCTCTTTGCTTAGAAATGATATATAAAAGACTTTGATATGAACAGAACTCTCTCTAGATTGTAACATCCCCCAAAGCTCTCCCTTTCTTACCTATGGAACTTGTGTCAGTATCAACAACTATCAGAAATATTTATTCAATTTATAGCAAAAATAAAATTGACATCTTCTGGCTGAAGTGATGAAGACCAAGCTCTACCTCAAACAAATGAGGTACAAGTGACTCAAGCATCTAGCCTTACCATGCCTTCCTTGACTGCAGTTCCGTTTCCCCATACGTTCTAGTCCAACCAAAGGATGTAACTTAAAGAAAAGCAGGACACTACAACTTCGGGAAGTTGTAATTACATCAAACCTCCCAGTCTTGGTAAAGATAAACAGAATACAAGAAACAGATTCTACAAAGATGGGTTTCAGAAGAAAACACAAAACTATTGTAAGCAAAAGCTTAAAATACACAATCCTAACTAGTATTACTGTAGTAACACAAATTTTATCCCTCAAAAGGGACTGAACAGAATAAATTTGTATCAGACTCACAAACCTCATATAGCTCAACAAAAACTAGAAAGATATAATACAGTGTTAATTATGCAAAGTCGGGATCAGTGAGACTAAAGAGCACTGCTTAAAACAAAATAGGAAGTCATTGACCAGTAAAGAAAACATCCTCATTAAAGAACTTAATGTTTAGTGAAGAAGCACATTCCAACTTCAACAACTAAATTTCAATGTCTCACAAGCAACATGTGGACTGTAAAACATACATAAACTAACAATTGGCAAAGAGCCTGAAGAATAGGAGCTTTTTCAGATTTACCAGTTTAACACAAATGAACGATGAAATGTACATACACGTAAGGACAAAATGTATATACTTTAGTATATCCATGCTACAGCGTAACTGACATTTTTTACCTGGATCCGGTGGGTTTGGTGGCTGCCAGTGTGGGTAAGCATTTCCCCATCCTTGTGGAGCATATGGAGCTGGAGGACCACTACAAAAGATCAAGTCACACATAAACACTGAAAGCCAATTCCAGCATCACCCTATAATAAAAGTAAGATAGCAGAAGCAGTACTTACTGAGGTGCAGGGCCTGGAGGCCCTGGATTGTAAGGAGCTGGGTTATATGGTCCCATGGGAGCACCAGGACCTGGTGGCCCAGGAGGTCCATGTGGGCCAGGAACAACACCATGGGGTCCATGTGGAACAGGTGGACCCAATGGATTTACTGGACCCTATAACAAGAGTAGCACACAGATGAAAACAAGAAGTTTTTCAGCAGTTTATGATAAACTTGAACACTTTAAGAGTATAATTTAAGAGGTCTGATGGCTTTTAAATAAAACCATTTCCCCAGGGAAATCGGTCTTCCTGATTAATTAGGGTTATGGTTAGTTAAGGAGTTAAAAGCAGCCATGGCAGTAACAGCAACTAAAAAGTTGCATTTATTTCAATTCTTTCTTGAGGAAACCAAGAGTTTACAAATAAACATGGATTCTTCCACAAACCTAAACAAAACTACCAGGGTTTTAAAATAAACTGATACATCTGAATCTGGTTAACCTTGATAATTAAATCTGTTTGTAAGGTCAGGTACAAAAAATAGGCAGTAAATATGGTTACATGCATACACAAAACTGTAGTCAAATTGAAATACATAAACTTAGATTAAAACTCTACCTGAACATACTGAGACTGAAAACCTAAACATATAGCTTAGTAGCTTTAATAGTATCAAGTGTATCCTTGAAGTCACCAATTTTTTCATTACGCACCAAGTGGATATCTTCAAGAACACATTAAAACCAACACTGTATTACATTGAAGAAAACCACTGTTTCCTCCATATCAAGTTATTGCCTCCTTTAGAACATCAAGTTATGTTTATATTACTTCAAAACCAGATTACCATTACTACTATCATCAATTTGCTGCTTGATTAAATAATTTGGAAGTGAAATGGAAGAAAATTCTCCACAAAGGAGACTTGCCTCCTATTCTGTTTAGTTATGATAGTAAACCAAAATATAGTTAAATACTCACTCCAATCTTTTCTTCTATGAGTTGTCGTGCATAATCTATTTGCTGTGGTGTTCCACGGATAGTAAACATCTTCATGTTTGGATCCGCATTAGGTGGAGGATTTCTTTGAAGTTCTATTCTAGCACCAGACTGCTGGCTTATACTTTTAATAGTTTCACCACCTACAATACAACATACAGCTTTTATGACATGTATTAAAGCAAAAATACCAAGATTCAACTCAGAGAAAGTCACATGCATGGAAACTGAAGATAAAGAAATTAAAAGGCACCTTTTCTTATGAGCTATACAAGAACATCCAAGCAATTTTAAAAAGTGCCTTTTCAGTCTAGTATAGAGCTTTCATTGTAATAAACTAGTAAAAAGAAACTATTTTTTAAAGACCACGCTATTGTTACTGAGAAAGAACAGCAAAGAACCCCTACAATGTCTTTCTCATTCATGTAAAGATGGAAGATTAGACATGAATATTAGTCAATACCCAACAATTATAAGAAAATGCAACCTTAAAGCCCATCCTCCCTATAAAGCAATAGGCAAGCACAGATGACAAAAAAACACCCAGAAACTTAACAGATGGTGAAGTACAAATATTTTGCAGTGCACTTTATCCAGAAAGTTAAATTCCCTAAATTAGTTCCTCCTCTTACAGGATCCTGAGAAGTTACTTCTATCATCAGTAGACACAGAGTTCCCAAAACAGGGATCATTTTGCATTTAAAACAAAAATACCCCAACAACAAGATCAAGTCAACCTTCCAAATGAAGAACTGAAGTATGTCAGCCTATCGACATTACAAACTGAAGACTGAGATAACTCACGTGTTCCATTTGGAAGCATAGAGTAAATTGTTTTTAAAATAAAACTCTTTGGGAAGTAACTGCTTTAATAAACACACAACTAAGAAATTGTTCCAGGATACCATGATAAAAGATCTTCACTAGAATATGAGAAAAGTAGTTTTAAGAGTGAGATGCAGTAACGCTAAGCTACTCAAACAGTATCAAATGCAAGTTAATTAGATCATCTAAGAGTCTATCAAACACTACCAATGCAACTCAGTACTTCTTACTTTTAAAAGTTACGTAAGTTTATTGGGTCTTGATTTTTAAGTGCTGAGTATGTGTTTTGGTAAGGAAAATATGAAAAGGATATTATGAGTGCTATTTTTTAGCATTATTGTGTTGCGCTACTACATATGAAACTATTTCCCAAAGCTTCTCTTGAAACCTTTCTAGTACCACTACCTATACAAACAGAAAAGCTGAGTTGTTTTAACTACATATAGATATGTGTAATATATATTGCCTTTGCCAATGATTAATCCAGTTTTGCCAGTGGGAACAATAAAATTGAATTCCTGTAATCCACCAGGAGGGCCCATGTTCCAGTTGCCTTGGCCTCTACCCCTTCCTCGACCACCAGGTCCTGGGCCACCAGGGTTACCAGCCTAAAAAGAAAAAGCAACAAATTAGCATGTTCTATAAAAAGTACTGCAAACAAATTGTTAAGAAAAAAAATATTCACTACTCATAGATTTGAATGAAAGATGACAAAGGAAAGGATACAGAAGCAAGTAGGAACTTTCACATGTACATCGACATAATTTCTGCCGTCAGTAAATGCAACAGTGAGGCCATCTCACAATAAGCACTTTAAAAACACTGATCACAACCAAAGGTTAACAGTATACAGGCTATTAATACAAGATAACAGAAGCAGCAGCTCTAGAACCAGTGAAACCAAGAGCTGCCATAAGTCTGGATCAGTACTGCCATCCGGACACTTGCAGAACTGTAACTATAAAACATTCATATTCCAGACTCAACTTTGAAGCATATTCAAATGACACCATTAAATTATCTTCTTTAGTTATACACTCATTTTTTAAATTTTTATGTCTTTCAGGAAGTCAGGGAGGAGATTTCCAACAGCAAACAATGCATTACTCAACCTGAACACTTCGAAGGAGATCTGTAATAATTTCTGCAGCATGCTGACATCTGTCAGGAGGCCCTGTGATTTGGGCTATCCTATCCGGAGTTGTTCCGTCATCTGGAATGAAAATGAACTATTCCAGTATATGTAATCCAGTAAATTTACACTCAATTTACAGAAACTTATGGACTTATTACGCACCTGGCTTGAACTGGATCCTAACACCAGCATCATTTTGTATCTTTTTTATCATCTCTCCATTTCTTCCAATTACAATACCTACAGCAAACCGTGGTATTGGAACCTTAAAGAGAAAAAAAAATAAATTCAAGCTATCGATGATGCAAATATTCCTGCCAAATTAACAAAATTAAAGGGTTGCATATTAGGTTGGTAAACTAGGGCCAGCTCTATACTACTTTTTAAAGTGTGATTTTTAATTCTTTTTAATATCAAGTCACAAAAGCCTAGCAAAAATTGGATGAAAATATCAAGAGAGAGCCTATGCACAAGTTCTTATAGTGGCAGCACTTCCTTTGAAGGTGGGCATTATGCTTCCCACAATCAAAGAACAAAAGTTCTAACATGCCTAAAATGCAGATTCTAGCAGATGAAGCTTTCAGCGTCACTTCTGATCAACAGTTATATGACTTTCATAATAAGTGGACTTAAATACACTTTTTTAAAGGCCAAACTCCAATTTCTGTAACATTATATATTTGGCTATAAAACTTATCTCTTATTTGATGAAAACCTCCAGCTAGTTGGAACTGTTCAGAACTGCTGGTAATGTAAAGTGAATGCTGCACAGCATCTAAAGTTGCAATTTCTGCAACAAACAAGTAATACTTACGTGCCACAACCACTTCTGGAATCTGGTTAAAAGCTTTCAGTCGTATTACCCAGCTTTACATTTTAATGTTAACATCTCAAAATACAGTGAACAAGTTTTTCAACCATGCTTACGTCTATCCCTTCATTTCCTCCTATTCTTGACCCATATTCGTTGCGCACCTCTCTAAAGCCACCTTGATCACGAATTAACTCCAGCACCATTTCCTTGGCTTGCTAAAAAAAGAACAAAAGTTTGTTTAGGTAATTTATTTACGCAACATCAGAACAGATTTAAAAAAGCTCTGAAGTACTCCTTACCTGAACTTTATAAGGGTCTCCAGTTATCCTAAGGGGCTTGTCTGCACCAGTGTTCTGTGGACCATCTTGAATCATAACCATTTTGACACCTGCCCGCTCCTGTTTCACAAAAGAGAGGTCAATACCCACTCAAATCTAGATTAGAGACTGTATCACGTTTCTAAAAGGTGATACATACATACACACAAACATACCTGTAACTGTTTAATTGTCTCTCCACCTTTTCCAATAACTAATCCTGCTTTACTTGCTGGAATCATAATTTCTTGGACTGCATTTCCAGGTCCATCACTATGGTGAAAGCCAGGTGCAGGTCTTCCCTTTTCAACTATCTGATCAAGTAATCTTTTTGCTGACCTATGAAGGAATATATACATTTATAAATACACTTACTCCTACAAGTGTCTCTTGCTCACACCCATTCTTGCTTGGAAATTTTGGTTTTCTTAATTTGCAAAGTTTCTGATGAAGAAATATAATCACTACCACTAAGAAATATGAGGCAAACTCCACAAACCTGTAAAAATAACGTAAAAAATTAACTGCAAGATTAACGTGGTAGATCTAAAACCAACACAGTGTCAGAATACAAAATGTGTTTTTACCAAACACACCATCATCCCTGAATTTGGTTACTCTGATCAAACCATAATTCAGAAGATGGAAACGTTGTCTTTTAAAATATTTTAAAGTCTTAATTAGAAGATTAATAATTGTTACTGTTTACCTTTTTAGCGCATTTTTAAAAAGAAAAAAAAAAAAACAGAGAAAACTTTTTCTAACTTTGCTTAATTTCAGTAGTAATTTGAATAACCTCTGATTTCACAGCAACTTTTCTTTAATGTACCAACAGCGATTCTTAAGGCAAATCTAGTCTAGGATAAGTTTTATAAAAAGGAAAAAAAAAACCCAACACTCTTTAAACCTAAGTTTAACACCAAGTACTTTGATAGCTACTGCTTGATTCAGCATGCAAAGCAAGCACATAGGTACTTGTAGCCATTACCAGAATATTGAACAAAAGTATATATTCACCACATGGGAGTTGCTATCAGAGTAAAATTGTGATTACAGTATTAACATCAGTTAAAAATCCTTTCCTGTAATATGTGAGTGGAATAAACTGTAATTAGAAAAAAAAACACCAACCAAACTCCTGTAAAGAATGAATTTCATGAATGCTTGGCTGCAACATAAGATGACAATACCATGCTACTTTCCCAAGGGAAAACACATAGCTGCAAACATTACCTGCAAACCCAAACTGGGAGCAGCTAACATAAATGAGGTGATACCAAATACACTACTACACTTAAGAACTTTCTTAGCATAGCCAGGATAAGGTGGTCTTTAAGTGGCTGTATGACTTCTGTGCCAGTAAAAAATGCAAATCAAACACAACATTTTCACTGTTACAATCCTCTTCCCTGAACACAGGAAAGCAAAAGTTAACTTTGCTGACAGGCATTAGAGACACCACTTATAATAATTTTTTGCATACATTAATTTTCACAAAAGCCACTTAGGAACTCTGATGGGTTGGGCTCTGAGTAACTCCTATTCTGACACATTACTAATTTTTCCACATTTTCCCCGTGTATTATCTACAAGGTTTGGACTGGGAAAAGTTGGAGGTTTCATATATTTGTCTTAAAATCCCAAGTATGATGAGGGCCTTTTATCTTATGTATACATTTGATTTTCCTCAGACTGCCTCTTCAATAGAAAAAAAAAAAGAAAAAAATACTGCATTATGAACACACTATCTAGACATAACATCTTGATCATAAAAAAATAAATTTAAGTGTACTGTACTGTTAAATATGAACACACAAAATTTATTTTACTTACTGAACAGACTCTGGTGTTCCAGTTAGCATACATGATCTTTCAGGCAGGCCTCCACTATCTACAGCCATCAAACAGAACAAATTTCTCAGTAGTGTAAAATCAGAAAGAGGTTGTGACATCAAACATTAATATACGAACTACTGGAATTTCACAAAATAATTAATGTATCCCAATAATTTTGCATTTCTTTAAACCATGACAACTACCATTAGCACAAAAAAAATACACCTTTAATGAAGGTTCAGGCAATTAGAAGCAATGACCAGCTTTCTGAACTTTCCACCAAAAAAACCCCACCAAAATAAAGAATAAAACCACGAATAGTTACCAGGTGCAATCTGTATTTTACAGCCAGACTCTTGCTGTATGCGTGAGATCTGCTCTCCACCTCTGCCAATTACTTAGAGAAAGAAAATATCAAAAGTTTATTTGTATTAACAGCATCTGCTAACATTCCTCATTATACTACACCACCACATCCATACTACTTACTGAATCCAACCATCCCATCTGGAACTTTGTACTCTTCTGTCATCACAGACCTATGGATAATGTTAAATCAAACAAAAGATACTGACCATTCAGAGACCAAACTGGCATTAAATCTATATATAACCTGCCATTAAACTAAGAAACCTACAGCCCGCATTATCATCCTGACTTTCATGTCTCACATCAACTTTGAAAGTTGTTACATGAGCACAGTACTGACAATAAACAAATGGGACTACAAATAGTTCAAATATAATATGAATATATCTGAGTTTTCCTTCATCCTCTTTACTATTAAAAGATGTGAGGTACAAAAAGGTAATGTAGTATTTTAAGTTTCACCTGTATATTCATCTAAGTATGCTGAAAACACACAATTTCAGCATCTCGTATATCAAAACCAAAAGCCAGAGCATGATAATAATAGTTGGATATGGTTCTTCAGGGAAGAAAAAACTTGAGAAAACTACTATGTTGTAGCAAATGTAACTGAGAAATATACTGTGTCAAGTCTGAACCCCCCCTCTTTTTTCTTTTTTTGTTGAATTCCACTGCTTTCCTTTTTGTTTAAGGGATAGTGTCAACCCCTTTCCCTTCAGATTTTTTTCTAATTTCAGGTTATGCTACCTATGCTTGAGTACTAAAAACCAGCAAGGCATTTTCCTTTTACTAAACTTGATGTACAGCCTAGACTGCAAAGAAAAAGAGACAACAATATAGATGCATTTTAAGTGTTTGGCTTGGGACTTGCAAAACTAGATTTCAAAGAATCACACAACTAGAGAGTAATTTTTTATGCAATTATGCTACTTTTCAGATAAGCTCTCATTGATACCACTTGAAAATTAATGAAAAAAAAATAAAATTCTTGCAACTGCTTTCACTAAAGAGGAAAACTCTACGTAATATGTAACATAAACTCTTACCTTTGTTGTTGATGCATTGGTGGTAGCTGATTTCCAAAAGCTATAAACAAATATTAAAATTAAATTCAAACCAGTTGTATAATTTACAACTAAGCTTCCCCTTTGATAATAAAAATTAGCTGGACCAACTTTTGTCCGACTTGACTTTTAAGAAGTGTTATCAAGAGCCTTAAAAATGGCTTAAACCATTCTCAACTGTTGCTAACTACACTGTCAATTTTATAAAGCAGACTCCCACTGCTTCAAGAAAATAAGACACAAACCCCCAGCCACACATTTGGTATTATTGATTTAAGCATCACCTACCAGAACATCATTTCAGATTCTTGTTTTGACAATGTTACAGTCATTTATTCTGCCTTTCCCCCTCCCCCCCCCAAATAAAAATTACTTACAGTCATTCTGAGGAGCAACTTTCTTAGCATCTGGTTGATCTGAAAAATTAAGACGTTTTTGAATTTTTTTTTGCTAAAAAATTCAACAAGTGTTTACACCTTTTAGTGTGAATCGTAACTTTCCACTGTTTTAGTCCCCCTTTCATTTTTTTTCCCTTCCATTTTTTTCCTCCAATTTCAGGGAGTTGATCATCTGAATAGAAGAAAGAATCTCACGAACACTCAGCACTTGGTTAGTATAGCTGAAAAGATGTTAGATTTTTCCATGTATCTACTCAAGTAGTTTAACAAAAGGCAGTTTTCAGAACACACTGTAGATTGCTCATAGATACCCAGTCACTGAAACTTAGTTAACTAAGACAAGGAACAAAGTTTAGCTGTTGGTTGCTCAAGCTAATGATGCTTCTATAGTTAAAAAAAAAAAAAGGAGAAAAAATAACTCAAACCCATACAAAAATCAACAATGATTTAAAGGAGAAAAAAAAAAACAAACCCACAAAAATCTCTGACAATGATCACAAATCTATATCAAACATCGGAAAATACAACAGTATCCCATGGCAATGCAATCTCAATCTGAATGTCAATATGAAATTCCTATCCAAATATCAAGCATTTCATAGCATAAAACTTCAAAAAAAAAAAGCAGATTCAAAGCAACTACATCATCACCATCCAAATCCTTTCTGTACAGTAAAGGAATGAAAGGCATAATTAACCTCTACCTGAAAAGATAAGACTTTGGATGCTCCTCTCCCACCCCAAAATAAAGGTTATATGAACCATTATAATTTATGTGTGGCAAAAACTCTAGACACATATTCCAAGAAATATTTGTGTCAATCCAGAAAGATCCACTAGTTTATGTCATGTTTACATACTAAACACAGGTAATAAATAAAAATTCCTGCCTTTAAAAGGAGAGGGCATTCCCTCCCAGTGTGTTGTACTGCTCGGACTTGTCCAAGAGCCATCTACACATAAAATAAAAAGAATACATTACATATATCATCTGAAGCATCATTAGCTCATTTTTGTATATTGAGAATCTCACTGTTAATAGAAAAAAAAACTTCATTAAACAAGAACTCCTGATATTAAGCCCTAGTTACATTCTGTAGACTGAGTTTCAATCCTCTTAAAGGAAAAAAGTCATTGCTCTTTTGTGAGACCTAGGAGAACACTGCAACAAGTTCAGAGATTCCTTTCCACAATTTAGCCAGGATTCTGTGTGTATATTAATTGTACCAAACCCTGTTAAGTTCAAACTGACTGCTTAGTAAGAGACAGAAGACCACACACACATTTCAAGGGAAAATTTTACTGCTGTATAAAGAAATCCAAAACACTGCAAAAAGATTTAATAATGATCTTATCAGGGTTCACACATGCTATAGGTGTAAATGTTAAAACTAAGCAAAAGTTTATGCAAGATAGAAAATACACTTTCCTGTATTTTTTTAAAGTCCTATGCTTTTACAATGAAATGCATTAACAGTTTTATTTGAAACTGCAACAATAAAGTATATGAAACAATACAAGTAGAAGAGTGAGCACTTCTTACTCCAATGGTAATTTACAAACTGTAATCAGCCCTACACACTACAAAAGACTTAAATGATATATCTGTGTGAGCTTCTCAGCCACATGTTTATCTGCTCTCCATCCCCAGCATATGCTTTTCTCTTCACAATGTTTAAACCACGTTAAGAATATTTTATAACAGGGTTACATTCATTTCAGGTTACAGCATGATGGTTTAAAACTATTTCCCCATTAAACCGAAAATGAAAAAGCATGTAATGATCTACAAAGGAAACAAGATGTTTTTATGCTGCGCTATGGGAAAACAAACAAACAACCCACAAACAAAAACACCACCTACAATTTTTCTAGCATCATAGCCATACTGAATAGCCAAATCCAGCAGTAGTAAGCCCATACCTCCATCCTCAAGAGGTCTTTTTTGTCCTCCATAACCGTAGTCGTTTGAATTCATTGATGTGCCAGCATCTCCTCCAATTTTTGCTGCAATCTAAACAAAAGGCAGGTGTTTTGAGGGGGGAAAAAACCCTAAAAATCTATCAACATGCCCTCATTTATTCCAGGTCTTCCAAAAGATTTTGAGCAATTTATACAATGCACACTAAAATGATTCAAAATAAGCACAAGTCTGGTGTCAGGAACAGTTTTGCTCACATAAATTATATTTCATAGTATCTTCAACGAGACTTCCCTTCAACAGGAAACCTTCCTACATTTTCCTCACCGGTTAGGGAAGAAAGAAAAAAAAAACAAAACCAAAGCAAAAAACCCCCATGGCAGGGGGATAGAACTAGGTGATCTTAAGGTTGTTTCCTAACTATTCTATGAATCTCAAAACCAACTACCTTTCAAATAGTAGAAACTTTTTTTCCCTTTTCTACTCATTGTTCCTGGAAAAAAAACTAATCAAACCCACAGCTAAAACTACTCCAAACATCAGCAGTCCCGATAACACTGGCCCTTCAACTACTGCCAAAACCGCGACCACTTATTACCAAACAAGGTGAGAATTTTACCCGAGAAATCATGAAACCATCGCCTGTGGTGCAAAACCTACAAACTGAACTCCGGGATAAAGAACTTCCTACAAGACGGCCCTAGCCGCCTTCACTCCGCAGGCCGCAGCCCTTCCCAACCGGTTTGAGCAGGTTAGCGGGCACCGAGGGCGCCCCGGGGAACACAATGCTGGCCGCGGGAGGAACCGCCTTCCGTCCCGCTGCCCGTCAGCCACCCACGAGGCCCAGCACGGCGCCGGGAGCCCGATAAGTCGCCGCGCCGCCAGCTGAGATTTCGCCTCCCCGCCTGCAGCAGGGACCACAACGCGCCGCATCCCTCACCCTGCCGCTCCGCGAAGGCACTGATCTCTTCGGTCCGAGATACTGCAAGCACCCAGTCCGCGAGCGGGCAATGGCGGAGTGGTGGCAACCAGGGACTGACTGAAAAGGCTTTTCAGTCCCTGAGGGCGGGAGGACGGCGCGGGCGCTCATCGCGGCGTACGTGGAGGGGGGCGACGGGACGAGACGGGACAAAGCCCCCCCCTCTCCACATCGCAAATACATATCGGCGGAGAAACCCCGCTCCGCAAGTGTCCCCAGCGCACAGCCCGCTAACTCCTCCCGCGGCTGAGGCGCCGCGGCCTGCCCAGCGGCTGCCTCCGGGCCGCGGGGGCCCATTGATCTGGTAGAGCCGAGTTACACACACACACCTGCCTAGCTCTCTGCAGTGCATCTTTAAAGGCATCGTTCACTCCTCCACCTCCACCGCCGCCTCCCCCGGGCGCGCCTGAAGCAGGCGGAGGCACTGTAGAATAGTCGGCCATACTCGCTCGGCTACCGCTTCCTGCCCCGCTCGCTGCTTGCCAAGAAAGAAAGAAAATGGCGGCGGGCGCGGGCCTTTCACATTCCTCCGCGGCATCGTGCTCGGGGGGGGGAGCGGGGGGGGAGAACTTGTTTAACCTCGCGAGATTTTATTGGCGAGATTTCACCAGCATGCCAGAGAAAGGCGAAGAAGCCTCGCGGCGTTTCGAGGCTTTGTGGGGGTGGGGAAGCTCGCGATGTTTCTATGGTGGCAGGAGCCGTTAGACACACCCGTTGATAGGGCCGGGAGCATCACGTGGTGTGGGGAAGGAGGATCTTAGAGCCCCGCTGCAAGCAGATATCGCGTGATTTGGTTTCTTGCCTGGTGGTGCGCCAGTGGGAGTCGCGCTCGGGGTGGGGAGGGTGCCGGGAGCGAGTTTGGCCCAGGGGACGTTTGTGGCAGCGTCTGTCAGGTGAGTGGTGAGGGCGGTCAGGGAAGGGACCCGAGGGCAGCCGGCAGCACTGCGGATGCGGCTTGGCTGCCTGCCTAGCCGCGTTAGATTGTGCCTGGGGAGGTGTTTTGGTTGCTGTATTCCGTCCCAACCGGTTTCTGGGCTAGCTGAGGACCGGGTGAGGAAGGTAGGTGCTCTGAGCGGACCGGTAAGACGGGCCTTTTCTCCGTTTTAGCAAGGTGTTGTCTTGTGGAGGGAGCTGTTTTTAATGCAGTGCTATTGTACGGCCGCCGTGCACTGTGTGCGCACCCACTGTGTGACGCGGGACAGCTAGGAAAAATAGTACAAGCTCTATTTCAGGGAAGAAGTCTCGGTATTTGGTGGTGGTGGCTGGAGAGGTGGGGGGTGCCTCCTCAGGTTCCCGCTTAGAGGCAGAGCTATTTGGCCGGGGCGGCATAGCTTGCGCCTGGGGCCGTGCGGCCGTGCTCCTTGCGGTGCCCTGCCCGTTGTGTCACTCGGGCGCGGCCCGGGGCTGGCTTCCGGTGGCTTTTCGTTACTTCCACCGCCCCATAGAACAAGGCAATTTGGTTTTTTATCCGTTCACTTTTCAAGGAGCTTTATTTGCCGCCTCCTGCAGCGTCCAAGATTGTGTATTTCTTGTTGAAATTGGTCCCTGTTACTATACAATTGTTACAGTTGGAAGGTTTTTTTTTTATTTGCGTTTTTTGTTTGTTTTGTTGGGTTTTTTTTTCTTTCGGCTGCACAACCACAAACTTAAATGAAAAATTAGAGCTTTAATCTGGGCCCTGTTTGGGTCCTCTGACGTGCTGTGGTGTTATGCTGAATATAGATGACAGTGTTGTGAAGACTTCGTATCTAGATAAGGTCATAGAATATTTACTTAGCTGTTACAATAGTAGAGGCTGGATAATACTGAAGGGGAACTAAGCTGTGTAACTGCTCTCATAGTGTTCTGAGAGGATGCTTTGCATTTAAGAATATTTTTTATATGCATCGAACTGTAGTTTTTTCATTGGCTCTTTCATTACATAAGTATTTGTTTTTTTTAACCATATGTGCTTTTAAGATGAAGAGTGGGATGTTTCTTCTAACCTAAATGAATCTCTGTGTTGTCAGTTTAAATTAAGCAGCTGTTGTTTTGGACTTTGCCTAGCCTTGAACTTTATGCAGGGAGGGAGCAACTCTGTTGGAGTTATACCTGAAAGTGCATCCTGCTGTCTTTTCTTTTGCTAGCCTTGTAGTTCCATGTTGCTTTGAGAAATCCTGTTTTTTTGCTGGTCCCTTCAATTCTGGCTGTTGATAAATTGATCATCCTAGTAAGACTAAGTGCTGCTGCTAAAATCAGATTATACAGCAGTTTCTGCCCAGATAACTCCACCAGAGGAAGCTGAGAACATGTGCTAGGTTTTGTTTTGGTTTTTTGTTTTTTTTTTTTTTTTTTTCTTCTGTAAAACTTTTGAAGTAATATAGCTCAAAAGGGTTTTAAGATAAATATATTCCACAAAATCAGAATTCATACATGCTTTTAGGCAGATTACTGTATATAGTTAGAGCTAGGTGAAATTTGCTGCTGTGATACTTCAACTGAGAAAGCCTGTTTAGAAGAATTATCGTATACCTTCCATTAACGTATCTGTGTTGGGTGGGGAGGGTAGGGGGAAGCAAAAATAGGTTTGGAAAGTGGGAACTTACTTTTTATGCATAACTCTGCTATTCCTAAGCAACACTTTAACCTTGAACTATTTTTTCATTTTCTTTGTTATTGAGAATTTGTCTATGTATACCAGCCATGCTATGCAAATCAGTAAGTTGAGCAATAGTTGACTGTGAGGCACTGATGCTAATACTGGCTAATACATAACAGGCTATGGCTTTTATGGCTCTTTACTTACTAAATGCGGAGGGCCTATGTTCTTTGCTTTTTTATTCTTCTGAAATGGGCAAGTGGTTCTTTAAGTTCTGTGAGAAGGGGTTTAACTGTATACTATTACTATTTTTAAGCAGTTTTAGTGCCTTGGGTTTATGAAAACACTCTTGGGTGGCACTACAAGCATTCTGGTTGTGTTTGTAAACAACTGATAAGTGAATGTCAATTTTGAATTTATCAGCTTTTTACCACAGCATGAGGTGATGCTTCATTTGAAGGCTGAGATGTTTAGTATGTATATGATTCTTGAAGTTACTGTATTTCTTGGGCCTTTTGATAGAACATCACACTTAGCCAGTTACAGAGGAGTAAAATCTTAAATCCGTATGAATATTAAGTCCTTATTTTCACTGCTTCTAATCTAATGACCTTTATCAACAGTGGAAGAATTACTTTTATCTGTATTTCCCATGATGGCATTTAGAACCTCTCTGCTAGAAACTTGTATCTCTTAGGCACTCTTCGTTTCCTTTTATTAAATGATAGTTCTGTAGATAAAATTATCCCCATGGGATTAATTCCTTCTTTTTAATATCTTAATGGAGTGGGGTGAAGATCTAACCTCTTAACACTAAGTGCTAACTGCAGTATTTTTTCAAGTGCATTGCTGACTGGTAAAAGCATTCCATATCAGGTTATTCTGCTTTCTTACTTGCAAAAATTATTTATTGTCTGCTTTCTGATATCTGCCTTCTAAGAAATTAAATGTGGTGTACTGGTAAGCAAACATTTGCATGGTGCTGTTAGAGCATGAGAACTTTGGTTTTGCTATGTAAAATAAGCCTCACTTGTACAGTACCCCTTGCTAAAGAGGAAAGTATAGTAGTCTGCCACTTTCAGAATTTCATTAATTAGTGAAAGACATAAGAGGTAACATTATGGAATTTTAAAATGTCTTTCAGTATTTCTGTTAGAGGTTGGAGGAAGGTGTCTCCTTTAGCTAGTCAGAAATTATGTCTGTCAAGGTTTACAGACCACAGTTGTTGGCTTTTATTCAGTAATCATTAGACTAGAGCATTCTGGTAGATATGATTACTGAGAAACGGGTACTTTAAATGACAAATCCAACAAGTCAGAAAACTTTATGTATAGTACGGATTAGCATAGACTTAAGTAACGGATAGTTTGGGGGAAGGTTAACAACACTAAAACATAAGCAAAAAATACCCACATTTGTGTGGGTTTGAGTTGTTTTTTATCAAATATTGTGTGTGTGAAGGAATCCTTACTTTTCCCAGAAGTTAATCTGGGTATTTTAAATTTTTTTAATTGGCTTCTTTCAGGTATTGCAAAAGCATAAATGTGGAAGCACGGAACTGACCCAAATCCTCTACATAAACCAAGACACTCCAGTGCATGCTCACATTTAGTTCTGTGGTGTTTTTTGCATTTTTGTTTGGGTTTGTCTGTGGCTTTTTTTTTTGTTTGTTTGCTTAGTTGTTTTGGTGGTGGTGTATATTATGGGTTTTTCTTTTTTTCTGTTCTTATTTTTTTTTCCTCTTTAACAATTAACTTCAACTTTGATCTCTGACCAGAAAAAAGGGTAAGACAGTCCTGAAAGAAGAGGTTTGCTAGGACAGGTAAGGAGATCTCTCACAGGGTCATAAACCATTTCTTGTTAACTTGCCTCTGCAACTCTCTGGGCACCATGTTTTGTTTACCTTTTCCTCAGTATGTTGAACACCTCTATAGGAAAAGTGATTATGGTCTCTATCAGAGAAGGATAATCATTGTGATAGCTTTACATCTGCCTGCTTCTGCTTTCTGCAAATCATTGCTGGTGTGAGGAAACTTGCAGTTGTTTTCTGATGATTTAGTCATTTTGGGGAGATTTAAATCAAGCAATTTAGGTCCTAACAGTCAGTTCATGCTCCTGCACTGGCAAAGGCAGTCCAGGATATGCAGTGTTATTAGTAGAAAACTCCCTTATGTAACTACAGAGAAAAGATTCAGAATGTTCTCTATATCCAGCTGTTGATCTGTCATGAGCTTTCATATTTACCACATGTGCACTGAAGAATTACAAATTTCAGATTTACAATTTGCATCTAAAAGAGAATATATTGATAGAAGAACCATAATATTAAGCGTAACTTAAACTGTCTACAAAACCTATACAATGCTCATAAGTACTCTTTTGAGAGAGATGGGGGTCAAGTGGAACAGTTCTTAGGACTGAAATAATATTACTGTGCAGAGTTCACCAACTTAGATCACCTATACAGGGTGATCTAAGTGATGACCAGTTGTCTTCCTACCTAGTCAGCAAATACTCCTATTATGCTTCATTCTAGACAGATGCAGAGGCATGGTTTGTTACTGAGGAATTGGAGGGGGTAGGAAAAAGTATTTGTATGAGAAGGTGGGAATGTTGGTGAGGAGGGGCAGCTTGCTCTGTTGCAGCTGCTGTCACATCTGCCTTCACTCAGTGATGATAATACAGCTTTTTCCTTGGCTTCTAGAAGAAGAGCAAGAGTGAATTTGTTCCCTAAGCCCATATCTGGTTCCCTCTGTACCAATTTTTATGTAGTAAGTTTCAAAAATTTTGAGACTTGGAGTCCTGGCGTACATTTAGTCATGCTGCACTTAGCAAAACAGTTTTACTGTATTAAGTATTTGAAGAAAAACTGTGGAAATACTGTAGATTGCTTAGAGCGTTTGTCTTGTGCATTTTATGCTTGTGAATCTTGTGTATTATGATTTAAAGCTAGAATTGTGTTGGAGCTGCTGAAAGGAAATTTAATGGTAAAACTTTAAAGGGAAGAAGGTGGCTTTGCCCTAAGGGTGCTGTTGATGTCTACCAGCAAATTTGATTCTGGACTTGAGGACAGTTGAGCAGTAAAAGGCTGATGTGACTAGGATTTTGACTAGCTTACAGAAGGCTATTAAATTTCATTAGGTGTGTCACAAATACTGAAGGGTAGATCTGAGAACATGCACATCTTCCTTAAATACTGCTGAAGTATGCAGTGAGACACTGTAGATCACCATATAGAAAGAATGTAGTACAAAAGGCAGTTGGATAATATGAGTCAGTGTGATAATGTGGTCATCAGTGTTCAGATTCCGACTTGTTCGGGGGGGGGTGTGGGGGGGGTGGTGTGGATGTTTATGTGTGGATGTCATGGGAAAGAAAACTTTGAGAGCTCAGAGAATTTGTTTGCTGTTGACATTTGCAAACTCCTCCCAGATGATGGAAATGGTGGGAAGAAAAAGTGTAAAAGGCCTCACTTCAAACTGGTTGATGGAGCTAAGGCATGGCAGTTGCATATGAATGAGGATAAAGAAAGGCAGAGATGGGGACTGGGAAAGGGAGAACAAATACTGGTGTAGTACCTGTAGAGGGTAGACCATATCCCTCTGTCAAACTGTATCCCTCTGTCAACAGAGCACCGAAAATTCTGGCTACAAGTTGTTAATAAGCCTATAAATACATATTTTTGTTAAATTAGGCAGTTATGTTCAGAATTCTAATCTCAAAGTGGGAAAAACTTGATTACTTTATAGATTGGTGTACTTCCTAATTACATAGGCCTGATCCCTACTAGTATTCTTTCTGATGTTGTTTAATTATATCTAATAATTGTATTTGTTAATTTGCGAGTCAGACACCTTATTTTTAACCTAACTGTGCATATATCAGTGTCAAAAAAAATGCATAGAAAGGTAAACCTTACCCAAAGGTGAAGAAGGAAGGAAAAACTGAAGGGTTGGTTTTGAAGTTTTAAATTACTAATCCCTTCAGTCCATAAAGTTGTGATTATGAGTGAAAAACCTCTTAAACTTTGTTGGTAGGGTTACATACATGTTCTGCAGAAAAGAATTGCTTGTAGTGAAGTTTGTCAATGTGCAAGGATATTTTTCTTCAATAAATCGATATCCAATGATAGCTTAGACAAGGCTGTAGTCTGACTGCCCCTTCAGTATCAGGTGGTTAATAGTATCTTTGTGTAATAATTAAAAGCCCAGTTATATTTAAAAATGAGCTGTCAGTTACAGTGCTGCATTGACTTGGAAAGGGATGAAAGTTTCATGTGGATGTCATGATAAGGCTTGATGTGAGTGAAGAGCAAGAAAACAGGAGGTTCCATAAGTTTAGCTTAAACAGGAGACCAGACACCTGTAAACCTTTTGACTATGGATCGGTATTTCTTGTAGAGAATACAAAGAAACCTGATTTAAGCTGTGGGTGAAACATTTGAAAGAGTAAAGAGCAACTATTTTGGTTTTTATTACAGAACATTCTTATAACTAGGGCTACCTTTATTTCTGTCTCCTGTAGGTGAACAGAAGTACATTCTTACTGATATCTGTTCTCCTTTTAGATTAAACAGTTGTTCTGACATCTTTTCCAGTTCTTGTCTTTATGCAGCAGTTAAGCATGTGTGTTTTCAGCCTTGCATGTGAAACTAGCTGCGTGAATCAGGGTGGGATTTAGTTGAGCACACTCCGGAAAAAGCATTGAGTGTGACCGTCTGCTTTTGCTTATGTAAGAACAGTGTGATCACATGTTCACAACAAAAATGTGAGCAGTTCCTTATTTGGTAATGAATTAGTAACTTTCATCTTGTTGGAGTATAATGGCAATTAAAACCAATACAGTGTAGCTGAGCCACTTTTCCAAGTGAATTTACTTGTTTTTGCAATTGGTCTCTTCATCAAGACTGATAAAATAGCTTTATTTTTTTTTTCTATGAGTGGGGTGGGAGGAGCCATCAAGTAGAGTGTGGATGGGGACTGTGAAGGCATCTTCTGTCTACCCTTCACCCTCTTACATGTGATCTGTAACTGTGATCAGTATCATGTTTATTCATATTTTTCTCTTGGCTGTTCTGTTTGCTGATAGTTTTTCAATTGTGTCAGAAAACAAGGAGGAAAAAATAACTTGCATACATGACTTCTCTGTTCCTTAATTATGGAACATGACTGAAGTAGTGGTAAAACTCCAGATGAACATATCGATCTTCAGTTTAAACCTGTTGAGCATCTTCACTAGTAGGAAAATATTTCTGTAATGTATTACGTTTCATTAGTGAATGTTCCAATCTGGCAGTGTGTTGGGGCTGGTTTTATTTTTTTTTAAATAGAATGATTCCAAATGCTTAGTGATAGACTGAGAACCCTCAGAAGAAAGACTTCGGGTTCAGAGCAGGTCATATCTGAGTGTGCAAGTGCCAGCTTCCCAGAGATTTTTAGCAAGAGCTAAACTGTAAGGACTATCGTTATTCTACAGGTGCCCTGAATGCTCTGCTGCTGCTGCTTTGCAGAGACAGCAGGTTGTTAATTATATTGTTTGGGGGAAGAAACCCCTTAAGGGTTCCCTTGTTGTGAATGAAGGGATTGCTAACATAGTTAAGGTAAACACCAATAGATTGCTAGAGGTATCACCCTCCCTTATCTACAGGTGAAAGGCTAAAAGAGGAGCTGTTGTATGCTGCTTCCACTGAAATATATTAAGCAGCCTGCCTATCTTAATGTTTCCTGGGTGATAAGGTAACTGTGATAACTAATTTTATGTAGCGTATTGAAATTAATGCAATTAAAAGTGCCTTTAAAAATGTTTTTTTTTCCATTCCGATTTCTTGAAGGAAAGTCAGCAAGGGTTATTGTGGAAACTAACACTATTTTTCCATTGTCCTTTTCCTGTTAATCAGTACATACCACTACTATTAGGTCACAGAAGTTCTCCTACACGAGGGTTCATTTGGTGGAAGAACTGGTAGGGAGCCAACCCTAGTTCCCAGGCTCTGAGCTGGTTGGCCTTCTGTCCAGTCTCAGCTAGCCCAGAGCGAACATTACTTTGATTTGTGCCAGCTGGCTCTGGTCTGTGGGATGGAGAATGTAGGACTGCAGGAGTAGTGTATGAGTTTGCTATTCTGCCACTATGCTTTTAGGGGAGATTTAAGCCCCTTCTGTGCTTCAGGAGTGGGGCTGAATCCAGTGAATGCTATGTTGAATTAAGCCTTACTTTTACTGAAAACAGGAATATTAGAAACATCTTTATAAGTGTTACTACGTGCCTGTTCTAAAAAGATGTTTATTGTAAATGACATCTCTCTATGTCAATTAGATGGAAAACAGTACTGATATATTTAATATTTTTTGCTTTTTTTCCCAAGATTTGTATAGTAAACAAATCTGCAGGTGGGAGAATGAGGGCAGAGGTCTACATGACCTTTTTATACGCTTGTTTTGTAGGAACAGGTGGAGAGGTGGCAGGAGGGAAAGAGGAGGCAACATGGTTGCAAGTGGTACCCTGGATTGTAATTTCAAGTCAGTTTTAAGTAATATGACTGTAGTGTATGTACATTAAAAAACCTCAACAAACCAAAAACCCCAGCAAAACACCTCCCCACCCCCCAAAGAAACCCCCCAAAACTAAAAAAGCTTACAACCAGAAAAAAATCCCCAAACTGAAAAAGCAAAGCAAAAAGCTCCCACCAACCCTCCTGGCAGTTTTTTTGGGGGGGGGATTTTTTTTTTTTTACATATGCAAAACAATACTCCAGTTTTATGGAAGCACGTTAGAATAAAGAGTACTCAAACACTTGCCTTCTAAGATTTTGGGTGGAGAAGACCTCTAGCACTTAGCCGAACCCATACATTTGGACAGCACCTGTGTGTCTCTGAGGTTGCCTGCATAGTGCCAGTGCACACATTTTAAGCTTCTGCGTTAGAAAGTGTTTGTCCAATGTGAAAGTGGCTCAATTACATTACGTTGAGATTTTAATGAATCTAATGAAGTTGCTCATCTTGAGATCTCTGAGCTGGTTATCCATTAAGTGATTTCTTTAGGCCACTAATTTGCATTTAAAAGTGGCCATAAATGGATGCTTCAGGGAGAGTCAGAACAAAGGAAACACACAGTTGTCTTTTCCCCCTTCCTAGGCTTCCAGATATTTGCAGCTCGGGGACCTGGGGCTTCTCTGTCGAGAAACAGTGAATCTCTTCTATACTGTTTCAGTGTTATTTTGGAATTTTGAGTGTTCTTTAGTGGATAATTCTCTCACTTGTAGAGCTTCTTAATTTTATTGTTGAAATTGCCTTCCACTAGTTTCACGTGGTGGCTCTGTCTTGCCTCTTCCTTTCTCCATCATTTGTAGACCTTGCAGACCTTTGTGACTTCTGTCTTTACAGACTGAAGAGATCAGGCCTCCTCAGTTGTTTCTCATGTGGGAGCATTTGCATATCTTTGGTATTTTTTATGGTCCTTTTCTGAACATGTTTTAAAAAAACCCTAACATATACGTGGTTTTGGAGAGTTGAGGGGGACAGAACTGCACCAGGTTATGTTGTAGATGTACTGTACTGTTCATATGATATTATAATGTTTTCTGTTCCTACCTACTTCTGTTCCTTACCTGCTACTTCCTGGCACTTCTTTGGCTTCTTTTGCTGGCTACCAAGCAATCTGGTTTGCTTTTTCACACTGATCAAAATTAGTCAGCATTTTTTTTACCTTTTATAAACAATATTTACTTTGTTACATAGTATACTGTTCTTGGTGAGAACACAGTGTAACAAGGAAACCTGAGGCATATGTATAAAGCATATGTATAAGCAATAAAGTACTCCTGTGTGACAATATTTAAAACATATTCAGGGTCTGAGTGTTAGCACCTGAGAATCTGAAAGACATACATTGTATGTTGTACAGCAGTATGTTTCTTAAAACAATCACTGGAAAGGCTATAAAACTTAATACATTCAAATAAAAAGCAACTAGTGTTGGTGGGAAACTGAATGATTACAAGGCCTCAAGCTGTTCATAATATTAAATATCTTGTTATGCAACCATCATGGAAAGGTTGGTGACAAAGGAGTTGGAAACTTGACTGGTACAATGTGATAAATATCTGATTAAGTCTGATTCTTTATTTGCATATAGTTTGTTTCAGGACAGAATTCCTTGAGTCCTTGATTAATCTGTGAGTGTGACAGCAGTCAGAGCCAAAAGTAGTTAGGACAAAAATCCAGATTTATAGGTAAAATTGAAAGGAGGAACTTTGACTATTTTTCTGATTTCTTTGCCCTAAGCTGGTATCTTAATAATAAATTGCACAAAACTCATCAAAATATAATGATTTCGTAGAGGAAAACGAACTTCGGCTTCCTTATGAATTTTCTTTTTTTTTTTTTTTTTTGTAGTAACAGTGAGAAAATATTTCTCCTAACCAACACAGTAAACTTATCCATATAGAGGTTTACAAAAGTGTGTGACAGCAGTGTTGTTTACTACTTGAAGTTTGTGATAATGTGGTAAATAGGTGTAATCAGTAACATGAGGGAACCTGTTAAATGCTTTGCATGATTGGCATTTTTCCTGGTTGTGATAAAGAGTCCTTTACAGAAATTTATATGGGTGGGAACTGGACACTGAATCTAAGTAAGGAATGGAGAACCACTTGTGGAATCTGTGTATTCTTTCAGAAGAGGGAAGCCTTAATCTGTAGAAGAAAATACTTTGTGTCTGTGTTGCATTGTGTGACCATACTTCAGTTATTACCTTTTTTATTTTTTCCCCCAAGTGCAGTCTGGTGCTTGACTGAAGTAGTTAATCACACTATTGTGAAATAAGGGGGAGTTAGTTGCACTGTCATTGCCATGTTACATCATAGCTGAGTTCTAAGATCTTTGCCTGCTTGCAAGAACATGTTCGTTCCATCTCAGCATCTCAGAAAATTATTCCAAGTGTATTTTTTTGTTCCACTACAGTAGCGATTATGACTTAGACAAGAATTGGGTATGAGAAAGCAGTTCTTTGTTAATGACGGATTAATTTGCTATGTGGTGATAAGGGATCGGTGTGTATGTGTTGTTAGTGTCCTTGTGTTTTTGAAGATAGTTGTGACTGTTTGATATAATATTACTTGATATTTAGATTTTTTTTTTCCTTCCTAGTCTGTATCAGAAATACTGAATTTCTGAAGTACCCAACTCTGTAACTTTATAATAAACAATAGTAAGTTTTAATGTGAAAAATATGATGGGCATTTTGAGTTGTGCGTAACGTTTCTAGTTTTTCGTCTATTGTTACAAAAGTAACAAGAAAAAAAACAGATAAAAAAATTGCTAGTGCCTGCTGTCTTGTCATGTATTTTTCCAAATAAACTTGGAGGCTGCATGAATCACAGGCTTAAAAATTGATTTTGAAAGTTCAGAAGTGATAACATTATGTCTCTGGGTCATAGCAGTATGCATTTTGAGATATAACACTTGAACTTGAGCTATAAATTCATGTCAGCTTTGGAATGTATATTTAAAGTAGGCTTTTGCACAAAAGACCTTAAAAACATGTCCTTCGTCTTGCTGGCAGAAGCATGACTTTATGATATTCCAGGAATATAATAAACATTATTTTGAAGCAGAACCAATACTATCAATATAAATTTTTTTTGTTGATGCTAGGACTAGTATAACTCAAATATAATTAATTTAATTGTCTTAAATAACTTCGTATCATGCAGTTTCATTTAATACCTATTTCTGAACCAAAAATAATCAGACCAATTCTTTCCAGACAATGCTATTGAGTTTTTAAATATGGAAAGTATCGTAGGTATGTGTCCTAGAAAGTGCTGTTTCACAGTGACTTAGCCTGGAGAAGAGAAGGCTGCGTGGAGACCTCATAGCAACCTTCCAGTATCTGAAGGGGGCCTACAGGGATGCTGGGGAGGGACTATTCATTAGGGACTGTAGTGACAGGACAAGGGGTAACGGGTTGAAACTTCAACAGCAGAGGTTTAGACTGGATATAAGGAAAAAATTCTTTACTGTGAGGGTGGTGAGGTACTGGAATGGGTTGCCCAGGGAGGTAGTGAATGCTCCATCCCTGGCAGTGTTCAAGACCAGGTTGGATGAAGCCTTGGGTGATGTGGTTTAGTGTGAGGTGTCCCTGCCCATGGGAGGGGGGTTGGAACTAGATGATCTTGAGGTCCTTTCCAATTCTAACTATTCTATGATTCTATATCTCTCTGATAGAAGGCAGATATTTTTTGTAAAGCATGACTATACCTATCCCACTCCATTTCTTCCTTTTTAATCCATGAGGAAATCAGAAGCCAGCAAGTCTTTTTAATGCAAGCTTGTATAGCCAGTGAATTGCATTAAATTGCACTGTTGCATATGCCTTAGGAAAGAAATTATGGTTTATGTAATACATAAACTAGTGAATGCTTCAGGGTGCATTTCAAATTGAGTCTGTTACAAGTAGAGTGTCACCAAGGCATGATGCATGCAATATGAAAATATAAAATTATTGTACGGTTACTCAAGAATGCTCATAACAAAGTTAGTGTCACTATCTATTGTAATTTTATAATTAATTATTATTTTTAAGTTTCTGTGGTATTTCACGTTCTTTTATGATTATTTATGTGTAAAATCAGCCCTACAGTCCTTATGTAGAATGAACTACTTACTGCCAGCACAATAGCAGCACTTTTCTTCAAAAAACGAGTACAAACTTGATAGATTTGAGTAGTTACTTGGGTATGAAGTGTGTGATTCAATGAAGCCTTTTTTTTTTTTTTTTTTTTTTTTTTTTAGAGCTGTTGAGTGATTAGAAAGGATTCTTAGGCTCTGCAGGTCTCACTTCATACTTTTTTAGCTGTAAAAAACCATTTCAACTATTTGTTGCTTGTGTTGTAAACTCTAGAATTCTATGTGTGAAACTAGTTACTGAATACTTCTGTAGTGAAACTAATGAATTAATGAATGGGGTTTGCTTGTGCAAGGTCTTACAAACCAAAAGTATAAATGTAGCTTCTTTAACAACTACATACAGGTAAGGATGGTGGTGAGAAAAGTCATTGTCAGATTCTTTTTCTGTGGGAAAATAACAGATGGTCTTATAGTAAATTTTGTATATGGATGTGCTTTCTTCAAATCACTGTAGCGAGAGTGTACCTTTATTCCATTCATCAATGTGGGTTGGCAAATATTATGATACTCAATTGTAGAAGAGCTTTTCTCGGGGGGGATTTGGCTCCTCTGCCTTGACATTTATGTGCACAAGTGTATTTATAGTTGTGATCTGTCTGGAATTTGCCTTTGTGGTTTTGTTTGCTCTTTAACTTGTTCAGTGATCTAGTCCTGTCTTTTTCAGTTTTGATTTGGAGATTTAATAGTTGAGGAAAGCATTAGAATTTGCTTAATTTGTAGGAAATAGTCAACAGTTTTATTCAACCTCATATATTTCAGAGAATAATGGTACTGTCCTGCTTAGAAGCTTTTCCTTAAAAAAAAAAAAACAACAAAACCAAGGTATACTGGTGTTAATTTATGATTAATCTAGAATTTCAGTTCAGTGTAACTCTTGTTGTGAATTTTTCCTTAATTTCAGTTCTTATCAAGGCTTCTTTAAAGAGAGCAATGAATTCAGAGTTAATGCTATCGATGCAATGCTTCTAAGACCTGAAGTGGTATGACCTTGCTCCCACTGTTCTGCCAAAGTTATGATGTGTAGCACTTGTTCATATGTATGCAAGTTGACGTACAGTTGTTCAGAGTGAATAGTTGGAAAGATATCTTAAAGCCACAGTTATTTCACTGAAATACTAACTGAAGTGAAATGCTGAATGTGAGTAGTCAAACTCAGTCTTGGAAGTGAAGGTGAGCTATCAAAGGAACAAGTTACAGCTTCCGAGTGTATATTTCATAAACATTTTTAAATTAAAAAAGGAATTCTTATATTTGAAAAGTGAAATGTTACTTACTTGGTTTTGATCACAGAAAATGGAAAAATTCTCTAGGTAAAAGTAGGCTTAAGATAGGCAAGTTCTGTACCTTTTCAAAATTCTATTCATTCTGTAGTAAATTGTCTACTTGTTTTTTAAGTAATTTGTTGTAGTTGAAGACACTTTTTTTTCTTCTTTCCCCAGATGACTTTAAAAAGCTTGGACTGAAATTCCCATTTTATGTATTTGGGTTTTAATTAGGACTGTAACAAATAACATCAGTATAAGGAAGCATGGGACAAATACAGGTTGCTAACTTTCTCAGTGCATAAGAAGAGTACCACGACAGTATTCTGAAGTAGGGAAGGGACACTTGCTCGGCATTTAAGCAGAAAATATCTTATTCAGACGTATTGGAAGTGGAATCTTTTCAGTCTGTGAGAGTTTAAGTGCTTCAAATTCTAGGTTTTCATGGTAACATATAGGGAAGATAGGACTATAGCAGTAAAAGTAAGGGGGTTCTGGTGGTGGTGGTAGTGGGCTTGTTTTCCCAAGCTGTTTTGGTTTGTTTGTGTTTACTTGGAAGGGTCTGCAATGCCAGAGTCCTTGTTGTGGAGAGTACATGAAGGATTTTCCTTCCTTTATTTTCCTCTGAAGAGGAATGTGAGATAAAATGACAAAATGGACAAAAAAGAATTGCAGAGATCAGATATTTAGAGTTCTCAAAATCTACAGCTCTGATCCATTATCTGTCCTTGAAATTGCTCTAATACTAGGAAGATTGGAAGATGTAAAAACTTATGAATTGCCAAATGGATTTCAGTGTCTTAAGATGTCATGGTACGACTGGATGTACCCAAATGGTAATTAGTGTCATCATTAGATGTTCATCTTGTGCATGCTAGTCTTGTAATAATAATAATTTTAAAAAGTGTTCACCACTTCTGAGGGAGATAGATATCTCCTGTTACAAATTGGTTAAAGAACTTACTAAGCATGTGAGAGGAACTGCAGCCTACATGTTTTCCAAAAGTTCTCTGATTATGTGAGAAATGAAAGGTTTCGGCATGGAAAAAAGGAACATTTTTTCTGGAAGGTGGCCCTCCAGTTATCCTGTCAGCTCTTAGAAGATGTGAAATTCGAGACTGTAAATTCATTCTGATGTGAAGATCCCCTTCAGAGTAGGAAAGTAGAAGTAATGTAGTCATTGCTGTACATCTTGCTCAAAATCCTAACTTCATTTTGGGAGAATAATTTATCTAATTAGGGGTATATCTTGGCACTGATGCCAGAATAGCATGTTCCTCTCTGTAGGGAGAGAAAGGATGCCTGAGCAGTTATTCACTGTGATTGATTGTCAGAATGTCCCAGTGTAATTTTTTTTCTTTCCTTGTTACCAGAATTTGTAAGTTTTGACTTTCAAGGAAAACAAACTTGATTTAAGAAGAAATCCTGACCATTGTGCCTTTTAATGAAAAAGGGAGTGCCAAACTTTGCTAATAGCAGCTTCTTCAGTATCCTTTTGATACTTGAAAGGAGACATCAGTGTTTAATACAATATTGTCAATTGGGAAAATTTGTTATGCCTTGTTTTTATTAAATTAGTGTATGCACCCTCTGTCATTTCCATTGACCAGAGGTTTTAAAAAACATGACAAATACAATCCTGAAACTAGTCTGAGTTACTGCTCTTCTGACAATTCCATTATATGATAACACAGTGACCCAAATGTCATGGGGTCCTTCTCAGACACTCGCTGGAGGGAGTACTTCAAGTGATGTAAGTTCTAATCCCACCAGATGTTGCTCAAACCATACTATGGGAGCATAGGTGAGCATAACTCCTTCCTCTGCTAGATTTGCAAGAGAATTTAAGGCTGCTCTAAATCTTATACTGTCAATAGTGATGTTGTTTGCTTCCTGTTCTAGTTCAGAGTATGATAACTGCTGTGTTTGGGTAGTGATTTGTCCTATTTGCAACTGTTTCCTGAGCATAGTAAGGTTAAAACTGCCCACCAACACATGTAAGTAAAGTAGCTTCCTAGGGAGTGGTACATAAAATCAGCTGAAGCCCAGTTATAATTCAAGGTTGTTGTACCTACTGCTTTTCAGAACTCCATAGTGGTGAAAATGCTGCATTTTGGATGCAAGTCTATGAGAATTTATTTGATCTACTAATTATAAAGTAACAAAAGCAGCCCTTTCAAAAGAAAGATAAAACTAAAAAGGTGATTGGTAAAAGACTAGCTCTATTCTTTGTGGAGCTGAGCAACAACTTCCTCCTTAGCTGTAGAGATTGATTCTGTAACCTTGTATCTTCTAGTGTTCCAAAAATGCAAGTAGGTCCTGTGAGATTTGTTGGCAAGTGCAGCCTATTCCCTCTTTTCCCCTTTGGCCTCCATATATTTGAAGTAATAACTACAGATATGCAAAAGTTCCTGCTTTCTCAAATATTGTGATGTAATATCATCTTTAGTCCATCTTCATTAAGAAAAATAATATAAATTGAGCAATTCCTGGATACATTGAAGAAATCTAGTCAATTCTATTGCAGAAATAGAAAAGGATAGGATGTGAGGAATAGAGGGGGGTGACACTGTCAACCCCCTTTTAAGTTAGAGCAAATTCTGGAAAACAAATTCTGATGTTCCTGGAATCAGAAGGATAGTGTTCACTTGAGTTTGGTGGTCCCTTGGCTGCTATATGCTGGCTTTCTTAAACTTTTTTACCATTAAAAGGCAGGCAGTTGAACTTAATTATCTTAACACGAGTAACTTCATAGTTGAGAGTTGAAATGTCTTCGTACAGGTAACTTCTAGGTATGACCAAAATGGTGCATTTTTAATACTTTGTTCCAGGGAGGGGTGCTTCTACAGTCTCATCAGTCTTGAAGTTTATTGCCATACTAACAAGTAGGGATAATTTCTTGACCTATAACTCTTAAAGAAGATCCAAAAGAGGTTTGCAGGCTGAAACTTCCATACCATTCTCTCTGCATGAGAAATACTTCATTGCACTGTGAATTGTAAAACAGATGCATAGAAACTAGGTATTTTTCTGTTGCTGACATCCAATTAGATGAAAGTTACCTGCATGATGTATTGCCATACTTGTATAATAGTCTTGATACTACCTCTTGTGTAGAAGGAGGTCAGGGCCTGCTGCAGTTGAGTGCCTTGAGTTGTGGTAAACTGAATAGTGTTTCCTTCTCAGATTTTATTTCTTACTGCTTAATTATATATGGCTGCAGTCAACTGTGGTGGAGGGTGGCTTAATTTTATTTTTAAAGAAATTAAGTCATGCTTTCTGAAGCTTTGTAGTTAACTTTGGTACAAAATACTCTGTAGCCTTTGCTGGAAAGAGTACAAATCCATGTTGATATGTTTAGAAAACAGTTACATGTAAGGCTGTCGCTATAGAAACAGTGAAGTAAAATGCTATAATTAATTTATATGGGCTATGGTATTACTGTTGGGGGAATTGTCTTCAGAGCAGACTGGATTCAGCCCTAGTGTGCAAGGCACTATCACACTGTTAAACCTTTAAACTTTCTAGTTGTTTGAGAAGAGAGGAAATAGAAGTTCGGTGTTTTCTCTGTGTGTGTGCGCGTGTGAATGCGCATGTGTATGTGTGAGAGGGAGTGAAAGCTGTGCTGACTGTTCAGCTGTGGCAGTCAGGGAAATGACGTCCTGAATTATTTGTTGTTCTAGAAAGAGCGGAGACACGTACTGTAGATGGGAGGGCTCTAAAGAGGGCTGTGTCTTGTCCAGTGTGTATAACTATTTATAAATGAGCAAAGGGGGAAGGAAACGCTAAGCGTTTCTTTAATGTATTAGAGTGTTGATTTATAATAGTTCTGTTTCTTTTGATTCCAAATTTGATTTTTGTTTTTTCCTTCTCTAGCATCTCTTCGTTGCTAAGACACTGGACACTTCTTCTTCTATAGCAAGGAAAATCTGAATTTCTCCAACACTCAAGATGGGGAAAGATTATTATTCTATCCTGGGAATTGAAAAGGGAGCTTCTGAAGATGATATCAAAAAGGCTTACAGAAAACAAGCCCTTAAATGGCATCCAGATAAGAACAAGTCTCCTCATGCAGAGGAAAAATTCAAAGAGATTGCAGAAGCTTATGAAGTGCTGAGTGATCCCAAAAAGAGAGATATTTATGACCAGTTTGGGGAGGAAGGTATGTATGTGTCTGTTATACTCTGATCGATCACTTTCATTATGTTAAATGAAGCAAAATGTGTTAATTTTTAGGCAATGCATTTGAACTGCTTGGAACTTTGACTTGTTAGCTTTTTAAATGTAAAATGGATTCAGAGTTCTAGTGCTGATACAGTTTTATTTTAACATGTTTTTGTTTCTTTTTTTAAGTCCCAAATACTTGACAGACAGTTAATGAATTGAAAAAGTTTGTATGATGCAGAAGTAGCTTTCTGGGATCACTTACTGCTGTTGTCCTTTGCCATAGCACTTTCTGAGGTGCAGTTGAAAGAGATATGTTAATTTCTTAAGTTTCTGCTAAAGGGTAATCTGCTTGATCTAGGTAGGGTCATCCTGAGCAGAAGCCCAGGTGTCCAGTCTGTAGTTGTCCTTGGCTTCTTTCCTGGAGAGGAAAGAATTTGGCTGATGTCATGAAATACCAGAACAGTTTTTTAGCTTTAATTGTAAACAGTGATAACATGCCAAGAGAATGAGGCCTCAGAAATGTCATATTTATCCTAAAATGGATATCTGGAGAGGATAGTTTTTGGTTTTTTTTTTTTTTGTTTGTTTTGACCAATGTGACTTTCAGTTTTACAATTGAGCAACAGAGGAAGTCATTAACATCTCCCTCCTTAAATGTATGGAATCAGAAACTCTGCATGAAATAATTACTTCTATTGTGCCAAGTAGGTCCCGGCCATGTTTTTTTGTTAATATAAAGGAGGACACTTAAATAGCAGTACTTTGGGGAAAATTGTGGGTTCTTATGAATACATAATAATTTGGTCCTCTATCATCCAGAGGTTTTTTAACATCCATAAATTCATGTAGAAGACTTTCAGTTTCTACGGTTTCTACAGAAGATGCGTAGAGAAGATGATTTTTTTTTTGTCTTTGTTTCAGTGCATGGGTTCAAAGCTTTAGTGCTGTTACTGAAACATCCTAGGAAAAAAGCTTTTATGTAGATGCCAGAGGTCTTATTGCTGCTTCTTGAGCCTTTGCCTTCTTGCACTTTTTCCTTCTCAACCCCTGCCTCTTTTCAGTGTATCATCATATACCTGTTTACTCATTTGCATAGTAAGTGCAGCAGCTCATCCTAACTACTTTCCTAGAATAGCACTTTAGTCACTTTTACCAAAGAGCTTGAAGTAAAGCTTATAAAGCATTGCAGCCTTTGGCATTCTAGTGTTGCATATTTGAAGACAGAGGTTCAAAATGTAGATTCCTGTTTATTTGGGACATAATACTAAACTGAAGCATGAATTTTTGAGTGCTGAATCTCAAAATACCTAGTGAGCCTCAGTTGTTCTCTGAGCTCTTCAATTTCAGTATAACTGGAAGTTGTGAGGGAAAGGCAGTAGGTGGGGTGAGAGGAAGGAGGAAACATCAATGTTTTTTACAGCTGGGAACTTGATGTGCCTTCAGAAACTTTGAGCTAGCTATTCCAGGAAGTGTCCTTCTACTGCCACATATTGAATCCACTGATCCGCTTCTCTTACATTAACTGTACTGTGACAGAAGGGTGTACTATATGTTGCTAAGTACTTCTAATATTGTCTAGTATTGAGATGGGGAAAGTATTCTTATCCTAATGTCTTGGTTGCTGTTGTTAACCACTATTGAGCTTAAGCACAGAAGGTCCAAAACAGCAAAAAAACCCTCAAACCAAACCCTTTTTTCAAGTTAGGGAATGTATGCTTCACTAGTATAAGTGTTCAGATTTTTATGGCTGTGGAAGCAGGATAGCAGCTGTAGTACTGAGCTGTGTAATCCTGGAAAAAAAAAACCAAACCAGGGAAACATTGTAAGATTAGAAATAAAATTATCTGTTAAGAAGACTTTCAGCTTTTCATCATAAAGGTTTGATAAAGTATACTGAAATGGTCAGTGCAGGAGAAGACTTAACTATTAGGAGGAAGTACTTAGAGAATACCTGTTGGGAAAGAGGTGTTTAGGAAAATTATTTTTTAGCTGGGTTTGGAATGAGAGAGCAGGAAATGCAAAGGACTGTCCAGTAAGCATTGTGAGGGAAATCATTATCTGGAAGAAAGAAATGTAGATCTCTGCTTGTAGAAGATAGAAGAGGAAGAACAAAGTTATTTGAGAACATTTGATTGTTTTGCACAGAGACAGTGACAGTATGTGCAAGATTTTTATACCCAAATGGGTCTTAGGAACTTCAAGCTATTGGGATTTGTGGCCGCACTGAAAAAGTTTCTATGTTTCTCACCTATTTTATATCATAGTGTCATGGTTTAAACCAAGTCCCCCAACTCCCGGAGAGTTAGGAAGGAGAATCCAAAGAATGTAGCCCCCATGGATTGAGATAAGAACGGTTTAATTGCTAAGGCATTACACAAAACCCCTACTGCCATTTACTACTACAAATAATAATGATACAGCAAACAGCAAGTGAAAAGAATACAACACCCCACCAGCCACCGACCCATGACTCACTCCACCCTGCCCGGCCGAGCACTGCGTGCTCCCTCCTCCATTTTCCTCTAGAGCTCCTCCCCTCCAGCCCTCCCTTTCCCAGTATGCATCCTGGGCATCATGTGCTATGATATGGAATACCTCATTGGCTAGCCTGGGTCAGGTGTCCTGTCTCTCCTTCCTCCCAGACTCCCCTCCTCCACCTGGCTGGAAAAAAACCTTGAACAAAAACACCCTCAAAACATGCTCAAACCATGACACATAGGAGCACAAACTGTAGTAAGTTTAGGATGCTTAAACTGAACATTGAGGCATATGGCCATACTATTGGCCTGTTTTCACTCAAACTGAAAGGAAAAGAGGTAAAGCTAATTAACACAAGAGTTAAAGCTCAGCTGCTGAGACTATGGATAATATTGCATATGATACTGCATAATTTTCCCCAGAAGTGATCTTGAAGAGGGATGCAACTTACAACAAATTTTGCAGAACAAGAAAAGATCAAATGTTCTGTTTTAAGATACGAATTCCTTGAGTAACTGGCTTCAATCATATGGAAAAAAAAAGTTGACGTTTGGAATACATGTTCTTCTGAAGTAGGGGTCATTCTAGAGCTTCAGACTTTGTTGCTGTTCAAGCTATTGAGTTACTAGTTGGTACTGCATAGTCTATTGGTGAGTCCTCATTGAAAAGGAGACCTTTTACTCTCCTGCAAAGACCTTTTGACTCATCAGTTCTAGTACAATAGGAAAGCTTATGCTCATGTTATATTTGTTTTTAACTTTGCTTATTTGTCTTAGGTTTGAAAGGAGGAGCTGGAGGATCTGATGGACAGGGTGGTACCTTCCGGTACTCCTTCCATGGTGACCCACATGCTACATTTGCAGCTTTCTTTGGTGGCACAAATCCTTTTGAGATCTTCTTTGGAAGGAGGATGCCTGGTGGCAGAGACACTGAAGACATGGAGGTGGATGGTGATCCATTTGGATCGTTCACTAGTTTTAGTATGAATGGTTTTCCGAGGGAAAGAAATACAGTTGGTAGTCAGTTACGTCGTAAACAAGATCCCCCTGTAATCCATGAACTGAAAGTGTCATTGGAAGAGATCTATCACGGCTGCACAAAAAGGATGAGGATCTCACGTAAAAGGCTTAACCCAGATGGTAGAAGTGTCCGAACAGAGGACAAAATTCTTACTATTGAGATAAAAAGAGGATGGAAAGAAGGTACCAAAATCACTTTTCCAAAAGAAGGTGATGAAACACCTAACACAATTCCAGCTGATATTGTTTTTATCATTAAAGATAAACCGCACTCTCACTTCAAGAGAGATGGATCAAATATTATCTATCCTGTTAAGATCAGCTTAAGGGAGGTAAGTTTCTCTTTTGGTAGAACTCTAAAAATTTAAACCTGATACAGTGGCTACCCTGTGTAGCAGCAGTAAACTTCTGGTGGGTTTGTGGGTTTTCTTGTTTTGGGTTTTTTAATAGTTTCACTATAATGTCACTGTGGCTACAGAGCACAGTTATTTATAGTGGAAGCAGTAACTTTTGATAAAAAAAATCTGAAATAACAAACACCAATGCAGTTAACAAGTATATCTAATATAGCATGCTCTTTACTGCTGTGATATGATTGCTATGTCTGTACAACAAAGTAGAAATGTCTTAAATACTTTCACTGCCAACAATTTCTAAGTCTGCCTTTTTATGTCATAAGTTATTTCAGTGTGATTTCAAAGTACATGGAGATTGATTTCATGCAGATAAATTATTGTGAACAGGTGTTATAGGAGCTATATATAACAACAAAAATGGTATAGCTTTTTCTATATTCTGTTCCAAGTCAAAACACATTGGCTTTTAAAAGAAAAAATCAGGAATACAGCTAAGCAGAGTTCTTAACAACAAGCCCTGATACATTCACTATTTGAAAGATATTGTAGCTGAGTGTGTGTAATGTGTTTTTATTTCTGAATCAGCATTAGGTGGAGAAATAAACTCCTGTTTGCCTTATAAACTTTGTGTACATGATGAGCTCCCTTAAATGATTCTTAACTAAAAATCACATTTGAAGTGAGTTGAGGCACCTAAAAAAGATGAAGGAAAAAAGACAGTGTTTAATGTTGATGTGGATAATATAGTACTTTCATAGATAAAAGCCCATTTAGACTTACTGTATTATGTAAACTGGACATTATCAGTATAGTCTAAGTGTGCTGAATCAGGTCATGTTGGAGGAATCAGAATGTTACCAGATCCTAGAAATAAAAGCAAGCTATTGGAAAAAGCAGGAGGAGTTCTGTAATGTTTTAATTTTGATGCACAAAAACTTGTTTGCTTTTCTTTGAGCATTGCAAATGCTCTCTTAAGACAGCTGTGAAATTCAATGCCTCTGCTTACAGATACTTGTTCTGCAATGCTATATAGTATAGATTGATAGTGTATTAGCGTAAACCTCTACAATGCAAACACAAGAAATGGAACAGAACTCTTTCCAGTGGAAACTGAGAAGCTGGACATCTGTAGAGAAATGAGTAAAGAGTTCACTCTATCTCAACTACTTTCTTACTTGATAATGTCTTTGAACGGTATATAAGCTCATTACCGATCAGTGGCCATTGCATAAGATTAGTAAATTCTGTGATATTCAGTGGCAAATTGAAGCTTTCCATTTTTTGAGAGGAGCACTGTATTTGAATCTTGACATCTCAGTAGCGTACAGTGGAAATACTGTTTACAATGCTAGTCTTTGCTAAATAAGTTAAATTCAGTTGTAGTTACCAATAAAGTTCTGACCAATTTTTTTTATTGTCATGTTCCAATTTTTCTTTAGGCTTTGTGTGGCAGCTCTATCAATGTGCCAACGATAGAAGGAAGAACCATACCTATGACGGTAAATGAAGTTGTAAAGCCTGGGATGAGACGAAGAATTATAGGATATGGTTTGCCATTTCCCAAAAATCCTGACCAACGTGGAGACTTAATTATAGAATTTGAAGTCATCTTCCCAGATAACATTTCTCCAGCATCAAAAGAAGTACTTAGGCGAAATCTTCCAGTTTCATAAAACGAAGACTGCATATGTCAACAGTTTAAATAGGACACTGGAAATGCTGAAGACTGACAAGTCTGTGCTTTAAAAGTGCAATCTGTAACAACTAGTGGAATATTTGTTTTTTTTTGTTTTGTGGGATGGGTGTGGGGGGGAAGTACTGTAACACTGCATGAGAAGAAAAGGGTTAAGTACAAGTCATACAGGTGATTTCTGCAGTAAAATTTACAGGGAAAACCATTCATTTATTTTACATCTTCCTAATCAGGAAAGTTTATTCATTATTTTGCCTAATGTAAAATGTAGTCAGTTTTTACAAAATCAGCACATATTTCTGATACTTGAGCCTCCAAGTATTTCTTATATCCCTACATTATCTAGAACATTACCCATTTATACAGAAATTGGAGATAGTAGTAGAAATAAGTATTTTAAAGAGCAAAACATGAAAAATACCTTTTTTGTATGTTGCCTTCCACTGCACAAAGCATAGGCTAGGAAAATCGGCTTGGACTCCTGAACCACCCTCAGTGGAATTAAATCATTCTCCTTACTGCCCCAGAACATGTGAGATATTACAAGTCTAGCAAAGGGCATGTGGCTTAAGGAGCAGGAGTAGCCATTAGCTATGGATAGTTCCTCAGCCTTTGGGCAGAACATCAAGAATAGATTCTACATGTACATAAACAGCAAATGGTGGGCCTGCTGTCAAATGGGGTAGGGAAGATACTTGGTACCTTCTTTGCATTAGTCTCTACCAGTAAAACAAGCCTTTGTGGATGCTAGGCCCCTGAGACTAGAGGGGAAGTCTGGAACATTGGAGTGGTAGGACCAGAATAGGATGCATTTAAACTGGATGTCTGTGAGCCTGACCGGTTGCATCACTCACTGTTGAGGAAGCTGGCCAACACCATTGCAAAGCCAGTCTTAATTATCTGTGAGTGGTCATGGAGATTGAGATCTTTCAGTAGACTGGATAAGAAGGAAAATACCACTCCTGTCTTCAAGAAAAACAAGAAGGAAGATTTGGGGAGCTACAGGCTAATCAGCTTCACCTTAATCATTGAGAAGGTGATGGAGAAAATCCTCTTTGAAAGCATTTCCAAAGACATAAAGGACAAGAAGGTGATCAGGAGTAGTCAGCATACATTTACAAAGGGGAGATCATGTCTGACCAACCTTATTGCCTTTGACAGAGACAACTAGCTTTGTGGATGATGGAAGAACAGTCCATGTTGTTTACCTTTGACTTTAGTAGAGAGACTGATAAAGTACAGGTTTAACAGTGCAAGTGCAAAGTGAGGTACATTAAGGACTGGTCAAATGAGTGTGCATAGGGGGGTTGTAATTAGTGGCACAAAGTCCATTTGGAGGCAAGTCAGTTAATGGTTGTACCCTGTGACTTAATACTGGGGTCAGTACTGTTCAACACCATTTTTAATGACCTGGATTATGGGATGGAGTGCATCCCTCAGCAAGTTTGCAAACCATATAAAATTGGAAGGAGTGGCTGGTAACACCAGATGATGTGCTGCCTTTCAAAGTGACCTCATTGGGCTGGAGAACTGGACAGAGAATTCTCATAAAGTTCAACATGGGGAATTACAAAATGTTGCTCCCTGAGGAACAATCCAAAGCACTAGTACAACCTGGGAGCTGACTGGGTGGAAAGCAGCTTGCTGAGAAAGACCTTGTGGTCCTGGTGGACAACCAACTGACTCTGAGCCAGCAATGCACGCTTACGGCAATAAAGGCCAGAGCTTTGGTAGCAGGCTGGGTGAGATGATCCTTCCTCTACTCTTGGCACTGATGAGGATGCATCTAGAGTGCTGTGTCCCATTCGGGGCTCCCCAGTACAAAAAAAAGATAGAAACTTACTGGAGCAAGTCTAGGACAAGGCTATGTATGAGGCTGGGAAAGCAGGAGCTCTTCAGCTTGAGAAAGAAAAGACTTGGGGGAGATCTTACCACTGCATATAAATATGTAGTGGGAGGCATTGCAGATGGAGGAGCTAGGCTCTTCTCAGAAGCTCTCAGTAACAGAACTAAGAGGCAGTGGACCTGAGTTAAAACACTGATTCCATCTGAACACAAACAAACAGCTTTTTGTGTGAGGGTGGTCAAATACTAGAACAAGTTGACCAGAAAGGTTGAGGAGTCACCATCCCTGGAGATACTCAAAACCTGAATGGACATGATCCTGGGCAGCCTGCTGTAGCTGACCATGCTTGAGCAGGAGTCTCAGACTACATGATCACAAGAGGTTTCTTCTAACCTAAATGATTCTATGGACTTGGACTTAGCACTTTGCAATAGATAGTGCTATAGGCCGCATTCTGCAAACCAGGCTTAGCCCAAAGATGGATGGAAAGATGCACAAAGAACATTGTAGAAGCATTTGGCTAGTGCAGGTATTTAAAGATCATTTTGATTGCAGGTATATATTAGTTTCAAAAGCTGAACTTTACTCCCATGAAGAAGAAGGAAAAGCCCAGGTCCTAGCTAAAGGAGAGCTTGCTTAAGACACAAAGTGGGGTGGGGGTTGCCCATGAGCTTTAATATGCTTGAATTGAGTCTTTTTTGAATACAAATAGGAGTTATTTGTCTTTAGAGTTAAAAGACACATAGGGAAATGGAGAGCCCACCATAATAGTCTAGTTTTATAATACAGTAATAGGGCTGGTTCCCTTGATTGTGGTATGATTTTGGTTGAAAGAAATGCTTTGCTGGCGTGCTCTGTTATCTGAGTTTAAAATCATAATACAGTATTTTAACAACACGTTCAAGGTATTGGGGTTTTTTTGGTGGTGGGCTTCTTTTTTTCTTTTTTTTTTTTTCATAGGAAAATATGTAGGATTTGCTGTCAGTCTTTTCCCTGTGGAAGTATAGTAGTTACCTGCTCTGTTAGGTAGCTTAAGAAATAGCAGCATTATATTCATATATGTGATTTTCTGCAGGAAAGTAAATTACAGGGAAGTTGGGATTTAATTTTTACAATAACTTTAATGAGCACAAGAATAATCCCATTTCTGTTACTCAAAGGAATAGAACTTCTGGGAGATACTGTTCAAATCAGTATTTCAGCTGCAGATCTCTTCATACAGTGTCAGCTAGCTGTAGTCTTACATCTATGAGGAACTAAATTGCTGGAGCAGTATCACAAAGGAAAAAAAGAATTGCTGCTTAGTGCTTACGCTTATTGTTAACACTATATATTGTTCAAAAAATTCCCATTTCAGTATGTTCCATATTGCATTTCTTATGTGGTTTTTAAGTAAAAGATGTAAAGTTGTTTTTTAACTCTTTTGTTATGATGGCAGATGCTATAAGCTACACAACTTTAAAAGCATATCATCCTGAATTACCTGTTTGTCAGTTTAAAAGCTAATGGAATTGAGCATTTTGTAATCCAGGGTCTTGTAACCATAGTCCAACTTGTAAAAAAAAGTTACAGCAACTAGGACTATTTTTTTTAACCATCTTCAGGTAAGAGGAATAGTATTAAATTGAGGAATTGCAGTATCTTGTGTATTTAGAGGTGTATATATATATGTATAGCAAACTGAACTTTTTCAACTGTTTTCATGCACAAAATACAGAACTATAAGACTGGTATGAAATGGTTGTTTTTCTTTTGGAGAAGTAATGACGTATATGTTTCATAAAGTAGCATGGGAGAATTAATATCTAATCCAGGATTCACAAAAATCAGTATTTTTCTAATCAAAAAATGTGCTTAAAAGCTATGTTTTAAACCTACTTGATTATTTAATAAAGTCTATTTGGAAGAAGGAGGCAAATACTCAGTCACCTACTGTATCTCTAACTACTGAAATACGTAGAAATAAAATGAACATTTGTAAAGTTGGGTTGAGAAGGATATTTTGATCTCCTGACAGCTTCTTAGGTGTAGGTGCCATAAAAACTAAAAGTTACTTTGGAAGAGTTAATTCAACAAGTCTATGAAAAAGGTTCTTTAGAAGTAGGGGGTTTTAATTTCTCAGCATAAAACTTTAGGATAACCTCAGGCTGTTGGAAGCGTAGAGCAGGCTACATTATAGCTGTTTTTCTTTTCTGCCATATAGCAGTATGTGATTGCTCCAGAGCAGGCTTTCTGATGTCATGAGGCTATTAGTATTCCACTCTTACACTGAGGCTCTTTTGTACTGTTGATGCGGAAAAGTTGTTGAAGCCCATCTGTAGAGTGTGAAACAGATGTGGTTTTAGGTTTGTGTGAGTCCCAACCTGTTTACTTTGTTATGGAATTGGCAGATTCTAACTGTGTTAGAATCTTTCTAACCACCTTCATCCCGTAACTTTGTAGTTATTTCTGTTTGCTTCTCATAGTGTGGAAGTTTTCATTTGTATGTCCTCTTCTGCTATGTCCCTTTTTTGCAATGTAACCTTCAGTCCAAACCTCACTAACAGTGCTGAAGATTAGCAATATGTATTCTGATGATCAGTCAAAAGAGATTGAGTGTTCTAATTCCAATTGTACCTTCAATACTGAAGAGCTAAATCACCCTTTCTTCAAAGAAAAGGTCTATTGGCTTGTTTAGTTTTAAAGGCCTTGGCTGAGCTGTGCACAGGTATCAGTGTGCCATGAAATTCTTGACATGGCATAGTTTTTCTTAGACATTGGAGGAGACTGGTTTTCTTGACTGGATATTCTGCTATTAGTTGAGGATTAGGTTTTTTTGGAGGGCCTGTTCCAGAATAAATTAACAATCTGGAAGGGGAGTTATATTTGGCCAAGAATTAGTTCTGCTTCTTGGTAAGTGCCACTAGCCCTATGCTTGCATCAACTAAACTTCCCCTAGTAATGAGTCATGCTTTGTGTTTATATTTTTTTTTTCCTTGGGACATACTGGGTGCAGCTGGCTGGCATTTAGTTTTGTTGAGAGAAGAAAGCAACAATGGTTTCTAAACCTTATTTTCCTTGGTGTTTAGTTAAGGCTGTATGATCTGAGACATACATCTTTTCCTATTCTTAGCCTGTAGCACTTTGCATCTTTCAAAATTTAGTCCTGGAAAACCCCCAGATCTTCAAGCCCTTAAGATACTTTTGCCCCTCCTCAATGACTTCATCTCGCTAACGTGATGAACAGTCTTGCACAGCTCTCAGAATCACATATCTGGGGTGCTACTGAGCTAAAGGAGTGAGTGAAGTCTGCAGCTTTTTAGGGGCTTTGCTTTGTTCATAGTGATTTCAAAAAGTGCTAGGCTGGTTAATCATAATGTCTTCCATCCTGTCCTGACAGACTGTTACTTCGCTGCTTTAGTCACTTTTATCTTGATGACTACCTGTGTGTCTGGCTGACAGATTCTGTAGTAGCAAGTACTTCATAGATAACAATTTGAGAGAATGATGTGAGTGACTGAATGGTATCTGTAGAATTGGATGGCAGAAAGAGTGGAATGCACATAGGGACACTAAACTCAGATTATTGTGGAGAACAGAAGTACATTTGTAAAAGATTGTCGTGGTTTAAACCAAGTCCCCCAACTCCCGGAGAGTTAGGAAGGAGAATCCAAAGAATGTAGCCCCCACGGATTGAGATAAGAACGGTTTAATAGCTAAGGTATAACACAAAATCACTACTGCCATTACCACTACAAATAATAATGATACAGCCACTAACAAGTGAAAAGAATACAACACCCCACCAGCCACTGACGCATAACTCACTGACGCATAACTAACTGCCTGGCCGAGCACTGCGTGCTCCCTCCTGCATTTTCCTCCAGTCTCCTCCCCCCCCCCCCCCCCCCCCCTCCAGCTCTCTCTTCCTGTTGCATCCTGGGCGTCACGTGCTATGGTGTGGAATACCTCATTGGCTAGCCTGGGTCAGGTGTCCTGTCTCTCCTTCCTCCTGGACTCCCTTCCTCCCCGGCAGAACACGTGCTCAGAAAAGGCCTTGAACAAAAACACCCTCAAAACATACTTGCTATCAAGCAACTGTTCCCAGCCCAGAAGTCAAAACACAGCACTGCACCAGCTACAAGAAGGAGAAAAAATGACTGCTACTGCTCAACCCATGACAAAGATTTATCAGTCATGCATTTGAAAAGCACTCCTGCCAGATCCAGAGTCACTTCCTCTGACTTCAGTATCAGTCCCATAGGGATCCACTTAGAGTTGTAGTGGTTATGGTAGCTCTTCTGCTGACAGATTCTCCTGGCACCCTCTATTAGTTTATATAATTGATGAAGCTTCTGAGAAGGTCTGGAGATGACTAGCCAACTGACAAACTAAATGCACACAATTCCTTTCTACTATGTGCATTTTACGTGCTAATCTGACTCACTGGTAACATGCTTTGGGGATTACCCTGAAGGTTTTACTCCACTAGTAAAATTTGTTATGATTCAGGGTAAAATTCTGTGGTTGAATTCATACGCTGGACCTAAAAAATAAAGGGCGTGGGCATACTACTGTAAATATGAAGAGACAGTTCCTACAGAGCAAATCCTATAGAGCCAGGGTATTCATTTAAGTCATTGGCATGCAAACTGCACCAACTGCAGTACTAGTTGCCTCATGAAGTGCGGAATCTCAGCTCTTCACTTGTCAAATTGCTAAGCCATGGACTCTTACTAGATGGCATGATTTGTTTCCTTCAGGCTCCTCCAGTTAACTGTTATTTAAAGAGTGAAAGTCGAGGTGTACTGTTGTTCCCCTTGGGTACCGAAGGTGTACTTGTTTTGTTCTTGTGGAATTACTTGCTGACCCAAGGGAGGAGCTATATAACAACAATCTTGTTAGTCATCCCTGATTGCTTTATCAAGGACAAATTATCTTCACACTCCTGCTGCCCTATGTAATTAAAAAAAAAAATTCCACATCCCTTACCCAGCCACTCCTGTAATATTATGTAGCATTTCCCTAAATCAGTACTTCATGGCAAGGTCAAAAAAAGACCCTCAACTGCTTGTATTTATATCCAAAGAAAGGCGGATTAACTCAGTTCTATGAGAAGCAGCCCTTCCAGAAAAGCTGTGGCCAAGTGTAATAAGGACCTAAAACCACTTCTGAGAATAATCGATGAAAGACATGATTTTTATTTTCCTCGTTGTTGTGGTCTAAGCTCAGCTGGTAACTCAGAACCATGCAGCTGCTCGCTCACTTTCCCCTTTCCCCCTGCTCCTGGAGGGATGGGGAGGAGAATTGAAAGAATGTAAATCCTACGGGTTAAGAGAAGAATAGTCCAGTAACTAAGGTATAATCCAAAACTACTACTACTACCAGTAGTAATAAGGGAAATAACAAGGGGAGAGAATATAAGAGTGGAAAATGAACAAACACAAGTGATGCACAATACAGTTACTCGCCACCTGCTGACTGATACCCAGCCTGACCCAAGACTTTACAAGTAACTACCCCCAGTTTCTATACTGCCCATGAGGTACTGTGGTATGAAATAACCCTTTGGCTAGTTCAGGTCAGGGGTCCTGTCTCTGCTTCTTCCCAGCTTCCTGTGTTCCTTCTCACTGGCAGAGCATGAGAAACTGAAAAAGTCCTTGAAATGTAAGCATTACTTATAAACAACTAAAAACATTGGTGTTATCAGTGTTTTCAGGCTGAAGTCAAAAACACAACACTGCATCATCTACTAAGGAGAAGAATAACTGCTACAGCTAAACCCAGGAGACTTGTATACCAAGAAACTGATTTTATAAGTAATAAGAAGCAGGATAAAAAAAGCTGAAATCCTTTTCTGGCCCTATAAAGTCACAATTCCAAAATGTAAATCACTTTTTGTTGGGGTGTTTTTTTGTTTGCTTGGGTTGTTGTGTTTTTTTTTGTTTGTTTGTTTTCTTTCCCAAAAAACAGTGGGTTTCCCAAGGCTAATAGTGGATTATTTACATTTTTTTTTATTTAAATGGATAACTCTCCAAAAGTGTCACTTACAAAAAGTGAAGTTTAAGTAATTGTTGGATACTAACTCTTGAATTGCTGGGGGCTTACTAGATCATTATCTAGTTTTCATGTGTGTTAATTAATGGTGGCAGATATTTCCCTACTGGGTAAACAATCAAGGAAGCCTGAAAGCAGGACTGGTGGAGAAATTGTCTTGTGTCCATTACAGGCATATGTGCAATGTTGTCTTCCTCTTATTTGGTCAGCTCTGTTGGTCTCATAATTTTTTCTTTCCATAGTTAAAAGCTGATGATGTTGCTCCAAGCTGTCGGTGGGATCAGCATCATTCTTGTACTTAAGCTGTCTTCTTCCATGTGAAACACAGAAACATTAACATTTTCATTGAAGAAAGTTTTGCAACAGATACCTAAATTAGGGTTATGTCAATGTCCGTGAGTTTTTAAAATATAAAAATATGCACAACCTCTCTATGTTACTGTATGGAAATTTCTTTGTTTTCATTTATATTAACTGAATTAACATCAGTAATGACTATAAACAGTAATTACTGGTTTTTAAACATTGATTCAGTTACCTTTTCAGAAGATAGACTCATAGAATCAGCCAGGTTGGAAAAGACCTTTAAGATCATCCAGATAAGGAAATGAGGAATGGGTAAGTAGAGATCAAGATTAGTAGAGACAAGACATGAATACTTGTAGATGTCACCAGTTCCTTTGTAATACCTCTTAGTCAGTGGAGAAAGGCATGTTTTAAAAGCATTTGCCCATTTAAAACTGCAAAACAGCAAAAAACCATAAATACCTGAATGAATATGAACTGTTTGGTACTGTTATTTGATCTATCTCATTTAGTATCACTGCATTCTCATCCAGTTTATGCCAGTGTGCTGTCTGAATGCATTCCAATAATGGGGGAAAAGTACACATGTTTCTCCAAAGTTCAGGGGAAATCTTCAGTTTAGGTTTTTTTTTTTTTTAATGGAACTGGACAGTCAGCTCTTAAAGTATGCTGCTAAGTTTATTCTGTGATTTCTTGTGTGGGTTTTTTGTTTGTTTGGTTTGTTTTTTTTTCTTTTAATTGGTGGAAATGACTAGAAAACTAATAACCTTGAATCTAGTTATCTTTGATCAGAATCGGGTAAAGGTTAGGCATGGCTGAGTATTCAGTTAAATCTACCACAGGATACCTGGAAAGACTGAAATCTAACTGGGTTCAAACTTTTTTTTTCCCCACAACACGAGCTGTTTAAAAATTGTACATATTTTCTGAGATGCTGTATGTAGATACTCTCTAATTAGCTATGCTGCTTTTGACTCCAGGCTGCTTCCTAATTATCTTCTCTGTGCCTACCTGGTTTCACTCCATGGGCTGAATCAATCTTTTGTTTCCCCAGTGGTTTGCTTTTATTCTGAGAGTCAGAAGATGGGGTAAGGCAGAGCTGGTTCTCTCTGCAGCTTTATAGCAGATTCCTTTAGATGTACTGGGTTTCATCTCATGAAATTTCCACTCTTCACATCTTGAGAGGCTTCAGTACACCAGTGAAAATGGAGCAATTGCACTGAGGTGAATGTAGTTACAGTTAGGCACAGATGTGCACACCTGCCTTGTTTTATAGAATACATTTCTCTGTTGCATGGTAAAAAAAAAAGAAATATTTTAAATCTCTTCAATGTTAGAAAATGCACTTTCCAAATATTTATATGGTAAATCTCAGTATTTCAAAGCTGTTGTCCATTTCAGTAGGAAGCTTCTTAAAACTTTTCCTTATATAGTAATTTCTTATTAACTTTTACAGGTTTATAGGTACACTACATACAAATGTGATAAGCACTTGTATACCTCATATTTTCTTTTATATCCTGCACATAAACCTATTCAGATCAATATTTAGTACTTGATTACTAGTAGAAATTCCGAAACTAGTGAGTGGAAAGATGGTGAACATTTTACTGTCTGGGTTTGTGTACAATTTAGGGAAAGACTTTAAAGGTATATAATAAATACACTTTACAGTATGCACTTTATATAATACACAACTAGAAAAAGGGGAAGAGATGTTTTCGGCCAGAAAACGGACCACACCAGTCGTTGGCAAACCGCATGTAGACTAGTTCAGTGTGCTCTTAGCTTCCAATTAGCAGAAACCCCTCGCATCTTTCCTCACCAGTACCGCCGACAAGGCAGGATTATTTATACGAACAGCCTCGGCTCCAAACCCGTGTTCCTCTGCTGTGCTCGTGGGAGTGCTCGGTGCACTGAGCCACCGAGGCTGGCGGGGCGGGGCACGGTCCGGGCAGAGCCCCGGGGCGCTGGGGGACGAGCGGGCAGCGGTGGAGGCGCAGACTTCCGCTGGCTTCCGCCGGGGCGGGGCGGCCGACGGGCCCGGGCCTCACCTGGCTGAGGCATGGCCGTGCGGGGTAGGGGCGGCGCCGGGGGCAGAGTCCAGCGCGGGTGGCCGGCGGTGGCGGCAGGAGGCTGCTACAGGCGCGGAAGATGCCGCTGGGGCTGAGGAGCAAGAAGAAGGACAAGTCCAAGGAGACTTTCAAGCTGGTGGAGAGCGAGGCGGTGGCCCCGGCCCCCGCGGCCCCGGCCCCAGCCCCGGCCCCGAGCGCGTCGCGGCTGCAGTTCCACACGCAGCTGGCGCACGGCAGCCCCACGGGCCGCGTGGCGGGATTCGGCAGCGCCCGCGAGTTGTACGCGAAGATCGGCGAGGCGTTCGGCATCGACCCTGCGCAGGTACGGCCGGGAGCGCGCATCGCAGGGGGCCGCTGGGATCGGAGCGTGGTGGGGGGGGCTGGGGCCGAGCTCCGCCAGCCGGAGCGGGCCTCGGAGGAGGAGGGGAGGGGGCGGGGGTTGTGTTGGTTCTGTGGCTGCCACTGCCCGAGGGGTTCTTGCATATGATTGCGGACGTGGGTATTTTCTGTTACCGCATGAGGAAGGGTGTAAGCATAACTGCATTTAACTTTTACACGGAAAAACAATGGTCCTTTTAACCGAAATGCCTCTATCGTCTTGTTTAACCTCTTGCCAGCCTGCTGTTTAACACAACTCATAAGGAGCAAACCATTGCTTGAATGGAATAATTATTTCCAGTTTAGGAATTACTGACGGCAGACATCCGTCCCAGTTAAAAAAAAAACCAACCCCAAAATAAAGTCAGTGGGTCCATTCCGTATTCCAGTACGCGGAATGTAGATACCCACCCCAGTAGCAGGTATAAAAGCTTTAAATCTGACTGCAGTTTAAAATCCAGCTGAATGTGATGCTTGGAAAGTTTTCTGCTTTACCAGACTGCTTAAGTGAGGTTATTTAAATCTAACGGGAGATTTTTAACCCTGCTGCCTGTTTGATCTGGTTTTTTTTGTTTTTTTTTTTTTTTTTGAGCCATGTTTTAGACATTGGGTTGGATAATGAATCATTTGCGTTTGTAAATGCATTGTTTTCTTTCAGCTAAAAGGTAGTGGCCATAGCAAGTTCTTCCTACATGGTTCTATGAACCTTAACCTCTGAGTGGCAAATTGTGGCAGAGTGCTAGCATTTGGTTATACCTGCATGTGGCTGTACTGCTTCACCTGTTTTCTCATTTGCAGTTGGCTCTTTTAAAGTAGTAAAGACTGCTGCTACAGACTTTGTTCAGAGGGTTTGCTACAGCCTGACCTAGCAGCATTTCAAACAGAACATGGCAAAAGAAAAGTGGCAGCAGCACTGGATACAGTTTAACCACTCACTGTTGCGTTAAGTAATTAGGAAGTACCAGTACGGCTGCCAGCCAATGCACCTACATCCCAGACCTTCACAGCTGCTTTCTGACCTTCTGCTTCTTTGTTTTCTTTCCGTACAGAGCTGCTGTTCTTCTTTTGTTCTGTTCCATCTCCAGTTGTACATTTTCGTCTCAACTTCTCATTATTGCCAGATTATCTTCTATTTCAGTTTTCTTCCTTTCACTGTTGAACTTATGTTACTGATCTTTTGGCTCCATTGACTTGACAAAGAGTAGTGTTCACCAGGAAATTCAATTTTGTATGAATAGTGTGCTCCCATTTCTAGAGGTATAATCTAACCCCTGAAAGCTTTTAGAGGAAAGCACCACATGTTTTATGGGGATCTATTGCTAGCTTTGTGCTAAACTAGATAAGTTTCTTCTTTTTTACTTTTTTCTCTACTGGCCTATTCCTATTTTTTTAAATGTGGTTTATTGGTAAAAATTGAATTTTTGCTAAAGGCACTGGACTTAAAATCTTTTACTAAAGAGATTCAGTTGGCTTTAAGAAACTAAGTTGTACAAATTGAAAATAGTGATCAGAAATACTTGTTGGTGTAATGGGTGGCACAGCAGAGTTAAGAATGTGGGCCAGAGGGGCCAGGTAACAGAATTTTGTCTAGACAAGTTAAAATAGGACAGATCAGTGAATGGCAAGGGGTGACGTGGAATGTGGGTTTATTACCAAGTGAGGAGTTTGCTGGAAGTTAGGATAGACTAGATATTTTAAATGGTATTATCTGTTAATTAAATCCGCCTTTGGACAGATGGTCTGGTGTAAAGAATAATGCCAGAAGCTACACCTCATCAAACTGAAAGATACTGAGGTACTCAAATGCCATTTGTAGGTGTTATCTGTCTAGGAAAGTTTCTGTGACACAGCTATGCTGAAGCCTATGGGCAGTGTGATACCTGAATGCCTTTGGAAACAGGTACTATCACAGAGATCTCTGTCCTGTAGTGACCCAGGTGGAAAACAGGGAGGGGGAAGTTGACGGGAAGAGTTCAGTGCAGAGAGAGCATTTGGGTAACTGTTGCAGAAGTGAATACATTAAATATGATATCTGAGTTTACTGCAGTGAAGGCAAGGGTATGGATTCTTGGATAAGTTCCTACTTAAGTGTTTCAGTATGGTTCAGGATAAGCTATACTTGTAATCTGTCACTTCTCCTTTTGACTGCGTGTGGTTGCAGCACCTCATTTCCTCTTTGTATCACATCTCACGGGACCAGCTGAGTTTAGCTTATGTTGGAGAATCCTTTCCAGGATCTGTGATTGACTGCCAACAGTGACAGAGAGAAGCTTGTATAAAATAGTTATTTGTTGGACAGACAATGACAAAACCTTCTGTACAAACGTGGATCATGAGTAGTGCAGAATGGGGGCAGAACAAGACAGGTGTAGCTTCAAAAGAGATGCTCCTTCACTCCTATGATAGTTGCTGGGCATCTATGAAGAAGTGAGGCTTTCAGCAGCTTTCTCAGACTTTTCCTGTACTCATCCTTTCTTGGCTAGGCATTTTATTCTTCATCCATCTTCCTAGGTGAGTATATTATATCTTAGTTATCCCTTCTGAACCTGGCATTCAGCCCACATTTCTGCCTATCTCTCTTGCCTTTTACTATGACCAGCATTTCTTCTTTTCTTGGTCCAATGTGAATGCCCTTTCTTCAGGGAGGGGGAATGAAGATGGCTTCTAGTAATAGGTTGCTTGTATTATTAATATGAGTGCTGTTTGAGGTAGATTGCATTGTTTGATTGCTTTAACTTGATTTCTTCAGCAGGGTTTCAACAAAGCAACACAGAAGTAAAAATAAAAATAATTAAAAAATAGATGCAGTTCCTAACTGACAGCACAACCCACTGCAGTAGGTTTATGTTTCTACTTGCATAAATAATGCAAATATCTCCCCTGGGTTTTTTTTTTGTTTTTTGTTTTGTTTGTGTTTTTAATATAGGATAAAGTAGGAAAAGTAGTTGGAAGAAATATTTGTGTGTGCTCTTAGCCATTTAGGGTTACTACTCCACTGTGACTTTTGAGAAAGGTAGCAGGGAATGTTATGTTCCCTGTAAAGGTTAAAGTACTAAGTGCAGCCTTTATGATAAATACATGAGCACTGACCAAAGGACAATGTGGGTTTGTTAAAGCATTTGGTGGTGGTGTGCTCCTGTGAGAGCACATGGTAGGGCTTTAAAGTATTCAGAGTTGCTAATCAGGCGCTGGGAACACTGGTACTAAATTTCAACTGTAGCAGTGCTGTTTCTTGATGAGGTGAGAAGGGAATAGTATAAGCTATATGGACTTTCGATTTGTGTACCCATAATTTGCGTTTCTGATTGTTCTGTTTGCTTTGGAAGGTCAAGTATGGTGGGGCTGGTGAGGTAAATTGAATGCTTAGAAGGTGTGTCTGTCAAGAGCCTGTGGAGGTTGGAGTTTCTTTCATGGTGGAAGGAGTTTTGCTTCATAAAGGGAATACAAGAAAAGGGAGACCTTCCCAGGAGCACCAAGGGCAGAAATTCGGCTCCCTCTGTCTGTTTCAGTAACAAGATTTCAGCTGCTGAGCGTGTCTGGGTTCCTCCATGGGCCTTACCCCCTCATGTATACAGTTAAGTATACTGTGAGGCTGTGCCACATTAAGCTTTCATAGACGTAGTTGATTTAAACCTGTTCAGTTTAAACTTTTATGGAAGAATACTGAAAAATAAGCCACTGCAGAAACTGAGGTTTCTGAATAAAAGTGACCTTATAACAAGAAAATAATCTGAAGTGTATTTTAGGAGGTTAGAGAAACGGGTCAGCTTGTGAAATCCTCATCCTCGTCACCAGGATGTTCGAAGTTTTAGAGTACATGCTTATCGGTTGAAACAAATGGTTCACAATCTCGCCTGCAGTTTGAATGCTTTAAATGTACAAACTTAACACTCCCTACAAACCACCTCCTCCCAGCTCTATGGCAACAATTGTTTGCTTGCTGTTCCCCTAAGCAGTGCTTAAATTTCACCCCTGTATTATGTGTAATGCTTGCTGTGTTAATGGTTTTCAAATACTTTTAAGCTGTATGAAAGAAGTTACACTGTAATTCTTGTGTGCTCTGGGTTTAAAAGAAAAGAACAATAAAACATTGAATACCTATTTTGTAGTACTTTGAACGTATTTGGGGAGGCAAAGTTGCATACCTGAAAGGGTACCAAAAACACGCTGGAACTTGGATGACTTGGTTACCCTTCCTGTTGCTACAGCTAATCAAGGCTCCCGCATTTTCCTCAGAGAGGATAAAGTGTGTAAGGCATCTGGAAAATGCATTGGTGGTTTCTTGATACAATGACATCTATGTATAGTTAATGTTCAGAAATAGAATTCCCATTTTCCCATCTCTTAAATAAAATGGTCATGATTGCCTCTGTACAGTTATGAGATTTACTGAGTTTAAAAGCACTTTTAATAGCTTCTGAGTATGTCATCTATCAGTCAACTTATTTTTGAGTTCTTCTAAAGGCGTCAGCTTAATATGGAAGATGAGAAAGTAATCAATATATAGGATATGCAATGTGTTACTACATAGGTACTTTATATAACACAGTGTGATCCTCTTTTTCCTCACTAATACAGTTTCTTTATATAGCACACAGTGTAACCCTGCTTTAGTGGCTTTTAGTCTCTACCTATTGAAAACACTGAGGCAGGGAATAATCTGTTAGTAATCTTATCTGAGAAATCTATTTTATAAGGTTGTGCATAAGCCCCTAGTCCCTGCCAGCCAAATGGAATTTCCTTGTTCTGTGTAACACACACAATAACACTCTCAGTTTAGGAGGTATCCTAGATACTTTGTGACTGATGTAACTGGTATGATTTGTAATATCTTGCTAAAATTGACATGAAATGTCACAGCACTGGTATGTTGAGTTAAAGAGCAAATGCGTATGAAGGTTGAAGGTAAGAAGAGAGAGAAAAGACTTAATGAAAATTGCACATTGATTTTTATTTTTTCTTGCTTCATTTCTGGGTGAGAAAATTACTATTAAAAACGTACCAGACTTTGAATGAATGGAAGATGTTCTATAGTACCTGCTGTTAAGTATGTAAGTATATAAATTGTTATTAGTTACCTGTATTAAACTTGTGTACAACCTGTGAAAAAATATAATTTTTGAATTGACAGGTCTTGGTCATGTACAAATAAAGCTGTGCTGTAACTGATAGATGGTGTGATGGTATATTATCCTGCATAGGTACATCTTTAGCATATTACTCTTTGCATATATCTGTTCTGAGAAAAAGCAGAGGATAAAGAATGATACAAGTTTTATTTTTGACTGGCTGATGCTTTCTCAGCCTTGTGGTTAGCACATAACTGACTCACAGAAAATTCTGCAGGTTTATAGGCTGTGGTAGGAATGCCATCCAGATGAAGGTCTAAAAAGGGAAACTCTGGATCGAGTTTCTAAATATCAGATTTCTGCTCTGTTGCCAATTTTATCTATTCAAAGGTGTGACAGTAGTTACGGAATGATTGTCTGTTTGACAAGGTCAGATGAAGGATGCTAATGTTTAAAATGTAAAGATATAGTGCTTGTTGTTCATCATAGAAACAAGAATTGAGCTGCAGTTGTCAACTAAGTTATGTAGCTTGACAGAGCTGCAAATATGCATATGTGAACTTTATAGAGTCACTTTGAATTGAACCTTCTTGCTTAAAAGCAAATGCTGCTGATCAGAGATTATTATTATTATTTATAAAATGAAATGAAATTTTCTACTTAAGCCCAGCTGAATTTCTCTAGGTGGTGTTACTGCTTGAGTGTGGGTTAACTGAAAGTCTTTACATTACTTTGCATTCTCTTTGAAGAGAATAAAACTAGTATCTGTTAATGGTGTGCTGTTACAACTGTCATTGTTAACATAAGGTATTAGATTGAAGTGGATGTTTGATAGATTATATGAGATAAGCAATTAGTCTTTTGTTGGTTTGTTTTAAATAAACACTAAAGAAGACCTCCCTCATCAAGAAACACCATCTCACTACTAAACTTTCATTTTTTAGAACCAAAACCCCCATAGTTATAGAATCAAAATTCTGGGAAGCTTCAGAAATTTAAATTCTCTCTGTGAAATACATTAGGAAAAGCTTTCACCCCTCATTTGACCTGGAATAGATTTGAATAGGTTGGTAACTTTCATTTCCATTTCTCTTCTGTCATCTGGTAATGTGGGAAGGAAAAAAAAGGCATTTGAAGTGTTCTGGTTTGGAAAACCCTGTAGCTCTCACAAGCGTAGTGAGGGAAGCCAGGAAGGTGGGAGGGGACCCTCCTTTTCCAGTGAAGCATCAGAAGGGGTTAATAAGCTGCAGGCACATGTCTGTGCCTGGGTTTTGGGGCATCTGGCCTGGCTTGCTGCTCCCAGGGAATGTCACTGCAGCAGTAGCAAAGATGAAGGACACAGCGACATCCTGTTGCTGTTTTTTATCTCACATGCTAGGCTGGCTTCCCACCCTGTGTGCTGCTTTTTCCACTGGTTAATTTGGAGCTGCTGTGGGCAGTGGGCTGCAAGGGGGTCCAAGGTGTGCTCTGAAGGAAAATAACACCCAGCAGATACAGGCAGGAGGTTAAAAGGTATCTGCTTCTCCCTCTTGTCCTGTCAGAGCTATGTGCATATTGCTGTCAGGAGAGCCCGTGGTTGGTTTGCAGTTGTGGCTTTGTCACCTGTGCTGGAGGGCCAAGTAGGGTGGCAAGTCTGCTCCTTTTCCCCTGCTTCCAGCTGCATGTGGAAGGTGGTCTTTGCCTCACTGAAGCAGATTTTAGGGATTCTTCATAGCTTCTCCATTTTGGCTGTTGCCCTGTGCTCCCCAGTGCTGCCCAGGAGGAGGCTGTGTGGGGCTTCCTTAAGTCCTCACTCCCACTGTAGGTGGAAAGGAGCTGGGCAGGTGTAGTTACTCTAGCTTTACAGTCCTTTGAACTCTACTGAACTAGGCTGCTCAGTAGAGCCTGTCTCAGAGCAGAAAGCCCAGAGCCTGCCCAGACTGGCCAAATTACTCTGTGCAGCACCATGGTGGGCCAAAGCATCATCTCTGCCTCTCAGCAGTACAGCTGGGTTAGTATCATCCTGCCTATGCCCAGGACAATAAACCTCCCTGCCAAAGAACCACTAGCATAAATTCAGGGAGAAAAAAGTGAATAACACCCAGTGCTGAAGGGAAATCCCTCAGAAAGGCCAATTTATAAAGAACCAATTTGCCCTTTTTCTAAAGACTGGCTTTTACTAAGGTAGAACAGAGATGCCCCACTCATGCTGGAGGACTAAGCAAAGCACTGGAGACATAAGCAAACCCATTGGAGACAGTATGTTCTGAGCTAGTGGAGGAAACACGTAGAATGATGGAATGTTTTCAGTTGGAAAGGACCTTAAGATCATCGATTTCCAACCCCATGCCCCCTCACCCTAGACCATGTCACCCAGGACTCCATCCAGCCTGGCCTTGAATAGCGCCAGGGATAGAGCATTCATAGCTTCCTTGGGCAGCCTGTTCCAGTGCCTCACCACCTTCACAGTAAAGAACTTCTTCCTTATATCTAATCTAAACTTCTCCTGTGTTAGTTTTAACCCATTACCCCTTGTTCTATCACTATAGTCCTTAATGAAGAGTCCGTTTCCAGCACCCTTGTAGGCCCCCTTCAGATGGAGCAGTATAAAACATTTCATGCTGTCTCATGACCCTTTTTGTTTTGATAAGTTTTTTTTTTTTTTTTTCCATGAAGCTGTTTTCAAGTAAATATGTCGTAAAGCAGTCCCCTAGGGAATCCTCTGGGATTAGAGGTGGGTGAACAAGGAAGCAAAAGATGATGGTGGCTGTATGGTTTGATTGCTCTAACCTCTGGAACAAGCTGTTGGCTCTAGCTCAAGTTGCCCGTGTCAGAATTGGTGTGCTGAGACAAGCCGTTAGAAGCTGCTCACACAGATACGTCTCTATACATTGCTGCCTGCCAGCTCTTGTTGCCAGAGTTTGAGCTATTGATGCGTTCTTTCATGTGCCTGGATGGAGACTATTGCCTCTGCTGGGGCAGCTAGAGAAGGAGAGTTGTCATCATTTCAGCTATGGATCTGTTAGAGAGGCCAGAGCTATGGTTTCCTTTTTCCTTCCCATCAAACTCACCAAACCTGGTACACTGTTAAACTTAATGTCTTTGCTTTCCTCCTGCACAGATCATGTTTTGCACTTTGAACACTCATAAAGCTGATATGGACAAGCTCTTAGGTGCACAGATTGGCCTTGAAGATTTCATATTTGCCCACGTAAAAGGACAACGAAAAGAAGTCGAAGTTCTTAAAACTGATGATGTGCTTGGGCTTACCATTACAGACAATGGAACTGGTTGTGCATTTATAAAGGTAAAGTTAATTACTGGTGAAGTATTTTGTTCTATAGAAGCTTCTGTTACTTTAGCAGTTTAATGATTGGTTTAATGATGCTTTAGAACTACAAAATCTTTAATCATCATATATATGGTAAGTAAAAAATAAAGTTGTCTTTTCTTTAGGTACATAATTCAAAATCAGTTCAGCTATTCCTGTACTACATGTCATTCAAAATCAGTTCATTTGTTCATTGCTTCTGTACCCTGTATCAGCTTTAAAATGTGGCCATTGTATTTTCCAATCTACCCTGAAGTAGTAGGTGTTAAATACTGCTTGCACCTGCCCCCTCCTTTTTTTAAGTGATTTTCTGATGTCATTTATGGGGTGCTTATAGAACTTGTGTCACTCGTGATAATGAGATCATGTTCTTTCAGTCTTCATGACTGTTCACAGGGCAGAAGGCTTTGTGCTCTGTAAGAATAGGTGCAACTGTAGGGCTTTTTCAGCTAAGGTGAATTAAAAGGTTCTGAGGGTATGAATTGACATATTTACCACAATTACTGTGAGCAGCAATTATGGACAATAAAATATACTAATTGTAATTGCTTTCCTTGTCATCTTCTATATGACCTCCTGATAGTATGTTTTGAGACAAGTAGAGGCTGAGGAAATGATGGTACCCTTCTTGCCAGACTAGGTATGAGGAACCATAATTGCCTTTTTTGGATGCTTTGCTCTAATCTACCCCAATTATTCATTATTAGTGAGGCATTGGCAATTATCTTTGATCATTGCTGTCCCAATTGCTGTTCTCATTGCTGTTGTAAACAGAGCTTATTGTACAGAGAGGTAGTATTCTCTATTCATTCCTTAGGTGCCATACATATAAAACAAGATGTGGTTTAGGAATAGGTTTCCTTATCTTTGTTGTGGGAAAACGTGGTTGAGATTGTGCTTGAGAAAGTCAAAATGAAGTGGAGGTTTCAGTAATGATTTTGGCAAAATCATACCCTTGTTTTTATGTTTCTAGACAAAGAACTCTGTATTCATACTGGTAGTGCCCATGCAGCATCAGTCATGCTGCTGCTTATGTGGCATTTTAAAAGAAGGCATTGAAAGTGGTGCTTCAGTGATTAAAGTTCACGTGTGCAGCACTGTACAGTGTTACTTTCTCTATGCTTGGTTGCTAATATGTAGAGAGAGAACAGCCATCACATAGGCTACTGCATAATTGGGGTAGCCTGGAAAATCCCCACCACATTAGCAAGACAAGCTGTAACTTCTTAGTAAAACTTGTATAAAACTTGTCTGAACAAAGATACCATTGTCTTTCATACTGGTCTAATAATAAGCAATATAATGAAAATGGTGCAGTCTTTGTGGGAATGCATTAGCTTAAAGGAGTATCTAGGAGTTTAATGTTGCTGTTGCATACTTAGCTAATGGATTTTTAAAAACAGTATAGAAAATACATATGCAAAAGTAAAAGCTGCATCTTTTTTATACTTGGCTATCTGGGTAAAAGAATAAGCAGAGATGGCCTCTAAAGTTTGATAGAATTTTCCTTGTTTATGTTTTCTTTCCTTGAAAAATTGTTACTATGTTCCATTATTAATTAGCAATATTAAATTTGGCTACCTGTGGGTTACTGGGAGATGTTATAGGCTGTAATAGTTTTATTGTATTTTTAGTAACAGTGTAGTTTGTAGCTTTTTTAACCTGACACTCTGAGCTATGAAATCTAATGTTTTGCTTTACAAAGAACAAAACTTGATATAATTTCACAAATTTCTTTTCTGGGTATGTGGTCAGATGGGAAAGATGTATTAGGGGATCAAATTAGCCATTCAAAGAATAACAGTAGAACTTGAAGCATGACTGACTGGTGTATAAGAACACTATAAAATGGCGTGGTGCAACTAATTTTAGGTATTGCATAGGAAATATAGATCCTAGCATTTAAATGGACCGTAGAGCACTTGAAATATAGTCATATCAATCACATCTTAATTACTATGACAATGTAGCTTGGCTGTCTCTGATCAGTTAACTTCGAGTGATGATAAAAGAATGAAGTCAGATGAGAAAAAACGTTTGATATGACACGAAAACATAGCCAGTGAATATTACTTAAAAAGTTTCGGTGTTAGGATCCAAGTGAAGAAAAAAAGCAAAATGAAAATTAATTCAATGTGTAGACTAAACATTATTGGAAGTGTGGTGGGCATGCTTTTGAATCTTGGTTGCTGGTAACTGAAATGCTTTTGGGACCTGGTTTCAGGTCTGCATATGATACCCCCACCTCTTCATTCACCAGGAGGCTTCTTTCTGGTTTTTAATCTAGGTTACAAAGAGTTAAGCTCAGCCTGAAGCTAAAAATTGTTGCAGTAAATTATAGGACACTGAGCAGTATCACACTTCCCACTGGCTCTCTCAGATGGAGGCACATATGTGGGCTCAGACACGTGCACAGAAACTAGAAGCAGGTTTCTGAGATAGTTACGCAGCTAGGCTAGGTGTTACAGTAGTGGGTGGTAATATGTTTATCTCCCTTGTCTCACTGTTGCTTCACTCAGAATAAGCCTGAATGACATCAGGCTTTATTAAAAGTTATGTTATTCACAAAGATATTAGAATGAAATTCTTATTTCTAAAAAATATAACCGAATTTACTGTGTCATAGTTTTGCTATTAAATAGCCATAGGATAACTGCTTACCTGACTTATGCACATGATAAACTTGACAGCATATAACAACAGTAAACACTGAAATTTTAAATGTCCTTTAAATGACTTGGTAAATCATGAAATCATAGAATGGTTTGGAAAGGACTTTAAGATTATCTAGTTCCAACCCTCTTGCAGGGGACAGGGACGCCTTACTCTAGACCATGAAATGCAAGGCTCTGTCCAACCTGACCTTTTTTTTCTCAGTTTTTAAACTCCACAGAAACTACAAATACTAATTTGTTATGTTTTATGCCTTTTAGACCATCAGTATATGTATTCCATGAGATGGCACTTAGGAGAATTTCTCTTATTGATATTTCAGAGGAAATACTTTAATATGCAGCTGTCATATCACTACAGATGGGTCTTATTCCGACTAGCACTTTATAGTATGTAATTTTTAGTATATCACACACATGTGGTTTTATGTCTCTGGACCACACTTAAGAAGAATTACATTCCTGTGCCAGCGTTGAGACCTCATAGTAGCCTTTCTGTATCTGAAGGGAGCCTACAAGGATGTTGGACAGGGACTCTTCATCAGGGACTGTAGTGATAAGAAAAGGAGGAATGGTTTTAAACTTAAATTGGGAAAAGTTCAGGTTAGATATAAGGAAGAAGTTCTTTACTGTAAGGGTGGTGAGGCATTGGAATGGGCTGCCCAAGGATGTTGTAAATGCTCCATCCCTGGTGGTCAAGGCCAAGTTGGACAGAGCCTTGGGTGACATGGTTTAGTGTGAGGAGCCCCTGCCCATGGCAGGGCTATGGAACTGTTAGGTCTTGAGGTCCATTCCAACACAAACCATTCAATGATTCTATGATGTAGAATTTCGAAATAAAAAAAAATCCGAAACTCAATTAAACATTCACATTACTGATACGTTTGAATCAAGTTTTTAAGCACAAAAATATCTGCTTATTCAGAAGCCTTGACTTGGAAAGTATGAAGTATGATTGCATTTTTGTTTCCTGTTGATTTTTGTATTTGATGCTTATTAAAATACTTTTCTTGAACAATAATGCTTCCAAAAGTATGTTTTATGAAAATCTTATAGACAAAATGCACTGCTGGCACAATAAGCTCGACAGTATTGGTGTTGTTACTGACATTATTGAAACTCGGTGTTGCCACCTCTTTACCTTTTAAGGAAATGTTTCTTTTATATGTATATGTATTTTGTATATATATATATATGAATATATGTATTCTTTTTTTTGCCAATAGAGAATCAAAGAAGGTAGCCTTATGGACCAAACCAAAATTATCTGCGTGGGTGACCACATAGAGACTATAAATGGAAAAAATGTGTCAGATTGTCGGCATTATGAAGTTGCTAAAATGCTAAAAGATTTGGAGAAAGGTCAGATGTTTAAGCTGCAGTTGATAGAGCCTATGAAAGCATTTGGTGAGTGACCTGTCCACCTTGTTCACTGAATATTGAAATCCCAACATTGCATTGCGTAGTAAGTTTGTTTTCAGATAGCAGCCAGGTGTCCACCCAAGGTAACATAACTGCTACAAGGAAATACATTAGTTTTCTTTGAAGGGGAAAATTTAGGTGTGGATTTTCTTCCATCTCATTTTCTCTGGCAGTCATCCTGGTGTGGGCTGCCTCAGTCTCAGTTGCTTGATTCCTTTGCTGCTACATGATGATGGAAAATAAGCACAGCATTTGTTTCATAGATAAATTTTAAAGCATGGATCACTTCACTAATGTGCTGATCCTCGACCCTCCTCTTTTCCTTTATTGATAGATAATCTTTGTTCATCTCTGTATCAGTACTCTTTACTGGTGTCATGGTTTAAAACCAAACTGCACAGCTTGTGCACTCACTTCCCCCCTTGCTCCCCCAATTCCCGGAGAGTTAGGAAGGAGAATCCAAAGAATCTAGCCCCAACGGGTTGAGATAAGAACAGTTTAATAACTAAGGTATAACACAAATCACTACTGCTACCACCAATAATAATAATGATAAAGGAAATAACAAGAGAATACAACACCTCGCCAGCCACCGACTCATAACTCCCCCCACCCTGCCCGACCAAGCACCAACCGATACCTCCTCCAACCCCCAGAGTATTTAGCCCTTCCAGGTAACTCTTGGTTACATCCTGGCCATGATGTGCTATGGTATGGAATATCTCTTTGGCTAGCCTGCGTCAAGTGTCCTGTCTCTGCTTCCTCCCTGCCTCCCCTCCTCCCTGGCAGAGCATGAGAGTCAGAAAGTCCTTGGACAAACCAAACATTTGAGCAGTAACTCGAAACATACTTACTATCAGCAACCCTTCCCAGCACAAAAGTCAAAACACAGCACTGCACCAGCTACCAAGAAGCAGAAAAAATGACTGCTACTGCTCAAACCAGGACAACTGGGAACTGTGAGCTCTAATGCAGAAGGATGCAACAGAAAACACTGTTTGGGATTTCCTAAAACACCTCCATTGCTGCATATTTTTTGGCTTTTTCTTGCCCCAACTTTTCTGTGGATCTGTAATCAAACATACAGCAGGTATACTCAGAATTGGAAGAAAGTCGTATGACAAAACTCTGTCTTTACCTACCACCTGTATGGTATGAGAAAGTGATACTTACCTAGGAGAAATGCATATCTACTGCTAATCTTTAAGTATATTTTATCAAAATCACCCTCTTTATCACAGCAACAAAAGTCTGAGATGTTTGATTTTCAAATCTTTTTTTACCTACTAGAAGTTTGCAGCTGCTGTCATACACCAGTCTTGACACTTGGTGTCAGAATAGCAGCAGAAATTGAAAATTAAAGAAATGTGAAGGTTTCTTTTTGCCTTTGGTGCTTCTATGAAGAATGAAGATTATGAGTTAATCTCTAATGTGTTTAGATATAAATTGACACTCCTGTTAAGTAAATGTGTATGTAATACGTTGCACTAAAGTAGTATTATATATGTATAGTATTTCAATTCATAATATAGGAATACCTTTTTAATATGGGTCTATAATTAGTATTCAGTGCTAAATGTTACGTAGTCTGTCTGTAAAGACCAGTGTAAATCAGCTTTTGATTGATGACTTTAGACATTATTTAATAGTAATTACTTTAGTCAGGTGATTAGGGTACCTTTTAGTCTGCTTGTGATAAAGAGAAAGAGATCTGCTAATTCCCTGGCAACACCTTTTATCTGACGTGGAATTAAGAGGCAGTCAGAGATTTTTGGGCCTGTTTTTACCCTACAGAAATTAATTTACAAGCGGCAGTGCCCAATAGGTTAGAATATCCCTCCTCTAGCCTTAGGTGCAGTTAGCTTTACAAATTTATTTAAAATAGCATTCATGCTGCAGCATGCTGAGAATAGCCCCAGAGGAGATGACAGACAAGATCTAGATCTTGCTGGACGAGTAGGTGCCAAATTCCTGTTAGTTTCAACACAAGTTTGTAAGGGTATAGAAATAAGAGACAAGCCTCCATATGAAATTACCAACTTTATTTTTCTTCCTTTCATCAGAATGTGAAATGAGTTTAACTTACTGGTTAGATCTCTTTCAGCCATGTGCACACAGGCTGCCTCAGATGTTCTAGGCAAGGCTTGTAGCACAGAATTAAAGACTTGTCTGAATAAAACTGATCTTTACCAGTCACAAGCTGGCCCTCTGCAAATTGGTGAAAAAATAATAGAAACAAAGTAAAGGCAGCATAACACAAAATCGACATTTTAATTGCGCAAATATTTTCTGTGATGGCCAGAGAGCTTTGGTCTGAAGTGTCACGGATAAAAATTATGTCTGGTCATGAGTTTGAATGTACTAATGGTTACTGAACCAAAAAAACCCCTCAGTGTTGTATCAGGAATTACTTTTTGAAACAAAACTAGAAGAAATTATGACGGTCTTAAGGATATTTTAAACCATCCTTGAAACAGTAAAAGGATTAAGAAAAAGTGATCCTAAGTAAATACATTAAGAGATTGTGCCATTTCTATTTGTTAAAATAAAAACAATTAAGAATTCCTTTCCAAGGCTTGTTCAGTAGAATAATCTGGATTTTTGACTAGTTACACAAGAATAATGAGTTGGAATCTACCTGGGCAAAATCAATATAGCATGTTAAAGTCTTGCCTTCAAGGAGAGCTTTTTGGAAAGGCTGGCTGTTAAATGGAGGACTAATCTTGTAGAGAAAACAGCACAATTAAAACCAGTTATGAAATATTTATCTCCAGACTAACTGTGTAACTCCTGTGTCAGTAAGTAAATTATGTCCTTGCCACTCTTAAATGAAAAATTATGTCCTGGAACAAGAAGCCAAATATAAAATGATTCCATACTTAACTGGGGTGCCCTAACCCAAGATTAAACAAGGAAAGCTGAATTCAGGTGAAGAAAACTTTGGGTGAAGCCAGATATTCTTGGTAGAGTTCTATCAGGTGTGCAATCAGGACCTCTGTGAAACCAGTGGAAAAACTGCAGATCTGCGTATGGACATCTCACACATTTGACATAAATTGAATTGTTAGCTCACTGCAGTATGGCTCACCATGACATGTTTAGCAATAGCATTTGCACCACTGCATCAGTAAAAAATGGAAATGTTGCAATGCCAAACCTGGTACATAGTCTGCCTGTGAAGACCAGGATAAATCAGGATTTGGCTGATGGCTTCAGCCATTACTTAATATAAAGTAATAAATATTTCTACTCTTCTGGAGAATACAGAAATAAAATTACACAAAGTGCATGTATGAAGTTGAGTGCAATAGGCCTGCATAGATATATTGGTCAGTGGAAGTCTTAGCATCAGTCAAGAGGGTATCAAAGTCTGAAGACAAGAAATAGTCAGCAAAGCTATACTTGGAACACAATTAATTTATAATTAAATTATGACATACATCTAGATCTTAATTAGAATAAAAAGTGAAGGTAATGTAATTGCCAAAGCAGGTAGATTATATTCTGATACACTATGTACTTAGTTTTGTTTCATATCCTTTTTGTTGTTGTTACTTGTTTTGTCTTCAGAAAAGCTGGAACCAAGGTCCAAGGGAGGAACTCTGCAAGCAGCTAAAATCTCCAGAGGGAGAGAAACACTTCGGCTGAGAAGCAAAGGCCCTGCTACTGTGGAAGAAATGGTATGGTTATCTTGGGATCCTTCAGTAGTTTAATCATCTAGCACCTGATTTATTCTTCCCTAAAACTGATAAACTAAAGTAGGAAGGAAAAATCTGGATATTACAAAGCTTGTAGAACTCAAGAAGACAACTGCCTTCTGCAGGGAGAAATTCTTATATAAAGTTAAGACTAGCAGGGTTAGGATGGGGCTAAGGAATCGAATCAGAGAGACTGTATTTAGATGTCATGTTTTACATGGATGAATTTAAGATTACACCAAGGAGTGCTGAGAAGAGGGAAGAGGGGGGAAAGGAGAAGGGCACTGTTGAAGAGTTGGTTTCGCTTCTGACACTGCAAAGTGTGCTGTGCTGGTGTAAATGTTGTTAGGAGAGGCTAATAACCTACATTGACATGAATGTGTGAAAAATGAGGTTTAGGGTTTGGAATAAGAAATCTTATTTATTCTGGGTTCCTTTAAACTAGTGAGGATTTGATGTAGATCTGTATTGTTAGGAGATGTGAGGTTCCTGTTTACTTTGAATGTGAGAGTTGTGTGGCATGACATTAGGAGGGGGGCTTGGGTTTGTGATAAGCAGGAAAGAGAGTGGAATAACATGTTTTACTTGTAGGTTTTGTAAGTCTAGGTGGCTAGGATGAGATTAAGGATAACCAGTGGTTAATTGCTGGTTAGTTTGAAATCTGCATGCATCTAATCATATGTTTGCTCTTTTTCTCCCTTTATTTTGACAAAGCCAACTGAAGTTGAAGAAAAAGCAATTAAAAAAGTGGATGAGCTTCTTGAAACATACATGGGGATAAGAGATATAGAATTAGGTGAGTTTTTAACAGACATATTGCTGCAAGATTAAATCATTTCTCATTTTCTGTAGAGTAAAATTTATTTTAGTCTCTGGATGAAAGCGAAGCAAAGTTTGTCCAGCATGTGGTCTCAAAAGCTTGCCCATATTTCTGCATGTGTGTGTCTGATAAAGAATCTCTTACTACAAGCCTTAGATGTATTTGATTAATCCTCTAGTCTTCATGAACATTATCTATATGCTGTGGCATGAATTATTTAGTTGTTTACCACTGTCATCACTGTATTCTTTCTCACATATATTTTCTAGTGGAGCTTGCATGTGAAATATTTAAGGATTGTTAAGGATAAGCATGTCTATTTGCTTTTTTGCTCTTTTGCCCCTTGGCTTAGACACATCAGATTTGATCACTGAAGAATCTGAGATCTTCATCAGTGAAAGGGCAACTATTTAGCAAGGGAACTGGCAAAGTAACTGCACAAATTTATCAAGTTCTCTAAAGCCTGGGTTCTGAAGAACATGGAAAATTTCCCAGAATATTTACTAGCTATCGCAGTCATCAATTCATAATGAAAGAAGCTATTCAACCCCAGTGTCATAAATCCTTAAAACTGCACCAAACTTGTCCTTGCAGCTGTAGCTTCTGTCTCTTAATCTAACAACAACTAAATAGAAACTTCTGTTTGCATGAAAGAAGCTGAAGTCTAGTTGAATACGAATTGCTTCTGCAGCCAGCTGTGGTTGCTGTAGTCCTCATACAATCTGGTGGAACTGCTGATACTGAGACAAAGAAGGTGTTTATTGTTATGGTAATACTTAAAGAAAAATCAGCCAAGACTTAGGAAAGGATAAACTAAATGGAAAATGGTCTTGAAAAGAGAGCTTTTATGAGAAAGAAGTGGAGGAGGCAAAGTAGAATTAAAAATGGGTTTGTCATGAAACTAAAGGCAAAGCAGGAGGGTTGAACAGGCAGCAGTTAGCACAGAGGAATGAGAAAAATAGGAGATTATGTGAGTAGCTTAAAGTACTTTGTTGACTGCTCCTACAGGCAAGCATCTGATTGACAGCTTCTAATAGCTTTCTCACAGGAAAAACTGTAGGTAAAGTATTATTTGTACCCCAGCCTGAGGTAGAAGTGGGCTTATTGGCATAGAAGAGAGTGGAGCACCCAAAACTTTGGAATTCTGTTTTGTAAGTAGTATCTAAACTTTCAAATTTCCCAAAAACTAAAAATTCTCCAGAATTCTGTTCCCAGCAACTCTAATACTTGATGCCCCTGCTGTGTAATATGCTTCTGGGAGCCCTGTGTGGTGCTGACACTTTGTTTAGGTTAGGGAGGATCCCATGTCCTATTCCACTGTCTTTGGCTCAGGGTTCAAAGCTTCACATTGTGTGCCTGTCATTCCTTTGGGAGCTGTTTTTGTCCTGCAGCTGTTGCAGTCCCAGCTCAAGCCAGGCTTTAGGAGAGTCCTGCCCTTGCAGGTTTTTTCCAAGGTCCTTAGGCTCCTGGCCCTATATGAATAAGCAGCTGTAGGTGTTCTGGTTTTGGTATTCAGAACCCTGAGATCCTATGCCTATAGCATGGTTTCTTGGGATGTTGATGTGTGCTGTGCTCTGCTCTATGACAGAGAAGCAAGTTACTGTGGGAACTGGTGTTCCCTGTGGTTTTGGCTCTCAGTACCATAACAGGATGGCTCTTGCACAGTAGACTGAGGAGTTCAGCTTTCCTCACATATGGTTGTGATGATTGCCAAGCACCTGGTAGAGCTTTCCCATGAACTCCTTGATGTTTTTTTTTTTCTTTTTTTTTTTTTTTCTCCTAAAGGATCTAACATTCTTCATCTTTCAGTATGTATTTTGGAAGGTTCCAAAGAATGCCTTAAAAGAATACTCAGAGAAGGAAGAGGTCTTTGTCCTCTGAGATACTCTTTTCTTCCCAAACTGAGTTGTTGTTTTGCCCTTTACCTCTTCCTTCTCTTCCTCCCAAAAAGGGAGTGAAACAAAGAGAAACTGTCAGGAATCAAAGACTACAGGGTTCCTAGTTTGCACCTTTGAAGCCATTTCCGAAAAATCAAATAGTAGCGTGGAGGTCCAACGGTGATATCAACAACAAAAAGTTTTATCATTTTAAAATAATTAAACACCTCTAGGACTCTTCAGGAAAGCAGAGCTAATCACCTGTCACAAATCTGTTCAATTAACACGTCAGTTTTTCATATACTGGATATGATCAGTCACCCATGAAAATGAAATATGAGGAAAGGATTCATTCAGAGAATGCCAATCACCACTCAGCTAGAAATTTCACTCATTACTCAAGCCAGATTAGTTGAAAATGCAAGTCATCACAATGCACAGCTGACAAGTGATTAAGATCTCAATCATTGCTCACTCCCATGCAGTTCTGTTTGTCAGGAGCTTTGGATGTCAGTTAATATTGCTCTTTCATCTCCATTAAAATGACACTTCCATGGTGTGATTGAATTCTAAAACAGTGCCCCAGTTTTAAGCCAGAAGTTCAAAAGAAAGGAAAGAAAAATAATGTAAAATTACAGACAGAATTAAATATGAGATAAAGCCCTTAATTTTTTTGTAGTTAAGTGTCTTGACAGTTTCAAGAGTGGCTGACTAAATCTACACATAAATTCCTAAATTGGAGCAAAATGCTTGAAAATCATTTAATGGAAATGCATGCACTTTTTTTTTTTTTTTTCTGGAATGGTTTTGTATTTTCAGAGATCTAAATGCTCTTTAGATTTACATATCTACCTTTTGAATGCACTGTTACCTCTTTACCTCTTTAGGCTACTGAAAACTGGACTTTATCTGCAGAAGGGACACTTGGCTCTGAGAGTTTATTACTCAGCCATTTATGGACATATTAGAAATTGGGCCAAGGCTTGACTTCATTCTTCTTTAAAACAAATGTACCTTGGAGGGACAATTCAAGTGTCATGGTTTAAACCCAACCACAGTCTCTCTCTCACTCACCCCCCCCTCCCTGCTCCTGGAGGGATGGGGAGGAGAATCGAAAAAATATAATTCCCATGGGTTGAGATAAGAACAGTCCAGTAACTAAGGTATAACACAAACCACTACTGCTACCACCAATAATAATAATGATAGGGGAAATAACAAGGGAAGAGAATACGATACCACCCACCAAAACGAGCCCGACCCAGAAGAGGGAGAGCCCTTCCAGGTAACTCCCAGTTACCTCCCTGGGCATGACGTGCTGTGGTATGGAATGGCTCTTTGGCTAGTTTGGATCAGGTGTCCTGTCTCTGCTTCCTCCCAGTCTCCCCACCTCCCTGGCAGGGCATGAGACTCACAAAGTCCTTGGTCAAAGTAAACATTACTTAGCAACAACTAAAAACATCGGTGTTATCAGCTCTGTTCTCAGGCTGAAAGTCAGAACACAGCGCTGCACCAGCTACTAAGAAGGAGAAAACTTGATTGCTACTGCTGAACCCAGGACATCAAGTTATTTTAAATCCTGCCAGTGCTTTCTGGTAAAGGAACATGAACAGTTGATTAATAGAAGGGGCTTGGGAAGCACTGCTAATGAAAAAGACTGGTGTCTTTTTTTTTTTAAATCACTGAGGCTTGAATTATTATTAACTGTATTTGATCCCAAAGATTCTGGGTGGGAGAAGTTTGGATTTACGGGATCCAACCTCAGAATGCTGTCGATGGAAAAATGAAGGCAAAAAGGGCTTCCTGTCCAACTTTTTGTCTTTCAGCATCTTTTGGCTGGCTCCTCATCCACTGATGTTTTGCTCTATTTTTATGCATTTGGATGTTATTTCCTTTTTTTGTTTTTGTTCCCTATAATATTGCCAGATAGTAAATGTCTTGGCATATTCTCCAGCTCTCTTTAAAAGAATTTCAAATCTACTTTTCTACTCTTTATTCTTCATACTTACTGTCTAGTCAAAATGCCCTAACAGGTTTAAACTTTTTGTCACCCAAGCTGCTTCTCTTGGTTCATTAATCCAAACCCAGTAGTATTGGATAGATGACTTTATCTTGAAATGCTTTGACTAAAGTGATACGTTCCCTGAACCTGTTGTTTTCTGCTCTTCTCTTTTCTGTGAACAAACTTCCTTTCTCAAAGGATTTTATTGTATACACTCCGGGGTATTTTGTTTATGACTGTTAATTTACTCTGGGAGAATAACAGGAGTTCTGTGAAAAAAGTGGCAAGCCTGGTTAAACAAGAAAACTTCTCCACTTCAAGAATTAGTACTTACTAAAAAGAAACAAGAAATGACATTTTTAACGGCTCGAGTGCCAGATCTGACAACGTTCAACATGAAACTAAACCCAAGTACTGTTATACACTGGAAACTGCAAGGACATGCTTCAATTTCTGTCATGTAGGGAAGCTGAATGTGAATTGTAGCTCTTTTAGGCCAGAATAAGAATGCTTGTTACTTTTTGATGAAGGCAAAGCTTCTGATTAGCTCTATGGCTAAATAAATACGAAGTTTCCATTAGGGCTTCTGAAAAAGTTTCTTTAGAAGTTACAGAGCAAGATGCAGGTAGCAAAACTACTATGTAAGGTAGGCAATAACAGTGGCAGGCAGATTGCAGTTTTCATGGTTTGTTGTACATGTGCCTATCAAAAATTAAAATAATGATTTTGTGAAAGCTCTTGGATGTTAAAGTGACTAGGTTAAAAAGCCAGTACAGTACTTTGTTCATATTCTGGGAAGCCTGATACTGAGCTTCACAGTTAAAGTTGAGAAGACTCCTGATTCCTCTCATCACTTTTAAGTTTGCTGAACTTTCCACATTTTATGTTAAAATTTCTCAGGTATTAGCATTGCCTGAACTGATATTTAAAATCCCAAATAATCTGAAAACAATTGGGGATATCTGGAGTGTGGAAAAATATCCTATTGGAAAAAAAATTCCAGTAATCATGTATTGTGCAGCTGTTACAAGAAGCAGTGGGGGAAAGGGAGGGGAGTGGAGGCAGTTTGGCGCATGGAGCTGTCACCCTCTGAGAACAAGTAAAGTTTTCTTCAAGTTGGCCAGTGCTAAATGCCTTGGCAATCAGTAGTTTTGATTTGCCTTGGGAATTACTCATTGCAAATGTCATTGTGTAAACATGCATGTTCTGCACAGCTGTGGCTCCCAGGGGATGCCAGCCCCTGTCTGTTTACTGCATGGTGAAATAAGAATATGTACACTGGGTGGTGGAGAAGACTGGCCAGCTTTAGTGTGTCTATATGTATGAAACCAGTGAAGTAGGGATCAGCTTTGTACGTTTCTATACATCAGTGAGACAATTTTTGTGTGTGAAAATCAGGAAGGATGGCTTGCATCCTGCGTTAGCTTTTGTGTACGGTAATAGCGCTCTGCTGGCACTAGAGGTCAGCACCATGCTGTGGAAAACGTGCAGCCCATCACAAAGATCCTGCAATCCTTTCATAAAAACGCTTTTCATCAGGTGAATCTGGGAAGGAGAATGGGCTTTAATAAATACAGTACATTAAATGTACCCTGGTAGTGCTGATTACAGTTCTTCAATACGTTGAATCATAGAATTATAGAGTAGTTTGAGTTGGATGACCTTCAAAGGCCGTCTAGTCCACCCCCACTGCAATGAGCAGGGACACCTTCAATTAGACCAGGTTACCCAGAGCACATCCGGCCTGGTCTTGAATGTCTCCAGGTGAAAACACTTATTTGAAGCTTTTGGCGGTGCTATTCTGACTCCTGCTTGATTGGGTTGAAAGTTTCCTTGATTATTTAAGTTTAATGGATTTTGTTTTCGAGTGTGGTACACCTCTGCTGAACTATTTACGAGGTTCTATTTTATAATTTGGGAAGCTCAATCTTTAAAGAAAACTGTGTTTAAAGTAACATTTTCTGTTAATGAGAGAGTTTTACTGTGTAGTTTTGAGGTTTCAGCTAGAGCAGTTGGACTGTAAAATAACCTTGTGTTGTTTTATCACTGCTCTCTGTGCCATATGGCTCTTCTTTGTATCTTGATCAATTTATCTTAAAACTGGCTAAATTCCTTGCTCCCACTCATTCTGCTGGAGCACTTGGCTGTTGATGGCAATGTTCTTTTTAATATCTTGAGTAACTAAATCTAGATCTGTTTGCTCTTGTGTCGCTTTGCACAGCTTTTCTGCCTAAACCCCTCTCTCAATGTCTATAAAGAATCATAGAATTAGGGTTGGAAAGGGCCTTAAAATCATCCAGTTCCAACCCCCCTACCATGGGCAGGGACACCTCACACTAAACCATGTCACCCAAGGCTTTGTCCAACCTGTAGAGTAACTTCATATCCGAGTTCATATCCAGGAATCTGTGAACTAAAAATTACACCCTTCACCTTTTTTACCTCCAGGGTTCCTCCTCTCTAAGTACCTTCTTATGCCATGGTGTCAGGGGATACAAGGTGGCATTGATATTTGTCTTCTGCTTGTCAGGAACAAGAGTCCCATTAATGCCTGTTTCCCATCCAGACTTCTCAGAGTCAGTGTCTCAGGAACTTAACAGGGGATACAGAAAGAATCAGTGCAACAGGGATAGGGTTTCTTCTGGCAGGCAAACAGGTCTTGAGAGTCCTTGAGCACCACTTGTGGTGCCCCTGAAGCTGGGTTACACTTGAGCTGTCTCGATCACAGCAGTTTGTTTGTCAAGATTTACGTAAATTTTCCTTGGACTGTTTTGTGTAGCTTGGCACACTGCAGTCCTGTTTGACGCCTCACGTCTGAAAGTACTTTGGACTGAAACATCAGCTTTCTTCAGATTTACCGTTGCTGATGTCTACAATGCGGAATGTGGTTCAAGTTTGCTCATAGCTTGTTAGAAGTTTGCGTAACAGCAAAAACTATTTGCCAGAAGTTCAGAACTGTCAATAAATTTGAGCTGAGTTTCAGGTTAACAAAATAATATTAAATAAGTTTAATGAAACCTCAGAGCAGGGGAAGTTTCCTTTTTATTAGAGGGATTTTACCATGTTGATACAACATAGTGTATGCAGTAGATGGCAGATTACTGTCCCATTGAGGATAGTCTCTGTGGCTTCAGAACTTCCTTCCCTTTCTCAGGCACTGTAATACATGTTTTTCACTCTGATATCCCGCTGAGAAAAGGCTAGAAGCTATAAAATCTTTCAGTGTGACACTTGAATTTGATATGTTCATGAACAAATTGGTGGCTACTTGATATATAACAATAGACGGAGGACATATTGCAGCTTAAGGCAGGTATGTAAAGTAATCACAAAATGAAGCAGGCTTTGAGGGCTTCATCTGTTGTACAATACTGTTATTTCTTATGATTATGAGCAGAGTCTGTGGAGTGGATATACAGCTCAGAAAATAAAGTGCATTCAGCAGTGCTATTTGTGCCAAGTCTGTTTTACAGTCTTCTGTATGCCTCAAATGCACCTGCTGTTAATATTTCTCCTGGCATAGCTTAACCGGGAGAAACTCTCTGTGCTGTCACTTTTCATCCTTAGGGACGTGCAAGAGATTTTCTCTAATATCCCTGTGTTGCCAGCATCCTGTGTTTTTTGGGATAGACCCATAATTTGTTCTAGAATCTGAGGAACTGTGCAGTGGCTAAAGGTGAGGCATGAGCACAGCAGCTAAGGACTGAATCCTAACAGCAACCTCCTTGTAGCTAATTCCAAGTCTAACACTTGATAAATTCTGATACTTGGGTCTTAAACAAGAGGAAATTCTGGGCAGCATTGGTACGCAAGATACCACAGTCTACTTCTGTTGTATCAGACCTCTCTCACTTTCTTGGATACCAAGATGTTCCTGGTATTTGGGGCTCTGGTTTGTTGTGCACAGCAGCAAGGTCTTTCCCTTGTTTTTGCACAATTTGAACCACCTGTCTGAGACTTCCAGAAATAACTTTGATCTTTTTCACTTCTTTGTGGCATAAACACAAATATTCAAGCCTTGAGGGTGCTGGGAAAAGGAAATTAAAAATGACATTTTTTTTTTTAGAGCTGGAGGTAATAATAATTGAAACAAACTTATGTACTGAAGTTAGTTTCTCTTTAGTTTGCATGGTATGGGGAAAAAAGTGTAGATCCAAGCAGTAGAATAATGTGGCTCACAATAGATGCCTCAATCTCTTCATTGCCTGGAGGTGTATTTTGGCTTCAAAAAATAAGCTAATTGAAATAAAATAAAGCTGAAAATATAAGCAAATCTGAGGTCATATGGTAGTTGCAAACATATCGTGCCCAATACCTAACAGACTAGATTTTTATTTTCTCTATATTTTGCACAGCATGGTTGAGCCTGGTATTTTAATTCTTATTTCCTAAAATAGGGTATTCAAGTGTCTCTAAGCCCATTTATCATTACTCCTTTCTAAACACAGGTCATATTCAACATTTAAACCTTTAAACTCATAAAACATGGTTTGCTGCTAGCAAGCCCATACTAGCTTGGAGCATGTATCTGTTATGCAGGGTTTATGTTGTTTTCCTTGTTTAAACCCTGTGCCTTTTGGCTTTCTGTGAAGAACTTAGCTACTTTAAACTCTGACTTGCTGAGAAGCTTTCTTCCTTGTTTAGAGAAGAACATTCAGGTTTTCCTTTTGATCTGGTTTAGATCAGCAAGCTCATATCAAACTCACTGAAGTTAGTGATGACTGTGTCTGGTTATTGCAGAAGGGTAGTGTTTAACCTGGTTTTTAGACCCGTGCTTCATGTGTCTTCAGCAGTGAATACAGAATATAATTGAATGAGATTAAAATGAAAGTCTGTTGAATTAGAAGTTAAGCCTGCCTGTTTATCAGATTAGAATGTTGCTACTGTGTGTGTGTGGGGTTAGTACATGAATCCTAAATCCAATACATAAGCTTTACATCTCCCTAAGCTGATCTCTGCCTGGTTTTGAAAACAAACATTCAAAAACTCTCTTGGCAATATATGTTAGCTGTCACTTTCATAATAATTACATTCTTTTGTTGCTTTTTAGCTGCAACAATGGTGGAAGCTGGAAGAGACAAGAAAAACCCAGATGAATTTGCAGTGGCATTGGATGAAGCTCTTGGAGACTTTGCATTTCCAGATGAGTTTGTCTTTGATGTATGGGGAGCAATAGGTGATGCTAAGCAAGGACGACTGGAATGAGAGCTGTCCCTAGTTGAAACTACAAAATGATTTTTAAATATGTACATCAGAATTTTAATACTTTTATTGATATGAATCCAGGGTGCTCTGTTTAAGTGTTCATATCCGAGTCTTCTAAGGAAGGTTTCTAATAGAAATATGAAGATAACCCCAAAGTTCTGAGGACTGCACATTTAAACCAAACAATTTACATGTACAAGTCACTGTGAGGAGTGCATTAAGAAGCTATATTTATACAGACCTTTTATGGAAATCAGGAATTTTTTATTGTACATACACTTTGATATCAATATTCTGAAAAGTGGTAGACATGCAACGAAGAATTTGGATTGGTTTATAAACTTAGAGAATCATCCAGGTTGGTAAAGACCTTTAAGATCATCAAGTCCAAGTGTTACCCCAGGACTGCCATCTCACCAAACCATGTCACTAAGGGCCTCAACTTGTTGAAAGACTACCTAGCTACATGCACAATTCCCTGGTCTTCTGTTGTCCTTATGTATTCATGTGCACAAAGAGCCGTGGAGCCATGGTTTGGCCTGAACGTAGTCTGTTCTGTAGACAGAGCTGAGAAGAAGCTGCCCTGTTTGTAAAGAACCTGAGTTCAGGAGAAAAATATTCCTCTGAAACATGAGAACTGAGGTCTTTAAATGAAAAAACTTGCTTTCATTTGAGTCATAATAATGTCTAGTCTGGGTATTGCTGAGATGAGGAAATACAGTAAAAATGCTTAAACCAGGAAGTTGCTCTTTCAGATGTCATACTATTACAATAGGAACTGCATAGGAAGAAACAAATGTTCAATTTGGGTTCTATTCATGTATTTGAATAATACCTGTGATCTGGCACTGAAGACTATAGTGTATGACGAAGTGCTTCATTGCATATACTAAATTATTTGCTTAAATCCTATGGAGTTCCCCTCTCATCTGGGTTGTTTGGTTGGTTTTTTTTCAATGTGGCAGCATAGGAGAGACCTGGATGGTGTTTGGACCTGGAAGATGTCACAAACACCCTCAGTTTGGATGAAAACACATGCCTAAACCCTGAAGAATACATTAAACTAATCTGAGATGTTAGGGTTTCCAATTATTTTGTACATGAATTTTTATTTTAACTGATAATACATTACTAGTAAATCTCTGATTATTGAAAATTAAATTGAAATTGAATGCGGGGCCTGACCTGGGAAGGTGACATAGCTTTTTAGTATTTTTTTATTTGCACAAACATATGAAATAATAGGTATTACAAATTTTTTTCTAAATCACTACCTAGTTACTTCTGAGTAAATGCCTTTCACTGTCTTGCAGAGATCTCTTTGAAATAAAGATTATGCCAATAATTTTACATGTTCTGTGTCGATGATTTTTTTTTTTTAATCTAAAACCATAACACTCAAGTATAATTGAGAGAGCAGGTCCTCATTCACTTTGTTATTTAGGAAGGATCCTGGAATCCACATCAGTCATTTGCAAGTGTTACAGTAAGCGAATGTTTTTTTCTAGTAATGAAATACTGCCTGAAGTGTTATAAATACTGTTCAGTGGTCTTTCGATGGGGATAATCTCCAGTTTTATAAAGGCTGTTGTGAATCTTTTACTCTTGTACCTCTGATTTAAGGACAAGTTTTCACATAATACAGATACTCCGTTTTATGAGATGAAACACTGTGGTATGGAGGTCATAAATTTTAGTGTGTTGAAGAAGTTCAAAGTTGTCAAAATTTCTCCTAATTGTACTTGTGCCTCATCATCATTGTGAGATGAAATCTATATGTGTATTCAAACAGATGTGATCACTATCAATTTCTATACGTAGAAATGGATATGAAAATTTAGGCTATTTTCAAGTTATGAGAAATAGAGATAATTTTTCAAGAAAATTTGAATTTTAGTAAAACTTAAAAATAAAAGAAACTTTGTAAGGTGGTAGTTATGTTATATACATCCCATTGTTCAATTGGGACTTTGAGAATGTTTATTTTGAGAAAGGAGTGTAATTTTAGGACAGAGAGGACAAGGTAGGTAACATTTCTCTGTATTTAATTGTTGCAAGCCTGAGCCCACAATCTTCTGTTGCAGTTGAGCACACTGTATGTTGCACACAGGGTTACTTTAACTAATGTACTCTTGTAATGAAGAGTTAAAGTACTGTGGGCCATGTCATTCATTCTTTAAACTTATTTTAGATGAAAAGGAAAAATTAAATGTCAAGAATTCCCAGTCAGTTTCAAATTGTTTTATATAAAACTCAAATGTCAAATTTTGTAGAGATGATTATGTGCACTAATGTTAGGAACCAACATGCTGCTGCTTATAAAATCAATGAAAGTTAAGAATTCTGTCTTAAACAGTGAAAGGAAATGTACTATGGAGGAGTAGTATCATAAAATAATGTATGAAATGTAACCTATAGCAGATAACCCCTCTTGTGTTTTGGATGCTCATTTTATTTTGAGAAATTAACGTTGTTTAATCAGTTTGTCCTCAGAGGATAATTTGTCTCATTTCACCCATAAAATAGCAAGATAAAAATAATCTCTGAAGCTCTAATTCTGCACAGAGCTGTCTCTTTTTATAGTGGCCTATCATTTTTGTAGTTTATTTCAGAACTAAGATTTAAATAGCAATTCCGATTTTACTAGCATTTACAGCAATAAAGTATGTCAATATATCTTAGTAATTTTTCTGAGTTTTCATTTATGCATACACTATTTCCAGCACATAAGTCATAATGGTACCACTACCCAGCTTAGTAGATTATTTGCATTTTCCAGCTACGCATGAATAAATTGTCACATGAAAATCACACTACCTTATAAAGTATGATAAATCTTGCCCTTTGTAATTATTTCTGTAGTAAATCGATGTTGTTTTACTAATGAAGTACAGCCTGCAGATCCCTTTAAAACCTAGTCAGTAATAACACTAAAGCTTTTGCATGCTTTGTAGGGTGAAAATGTCATAAAGTGTCACTAAAAAACCCTCCAAATTAATTTGAAGTACTAGTTCTAGTTAATAAAAGTACTGATCTATAGTAGAACTATAAGCATCTTGTTAGTGTGTGGCACATGTGGAGGTGAATGTTGGTGAATAGTCCTCTCAAGATCTGAGGTCCAAGGTAGTAACTCAGCCTGATTGCTGTTCTAAAAGTAACTGATTCCTTATTCTTGTAATTTGGTGCACAGTTTGCAGGGAGCTGGCAGGTATATGTGATTGTTCGTGCCTTTACTTCCAGACTTATTGCTATATTCAAGATGATGGAAAAGACACCACTATTTTTCTCTGTAAGCAATAGTCTTTAGATGCAACAAGGGGATTTAATGAAATCTGGTGTTCATAAAGTTCTGAGCCCGTAATCTCAAAAATATGATGAGGGATGAATATTTCACACTTTTAAAGGAACTAATTTTGCAAACTGCAGTTATATCTTTTGCGACACCTTTAGTATGCCAGATGTTACTTCAGTTAAATTTGATTTTATGCAACCCTATTCATAATACAGTCTTTATCTAAATAGCCATTAATATAATCAGTGTATTTGTGAAAATCTTGTCTGCTATTCAGATTTGTACTTTGATTTGAATAATGCATATATTCTTATTTCTGTATATGATTTTATTCACAATTTGTCTTTCCTCCTTTTTTGAGCTGAAAGTAATACAAAGCTTTGAAAATCTTGTTCTTTGTATTTGAGAATGAAATATTAATCTTAAAGTTAAGCTAAATTATATTGTTTTGTTAAGAAAAAGCTATCAGGCAAAATGTAAAGCAGGGTATAAATTTTTTCAAGTGCCGTCTGTGATGACAAAAAATCAAGTTGTAGATTTTCCCCCCCCTGCTTTTTAATGTGAACTTCTGCTACTTTTCAAATTGTGTATTGTTTTTCATGAAAACAGCTCTGAGAATTTCTATTCCAAAGTCTGAATATTGCAGTAAAATGATATATTGCTGATAGTTTTCTTTCTGCCAGGATATATTTCAGAACAATTAGAAGTCAGGGTGTTGACTCTTTGCCCTTTTGAAATCAGATGCATGTTTGCCATGAACTTCAAAACTCAACTGTAGCAATAAGAACTTAATCTGAATTTTATATTCAGTATTGTTTAATTTTCCAATTCCCCGACTCCCTGTGTTTGTAAGGCATTTTGCCTTTAGATGTTATACTTCGAAAAATCTGTGATTTAGTTTATGAAAATATGAACAAATGTACAGGCTTGGGAATCAAAGATAGGGGAAATCCTCAGTATTTCCTGAAGATACTTGTAAATAGGAACAGTCTTTCAAGAATATGCAGCCTGCAGTACTGGCTTCGTCCTCAGAAAAGGTATATTCAGTGTGTTTATTATATTCAGGGAATGACAAAAAGATGATCAAGATTGAGACAGCAAAAATGTAAAGCAATGGAAAAATATATTTCAAATGAAACACATGCACTGGCTTTAAATAGAACAACACAAGGTCTGTAGATTGAACAGAAGCAACCTCCTGATGTTTTTAGGCTGCCATATCTCTCAACTCTTGTTGCTTTTAAACAGAGGTCATGAAGAGCTTTTTCACTTTTCTTCGAATAATGGCAGCCCTTACCTAAATTTCTATTGCTGTGTCAAAGCTCTTTCAGAAAAATGCAGCTATTGGTTTTGTAGCTGAGTCATTAGTCTATGGGGTTGTCACAGTTCCCTGAGAACTAATGCAGATTTTTTAAGTTGTCACAAACTTAATTTTACTTTATAGAATTGAAAGAGGAAAAAATAAGGGAGAAATACACATATCTACTTTTCTTTGAAATTAGAGGGTATCTGACAGTTCCACTTCTTAGAGTCTTTACTGCAGTATGTCTGCAGTGACCTCTGTGTAGAATCCTGAAAAGTAATAGAAAAGATGATACCTGGTAAAATCTTTTGTCTGGAAGTCTTGCCAAAACAATCACCATGTAGTAAAATGCTTTGTAGATTATTAGGAAATCATCATTGTGGAAGAAGAGTAACTGCTATTCAAAAGCTCGAAAGGTAACCCCAGCTTGTGGCATAAGGTAGAAATTTACCAAGAGCTCAGATGAAGAACATGACTGACCATGGAAACAAAGCCAAACATTTCTTCCCAAATCTTTGTTTCACTTCCTTTAATCTTGCTATTCTAGTTGTGTTTCCCGAATGTGGTCTCTGGTTATTGGTACATAAAACTATGTGCAAAGCAAACCAGCTCACACAGGGCAGACAGAGCAGTGGATCAGAAAAGTAGTGAGCTGCTTAGCATAAGATAGTATGTGATAGCCTTTCAGTTGTGAGAATAACCATTTGTTGGTACACACTGTTGTGAGGAACTGGTCCTATCTTCCTTCTGCTCAGTTTCCTATCATACTCACTAGACTGGCTGGGGTATAAATGAATGAGTAAAGATGTAAGAGCACTGGCTATATAGGTTGGTTTCTAACCTTTCCAGCTGCTAAGTCTGTGGTTTGGACTAGAGATGGTTCAAAGTAAATCCCTGACACAGGATTAGTGTGGATGTTGGGTACTTGGCCCCAGAGATTTTGGTCAGCAGACCTGCTTCTGTGGTTCCTTGACTACTTGCCAAAGTTCACCCACTACCCTGCCCTATTAATGTTTACTAGGAATGTGGGCTCATGAACATAGCATGTAAATTTAATGCCTAATGAGTTTTGTAAGTGTGGGTGCTTTATCTTGGAAATTAACTGCATTTTTTTCTCTTTGGAGGAAGATATATTTGTCTGAACCTAAAGGTTACAAATAACAGTCCCCAAAGCTCTTCTGTTGCATTTCTGCAGCCATTGCACATCTGAACTTTTCACAGAGGCAAAAAGAAGATAAACAAGATTCACTATAATATCCAAGTTTTTGATTACTAAATATGCTTTAGATTGACTTCTTCTATCCTGTTTTCTTTTGTGATGAGTAGTTAAATATTTTATTATTAATATTTCTTGTTGAAGCATTAATTAACCACATAAAAGAAAAGGTATTTGAATTTCAGATGAGCTCTAATTGCAGAAGCATATTGCATGGCAGTACTTGGCAATATCTAGGAATGCAAGTGTCTGCTTACTAAAAAGATCATTTTATTAAGTATTCAAAAATTTTTTGTGTGCATTTTTTCTTTTTTGTTCTGTAAGGAAACAGGTTCATAGAATGGTGAACAGCCAAGGAGGAAAACTTTTAGGTTAGTGGAAAAAGCTGTTAACAGCAGACTTTCAGTTCCAAGTTGTGCTTGTAACACAAGTGATCTAATAACAATTTGTCTAATCCTTTCACTTGACAGCCCTTCCAGTAAAGGCACCAATTTGTACTTCATCCATACAAACTCTGGCTTGAAATGGGAAGGAAAGCATGGTAAATCTATTGCAAGTCCTGTTTTCCAGGCTTAAGTGTTGAAACCAGTTAGCCTTTTTAAGTATATCAAGGTAAGCTTAATTTTTAATTATCAGGTACAGAAACTGATGAACACAATGACATAAATTTCAGGTAAGAATACCTGAAATGCTCTGTCAGTGTGTGTCATGTTCATGTTGCCAGCATGAACAAACTAATGAACAAATTCTAATTGTAGTACTAAAAACTGAGAGGTTGACCTTGTCTTATCTATGTTAACAAGACAAAATATCATGTTATTTCATGGTTGATGTCTATAAAGTGACCAGGAAATAAAGGGACCCAATAAGATCAAGACAACTGTTAGTTACAAGTATGACCTCTTTCCAAGGACTAGAAGCATTGTGAATTGAGGTGAAGCTCTAGATAAACATGATACCAGTACAAATGATTTCTCATTTGGTAGAGAATAAGGTAATACTTACCTTTCAGTATCACAGATAAGTGAATATAGCATTTAATACTTGTCTGTTCAAGTAAGGTAAAATGTGTATTATCTGTTGAATGTGTAACTTGGCAAGGTTCATGGCTGGAGTGAATTGCCACTAAGGAAAGATTCATGAAACTCGGCTCACATTAGTGGTTTGGACTATACTGTCCAAGGTAGCTAAAACATTGCCTAAGAGGGAAACAACTCTATTCTTGACTTGTGTTAATCATCAAGGTACTGACCTAGAGTTTACCAGAAGACTTTCTCAAGAATTGATCTCAGGACAAAGAATAGGCTCAGGTTAATGAGATTACTGATGACACAAACTGGGAAAGGCAACATGACTGAAAAGAATAGTAGAGTATTATCCAAGAAGATGGCCTTTAAAACTTGACTAATAGAATTTTACTAATTTAAAATGAAAGGTTGCAACTTCAGGGACTAATAACTGAGGGAGTTCTTCATTTGCGATGACAGATGAAAAATACCTTATGCACTAGTCATTCATAGAATGAATGTAAGCCACCAGAGAGCTACATCTGGGGAAAAAATGACTGTGGTGTGCATCACAGGGAGGAAATCCAGGAGAAGCTGGGAAGTATTGTTGCTATCCAAGGCAATAGTGAGATTTTTATCTGCAACAATATGCTCAGGGAAGGCTCCTTCTGTTTGCTTAATCATTGGACAGATGAAAAAAAAGAGGCCTTGTACGGTGATCATGGGAATCTTTAAAGATCAAAGTAAAGAACCTGCATTCTTTTACACAGTAAAAACAATAAAGCGTGTTAGGATGGTTAGGTGTGTATTACGTGACCATGAACTGCCTTCAGTCTGGAAACACTAAGGAGGATTTCTAACTGCAAATGGGAGAGCACAGTGGAAGACTGTGGACAAAACACACATTGATTTTAGGGCAGAACATAACCTTTGTGAATAGAGGTTATATAGTTGCTGGAGTGCAGCAAGCAAGATTCCCTAGTGGGTTCCTTCCAGTCCCAGCAATTGTTTTGTCTGCGTTGCTTTACCAGGTGTTTTGAACTTTTCCAGGCTCATTTCAGTGTGGACACATTTGGAAAACAGTCAGGATTATAAACTGCCTTTTTAAAACTGGAGTGAAAGAGCTTGCCTTTTGGACTCAAGTACAGGGCTGAAGTCTGCAGGAGGTCTCTCAGCAGAGTAGGTGACTTTGGTTGTTGCTGCTGCAAAAGTGTAAAGGGAGGTGGATAAACCAAGGTTTTCCTACTGTGTGCCAAAAGAAGGGGAGCAGTGTCTGCAAAGGGAAGAAGATAGAATCATATGATAGTTAGGATCGGAAAGGACCTTAAGATCATCTAGTTCCAACCCCCCTGCAATGGGCAGGGACACCTCACACTAAACCATGTCACCCAAGGCTCTGTCAAACCTGGCCTTGAGCACTGCCAGGGATGGAGCATTCACAACCTCCCTGGGCAACCCATTCCAGAGCCTCACCACCCTAACAGTAAAGAATTTCTTCCTTATATCAAGTCTAAACCTCTGCTGTTTAAGTTTCAACCCGTTACCCCTTGTCCTATCACTACAGTCCCTAATGAATAGTCCATCCCCAGCATCCCTATAGCCCCCCTGCAGATACTGGAAGGCTGCTATGATGTCTCCACGCAGCCTTCTCTTCTCCAGGCTGAACAGCCCCAACTTTCTCAGCCTGTCTTCATACAGGAGGTGCTTCAGTCCCCTGATCATCCTCGTGGCCCTCCTCTGGACTTGTTCTAACAGTACCATGTCCTTTCTATGTTGAGGACACCAGAACTGCACACCATACTCCAAGTGAGGTCTCATGATGTCTCTGGAGTGTTAAACTTGCTACTCTTGCTGGGGCTTGGGATGAATCACTTTCAGTAACAGCTACCGGTCTTATTTACTTTTCCTTTGGTGTTAGCAGCTGGATTCCAGTTTTTGTATATAGTCATTTTGCTGTCCTAGACTTGTACTTAAAACTGCACTACAACTTTTGATTGTGGAGAAGGAGTCTGACAAGGTTTCATCCTATCCTCAGGAACAGCTGAGAGAAGTTCTGTTCTTCAGCAGTAGGCATTGAATTGACCAGAACATATGAGGGGGAAGAACTATGTTTTGCCCAGCTTCTACCTATGGTTGAGTGAAGAAAGGATGCAGACAACATAGTGTCCAATGGTTATGTTGCAGGCTGTTGCTCAGGACACTATTTTCTCCATTTGTCTAGATTTCTAGTCCCTAGTAAGTAAAGTGTGACGTTCATACCCTGCTAAACTCACTACACTATGTTCTTCCTCTGTATTTCTGGCCTTTCAAATTTGTGGTTAGTCTCTTGAATGATCAGGGGAAAAGGAATTACTAAATAGCTTTGGTTGTAATCTGTATTCAGCTCTGTGTTGAACATCCATTATTTTTATGGCTGTAATAAAATGAATAGCAGTGTAACAGCTGCCTTGGGTTTTCAATTAAATGCATTAATACATATGCAAGAAAATAGCCTGTCTCAATAGTATTTATAGGGAAGAGAATATTTTTCAAGATTTGTTGCAAATCATTCTTATGTCTTATTTATATGGTATTTGGAAATGCGAGAGCAGAGTTGCAGGCATACTGCTTTATTACTTGCAGGTGGAATGTGTGGTAATCAGCTTGGCCACTATGCAATATTTCTTAATGTCGACAGTTATTATTGCATAAAAAAATGGCTTTATAAGCTCAATGGACAAGCCTGTAGCCACTGCTGGTTTTGGTAAGGAGGTGGTTAATGTTCACAGGAGGGCCTAAATGCGTATATACAGCTCTGCTGTGTTATTTTTAAAAGAAATGTTGAGGGCATGAGTGAAGTGTGTAAATTCCTGGTTTATTTTGATGGTTTGAGGGCAAGGGTTAGTTGCTTTACTCATCGTTTCCAAACTGCTGTCTCCAACAGGCCTTATTTTCTTCATCTTTGCTCCATGTCAGAGTCATGCCTTTGACAGTTATGTTTGCTTACAGCTTGCATTCTTCTCCTTTGTGCCTCTAAGCTTGCCAAAAAACACTGAACAATGAGCGAGTCACTTTGTCCACCCAGCTCAAATTTTGTGAGACTTTGCACTACAGCTCATTTTTCTATTCTTTCCAGCCACATCTTGCATTTGAAGCCTCGCTGTTACTGCCAGTGGGTCTGAAAGAATGGTATTATCACACTTATTACAGATGTATGTGAACTGCCTAGTATCTATCAGCATTTCCACTACAATAAATACAACAGCAAAAGTTATTTTAATATTGGATCGTGGAAGTTGCCTGATTAAAAACACATAATCAGCATCCTGCTATATTATCTGCTTCAGCTTTAAGGCAAGTAGGAGTTTGAGAAGTCTTATTAAATCTTCATATCCAGAGTAAGTAATAAGTCCTAATAGTAAAAAAGCCAGCTAGGATTACTATGAGACAGGCAGTATAATTCAGTCATTTTACTCTTAGCGCTAAACTCCTTTTATTGAATCATTTTACACAGAAAGAATTGAATCTTCTGTTGCTGAGAATACTTGAATAAATGAGTGAATAAAATAATGAATAACGTTGAACCATTTGGACTGTGAACTCCCATGATCATGGAATATGAGGTTGGAAGGGACTTCAAGGATCATCTGGTCCAAACTTCATACATCCAAGATTTCTTGGCTTTCCTGTTAACCAAATTGTTGTTTTCTAGTTTACACAGAAACAGAGGTGGGATAACAGAAATTTACTATAATTAATTAGGATTTCGTACTGTTTCTTTATGCATCTTCTGAAATCGTCATCTTCTTAAATCTCACCATATGGAAAAAATTGCCAAAAAATTAAGCTAGGCTGGAATGTTGAATTATTACAAGAAATCCTCATCTGTCATAAGTAGTTCTCATAACAGTACCCTCAAAAATCATCACAGAAAGTACTTTAGAATCCATGGCAACTGGATCAACAGCATTAAAAAACAAACTGAAATTATTTATACCTGATACTGTCACTGTGCAGATAGAAAACAGATCCTGTGATACATTGAAGTGGGCAGAAGATGCAGATATTATGGATTTGAGTTTATTTTCTACAGACCATCAACATGAATTATTTATAAGGGGGTGGTCAAATAAGCAGAAATATATTTCTATTTAAACAATTTATGGAACAGGAATGTACTTACTTTATTTGGCAAAAGAATTTTGTATTGTTTGCAGTGTAGTAAACCAGGACTTTCATATCACATTTCCACTACCTGAGGAAGTACATAAATCTACTTTCAAGCCTCTGTCCTGAAAAGCATATAATCTAAGCCAAGACTAGCTAAGTATGGACAAAAGCATGGTGTATAATAACAAGCAAACTGAACACTTGAAATTAACAGTAAATTTTTCCAAATGCCACAGGGAATGAAGTTTTCAACATTTTGCCTGTGTCTCACAGAACACGTTGGACACGTGGAGTTGCACAACTCAGACCTACCTTCACTTGGAGGGTCCTAGACTCGTTTTTCCCCCTTTGTTCTGAATAATCAAAACTTAATATGATTTACAAGGAAAAAAAACATTATATTTGCTTACAAACATATTGGAACAAAGAAATAAGGTCTGCTTTGACAGAGTTCATGGAAATGCAGGTAAAATAATTCTCCTGGAAAATGCGGAATGGCACGTCCTTCTCTGTGAAGATTAAAGCAACCTTTTCAGCAGTTCCTGCTTCGTGCCTTTTCCCTCAAATTACTTCCAGCCAGCTTCTTATAATTATCTCCTCATTATGGGATGGGAGTTTAAAAGATGACATCACTCAGCCACATATTGTGATATGTATGAGTAATCATTAGTTAACAATGCAACAATTAATTCTTCTGTGGCATTTTATTTCTCACTTAAAAATATTCCTTTGATTCACAGAGTAACTCATACCCTGCAGGAAAAAATCTCAGCTCATTAGAGCTGATCTGCAGTTATCACTTGGCTAATATCTCCACTGACGTTGCTGAGCCTCATTTATTTTAACCTCGACCTGGTATCTCACCTCTTTTTTTTCCAGTTGAATATCTGCCTTGCTTCCAGGTAGAGCAAAAAAGTAAACCAGTATTATTAAAAGTGAATTAGAAACAAACAAATAAAAAAAGCTGACCTTTCTTTTTTCAACAAACCTGTATGACAAAGTACAAAAATGGCTAAAATAAGGCATGCCAGTGTATGAATGCTTCCTCTGAGCTTTAGTCTGACTGCGAGAGACATCAGTGTCTCCCAGTGTCCTGATTTGCACTTACTTGCCTTTCCTAAAGATAAGACCTGCTCCTAGCTTCTCTGTGGATTTGCTTATTTTCTTTAAGTGTTCATGCTCATAAAAGTGAAACTTTTTCACCTCTCTGCCTCAATCTGTTTTAAATATAGGTGATGAAACTGAAAAGCCAATGACATCTGGTTTTCTGCAGGAAACAAAAATAAAATCCTGAGTCTTCTATAGTAGGATGATCTGCACAATAGAGACCTTTGGGAGGACTTTTTTCTTTTTTTTTTTTTTCATGAGGAAACTTCCAGATGATGTGGTTTCATCTCTCATGTGGCCTGAAAATCATGAGGTAGTGTCTTATGTCCTCAACGAGAGCATCTGAGGAAAGGTGCTGTTGTGCAGGTGTGGTATATGCATGGCAGCACTCTGAAGTTCTTCAGTGATTCCTGTGTTTTGGTCAATTCAAGCAGTTTCTCTTGCAAGCATCTTAGAGGAGTGGCAAGGAGGGGAAGCTTCTGATAAAAATATTTAATATATTTAATTCTTCTTGATGTTTTTGAAGTGAAAAGGTTAATTTGGCAAAATGTGTGTGAATGTTGGGTATTGGCAGTGATGGTAATGGTGAACTCCAGAAGATGGTACCTTTTGCCACTGGAGTGACCAGCTTGCACAGCTTGTGCTTGCTCCTGAGGGAGGGCAGGAGCTGAGGTGCCTGCTCACCTGCTTACCTTGCAGTGAGGTGCCTGCTTGCTCCTGCTTACCAGGAGTGCCTGCTGATAGAGGATATGGGAAGGTACTCTTCTTCTTTCCTGGTGCAGTCTCCTCTCTGGCAGTGCCTCAAGGCAGCAGAAGAACTGAATTTTTCAACTCAAGTTAAAATACATTTTTTGGTGTGGTGGGGCATACTTTCTTATCCACCTCATCATTGAATGAATGCACTATCCATCAAAATATTTTACATGCTGTGTAAAAATGCATCATTTAACACTGAGTTATGTATATTCACAACCCATACAAATTTATCCAGTAAAATATTTTCTCTATTCAATCTTAAAGCCCTTTTCTATAGTAAATATTGCTGTGCAATATCATTATTCTACACATCATGCAGCTGAGGCAGTGATTGAGTAAATTACCTACTAACAGTCTCACAGAGGCAGGCTGAGAGGCAGAGCCACTTTTACTCTAAACAGGTAAACCATGAATTTTTACTACCAAGTTATTAATATATTGCTATAAATAGAAAACCAAAATGAGTTCTAAATGGATTACAAATGTGAAGGCAACAGGATATTTAAGATGCATGCAGACAATTACTGTGTACTATAACTGAAATTCCCCATATTCCTAAGTGGAAGCACCTCTTTAGCAGCACATCTGAAACATACTGAAACATGTGGAGCAGTTGACATCATCTACCTGGACTTGTGCAAAGCATTCGACACTGTCCCGCACAACATCCTTGTCTCTAAATTGGAGTGTCATCAATTTGATAGGTGGACCACTCGGTGGAAAAAGAACTGGCTGGATGGCCGCACGCAAAGAGTTGTGGTCAACGTTTCAATGTCTGGCTGGAGACCATTAATGAGTGGTGTCCCTCAGAGATCGGTGTTAGGACTGGTCTTGTTTAATATCTTTGTCGATGACATGGACAGTGGGATTGAGTGTGCCCTCAGCAAGTTTGCCGATGACACCAAGCTGTGTAGTTCTGTTGATACGCTGGAGGGAAGGAATGCCATCCAGAGGGACCTTGACACACTTGTGAGGTGGGCTGATGCCAACCTCATGAAGTTTAACCATGCCAAGTGCAAGGTCCTACACCTGGGTCGGAGCAATTCTAGGCACAGCTACAGGTTGGGCAAAAAGGAAATTCATGATAGTCCTGCGGAGAAGGACTTGGGGGTGTTGGTCAATGAGAAAATGAACATGAGCCAGCAGTGTGCACTCACAGCCCAGAAAGCCAGCTGTATCCTGGGCTGCATCAAGAGGAGTGTGACCAGCAGGTCAAAGGAGGTGATCCTGCCCCTCTACTCTGCTCTCATGAGACCTCACTTAGAGTACTGTGTGCAGTTTTGGTGTCCTCAACATAGAAAGGACATGGTACTCTTAGAACAAGTCCAGAGGAGGGCCACGAGGATGATCAGGGAACTGGAGCACCTCCCATATGAAGACAGGCTGAGAAAGTTGGGTCTGTTCCGCCTGGAGAAGAGATGGCTGCGTGGAGACTTCATAGCCGCCTTCCAGTATCTGAAGGGGGCCTACAGGGACGCTGGGGAGGGACTCTTCATTAGGGACTGTAGTGATAGGACAAGGGGTAACGAGTTGAAACTTAAACAACAGAGGTTTAGACTTGATATAAGGAAGAAATTCTTTACTGTAAGGGTGGTGAGGTACTGGAATGGGTTGCCCAGGGAGGTTGTGAATGCTCCATCCCTGGCAGTGTTCAAGATCAGGTTGGATGAAGCCTTGAGTGATATGGTTTAGTGTGGCGTGTCCCTGCCCATCGCAGGGGGGTTGGAACTAGATGATCTTGAGGTCCTTTCCAATCCTAACTATTCTATGATTCTATATGTGAAATGAGAATGATTGAGATGGTTAAGGGTGAGCTGTGGAGACAGTGTTCTCACAGGAGAATGGATATTTGGTACATGAGCTCTGAATAACTCCAAGGGATACAGGAAGGTGGTGGGAGGCCCAAGGAAGCCTAAGCAAGCAAGATAAGAAGAAGCTGTAATTCACTGAGTTATGAGAACTGTGGACTGTTGACAAGCGTTTGAGGTCAAGTTCTCACACCTGTGCTTAACCAATTATATGTTAGTCACTAAGGGTCTTCAAGACAAGTATCCAATCATGATATGCCAAATTGCTGTAGGTGTGTGTAAGCAATAGTATATAAGGAGTTAACGCTTTGCAATAAATGGCTTTTTGTCTGATCATATTGGTCTCTGACTGAGTCCGTTCCGTGGCAGTGAGCTAGATTCATTCTTTTGATAAACCTGATCTAATAAACATTTTTTTCTTAAGCTGAAAAATCTGATTTGTCAAAATCAATAATTTTCTAAACTCATTTATTTCAATTTGGCAGCTGTAAATATTCTGTTTATGCTGGGAGTTATGCACTCCTTCAGCCAGTAAACAGCCAATCACTTCATTGCAAGGTGCACAGTCAAGCTGATGAAATAAATATTGTATTACTTGTAAAAAGCAGAATAGCTCAATGTACTTGGAAGTCCTAATGACTAAAGTTGTGCACTTAACTGAAGTGGAAAAATAAGGTTCATTTCCCTAATCATAATCATGAAAAAGAGGGTCTGAAGGCAGGCTGGTCATATCCCTGGCACATACCCCTAGCACATTGGTAGAATATGTGATTGGCTCCCTTATGAGATCTTGGTGTTTTTTCAATTTAGAATAGAAATACTATTATAATTTTTATTTTCTTCTCTTTTTATGGACACAGTTTCATACCCAGCTCTTGATATAAAGCCGTGTGAGCAGACTATGTGGGCAAAAGCCCAGGAGCATATCAGGATATCTTCCGAGAAAAAGCTTTGGGAACATGCTACAGCCAGAGGCTGGGGCCCAGACCACTGACAAAGGAAAAGGAAAATAGGAGAAAGATTAGAAAGATATGAAGCACCAAGAGCACAAAGGATAATTAGAAAAATATGGTCTGGAAAAAGGACAATCTGCCAAATGTGTGAAATGAAATCACATACAAATTTAATACCAGGGCTGGATAAGCTGAACAGCTGCCATACAAAGTAATGGGTATTAGCCTCTGAGAGAGAAATGTTTGTAAAAAGGTGGGGTTTTTTATTACAGCAAAGAACTTGCCAGAAGGTAAAGGAAAAAGAAACTGAAAAAAAAGACAATTTTTCCAATTTGGTTTGTTTGAATGTTCAACTTAATGGAACAACTATCAAGGATCCAGTCAGAGTAATAAAATATCTTTCTGTCTCTTTTGAAAGTTGGGCAATTGTAGCCTCTTGCATAACACCCAGTAATTCCTGCAGCCATCCCATAATTTCTGTCTGAAATATGTGGCTAGTTATATAGAGGGTTTCGGGAGATGAAGGATCTACTGTGTTGCCGGGTAAGGAGACTTAATGGGTCAATTCTCTTCAAATAAAAAGATTCGTATTTGTTTATAGTCATTAGTTGATAAATTTCTCTGACAAAAAGGGATTTATGTCTGTGAAGAGTTAAAGTGAATGGATCTCATCTTCTCTTGTGATGGCTGGGATTGGGAAAACGATTGATGCTCATTCTGAATCTTTGCATTTATACCCCCTGACAGTGAGGAAAACATGAGGGTGAAACTGGTGCTTTGCCTCTGTGGGGTGCCTACTGAGAGAGTCAATAGAGTAGGTTGCTCACAAAAGTGTTGCTTAGCTATTGCACCCCCTCCTTATGATCAGAAGACTCTTCTGCTAGAGGATGTATGTCCTGATGTACATTTTGATGTGACCATTTCAAGGCCACCACGGTTCTATTTCTATGGATATGAACTTTCCCTGTCCTCACAAAAATACTCAGAGATACGCATATCCGTGTTATTTTTTTTCAAAGACTGTATGTGTAAAAGATGAAAATTATTCCAAAAACTGAAGATTTTTAAACATTTTGAAATCTTTTAAATATTTTCTCTCAGAATCAACACTTAAAGAAGGTAAGGAACATAAAAAATATAATTAGGTCTGTATTTCTGTTCCACAGAATGATTTCCATTACTTGATGAAGAGTGTTTTAGGTCTTAGTGTTTGCCAGGTGTTAAAATTATGCTGGGGACATCTACAAGATAATGAATATATGTGAAACCTAATTTAAATGGTAGTAAAGAGTCTGTTTGTATTCCAGGCATTTTAATGTGCAGAAATTTCCAGTTACTTAGAATCATAGAATCATAGGTTAGGGCTGGAAAGACCTTAAGATCATCAAGTTTCAACCCACCTATGAGGTCTCCATGCAGCCTTCTCCAGGCTGAACAGCCCCAACTTTCTCAGCCTGTCTTCATATGGGAGGTGCTCCAGTCCCCTGATCATCCTCATGGCCCTCCTCTGAACTTGTTCTACCAGTACCATGTCCATTTTATGTTGAGGGCACCAGAACTGCACACAGTACTCCAGGCGAGGTCTCACGAGAGCAGAGTAGAGGGGCAGGATCACCTCCTTTGACCTGCTGGTCACGCTCCTTTTGATGCAGCCCAGAATACGGTTGGCTTTCTGAGCTGCAAGCACACTGAAGCTGGCTCATGTTCATTTTCTCATCAACCAACACCCCCAAGTCCTTCTCTGCAGAGCTGCTCTGAATCTCTTCCCTGCCTGTTCTTAAACCTATTTTATATATCCCTCCTTTATGTTTAAATATGATAAATCTTACATTTTCTATTTTTAATTTTCAGTCTTTTTTTTTTAAATATATCAATAGTCAAAATTTCATATAGCTACATTAGCAGGAGCACAGCTTTACCTTTAACAGTGTGTAAACTGGCCATTAATTAAATGGAATGACTGGGTATTTAGATATCTCATAAATACAGCAGAACTATGTTCATTGTGCTAATTCATTAATCAGAGCACATTTGATACTCTGAACTAAGTAAGTTGAGATTTAGTACATAATTAACAAAAATGCCAGCCAGATACTTCAATTTCTATCCAAATTCTTCCTCTCGCTTCCTCATTAATTTTCTCCTATTTGCAGAAACATATTTCAGTTGACTGAAGACATTTGAAGACAAAGTCTGATGAGCTCATGCTTTAGTTAATAATTTGTTTTGGCTTTATCTTTAGCAAATGCTTTGCAGCAGTTTCCAAATCTTGTATCAGTACTGCATTGTCAGAACAATAAATTTTGCTTTAGGAAACATGAGATTCAAGAATTGTATAGGATACTGCTTTTAGTCATAAATTACACTCATATGACCATTATACTCATCAGAGATATTTCCAGCCCTCTGAAATTTCCCTTTGGCTGGGGTTACACCAAAATGTCTAGGAAAGGATGGGGAGAAGTGTGTTTTCCACAGCCATAGCACGTCAAAGCCTGCTGCCTTCCCTGCTCCCTCCTGCTCCCTTGCCCTGTTCATCAGAAGTTCCCCTCTTCTCCTGAGCATGCTGTTGGGCCCCTGGGTGCAGAGATATGAAGCTGCAGGTCTGACCTGGAGTGGGATCAACAAATGTAAGACATGCTTCACAAGTAAATTTTGATGTATTCCTTGATTTTCTCGTGCAGCACATTTACATCTCTAAATCTGACCAAGGGACAACTAATTGATGTAATATAGGCAACCCCTTCTGCATGGGCAAAAGGAGAAATCAGCACAGCAGAGAATCCCTGTTTCATGAAGAGCTGGGTGGCTGCTTTCAGTGTGTGCTTGGCAGCAAGTTACTGCTGTGTGAGTCCAAAGATGCTTCTTAATCATCACTTCTAAGATTTCAGGAGTGATAATAAATAATGAACAGAGGTTACACAAAGACTGAAGTATGGTGAACACTTAAGAGGGGTTTTTGGGGGATGATGTGGTCTATTTGATGACACAGTTTTATCCTTTCGTGGCTTTCCTGAGAAGATTCTTCAAAGCACAGCATGATGTCTGCTCCCAGATATAGGATGATATGTATGTGGCTGTACAGCCAAGCCTGTTGCTGACTTACAGCTAAATAATGACTGCATTTTGCCATGGGAATAGCCAAACAGTATGTGTTTTAATATGGTTAGAGCTAAAAATCTGTCCACTGGAAATAAAATAGGGAAGTGTTTTTTCTATAAGGGAAGGCTGTCTTGGAAAAGGACTCTGGGGGAGAGGGAGCTCTCAGTGCAACATTATAAAAGTGATTTTTTTTCTGTCTGAACAGAGGAATAAGAAATTGTTCAGCCTGTAATTGCCTACAGTACAATGGTTACTGGAGTATCACACACAGGTCTGGAAGTTTATTAGTCAAGGAGGTCTAGGAGAGGAACTCTGAGATTTTGAAACCTTTCTTTGCAGTGGGATCCAGCAAAGTTTATTAAGGAGATAATAAAGCAGCAGCTTGATGGGATGTGAAGCAGAGATTTGATAACAGCAGCTCTTCTGTCTGGCTGGCAGAGGTATAATGAGAACCATGCAATTAAATTTAAGTCTAGGCAATTTAGATTCCAAGCAGGCATAATCTTAAACAGTGTGAGCGATTTGCCAGTGGAATGATTTAATAAAGGTTGTAATAAATTTCCCCTTATTGAACATTTTAAAAACTGAACTGGATGATTTTCTGCAGGAAATGCTCCAATTCAAACAAGATGAATACATAAAAGTCTTATGGCCCAATTTATTCGGAAGGTCAGGCTGGAAGATTATAATAATTCATTCTATCCTTCTGTTGCGCAAAAAATTGTTCAATAGTTGGTCTGTGCACTTTCATCACGTGAAAGGATTATTTCTTTAGAGACTCAAAGTGTATCAATTTAACAGAGGGCTCTCAGATCCTCTTTTGTGATTTTGGCTTTTGTACTAAAAGGAATGGTGGCCCTAACTCTTCTGTTTTTATTGCACTGAATTGGTTAATAAGGTTAAGAGCTGATAATGTGTTTAATGTCGCTCATATATCTTGACCCAGTATGAGGCAATAATGAAAAAGGACATTGCCGGTTTCATTTTACAGTTTTAAAAATACACATCAGTGGGATTATTGTGCTTTTGACTTGAGGCAATATGAACATAGCTTCATATAGCTGATTTCTGTGCAATGGCAACTGCTAGTCTGTGAGCTCTTCTGCACAAGCTCCCTCCAGGTACTGCTCATAGGGAAAGGATAGGTTGCTGCTGTGGGTTATCTAGCAGAATGCAAATGTACACAGTAGTTCACCCTTCTGAATGCATTGCTGCTCCCCTCTGAGTGGTTTCTCTGCTCTTTTGGAATATAAAACCTAGGCTGCTACAAGAAAAAAGCTATGCTGTTACAGAGTTCAAATTAACATGATATGAAAAGAAACTTCCTGGAAACTGTGAAAACCATGTCAAATTTGGAAAAGAGATAGTTATGCTAAATAAATGTTAAAACCAATTTAATGGGAGAAATATTATTTCAAAGAGGTTAATTAATGTTTAAAAATGCATATAATTTAGTTACTTGGAATATTTTTCATTTGATACTCCAAGCACAGTATAGTGTGATTGCTAAAGATTAACATTATCCCGTGTTGGCTTAGGAACTAATATTTAATCTTAATTACTCTCACTCATTTGCATATTCCTAGATTTTCTGTGTTAAACATGTTTCAGTGTGCAGGAGACATTGCTGCCCCCGAATAGAGGCAGATTGCTAACCCTGGGTGCTGACATACCTAGAGCAGGTTGTGTGACAGTATTCTTCATTAACATTTCATCCAGCATCTCTTAGCTTCATTTTCTTCAACTGTGTTGAAAGATCAGTCCTATGGAGTTCAGTTAATTCATGTTCAGTCTAACACTGACGCTGCCTACTTCCTCTGGATGTCCTCTATCAGTGCTGGAGTACCCATCTGCCCCTTCATTTTTTCTGTCCCCATTAAGCAACAGAAGCAATTGCTCTGTATATTGGAATCTCAAAAATATGATATTGATCTAATTGTTTCCATTTTATTTGATATGAAATGCACACAGACTTCTGAAGTCATTGTTATACTAGCTGCTTGTAAATCCATGACCTATAATGGCTACAGAGCATGAGTGCCTGAAGAGGTATGTTTTTCATGAGTTTAGTGTAATGCTGCCTGTTTTGATCTAACTGTTCATTTTACCATAAAATCAATTTTCTCTGAGAACCAAATTCATGCACATGCTGTAGGCTTGCAATATTTGCAGTTGCTGGCAATGAGAAAGTTTTCATTGAATAGTTTATATCTATTGAAAAGAAATGTTGAATTATTCATGGACTACCTATTTACTTTTCTCAGAACTTTAGAGATTGGCAAATATCTGAGAAGAGTCTGTCTTCCACTCCTGTATTTACAAGGTTTAGGAACTCCTACTCAGCCGATCAAGGAGGAATTGAAGACCCTTTATTTTGATCACAAAGAAAACAGAGACTTGCTAGTCTAGTTATGATAAAACACACAGAAAAAGTTTTCATGAGAGAAGAATAAAGTTAATCATAGTCAATTCAGATTCAAAGAAATTTCCTATTGGCAGTTTTGAGGTTAGTTAACCACTTAAGACACAAAAAATATTGTGGATTCTCCCATCTCCATTTTAAAATCAAGGCTGGATTTTAAACCCATTTTTTAAAAAATAAAAAATATTCTGGGTTAAACAAGAAGAAGTGCAGGGACACCTTCTTGTCCCTTTATAGAGATTGTTTTGCAACTGGTCCCTGGGTTTATTTAGCAGAGTTATGTAAGTTTTAATATGGATCTTTTGAACCTTCTTCAAACAGATTTCATAATGAAAAGCAGCAGGAATCCTTAGATTTCTAGAAATATATTCAGTTTTTTTTTAATTGTGGTTCATGTGAATTAGTTAATAAACCCAATGGGTAATAATCTTTTTTAATATTGCATGTACATCTTAAGGTAATTATGTGGCAATAAGAAGGAAAAAACTATTCCTGATCTCTTATAGCAATCTTTAAAGTCAGTAAAAATGACTATATGCCTCCATAGTGAGTTGAGGCAATCTGAAACATGGATTGAGCATCACTAATTTTAGAAGGCAAAGTGTTCTGGAATTAGACTGGATCAGCATGTCTGAGTCACCATCTTAATGGCATCAAACTGTAGGATCTGCCACTTGGCCCTTTGCTTATTAAGTGTGATTGTCACACATGTGGTTTGTTAGAAATACTTAATATTTCCTGATTTCATTTAAGCTAACTCCAAGTGAAAACAAATGTTATCATGAAAAGCACAGCAGTTAGAGGTGAACTTAATAAAAGCTGTTAGACATTAAAGCAAACAAACAAAAGAAAACATGGGAAGATGAAAGAAGTCAGTAAAATTGTTCCCAGTAACTTGTTCACACATTGTCAAGGAATGCTGGTTTTCATTTATATTTCTTACAGATTGTTCTAGCTGAAGCAGGCCAGACAGTGACAATATTTAAGTTCTGCACATTGATCCTTTTCAGGCTTCATACCTCTGATAGGAAAAAAAAAATTGAAGAAAATTTCACTATATTAATTGCAGATTTATACAGTGCTGAAAAATTATTTCAATCTGGAACCAGATAATGTCCAAACCAGAACAGAACAACTTGAAATCTTTTGTAATTGCTGTTTATGCTGGAGCTGTGTTTATTCAGATTTTTATTTTTGGCTCACTAAAGCAGGTAGTATGGGCATGTAGGCTCTGTCTTTCCCAGGGAACTTCTTAAGATGATGGAACTTGTAGAGGCTCTGCTGTGTGAATGTGTCCTGGGTATGCGTTTTCTTTTGAGGGAGTGGAGCAGGAGTCAACATTTTACTGAAATTCTTTAAATGGTTGCTCACTAGAGATATTTTCCTCCCTTAGAATGTTGTATTTTCCATCCACTAGATTTGAAGATAAACAGTGGGAATAATCTTTATTATAGTATTTCTGCAGATTATTTCTGGGGGGACCCAGGACATAGAAGCAGACTAAACAGTGCAGTTAGTTAACCACATCCTCAAATAAGAATGTTAGTCCTGAATATCAGTTGAAGTTTTTACTTATTTGTAGATGGAATCAGTAATCTGAAACATAGGATCAGAAAAATACCATAATTTGCCTTGTATTTGTTTTTTAAAACCTAGACATAACTTTTTTTATGAGAAACCAATAATGAAGAAGGGGTGACTTTGGTTTTGGGCAGGGCTGGGGGAAAGTCAGGGAAGTTCTTCCTGTCCTCTGTCTTCTGTCATCTGTGCTTTGCGTCTTGGCCCCAATGCCACTAACATGGAAGAACTTTGTTCATTATTTTCAGCGCAATTTGAACAAGAGTGAGGGATTGTTATCTTTTCTGGTTTTCATCCTGTTTTATGCTACTCTATGTTCCTGTGCTCTTGGTGGACATCTATTCTTTCTGGACCTTACTAAGACCCATTTCAAACAGAGTTTTCTATGTTTTTCTATGTTCAGAGTTTTCATGCTTTTCTAATATAAGGAACCCATCTTAGATGCTAGATGAAAATGCCTCCTAATATTTCATGTAGTGGTGTATATAATGAATATAAAAGGTTTATATAACGGTACTATGAGATTAAAACCAGTATTTGCTGTCTTATTTTATCTGAACCCTACTATTTTTGTCTTCTATACCTAGTATGAGTTGAGCAGATCTTTATCTGTGCACAGTGACTACATCTTCTGCTTATGCATTCATCATCAGTGTAGAACTCAACAATATATGCAGGAGTAACTGAAATAATTCCTTCTCACCTACAGCTCTTTGCATTTACCATTATTGACTTTCATTTGTCTTCATGTTGCCCCTCTATTCAGCATTAGATTAGCAGAAATACTTTTTGTATGATTTTTCTGTTTTAGTATGATGTTTTAAGCAGATTTCCCTTCTGGCATCAGACACATGATTTCTTAAAGTTTTATTTCATTCTTTTTTTAACACCTCATCACCGACCTTGATTTTCAAGTACATGAAAGCACGGAAAATGAATTATGAAGCGGATATAAGGGTAGCTTATGAAAAGTTAAGTGTAGACAAAAAACTTGGAAAAGAATCCTGGTGCATCAAGGAAATGCAGAAATTAGTCCTTAAAAATTAGAGTCTCTTAAAATTACTCTTAATGTATTTTTTTGAATGGATTCTTTTTTCCTGAAGAAACCTTTTTTATGTTAGAAGGTGACTCATTTTCTGAAGGAAAACCTGTTGGATTTATTTTTTTCTCAACTTTTAAGAAAGAAAAAAAAGGAGAGTCTAGCTCACTATTGATTAGAGATGGGAAAAGTAGGAATCCTTACTTATTTCCTAGGACTATTTATGAATTTTAAATTGGACATCCAGTAGATAAAGCAACATCCAAGCAGAGTCAGAGGAAATATGTGATGAACAAACCACTCCTGCTGTGCAGATTCGTTTTGACACCAGGCTGAGCAACATTTTTTTCTTTGCTGAATAAAACCAGAAACAGTCTCAGGGTGACTTCCATAATTCTTACAACATCTGTAGAAGTCTTGTCTTAAAATAGTCCTCCCCAGATGTTAGTCTATCTTTTCTGAGTAACACAATGAGCAGCCTTTCTTTCCCTCTGAACAGCAGTGTATTTCATTGCAGAACAAGACAGATTTCTTCTAGTTTGTTGTTACATCAGGGTCTCAGAGGCCTTTTGTTAAGGAGTTTTGTTCTTCTAAGTGGTTATAGCTGACTGACTCTGCATCCTCCATGCCTGTTTGAAATTTAGTTCTCTTAGGCACTGTTAAATTCTGTGTCCCTATGCTTTGTCATGTCTTTGCCAATGCATTGCATGCTATGGAAAAATAGCAGAAAACCACATGCCCTTATTTGTTTACATTTTCCATTCTTTCCATTTCAAGGTAAGTAGGAATTATGTTTTGAAATGGGTGATTCACAGGAATAATCATTCCAATTAGGCAATAATATTGAATTATAGCGTCACATCCTTTCAAATACAGCACAAAAATTGCTGGTATATATTAAATGGCCTATCTTTGGAACTTCCTTGGTCATCTTATAACTCTTTTCTTAACATTCTTGGTTCCCTCTTCTAGTGGTGCTACATATATATGTAGCAACAAAGTCAATAAATCAGACCTTCCTATTTAGTCAGGTGTGCAAATACACTTTACCTGTCTGAAGAGCAAAGGAAATAATTATTTATAATATAAATAAAGTGACATAGAGAGGTGGATAGACTGACTCATTACAATTATCAGGAAGAACATTTGTAAATGAAGGGATATAAATTGAGGGATATAAAATTTCTTTTTATGGGTCTGTGAGGCTCTCTTGCCTGTACTGAATGGACTTTACTTCAATGGGATTTTTATCAGTGGGTTTCTTATTTTTTTAGCAGAGACTTGGCAAAGCCACATTATTTTTGTTCATTGCTTCAGTGCTTTTAAATTATTTTTGCTACCAGAAAAAATGAAAAGCATCCTCTTTGCACTGCTGGTTATAATCTGTTTTTATGTAGATATGGTTTTGAAACTTTTCCAAGGGAGCACAAGGCCATGTAAATCTTCAACTTGTTACTCAGGTAAGGTCTCATTACTAATTAATCAAGCCCTCTAAACAGTATGAATTGATAGGAAACATATGTGTAAGCATGACTTGGCAGGGTATTTTTTTCATATCTGTATTTTTTTGCCCATACAGATACAGTAAGAAATCGTTATCATGAGATTAAGTCATTTACTTGGAAGAGCCAAGTTCTCCATTTGGCTGTCTTCACAGTGCCTCTGTGTCTTGCTCCTGCAGCATCCTGCGGGCAGCTCTAGCATGCAGAACCCAGTGTGCTCACCCTGCCAGCTCCCTGTCAGAACTGGCTCCCCCTCTTCAGTAGGTTGAGGTGGGACCATTCAAGATGATACTCAAGGTTCAAGAGCTCAAGGTCCCTCATGAAATTCTTTTCCTATTCTTCAGGATAAGGCAGTTGAGAGATATTGCAGAATTTGCTGCTGAACTTCAGAGTGTGCAGACTGTTCTTGCATGGATGGGGGGGAGCTCTGCAAGATGAAGGCTGTGATAGCCTTTCTTTTTGTGGTGTTTAGTAGTGTAGTTAATGTTGGCTTGAAGGAAAAGATCATACTTACTATCATACTCTTGAGAAAGAAAAGTGAGCTCTGCCATTCAGACTCATCATAGTATAGATTAAAAATCTCTACTTTGATAGAAATGGTAGGATCTGAATAATCTGAGAATGCTTTGGATAACATCTGTTTAATATCTCCCAGCTTTCTCTTTCCCACTGGAGCTGTGTTCATTACAACCCATCACACATCAGATCCTGAAAAAAGCTTTCTACAGCTCACTGGCCTGCCCTGAGACCTCTTGACTGAAAAGAACACTGCTTGCCATGGGCAAGCACAGTGCTGCAGCATCCCTCTAGCCCCATTTAGCTTTCATTTACAGTTGATGGGCTGATCAACCAATGGGTGATCAACAAAGCTGCTGATTCTTTAGAACAAAACACATTTTTCTTGTTTTGTTTCCCCCCATCCTTCCACTACCTCTGCCCTGTGCATGCAGTACTGCAATGGCAGATGTCAGAATTACCTCTGATTTTATTCCTGCAAGAGCAGAACACACGCAGAAATTATTGTCTAATATACTTCCAAGTTGTAATTTTCCAGTTATATTTTCTTGCTTTATTTTATTCCCTTGATTTATTGATAATCTTTTAGAACTGAAAGTAAAATTCAGATATGGTTACCTTGGGAACCTCTACTGCAAAAGGCAAATGAGCTGTTTACCTTCCCAAGGGAATCAACTTCTTTCATTGCCTCACCTTGCATGACCAGTGAAAAGATCAGAACTTGGCAGGTGGCATAACTTTCTGAAGGCTTATTTTTTCTTTTGATACAAATGCTTAACGTAATAGTATTTGATTGCTTCTGCTAAGCCTTTTTAAATGAAAAGTAAGATAGATCTCAAAATGATGGATGGAGACAGGGTCTAATGTGCTTTTTCAGGAGACAAATGCATTGCTACTTCATCCTCGCTCACTCTGGCTCCACTTTCTGCATGATTTGATCAGCTGGGCTGTTCTCAGCCAGAAGCCCTAGATCAACAAATGGCTATTGACTCCCTTCCTGCCTTGTCAGGCTTTGTCTTTAAAGGCTACAAAGATTTATATGTTTAAGGTACAAAGCATTGTTCAACATATAGCTGCATTTGAGCACTGGGAAAAGAAATAAAGGAAATCCAAAATCTCAACTGAAAAGTGCCTGGTTTCTGTTCTATCACAGGGCCATTTGGTCTGCCTGAAAAACACTTGAACTTTGCCTGATAATTCAGACCTGTCACTTTTATGCCAGAAGTAAGTAGCCCTCAGGCCACAGACAAAACTGATGATGTTACTCCTGTGCACTGAATTGCACTGGGAAGGCAGCTCTTATACATTTCTTTTAGAAACCAGATAACATGGTTCCTCTTCCAGAAATGTGTTATAATAAATCACCAGCAGAGTAACAGCATGGATTTAACCTTTAATTTTTTAATTCCCCAAATACTCTGATGGTGGTCCTTTTTTATTGCTTTTTTTCTTTTTAAAGAAAATAATTTCTTAATTTTGAGTTGTTTACTTGCTTAAATTCCTACTTTTTAAAATGCGTGAAATCACTTTGTAGGTCTGGCTTTTGCTGTTTAACTTTTCCGCTTTCCTTTCTTAAAGTGTCTGCCTTTGTAAAATGACATGTCTCTTTTAGACTGCAGTAAAGGTAATTTCATGAAACATTTGAAGGCCTCATAATCAAGTAATGAAGTAAGATATTTGAAAAAATGTGTATAAAATATAATATTGAAGAAATTCTGACAGAAGAATTATCCACCCTGTGCAGTGCATGAGATGGGGTAAAAACCGCATAGTTAAAGCTTGTATCATAATACAGAAGCTTCAGTAGGCAACCTTGAATCTGACATTTCTTAATTTTTGAGAGTCTGCTATTGCATCTTCAGTAATATTTTTTCTCTGTGTGTAGCTCATCTACTCTCGTCACCTAACAAGGAAGTTAATTATGGTACAGCAGATGTTTATCCTGAATGAAGTTCAAGGTTCTTTCCAGTAAGTCTAAGTAAAACAAAGAACTAATTTACAATAACATCCAGTATAAAACACTTGTGTCTATGTTTTTCTTTTTCACATCTACACTTTGTCTGTCTGGAAAGAGCTCTTGGCTAAATTCTGCCTTGATGTTTTTGTTAGCAAACATGTTCTAAAAATTAGATGCAAACTAACCTGTCTGAATTCTCAGCTGAATAAATTGTTGTGTGTCCATTTTGAAGTTAAGGTGGAGAATCTGCATGATAATCTAAAAGTTTCATGCCTTTCTGTTGTCTAATCCAAACAAAATATTTGGGCACTGTCTTGTCTGAGTTATTTGGTAGCTGTATAAAGTAATGTCATACATGGAAGTACGAGAAAGGGTAAAGCGCTAGGGCAAGGGGTGGGCTTATGCAAGTCATGTCATGCAAGGTTGTTTCCAGAGACAAAAATCATTTCAGCACATCCCTGGGATTGAGTTGCTTCTGAAAACAAGTAGCTTCATGCAGACCATATCCCAAAATTCAGTACAGTTTTATTACTTTGCACTTCTGTAATATGAACTAAATTTCTGACTAAATTTCTAAACTTACCAATTTGTTTCTGAAATACCATAAGTTAGTGTGTTAAGAAGAACTGTTTAATTTTTCTTCAGTAAAATACACAGAAAGAAAGCTTTTTCTCTACCTACAGTTGAAAATGCAAACCTCCAAGCCTGTACTGGTAGCCCTGTGAGAAAATTACTTGGGCAGGTTTATAATGTCTAGCAATCTTGGTCCAGAAAGAATGATTTCCTTAAGTTTGTTTAGGCTATTCTTTCTCTAATGCCCCAGACATTTTTGTCCTGCTAGTTTGGAGCCTCCAGACTCAAAAAAATTTCCAATTTATCTGTTGCTTTTCTTTAATTACATACAGCTTCTTATTTTGACTTGGAAATCTACTTAGTACAACCATGTGTTTTGTATTAATCCATTTTCTTTTCCACTCACAAGCTGTGGAGAATTGGTGCAGGGACTAGTGAAATTGCATAAAATAAGTGGGAGCCTTTCCATAGGTTTTAAGGAATTTGGGCTGTCCCATTGTCATTCAGAAAATTGAAGCTAATTTTGTGCATATGTCCTTAAATTTGGCTTTCTCCTTTTGAGGAAGAACAATGACTCTTTTAAGCTGTGTACCTAATGAGGTGTCTACCACTATACCCAATACTTCTAGTAGCTGGTTTAATAAAATGGCTAAGCTGTTACATGTTTTTTTCTTTATCTCTTTCCACCCTCTTGAGGGATAATATCTATAGTTTTTTAATCTAACTTTGCTAAGTATTCTCTAGAGAATACGAGTTGGAGATGTATACTTTGCACTGGAGTGGAGAATAGAGATTTGTGACAGCCTTTATTTCCAGGTATGGATTGCCCTCAGGAAAGGGTCATTTGTTCCTAAGGAATGTGTTAAAATGAAGAGCTGGAGAAATATTTTTTCAAACATGTCCAGTCATCTTTTAATTGTGCTGTTTTAGGAAACTGACTGCCTTGTGTTGAAGAGCTCAGGTCTAGAATTTGTCTCTCTGTTCTATGACAAATGAGCATAGATTGTGAAGAATAGGTTCATATTGCTTCAGTTGTTAAGAAGACCAGCTGCAGTGTCCTGTACTACCTAGAGTTTGCTAAGAGCTATGGCTGTATGCCCAAGTAAATTGCATTATTTGACTCCACTTAGGATGTGACTAAGCGACTTAATACTTAGGCATGGTCATAATTCATGAAGATGGAATAGTTATGTTAGCTATACTGAAGGGGTGAATGTGGTTGTTGAGAAAGACAAAAATAAGAGTACAGATGCTACTGCAGCTGGAAGCAAGGTATAAATTAAATATACAAAGCTAATGCATTCAAAGGAAATGGACAGTCTCTTTTCATGGAATTTTGCAGCTCAGTTTCATTTTGCAGCACATTTCCATCCCCAAAAACAAATCTAGCTCTGGACTTTTATTTGTTTTCATCCTGAACTGTAAGATGATTTACAGTCTAGGAACCACATTTTGCTCAGAGATTAAATACTGTGCAGAGAAAATAGTAGCATCTTCCCTTAGTTTGCTTTGAGTTGTACTTTCTAACTATATGCTCTCTTTCTCCTAACCCTAACCTTAGGCTTTTCTACAGGAAAGGCATAGTGATTCCAGTTCTTCCCTAGCACACAGGGTAAATTGGCATGCTGACATTCTGTTATTTCTCAAATAAATCTGCTAAACTAGAGCTAAAATATAACAAAGATATATCTAGAAGTATAGAAGGTACCTAAGACAACTACTGACACATTTCTATTATTTTAATGCAGGTTTTAAAATTATTTTGAAACCCAAGAGAAGTCAGAAAGAGCTAAAAGATGCACAAGAGAGTACTAATACTACGAAAGAACAACTGGTTGCCCTTTAGCATGGTGATAATAGACAGGAAGAAATCTAATAAAGCAAAGCAAAAGTTCCTGTACTTCATTGTCCTCTATAAAGTGCAAATAGCCAAACATACTCATGGCAGAAGAAAAGGAAAACCTGACTATTCTTCACTCACAAAGTTACTCAACCAAGAATGTAATATAGCCATGAAAAAGCAAAAGTCTTTCCTGGAAAGGGAAGTGTTACTGATGAAGACAAGGCAGTTTTCAAGTTGTACATGTCAGTTAATACATAATAAGAGTATCTGCTGCTTTTATAATTGTTGCTTAAGAAAGATTCGTTCAGACTGGGACTGGATTACGGGAAAAAAGATAATTGATGAGTTATACTAAAAACCTTCAAGTTGTTTAGATAGCAAGTGAGGATGAAGCGGGGATATGACTTCTGTGTTCAAGTATTTCAGAACAGTTTCAGTTCCAGCATGGGAGAACAGCTGAAACTAAATAAAAAAAAAGTCCATGCAGGAAGAAGTAGTTGAAGCCTCCTCCTGGGCACAGGGAGGTGAGAGTGAGAGTGAGAGGTGACTCTCTGGTGAGAGTCAGATAATCAACAATGAGACATTGACTGTGGTTCCAGAGCAGGAATATGGGGACCAACCATGGAGACAGTTTATGAACAGGATTATGTTATGTTATCTGTTTAGAGCAGGGACCACAGATGCTCTGTCAGTAGAGCTGAATAAAATGAAAATAATCCAGAAATAAAGGTGGTTTTGATTATAGAAAGAAACTTAATTTTATGTGAACAGTTTCCACTGAGCTTGTTTTTGAGGCATGAAACTAGGTTTCTAGCTTTGCCAATTATATCCTACTTGATGTTATATATGGTGCCTATTTCACTATGACTTAGGAATAACACTATAAAATGAAACTAAATTCTTATTTTAAAATGATGTAACATCTTGAGGAAAGTTGTATAAATATTAGGTATTACAATTGTTATCAATTCTGACTTTTAGAAAGTCTGTGGGATTTTTTGCAGTTTACTGACCAAGTTTTATTTTTAGTCCTACTCTGAAATACATCTTATATTTTAACCTATTATTGTAAACATGCTTATTCTGTCTCGCATACACAGTCTCTTGCTCTCTAGAAACAACGGAAATTTTACTGAGGTCATTCGATTGTTTTGCCTCTGTTCATAGATCCACAAGTTTGATAAACCATATTGTCCAGGTCCAAAACTGTGTGGAGCTTAATGCAATGGGTCTGGAAGAGTTGATACAGTGGCTGAATGTCCAAGAAGAAAGTTTTGCTTTGTGCAGCATACCAGCTCATAGCTGCAGCACAGGTCAGACAGCAGCTCTAGCTCTGTGATATGGAAATCATGTCTGTGTTGTGGTCTATACCCACAGCTAGAAATGCTGTACTATACATGATGGTAAATCTGTTAGTAGAGGAGGTAAGGAGGCATAATTATTAAGACATTAAAACTACACCAACAAATACATGGCATTTTTAGCATTGGTGGATATTATTCTGTCTTTGTACCATTTGTTAGGCTTTGCTGCTTACAAAGGTGCTTCAGTACCATGTGCTTTACAGCTGGGTGAAGCTTGGAGGAGAGAACTGACAGAGAGAAGATAGCGGTCCTTTAGTCCTTTCAATAGGTAGAGGAAACAAGCTTTTTTGCTCAATGAAGAGGTTTTAATCCTATTTTTAGCTGATATGAATCAATATAAATAATCGACATTTTGCACTTCTAAGGCCTCAAAAAACCTCTTTTTACAGCTGAATAACTAAAACTGTCAAGTTTCCATATCTGCCAAAGACTAAAACTGAAGTTGAGGTGTAATATCTTGGTTTCCTGGCTGTAAGCTGCATCTACTCTCTAATGAAATTATTCCAATTGGAAAAGATCTCTACAAGACAGATGCTAAAAACAGAGTGTCTGAAGATAGTTCCTGAGATAAAGAGAAACTGGACTGTGGTCCCTGTGTAAGAAAAGGTCAGAAGATGGAAATTAAATATGAAGTCACAGAATTGTTTCACACTTGAACATCTAAAATTATTATTTTCCTTTCCACTTAGGATATTAATATTTTTTTGCTAGTGCTGCTTGCTATAACTTTTGACTTACCTGACAGTTCCCGACAAAAATTTCCTCAGTTCGAAGTAAGTGGTTTTCAGATGTTATGAATGTGCTAAAAGATGCATTTTCTTGATTTCTACCTTTATAACAACTTTGTCTATTTTTAATCAAGTGAAAAAAATTTATTTATGGAATCAAGAACTAAGTGAAAGAAGGTTTGAAGATGAAATGTTTGCTAATAAATTTAATTTTAACTTGTTTTTTGAATCTTTTCTCCTCTGTAGTTTTCATGTAACAGTATTCTGTTTATTCCTGTCATGTTAAATTTCTAATGTATTTTCTCTCAAACTAAATAAATGATCATTCAAACGAAGGAGAAAATACAAGATGTGTTCCTGCTGCCTTTTAGGTAAAACTCTACAAAGGTTTTTGGTTCCCTTCTGCTTGCGTTTTGTTTTGGAGACAAGAACTGTCTGATCTACATTTACCTACGTGTTCCAGTGCACTGTATTTGAGTCTGCACTCAGCTGAAAGAAAAGCCTGTCCTCTGCTATCTGAGGTACTCTCTTTAATGACCCTTTTAGTTGTATTTTAGAATTTTGCTTTTTCATTTGGCAAAAACAAGCCTTGGAGCTTTCCCTTGACACTGAGTTTTTCTGATGTTTTTTATTTCATATCCTCACAAACTTCCAAGTTCCTTGTGTTTTTGTGAACTGTTTTACTTCACAACAATGCTGTTCTGCAGCAACTTTTAATTCTTGATAGAATTCCAAGCTTTTAAATTTTTAGTATATATGTTCTGCCATACAAGGCTGATCAATAAACTACCTCGTCAATGAAGATATAAGCCAGTTTTGCAAAGAGCTCTCATAAAGTTCAACTTGGTTAAAATAGTTGGGATGTTTTAAACCACAGTTTATATGCACAAAGATCGAATACCTTTATAATTAGACAGCCAGTTAGGAAAATGGCTGAATTGGTAAATGACATTCCATTTTAAAAAGAAAAAAAGAAAAAGGTTTTCTTCTTACTTTTAGGCTGCTTAGGTTTGATCTGGGCTCTTATTCAAAAGCAATCATGAAACATCTGGCAGGTTGACATGAGTGCCCATAGTTCTGAAATCTGAAACATTAGTCCTAGCCTGAGATGTCGTAACCGTTGAGGAGTACTGGCATTGTTTTGTGGCTGTGTTACCATGATCTCATGGTGCAATAATTCTCCCTTCTCATACCGGGAAAGGCCCTGTTGTGATGATTGAGAGCGGAATTCTATGAGTGAGCGGGTGGAGACAATCTGGAGAAGTCCTTTTGTGTGTCTGACAGAGCTCAATCAGGATAGCAACATCAGGATCATGTGGGTCACATAATTAAAACACTAACAGAGCCAACAGGTGTGTGTGTGTGTGTGTGTGTGCGTGTTAGTCTCTGCAGTACTAAGCACAATTACATCCCCATTTTTATATAGGAAAATAATTTATTTGCAAGATGAATATTAGCAGCAGTTAATGCATTGCTCAGTAAATAGCCTGGAGGATCCTGGATGAGTCATGATTGTTCAGCAGCATAATTAATGCATAAAACTTCTCTACCATTCACAGCTCTGCCACTATCCACATATTTTTTTTTTTTTAAACTTCAAGAGTAATGTGAAGAATTCTCATAAACAAGTTATTTACTCAATTTCCTACATACTCCTTCTGTAGAAGAGATCAAGTGAATATAGCATGTCCTTGCTTCTCCAGCAAGATCACTTTGTAGATCTGGTACCTGTTTTCTTACATGTACCATTCTTCTCCTTTTTCTCATCCTTACATTGTCTTCAGAATTAAATCTGGTTCGTCAGTGTTGTCTCCTAGGGTGTTCAGTATTTAGATTATTCTTAGGTAGGTTTTGACTAGCTCATGGCAGTTAGTCAATGAAGCAGTATTGAGATTTCCATGATGACAATGATATTGAGAGTCCTGCCTCATTTTTTGCTTTTGTACTAGTTGATGCAGTAGATGTTGACTGAATTAGTGAGTAAGGCAATGATAAATATGTATTGAAAGTATTTTAATAAAAAGTACATTCCCAGACAGTATTCCTGATTATGATTGGAATCATTCTATAAATAGTGATTGATAATTAAAAATATCCTTGAGCCAAAACCAAACCTAAACACCCCTCTGAACAGGAGCATGGGGCCCCTTGGAGAGATCCTTAAGATGACATTTTTAGTGGTGTTGTCCTGGATGTTGAATAGATCAGGGTTTTACAGGAGCACTTTTGTTGGCTGGTTGTTAACATTACATCTTATACTTTGAAATTATGCTAGCTGAACTGACTTATCTGTACTTGCAGTTTTATTATAAAAGATGACCCTATATGCATTTATATTGTCTTTTCTTAGTATTAGCAACAAAATGAACACTGGGCAACATTAATCAAAAGAGCTGATAGAAGCTTAGGTGTGAGGTTGGATCTGCTGATTGTGAAATTGAAAGAATTTTTCTAAGCAGGAGGATTTGGCTTCATCTAGACAAGATGGCCAATGCCCTTCACCAGATTTAAAATCTTAATTTTGTAATATGAAACATAATACATGGCGTAGAAAAAGCTATTTTGGCAAATTAACTTTCTTTTTTTTTTGTTTTTTTAATTATTACTTAACTCCTTCAGGAAGAGAGATCCAATAAATTATTTAATTGTACAAAACCAGCCATCATGTAGCCTATGGAGAAACTGGATCCACTGCAATCTATTGGTTAAGATGAAGAACACATTGAAAAAATTACGACATTATTTCCAGTAACATTATTTTTTTATCCACAGGATGGTGGTGGTGGTGGTCATAATAGAAACCAGGAATATGGCACAGTAGAATGTGAGTCTTGTTAGATATTGAAGGTTTGAGAGAGACAAAACTGTAACTAGAGTTACTTAGTTTTGTCTTCTATTTCCTCTTAAAAAAATGTCATTTGGAAAACCTATGTGAAACTTTTTTCCTAAAAATATCCCACTCCTCCTTTATGTTGGTGAGAGGTGTTATTTATTACAAACACAGTAAACTGTAGGCAATCACAGCATGTTTTAGTTCTGTTCCGTGATTTTAAAATCATGTAAGTTTTCTTAACCTTGAAGAAGTATTAACTGTTTTTCATACAACATACATACCTTCCCAAGTTGAATGAAATGTAGGAATTTCCCAGCTAGAATTGAACATTGGACACTTAAACTAGCATGATGAATGCTTGCACATAACTTCTGCGCTGCAGTGTGCTGGATTCCTGAGGAAGAAGTTGAGCTCTAGCTAAAAGCAGAGAAAAATAATCTCAGGAAAAAGGTGGAAAGTGGTCACTTAATGCAAGTAAAATGCAATCAAGGATGAAGTGGTAGAAGCAAGTGTCTGACACTGTCACTGAATTTTATCACTTTTACTGAATTATATACCATGGGCTAGAGGGGAGAAGTAGGCCGCTTCAGAATACAGGTAGCCTGTCACATCTGTGACATTTTCAATTACAAACTGATTACAAAGAAGAAATTCTAGACAATGTTTATGGTTTACCTCAAACTGTTTCTTCCTTTCAGTTTTCTCTTTTTAACATGAAAGCATCATTTCTTTTATGCAGAGAGTGACTCCGTAACTTACTCTGTATTTCTTGCTCTTATTTGCATAAAAGCATGAGCAGTGCCATTAACTTTAAAAGGACAGTCGTGTCAAATTAAACACATCTGTTTTAGTAGACCCAGTTACCAATTTTTATCATGGCTCTAATTCATACAATTGAACACAAGTACTATTGAACACAGGTACATTATCACAGAATCTGTGCTAATGGATAAACATGAATTATACCTAAAACACAGGACAACTCTAGGATGGTTTAAGAATTAATTCTTACCTTTTTTATTTAAGTCAACAAAGTAATGGTGTATGTCAACACATATTTTTTGGATATATCTTCCATTCTGGACAACCCCATATTCTTCCTTAAGAGCCAAGAGTGAATGATCTCATTATATGGCTTCCCAAACAGTCCTAATTAAGGGCTTTTCCTGCCAGGTGCTCAGCATGCTCTCCTCCTATTGCTTTCAGTTGTGGCTGAGGGCATGCTGCGTTCTTTGCCATACAACCCTATTGTTTACAAGTTTAACTTAGCATTGCCAAAAGGAATACGACATCAGAAAATAAATGGCACTGAGGATTACTTTGAGGATCCCCTGAATTAGCTGGGTTTTTTTATTTTTTCTTGGGAATATCAAGCCTACATCTGGAAGATATCAGTGTGACATATAAATACTGTCTGACCACTAATTTCACAGAACAGTCATTATACAAAATTTGTGGGAAATCAGTTTTATGTTAAAGGAATAAGGATCTAAAGTCTCCTGCTGACTTAAGAGGTCTTTGCAGCAGTAACTAACTCGGCTTTCCTTCATGTAACATGACCCAACCCCTGTTTCAAAACTCTGTGCTGTGGCCAATTAATTATTGTGTAGTTTCCTGATAAAGCCTCAAACAGGCTAATCCTTGGATATAATACCATGCATGGTTATTCTGACAGCTTCTTTTGTTCCTGAAAGCTGCAGTATGCACCTTTTGCTTTCTTTTAAGAAAAAAATTCAGATCAGAAATGTGAAATGTAGTAAGTTGCTGATTTTTTTTTTACATTAAATTGTATATGTGAGGCATATAGGAATGAAGAAAAAGCCATGTTTTCAGCTTCAAATTTTCAGCAAGACAATAACTTGCAGAAAGTAATCACAAGGGAAAATCTTTCCTCTTATTCTCTGCGGACCTAGTCTGCATCCAGAGAACCTTTGTAGGATAGAGATAGGTAAGAGAGAAAGGCTTTCTGGTATTCATGCTCAGGTGTGTCAGAGTCCAGTGCTTAGGAAATGTCCTCCCTGTGGCTGTGGTTAAGCCAGGATGAGCTGGAGAAGGAGTCAGCAAAAATGAGGGCTGTGGTAAAATCAGAGTTGCAGATTCATGGGTGGATTATTCCTTTCATTTTTTGAGTATCTCTGTACGGAATATGCCTTCTATCTCTTTAGTGACTCTGGAAGATAGAGCTATTCTATTTCCTTAATCATGGAAAAATATCTTTTCTTGAAGAAAAATACAGTAGAAAAGCAGTTATTCTGAAACCTCTGTTTTCTATATATTCTTGTTGGGTTTTACAGTCAGGATTCTGTATTTGTTTTTCCAAAATGTCATGAGAGGAGTTACTTATTTCAAAGGCAGCTTGTGACACTCAGCAAAATCTAACTAGTGCTGACATAGCGCTGATAAGAAAGGGAAATAACCTTTTTTTAATTGATTTTTTCGTGTGTGAGTCTTTAAATGTAAGAGAATGTTTTCATTTCAGAGGGAAAAGAAAACAAGACTTGATCTCCCCTTAGTGAGTGGTTATTGCTACAAAGCTGCTCTGCAAAACAGATATTTGGATTTCCATCTGGTTTTGTAAGTGCCAGCCCTCTTTGGTTCAAGGGTTTGAATTTCTTTGGAGTGATGCTATTAAACATGGTGGGGTACTTTTTTCCCCCCAGATAGTACAGAAGAACAGTACATCACTTAAAAGACATCTCTCTTCTGGTGTTCATGTGAAACTGTACCTACTCAACCAGCTGGTTTTGTCCAGAGCATCTACAAAGCACCTACTAATCCTTCAGGACTTTGGCTTTTTCTTTTTTTTTTTAGGATTTATCTTTTATCCTTTTGCCATGAACTGTGATTAAGCCAATTTAAATGGTCTTAAGGTAATATGAAATGGTTTGAAGAATGAACTTGCAGGAAGTCATGTTTCCTGTGGTGTAAATGGCAGCCTTAATTTATTTCATACAGTTCATTTGCCATAGCAGAGGGATATTAGGAAGCGTAGGACTGCTTGAGATCCTGTTGTTTTGGCTGTGATGTAGAACAGAAAAATCCTTGAACAACAGAGTTAATTAAAGATCTGATGATGCTTCTGAAATATCATGGTGCCAATCCTTCATCTCCAGTGGTTACCGGTAGACATCTGTAAAATTACTAAAGAGAAACTAATACGCTATGTTTAAAATGAAAGGTGTACTTACAAAAACATGTCTATATGCTTATCTGTTACTTTAGCACAGTGAATGTTAGCTAAATTATACCTGCCCTATAGGAATGTGCAAATTCAGATGCTAAAACAGCAGATCTGTACTATTTTCTTGCAACTTGAGTAAGGATTTTGCTAAGAAAGTTTCCCCATGATTTTCAGTGTTTTATATTCAAAGCTTCTTCACCTGTTAACCTGTGAAGCCATGATTGGTGCTGTAAAAAAGGTAATTCATTTTTCTTCCCTGTTTAACCCAGGCTAGAGTAACAGTGCTCTGCAATTCAGTACAGGCTGGTATCAGCCTTGGCTACTGCAGTCCTTGTTAACAAGTCCTTCTTAGATCATCCCAGTGAGGAAAAAATTGGTTGGCTTCTCTAAGGAGGTTTATTCCATTGCTCCAAGTCATTCCCATTTTGTACAGTTGAAAACTGTGTTACCCACAAAATTGATCCAGTTTTTGATATATTTTTTTTTACCCATGACCTTAGAAAAAAGCCTTAGGAAAACCTGCTCCTTCCCCCCCTCTCCCAAATTGGAATTTGCTTCATTGCTTCTTTAATCTTGAGGTCTGCTTTGGAAAGCAAACACATTGCTGAAAGAAGGTAGAAAAGTTATTATTGAGATGTAGCTTTTTCACAATAAATTCTGCATTTAAAAAGTGAATTTAAATTCATAATTAAGATACATTTCTGGACTTACACTCTGAAGCCAACATAGAGAATTTCAATGCCAAGGTTTCTATCAGTTACAACCTCAGTGATACTGCAACTTTCCTGCTGTAAAGCCCAGATGTTATCTAAGGTGATGAATACATCTGAGTGAAAGGGAAAGATTAAAGTTGTCTGGTGAAGAGCAGCTTAGCTAAAATGTTGAGTACTTAAAGGGGCAGCAACTGACTTACTGGGATGCGGTATAGTGATGCATATGCTTAACCACCATGTTGTAATCTGAGAAGAACAATAATGTTGGAACTTTAGCTAGTCAAAGACTTATTGTGAGAGGGAGAGCACTGATGTGGTCTGGTGCCTGAGAGAGTGTGGGTTTAGCTTCAAAAAGCTGTAACTGGCCCATTGTTACAAGCACTGTGTATGTTTGCACATAAAATCTTTAAGGCTCAGTATAGCATTTCTGGAAAGCTTTCCCCTAGAGCATTTCAGTTTAAAAGAGTGGTTTATGATCATGATTCCACTTTCTTTGAAATCAATGGTAATATTTCTGGTAATTTCATGGCCTCTTGGAAACCAGTCCAAAGTTCACATGCACGTTGTCCTGCTGCAGTATAGCTCATAGCTAAACTCTGCTGAAGGAGAGTGTATAAAGCCAGTGGTTTTATAAAGAACTGCTTAAGATTTAGAAGAACAATGATGTTGTGTCAAATACCTATTTTTTTCACACATCTGAACAAGGCTTATGGGTTACCTGGGTCTGCAGTGTACTGATCTGTGGGAAGTTTCTCTGTAGAAATGTATTCAGCGTTTCATACCGCCAAATGAGGATGGCTGGCTTTTGTCTGGGAGAAGCTTGACTGAGCATTCTTACTGAGCCAGCTGGTGCTGGGGAATATCATGTATATTTTATGATCTGTTAGGGAATACAGATGAATCCCCACAGAAGTTTATCTTCCTAAAATGGGGCTGAGGTGGAATCTAGGTGCATACTTTAGAACCCTGCAGATGTTTATATCTACATCTTTTAATTTTCTCCTTTCACATGTTTATTGATCAAGCAGGAGGCATTGACCACTCTGCACATTTCTGGTGACCACGATTTCTGCAACCAAGTTGTTTGATTAGCCACAGATAAAGTAGCACTGTTTCTACTCCAGGATATGAAACTTGATATGTAACATGTGGAGTAACTTCAGGGCATGTTTCCAAGGGACCTTGGCTGCACCAAGTGCAGGACATTACTGATGTGTCCTGGAATTTGATTTAGGGCAGCTTCTGGGAGAATTTACTAAAGCTGATGTCTGATAGAAAACTGAGTCTGTGTACAGGCAGTATGTACCTCGTATGCTGTTCTCAGACCAGAAGTCACCTCTGCCTTCTGCTGCACCTTCAGTTCTTCTTGTCCTCCTCAGTGTGTGACAGTCTCTGCTTTCTCAACACAACTTATTCCTTCATGATCACTGCCCCCTGGTTTTGTCTTGTCCTCAGTCATAGTGTTGAAGGAGAAATACAGGTCTTCTGAAAGGAGATGGATGCATCTACATCTCCTTATCCTGTTTTCCAAAGGTCTGAGTCTTTGAGCTCTTAATACCATCAATTCCTAGGAATTCCTTTCCTTTGAGTAGATTTTTTTTTTATCCAGCTTATGTGGGGGGAGTTTTTCTGAAGGATCTTTCCTGGAACTCCTCCTGGCTACACAAGAAGTCAATTTCACAGTTTGGGGATTGTTTTGGATCCACTCTGATGGGCCTAATTTTTCCATGATTGTGGAAGCTTTGACAGATAACTTGGGGGACAGTGTCCTAAAGTTTTATTTTATGAACTTAATTTAGAAAAGCATCATGATTACTTTTGACTGTGTCTTTAAATGAATACAGTCGTGATGCTTTGATGGAGAAAGCCTATGAAAGCATGTATTAGCTACAGTTAGACCTGGTTTGGTCCCCTCATCTGCTGTGTTTGTTTTGTATTTTGGGGCTTGGGTGGGCATTGTTTTGTTACCTCTGCGCCTGTGTTGAGAAATGTGCTGCACACACATAAAGCCATCTACCCTTTGCCTTCCTACATCTCTATGGCCACAGAGAGAATGCTTAGGTATCACAGGTGCTAAGAGTGAAATAATGAGAACCCCACAAAGCTGGAATAGGCAGTAAGGTGTCAGATAAACAACTGCTATCAGTGAGAATATCAGCTGTTAGTTTTTGTTTATGAAAGAATTGAGAAATTGGGAAATGTGAATCTTGGCTGTATGGTTGAGTAAGGAAAAGCATTAGTGCATGGTTAATACAAATGAAGAAGAAGTTTTATTACTAATATTATTTAAAATATTATCAGACTCCAGTTTTAGGAACTTAATAAACTCTGTAAAGAAGATTCAATAATACTGCAATTATTACTGCAATGATTAATTGCATACTTCTGGCTGGATCAGGCCTGCAGATTGATCTGTGTATTCTGGAAGTTTGCATTTAACTCCATTGAGGGGAAAACACTCTTCTGAAACATTTAGTTTCTTTTCAGCAATAAAGCTTTTATATGGAGAAATGCATGTTGCCTATTTTTATATTGTATTCTGCTTTTACTGTAATACTGTTGTTTACTATAAGTTCAGTCTGCAGCTATGTTATCAGAATTAAAAAAATGTAGCAACTTTTACCTGCTTTCTCTTTAGCTTGTCTGTGTCTCTCCCTATCCCTTCATCTCCCATGCATCTCCATCTGGCATTGCAAACAGATAGAAGGAGGGGAATGATGCTGAAACAACTCAATTTCAACAAACATTGAAATGTCTAATAAAAGTTTATTTGATTTTGAAGAAGCTGAGAGATGGTTAGTGATGCTTTTGTTCATCAGGGCTTTCAGTTTCAGTAATATAACTGATTTTCCACAGGTGTGTATAAAACCAAATATTTGAAGATGGAGCTACTCCAGGAAACTTTGAATTCATGATTTAAAGAGTGGTATGTGTCAATAACAGGGCTTCAGCTGTGTTTTCCAGCTTGGAATCTTAAATATCATTACTCTGATCCATTGTGATACAGAGGCTAGGGTAGCTGAAAATGTCATGCTAAAGTTACAGGTGATACCAGCAAGGGACATAAATATTTATGGAGATCTGGACTAGTTTTTTGGCTTCTTCTTAGAAAGGTTTATGGGTCAGCTTCCCAGCTCCTCCACCCTCTGCCTTCAGTTCAGTGGGATTCAGGGCTTTTTAGTTCAGCTCAGCTGTGTGAACTTGGATCAGTTACAATGGGAAAATTCTTGTTAAAGAATGAGAAAATACTTGAGAAAAAGCCATGCAAAGTAAGAAAAGTAAAAATTTGCAAGTGTAATTTTGGAGATGACATGGACAGCAGGTTAAGGATTCAAGAGGAAAAGATCAGACGTGAAAATGCAATACAACTTATTTTTAAGAAGAAGGAAGAATTCTCTGCTTTCTTCCTTTTTAGGAAGAAATAAGAGAATGAGAACAATGATTCTGCAACCTGGAGGATCAGTCCATCCTAAGGGAAGTCAATGACCTCTCCTTCCCCACCTGGCAGTGTTTGCTGAGCTGTCAGTGATTCTAGTATGTGTCTTCTCTGGGACAGTGAATATATTGATAACCACTAATACTTAACTTTACATCTAATTAGTGCTAGCTATGGATTCAGAACATTAGTCAATATACATTTTTTTGTACCCTTACAGCATAGAATTCCTTTTTGCAAGAATGACATGCAAGACTTAAAATTTGTCCAAGTGACACAGAGAAGCAACATTACTGCAGCAACAGCTGAGAACAAAATAGTAGATGATTAGCCTAAGCTATCTAATTTAACTGGATGTACTGAAGAAAGTTTTATGCTTTGTGTGAGCACTGTCAGATTTTCAGTGGAGATGATGAACTCCAACAGAAGATTAATGGCTGAAGAAGGTGCAGGGTTGTATCTTGAAGTAGCTTGTTTTGCTGTTTTCATCATCACTGTCTTACAAGTATGTAATTATCCTCCTTAAAAACTTTTACTAGATTAATGTGTTTAGTTATTATTCATACATTTTCTTGTTTTGGGCTTATTTTTGTTTATACTGATTCTGTAATAATTTAGTTTTGAATGTGCTAAACTAAACTGGAAAAAGACTGGAAAATGTTAATCTGCAGTAAGTGTTTATCTACAGACTTGCATTGGGGAAATAGAATGTATAAATTATAACTGCTTTAGTTACAGTCTTTTGGTGTAAGTATGGAAAGGGTAACTACAAAAAGTAATTGTTTAGAAACATCTGCCATGGTGTAAAATGGCCAGATAGAGATCACCACACTTATTAGCTAGACCTTTGCAAGCGGATGGTGTGGAAGCTTCTCACCTGTTACTGTGCTAATTTAACTGGTTTTGCTTAAATTCACATTCAGCCTTCAAAGTTCAGCTGAAGGTTGTTTAAGCTGAGGTGTCTTCACCCAACTTGATGTTGTAGGTCATGAGGTGCTAGATGGGAGACTTACTTGGGGTAATATTCTCGATTGTTTTAACCAACTTCATAGACAGATGTTTGACTGTTTCTTTTTTGTTTGTGTTTTGGGTTTTGTTGTTTAAGCTTTGACTACAGAAATATGTTTTAATTGTACTTATGCATGTGTAATGTATGTGTCTATACAAAGCTATTGGATATTTATTTATTTAAATTGGTACAAATACTTCTATGTTAATTTATGGATTTATGTACGGAGTATATTGTTTCACAATCAGTCATGATTAAAATGTCTCCCTATGTGAGTTGAATCCATTTAATGTAGTGGGTTGATGAAAGACATGTTCATGATAAGTAATGTCAATGAGGGTGTGAATTTTACAGCTCAAATATTGGCTGCTTATAATGGAGTCCAAATGTAATTTTGAATGTTCATAACTAGACTCTGAGGATGCTATTTTTCTCAGCTGGAGTACATGGTTGGGATAGGTCACCATTTAAAAACTGAATTTACAGAGTATTTATTAAGTCCTTGAAGAATGCATTAAGTCTTTCTATTGGTACTTCTGAAATTCCCCAGGAGAAACATACTACATCTATCACACTGCATCTCGATGGAAAAGTTAAAAGATAAAAAATTACTTGCTGGTAACATGGTTTAATAGCCAAATGTTTTTGGTTTTTTATTGTAACCATATTGGTAAAGTAAGAATCTTTTCTTTCTCAGAAGCAAGTGAATGGAAAAGAAGTGAAAGCAAATTCTCAGCTGTAGCAGTAAGGCTTTCTGATGCAGATTTACAGTGTCAGGCCCATGTTTTCAAAAATCGGATCATTGGCTCATAAAATTATATTGGGAATGCTGTCTCTAATTTTCAAAAGCAAGCTATTTCTAGAATGTTTTTACCTTGTTGTTAAAGCTCATTTTTTTTAAACTAAGTGCTAAAACAGTTTTATAGCCATCCAGTGTTTCTCTAAATCCCTAATCCTGCAAATATTTTATACATGTTTAACCTCAGGCATATAAGGAATTGATTTGAATAGCCTGGAGGTAAGTGAATTTGTAAATACTTCTACAGTTTGGTTGGTTTTGGTTTGTGATTTATTTTTTTTTTATTTTTTTTTCTTTCTTTTCATGGGGATGGAAAAGTAGGAAAGGCTTCAACTAAAAAAACCAACTTACTGAAACAGATGAATAATTATGGTTTTATCACATTGAGATCCTGTAAGACTTGTCTTACTGCTGCACACTGGGCATTTTATCCAAGGTATAACCTGAAAACTTAGGGATGACTTTGAAATCTTTTTATTCTCTTTGGCAGCAGCTGTTCTTGAAACTTTCACTTTATGTACCTTACTGTATGCCTTTACTCATCTCTCTATGGTGCCTTACAGAGGTTAGTTACACAAAAAAATTGTGCCATGCACAAAATAAGAGTTGGAGTTCATTTTGAGGTTAGGCTATGAGTTACAGCAAGTTAGAAGTGGGATTCTCTGTATTACATATCCTAACCACCTTGTTTTACTCTTGCAGGATTTTCTTCTGCTAAAAAGCAGAACATACACATAGATGTAAATAACCTATTTTCTTATCTATGCATGTTTAATCAAGAGGCTATGCTCTCTTTTCATTGCTTGAGTTTGTTACTGGTTGCAGTTATTTATCCTTGGATTTACCCACATTTGTGGCAATAGTTCAGTCTTAGAGAAGATATATGGAGAAGTCAGTAAGATATCATAGAATTATATTTTCCTTTGTTAGGTTTTCTGGGTATTCAATAGAAAATTAGTGCCAAGAATTTTGCCACTTTGTGTCAAGGGCAGAAATTTGGAAGAAAATTATTAACAAGTTATCATGCTGGCCTATTCTTTTGCAGTTTTAAGACTCTAGTGATTATCTTGAAAGTCAAGCCATAAAGGAAAAAGAGAGACAACATACAGGGCAATTGTCTTTCTGTATTAAAGACGGAATTCTACCACAGCTGTTGTTACAGTGAGTGTATAAAGAGCAATGTAAATAACTGTACTCTTTAAGACAGAATCTAAATAATAGTGTCAGTCATCACTGGAGTTGCCTGTGAATCAAGAAAATCAAAGGAGTGAGGGGGAGTGACCCTTTCTGTAGACTCCCTCAGCCACGTATGGAAAACATTTTGCTATTTATAGTTTGTGCAGCCTAAAAAACTTGACAGATCCCTATTTTTCTTTCAAGTCTCCATGCTGGTAAAGATCAGATCTCCTGCTGCGTGTCTAGCTGGGGGAGCAACTAAAATTAAGGGTGAATATGTAATTACCTCTACTTAATTTTCTACTTCTTATATGGCTTGATAACAGTCACTTTCCTCAAAAGAGGGATGGAAACCTTGGCTTTGTTTCCACCTGGTAATGATGAGGCTACTGAGCCATGAGGAAGACTTGTGTGTAGAGCTGGAAAAATGTTCCACCACTGACTGCTGGTCCTGCACTCATGCTCCAGCTGCCTGGATTACACAGAAATACTCAATTTGCTTTCCCAAACCTTTTGCTAATTTTTCTTTAAAACTTTTCTTCAAGAGAATGCCCTCACTTTACCTTAGCAACACTTGAATTCAGATGTGAGTCCTTGTTTTAAAACACTATTTTGAATAAAAGGTTTTTGCTGCCTGTTTTTATTCTTCTTCACTTGATTAGCCATTACAGCCTTCATTTTGTGAAGTCCTTATGCAAACTGTGTGAAGATGAAAAAAGTAATTTGAAGCTTTCAAAACAATTCTGTGTAAGGATTTTGTTGGTACTTTGAAAATATCAGACATTTTGTTCCTGTTTTCTCAATGAGTTTTTCAAAAATATGTACTCAATTTGTTCCAGTACTTCAAATTTTTCCCTAGAGAAAGTTTCCACTGATTTAAGTGGCAATTTCTCTTGAGAAAAGAATATAGTTGCAATTCTTTATTTTGTTCCTTTTGGTGATTATAGTGATTTGAAATATTTATTTTTTTTTTCAGTTCCTGTGGAATTCATTGGTTGCTGCTTTCTATAACTCGTTCAAAGACCTTGTTCCTTGCTTGCACAGGCTTAATGCCATGCTGTTATTTTTATCGTTTAAGAGAGGTACTGTTTTAATCTATCTTCACTGCTATCTAGATTTCCAGTCTATGGTAATAAATATATTATAGAATCATAGAATAGTCAGGGTTGGAAAGGACCTTAAGATCATCTAGTTCCAACCCCCCTGCCATGGGCAGGGACACCTCACACTAAAATATATCACCCAAGGCTTCATCCAACCTGACCTTGAACACTGCCAGGGATGGAGCATTCAGAACCTCCCTGGGCAATCCATTCCAGTGCCTCACCACCCTCACAGTAAAGTATTTCTTCCTTATATCCAATCTAAACCCCTGCTGGTTAAGTTTCAACCCGTTACCCCTTGTCCTATCACTACAGTCCCTAATGAACTGTCCCTCACCAGCATATTCTGTCAATATTCCATGTACCATCTGATGTTTCATTTTAACCTGCTTTTGACCTAATTTAAGGATATTATACATAATCAAGATATCTAGCTTTACAGATGAAGCTCTCAACTGATGAAAGTTAGTGTAATTTCAGAGGTTTTCTTAATAATGGTCTTTGTTTGAAAATATCCTTCACGAAAAGATTGTGCAGGATTGCAAAGTATTTACATAATGCAAGCAACTTAAAAAAACAGTATGAAGTACTATTTGAATTACTGGCTTGCTTGTTCTGCATATGTATAGTGTATCCTGCTACTGCTGATACTGGAAAATATATATGGTACAGGGCCAAGCATCCAATAAAATAAGAAGCCTATATTTATTCTTTCTCCTGACTAAAGGGAATTGAGCTAAGAGCTTTCCTTGAAAAAGTTCCAACAAAGTTAGTTTTTTCTATAAAGATAAGGTAATTTTGGGGGGAAAAGAAAAACAGAAAAAAAAAAGGTCCATGTAGCAAAGAAGCATAAATTATAGTTAGTGGTTAAGTTACTGCCTGGTAGTGGGAGACATGGGCACAGGTTACTGCTCCTAAAAACATCCCTACTTCCTTCAATTTAGATGTTTTTCTGAAACTCTCCACTGTTAATAAACCCATCTCACCATTTAACTTTCAACCCCTATCAGGAGTTTCCCAAATTCTTTGAATTGTCACAGTTTTGTAAGATTCACAGTTATTTACAGTTTGGGGTTGAATGTTATGAATAGTTTTCTTCAGAGTGTATGGGAAGAAACCCTAGCTAAGATGTGTCAAAATGTTTCAGTATTTATTGGTTTTGAAATGACGTACTATTTGAAAAATTGCAAAGCGTAATAGTGTCTTAAACACAAGAAAAAGAAACTCTCTGAACAGAATTAAATGTTTTCATTCACCTCAAAACTTTGATCAGAGTGATTCTAAAAAGAAAAAGCTTTTTTTTTTCTTTGCTTTAGCCAGTGAACCAAAAAATCTGTTATTTTCATAACTGGTTTTTTATAGTATTGCTAAATTTGAAACCTTGATAATTCTGTGATAGTATAGTGTAGATTTACATACTTAGTTTGATAGTCCTGTAGTCCTGTGTTGCTAAATAATTAATGATTAGTTTTGTTAAATAGCCATTGCTATGCATTTATGTCTAAAAGTCATGGGTTATACTAAATGTATTTCCTTCCTCTGCTGTGGAGGAAGTCAGTCTTATTGTAGTTATTTTTACTAGCAAAATCTCAACAGTAATATCACATATTAAAATAATCCTGTGATATAAGGTTGGTGACCTTAATATATGGTGGCCATATCTGAAGAATAGTATACCCCAGAGTGGATTGAAACCCAGGGAAATTAATATTTTAATAATTTTGTGCAAAAATAGATCTTAATGTCTGAATTTCTCCTGGTGCAAATATGCAAGGTAATGACTGACTGCAAATTCAGAGCCACCTCTTGTATGTCAAAGTATTGGCTTTTTAAATTTAGTTCAATTTAATATAAAACATTAATTACTGTTCATCTCATGAAGGGAGCTGTTGAGCCTTCTGATTAGGAGCCCTATCTCTTTTAACTAAGATGTCCTCGTTAACGTTGAAAAATTTCAAATGTTAAATGGTGTATTAATGATAAGTACAGTCAAATGAGATGAAGTTATTTGCAGCGTTTTGTTTTTATTTCAGTAGGACAGAAAGCAAAATCAAACCCTTGCAGCTGAATCTGCTTCACACCAAGTATGAGAGATTTAGTTCTAGGTATTGTATGTCTATTTCAATGATATTTTGAAATTGTCTTGATTTAATGGATTTTTTTTTATTTGTGTTTGGTAGGGTTAAATAAGAATATATTTATGTAAAGGAAATATTTGCATATATGCCTATATGTGTATGGACATGTAGATATATATTAAAAAAAATATAAAAGCGTGAGTCGAGCATAGAAATTGGGAAGTCTTGTACATTGGCAATGGAAAGTATAGGAGAAATCAAAGAAGATGATTCTGGTATTAAAACATTAGACTAGAAATTAAGAGGTAGTTAAAACGAAGAGTTATGCCTCTTTCAAATTAATTGTCTTTTAATTTGTAAACTCTCAATTTGACCTCTTGATCTGTGCTGTATTTTACCTACTGCAACAAGATGTGGGGTGTGGCTGGTCTTGCATTCATGCACTGTCTGGGAACGAGCTAATTTGTGAAGGTCAAAACTCTGCCAGAGAGCATGCTAGGAATTCAGTAGTATGAGTGTGGATGAGGGCTTAACCCTCTTCCCTGACTGGTTTTATTTATTGGTATTGAAGCTGTCAGAGAGCTGTGTCAAAATTAAAGCCTCAAAGCACTGTCAAAAGGTGTATTAATACAATTAAAAAGGCTCTGTGCTTTCATCTTAATATGAAGCTGGTTTTAATTTTCTGATTTTAGTCAGTTTTCCAAAAATAATCTTTAGAAAGAAAAATAAACATGTGCAATATACTTCATTGTATGTAATGATCAAATAATTATTAGTACCTGTGTTACCATACAGAAGATACTGGCATTTCTTGTATTATTCAACCACTGCATTTTTTATAGTGTGACAATTTTTTGAATAAGAAATATGTTGTGCATAGTCAAATTTTTGTGTCAATATCCTTGAGGCTATGGTTTTACATTAGCTAAGCACTTATCTTAAAAAGAAGCAATATATTATGTTCATAATTAAAATGTACTGATTTACTGTTAAAGACTGGGAAGAAAGCCAACTGAAACCTCTTAATCACTTTTAATTATATTCTTAACATGAGTGTGTTACCTAGTAGCTTTATTTTGCTATTAGTGCAGAATTGGGTAGGGGTGGGACAGGAGGAGAGAAGAGAAGGTACTAGCCTGGAATTTAAGTGATTTGCCAAGATCTTAAAAGGGTCTGAAATAAGAAAGGTTACAGAAAGAGAGACTGATGGAACAAGAAGAGCAGAACAAGATATCAAGCTATAAAACAGAACTGCCAATAAAGCTTCCATAAAAGATTTTTTCCCATTGTTCATGGCATCAAAGGTGTCAGAGAGGTCTTTAAAATTTGCATAAAATGAGACATTTTGGAGGAGAGAGAAAGCAATTTGAATGCCACAGAAATAATTGTTGAATTATTAATGAATTTGATGGCAAAATGAAGAAGTAGGAATTGTGAGAGAACATAGAGAGAGATCACACTTAGCTTTTTGTGGGGAATGCTTTAAACTAATTATGAGGTATACTTTGAGTGTGGCTTCAAGGAGCCATTATAGTTAGGAATAAAGAAAAAAAGTTATTGCAATATATAGTAATTCAAATATGAATCATAACCCAAAGAGGCTAAGCGCATTGCTCACTGTGGAGAAAAGGGAGGGACTAAGGAAAAAGTAAGAATGAGGCGTCAGGAATTACTTAAGAAACCTGGCATACAGTATTCCAATAGTCATGTAGGATGTGTCCACTGAAATATTAGCAGGAGTGACCCACTGACAACAGGAAATGGACATTTGGAACTTCCTTGGTCTGAGGAAGAAAACAGTTGGTCAAAAACTTTCCATAGAGTTCCCACAGTTTCCATCCTCTGTCAGAATCCAGATCTGTGAACTCTTTTTTTATTTTATTTTATTTTTTCTCACTGGAATTTCAGGTGGAGATGCCTGGCTGCAGGTTATGGTCTACACTGAGGGAGATTCAGTAGACACAAACAACACGCTTATCAGAAATGATGACAACTGCTGAACAGTAGAATTGTTCAAAATAATATAATTACAAAGAATTTGCTATGTAATGTAGTTTAGTCCATGGGGAACACAGAGATTTTGGTTGGAACCTCTAAAGCTGGTTTAACTGTCTACTGTAACATGAGAATTCTATTTATATTTTTGTATGAACTACTGTGTCAGAATGTTTTCAATGAAGTGAGTAGGTGGACATATTTTCTTATTAATTACATTATTTCCAAAGTCAGATCCCAATGTCACAATTGCTGAAAAGATGTTCTAGGCTTACAAAATAGGGAAATTAAGCTGAACCCAGTTTTGAATCACCTGGGGTTTGCTGTGTATAGAACTAAACTGTACAGCTCATTAAAAATATGTAGTTACTTATAGTGTCCTTACCTTGTAACTGTAAGTGTCCTTGCCTTATAGTTTCAAATCTCTGACTATATCTAAAGTTGCACTTCTGAAATGTGAATTTGTGTTACACAACCTACTGCCTAACTTACACTGGGAAACAGAAGAATTGTATGAACTTCTGAAAAGGAGCAGCAGCACCAGGTTTAGTTTACTGGTATGAGGAAATGGAAATGGCGGCAAATCAGCTGACTGGGCCATTCAAGTAATCATTTACACTGGTGAAAAGAAGCCTTTTGTCAGAGATAAAATAAAGAAAATTTATGAGGATAGCAAGAATCACAAGATATGTCTCTGCTTCTATAGCAGGTATGGATTTTCCCAGACAGGTGAGTATTGTAGAGTACTGCTGTGTAAGAGCAGAGAGAGTATGGACTCTGTAATGTTTCGTCTGCGCTGAAAAGTATCTCTGTGAAAAGGATGCATGATTTTTCTACTTGCTGTGACCATTCACAGTCACAGATGCTTATTTTAAGGAGCAAGTGAGGTTTTTAGTGCGCTTAACCTCTATCAGCCTTACAGAACCAATCCCACTCTGGGTTGTGGAATAGCTCCCTTAGTGCTGCTCCCTCCTGAAAAGACTTACTCATTGATTTTTGGACCCCACAGTAATTGCACTGACTTTATATTCTCCCACATGCACTGAGTTATTGTACTGAGGGGTTCCACAGATCGTGGAGTTGCACTCAAGATCTAGATAAATCAATAGCTACAGTCTTAGTAAATTCAGGGGGTTCTTGATAAGATTTAGTAATTATACTATTAAAACTTTAATACAGTGAGGATATATTTGCTAAAGAACACAATTGTCTTTCAAGAATGTGAGCTGAATTGACCCTTGTCTTTCAGTTTACTGACCAAAGAGCTGAGAAAATGCGGGATGATAGTGATGGGTTAAAAGGAAATGGCCACGTCTGAGCAAAATGAAGCCAAGAAGGTGGTTTGAGTCATAGGCACATCTCTGAGTCACAGGGCCTCCTAGGGTGATTGCTGGGACCATGCTAAAGTTTATGACCTTAAGCAAGCATCTTTTTCTGTAACTCATTGACCCAGCAGCTACAGAAGTTAATATTATTTGTTATTTTCAAAGTGTTAGTTTTGCAGGGTTTCTTTTCAGACAACAACTTTGTTTGGGAGAAGTGGGCACAGTGGTGTGACAAGAATTTTCTGGCATCGAAGGCAGATGTTTCTCTAAAAGTTTTAAATGCTAAAATAAATGTGTTTTTTAATAAGAGGAATGCTTTCCTTCTGTTAGGAGATGGAAATCTAATGTGGACATGAGATGTAATCTGATTTGTGCCTAGACAAGCAAATTGTCCAGAGATTAAAAGAATCAGCTGCAAAGGTGAGGAATGAGTATGAAATAATGAATGATATTGCTAGAAAGATGAAGTATATGTCTCATGTTACTCTGATGAAGGCGTTCTCAGTTGTTGAATTCACTCCACAGTTTATATGTAGCTCCATTTGTTAATAAAGCTGTGTGTGGGTGTTAGGGCCCATTTCAGAAACTAGTGCAGTGCCGCCTAAAGATGCCTGCATTGGTAGCTGTTTAGCTGTTAACGGACTTCATGGAACATATATTAGCCTAGTGATTAACATCGCATCATTGTCCTTCTGTTACAGGAGGTGGCATCTGTGTGAAGCAAATGTCTCTATTACCATCCTTCTCCCAGAGACATTATAAAGTAGTAAAACTACACCTGTTCCATTTTCAGAATATAATTTGCAGGTGGGAGCTGAATCTGTACTTAGACTTGTTAATAAGACCAAAATGTGGTGTGTTAAATCCCTATCTTTTGTTGATCTTGCTCCAAATGTTGTGAAGTTGTCCAGAAGGACTAAGCTGCTCTTATCAGATGGTAGCTCTGGTTGGGATCTGCAAACCTCTTTGATTTGCTGTCATCCACAGCTTGTGCATAAAATAAAATAGTGATATCTCATGTTTGGATAAGGCAATTCTCTTTTTTTCTACAACCAAAATACAGCTAACAAGTCCTTGTTGAGATACAACAGTAAATAACAAGGTCATTTTCCACTGTTCTTACTTATCCTGCAAATGCTTTCCTTCTTTGAGTTGTTAACAGGGACAATATGAATACCTGAAGTATACCCGGAATCTGTTACAGGCAAAAAGGAAGGAGTACTCAATGGTGAGATTGTTTTAGGCAGGGTAACCACAGAAGGGCAGTCTGAGGAGCAGTCTACCCAGTAAAACAATGCTGTGAGGTAAAAAGGCTTTGTGTACGCAAAGTATTTTAAACTAAATAGCATGGCTTACAAAATAGAAATAGAGATGTGGTAATCCATGTTTTGCCACATGTTGGTACCAAGGTTATGGATTCAATACTCTTGGAGAGCTTATATTGTCTAAGAGTTGCCAGCACATGTTGATCTCTGTGGCTGCATCTTCAGGGATGTGACAGTTAGATTAAGCAATTCTAAGAAAGTCATGTTTTTCTTAGTAGTGATGAAGCTAATAGACTGTTTAGAATTTTTTTACATAGTGGATGATTTATTGTGGTTTGATCCTGTGATTTCACATGGCTTGAATTATATTTCATTGCTGTGCGGGTTTTATACTAATACTTTGGAATGACTGCTTGGTGCCCATTTTTACTATAACATCTGATTGAAGATCCAGTCAGTGGCTTTTTTCATTAATCATCATAGCACTCCCTCTTATTTACACCATTTTGAAAGACACTCACTTGCAACAAAATGTACCAGTTGTCAACTGAATTAAGTGTCATGCTTTTATGATCTGAGGTATTAGGCCAAAATCCACCTGATCCCTAGTCCCAGACTGTCGTGGTTTAAAACCCCACCTCAGTCTCCCGCAGTACCACACACCCCTTTTCCCCCCCCACCTCCCCACTCCTGGAGGGATGGGGAGGAGAACCGGAGGAATACAACTCCTATGGATTGAGATAAAACCAATCCAGCAATTAAGGTATAACACAAATCACTACTGCTACCACTAATAAATCAATGTTAGAGGAAATAAACAAGGAGAGAGAATACGATACCCGCCGAAACGAGCCCAACCCGAAAGAGAGCTAACCCCCCCTCTTCCGGCCAACTTCCAGTTACCTCCCCGAGCATGACGTGCTGTGGTATGGAATACCTCCCCGACTAGCCTAGGCCAGGCGCCCTATCTCTCGCTCCTCCCGGCCTCCCTTCCCCTCCTCCCTGGCAGAGCCTGAGCTTAGAAAAGGCCTTGGACAAAAACCAAACATTTAAGCAGTAACTCAAAAATATATGCACCACCAGTAACTGCTCCCAGCCCGAAAGTCAAAACACAGCACTGCACCAGCTACCAAGAGGGAGAAAAATCGACTGCTACTGTTGAACCCATGACACAGACTCACTATAAACACATGACAGGTAGGGAGAATATAATTTTCTACTGCTCTGACCATGGACCAGCTTTGAAATAATAAAACAATCTGTACTCTCCTGTTCAAGACAAACTGAGCTCTGTCTACTCTTGACACCATTGTGGGGTTCTAGCCACAATAGGCAGGGTAAACAAACACAAAGGGGTTGTTATTCTCCTTTTATGCATTTTTACTCAGTAAAAAAGAAAGAATTTCTGTGAGACTGATATGAGGAACTGGTTCTGAATCATTGTTTCAGATCCATGCTGTTATTTAGATTTTGGAAGCATGCTTTGCAACCACAAGCTTGGGCATTTTTTTTCTTTCAGTGTTGTCACTCATGGTACAAAAGTCTCCAGGACATTGTCCCTTCTGCACATAATACCTACTCTTTGATTCTACTCAAAAGGTGTAGTTATTACTCTGACTACCTAATTCTTATCAAAGAATAAATGAGAAAATTCTTCCTCTCCTTGAAAAGGCAGTCTATCTCCAATCTGGTTTTTAAATGCCTATCAGTTCTTTCGTTGTATGTTCCACCTAAATTTCTTTTCACATCCAATTTTGTCTCATGCCCAGTCTCTTCTAGAAATTAAAAAAAAAAAAAAAAAAAAGAAAAATTGCTTCTTTCATTGGGTCTCTTATTATGAATTCTGATTAGAATATATTTTAAATTTGAGAAAAGGGATTTTAAAAAGTAAAATGAAAAGTCTGTCTTTCTCTCCATAGCACCAATACTTTGCTCACATCCACTACTTTAAAATATTTAAATATGAGGTTTTGGTTTTTTTCCATATTTAAGGTTCATTTTACTCCGTGGGACAGGGCTACAGAACACAGCATGCTTCTACTACCAGCTAAGTAGTATGTTAGTAATGTATTAGAGAGCTATTTATTAAAATAATTTTAAATTAATATGGTTAATAAGAAGAAATGATTTATTTACCATAGAACAATATTTGCAAATTGGGTAAAATGCATTTTAAACTAAGATATTTATGGTAAAAAAGGCGTTATCAAAATAATAACTGCACACAAAGAAATATTTTAAAAATATTTTCATATGTGATATATACATTTATCTATGCTTGGGTTGTTTATTGCTACTTCACTAATCCTGGATTTGTCACAGGCAGAATAAATGCAATTTCCAGGGCTGAGACAGCCTCCCCAGCTCCTTGAATCCTTGTTCCCCTTATGATACACGTGCAGCCTGCTGCTTAAATTTAGACTAGATTTCAGACTTCACTTTGAATAGTGGTAAAGTTGTAGATCTGAAGTTTAAATGAGATTTCTGGTCTAACTCAAAAAGAACCATGCTAAAGAGATCAAGCGCATCTCTACTCCCGCATAAGGCAATCTTCCTTTCTTGGTCCAGCTATGCCAGCAAAAGAACTCTCTGGCCCTTAACTCTTCATTCTCGATTCAAATTCTCTGCCAGTTAAGCAGGTAATATAATTGCTCTCTTATCTTATTAAAGCAAACATATCAAGATAAGTCTAACCACTACTGATTTTGCTTGACACTAATTACACAGCACCAAGAAGCAAGTTTCTTTCCCACTGCAAAACCCACAGCCTCAACAGACAGCTGGGGTAGTTATCTCTCTTACATGTCCAGCTGAATCTGAAATGAAGTATTAAGCCCACCTTTAGCTTCTTCACTGGGCTGATTCTGTAGTGAGCCTTAACTATGATGCCCAGCTATCTGCACTGCTTTTCTCCTCTGCTGTAATTAGAAGTAGGTTGTTGGTGCTGCATGAGTTGGTGCAAGTGAAGAAATTTATGTCTAAAATTTGTTTAGCCCATTTGGGTTGCCTTTCTGGAAAAAATATAAATCGTCTGAACATTTGGAGAAATATTGCAGGACCCATAAAACAGCACTAAAAACGAAGAGAGATCATATCTCCTCAAGTCAAGAAAGAAAAAATCAAGCTCATAATAGAACACTGAAATGCTGTTGCTGGAATTCAGTTTGAAAAGATTCTGTAAAAGTTGATATCTTAATTGAAAATATTTACTTCAAATGAAATGATGCTATAAGTACAGGATACAGTATGCAATTAATTTCATTAGCAAACATCCTGGCATTTACCCAGCCGTACTCAAAGCTGTTAGAACACACTACAGAAATGTATGCTGTCCAAAACTGATTAAAAAAATGAATCTGAGGTTGGCTTCTACTACTGGCAATCCTGGTTATAACACAAGAAGACTGATGCCTTGTCATTTAAAAATACAACAGAAGCTAAGAAAAAGAAGCTTTAACCAATCAATCTGCATTTTAACACATCTTTAAGCAAGCAGAGGTTTTCTATCCATCTTGTGGTTTTGGTTTGCTTTACTTGTTGTGCTCTGTGTTACTCACCAAAACACTGTTTTAAATCATCTACTCCTGCAGAGAATTTCTGGATGCAGAATAATGTGAATAGCCAAGAAATCTGTAATTCTTCATCCTGCATAGTCTCTGGGTTTAATTCCTTTCTAAGGTCTGTCCAAATTTAAAAGCTTGACTGTGGGTTGGTACTCATGAGGGAGAGGTCCTCGTAAACTGAGAGTGGCCAGAAGTGCCCTTTAATGCTATAGGCATCCTGTCAGATATACCATACTTGTCCTAATATTACTAGGAGCTGGAAGTTGGAGGATGCCATTATTATAGGTCCTCCTCTGGATCGCAAGCTGTAGATTTACTCTTTCCTGCATGTGGATATCGCTGAATGTGTCTGAGGTATATTCAGCTTGGTTGTATCTAATTCTCTGACCACTGTAGTAGTCAGTGCTTGTTTATTGTAATTATGCATACCAAGGTAGGGCTAGAATTTGGGGAGTCAGTCCTGAGGAAGAGCCTTGGTGGTGCAGTGTAGCAGGCTCCACCAGTGGGAGACTGGTGCACACTGATCTTAGAGCAACATGGACACTGTGACACAGTGGTCGGAAAAGATTAGCACAGAAAGCAAAACTTGATTCCTTCTAGCAGGTGTGTTTAAGGGGAGGCCTGCTGACTGCTAGAGCAGGCTTTTCATCAGCTTAACAAAAAAGCTGAATCAATAACCACCAAGTACGAGTATGAGCAAGATGTGCTGACTGGATGGAGAGGGTGCTGCAGGGCAGCTGGCCTTCATAGTATGGTTGCTGGTGTTGGAGATTGAAGTTTCTATTAATGGGAAGCTTACAGTTTAGAGATCTTTTTATTATTGCTGCATACGGTAATGACTTGTGTGTTTGAACTGAAATAATGAAAAATGAAGCAGAGGATGAACAACAGTTTCACAGTGTTATTTGCAATCTTTAATTGCCAGAGAATGGTAATACAGAAGATTGCCCTTTATTACAAATTTTTATGACTGAATCAGGAAATGTACAGAGAAGCCTCAGGTTATTAATTAATAATTTTAATACACTTTCTAAGTGCATACTGTGCCTTTTTCATTGCTCTCCTAGTTGCCTTAGTGACCTCAGTTATTGAGGAACCAGCTCTAGGCAAACTTCATAAATATCCCTGCAGCATCTTTTCAAGCCTATTTGTCTTTTATTTGCAGATGTCTAAGCAGATGCTGCAGAACAGTCTTTTATAGGTATATATATATGTATATATATATATCTTTACATAATGTAAAGGTTGATAATGCACTATTGAAATTTTTGCCTGGGGTTCTACTGGCAGTATTTTCATTGTTACTAGACCACCCATTTTTCCACTGTTGCTCTTGAAGTATGTGTAAAAAGGGCTAATGTTATTTCATGACTTGATTTTGCAACTAACAAAAAGTCAAGAGACTTTAAGGATGGTCTGAATAAATAAAGTAGAAATGTGACCTCGTATTTTTCTGTACCCACTACTCTGTTTTGTTTGTTTGTTTGACGTGATCTGGGACATTTGTTTTACAGTATTAAAGAGAAATCACAAACTTCTAAGCATGTTTTTTTTCACATTACTAAGCTGTCAATCAAGTCTTTAGTGTCTTTTTATACCAAACTTCTCATCTTTTTCATATAAAAGCAAGGGACAATAATTTTGAAATTATTTAGTGATTTTTTAAAAAAAATATTTAAGCTTTTTAAGCTATTTAAAGTGACATCCTGTAGTAACATAATTACATAAAATACTAAAATTCTAGGTATAAAATACTTCCAGCACCATATGCTTTAATTTATTTGTCCCCTAATGGCTAAATAGCCTGTTTATATATTTTTTTTTTCATTTGAATACCTTTCCTTTAAATTCCCTTTAAAAATGTTTATCTTGCATAACTTATCATAATGTATGTTTGCAGAACATACTAAGATATCTATCCGGGTGGCCTAAAAGGTAACATAAGTGCTATAGCACAAACCACTAACCTCTTCAGTAGTAACTAACTTCAAAGTGGATCCACAGATCAGGAGGTGAACACAGACAGTGAATGTAGAAAGGACTGAACCTGCTTTTGTGGTTTACATAACACAAATAATATTTGGTGTTGACAGATGGAATAGAATGCTCGGGACTTAGTAATAAAGAAGAGCAGAACAGATAAGAGAACACTGAGTGTAGAGGGCATAGCTCTGTAACCGACACACAGTGTTTAGAAGATGAACAATATAACAAACTAATTATGTTTCAGTACAAGCAGTGCCTGAACAGGAGATGTGGTCTGAGCCAAGCTCTTGGTACATGTGGCTCACACAGCCCAATTTACATCACGCTTTTTCAGTGAGTAATTGAACACCCCACTATAGAGCTGTTTAGATCTTTGATCACTTCCATGTGCAGTTACCATACACATCCAATCTGAGAAACTGTATGCTCTTTCCAGAGGTGCACATAATGAAGTATTTTTGCATTTGTTTACATGCAATTTAAAATCCAGTGGCAGTCACAGTTTGAAATGTAGCTGCTTGCCACCTTTTTAACATTTTGAAACGGAAGTTCTAGATTTGTTTTTGTCAGTTAAGAGGAATAGAATGTACTATATTCTATAAATAGGATACTATTTATGTAGAACAAATAGATGAAAATTAAAATAAAAATTCTAGATCAACTCAAAACATTAAAATAGTGTTCTGAAAAATAATACAATTGTTTTGCCTCTTTGACTCCTCTTAGAAAACGGCAGTAAGTTTCACATGACTGGAACATTACTTTTCCGTCCAATCATTGGTTTATCTTCAGAAATTGTCATAAAAACCTTACCTTTTCTTGCCCTTGGAAATTTTTCGCCAAGAAACTGCCCAATAAAGCTTCATTTGAAGATTCGCCTCTGATCTGTAAGTGATGGCAACTGTCTTTAAGCTCTTGAGAACTATCTGTCTTTTCTAATAGTGTCTCATTACATTAACTTCCCTCTCTGTGGCTTTGGTTGACTTCTATGCAAGCACAGCAGCAATTCTTTCCCTTTCCTTTTACTATGCATTAGCTTCTGTCAGGTAATGGTGTGTTTTACAGTTTAAAAAAAAAAAGATTTTTTCCTTTCCTTTGGTATGCCCTGTAAGAAATTAATCCAGAAACTGTGGAATTAAAATTGCTAAAATATGGTTCCTCTGAATATAATTACACAATTGAAATAAAACACATTTCTAAATTACAGGAAGGAAAAATTTCCCCAAACTGTGGGAACAGGGAGTGTATGACTTACTAGAGGTTTGGCAGATTTTACCATGCATAGGATGTTCTTTATTCAGAAAAATAAAAAATGACATTGTGATGTCCCTAATAGAAGGTCTCCTTAATGTGAACTTAAAACTGGATGGGAAACTGTTGTTTCAAGTCCCCTAGTACTTTTTTAGGTGGCTCAAGTCTACACAGAATCACTGGGCTAAATTTTTGTCTGGTACTGTGTATATAATAGAATGTAATACAGCTCTGAAACTGTATTAACATACTATATAAATTTAAATTGCAGTATCTGTAAATTTTTTTTCTGTGCACAGTGGTGTTTTTATACTTAAAATATGACATAAAAATTGTCAAGAAAGAACTCAAGGTGTATTATAGCTAAGAAAAATTACACTCCTAACAGACTATATGTTATTTGCTGGTTCCTTCTGAAATTTATCGGAATTTTGCTAGTGGCTTGAATGGGAGGAAGAGTCTTCCTCATAGGGAAAAGAATAAAGCATAGCTATAGGTTAAATTTCCATTACAAGATTGGCTTTAAATTTGTGACTATGAATTGTGGTCAGAAAGTTTCCTGGACAGTTGTTATTTGGTCCAGAGTGTCAGGCATGTGTTGGACATGTGTCTCAGGAGGCATTGAGTCATAGCTGAAAGGCTCCAAAGAAATTGGCTTTGCAAGTTCTTGCCTTTAGCTTGAACTGTAAGTGAAGGTTGACTTTGTAGGAGCACAGAGACCCCTTTGTAGGAGCCCTTGCAGAAAGAGGCCTGAATGAGATGCATTCCAGGAAGTAATTCCTTGCTGCTGTTCAGATAATAGGCATTCATCCGGAGCTTTTCCTCTGTTGATCCATCCACTGCATGTGCACAGCTGAAGTTTGCCCAGGATGGCTGTCTCTTTTTGGATTCTGTTTTCATGGTAGCTATCAAGGACTGACCTTAAACGTTACTACAGCTGTGTCATATGGGTTACCAGTCTGAATGGGTGGCAGTAAGACATAGTGGGGCTAGCTGCACATGCCTAGGAACAGTTGCCTGGTGGGATCATCTAAGGTACTTCAGTTTTGAGGATAATGGTGTCTTGGGAAACTGCAAAGGCTTAATGAGATTATGAAGTTCTAATTTTTAAATCAGATTCTGCAGAAAGACCTTAAGCATAGGGAGGAGTTGGAAATCATTTAGGAAAATGTAGCTTACTCTTTCTTTAGTACATATTCTGATACCATGCTTCCTAAATTGATCCATTTCACCCAGTTGCTTAGACAACTTTTGGACTGCAGGAACATGGCATGGTTGCATTTTAAGCAAAGAGATACGAGAATTACTCACACACACATCCCATACCCACCCATCTCTCTTTATGGAAGTTTAAATGGCTTAATTTTTATCACACTGACAAAGCTTTTCTTGCTGACGTCTGTCATCTGACACTAGGGACACAATGGTAACCCTTGCTTTGGTGCCTGACAATAAGCGAGAAATCACTGCATGAAACAGCTGGTTCTGAGTCAGAAGGCTCTTGTGAAATTATATAAATTTCATGTGATCTCTATGTATCATTTTACCTTCATGTGAGACACATTGTTGAAAGGGTGGAAGAAACTATTTAATGTAACTGTATTGTTGAGAAATCTCTATCTCTCATGTCCTTGCCTTATAGGTTCTTACAGAAAACCTTGTTTCCAACCAGATATCCCTATGTTGCCTTTAGGACCAACAGATAGGTTGAGAGTTTCTTCAGTTGATAGTAGATTTTGTGTGCTAACTTAATTAAATGCAGACAGAAGTAATTGTTAAAACAAATAAATCCTTCAACTAGGGCCCTGTACTCCCCTCTGTGGGAGAAGTTAAACAATGATGTATTCATGGGGAAATGGACATTAGATTCAATGGAGCTATCTGCCAAAGCAGTCCCTTTCCAAATTGCTGCCATTTCTCCACAGGAATTTCAGGACTTCTCCAGCTGTGATTTTTCTGGGTGCCCTTTTAAAGCTCTTAACCAAGATAACCAGAAAAACCCTTTGGCTCCTACTGTTTGTAATAAATCATATGAGAATGGGGGGCATGCTGTTTAAAGCAAGGAAGTAAGAGAAAAGAATATTAAAAGAAAAAAAATGCAAAAAATTCCTGTTGTGAATCTCATGGGATTCTTTCTTTTGTTGTTGAAGTTTTGGTTTTGCTCAAAGGTTTTAAATAGTTGCTTGGTTTCCAGGCTTCAGAATCATAGAGAATAGTCAGTAAGATTTCTTACATTTTCTATGTGGGGAATTCTTACTTGCATATACAACATTTCCAATGGCCTCATATTTGTGGGTTGTCAGTGTCTCTTCTGAGGAATGGATGACTTTTTGACTATCCTCCAGTCTGGAGTGTATTGAGTTTTTTAATCTGCATGTATGTCATTAACTGGGATATCTGTTGACATGTTTCAATGTAATACTTGGGAATTTTCATTAAACTCAGCAGGATTGAGCTGTTCTGGAAACAAATCATAAATATTCATGCAGAGCACTCCAAAATTCAGATACTCAAGTATGTGAGCTACTGAAAATTGGTCAGATTATTGAGTTTGAGACTTGCTAGAAGCAAGAACTATTAGAAATCTTGTAAAGGTTATAGTCTGGATCAAGTGCGCCCCCAGTAAGTTTGCAGATGACACCAATTTGGGTGGGAGTGTTGATCTGTTTGAGGGTAGGAAAGCTCTACAGAGGGATCTGGACAGGATGGATCACTGGGCTGAGGCCAGTAGCATGAAGTTCAAGAAGGCTAAATGCTGGGTCCTGTATTTGGGTCACAACTACTCCATGCAAACCTCCAAGCTTGGGTAAGAGTGGTTAGAAAGCTGCTCTGCAGGAAAAGAAAGTAGGTTTCTTTCTATGGGTGTTGGAAAATACCGTTAGGTGTTAGATGCCTAGGGTGTAAAGGTGTTGGAAAACAGCTGGCTGAATATGAGCCAGCAGGGTGCCCAGACAGGCAAGAAGACCAACAGTATCCTGGCTTGTATCAGAAATAGTGTGGCCAGCAAAACTAGGGAAGTGATTGTTCTCCTGTATTTGGAGCTGGGGGGGGGGCCCTACCTTGAATACTCTTTTTAGTTTTGGGACCCTCACCACAAGAAAGACATTTTGTTGCTGGAGTGTGTGCAAAGAAGGACAATGAAGCTGGTGAAGGGTCTAATGAGGAATGGCTGAGGGGACTGAGGTTGTTTAGCCTGGAGGAAAAGAAGCTCAGGGGAGACCTTATTGCCTTCTACAACTACCCAAAAGGAGGTTGTAGTGCAGTAGGTGTCAGTCTCTTTTTTCCCAGTAACAACCAGCACACAAAGAAATGCCGTCAGATTGTACCAGGAGAGGGTTAAACTACATATTGGGAAAAATTTCTCAACCAAAAGAGTTGTTAAGCACTGGAACAGGCTGCCCAGGGAAGTGGTGGAGTCACCACCCTGGAGGTATTTAAAAGATGTGTAGATGTGGCACTTAAGGACATGGTTTAGTGGTAGACTTGGCAGTGTTGGGTTTGAGGTTGAACTGGATGATCTTAAAGGTTTTTTCCAACCGAAAGGTTTCTGTGATAACTTTTGCTCTTTGTTGCCTGTTTTTCACAGATACTTAGCACTTTTTTAAAAGACATCTCTACCCTGAATTACATATCTCAACTGACTTGAAATCTGAAGGCTGAGAAGCTCGAATTCAACAAATAAACATTAATAAAATGTAAAATTGGGAAAATGTCCTGAAATCCATTCTTGCTATGTGTGTTGCCTTTTTTTAGCAAGTAAAATGTTCTCTACACGGTTTTCTTTGTTTATGTAGAAGAGAAACATTGCCAAAGGAAATGCAGAAGGATTTGTTTAGAGAAAAAGCAGATCTCCTACTTAGCATGTAATCATGTGAATTGCTAAATGCATAACAGGTTTATCTGGTGGAAGGTAAATGCATTGAAAATCACTGTCTCAAAACACAGTCCCCATTGAAGTTCATGCGCATGATACACCTAGACGCAACAGAAACTAGAAATTTGCTTTGATGTAAAAATGGTAGCTGATAACATGGCTGCATTTGGAGCTATATTACCAACAAATGCCATACCATTTTCTCCAGCTCTTGCTTTCTGGTATCTGCAAGGCTGAATTCTCAGCTCTGCATAGTGACTGACTTCATCCAGAATCTCAAACAATGGGAAAGCAAGGAGAAACTCAGCAAGTTACGGCTGCTACCAGGGTGACAGCAGCAGAAGAGAAACACAAAGCAAAGCAAAAAAAGTTGGTGGTAATAACAATGGAATCTAACAACCATCTGACATAGTCTAGAGCCTGTCCTGCTCTGCTTGCCAGCATATTGATTTTAAACTCTGCATGGCACCCACATGCTACAGTGACGGGCAATAAATAAATAACATTGTTTTGTTCACAATGAAGATGACTCAGGATGATCAAGAAACAGGGAATGATTCATATGTAGCCTTCAGACCTCCATCAGCTGTAAGCTATCTTGCTTACCCTCAGGAATTCTGTAACTGGAACAGGGAAACAGATAGTTATTACTGTGTTACTGCTGTGCTTGGCTATTATGTGTTAATTTACAATTGTTCCATGTTTAAGTAAATTGTTATTCCTCAGGTGGCTGCAGTGAGGCTGTTATGAGAAGATGCATATACTAGGACATGTGCTGGTGGAAAGAATTCTTTTACCATTACAAGCCATAGAAGTGAGTGGCACAAGGCAAAGCAAATGAACTGCAGTGTGGTTTCTCCTCTGCCACAAGTTTCTGAAGCAATGCCGCCATGCTCTTTATCACCTGATATTCGAATTACCTTTACATAATTTTGTGCCTTTTTTTTTATTTCTTCCTAAAGGATGACAATGGCAAGGTCCTAAACTATGCTCATTCTTCTCATTGCAAGAGATATGCAAAGTAAAAGTATGGCTCAGTTAGAAGTTATGATTGCCTTTTAATTGGTCTGTACTTCAACAGCCATGAAAGAGCTCCATTTCTTGGAGCAGTGGGGTGCACTGCTCCATCCTGTTCTTGCTGGGTATGGATGAAATTTGTTGTCTTTTGCCTTTTCTCTGTTGTTCAAGCCTAACTCTAAACTTTTCAGCACATAAGAACACAAAGCTAGTAAAACCCATCAGGTCTGTCACAAATTTTGTGTGAGAATGTCACAACTTGGGGAACAGAGGCACAAATTAAATAATGACTTGCATGATAGAAAAATTACACAAATGATATTCTGAGATGCAGCTAGAAACTGCAGGTGTCCTAGTTCCTTTTCTTTATCTATGAGGATTTGAGGGCAAGGTTCTATGAGTAAAAGAAAATTTTTACATGGCCATACTCCATTGTTTAAAAGCTCTTATTTTTCTCCTTTTATTACAACTTGACAATTGTGATTAGAAGCAAATGTCTAATTTGAGAAGGCCAATTCAAGAATACAACTGCTGTCTGGCACCATCTTCTGTTCTGTGCAAACCTACACAACCATGAACAATCAACTTCAGCTTTGTGCAGCGTGGGGTGCAGATGGATGTTTTTGCTGAGTTGGTGATTTTGTTTACAAATGCTTCCACTCTAATAAATAATAAATAATAATGAAAAGAATTCTCACAGTCAGTATAAGCCATTTAACAAATACATTTGAATACCATATATATTTAATATATGTCTTGAGAGTAGACATGCTGAATTTTCCTGCTAGGTTTTAACTCCATTTTAACCTTTTGTGTTTTTTGGTTTTATTTGACCTCTGAATAGGGATATTGTCTATGCTGTCTGAATGATTTTTTTTTTCAGCTGATTATTTTTCCATGTTTCTTGATGAGAAATGCTTCCTTCTGCTTTACCACTTTCATTTGTGCATTACAGTAAAACAGTGCAGGAGGATTATGTTTGTCGAACAAAATGAAAAAATTATTTAAAGGACAGATATTCTTTCCAAACACCAATGGGGTTTTTTTTGCCTAGGTCTACAATAAGAGTTTTTAACTCTCTGAAGTTGGGCAATATAGAATGCCTGTACTTTTTTACTGCCTTCTAATTCAGTTATCACCATCATAAGATCCTTCACAAGATCCTTCATAGGGCATCTCAGTGTACACCATTAGCTCCAGCTTAAAGATAAAGGTACCAGTGTTATTTCTCCACCCCCATTCCCATATACAGAAAGTCCTGGCCACCAGGTTTTTGAGCAATGTAGCCACTAGCCGCTGGCTTCTTTGCTTGCAGATGAGGTGGCCACTAAGATCCGTAAAAATACTGTTTCTGCCTACAGCAAATGTTGGCTCTGTTTGTAGGTGACTTCTCCAGTGCTTTGCAGGCTCCTGGAAACAAATCTGTGATACAGCATATGGGAGACAGTAGATATTTCCAGATGTGTATGCCTTTTTTTTCCTCCTGCAGTTTGGCACAACTGTTTTCCTCATTATCCATGAAATTTCAAAAGATGTGAGAGTATTTAATCTTGAAACAAGCATGTCAATCAAATTCTGTATAAAACATATACTCTAATTTAATGTGGTTCAGATTACCAAGTAATAGTCAAAGTGCAGGAGTATTGTGTTTTAAAAATTGAATGTTTTCATAATCTCTGCTAGAAATACTACATTTGAGCATGGGATATCCTAAAACCTGTAGCAGCAACCCACAATTTAAAGGGTCCATCTGAAATCCATGAAATGACCTGGAAATGTTTCCTAACTGCCAAATGATACTAATAGTTTGAAATGTGTCAATTATTTCTCATTATGAACCGTTGTAATTGCTGTAGGACTGTGAGCAGCTGTCCAGAAAGCAGATTCTTTACTTGACACAGCATGAGTGAAATTAAGAATCATTACTTTCTCTGTCAGTACTGATGTCTATACAAAAAAAATAGCAAAGTGCACCAGAGATCCTAGCTTAATATGAATTTGACCTGAGTGAGTCACATATTAAGGTCTTTGACTGAGGTCTAAAGACATGACTTGTAATGCAAAGTATTCTCAGGAAAGATTATTTTGTCCATGATTTGGAAATGGTTATTTTAGAGCATATGGACATTTACTTTCTTCATCTTTTCCTGTTCTGGACTCATCTCTAGTTAGTCTGACCAACTTTGTCTATTGGCTATTTTTTATGGGATTCTACTACTGTTCACTAGCGCTATTTATGCATACCCACTTTCTGTTTGAAGAGTACATCCAAAGGCATACTGGAGACACACCAACATGCCTTTCAAATGACAAGTATTTTGACTAAATGTGATTGGTTAATTTTTTCATATAACATGAGATTTATGAGTACAATGCTTATTTTCCATTGTCAGTGGGCAAATGGGGAAAGTGACTCGATATAAGGCACAATCTGTCTGAGGTCTAATTTTATATCACAGCTATAAATATCATTCTTACCAAGTCCCATTTCCTAGAGTTTTCATTTGGTTTATAATTTTGACTTTATGCTTGTGCTGAAGTATTTTGTTGTGTTTTTTGATTGATCTCCTGCATTTCTGTCATCAAACCCAGAGCAAACATTCACTTTGGAAAGTAGCACCCATACAGTGAGAATTTAATTAACTATTGCCACAATAGTGTACAAAAATTAATATTTATCAAAGTCACTAGGTAGGTGGATGTTCAGTAATGCTCTGTATGCTATAATACAAATGTAGTTTTTCCAATGATTTTTCAATGCATATTTTTTGAAATAGATGTACTTCCAAGTTCTTCATGGTTATTAAGTGTGCAAACTATGCAATTTGAGTTACAGTGTTTGCAGTCAGTTGATACTAAATTTCTTTACACTGTGTTCCTTTAAGACTTTAGTAATTCTGCAAGATAATGTACCTTTCTTAACTAGCTGTTGGCAGTACTTACTGAATCTGCACAGGCAAGTTTCCTGGTTAAATGATATGGTCTGTGCAGGCTGGTTGGTCAGATCTTCTAAACAGTATAAATAAAGGCTGCTCCTCCAAAAAGCCAGCTATACTAATTTTTCAGTCAAGATCTGGAGAAAATGGTTAGTACAGACATTAGATATCTGTGCCAGCTGAGTTTTTGGGAATGTATGAGAACCTTCTTGGTTTGGTAATAATTACTAGTGATTGACTTCCTAATTTAAATTTATTTGGATTTTGTTTTCTATTGATGTCTAATTGTTCAGTTCAAAGTTGGTTGGTATATCACGTATCTACAGCTTGAACCAACTTTGGATTCCATTTGCACAACAGCGTTGCTAGTCCTTCTGGGTCCTTGATGTGTCATGGCATTGCAGTTAGTAGCTGGGGAAACAGTTCATATATCCAGAAGTAAATTACATATGGTCTGTGTCTTTTTTATTCTGCCTTCAGGGAAAGTGATGAAGAAATAGTTGTATCTTACAGAGAATGAGAGAAGTTTTTCACAAAACGGCTGGAGAAAGGTCAAATTTGTGACTATTGTACGTTGTGAAATGTACATTGTGAAACTAATGAAAAAATTATGAAATTGGTTTCTACTGAGTTAAGGAAACGCAGAATCTGGTCCATAGGGAAAAGAAATAAGTATGGAATATGAACAGTACAATAGTTTTATTTACATAAAGACTTACTAAATGAAGCTGTGTTATTTTAGCTGAGACTGCCTGATTTGTTGTACAAACACAATACTTGTACATAATTGGCATCTGATCACTACCACAGAAGTGGAATGATGTTGTGCAATGTTCAGTCTTTGGAGCAGTTTCCTTTCTTGGTGCAGTACCATTAAGTTCCGATACACAGTGCTGAGAGAAAATGTACATGAGTGAGCAGTTGCCCCAAATGTGCTTTTGGAAGACATGGGACAGCCCTTGGATGTAACAATAAAATCATGGAGTTTCTGAGTCTCTCTTTTCTCCTCCAGAGGCTGCTGCAGTCTTTGGTTTGAGTTAGTCCAAAGAATTTGGTCTGGGGTTGCTCAGAAGCCTTGAATTCCAGTAGTGCAGGATGCTTGGTCCCCTAATCCCCACCTTTGCCTTGTACTGTGTTGTGTTCCCACCTGGACAGCTCCAAGGAGCTCAGCTCCAGAAGGTGCAGGCACTCCTGGAAAAGGAGATAGAAGACCTTGCTTTGCTCAGAAGCAAGTGGGAATGAACGTGATTGACTAATACAAAATTCTTCATCCTCTGACAGTAATTTTCTACCCTATTCTCTTGTTCGCTTTGTAGTTCTATTTCTTACTTTTCATTCTTTTCATTCTTTTCTTTGCTCTCATAGAGCCATATTAATGGCATCCTTTAGAACCAGGGGTATTCTCTATGATATTTTGAATTTCTCAGTATAGTTTTCTCACAAGATTATGTAAAAAAAATCCTCTCCTTCACTCAACTTGGAGCAAGAAACAGTCCTGACTCTGTGAGCTTTGCTCACTGTCACTCTTGAGGTTTCATTCCAATTTTTTTCAGACATAACTGGTTTCCAGTTCTTGATAGGCCTTCATCTTTTAAAAAATGGGGGATTAAAAAAATAGAGAATTACTTGTTTGAGGTAGTTATAATTCTGCTAATAGCTCCCCTTCTGCTTCTGACAGCTCAATAATTTATTCAAAAGTATCTTAGAAGCTCAAAAGTAATTTGGTCATAACTGGGATACCTTTAGGAAGCAGCTATCTGTTCCAGAATGTGCTAGGAAAGTACTGCTAGATGAGAGACGCTACTCTGAGTCACCATAGAGCTGGTGCACAGAGTGAAGGTCCAGACAACTGTGTGTCCTCCCAAGCCACATTTTCTGCCATTTTTCTATTGACAGAGATGAGATGTATATTTCAGGAGAACGTAGAACTAAGGGATTTTTTGTACTTTCAACAGTTACAGATGTTTTGATGTTCCTCTTCTCTCTTCCTTCTCACCTCCTGTATTTAGAGGTGTTTGCTTCAATGTCAACCAAATTTGACAGTTTTTTCATACATATTTGTTTAAGCACAGGTGCATAACACTGCTGACAAGAGGAAGAAATGTGGGTTTTCACATGTTGTCTGAAAAAGGTCTGACATTTATATAACGGTTTTTTGGTCCTACACCATTGCATATCACTGAGGTTTCACAGCATGGCAAAAATCACTTTGCTGATGCTTATGGTTTATTCTCAGTAAATCACGAGGAGAAAGTGTCTCATATAGAATCACAGAATCATAGTATGGTTAGAGTTGGAAAGGACCTTAAGATCATCAAGTTCCAACCCCCTGCAATGGGCAGGGACATTTCACACTAAACCATGTCACCCAAGGCTTTGTCCAGCCTGGCCTTGAACACTGCCAGGGATAGAGCATTCACAACCTCCCTGGGCAACACATTCCAGTACCTCACCACCCTAACAGTAAAGAATTTCTTCCTTATATCTGTTCTAGACTTTCCCTGTTTAAGTTTTAACCCGTTACCCCTTGCCCTATCTCTACAGTCCCTAATGAATAGTCCCTCACCAGTAGGCCCCCTTCAGATACTGGAAGGCTGCTATGGGGTCTTGTCGTGGTTTAAACCAAGTCCCCCAACTCCCTGAGAGTTAGGAAGGAAAATCCAAAGAATGTAGCCCTCATGGATTGAGATAAGAACGGTTTAATAGCTAAGGCATAACACAAAATCACTACCACCATTACCACTACAAATAATAATGATAAAGCCAATAACAAGCGAAAAGAATACAATACCCCACCAGCCACCGACCCATAACTCACTCCACCCTGCCCGGCCGGGCACAGCATGCTCCTTCCTCCATTTTCCTCTAGAGCTCCACCCCGCCAGCTCTCTCTCTCCCAGTATGCATCCTGGGCATCACGTGCTATGGTATGGAATACCTCATTGGCTAGCCTGGGTCAGGTGTCCTGTCTCTCCTTCCTCCCGGACTCCCTTCCTCCCCGGCAGAACACGTGCCTTGAACAAAAGGCACTTGAACAAAAACAAAGGACTTGAACAAAAACACCCTCAAAACATGCTCACTATCAAGCAACTATTCCCAGCCCGGAAGTCAAAACACAGCACTGCACCAGCTACAAGAAGGGGAAAAATGACTGCCACGGCTGAACCCATGACAGGTCTCCACGCAGCCTTCTCCAGGCTGAACAGCCCCAACTTTCTCAACCTGTCTTCATATGGGGGGTGCTCCAGTCCCCTGATCATCCTCGGGGCCCTCCTCTGGACTTGTTCCAACAGTTCCATGTCCTTTTTATGTTGAGGGCACCAGAACTGCACACAGTACTCCAGGTGAGGTCTCACGAGAGCAGAGTAGAGGGGTAGGATCATCTCCTTTGACATGCTGGTCACGCTCCTTTTGATGCAGCCCAGGATACAGTTGGCTTTCTGGGCTGCAAGCACACTGAAGCCGGCTCGTGTTCATTTTCTCATTGACCAACACCCTGAAGTCCTTCTCCGCAGGGCTGCACTGAATCTCTTCTCTCCCAGCCTGTAGCTGTGCCTGGGATTGCTCCGACCCAGGTGTAAGACCTTGCACTTGTCATGGTTAAACTGCATGAGGTTGGCATTAGCCCACCTCACAAGCATGTTGAGGTCCCTCTGGATGGCATTCCTTCCCTCCAGCCTATCAACAGAACCACACAGATGATGGTGTCATCGGCAAACTTGCTGAGGGTGTACTTAATCCCACTGTCCATGTCACCAACAAAGATGTTAAACAAGACCAGTCCCAACACCGATCCCTGAGGGACACCACTCGTTGCTGGTCTCCAGCCGGACACTGAGCCATTGACCACAGCTCTTTGTGTGTGGCCATCCAGCCAGTTCTTTATCCACCAAGTGATCCACCTATCAAATTGATGTCTCTCCAATTGAGAGACAAGGATGTTGTGTGGGACAGTGTCGAATGCTTTGCACAAATCCAGGTAGATGACATCAACTGCTCCACCCATGTCCATCAGTTCTGTAGCCCTGTCATAGAAGGCCACCAAATTGGTCAGACAGGATTTCCTTTTATTGAAGCCATGCTGGCTGTCACCAAGAAAGTGTTTCATATAGGGAAAGCTCTTCACAAACCCTAAGTATCCTGAGGGACATAGATGGAGTAATTTCTATTTTCCTTTTTATTCTTGGCCACCATATAACATGAGCAGTTTTGCTCTGCAGTTGTACACTGTTGCAGGTTAGGTTAGATTTTGAAGATGCTTCTTATTTGTTTTAGGTCATTGAGAAAGAGTAAAACTGAAAGGAACCATCCCCAGTATTCCAATCTACAGAGTCAAACATTGCTCTTACTTAGAACTTCATTTATCTAAGAAGAAAGTTTCTACCAGGAACTGAAACTTTACAGGTTCAAATTCCCTTTGCATGAGAACTTCTCATATGAAACACATATAACTGATGCACACTTGTATTTGCTCTGTTATAAATGCAGGCAGATAAGCCAAAATCTTCAAGGATATGTGTATTCTAGATGTAGAGGGAAGCAAACAGGTGGGGAAGGAGGTGAACTAGTGCTTATGTGTCACCTAAGCAGATTATATTAGATGACTCACTGGCAGGAAAATCGTGAGTAGTAGTAGACAAGAAAACACTGTCTATTTGAGGCAGTGCCTGTGTTTCTAGATCATTATTTTTTAGTCAAGCTGATAGACATATGAGAGATATTGAGAGGGATAAAGTTGTGGTTTTGTGTGGTTTCCTTTGCCTTTTTTCTTTGTTTTATAAAGTCCTGAGATGTGCTTTGGGAGACCCAGAGCTTCTGCTGTATTTAACTGTATTACTATTAAATTTATTACTAGAGAAAGTAATTACCTAGAAAGAAACATATTTTCCGAGCCTTAAATTAAATATCAGTTTTGGGAAAACTTTCAAAAAAATAGAAGAGAATTAATTGGTGATGGAGAAGAAATGTTTGTGTCTGTGGAAAATATTTCTCTGCCTTCTACCCTGATTCCTCTAGGTCACACTCTGTACCTCTGTTCCTTTTGGCATCCAGAGGCTGTTCCACAGGTATGACCATTTTATTTGTGCTTGCACACCATTGACTGTAGTGTTTGTCATTTCTGATCTGTGTACCACAGGTTCCCCATCAGTAACAAAAGGGTTTAGTTAATATACTGCATTTTGTAGCTTCATGGATGAAATAAAAATGTCCTCATCAATTGGACTGTAAGTCTGGCAGGATACAGATAACCTGTGTTTATGCACTGCCAAACGCAAGCATCTCCACTATTGATTAGATTAGTACCTTTGGGCACTAACTTAACATATATATTTAATAACAGTAATTAAACTAATTCCATCTTATTCCATGCACACCAACAAAGTATTGAACCCCTTCTGGTATTGATCAGTCCTTTTTTAACTGCCCCATAATGATATAAATGGTTTTATGCACTGAAGAATGTTAACTTATTTGTCCTCCTGCTGATCTTGGGTGTAAAAGATGTATCAGATATCAGGTGGCAACATGTACTTACATTTAACTGGGTTCAATAATATCTCAGCTAGCTACTGGGATAGAAGTACCATGTACACATACCTTTCCAGCTGAATTAGAGATACTTGCTGGGTTTATGGTAATTTGGTGGCCTTCTATGACAGGGCTACAGAACTGATGGACATGGGTGGAGCAGTTGGTGTCATCTACCTGGACTTGTGCAAAGCATTCGACACTGTCCCACACAACATCCTTGTCTCTCAATTGGAGAGACATCAATTTGATAGGTGGATCACTTGGTGGATAAAGAACTGGCTGGATGGCCACACACAAAGAGCTGTGGTCAATGGCTCAGTGTCCGGCTGGAGACCAGCAACGAGTGGTGTCCCTCAGGGATCGGTGTTGGGACTGGTCTTGTTTAACATCTTTGTTGGTGACATGGACAGTGGGATTAAGTACACCCTCAGCAAGTTTGCCGATGACACCATCATCTGTGTGGTTCTGTTGATAGGCTGGAGGGAAGGAATGCCATCCAGAGGGACCTCAACATGCTTGTGAGGTGGGCTAATGCCAACCTCATGCAGTTTAACCATGACAAGTGCAAGGTCCTACACCTGGGTCGGAGCAATCCCAGGCACAGCTACAGGCTGGGAGAGAAGAGATTCAGTGCAGCCCTGCGGAGAAGGACTTCAGGGTGTTGGTCAATGAGAAAATGAACACGAGCCGGCTTCAGTGTGCTTGCAGCCCAGAAAGCCAACCGTATCCTGGGCTGCATCAAAAGGAGCGTGACCAGCATGTCAAAGGAGATGATCCTGCCCCTCTACTCTGCTCTCGTGAGACCTCACCTGGAGTACTGTGTGCAGTTCTTGTGCCCTCAACATAAAAAGGACATGGAACTGTTGGAACAAGTCCAGAGGAGGGCCCCGAGGGTGATCAGGGGACTGGAGCACCTCCCGTATAAAGACAGGCTGAGAAAATTGGAGCTGCTCAGGCTGGAGAAGAGAAGGCTGCGTGGAGACCCCATAGCAGCCTTCCAGTATCTGAAGGGGGCCTACAGGGATGCTGGTGAGGAACTATTCATTAGGGACTGTAGTGATAGGGCAAGGGGTGGTAATGGGTTGAAACTTAAGCAGTGGAAGTTTAGACCGGATATAAGGAAGAAATTCTTTACTGTGAGAGTGGTGAGGCACTGGAAGGCGTTGCCGAGGGAGGTTGTGAATGCTCCATCCCTGGTGGTGTTCAAGGCCAGGCTGGAAAAAGGCTTTGGTGACATTGTTTAGTGTGAGGTGTCCCTACCCATGGCAGCGGTGTTGGTATTTTATGATCTTAAGGTCCTTTCCAACCCTAACTATTCTATGATTCTATGATTCTATAAACTGTAAGTTGCCAAAGTGGAAAACATTCTGCACCTTGAGCATCTTGAAAACACATGTTCTATCTCTGTATTGTGAAATTCCAGTTGCAGATAGTGTGGACTAAGAGGAATTATCACAGAATCTCAAGAAACCGCAGCTTTGTTGCAATAATTTCTGCTTTTATCTCTTCTGCTGCTTGCCAAACGACTGCCAAAAAGTAGGAGGCTCTCATCTTGACTTCCTACTGATATTAGGAGAAGTAGTTTTCTGTTTGTCTTTCTAAACACTTTCTGAAACGCTCCAGCTGGCAAGATAATTCGTGAGCTATACTCATTCAGCTGCTAAATGGTTTGTAAACTGTATTCCTTGCATTAAAGATCTGTGGATGTATTTACAGTTTGAGAAAGCTGGACCAGTGATAGAAGCTTGCAGTTTTAGTCATTTCTGATCATTTGACATAAAAGCAAATCTAATGAGGAGCATGTGCTTCCTCTCTTCATAGCCTCTAAGTCTGCTCACATGTTATCATTTGAGCTGGGTGGATCAGAGAAATCAGCATTCAAGACTTCTGATAACTTAGGTCTGTGAGGGCGTTTTAAGTCCCAAACATCAGAAAGACAGATTGGTAAGGACTTCAGAAAATACAGCTATATATTTACGAAATTGTTTCACAAAGAATGAAATGCAAAACCAAAGATCACAAGTTATGTAGTGATGAGTCCGTGATTTAAAAAAAAATCTAAAATCTACTATTTTCAAGTGTCCCGAAATTCTGTTGCCTCAAGCAGGCCTTCCTATAGGTTCTTGTACAAATACACTAAATTTACTTCTGAAACTTCAGTGATTGTGGGGAAAATGTTCCTGGATTTGTATTTATCTAGAGAATTCACTTTATTACAACAAACTCACAAATGTCTTGAGAATACTTTATTCTTCTGTTTGATATAGGAAACAACCTCTAATTGATGGCAATTACTGTAGAGTGTAACCAAAAGATGGCAGCAGTTCATTTTTTTTTTTCTACCCAGTAGACAAGAGACTGAGCTTATTTGCTGTTTTGTGAGTTCTACTGTGTTACTGGAAAGGAAGAATGATATGGATGCTATTTCCTATTGGAAAAGAAGTGATTAAAGTGTTTTGAGAGGTAAAAAGTGCTTTGCAGTTTTTGTGTAAACATAACTGCAAACTTACTTTTATTAAATTGCTATTGGTGGGGCACTGCCTCTAGGGTTGCAGCAAGCAGAGAATAAACCACATTGAGAGGAGGCATGTGTCAGAGCAAGTAGCAGTGTGTCTGTTTAAACACTTTCATGGTGGACAATTCCCAGATGGAACTTCACCCTATAGTGGCAAAAAAGACAGAAAGAGAATTAGGTTCCCCAAAAATGAGGTAGTGGATAGGGGACCAGAAATATTGACTAAGACATGTTTCCTTACCCTTTAACAATGAACTTGTCATTATTTCTACTGTGCAATCTAAATACCTGTTTACTTCAACTTTCCTGGTGATGCTCATGAAGGAAATGATTAATGAAATGATCTTCACAGGCCTTCTCAAAGCCCTGTAAGGTCAGGGGAAAGATTTCCAGCTACTTCGTTTGTTTCCAAAGCAGATGAATTGTGGTGGTGTCCCCAAAGTGCCTGAAATTGTGTGATGTGCAAATATCCACCTTATGCTGGTTTCTGTATTATCAGTGCTGTCAAGGAGGCCATAGTTGTGGCCTATAGAGAAGATACCTCGCTTAGTCAGTGGGGAAAGGGAAATAACTGTTTGTTTGGCTTATAGTGCAAAAAGATTCCCAAAGTACAACACCAAAATAACCAAGCACTCAAACAAAAAAGCCTTTACTTCCTCCCAGCATTTTCAAGTTCAAGCACCTCACAAATCATAGCATAAATCTGTGTTTTCCAAAACACACACACACAAAAAAAAGCTTATAACTTTCTATGTTTTCCAAAACATAGAAAATCCCTTAGGAAAAGGTTTCTCATAGTTTCACATTTCCTTGCAGGAGGTTGCTCAACAACTCTTAAGCAACATTTCCATTATGCTCAAAGCAAAACCAAAAGCTTGCAGTGTTCCAGCATTCATTCATTTGCTGCTGTAACTGAGTAAGGTTACTCCTTTGTAAGGTGAGTATGAATTAGGAACACAATCCTGGTAACTGCACTTCACAGTTGTGAAGTGGCATTATCACCTTGTTAATGTTTTTTATATTCCTGGGCTGCATCCTCCCCCTCTACTCTGCTCTCATGAGACCTCACTTGTATTGTGTACAGTTCTGGTGTCCTCAACATAAAAAGGACATGAAACTGTTGGAACAAGTCCAGAGGAGGCCACAAGGATGATCAGGGGACTGGAGCACCTCCCATATGAAGACAGTCTGAGAAAGTTGGGGCTGTTCAGCCTGGAGAAGAGAAGGCTGCGTGGAGACCTCATAGCAGCCTTCCAGTATCTGATGGGGGCCTACAGGGATGCTGGTGAGAGACTATTCATTAGGGACTGTAGTGATAGGACAAGGGGTAATGAGTTAAAGCTTAAACAGGGAAAGTTTAGATTGGATATAAGGAAGAAATTCTTTCCTGTGAGGGTGCTGAGGCACTGGAATAGGTTGCCCAGGGAGGTTGTGAATGCTCCATCCTTAGCAGTGTTCAAGTCCAGGTTAGACAGAGCCTTGGATGGCATGGTTTAGTCAGAGGTGTCCCTACCAATGACAGGGGGGTTGGAACTAGATGATCTTAAGGTCCTTTCCAGCCCTAACTTTTCTATGATTCTATGATTCTGTATTTCAGCAGGACTAATATATTTCAGGACTAATGCCAGATATTCAACCAGCAAGGCACACCACTGCAGAAACACTTTGAGTAGCTGAAGGCTGTCCTGATGAGGGGGCATTTGTTCGTTTATTTTATATGATGAAACTCTCACTAGCATTTCCCTCTGAGTTAGTATTTATTTTTCATAGCTCAAGGTTCCAGGCTGAAGATTAACATAGGGAGTAAATAAAAGAAACAAGTACAATGTGTGATTCATATACTTTTGGCTTTAGAACAGAAGCGGTTTGGCCAAAGAAAGCAGAGTGAGTACAACTTGCTTTTTTCTACATAAGGTTTAAAGAGAAAGTCTTCAGGTGAAAAGGGTCACAAAGACTCTAATAGCTGAAATGTGATGGAAAATCTGCCTGCCTTATTTACAGCTGTCAGCTTTTTTTGTACCTTTTGATTTACCCTGATGTTAGATAATTGTAATTTTACAACTCTGAATTGTTACTGAATTTTATTGCAGAAGGGGAAAAATTAGTTTATTCTTTGTACCAGCGAACTTAGGTTTAGCCTCCTGCAGTAATTCTAGTTCTTTCCTCATACCCATGCTGTTATTTTTTAGGCAGCTGCTATCTGTGGATGTGAAAGAAACCTTTTTTTTATTCACAGGTCTTCAGCTTCACAGTCCTCTCAACTAGTGCAATGCAGTTAGCGTCAAGCCAAATTTACAAGCCAGGAGAGCCTGACATCAGCGGGAGTTGTCTCACAAAGGAGCATACAATGTGACTCCAGAAGAGGTACATGAACAGTCTGAGCTCTTTGTTAAATGAACAAAATGTTGGTGTTTGTGGTGAACTAAACATCTGCATTTCACTTCAAGCATTAAACAATCTTTGAAAATACAATTTCCTCTGTTTTCATTAAATTCAAGTCTGACAAAACTTGGCTGTCAGGAGGACTTCTAAAAGGAGTGACCAGTAAAGAATGGTGTCTTTTATTGCATTGAAAAACCAGATGTATTAACCTTTTTCTTTTTTTGGTGGCTCACATATATACCCTTTGGTTCCATTACTGGTCTTTCCCACTGCATTTACTTTTTGTCTATGTGGTCATTAATTTATATGTTAAAATTCAAGGCTTCTCAAGAAAAAGTTGTATAGGAAGAGGATCAATCTCATAGTTAAGCTTATAGATTATTTAACTTTATTTTGTAAGGAAGAGTTTCAACATGATCGTCCAATTTTATTTCCCCCACCCAAAAAAAAAAGGGAAAAGGATGAAAATATTTAGAAATTTAAATATTTTCTCAAAAACATTTGAGAAACCTGGACTATGACATTATTTTACATTAAACCCCAGGAGAATTAAGGATGTGTATGTTTTTGGTTTTTTTTAGTGAAGAATTTACTTCTCAAAATGTACTATTTCAGACAATACAAAATGAAGAAAAATATGTCCCAGAAAACTGTTGTAATATTTCCAAAAAACATTTGATGTCTGAATTTGATTAACAAAGAGATTTGGATGCCATTCAAAAAACTAAGTCTGCTGAACAGGGTTTGCTTTTGTGATGTCCTGGTCTACTGCTCTGATCTACTCATAGGATGAAGACCTAAAGTAAAGTTTCTTCTTGAACAAGGCAGTATTAATGCTCAACTCATATTTTGGATGATTTTCCAACAGAAAAAGGTGAGACTTGCTGTTGTGAGTGATATCCCTTATTTCCCACTATCCAGGACCAAAATGCTGTAACTCAAAAAAGCTGTGGAGAGGGAACTCTGAAAGAAGTTCACAGTCAGGAGCTGACAATAGTTCCCTAAGGCTGAACATGTCACTGATCCAGGCAAGCAGTGCTGGCCACAGCTGGCTCTTCTCCTAGAGAAGGCTTCAGAGGACACAGCCAGCACATTCCTGCAAAAGTCAGCCCTGCTCCCTCACATACTCAGGCCTGGCACAGGACTTGGACAGCCTGCAAGGCATCTGTGATCCGAGAGCAACAGAATCACCACCTTTGGTACACAGGGTCAGTGGCATGAACATTTATTTATTTTTTTCCCTTGATCGTTTTCTGGCTCTTGCTTGCTGGTGTTATTAAGTATAGCCTGATTTGTTTCTCCCTAAATTAAATGTTTTGTTTAATCTCAAATGAACTGTCTTAATTGGTTGAGTATGTGGAAACATTTCAGTCTGGGATTGCTATAAACCAATAAAAACTACCTTTTTTTTTTCCTGTTGGCTACCAAAAGAAAAAAAAAAGTATTATTTGCATGGTTTCTGTTTTAACGTCATCAGCAGAGGAACTTGGTAGGATTATTCCTTTGTTTAACTTGAAAATTAATGCAAAATGCAAAGCCATATGATTCTATTATTAAAATCAAAGCAAGCTCAGAGAAGCAGCCAGGGTAGGGAAGAGAGGGTAGTTTGCATCCCTGGCAGTGTTTAAGGTCAGGTTGGATGGAATGAGGTGTCCCTCATTCCATCCCCTTATTCCATCCCTCATTCCATCCCCCATGGGGGGACTAGAACTAGATGATCTTAGGGTCCTTTCTGACCCTAACTATCCTATGATTCTATGATTCCTTGTGTTTCTTTCTAATATGCTTGAATTCAGTCTGAATTTATACTGGAGTCTCTTAAAAGTTGATATTATTTGGGATTCAGGGTTTCCTTTATGTATAGAAATAGTTTTGGGTATTGAACCTAGTTTGCTTTTAGGTGATTGACACATTTTGATCCAGGGTGGTGTTCATTAGGCATTAAATAATGTGAGCAGCAGATTTAGATGAGAACACTATGACAGATTTTAAACTTGTTAAAATTCTATAGGATTTTTTTGACCAACGCTTTGTATTTTATGTCAGCATCAGAGTTACAAATTCCAGCCAGTGTGAGATTCGGCATCTTCAACTGGGATTTCCAGATCAGGTACATCTCTAGAGAAAGTAAAATATAATGTGGAGGAGGAGACAGAATGAAAGGCAGGCAAATAATGTTTCATGATTGTCTTACAATAATATAGTAGAGAATAAGAATGGGAATAGCGCTGTTAGAAACTATCCAACACAAATATGACTGAAGGGAGATGAATGAAGGCTTTGGCTGTATCTTGTTGCAGAAAGGAGTCAGATGCATGATGGAAAACTCAAGTCACCTCTCCCAAAAATCCAAGGAGAGGCTGTGGCTTCTTCTGCTCTTTATGGAGCAATCAAGTGGTTGATTCTCAGATGGAAACTAGGAGTTAACAAAATTAATTCTTTGTCATCCAAGCACAAATTAAATAACTTCGATTTGCTTTATCTGCTCTGGCATTGAAGAGATGGGAATTGATTATTTAGGTGCTGGTTATGGATGTACTCACCGCTCATTTTTCTCCTCCTCTCCTTCAAGTCCACCACCATTTCAAGTTGTCCCTTGATATGTTGGAAACCAAATTAAAAGCATACAGAAACCAATTACCTGGTAAATTTAGCTTGGACTATGTGTGACATACCTGCCAAGGCTAGCTCACATGAAGAATGCAATGAAGAATATGAAATAAAGTCAGAAGGTAATGTTTTGGATAGGCTAGATATGTCATTAGGCTCAGTCCAGGAGTCATTTTTGACAAATTATCAATATTATTGTATTTTATTTATTTATTTAATTAATTTATTTATTTTAATATACAGGAATTACAGCCAAAAGTCATAACTGGATGCTTAATATCTTGAATTTAAAATTTAACAGTACAAGTTACACTTTTGAAACACTGAAAGATACAATACAGACTTCCTGTCAGACACACGTCCTTCTCCAAGTTCAGAGCATCAGATCACATCTGGGTTTTCTTACCAGCAAGGAGGGCTTGGAATGCAATTGAAAGAAAATAAAACCTGATGCACAAGTTCTGTGGAAAACAGTGACTGAGTCAGTAGCCACATTTTCTGGGAAACCTGTCATAAGAAATAGGAGAAAATAGTCAGCTACGAGTACCTTATATTGTAGAGAAAATAAATTTCTCTAAAAAAGTGAGTCTTTGTAGTGATTTGATGATCATATTGAAATGTTTGAAGGTACTGCTAATGGGTAATATTTGCTGCGACTGCTGGACTATGTCCTAAAGCCCTGCACTGGCTGTGCTGATAGGTTTGTTAATCTGCGTAAGGAACTGAAACTCTTCCACAAGTGCTGGTTTCACAGCATTAGCTACAGCTTTGTAAATGCTTCTGTCTGTAACATACAGGGTTCTGAAACAGTATTATTCACTTCCCATCTGCCTTTCCATCCCCATACTTTTGCTACAAAGTGGCACCTCAACAATTATACCGGAGGCACAAGGATAGACAACTGTGACTTCTTTTCTCCTCTGAATCTCCCTGCAAACTAACCTCCTCTCAAGTTTTATACTGCAAGCTATTCATTACAGAGAAAAGGTTAAGAGCTTGAGTGGATAATTTTCCTCCAAGTTTTTCTGTTTTTTCAGCCTCTTTTCTGAAAACAGTTTTATTGGCAAAGAAAAAAAAAAGAAAAAAGAAGAAATAAAGGCTATCTCACCAAATGTCATATACCTCACTCTACATTACTATTTATATTTTTTCAGTTCTTGGTAGATGAGATATTGCTCCTATCACTAGGAAAACCAAAGCAAGGAAATGGTTTGGAATAAGTTGGGTTAGTAATTTGTGAAGCTGTGGACTCTTTCCCCCTCATGTCAATAGTTAAAATTGATTTTATTATGCTAATGCCAACAACAGCTCCTCCAACAGGCCTCCATTTGATTATTGTACTCTGGGTTTTGGCTGCCAATAATCTTCACTGATAGTAGTTCTACCTGACACCTTTACTGTTATTTTTACAAAAGATAGTGAGGGTCGAACTGAGCTCCCTTCTTTACAGGTGATCAGAACAAGATTTGGATACTTCGGCAGGGCAATAACAACACATCACCTTTTACTTGGTTATAATTTATTCAGTCCTAATTTACAAACTTTCTACCCTCAAAGTAAATTTCATGTTTAGTTTATCAGTTTTTTTTTTTTTTTTTTTGCGTACAGTCATACTACTGTAACTCAATGAAGACTCTCAGTATCAGTTTTCTATTTTCACTGTTAAACAAAAGTGAAATCATGACTAGAAGGCAAAACATAATGCAGTGGGAATAAATACATGGGATTTCCCCCTCCCCCCCTAACTTCACAATTTGTCTAATTACCTGTTATCTAAATGAGGTAATATCTTAAAGTGCAAGCAATTGAAATAATTGCCTAATACTTCTAACTGAATTTGGATAGTTTCCTTTAAAAACTTTGCCTCCTAAAGCAAACTTTTTACCCTGTAGTAAAGTAGAAACTGAGTATAAATGTGGCTTTGAGGAGAATCATGTGGAATCAAATGTAAGTCTCCCGACTACTACAGTGAGCTGTGCAAAATATGCACAGTGGGATTTTGGTCAGGAGATTGAGAGATTAATTTAGAATCGATGTCACTTTGCAGAGGGGATAATCAGGGACTTTTTCATGTATTTAATCACTCCAGAATAGGCAGCTGAAGTTGGGATTTTTTTCTTACCGATTCAATGAAACATCTTGATTTAGGATCTTTGGGATTTTTTCTGGATGCCATTGCACGCTGCAACATATTCAGCAAAAAAAAAAAAAAAAGGTGGGTGATGATGCCCAATAGACTAGTACCTACAGCTTCAAAATAGAAATACAGAATTACCACGTATGCAAATCTTATTGAAAATGTAACATGAAGACTCAATGTGCTCATACATACAACTCAGGCAAATAAGAACAGTAATATTGTAAGACTCTTGATATACTATGCTTATCTATATTCACACCTCTAATTTTTGAAACTCTGGAAGGCATTATCCTTAAGTTTTCCCTGGATTTTTCTCATAAAGAATATATTGTAAAACTATTGTTATCATCCTGAGACAAAGAGTTTGAATATATTAATCTGATAGGATTGTTAAAAACATTAACCATTGGTTACTTTCCACTCTAACTCTGAACTCCATTGGCAGTAACTGTATGTACAGCCTTTGGAACATACTTGGCTCACATACAACAACCTTGAAGCTGGGATTAGGAATGTAAAAACCACCCCAAAACCTAGTCATACATGGACATAAATCAAAGTCTAGAATAGAACAAAGGAAGTATCTCTTGAGCCTGGTTTTCCATTTGCTTTTTACAAAATAGGTGTTGGAGAATCTGTGATTTATTTCCCTAGTAATCTCAAAATGAAAGAAGCTGGGTTTATAAAGAATAGCCCTACATTTAGTTACAATGCAATGTATGCATTTTTTAACAGTCTGTTTTTCAGTAGTTTGAATTATCAAAGCTTCTTTGATTTATTTCAAAAAATACTTCTGAAAGTGCTAATTATTCTGGATATTTCTTTGATCTTTTCTTGGTATTTACACTTCATATGAATTCTTTTTATGTTACGTTATAAAATGTCATATATTAATAGCATATGTATGGTTTATAGTGCTTAAAAGAAATTGCTCAAAAGTGCAAAAGTTCTGTAATTTACATTTTATCATGTCATATTATGAGCTGCAGATTTCTAAGTACTCTTCGTAGGGCTGTCCCTGAAAGATCATCCTCACCCTAGCATCCAGGATGAAATGTGCGTTAGGTTAGGTAGAATTTATAAGAGTGGTTTAAAGGGTTTAATTTTGTCTTACATATGCTATAGATTCCAGAAGCCTAGGAAGGATAACAGAACGAATCATTTACCTTGATTAGACTATTAAAGTATCTGGGTTTGTACCTGAAAACAGGTGTCAATGATGGGTGCTGTTTCAATGATGAAAGATGACAGGCCAGGGATAAGACAGTCAAGAATGCATAGAGAATAAAGACAGGAAAAGATTACTGGGGTGATAAAAGGATAGGAAAGACATTTGCTAAATGATTAAAGGTCTGTTCATACAAAAACCCCGCAGATGCAGATGAGGAGGCAGCATGAGCAAATCCACAACCTGAATAAGGATGGCTCAACTGGACTGACAGCCTTTGGGATCTTTTCAGCTGTTTTGTTTTCCTTCATCTGTTAACCAGGAAACAGGTATTATTTCTTCATACACATACAGATCAGAGGCAGAGAGAGATTTATTTAAGGTCATCCAGGAAGTCTACAGCAGAACAGGGAACTAAACCAGGAATTTCTGAGTTCCAGACCAGTATACTAACTATGGGACAGCTCATTTCCTCTCTATGGGAGCTTCTGCTGCCAAGTTGCGTTAGAGGAGAACAAGTCCTTGTTTATATTCCTTTAAAAAAACCCTTCATTAGGACAGGGTTCAATACATCCCAATTACATTATCAAGATTATCATTAAATGTTTAATAAATCTCTAAATCCTAATGATAGGATTGTCTGGTGATGTAAATGAAATGAGATCACAAGATTCAAGAAAAAGGCAAGTAAGTTATTTGAGGAGAAAACTAAGGTTATTTGCAGATGCAAGGAAAAAGAATTGAAAAATCTCTGATTTTGTCTGAATTGGAAAAAATGTATTTGTGTAATTGAATATGTCAGAATAATTTAAAAGCTCATTTATTATGAAATAAAATCTGTTTGTTTGAATTCTGTGTCTCAACAAGTCCCCTGAGACTGTTTACATAAAGGAAAACAATCTGCCCATGTTAAAAAATTTTACTCACTTCCCTCATTTCCAATTCTTCCCTAAGGGTGAAAAAAAAGGGGGGGGGGAGAGAAAGAAAAAGGAAAAAGAATATTTGTGCAATGCTCTTAAACTGACGGAGATCATACTGTTACAAAAGCCAGCTGTCACTTAGCTGCTATCCTCCACAAAGGATGTTGCTCAAAACATTAATGAAAAAAATCTGTGTTTTAAAAATAAAGGAAACTGTTTATGCTGGGCACTATGGATCCTTACTAGATATAAGTATTGCTTAACACCTTGAATACATTGCAGTGATGCTCTTCATTTTAGGGCATTCTAAACCTTAGCTCCAGGACAAATGGCTCTGTGTTCACATGTCTATTACTGTTCCTGGACATAAGTCAGGTTATGGTTTTGGTACTGTAACTGTACAGATACATTCAATCTGACTGCTGTCTTTTTTTCCTAAGTACTTATATACTCCAGATATCATCATATTCCTTTTAAAAATATTTTCTGCTTTTTTTAAAAAAAAGTTTTTAAAAAAAGGTTCATTCTTTAAAGAAAGTTTTCCTAGCAGCACTAAATTTAGGTCTACGTATTGCCAGTATTACTCCTTCCATGGGTCTTGCTTTAATGACAGGCATGCAGTCTGGTCTGTATTTCAACTGTGAGTGAACAGCCATTCATTTCTTTGGCTGAATGCAGTCCTGGCCCTGCTAAAGTCAATGGGGGTTCTGTCTCTGACTACCATGGGGTTTGACTTTCAGCCTGTACCGCAAATGAGTTTCAGAGTGTCAGTGTTCCCAGTAACAGCAGCTAAAACCTAGGGATTTGACCAAGTGTGGCTGCAAAGCTGGCATTGCTGGTAATACAGTCAGTTCTGCTTATGCACGAAACAGGTGAATGTATCTTATGGATGTCCACTGGCGGACACATTTACATCTGTCCAAATGTGGGATTTGTTCATAAATTGACTACAATGGAAGGTAATACTCTTCATTTAAACATTTTACAAATTTTCTTCTAATTTTTTTTTTTTGGTATTATTTAGGACTAATATTCAGCAGCGAAAATCTAGTTATAGAGAAATAGGTGAAAGTACTTCACATTGGCTTTTTCTTCTGTCTCATAGTCATGAAAACATATGTCTTTTATAAAATAAATGCCTGAATTTCTCTTGCTTCCCAAAAGAACATTAAATATCTGTCAGGAAATACAGATATAAAACTTCTTTTACAAATATATATACATGCCTTTCTAACTAATGCTGGAACTTACCTTCATAAATTATGAACCATCATAAGGCTATGTTAGGGAGCTATAGTTCTTGTAAGAATGTTTAGGGCTAGAGAGCCTGAGTAGTGAAGAGTGAAGTGGTATTAAGGCCCCCCAATAGCCTACTATTACTGCCTGTCCCTGACACCCTAAAGCCATGGCCACCCTAATGATGACTTGTTGGTCCCTGTACTAACTAGACTAGCTGGCTTTCCAGATGCTTTGTATGCATACTGTTTTTCAGAGTTTTTCTGAAGCTTTCTGTCTGCTTCCAGTTGCTCAGTAACTTACACAGAGTTATTAATGTAAATTCATTTGTCTTATTAGCCCAGTTGCTTCTAATTGATTTTGTTTTTCAGCACCATAGGCTGATAGCTGGATTTCTTGAAGAAGCAATTTGCTTTTCTTAACTTTTCCTTCACAGCGTACGGTATATTGATCATCATGTTTGGTTACTGCTTTTACATTCCTCTCACCAAAATATTTCTGTATGCTTCCTGGTCTCTGGTACTCTTCAGTTAAATATCACACATTGCCCTTGTATCCTGTTAGTGCATCCACTTGTTCTTCTCGTAACACCCTCTCCTCTTTTGCCAATAATTTTATTTTCTTTGATGAGATTTTTGTGCCATATATTTTTTTTTAATTTCAACAGAAGATATCACACGGGAACAGTATCCTAAACCTGTTCTCACAATCCTTTGGGAAAGGTAGGATGATGTATTGGCCCAAGGAATACACTGTTTTGTCTTCTGGCAGGTAAGTGGGAATTATTCTAGGCCAGCTGTTTCATTACCAGCAGTTTCAGTACTTACACAATTTTTCTCTCAGCCCTTCAACAAAGAATAAGAATTCTGGATATGCATCATCAATCTCCAAGAATAAAACAGGCTCCAATACCAGAACATTATTTTTCAATTTTATCTATCATCTTGTTTTATGTATGTCAATCTTCCCAATAATTCACAGTGCTGCTGCATCTGTGAAGATGCGTCTTCTGCTGTGTTTAAAGGTAATAATTCTAATATCTGAGTGGAAATGGTATGGGAAAAAAAAGCCATACAAAATGAACTCTAGTCTCAATCCTTTCTCTTAGATCTTCCTCTATATTGTCAATAAACCGGAGCACATTGCAAAGATCAATTATCAACCAAGATGCTGATGTTGTAATGTATAGTCTGTTTCAGCTGTCGTAGGAAACTTCAGCTCATACAAGAGTTCAAGGAAAACCTGGAAAGCTAAGGTGGCTGCAAACAGCTTGGGCTGGAATCGGAAAGCTGCATTTTCTGTTGGATAGCAAAGTATTTTCCTACCAATGATCTCCCTTGTACTCTTTAGTTTAGTGAGTTCCCATATGTCGTGGTTTAAGCTCAGGTGGTAACTCAGAACCACCAAGCCACTCGCTCATTCCCCTTCCCCCTTTTTCCCACCTGCTCCCAGAGGGATGGGGAGGAGAATGGAAAGAATGTAACTCACATGGGTTGAGATAAGAACAGTCTAGTAACTAAGGTATAACACAAACTGCTACTGATACCACCAATAATATTAATGATAAGGAAATTAACAAGGGAAGAGAATACAACCGCTCACTACCCGCTGACTGATACCCAGCACGACCTGAGCAGTGATATAGCCCTTCTGGGTAACTGCCCCCAGTTTATATAGTGGGCATGATGTGCTGTGGTATGGAATACCTCTTTGGCTAGTTTGGGTCAGGTGTCCTTTCACTGCTTCCTCCCAGCTTCCCTTCCTGCCTGGCAGAGCATGAGACTCACAAAGTCCTTGGTCAGAGTAAACATTACTGAGCAACAACTAAAAACATTGGTGTTATCAGCACTGTTCTCAGGCTAAACTCAAAACCACAGCACTGTACCAGGTACTAAGAAAGAGAAAATGACTGCTACTGCTGAACCCAGGACACCATACAATGTATCGCGATATGTTTTCTCAGATTGGGAATAGGGAGAATGTTATATTCTGTGTTCCAAGCTATAACTCATTTTCCCTCTGAATCAGAAAGCCACTAATTCTAGGTAAGATGATTCTTTAACAGATTTATTTTTTTAATATTTCTCCTATTTTTTCCCTATTAGCATGTTTCAAGCTACTTGAGTCACCAGTGTGAACCAGAGGGTTGTGCCTTACACAGAACACGCTTGTCACTACTTGATCCTCCAAAGGCCTCATTCTGAATGCTGTGTACATTTGTGACCACTATTTATAGAAAGCACAGACTAATTTGGTAACTTCTCAAGATGATGAAGCAATAGCATGACCATTACATTTTTGGTCATTAGTTTTTTTTCTTAAATGATGTTCAAAAAGTTCAACTTTTTCTATCTGAATTTTTAAAAAGAGGATTGTTCCATAACCTGTTACTGTTAGTTTTGTTGTTGTTTTAGTTGTTGATAGGTTTTTATGGTTGATGGTATTCTTTTTGGTGTGTGTCTTTTTAAATTTTGTTTTCACATTAATGTTTTAAGAAGAAAAACTTTTTGTCTCTTTTTTGATTCAGCTACATTTTAGATATATTCTCCCAAAAGATAGCATACATCTTACAGAGATGTTAACAGCTTATAGATATTGATGCATTCCATCCACAGGTAACTTGAATGCAGGAAAATTGCTACATAGCTTATTAGGGCCTCAGCAACATATCTTCATTTTATTATTCTGTTGTCAATGTACCTCAGCAAATATGAGGACAGAGAATTTAAGCAAAATCTGAAATACTATTTGCTGTATACAGCTGAGGAAAAATAGCAGATCACACTGAATTTCATCAAAGAGTAAGTTCTGGCAAAGAAAAGATACTGCGCTCAGTACTCTTACAAACCTCTGAGTCACTTTGACCTATTCTTTTTTAATCCTGTACGTTGCTTATGATATGGGCTCCTCTGCCTGTGACATTTACTGTGGTTACTGGGGTTGCTGAGATATGCTGCTTTCACATTCACGTTATGAAAAAAATATTTTCAAAGTGAAACATGTAAATATGAGAGTTGAAAGCAGCAACTTTTCCTGGCCTTTTTGACTCAGAAGGTGCCATGATAGAGACAGTGACTTCATGTAGCAACAAGTTCCTCGTTTTTATTTCTGTTTTTCATTCAGGCATTGAATTTTTAAAAGGAATTATTCACCATTGATCTGTATAAAGTACAATGTTATCACAGGCTGTACAGTCCCAGATTAACTTGGATTAACAGTGCAATAAAAACAAACTTCTTAATTTCATTAATTCTGACCAATGAATACATCAGAAAAGCATAGCTGCTAAGGAAAAATATTATGCATAGTATAATTAATAAACAATAAATAGCCAATTTTAAATTTATACTCTCTTAGGAAAAATACAAATTCTGTAATCAGTCTAAAAGGGGAGTATTGTTATTGGAAATTACTACCTTACCGACTGAGCTCTATTTTTGGTCACAATGCATTTTACATTTAGGATGTACCTGTTATTATTTAAGATGTAGATATTAAAAAACCTGATAGTATTAATTATTAGAAAGTGGGAAACATTAATTAAAAGTATTTTTTCAAGCACTGAAATTAATTTTCTTGTCTTTCATAGCTTGCTAGTACCATTAAAAAAAAAAAGTGTCCTGTGTTATCACCGTGAACCACACTGCTTTTCTGTAAAAGTTACCTTTCCATTCTCATATGAAAAGAAATAATCTACTCCTGCAAATCTTGCAAGCAATAATTTGCTATGGCTTTTATTTTTTCTAGCTTTTGAAATGAAAATAATCATATAATAGCAAAACAAAGCAAAAGGAAATAAAAACCTGTTTAAAATATAAACATTAATTAATTCATTTACTTAAACCCCCACTGAAAAAATGTATGTGGTTGAACCAGGCTGTCAGGTCTGGCTATCCTACCCAGAGTTGCACCAGCGCTCTTACCAGCACACTTCACAACCACCCACCTCTCACCTTTAGTACATTCTTCTGATATTTTCCATTGCTCAATCTAGTCCAGTTAGTGCTAGTTTTGTCTCCTTGGGCTTCACTCTAAACAGTTCCTTTTCCTCTTTTTTGTTTTTGGTATTTATGTTCATGTAGAAGAAATATAATCACTTCTCCCACTTAATTTCTGTTTAGGCTGCCTGTGTTCATTAATTTATAGTATTATTTCCTCAAAACTCACATTTGTCATTCCAGCCCTTTAATCCTTCCACTTTTTTAATTAATTCCAAATGCTTGGTCATCTACAGTAGTAAGGTTAAACAATCTAAGGTTTTCTAGCCCTGAGGAAACAGCAACATATTTACCTAGATAATTCCCTTGTTAGTCAGCTTTTATCAGACGTCATGGAAGCTCTTTGGAGGACCTCAGAAGAGTGGATAATTAGATACGAAAGCTAAGAAAAAATAACAGAAAAGACTGATCCTCTTGAAAAATAAATCAAAAGGCTAGAAGTCATTCAAAATGGAAACATGGACATTCACTGACAGGTTTTGCTCCTAAGTACAGCCAAGTGTACCTGAAGTAGCAAGAGCTTGAAGTTTGCCCTTTATCATAAGGGCAAAGTAATTCTCAGTAGGAAATAATTCTTATCTCATACTGGCCAATTGCATAATGTTAAAAATGAAAATACAAGAATCAAAGTCAGGGTGAGATGAAATGTCCCCTTATAAATATCCCCTTATTAATGTCCTGATACTTGATTAGTTAGTCAAATTTCAACAGAAATGGTACTTTTCCAGCAGCCTTACAGACTCATCCCTGTTTACCACTTTTCTAGCACAAATCAAGCTACAAAAAGCTGTCTTGTTTTCACTACAGTGCCACATAGTGATGGTATTATGGATTAATTCTGTACCTTTTTTATTTTTTCATTTCCTTAATTTTTCATGTGTTTTACTTCTTTTAAGTAAACAGCTCTGTGCCTGCTTTAGTTTCCCAAGCTAGACATTAGAAGTCTGATACATAATTTCTGAGTTTGCTATTAACCAGCTATGACCTCAGGCAATCAGAATGTTAAAATTCTACTAATTGTTTTGTTACTAGTTAAAGACTAAAAAACCCCCTATCCTTATCATGTTTTTACAACCTGTAGCATTGCTAATGGACTCACAAGCTGCTGAAGAAAGACCAGTTTTTAATTCTTTAACTATCAGAAGTCAGACTCACTCTTTCTGTGCTTGCACTCAAGTATGTATGTGATCTACTATGTATATACAAATGTGTGTGACTGGCCTCTAAGAACCTTTATGACACTTCTGGATATGCTTCTATTTTAAATATGTAAAGCTAAACTTTCACTTTGAGTGCTAGCATCTGGAGAGTGTGGCTGCAAGACTAATTCACAGATGTTTTGTCTCTGCTGCTGTATCTTTAGATGCACATGGGCCCATCAAGTTACTGAAACCTTGCATCTGTGATTTGTTTTGTCAAACCAGTCATGCAGAGGTCTGTTACCAATGCTAAACACTTCCTTTGTCCTAGAAATCTAACCCTATACCTTTCAGAAAACAAAGCCAAAGAAAATTAGTGTATTTTCATGTACTAGATGTAATTCCTCTTTGCTTTCTTTCTTCTTAATATGCTCTCAGGCTTTGATGGTCTAGTTTCTCGCTGAACATTTTGTTCTTCTCTGTTGTCCCCAGTGAAACTCCACTAATGTTATTACTGGAAATATCATTATCTTTCATTAGCCCACTCTTTATCAAATCCTACTGTTTATCAAGAGCAAGTGGTTTATTGAGATTTCAGAGGTAAATTTCTTGGCTTGAGGCTATATCTGTACAGATTGTATTAATTTAGTAAGAGCTGAATGGTTACAGAGCTGCCTATCACACTGAAAATAAAATTTCTTCTAATTAAATACACAAACCCTTTTACCACCTTTAAAATAGATATTGCTTGAGGTAAGCCAAAACTGTGAGAATTATAAAATATTAGATCATTCTTATTTAAATATCTCCACAGAGAGACCTCACTACTTCATAAATGTGTGCTTCTTCTTTTCATTATGATGAATTTATTTTTTCATCAATAATTATCTTCTGCCAGAAAATGCAAACACTTAGCTGGAAGCCTTGAGGTTGTGCTCCCACTTCTGGTTGTGGTTTGTTGTTGAGTCTAAAGCTTAAAGATCACACTTTGTTTTAAGATACTAGCAATTCTAGGGGAAAAAAAGGTGTGAAAATACTAAGCTTTTTCTAAAATTAGATTTGCTTACCTAAGCTGTTGCCTTATTCTAATTTCATTCGGTTTACTCTGATGTATCACAAACAAAATTTATTTCTTCCTCCTCTTAGATGCTAAGATATGCAGATACCTTTTCAGAATTTATCTGCAGCAATCATGTTTCTTCATCTCTAGCTACTGTGGCATGGCTCAGGGAGAGACCAGTGTCTCTAAATGTAACAGTTGGCTGTTGTAGGACTGCTTTTTTTCTGCTAATCAGCTGTCATTTATATTGTTTGTAACCCAAAGCCCCCTGCTGTTGGCTTCTCTGGTGTGGAAGCAATAGTAATATGTTTCTAGAGCATAAATTTAAAGGTAAAGCCTGTATCCAGGAATGCGTATAGCTGACGTAAAAACTGGAAAATCTTCATAGACTGTGGCATGTATTATTAGAAAGCTCTTATGCCAAGTGATGAAATTATTAACTCACAGAACTCCATCAGTTTGTGTCCCTTCATATTTGCAAATGCAAAAGGATTCTATGTTAAAAAGATACTTTGGTTTTGTTCTTAAATGCAGCTGTGCTCTGTTTCCTGATACTTTTGATAATCAGGAGTAACTAGTATTAATCTGACCATGATTTTGTAACAGAAAAGCACACACATTTTGCAAACAGCAGTATTAGCTACAAGTTGTTAAGCAGAAGGAATTTCACTTGGTCACGGCTTTGATTGTCCCATCAGGATCTGCTTACAAGAAACAAAGGATCACATTTATCATTTCTTTGTTGAGTTATCAGTTTCAAATGTCTTTTTATTTTTGCATGAATTGGAATAGATGCATCTGAAACTGAAAGCATCATATTTCCCATTAATTGCCTGAAAAATGCTTGTCAGGGGCCAGAACATCATACTGAAAGACGACACTCAATAGAGGTAGCTTTTTTATTTCTGGGTAGAAGATTGTTTCAGCCTCTTCCATCTATTTCTGTAGACTGTAAACTCTTCAGGAGCAGGGTCTCTCCTGTGACTGTTCACACCATCCTGACTATGCCCCAGCTATGAAATAAGATCGTCGTAACACTGACAAGCTTTCTTGTTTTACCTGCATCCCTATCTTCTCCCCCAAACTGTTCAGCTTCTCCGCATTTATCAGTGAGTAATGAACTTCAGATGGAGTATTTCATAGGCTTTAATATATAAATTACTTCAAATGCAAGCAGGTGTGGAGTGTGATCACAGCTCTCAAGGAGTTCTACAGGCCTCTTTTGACCTTCAGCTGTGCCTTTGACAGGGTTGAGGCTGCTAAAACATGAACCTGCCTAGCAATAAATTGTTAGATTTTAATTCCACCATTCTGCTACATATGACAGGCCACAAAAAATGGTTTAGAATTCCCCCTTTTAAAGAAAAATGCATAAAATCATAAAATAGCATTTTATATATGAATTACCTCTCTTAGTTAACTTCTTAATTAGATGTCTCCTGGAATTAGTAGCTCATATGATGAGTTACCTTAATTAATAACGTCACTCTTTATCGTGTTTCTTATATGAAAAGTTGTTCCATTTAACAGCATTTCACCCTTCTTTTGAGACCACACCTCACAAAGGCTTTCAAAATCACACAATTAAAAGGAGAAATGAAGAATGTCTCTTTAAAACCACTGATTGTGACTAATGCACTGATTGTAGTGCATTTATTGTTTGGTGTTTAAATTCTATAACTGTTTATTGAAATATTGAGAGAATACGATCTTTTGTTTTTTGTTTTTTTTTGATGAAACTGATGAAGTCTGAGGGGATAGTTCTTTACCTGTCAGCTAAACCAGAAACTTAACTGACTAGAACAGAAACAGCATGACTACTAGAATTTGTAATGAACTCTATGAACTATGGGTTATTGCTTTTAAGTAAATTACTTTGAAGTCATTGTGGAAAACCTGTTTGCAACCAATATGACCCTTTAATCTCAAAATATCCTTTAGAATGGTTTAATCTATAAAACCTTCACATATTAAGTCTGTAAACGTGTACAAGCAAAGAAACCAAATAATACCACATAACTTGAAGACATACAGCAGGCATACCCTTAATGAGATTTATTCCTGTAAGAGACTTATTTTGGCCATTATGGCACATGGCAAAAATATAATAGGTTAGGACAATTTGAAGGAAATTATTTCTTTATTTAATTTGACCTGAGCAGAATGATTGAAAAGAATACTTGATGACAGATTCCTTCTGATTTGGTTTTGCAGTGTTTCTATTCTGGAGAATGGAAGAAGATAAAAGGAGTTAACATGGCTCTGCATTTAGTAGATTGTTTGTTCTTATGTGTCAGAATATTAAAGAAGTGAGTCATAACAGAGAACATTTTGTCCCACATGTTTAAAATGAACAAAAGAAAATTATACTGTTATTGTTATGGTTAGAACAGTACTTCCAGTCTTGATTAAGCCTGCTCACTACAAATTACTCCAGGCTGAACAGGCAAGTTTCATGTCAGTAGTGGCAAAATGTGTCTCCTCTGGCCATTTAAAGTTTTAGGTCTAAGGCCGCACAAAAAAAATGATACTTTTCATAACCATAAAGGAGAAAACCCTTGATCCTGAAAGGTGACTTTGATGACCTTTAAAGGTCCCTTTCAACTCAAACTATTCTATGATTCTATAATTTTATGATTGAACTTTAAAAAATACATTTCTGGCTGTTAAATCTGCTGTTAATTAAAGAGAGACAAATGGGTAGATGTACTACTTGAAGCTTCCAGAAACTCTTGAAGAGAATGCTTGCAAATTTGCAGATTTATAGGAAGAACTTCCTCAGATTATTTTGTAGTCAATATTTATAAAGTAGTTAAAAGAAGTTTCCGTGTCACACCTGCTGTATAATCACCTTGCTATTAGTCTGTTCCTCTTCCGTCATTTCTAAGGTGCACACTTTTACAGATTAATGGATAAAACTGCATATAGGAAAGAATCAAACTATACAAAGAAGGATTCTAACCATCCCCCATGTATGCCTTGTAGTGACATAATAGAGAAGAGTAGGTATCAAGAAAGTAACAGATACAGAAGGTTTGCAAATGAAGAAGAAAGAAGGGGAATCACTGTTCCCCAGTTCCTTCTGTTATAATCAAGTTAGGAAGTTTGCAGTAACCGAGTGATTTAGAGTGACAGTATGTGATTAAGATGAAAGTAAGTGTATGTCTAAGTTGGAACAAATGGAAGTCAACAAGCTGATGTAATGAAAGGAATCAGTAGGCATTCCAATATTTAGCATTGGTTATCATGATCTGTTAGTGAGTCATCTGACCAAGAAGCAGCTTCTTCACTTTTATGTTTATGCAAACATGGCTAAGAACAAATGTGAATAAGACAGTAAAGAATTTTTGGGTTTGTTTTGTTGTTTTTTTTTTTTTTTTCATTGCATATCCTGGCAAATTACAAATATTCTGGCTTGGTCTGAAAACTTCTGGGTTTAGTAATTTTTTTCCACTTGAAGTTTTGTCTGTGTGTTTGATAACTGGATGATAGATACTTGATCTCTCTCCTCCCTCTGCTAACATGGTTTGGCTCTCATGACTAGGTCAAATTCAGCTGTTTCAGAAGTTTAGCTAATGTTTTTTTGTCTGCTCATCGAGGAATTGCTTTGCAGGTCTGCTGGTATCTCAGAACTATTTGTTGATTGGGTTCAAACAGGCTCATCAGCCATTTGATGGGCAAATTCCTTTATTAAAGAAATGCCTCTGAATGGACTTCTTAAATTCTTCTTGTGACAGGATCAAGATCTACATTAAGCCAGAATATCTGTCTTTGCTCTTCATAGTGAAAAGAACTACAGTGCAAATATGAATGCCAAAACTTACAGCAAAATCTGCATTCTCCTTCCCCCTACTCTCCAAACTTCACCAGGGAAACTGGGACTATTTCCCCTTTGTTCTGTCTACAGAAACTCTTACCTCATTCTCCAGGATGAACATGTCATTATCAAGACACAAAAAAAAAATGAACTTCCTTGCTGATAGGGATGTTTAGAAAATAAAAAGCCATTATCCACAGCTGTACTTCCAGTAAGAGCAAACAATCCCTTTTTTAGATATCAGCAGGTGGAAACCTCAGCCTGTTTGTTTCTACAATTTCTGACGACCTGTTTTGTTTTTATTCCACTCCTGCAGGGAATGCCTACTGGCATGTTGGTGTTCTCAACCAACTGATCTTGGGGCTTGTTGCAAAACAGTATTAATTTATATTTAACTACCTAAGAACTTCCTCCTTTAACTGCATTGGCCAGTGTTCCAATTCAGGCAGTACTTATGCCAGAATTTGTGGCTGCTTTATAAACTGGTTCATGGTGAGGCATGAAGGTCAGAGTGGCAGTTATCTGAATGACTAAGCCATGGATGAGCTGCTCAGCGCATTCTGCTGAACTTTGCTTTATTTTTTAATCCAAGAAGTGTTTTAACATATTTTAAAGTGAGTATTTTGAATATACCAGGATACTAGAAGTATGTATTTTATCCAGCCCCCTCAAGAATCAAGCAAACCCAGGATCCTGAGACAAGATCTTTGAGGAGAAATACTGCAACTTCTATGACTTGCTTCAGGCACCTACACTGTCCAACTGTACACCAACATGATAGTGCATGTGTTCTTATAAAACATTTATTTTCTGTCTTGGGCAGAAACATACAGTTTTGTCTTACCACTGTCAAGACGGGACCTAAATCAGAAACTATACCTGATTCTGAAAGGGGGCACAGCACTCACATAATGCTTTTAAGAAAGCCCTATTTGTAAAATTTATATGAGCCTTCAAATGCTTAACAATTGCTGGTATTCTTTATTGTGCACTTATTGCCCCTCCTTTATTATGTACACCATCACCTGCCATACTATTGACCTAAATTTCTGCCTACATTTTCCAGACCTGAGTTGTAATTAATTTCTAAAGCAAAATCAGCCTTGATCAGTCTTAACTGTTTCATGAAATGATATTACAAATTGTCCTTCACTTATACATGATTTAAAATCACCACCTTTGAAAATCTGCTGTAAAACTTCCAGACATGTAAATTATTCCTCATTTTCTAATAATGAGAATACTAAATAATGCTACTAAAATCATAATAAGAATTAGTAATGCTGGGATTCTTAAGGAGTGATTCAGACTTTCAAGGCTGTAATTTTTCATCTCCATGTCTGCCTGTTGCTTGCTTCAGAATGGAGCAAGCCTCTGCCCAACTCACCTCTCAGTATTGTTTATAAGCCTCTTAAAACTCATCCTTTGCATAATTTCTTTTTTTTTGCCCTCAGCCATATAATATTTAGAGTGATGTGTATGCATCAAAAAATGTGCAATATTGCCTGATGTAAATTGCATCTACTCTAAATCTCCTTTCTTACCTTCATCTGTATACCTGCTTTTTCATTTTAATCATTCATCCTGTATAGCTGGATTTGTGATAGAAGTTGCTCCACAGGGGTGGCAAGGATAATTCCAGAGAAGGAAGTCCTGAAGGACTGCTAATCTTGGAAGAAATGGAAGGCGGTAACTCTATCTGTTTGTGCAGTGTGTGCTGTAGGACTCGCTGTCAGTGTCTGTGATCTCAGAAGTCTTTTTTGTCTCAAACAATTACGGGCTGAACAATGTGGCATTTAACTGAATGATTTTCACTGACAGTTTTATTTAACTGAGGTGCCTCAAATCTGATCCTATTTTATTAATTTCCATCCATAGTTATTTTGATTTACTACTTTTGTCTTCTAAACACTTTTATATCACTGATATTTCACTAAATGTGATTAGTTGGAAAGATGACATTTACTGTTGTCATGTACAAAGAAAGGTTTTCCAATGTTTTGTAGCACAAAATGTGAATATGTAATAAAAATACATACTGTCAGTGAAGTCTGCACAAGAAATTCAAAAGAAGATGACAAAAGAGGAAGAGATACTGGTATTATTTGCATTCTACCACCTTCAATGTTGCTACTGAAATGTCTGTTTATTTTCAGCAAGGCTGTCTGGAATTGGTCTTTAGTGACAAATTAGTGCAACACTTGAGTATGCTTGTGCATTTATAGCAGGAAGCTTTGAGGATTTGATTACTGTACAATTCAGTTGCCACCCAGCAACATGCTTCCCCAGCCTGAAGAGGCTTTTTATCTTTCTCCCATTGTCGGAGTTTGGTAACCAATGGGTGTTTTGCAATTAACAGGAGATGCAGGCTGTCTTTTTCTCCCTGCATGTATGTTATAACAATGCTTCTGAATTTAAATCCATGAAACATGAGCAGAGAATGGTAATTCCTTCATTCAGGTTGAAACTTGTGGCAAAAAATAGTACCTATATTCTTGATCCTTGGATTATCCAGGAGTCTAGAGTTTTCCAACAAATACAGGCTCCAAAGCACGCAAATGCTGAAGTCCGTGAGCCAAGCCAATGGCACTACTTCAGTTCTTCAGTCTTCTGTGGTTTTTGAGCAGCACAGCCTCTAAGAAACACTCCCATGTGACTATAGCTCTTGTGCACCTATAGCTTTTGTTTTCAGCCATATAAGGGATCTAGCCAGCCCAGCTCCATATCAGTTGATTGGCAAACTGTTGATGAGATGAAAAGCCACTGCCCTAGTGAAGATGACATTAATCCTTCCTCTCACTTCCTGCAGCTCTGGCTCAGGTGCATGACCTGTGAAGAGATTGCTCCCCCTGAGAAAGCAGTGGCTCCCCAGCTATGACCCACAGCAGAGCTGTGATGGGACAGTTTTGGTCACTCTTGTTTCCATTAGTGGCAGGAAATGAAAAGAGTGTTCATCAGACAGTATGAAAAACTTACTGCTGATAGTGTCATTGGAGTTTTTGTTCATCCACCGCATTCTGAAGTTACCATCCTTAGCCTTAAATCACCCCATTCCAAAGAGACCATTACTTCAGTCGTTCTTGTATCAGAAGCAGAGAAACATGTACTGGGCTGAGCTGCAGATATACTGTTCTGTTTACAGTGATGCTTAACATGCCTGCTGCTTTGCAAACAGTACAAAACTGTGCTGTGGCACTTTGTGCTCTTCAAGCTGTACAGGTACAGGAGCACTGTCTGAAAAGAGAGATGGAAGTTTATGTTTACTTTCCTAACAGTCTGTCTTGCTCTCCTTTCCTTATTTCTGCAGCAAGTGAAAATGTCACTGTCCCTCCTTTTGGCAGACCACTGATTTTCTCAGTGTTTTCCTTCCTTAATTTAACCACATTTTTACAAGCACACTGAAACATCTGCCTTGAGGTTATTCTGTTTTTCTCTTTGGCTGGAGGTACCTGACAATAGTGTTTTAGCTTCTACCTCCCAGACTGCACAATCTTGAAGTACCATATTCATTGTTTCTTTTCAAACACAATCACCTCTCTTGCAGGAAGGGTGAAGAATTATGTCTAGGAAAGAAGGGCACTGTGCAAACTGTCTGTAGTTTGAGATCTCCATCTCCATTTATTTATGGGCAGGGAAACACAAACCCTTTTGCTCTGAAAAAGTGGGCAATAATGTATTTTGAGATGTTTTTATGTTTTACTGTTGTCTTAAAAATATTATTTCTGGGAATGTATAGATCCCAACCAGACCAAACTGATCATTTTTGCTTGTATCATAAAATTCAAAAATCTGACAAGCATTTTGAGTAGGAAGGACATTGCATGGTGCCTTTAGTTGTTTATGTACCTTGAGATGCTACTTGAAAGAATGGATTTAGCTGGACTGTACTACCTCACTGGTGGATTAGGGAGAGACAAATTGTATTCACAGTGTTCAAGATATGAGGGTAAGCAAAAACTGTAACATGTTTAAGAATTTTAATTTTTAAATAATCAACATGTGGAGAGAGCTATGAATGTTACAACTCAAGACTGTGTCTCATTGGAAACAAGTTCTCCATCATTCTTGCCCATGTAATATTTTGCAGTTTGATGTTGTTTTGACCTTGATTTTATATTTTGGCTTGTTCCTGTAATAACAGTTTTTAATGAAAATCCCATTTAGGCCTGTTTGATAGTCTTGAACATTGATGGATAAGAGAACTTAGAAGTTACCTGTAAATTCAAGTTGTAGCAGTCCAAGTACATGATGGGAAACTAAGACCTTTGTATCACTAGCCTTATCTGTAGTATCATTAACTCCTCATTTGACCACCATCTCCTGCTCCAGTGGAAATAAGGTCCAAGGGAACTGTTTGCTCTACACAACCCGGTAAGCATACGATGCCTACTGCTATGTGCCATGGCAATGTTCCTGGGGGCTGTCCCCTCCTGAGCTCCCTGTGTGCTGGTAAAGAGGGTGACCGGGCACACAGAAAGTGGGCACACAGAAACTGGGCAGATAGCTGGGCACATAGAAAGCAAAGGAGCAGCCTCTAGAAAAGAACACATGCGCTCTCTTGGTTGCCCCACTCTCTGTGGCAGCAGAACCGTGGCAAGAACTCACCCTGCCTGGCTGGGGTGGCGTGTTGCCGGGTCCTCCCTGACGGAGTCACACCTCTGCACCCCGGAACAGCAAGGCAGGATGGTCCGCGCTGGTGTGCGAAGGACGAATTCCCTTCACCTCTCTCCTGCGGCAGCAAAAGGCCGGAGGTCGGGGTCGCCACCTCCGCCGCACAGAGCCGGGAGCCCCCGGGCCGTCCGCATCGCCCCGAAGCCTCCTCCAGAGGGGCCAGGCACAGGAACGCTGTGGCTCGGCGGGGACGCGCAGGTGCCAGGTCCCGTAGGTGCCGGGTCCCCGTGAGAGCTCGGAACCCCCATGTCCCCTGCACAGCACGGGATGGGGGACGGGCGGGGGGCAGCAGCAACCCCCGCGGAGCGACAGCCCTGTCCCCGCGGGAAGACGGGGGCGGGCAGCGGGACGGACCGTCCGCGGGCACCGAGGGAGGGCGGAAGGCCGGGAGGACAGGCAGAGGGAGGGCGGGAGGCGGGCGGCGCCGGGCGGGCGGGATGGGGGGGCGGTGGCGGCGGGCCGGGAGGCAGCAGCGGGCTGGGTACCGTGCTGCGCCGCAGCGTTTCTCGCCGGTGCGGCACAGGGAAGGAGAGGTGAGCGGCAATGGACCGGGGCGGGGAAGGAGCTGTGTCTCCCAGGTGGACCGGGCGGTGGGAGCTCTGCGGGATGCGACGGCTCAGGGAGGCGGCGTGGAGCCGTGTTAGCGCCGGTAACCGGCAGCGGCCGGTGGCACTTGTGCCCTGCGTGGCGAGCTCGCTCCGCCCCTGGCGGCGGCGACGGCGGGACCAGCGCGCACTTAAGGGTGCTGGCAGTGGCGAAGGAAGGTGGGGGGGGGGGGGGGTGGTGGTGGGAGTGCTGGTGCCCCGGGCGCTCCCCGGTTCACCGGCGATACCCACGTGCTCGCGCGGCTGTGGGGGCTCGCTCCCAGCGCGGCTGCCGCGCTGCGCGGAGTTGGGACGGGACGGGACAGGCTCTGCTCCGCACCTCTTCCCTCCTCCCAAGGAGCGCGCAGGGGAGCCGCCGGTTCAGCCGTCCCGAGCGGTGGAAGTACCGCTGGCTCCCTCGTGCCCGGTTTCTGATCCAGCTCGGAAGTTGGGAAACTTCAGCACCTCTGTGTGACAGGCGACCTGGAAGCCTGCTCTTTTTCATGCGTGGGAAGTTTTCACTAGCAGGAATGTCCCGAGAGTAGAGATGGGAGATAAAGTGTGAAGTAAACTTGCAGAATTGACTTCTGAGTAAGGGAGCGTCTAAAATGCAAGTTTGTGTCTCAGTGAGGGCACTGGGGAGTTGGAGACTTAAACGTTGGTTACCTTAAAGCTTTAAAACATTGTATTGTGAGAATTACCTGGAAAATGCTGGGACATTATTTTGCAAATAAAAGCTTAACAGTGAGTGGAGAACTGGAGTGTGTTTATCATCTCCAAACATTCCAGTTTTGAGTATTTGACTTCTTACTTTGGCTCATAAATGCGTATTTATCATTATAGGATATTATCCAAATACGATAAATAAATGTATCAAAAATATTTGTATATATATGTAGTTTATCCACCAGAATATTTTGGTGGTTTCTCTGATTATATGTACATGAGCATTATGTATGTTACACATTATTTTGTATATCTGACTATGTGCAGAAACTATAAAGATACTGTACGCTCTCTCTGCATTGTATAATACATGCAGATAATTGTTTTATCCTGTGAGTGATGCACTTAAAATATGATGCCATATCATATCACTCAGGAAAACAGAAAATTAGATTTGTACCACAGACTAATAGTATGGAATTTCTGCTTCAAATGTCATTTCAACAGTAGCATGCCTTTTACACTATGCGTATATTTGTTTTTAATATTGCAGATGCCTTTTGGTTGCAAGACAGCTGAAATGTTTTGAGAGCTGCTTCTCCTTTCCTAATCATGAACAGTTCAAAATCACCAGGGCTGGCTGGATTTGGAATCTTGAAAAACACAACCTGCCACACGGAGAAGAAGATTTCAGTTTTCTTTTCAATAATCTTCATGACAGTGGGAATTCTGTCCAACAGCCTTGCAATAGCGATTCTCCTGAAGGCATATCAGAGATTTAGACAGAAATCCAAAGCCTCCTTTTTGCTTCTCGCTAGCGGCTTGGTTGTTACAGATCTCTTTGGCCACCTCATCAACGGAGCCATTGCAGTGTTTGTGTATGCATCAGATAAAGACTGGATTCGATTTAACCAGTCCAACATTCTTTGCAGTGTTTTTGGCATCTGCATGGTTTTCTTTGGTTTGTGCCCACTCTTCCTGGGCAGTGTGATGGCTGTTGAAAGGTGCATTGGAGTCACTAAGCCAATATTTCACTCTACAAAAATGACTTCTAAACATGTGAAAATGATGTTGACTATGGTATGTCTGTTTGCTGTTCTTATAGCTTTGCTGCCTGTTCTTAGGTTTAGAGCCTATCAAATTCAAGCATCGAGGACCTGGTGCTTCTATAAAACAGAACATGTTGAGGACTGGGAAGACAGATTTTATCTCTTACTTTTTTCTTGCCTTGGGTTACTGGCCCTTGCTGTTTCATTCTTGTGCAATGCAGTCACAGGAATTACTCTCTTAAGAGTCAAATTTAAGAGTCAACAAAGACAAGGCAGATCTCATCATTTTGAAATGATCATTCAGCTCTTGGCTATAATGTGTGTATCTTGCATTTGCTGGAGTCCATTCCTGGTAAGAGCCTAACATGTTTGCCAATTTTTAATGCACATCACTGTATAAAAGTTATACTTTTTATCTCCAAATTTTAAAGCGCTTTAGCTGTGATAACAGTGCCAGTCGCTCTTCAATATATTAAGTTTACAGCATATTGCCTGTAATGTGTGTACCTGTGCCTCTATAACAAAAATGAAATTTATTCTCCACTTCTGATCATAAGCAAAATACACTAAGCTAAATATATCTAGGGACTGTGAGAACTGTATTTGCTGTGCTGTGAAGGAGACAGTGGTAGCAGAACGGTGGCTAGCATAAATCAGAGCAGGTGTTGAGCTTGTCCAAAAATTCAGCGAAATTTTTGAGTGGCAGGTCTGTTTAGTCTATACTGTGGTTTGTATCATTTTTTATTTATGGTAGTGTGTTTGTTTTTGTTACTACTGTTTACTCGTGGACTGTGTGATGGAAGGTAACAGTTAAGAATGTAAGAATCCTCCACTCCATTAGCAGGGTATTAAGGGCTTTGCTTTAGAGTCATATTAAAAACTAGTATTTGGCAGTGAGTTAAAATAAAATTTGGTTTAGACCTGACCAAGCTGGGTTTTAGTCTGGACAGATGAGTAGCAAAGCAGCTCTATGCAGGGGCTGTGCTTTCTCTGCTGTCCTGACTGTAACTTAGGACTGCTAGCAGGTAACTGCTGTGACTCTTCCAGAGTGGTAAGTGTTGCCATGTTAATGTGCACTCAGTGAGCAGGATGAAAGAAGCAGGATTATGATACAGGAAAGTATCTGATGGCTCCTGTTATATGATGGCCAGTTATATATATATGGCCAGTTATATTTATATATAACTGATAACTGATATCAGTTATATATAAAACTGGTACTGTGTTCTTTTTGCTGTAGTAAACCTGACTGAAGAAAACTTTTTTTACTGGGGTGAGAGAGGTTAAGTTACAAGTGATATGAAATTTTTGTTTCCTAGAAACAGGGTCCTGTAGTTTTCCACTGATAGGAATGAGGAGCAATTTTGATTTGAGTTTACAAATACAGAAATTTAAATCTGAGCTCTGAATCTAATCCAGCTATATCTCATTTCCTTACTGCCTATAGTATAGCATGGAGTTACCTGAAATGGTTCTAAATTAGATACTACTGTTAGCCTAGCTAACAGTACATCTTGGATATATCTGGCAGGTAGCATTTAATTAATCCAGTATTGCAAACTTCAAGGAGAGAAGTTTGGATATAGATCTCTGCATCACTGAAATGCACAAAACCTCTTTCACTTCTGTTCAACATGCAGAGAATTTTTCTAGGCTTGCTCTGGAACATAGTTTAAATTCATGTTGGCTTTTGTCAGTGTAGTGGCTGTAGTGTATAGAGCATAAAGTAAATCATCAGAACAGTATAGCAGCCTTTTGTGGTGAACTAACTTCCACTTACTTCCAGACGTCTCCTGAAATTTGTCTGGGGCAAGCCACAGAATGGTTTTCAGGAAAAATAACTCAAATGCTGGCTCTACTTTTCATGAAAGAACTCAGTATATTATCCTCTGCTGACATTACATATTTTCAGGTAAAATATCTGTGCCTAAAGGTTGGAATTATTTTGATTTTTTAAAAAATCCCTTGGGTGTCAAAGGAGCTATAGACTTAATTCAAAAAAGATACTTATTTTTTTCAACATATGAAGGAACAATGAATTGTAACTACTGTGGTTGTTTTCTCAGTGTTGGTAATTTTGTTATGCTGTTCAATTTTTATTAATTATAGCAACATAATTTTAAAAATCTTGACACTCTTTAATGAAATCACATTGCTACTTTTGTTAAAGTATGGAACTTCTTCTAAATTGTAGTTAATGATGAATTACTCCATCGGCAAATTTGTTTTCAGAACCTTTTCAGAGTTTGGTGTTTTCATCAGCTGGTGATACAGACCAGTGAATGACTTTTTGCTTAACTTTGTACTTAGAAGTTTTTGGGACTGTGTGGCCGCAGGAGGCGATACATGGACAGTTCTGGTTCGTTGGGTGGCAAATCTGCTGGTGCTCTCTGTGCATTTCAGACTCATGATGATTTGCTTCTAGATCTCTTTTGAAAGAAGATGAGCTAATCAATCACCTAAATTAGCCTGGCAGTATAGAAAATGGTTCTGCAATATGGACAAATTTATGTTAGAAAAGAGACCTTAAAAAGAAAGTTAATGTAAACAAAGTTCAAGGAAGTGAACAATTAGCATTTTATGCAGAGACTTCTATAGTCTGCGAAATGCAGTGCAATGGGATGTGGTCCTTGGTGGGCATTACCTTTCTTAGTTACTAGGATTGTAGAGTTTACATCAAAGTTAATTCTCCGAGTTACCCAATCTTTGTTTTTTAGCATTCTGTTCACTAAATACAAACAGAATTATAAAAGTGCAGTGTTAGTTTAGCAAGCTTTATTGGACTGCAGTAGCACATATAAATACAGTGAAATAGCTTTGCCAGGGACATAGTGCTCAAGTGGTACAATAAAGAGATCCAGGGTTTATCCAGATGTCAGATTTATGATGAAGTGCTGATCCAAATCTACTTGTCCAAATTCTTGGAAACCTCTCAGGGCTTTTAATTTGTGAAATTAATAATTTACATTCTATAATATAATCATCATATAGCAAAATAAATATTCTTTGAAATAAATAGGAGCAGGTATTCATAGGTGAAATCATTTGGCAAAGCAGCAAAATACCTGTTTGTTTCAAAATCATTTGTTTATTTCTTTCTCAAAGCTAAACCTAAAATTCAGTGTTAGTCTCTGAATTGTGTCTTTTACCCGTGTTCTCTGTCCCAAAGAGTATACAGATCAAAATGTTACGTGAGAGTGAACTGCCTCAGTATAAACCAAAGTGATTAGAAACCAAACCAGCCTTTGGAAGAGAAAGTGGAGGGTGGTGGTGCAGCTTATGGTGGGTTTGCAGATGCAGGACTTTGGATTTATTCTATGTGATTGTCTATCTAATGGGGGGTTTGCTTTCTTTATTTTTCTTCTGTTCTTAATCTGGTACATCAGTTGTCATATCTGCATAGCTACCAAAATTAAGTCTATCCAATGCTGTAATCCAGGTGCAGATTTACTTCACTATTAGATTTTTTTTTCTCTAAATGAATGTATATATTCAGACACTGTCCTGTGCTAAAATCACTTTTAGATGCCATTAGAGGCAGAAGACCCTGGATCATAGAGTCAAAGAATCATACAATAGTTAGGGTTGGAAAAGACCTCAAGATCATCTAGTTCCCACCCCCCTGCCATGCACCTCACACTAAACCGTGTCACCCAGGACTCTGTCTAACCTGGCCTTGAACACCGCCAGGGATGGAACATTCACTACTTCCTTGGGCAACCCATTCCAGTGCCTCAACACCCTTACAGTAAAGAACTTCCTCCTTATATCCAATCTAAACTTTCCCTGTTTAAGTTTGAACCTGTTACCCCTTGTGCTATCACTACAGTCCCTAATGAACAGTCCCTCCCCATCATCCTTACAGGCCCCCTTCAGATACTGGAAGGCTGCTATGTGGTCTCCACACAGCCTTCTCTTCTCCAGGCTGAACAGCCCCAACTTTCTCAACCTGTCTTCATATGGGAGGTGCTCCAGTTCCCTGATCATCCTCGTGGCCTCCTCTGGACTTGTTCCAACAGTTCCATGTCCTTTTTATGTTGAGGACACCAGAACTGCACACCATACTCCAAGTGAGGTCTCACGAGAGCAGAGTAGAGGGGCAGGATCACCTCCTTTGATCTGCTGGCCACACTTCTTTTGATGCAGCCCAGGATACGGGTGGCTTTCTGGGCTGTGAGCACACACTGAAGCCGGCTCGTGTTTATTTTCTCATCAGCCAACACCCCCAAGTCCTTCTCTGGGGGGCTGCTCTGAATCTCTTCTCTCCCAACCTGTAGCTGTGCCTGGGATTGCTCCAACCCAGGTGTAGGACCTTGCACTTGTCATGGTGTCATCATCCAAAATGATGTCTAGCATGGAGGTGAACTTGACTTCTGCGCCTGCTCAGTGGCAATGAACTTGTTTTGGTGCCTTTATAAATGTGACCTCCATCTCATCTATTCCTCAAAAATGAACAGTGTTTTCATTTTCTGCCAGAATTTTCATTTTGTGTGAGAATCTTTCCTTATAGAGGTACTACAATGAGGGGTACTCCCTGCTTCTTGCCTTATGGGGAAATATTCATCTCCTCAGAAGGAGTTGAGAGTGGGAGGGAATTCTAAAAAAAAGCAAAACAAGTGAAATACAAGAGTTCTCAGATAATCAGTGTAGTCAGTGATTTGCAGAGACACATTTGTTCTAACAGTCAAATAATTTTCCTTTGTGAAGAGTAGTTCCAGGAAACCAAGTTCTAAAGATAGTAGCATCAACTTCTCTGGGTAGTAAGTCATCTTTCTTCATCCTTGTGAATTTTGTTGGATAAATCTGGGCTCTAGGGGTTGGATTCCCAAAGCAAAAAGTTGGTCTGGATCATTGTGACAGGCATCTCTGATGAAATTGATTGTTATATAAAGCTGGTTTTGGTGGTGACTTGACATCTGGTCTGTCATGATACAGCATGTTTTTGGAGCTGTGTTAATATGAGCAAATTCTGAGTTTGGTATGTCAAATTCTGTGGGCGTAAGGGATAAACGTATTTTAAATCTTGGTTTTGGAGTAGCAAAGTGAACTCCCTGTAATGGGCAAGAGGAATTTATTTCAGAGTGAATTTATCTATAGGAACAAATTGTGATATGTAGAAATGTACAATTTTTTTCATGTGTGGAACACAGCCTGGGAAAAATTTTTACATTCAAATTATTCTTAAGATCCCTTTCCATGCAGTTACCTGATTACTTTCAATTCAGTTTTACCTCCCTTCTACTGCAAAAAAATAGCCATTTCTGTTTTTTTCCTTTTTTCTTTTTGAAAGACTTCAGCTGTTTATTACATATGATTAAATCATCTTTTATTCAATTCCTTATTTCACTGTCATGGTTAATTTCTAGCAGTCTCATGTCATTTCTTCCCTTTCCAGATCGTTGCGCTAATTGTGTCTCTCTGAACTCACTCTGACTTCTTGTCCTCATATTGTCTCACACAAGGATGATTTTCTGTGGACCTAGGGCTGCATTTAGCTTGCAGTTTGCTGAATCACTTCAACCTAGAAGCTGCAGAGCTGGTCCGCGTGGTCCTTTTTGGTAATTATGCTGTCAGAGGAGGTGAGAAGGGCCGTAGTGCACTAAGAGGGAGGCTCTCACTGGAATATACTTACCCCAGCCCACTCCACCCTAGTTGCTCTACTAGGTATTTTGGGTGCTGAGACAGGATCATGGTTGGTATGTACTGAAGGAAGTCAGTGGGTTGCAGGTTTTATGCTTACTAAATTCTAGGCCACGAAGTTGCACAGTATAAGGTACTTTGTGGCAGCAGGCAGGCTGCTGTGCATCTCATTTAGTGTTTTTGTATGTACAATCGTGTATATATATGCCTAATGACACTTTGCCAGGGGTTCATAACTGTGCTATCCCTGAAGCATCCCCCTTCATTCATGTTTTCAATATAGCACAATAAGCTGGCAGTTAAAATTTTTATTATACTACCTTATGCTTATATGTACAATGGGCATCATGTATGTATGCATCCTATTTGTATGCCTTCAAATATTGCTGGTTATATTGTCCCTGAAGTAAAATAGTTAAAAAATTGCCCCTTCTCTTGTGCTCTCATGACTTTCATAATCCATAAATGCAGTTTAGGAGAAGCAGACACAAGATGTCCCAAGATGCAGGTCCCTGCTTTGCTACTGAGGCCTTTTCACTGTGTAAAGTCACCCCAGATCTCATGGGGGTCTGCTCTGCAGAAGCATATTCTCTAAGCAGGTTGTTAGTCAAAGCTGCAGTCTCCATGAGCTCGTTGTGCCTGCATAAGCACTATCAACAAGAGTGATCTTTTCTTTTGAAAAATAATAAATTAGGCTTTCAATTTCTACTGACCTGTTCCTGAAGACTGAAGAAAATACTCTTAAATATGTTTAGCTAACCTTGCAGCATTGAAAGCTGTTGTAAAAGTTACTTTCACAGGGGAAAACCATACTTTGTCTTTCTCAAGATTCAGATTTTAAAGAAGATAATCAATGATAATGACTATGTGCTGGCTTTTGTCATTGAATTCTTGTCATGTTTTGCTAGAATGTTTGTCTGTTGACACCATACAAAAAAGGCATGTGCTGTCACAGTAAAGAAGGTGTGGTTCAAGTTGAGTCTGGGCTATCCTTCATACCCTGCCTGTGGCAGGCTGATGAGCATAGCAGAGTTGACCTGCTACAGGCCCACCATGGGAATGCCCGTCGGATGTTGTCATTGCATCTCTTGGGCCGGGTGCAAGCTCACCTCAGGAGCCCACTTCTGCCATGGCAGCTTTAAAAAATTAACTGGTTTCACAGGGAAAGGAAAAAAACTTTTTGCTAGCAGGCCTGCTAGATATGGCTTTTTAGTCTGTAGCATTGATACAGGAATGGTTATTGTCAACTATAGTTTGTTACTTCTCTTCCAGGCTTTGCTGTGTTAGAAGAGGTCAAATCAGGAGTGGTGTTTGACTGAATAAAATGCTAAGGTCCTCTGTAAAGAAAACCGTGTCATACAAGTGTCATTTCAAGCTACACTAGAAAAAGAGCTCTCACTCACTCTCATATCATAGGCTTTGAATTGCTTGCTGAGTTTTTCAATAGATATGTGGACACTGTGCAAATTCAATTACTATTCTTACTTGAGTTCCTCTAAATGAGCTTCTCATACTGAAGGTTAAATTGTTGAAATGCTAGTGTCATTAGTAATATTATGTCCCAAAAGCTATTTTGGAATAAGTAGCTGATTTTAGGGGTTAAGAGGAAAAAGAACACTCATTTTGATTGATGTTTGTTATTCGCATGACAGAGGTGTCTCCTTAGCTTAGTTTCCTGTGGAATAAGGTTTAAGCAGTAGCTCAGATGATTTGAGTATGCTTTTGTATGTCACCATGAAAATATTACATGGGAAAACATTTCAGGAATTTTCAGAGAGAATAACAAAGTTTAAAACAAAGCATTTAAAAATTCAATCCATCTCTTCAGATTTGTTTCTATGATACTAGACACACTTGGATAAGATGTTCCTGCCTTTTTCTAGTGTTGGCTGTAGAGATCGTTCTTCTGTTTTGGATTTTTAAGAGGCACATCAAATTTACTCCAGGTTAGAGGAGAAATTGAAGGAGCTTTGTTTGAGTATACCCACCCAAAACAATACTGAATTTCAAAGGTACTGTTTCAGTGTTCAGAACTGACCTGTCCCTATTATAATATTTTACAGTTTGTAGAGCTCTTACAGGCCTTAGCCTTTCTGAGAAATATGAATCATTAAAAAAAAATGTTTTTAAGTGTGGGCCAGGCCTTAGTTTATCACAGAGTGCTTAGAAACTCTATATTAATTGTGGCTACATTTGTAATTCAAGAGTTGATCTCCCACTAACTGAAGTCAGGGAGCTAAGCTGCTGAGAACAGGAAAGAAGTTCTGGAGCAGAAATGGGTGGTCGTCAGCATATTGTCCTGCAGAAGTGATATGAACCAGGGAAAGAAGAGCTGAGATTGACAGATTGTGCTTTACTAGAGTTTTTTGGGGAAGCATAACTGTAGTTTTTGTTATTTATGTTTATTTGTGCTGTTTGGGAAAACTGAACGTAAAGCCTTTTTCTGAAAATGCGGTGCTGCCAGAATGCAATTAGATTGTTTTGTTTTGGAGAGAAAAATTAGGGAAAGCAGGTTTCCAGTCATGTGAGAACACTGCATTTCCAAAATAGCATGGTCCTGATTTTCTTTCAAAACTGCTTGCTGCTTGTTTTTTAATTTATACTGTATCTATGGAATTAAACCATAAAGACCTACACACTGAAACACAATTTTTTGTTCAAAGTAGATTTCAGTGACTTTCACAGAAAATGTTGCCTTTTTTTTCCCAGTTTTGAAGTTGCCATCACGAAAAATCAAAATTTGAAAATTTCAGCCAGATAAATTTGCCATTTATAACCTCCTCTTATTACTCAGTTGGTAAGTTTTTGCTTTCTGCGCCTGATCTTAAGAAGTAAGTCAATTTGACATAAATTCTTTTTTTGTTTGATGCAAGAGATTTATTTGTATTTCCTATATATTAAACTTATTCAGGCCTTTCTTGCTTGAAAATATCAGACAATGCATAACCATTTCTGGAAAATGTCATACACGACATAACCATTTTTGGATGGTTATTTTAGGAAAGCTCTCTTTCCTGACTATCTGAAGACTTTAAATAGTAAACTTGCTGCTGAATAGTCTCTGGGTCAAATGCACTCACATGGCACAATTCCAGAAAGTTCTTCATCCTCCCCAGGTTTAACATGACAGACATCAGGGTGAGGTGTACATTCATACATTCTGTGAGATATTTATTATGGTGTTAATTCACGATCTTAAGTTTTGTGTGGTGATTATAAATTCTTTTTAGTAGAAGTTGTCTCAAACATAGCGTAGAATCAGTTCATGTCTGAGAGAGTGCATTACTTGGATACTTTTCTAGGTTAATGCACTGTTTAGATTTAAACCAGAGCAATAATTATTATTTCCTGTGCTTTTAAGACCTAAATTTTACATAAAAATATTGAAAAATTGCTGAATTGGAATTTAGGTTACAGGCTACCCTAAGGAGGAAGGTGCCTGTTTACTGTGCGTGCAGAGTGCCCAGCAGAACAGTAGAATGATCCCCTCATGGGTTTTGTGTATGTGTGTTTAGAAATAGTAATGGTCAGGTAGCAGAATATTGCAGAAAGTGTTTACAGGAGTTACAGTAAAGTTTTAGTAACTGTCTTGCATTTTTTCAGATTCATTCTCATATAGGATGAAACGAAAGAGCTGAGTGTCTGAATGAACCTGAGTTGCACTGTAGTTGTCCACTGTCTCATGCTGAAAGATTGCTCTTATCTATGCCAGACAGAGCTGGGAGTGGAGAATAGCTCATAAGTTTGCACTTAGCTCCAATTTTTAATGAGCTGTGTGAAGACCTCATTCAGAGACACGTGCCGAAGAGTGGGTTTGAATGGCAGTGAAGTAGTGTTTCTGCATGATTCCCCCACAGAAGGCTAAAGATGAGCCTTTGTGTAAGGAATATCCTGAACTGAGATTTTTAAGGCATTTAGACCTCAATACTAAGCTCACAGAAACCAAAGATTACTTTGTAATTGGAGAAATAGAAGTCACTGACTGATCTCCATATGGTCCCCTACCTGCTGTCCTTGACCTGTCTGCTGCCAGCTGCCTCAGTGGCTTGAACCCTGCACAAGCTGGCTGTGCATAGGCTACACGACCACCACCAGGTTACAGGTTTGAGGGAGGATGTAGAGGATGTACTGAGTCTGCTCACAAGCAACTTTGTCACCCATGTGATCAACATCAGGATATGAGAACATGAGGAGGAAGACTTTTGTTCTGGCAAGGATGTGGCCAGCTGCATTCCCATCTGCCTCACTGCATGGAAAGGTGTCTAAACAGAAAGTGAAGAAGGAAGGAGGTGAGGATCCATGTAACTGGTAGTAACTTGTTTTATGATTTACAGTTCATTAGTGATTTGGAAATAAATTTGAATCCATCTTTTACCATGAGTGTGTGTTTGCAGAAGTACTAAGAAATAAATCACTCTTCAATGGAGATTCGATTTTCTCTTCCCTCTTCCACCTCAAAGGTGCTGAAGCTGCAGAGAGTCCCTTTTAGTTTATTTGCTAACATTATAAAAAAAAATAAATTTGCAAATCATGTATTCCAACTTGGTAAATAGGTTGCTAATTCATTAGCCTTGATATTTCTAACTTCATAGTGTGCTTCTTCAGAATGATGGATAGAATAAGCTACTTTGATAAAGGTGGTTTGAAGAAAAAAACACTATGAAAGGAACACGTCACATCTTTCTTCACCTGCTGGCAGATTTTTAAATACTGCAAATCAAGGTAGCACCAGGTGACTATGACTCCAGTCCTTCAAGATGATTTAGTTTTCCTCCACTGTGTATGTTGCATACATGGTAAATTTAAACATACATAAAATATAGTCACAAATTAGTATATTTTTCCCCCCTTCCTTATTTTCACTCTATACCCATGTAATAAACACCATAATTTCTCAGATAATTAAACTGAAGGTTTGACTACACTGGTAGGCAATTGAGTAGGTTATTTTTTAGACCTCTTGTGACTTCAGGTCTTGCTGGCTTCGTCACACTGCAAAGCCATCTGTCCCCCTGAATTCTAGAAAAGGTGAAAAGACCACTGTATATTATGATTGTGACATTTTTCTTCCTTCTTTTAACACCTCCAACATGTATGGATATCTTTGGATTTGGTGGTATTTGCCCTGAAAGCCTGCATGTGTGTGCCATTCCTCTGAAATCTGGGACTGACTTGTCCAAGGAACCCTTAGGCAGTGTGATTCTTGGATTCTTAGACAAAAGTTAATGAACCTGAGAGAATTAAAAAAGTGGCCAGGTAAGAACTGGCAGAACCTACATTCCCTATAGAATACAATTTTTTGTTTTCAGAGATGTAAGTGGAGGATTTGCCTCTGGTTGCTGAATCTATACTGCATCTTTCCTCAGACAGGTAAAGTAGAGGATGATTTTAGTAATGATGCAGCGTGAATGTGGTGAGATTTGATCAGACAGTTCACTTCTAACCTACTGGTTTGATCCTGTGCATAACGGTAATTAAGTGCTGAATTCATTCTGTAATCGTGGATTTTTTTCCTCTTGTCTGTATATTGTCTCTTTTTTTCTGTATTCAGACAATTGCCTTCCTCCCCAGTGTTATGTGCTTGTGATTCTTGTGTATTTGTAGGGTATTAGCGAGAGAAGTTCTGTTGCTCTTAAATCTATATTTATTTAACCAGTAAAAATGTGATTGTTTTTAAAGGAGTGTGAAAGCCTTGAAAAATCAAAGCAATAAAAGAGAAGTAATAGGCTATTTCCAGGGTTTGGAGCTTTACCCACATGGCCTTAATGGTAGAACAAATAGATCCTGAATACATACAGTCCTTACATCCCTAAATACTCATTTGATTTGTTTGTGTTTCTCAGGATAATCCTTGTTATGCAGGATCAGAAGTACTCTGTTATTTTCTGGTCCCAAGAGGTCTAGCAGTTGTCTGTAGGTAAAGACTCTTTCAGCATTGCTGAGTCAATAATATTTAAATTTTATCTGTAAAATTATCTTTTTTTTTGTGCAAGAGGTTTTTGTTACAGATGTTGTTGACAGGCAGCAATACATTCCTTGCTCTATGGAAGCAGGCTTTCTTGTAACTTTAAAAATATGTAGCTCAGGAAACAGGTTGTTTATTTGACTGTGGTATGGACATTATGTCTTTTCGTTACGGAGTGAGTCATCTCTTTTTAGTGCTGAAATCTTCTTTATCCCTATCCATTCTGCTTTCCTTTCAAATGAGTTAATTAAGCTGTGGGAGCAATTACATTGTCAGCTAGTTGAACCAAATTATTTCTAATTTTGAGGGGGAGGAAAGAAAAGCATGAAAAAGGACTGTCAATCCAAGATAGAAATAAACTGGGTTCTTTTAGAGAAACAAAGGTGACCTGGAATGTTTCATTCAAGCCCAACCTGAATTTATGTTACAGCAAAACATATGTAAATATGGAAAATGGAATCTTCACCTTCAGTTAATGTTTGTAAGTTGATGCATACAAAAAAAATCCTTCTGTTTATGAGGCTTATTTCAGAGTTGCATTCCTGCTTTATGCAGGGCATTATAATGCCAAAGGCAGTTAATAAGATATAAATAGTGAGTATAACATTGTGGCACTTTATGTTTGTTTGCTTTTTTCAGTAATTTTGACCAATTCTTGCATACATAAAAATCTAATTTCAAATGATGTTTCCAAATGTTTACTCAGGAAGTGTATCACGGTCCATAAATATTTTGCATAGAGCTGTAAAAACACAGATGGTGAAAATGTCACACTTGACTCTAATGGCACAGTAATGGAGTGCAACAGACTGTGCCTGCAGACTTGAGCCTGTGTGAGGAGAGCAGAAAGCTCGGAAGAACGGAACAGCCTCAGTGAGAGGGGATCATACGTCGAGGTCAGATGGAGCTGAGCTGCTGGCTGGCAGACACCCATGGAGCTGTAGTTTAGTGTAATGGCTGCAGTGTCATATATTCGCTGCTACACTGCAGTCCTTTCTTTGTCTTTCAGTTGTAGTGAGCTCTGCCCTACCAGTTCAGAGGGGTGCTTGAACATACTGTTTCAAGGCTTTGATGTTGCCAACATGAGAAAAGACACATGTATCCTAACTGGTACCATGTTAATGAAGTGAAGCATCTTGTGCTGGTGAGAAACTGCCTGGTCACAGAATCAACTATGAGAAAGGAATGTTAGAAACTATTTTCATTTGCTTTGTGGAAAATGATGTGTTTTCTTGTTTGCTCTGTACTTTTTTGACTTTTATCACAGCAGTAGTGCTGTGGAAACACCTCTGAGCTCTAAATGCCTTTAGCTTTACAATACCTTCAAAAGGTTTACACATCTCCATTTTAAGGGAGGTAAATATGAAGCACATGGAGGCCAAATAAACTTCTACAAAATGTAGAAGTTTTGTAGAACTTCTGCAAAAAATAAGATTTTTCCCCAAGTGAATAGTGACCCAGTGGATCTATTGTTAATTTTGAGTGTAATTTTTTTCACAGGAACGTACATGAGAGAAAACGGGACTCCTTTATTTTGGTGCTATTCGTCAAAAGCTGATCCTGCAAAACTTTACACATGGAAGTATTATGTATCCCCTTAAAAGTACCCTCTATCCCTGAACCCTTAATGTGGAGGAAAACTTCTTAATGCATTTTGTCTTCTCCAGATCCTTTTTGAATACACAGTTTCCCATAAAATCACTATGCTCAGTTAAAATTTACGTGCTGTACCAAATGATCATCTGGTATAGAAATGTTGAAGGTATGGTTTCTGTCTTTCTTTTAAAAAGGGAAAGGAAATCCTTAAGGGAAAATCATGTTGCAGATCTGTAACAGAAAAAGCATTTTATATGGCTTAAGCATGTGCATGTACTAACATTTTGATGCAGAAGTGGTGTGGTACATGTTTTTCTTGGAATCTCTTGCATTTAAACTGACTTACATAAAATCACATTTAAAAAAAAGCAGCATACTCGGCTTTGTTGCAACAAAAGCTTGGTTATATACTGGAAAATGTACATAGCAATGATATGCTATCAATGATTTGCTGTCAGTGTTTCTTTCCTAATGGCTGTTCTTTGGAGATATAAAATGGTACATAAAATGTGAAGGCAGAAACACTCTGTTTTTTCTCTCCTCCTCTTTTGCAAATTTTTTCTCGAAGTTTAGAGTACTACAAAGTATTATATTCTGTCAGCTCTTGCCTGTAGCAGACTGCGGCTTCTTTTTAGCATATATGGATAATGGAAGTTCCAAAAAGTTCTGGAAATGAAATTCAAACTAATTATATATATATTTTTTTTTACATAGAGTGGGATGTAATCAGTACAATACTGCCTTGTGGCACCTCTGGATTCAACATAGGCATCAGTGACAAAATATGAGCACTCTGCAAATCCTGAAAAAAAGCGTGACCTTTCTTCCATTAGTGGAAATTCTCAGAACTGCTTGTTATAAAATCCAAAGGAGGAGGAAGAGGTTTGGGAGGGTCTGCAAGGTTCCCATAGGGAGCTGGAGACTGAAGGCTGACCTACAGAGGAAGATTATTTCCTGCATTTGCCTGCTCTGCTTTCCATGACAATCTCTTGGTGACTGTTTTTTATCCACTTTCCTGAAGTCAAGGCTAGAACCTGGATTTAGAGCATATGTGCTGAAATACATCAAAGTAGCATTACAGTTTGTCTTATTTCCTAACTAGCTCTAAAGTCTGTTGCTTGTTTTGACTGGCTGTCCTTGAGTACAACCAGGAATGTGACTAAGCAGCACTGCCATTTAGCATATTAGTTGTTCTCATATAATTGTGATCCTATTGGAAAGGAAATTAAAATCATGCTGTTTATATTTGGAGGGTGGTGTGAAGCTTTGGAGTGATTGTTTTTTAGTTTGTTGCACTGGGCTTTGTCCCTAAGGGAAATGGCAGTCTCTGATGCTATCTGCTACATGCAAAATAGTAGAAGTCAATGATTTCAAAATGTTTTTGAAACTTTTCCATCAGACTTCCTGGAACTTGCAAAGTGGGCTTTGGTGTTAATGAAGCCTAAAATGGGACAAAAAGGATGGAGAAGTGTGATGTGTTGTGTCAGATCCTTGCTTGACACAAGTTCGATTTCTCTGTAGTTATTTTTAGGGACAAGGAATTCTCAGGTCTTTCCTTAAATCACCAAGAACTACAATGAGTCAGAACAACTTTCTATCTTACAAGCAGGCCATCTTGGTTTAGAAAGTCACTTTTACAGTTATACTTTTATAGTTACTTTCCTAACGAAAGTTTGAATTGTATTGCTTACTTTCTTGTTTTTCTTTGCAAACCAGGCAGACATACTACAGCTGTGTTCATATAAACATTGTATAACTCAGCAAAGTGCTACTTGAATTTTTACATTTCTAAATATGTTAGAAAATGTCATCAGTTACATTTATTTACCAGCTGGAGATTAATTTTTTGAGTCATAGTGCTGAATCTGCATGAACATTAAATTCTGTTGTGGAGATCAAAAGGCAAGTAGATATGATGCAATCACATTGCCTCTTCCCGCTTCCCTATTTGTGTACTGCTTGCTACAGAGGACAGGATTCCTGCATCATCCTTCAGGTGTCCTCTCTGTGCCTCCAGAGGAGGTCCTGCTCTCAGAAGTCAGCTTAGCACTGCAGCAAGCTCTGGTTGCAGTTTCTGAGCCGGTTCAGTGACACGACTTACTTGCATCTGGGGAGCAAATACAGACTGACTGCCTGTTTTGCTTCAGTGATAGCCTTTATTGAACAGCTGGTAGTGTATTAGGCCTTTTTATCATTATGATTTCACACTGACTTTGGAATAGCGTTTTAAGAATTTAAATTACAAAATTAGCCATGAAAATGTGTTAGAAATAATAACTTATATTGGTCTCGCTCCATTTTACCTCTCTTCAGATGCAGTTTATGGTCTTATTCTAGAAATCATCAGATGACTTCAGAAAGGCTCCAGTAGGCAGGACATAGTCTTCTTTTTGCCCTCTGTTTGCATGCAGTTGTCTTCATTTGCGTGCAAGTTTCTTACGTGTTTTCTCAGAAGACATAGGAAACCTCCCAGTAGCATGCAGGCTCTTTGGAAAAGTGAGAAGCTATCTCATTTCATACTCTTGAGAGAGTGCAATGGTTACATGTCTGTTGCTACCACTGCTTTGCCACAAGTGTTTTAGGATAAAAATGCTCATGCTTGGGATTCAACTCAGATTCTCTGTTTTACACCAGGCCTATAGGGAAATCTTAGCCTCTCAGAACTTCAGAAAGTTGGGATATAATTTTATGTTGGTTTTAGTGATACAAGAAATTAAACTTTTTTCAATTTCTGCATAACACTACCAGATAATACAAGTTTGATGAAAAAATCTTATTTTATGAGGCAAAATGTATAGATAATGTAGATTTATCTTATTATTTCCAATACATGGATTCACAGCTGAGTTGCTTAGGCATTTAGCTATGTACATAATCTCTGAGTTCAGATGCATTATTTTTTATATGTCCAATATTCAGAAGAGGTAACTTAAATGCTCTGGATGAAGCTTCTTCAAGTATTCATAAAATTATATATCAAATTTCTTATTGTCCTGATTTACTGTATGTAAATCCATAATCAAAACAAAGGTACTTTATATTGAGCCAGCAAGTTGAACAGTAGATGAATGGATTCACTTAGAGGTGATTACTATTAAATGGAAAGGAATTTCATGAATTTGTGAAGTAATGTGAGAAAACAATAGTTTTACAAAATCTGGATGAAGCTACATTTCCTAGTTGTCAACGTTTAGTGTTTCCTCTTCTGGGCATAAATTGCATTGGATTTGTCATTTATTGATTTTGCAGACTGCAAGAGAAGTACAACATATCAATTTTGAACTACATCAAGATTAGGAAGCTAGATATCTCTATTAAGTCAAGCATGTGGTATATTTGGTAAGGAGGTTGGTCTATGAGCTCTGTCGTGTCATCGGTTTCTGCCCAGTCCTACTTGCATGAGTACAGACTATTCTGTCTGAGTTTAGCTTGTGCTATTGGACCTCTAATAAATAAAGTGTAGAACTGTCCTGAGAAAACATCCCATGCAGAAGCCAAAGGAGTTGTCCAACTTTGGGTGGGCTGCTGATGTCAGAAAGGAATGCATCCATTGGATGTGGAGTGAAAAGCAGATTTAGGGAACTGACTTGGAAGTGTTTGTGTTGGCTCAGTGCTCAGACATTCCTCCTCCTCCTTGCACTGGTTCCCAGCTGTGCTTCTGCCAGTCTTACCAGCTTCTTCAGGAATGTTCCTCAGGGTTCTCTTTACTGCTGTCATAGACGGCCATATGGAAACTCTTCATCAATGTTTAATCAAGCAAGTACTCTGTTCCACTCAAGTTTATACTCAGATGTGGTGACCTGCAAGCTATAAGTAGGGCTTAGGAATACAGAGAAGCCTTTAAAAAGGAGTATAATAGATTTGCTGGAGTCTTGAACAGTAGTTCTTTCTTTTCATTTATTATTATATTTTAGGGAGTTTTGGGGAGGTTGTTTGTTGGTTTTGTTTTTTGTTTTGTTTTCTTTACAATGTATCTTAGTGAAAATATGACTTTCTGCACTTGGACAGACTGATCTTACCTCTAGCACTCAATAAATGAGGTACTCATAACATCAGTTGTAAAATATCCTATTTCTTTGTTAAATACCTGTATTGCTTTAAAGGCTTTGGAACTGAAAGCCTTAGTAGTGTTTCATCTTTCTACCAAGAAAGTCTTCATGTGCTTTTAACATTAATAATAGAGAGAGATAATTTACCATCCTCTGGCGGGTTCCTGGCTTTGCAGAGTCACGCTTTCTTCACACAGGAACTCAGGTTACAAAACCTCAGTGGCAGAAGCCTGTACAGGCAGTGTTTTACTATGGTTGGTGTTTCAAAGCCCAGGTTGCAGCTCTGCAAAGTGGGGAGGCCAGCCACAACTTGCTGGGCTGGTGTAGCTCTTGGGTATCCTCTGTCACAAGCAGTCTGAGGTATACTGGAAGGCTAATACTTCCACTCATGTGAAACTATTAGCTCTGACAGTGTTGTTGTTGTTGTTGTAGGCCTGCAGGTCTGTTGTTGGGCACCACCTCCACAGGTGAATGAAACCCTCTGTGTCTCAATTGGCAAGAGGAGGGGTATTGGTGGCCTTTGTCACTATGGCTTAATTTTTCCTAGATACCTCTAAACCCTGTAGTGTCAATAAATTCTGTTTTGTTGCAGCTTAAAATGTGTGAATCTTCTTGATGAAATCAAAGTGCTATATTCCTCATGCAGGCTTTAATTTGAAAATGTGGAAAAATAAATAACTTTCATTAAAAACTTCATGAAATGATCAGCCAGTAGCTTCTATAATTGAAAAACCCACCCCTTGGAACAGTCTTAGCATGCTTTTTTAGCTTAAATTATAAGTAAGTTTGTATTCCTTGCTCAAATCAGTTACTGGTTTTGGGGGTATTCTCTGGCTGGTTGCCATCTTCTGCTCAAGTTTCAGCAGAGACACATGTCTATTGTATGTAAAACAGGATTTCTAGGACATGTCTGAAAGTGTGTACTTTTCAATTGGGATGCATTGATGGATGAAGCCTTGGGTGATATGGTTTAGTGTGAGGTGTCCCTCACATGGCAGGGGGGTTGGAATTAGATGATCTTAAGGTCCTTTCCAACCCTAACTATTCTATGATTCTATGATGTTGTGAATGTGTGATGATTAGAGAAAATGTTGAAATTTCACTTGTTTATGTGCTCTCTTGGTGTATTTTTTTTGATGATAATTTTAAAATACTCAATTTTCAGGTGACAATGGCCAAAATTGGGATAAATGAGAGTCGTTCAAAGGAGACCTGTGAAACAATACTTTTCGCTCTTCGAATGGCAACATGGAATCAGATTTTAGATCCCTGGGTGTACATTCTTCTCCGGAAAGCTGTGCTTAAAAACCTGTATAAGATCGCAAGGGGATGTTGTGGTGTGCACATCATAAACTTACACATGTGGGAACTCAGCTCCATCAAGAATTCTTTGAAGGTTGCAGCAATATCTGAGTCACCAGTAAGTTCCAAACAAATAAACCTACAGCCACTCAGCAATGCAGGGCATTAAACGCAATGTATGGAGAGATGATGGAGGCAGCTCTCATACATGGGCAACATGTTAAAATTAATTCCAAGGCTCAGTGGTTTGGCACTTGTTTAAAATCTTGAGTGGTTTGCTCTTGCTGCTAGCTGGTTCAATATTGCTACTCTGAAAGACACACTTGAATGTTTTAATTCCCTTTAGAATACATCCATTCCAAAACTGGTAGCAGAGTGATGAATAGTCCTGTATTCCTCTTTTCCAGGTATTAAAGTGAACAGGGTTCCTTATAACACTCCCCTACCAAATCCTTTACCTTAGCAGGCTTTTTAAGAACACATGCAATTGTGAAAGTCAAGGTCATTTTTAAAAGGGATAGATTTTATCTACCAGTGATACCCTCAGATATTTTGCAGAGTCACTGCTTCCTAGGGTGAACTCCAGCATCCTTTCCATAAGGGTATTCTTTGCCTTTAGGCATTGAATTTCCAGTTAGATATATAAAAGGCATTTTGTTTGTGCACAGCTTATTAAATGATCAAATTTGCATGGTTCGTTTACTTGACCTCTTAATTATTTACTGTTCCATGAGTTTTTGGGAGAGCTGCAGACTTCATCAGCTTAAACATTCCTTTCAAATCACTGACAAACCATGAAGTTCCTTGTGGGAACACAGCAGATCAGCTCAGCTTGCTTACAGTTACATTTTCTGATCTATTGGTGAGTTTTTAGTCCGTTCAACAAATTTTGGTGAAACTAACTGCATAAAGCTGTGCTTAGTCTGTAAAAAATGTAGTTGTTTCATTTTTTCCACTCCCAAACTGAAGGAAGTATCTTGAAGTGTTCCCATAAGGCATACACTGTATTGCTCATGAGGTATATGTGCTTCATTTGTAAAAGGTCACACATGTCTCATGAAAAATGAGTGTGACCAAATGAGCATCTCTGCAGGGAACTGCACTGGGGGTGTGTTTTGGGTTGTTTTTTTTTGTGCAAACAAATGGCTTGCTTAGTTTTTGCAGGGTCTGTGTCTGAATTGCTGAGGGTATTCAGTGTATTTGAAGGGATCTGAAAGTTTCCAGGACTTTGCACAGGAAGACCTTCACCTTTAATGCTGCTAAAAGAAGCTTTGTTTTTTGTGACTGTATTCCTGTTCAGAAACAACAATAAGAGTATCAGACTTTGTAGCAGAGGGATTGTTTTAAGATGGAAATGCCTATGTTATTTTTACCTGCTTCAAATAACTGCATTAGTGAATTGTTGAAGTATTTTGACAAAGTAATTAAAAACTGATTCATCAGGTAGTCTAAGGGACCAAAGCTATTCACAAGGTACAAATTCATGTTGTATATGAGAATAGTTTAAGGCAGAAAATAAAAAACCAAAAGGTTTAAATATTTCTTTTTTGGTTTAAAAGCTATTTCCTTTTTGTTTTAAAAAGGTTGAAAAATAAGTGGGTTAAATAACCCTTTAATGAAATGAAATGGCTTCATTTACCCTAAAGAATTTCTATATGTGATTTATTTTCTCAGTCACAGAGCTGATAAACCGTGGACAGATTTGATGCTGGTATAAGCTCTGCACTGTTGCTTCACGTGGGTTTTGCTGAATAGTGCAAGCATCCAGTCAGTGTTAAGTTTGGCATTTTCATTTCATAGAATGTGATGCCCGTGTATCTGTTGACATAAATTATTTGTTCTTTATGGAAGATTGTTGTTTTAGCAGCTGCAAAAAAAATACTGGTCTGTAAATTGTTGAGATGTTTGATCGGTGAATGAAGCTCGTCAATGTTTCTTTTTGTTATGTGAATAAATGTAGCTTGTGTAGTTCATGCTGGTTGACTTGTAAAACAAAAGTTTATATGTATATGTGATTTCTTATATTTTGTGTACTAATACATATTGAATGTAAATTGCAAAGCCTCATTAAAGTTATCAAACTGTATCTTTCAGAGTTATGATATTTTTGCGTAACAATAGAGATCTGGTTGTTAAAAAAAATCCTCTTGATAAAACCCCTCACACTGGATTTAAGCCCGCCACTGCCATTCACACATACAATATCAGTTGTGAAGGTAGAGAAGACAGAATTCAGATAGGAGTTGCCAGTGTTCATACTCTTCATTGCTACATGAGCAGCCCAGTGCAGTTGGTGGTCTAGGGCCAACAAGGTCAAGTTCTGATGAACCATGCTTAGAAAAAACAAGTAAAAGTGGAGACAAGGGGAATTTGGTTTTTGGGATGGAAGTGCCTTTCTCCAAATATCTGCCAACATGTTAGACTCTAATGAGGTTCACATACATGCTGAATCAAAAGAAGCATGACCAGCAGGTCGAAGGAGGTGATCCTGCCCCTCTACTCTGCTCTCGTGAGACCTCACTTGGAGTATGGTGTGCAGTTCTGGTGTCCTCAACATAAAAAGGACATGGAACTGTTGGAGCAAGTCCAGAGGAGGGCTACGAGGATGATCAGGGGACTGGAGCACCTCCCATATGAAGACAGTCTGAGAAAGTTGGGGCTGTTCAGCGTGGAGAAGAGAAGGCTGCATGGAGACCTCATAGCAGCCTTCCAGTATCTGAAGGGGGCCTACAGGGATGCTGGGGAGGGACTCTTCATTAGGAACTGTAGTGATAGGACAACAGGTAATGGGTTAAAACTTAAACAGGGGCAGTTCAGGTTAGATATAAGGAGAAATTCTTTACTGTGAGGGTGTTGAGGCATTGGAATGGGTTGCCCAAGGAAGCTGTGAATGCTCCATCAGTTCAAGGATGGATGAATACTCCATCCTTAAACACTTGCAGTGTTCAAGGCCAGGTTGGATAGAGTCTTGGGTGACATGGTTTAGTGTGAGGTGTCGCTGCCCATGGCAGAGGGGTTGGAATTTGATGATCTTAAGGTCCTTTCCAACCCTAACCCTACGAATTGATGATTCTATGATGAATTCTTGAGTTTTGCTCTTAATACTTTGTCAGTGACACGGTAGCCTGCAGAGGCAGCTGAGGATACAATCACCCAATGGTCTCTTACCACTGAAAGTGATTTGATTATCATTGTATTTAGTTTCAGGAGAACCAGCATTGTGCTGTGTTGTATGATTAGCAAGTTATGTGTTTTATGGAATATGAAATTATAAAAAACCCCAGTAGGACAGCTGCACACTAGGATCTGAATATTACCCAGGCAGGGAGGAAAGGGCAGTCTGCTTAGCAATGTACTGATCTCTTTAGAGGTTGGCTAACGATGCGAGCAGTCATGAGCTGCCTATTTTTTGCTAGACAGTAATTAGTGTCTCCAGAGCAGGCAGGGGCACTGAGGGTTCTGGTGGGAAGAAAGTGAATCTCATTTCTGACTAATGACCGAGCAAATCCTCAGGGTGGGAGAATATTTTAACCTAATTGGGATCTTAAGCAATGGCAGGCTATATAAGATGTGTCTTGTCCTCAAATGAGGTCCTGTCCTGAATCAACCTGTTGAAGCAAAAGAAAGCTCAGTAGCAAGTTGATCATCACAAGATTTAGGTATCTGTAGTTTGTTATCTAGATACAAAGATGGAGAGCAAGGTTAAAGGTTATTTTGATCTGATTCTTGAGGTAAAGCATCCACCTGATGTGTTTTTTTTTAGATATCTGTATGCAAGTGGTTTTATTATTTTAGACAGATGTTTTGAGAATGATTTCAGTAACAGCAATATGTACCAGTTCTGTACACATGGTGATCCTTTAGGACAAAATGTTGGGACCTTTCAGATGCATCTTGCCTGCTGATACACTCCTCTAGGATGTTCCTGGTAACATAGCACACTCCTGATTAACTGCATGAAATTTAATTCTCAGTGTTTGGGTCCTGGGAAAAGTGCAGAAATCCCAAGGGAATTTGCAGCACCTATCATGACTTTTGTTGCTTCCTAAAATACCCATCTGCTTTTCAGTTTAAACTTCTGTGATCTGCCATCATTAAAAGTGGTAAAACCAGTCATTGATTTCAGCAAGCAGTGGCTTTAAATTTAGTCTTGCTGCATTTAGGAAAGTATTAACAGCTTGAACAATGTTTTCCTGCTGAATGTGAGTTAATTTTAATACTAGGAAGTCTTAAATACCAATAGTGTAATGCTTTTCCAAAGGTGAGGTAAAAGAGGGGCTATTTGAGTAGTTGCATTATGTATTCTCAAGATAACCTTGAATTTAGTGCTTTCTGATGAGGAATAGGTGCAAGGGAAAAAAAAAACAAATACCCACCACAATTATGAGTTCCAGTACCTGCTGACCATCAGATAGTTTTGAGTATGTATCTCAGGTGGAAAATATTGCACATTAGTGCTATGTTGATTGGTTCAGTAACAACATGCTTTTTATTCTCATATAAATGACTTTTCAAAGATGGGTTGCTCTTTACCAGTGGATGCCATGATGTGGGGAGTGGTGGTGACAGGTATTGTGTATCTTGCAGCTTCTTGTCTCAGACACTAGAACTGGGCAAACAATGTGCAAAATACCAGATTTGATTCTCTTAAGTGGAGCAACCCCAGGTCACTTTCCTGTGAGAGTAGTGCATCTAGTTGGATACTTTGGAAGGAGATCTTTTTCTATTATAAATACAACAATTGACACTGTCAAGTAATTGATCCCCACTGTACCAAAATATTTGCCAGGCTGCTGTTCAGCTTCTTGCCCTGATGGGGTGCTTTTGGAGCAATCTGGTTGAACTGGGAGGTTGAGGAGTCTGGCCTCATGCTCATCTTATTGTTCTTGCACTGGTTTTGATGTTTGAATGTACCATGAGTTAACTGAACTTGCAAAAATGGCAAAACAATGCATGCAGCTGAAAAGGGAGAAGCTGTTCAGAGGCATAATGGGTCAAACTACTCTATGTTGCAGTGCCAGAACTTTTGCAAGAGCAGAGCAAAAGTAGCATGGGGAAGGTATATCAGTGGGAGGGAAAGGCAGTAATACCTCCCTTGCTGAGGAGCTGTTAATTTTACATAGCCATTTTGTGAGCCCATGTCCTTGGTGGGAAGAGATCAGGCTGGTGAGCAGGACCTACAGTAGGATTCTCAAATATAACCTCACAGATTCATTAACTAATGCTTTCATCAGGCTTTTCCAAGCTTTCCTGGTTATTTAAACTGATTAGGTGACAATTTTTTTGGGGCATGAAGGCTGAAAAAGGCCATGGCTGGTGCAGTTTTCTCTCTATCCATTTTTTCTTCTTCTCTGGTAAGTATTAATCTATACTTTTTCTCATTTTTGCTTTAGTAGTGTCTGGCAAATCAAAACATATTTTCAGTCTGACTCTTACATAGGTGGTGCTTTACTTTTATGCAAATAGATACAATATACATCTGTGACCCACAGTTTCTGGCTCAAGTATCTTAAATGCTATTTCTCAGTGCAAATGCTTTTTAGTAGGCTTCCTTTTCTGAGACTTGAGTTAGGCAGTGTGCAAAGAGGACCTAATCCTAGTGGGACAACAGAACATAGGTGTGAATATTTCCAGCTGTTGTCTATGCTCCTTCCAGTCCCAAAATAAAGGTTTCCCTTTTTTCCATCAAACTTCTTATATATCTTCCTAAATATATAAATTTAATTAGGAGAGAAATACTATAGGAAATAGTCCTACCCAGCTCTGAAGAGATATAGTAGCCTGATAACTTTTTAGAGGTGATTTATGTTTAGAAAGGGTGCAATTGAGGAATAAATCCATTAGTGGAAACTTAGGGATTTGATCAGAGCACCTGAAAATTGTGCAAAGTCAAAACCATTAGGTCTTACGCAGTACAATTTATGCATAATAAATAAGAAAACAAAGAAAAATATTTGCAGCAAATTACAGGAAGTATTAATAACACAAAAATACCAAACATCTAGTCAATCACAACTGTTTGATACCCTCCTCATGTGGGGAAAAAGGCTTCCTGGGAACATTTGAGCAACTTCAAATGATACTTTAAGAACAAATCTATTTATCTCACTTGTCACTTTTTTCTGCTGCCTCATGTAAACAAGATGACATCTGAAGTGACTGGACAATGGTTAAATATTAAAAATATAATTTTGAATGCAGTTTTTAAAAATTGTTTATAATTAGGATAAGCTAAACAGTGACATAGATATACCCAGGACTTTATTTCTTAGCAACACGATCAAAGAGTCTTTAAAAAAAGTCCTGTGGTTGCAGGAATATAAACACGTATCTGTCTAGCTGTTTAATCTCAGCACCATGGTTGCAAAATAAATACTTGCTACAGAAGTTTGCAAAGATAAATCCATTTTACTTTTCTAAAATCTGCTGCCAGTATGAGGTTGACAAAATACTTGAGGCAAAAAAATGTTATCGTTGAAACATTGCTACCAAGTTGCTACCATTCCCAGCAACAGCTGATGTGTTTGTACCTTCTGAAAACAGCAGAAAAAAATGCTTTAGATTCCATTATCAATTATAAATTCAGGTATTTGTAATCCAATAAAATTTTTTCACTGGATTACATGTTTCCGTCTTATTTTTGCTTCAGACACACTGAAGGCAGAGCTGTTTGGAAGTGAGGGCACCAGTAGGAGAGCTTTCAACAGTCTAAGCCAAAGCAGCCTGGTACGTTAGAGTGACACTTTTGCAATGACACTTGGACAAGTGACAAAATCCAAATTCCATTTCAGGATTCAATTTTTTAGTTTTATAACCCTAATGGGCAGTGGCTTTTAGTAACTGCTAGGGTGCCTTAATTTTCATCCATTAAGTTCACCAGGTGCCTGAAACACTGTATGCTATGTCCTGTTCTTCCTGGTCTGTGTAACAGAGTCGCGAGAGAAAGATGAAGAAAGCTGAACTTTAATTCATGATTGACTGAAGCAATTCAACCCCAACTTCCTAAACTGTAATCTGTCATCTGTGTTGAAGATACTCTGGTTTGCACAAACCAGCATGACTGACCCCTCAGCAAGGAAGGAGAATAACTGCAATGTGTTTGGAACTCTCATCCCTCAACAGAAAACTGTGCTGAGCCCCAGGGTCTGATTGTTGCTCAACTCATGACAACCAAGTCCCTTTGTGAGGATGAGACCTTGAACTTGATGCATTCATCTGGTATGTGGGTGATGTGACCTTCTCTGTTGTTTTTGCTTTTCTTTCTCTGGTATTTTTCCACTGCACTGGTGGCCCTTTCCTGTTACCAGCCCCTCTGTGGTGGACAAGAGTTCTCTTTACCTGCTGATAAACTCTAGGAAGCTGTACTATCAAGTTGCCAAAGCACAAGGTGATATCCACCTTCAAATCTTGCTTTGCCCTGAGTAGTGGATTGGACATCGTGACCTCCGGCATCACTTCTAACTTGAATTATTTCATGTTCCTTGCACAAATTCTCAAGTTTCCCAAGTCATCAGTATAGCTTATTTTCTCATCTGTATTTGTGGCTGATAAGACATGTTTGCTGTTTGCTGGCCTTACTCTGTCAACAGACTTGTGCCCTTGGTGCACTCTATACTTCTGATGTCCGAAGCTCTTTGTAGTTACTCATTTTCCAGCCCATGTTGCCTGCTACTGTGGGAGATAAGCAGTCATCCCCTTTAACTTTAGCTGTAAGCAATTAATCCCAAATACTCTCTTTGACTGCACATCCATCCTCGCTCTTAAAATTTATCAGAACACATTAAAATTGCTCATTTATAGTTTTACATCATCTCCCAGAGCAGAGGCTGATTTTTTAAGGGAATGTGATGGCAATGTGAAATTACTTCGTGTACATCATAGAATCAACTAGGTTGTAAAAGACCTTCAAGATCATCAAGTCCAACCAAAAAAAAGACCTTCAAGATCAAGTCCAACCAAAATTAAGTATCTCTTTCAGATTTATCTCCTCCAGATGCACCCACATGTATATGATTCTCTGCAAATACATCTAACCAGGAGATAACTCTTACTGCTATACTACACTCCATAGACACAGAAATTTCAGACTAATAGTACATGGAAGGGCAATGGTAAAAGTTTGTTTTGTTTTTCTTTTTAGTAGCTGGAATAACACCCCTCCGATTTTCTTCATACTGAGAATTTTAGATAATAACCACACACACACAAAATTCCTCAATTACTTCAATTTTGAAGTTTAAGGTGTCTGAATCTGACAAGATATAAATAACACCTCACTACTTCAGTCCTTTGCTTTCTGCTTTTACAAAACCATAATGCAAGGCCTCATGCTGTGCAAATGGCAAAGATTCATGGGGAAAAACTCCAAGAAAGAAAGGCAATCACCTTTAAATTAAAATTATTATATTAAAATTATTTTATTAAAAATATAGTTCTAAACAAACTGCATGAGAGAAACCACAACTCATCATTCTCTATACTGCTGCTTGTTAGAACATTATCAAATCAAAACATTGTAGACTCAGCTCAGGGGTCATACCAACATCTGCTTTACACTTACTTCTTGGATGAGCTATCTATTGTGCATGAGTAGAAGCTAACAGCCCGAAGGAAGGTATTGTGGTTTAACCGCATCTGGCAACTAAACACCATCAAGCCCCTCACTTGTTTCTCCCCTGGTGGAATGGGGAGAGAATCACAAACATAGAAGGGAGAAAACTTGTGGGTTGAGATAAAGACAGTTTAATAGGTAAAGCAAAATCCGTGCATGCAAGCAAAGAAAAATGAGGAATTCTTTCACTACATCCCATTGGCAGGCAAGTGTTCAGTCATCTCCAGGAAAGCAGGGCTCAATCACACACAATGGTTACTTGGGAAGAAAAGTGCTGTAACACCAAATGTCTCCCCCTTCCTTTTCTTCCCCCAGCTTTATATGATGTCATATGACGTGGAATATCCCTTGGGTCAGTAGGGGTCAGCTGTCCTGGCTTTGTCCTCTCCCAGCTCCTTGTGCACCCCCAGCCTACTCACTGGTGGAGTGGGGTAAGAGGCAGAAAAGGCCTTGACTCTGTGTAAGCACTGTTCAGCAATAACTAAAACATCCCTGTGTTATCAACAGTATTTTTAGCACAAATCCAAAACATCCCCCATACTAGCTATGTGAAGAAAATTAACTCTATGACAGCCAAACCCAGCAGGATAGTGGTTTGGATGATTCAGCCTTTAAAGATGAATAAACTATTCTCATGTATGTAAGAAGTGTTTATATTTTGATACAGAAATGTTAGTCTTTGTACATATCTTTTCAGCAGTCTTCTCTTCCATGAAATAATGAATTCACTTTAGTGAGAAATTATGATTCTTGCTGTGGTGTTTCACTGGTTCAGTACAATAGAACCAGTAAAATGATTTTTAAAGCATTTGCAATGTTTAATACTATATTTTATTTGGTATACTTACTACAAACCTTATCCTCCTGAAGTCATTCCCAGAGTTAGCACTTTTCAGCTCTAGAAGGTTTGACAGAGCTACAATGAACTATTCAGCACTTGATGAAATACTGATATATTTTTAAATTACTTCCTTCTACCAAATAACTCATGACTTGACACAAGTTAATCCCACAGACTATCACTCACTGCTTCATCCCACTCCCAAATAAATGTTCACATTTCACTGTGTTTGGCTGGAGTATTTCTGCTCATCTAAGTGCGTTTTTGGGAAATATCTTATTTCCCAAGGAATAGTGTATACACTTCCAGTGATATGAAGGAAATGCACTAGATGATTTGCAAATATATATAAGAACCAGGTTTCTGGCCTGAACTTCTGTAAACTATTTCAAGTAGTTCTGTTTTCAAAGAAAAAGCAGCTTTCAAGTGGAAGTTAGTATTGTTCGTAATAGAAAAATTACTTTCCTTCTTAGAACACTCCAGGTCATCAAGCTGGAACTACGCTTTTTACTGTAATTAAGCAGGGATGATTCTTTCAACTTTTGTACCTCTTTATTAAGAATTATCCAACTCACTGTAAGTAATTCAAGAGGATGATATTTTGATAAAGGAAAAAAAAAAGGCCAAATGAATTATTGTAATACTGATATCTCAATAATGGAATATCACTTACTACGTCAATAAACCATACACTCCTTTTTTGGTCAGTGATTTGTGCTGTGTATAGTCCTGCTAGTGCTAAAATGTCAGTAGTTCATGAAAATGGACTGAGTTTAGGGTGGTAATGTGTAGAAAAATAACATTCTGAGTCAAAGCCTTGTTAAGGTTACATGTGAGTGCCAGTGGTTCCTGCCAGTGTAGTAATTAGTGTTGTGGTCATACATACTGCCATATTTTGCTTATTTCATTTTGCTTTCTCAGCTATGAAAATCAGAAATGCCACTTTAATTTCAGAGCTGTGGAGTGAATACAGGAAACTCATCCCAGGGTGTATATGTCTGTATCACGTATTTTCCACAGAAATACAGAATTAAAATAATTTTGCAGTCTAAATGTTCAATAGTGAAATATAATAAAGCAGTAACTGTAAATAGATTATTAAGAGTTGCAGAAAATATTTAGAGTTTTATTTGCATGTGTTTTTTACTTTCTTCTGTAAAAAAAGCTTGGGAGATATAAATAAAATCAAGAATCATGTTAGACTATTGTAAGTACATGTCTGGGTCTGATCTCAGTGCTAGCATGCGGCTTGGATCCTGGATATGTTAATTATAAGTGAGATCACAAAACATCTGGAAAAATCCTGGATGACAAAACCAAGCCAGTTTAACTTCATAAAAGGTAAAAATCTCAAGTGTGATGTTGTCTGGTATGCTTATTTTCAGGGAAATTATGCAAAGAACAGATGGGGAAAGTTACAGATGTAGGCTTCTTGGATTTCAAAATTGCTTTTGACAGAGTCCAGTACTGTGGCCTGAATGGATGAGCTTAGTCCATATCTCCATATCTTAATCTGTATCTCCAAACAAGGAAAAACCTTGGCTGGAGACAAGGAAAATTGTATAAAGTGGGTTAAATGATAGTGTTATACACACGCTAGAAGGATCCCAGCCAGAGGAGTCACTCTCTGTGATCATGCTCTCACCAGGAGACAAGACGATGTGGCAACGTTTCCCATCTGTTAGATGTTGCAGGTCACTCCAGAAAGACCCCAGATAAATCCCACTTGTCAGTGTTCCCCATGTTCTTCTGGATTATGCTCCTGTGGTCAGGATATGATGCTTTGGCAGTGCTGGCGACCGACCTGTGGAAGCCCTTTGGATGTGAGGGACATTGTTGAGCCCAGCTGCCATGATGTGCAGCCATTCTGGCAGCACAGCAAAACGCCCTGCAAGCCTCCAGCATCAGCAGATCCACTATGCAATGCCCAAGGTAGGTGAAGTCTCCTATTTGTACCCTGCTGGATACAACAAAGGTTGGTTTTTTGCTGGGATGGTGAGATGAATATGCATTCTTTTAATTGTGAAAATGAGAAAAAAAGCAGTCCTGTAGTAGATTATTTTTTTAATAATAAAACATTTAATCCGAAATACAGTTCTGTGAGAATATGTGACCCAAAGGGCAGCTCCAGTGAGGCACTCTTCTTGGGACCTTTATTCCCCAGGGAGTTTGAGGTAACCTGAAAGCAATAACTAATTATACATTTTCCCACTTACCGTAGGCCTCACTGACTACATGCAGTCAATATAAGAAAACCTCTCAAAGAAGCCTGCATGAAAGGTGAATGCATCTCTAAGGAGCAGAACAGGGATTTCACCTGCAATATGGTCAGTAATTCCATGTCAAGGTGTTCACCTACTGTCTAGTCTCAGAGGCGAGGGCACAGGACTAAAAAGTCTAAATAAATTCAAGGGATGTTAGCATTTTCTGTGGAAAGCAGTATTGCTACTTTTGTGAATTGGAAGAGAAATCACAGCAAGTCTGAGTGATTTTTTTTCTGGTGTTTCTGCTACTGAATATGAAAAAAACCTTTGTTTTTATATAATTTGGCATGAAAGTGGGACTCATTTGTGAGGAGACCCCAGGTTCAGGTTCTATAAACCCCAATATAATAAGAGTGCCCCTTGAACTTAGGATTTGTTGAATTCAAATGGAGCCCACATTGCGACTGAATCAATAATTTTTTACTTACATGGAAAAATAGCATAATCTGTAATCCTAGCCTACTACAGAAAAACTATTATGAGAATAAATCAATAGAGAGAAGAGAAGCTCCCCCATACACTTCAATAAGCACTCTTACTGCCAAAATCTCCTGTAACCTATTTTTCATCTTTCCTATTGTTTTTCTGCATCTTTCTTCCCCTTTCTAATTGCCTTGTGTTTTCTGTGTCAGTGATGGGGATTTATGGTAGAATAATGAGATTTTACATTGTTACAATCCTGGTACACTTTTATATCACAGTTCCTGTCCATCTCTACTGCTTATGTTTGGGATTACAAAATGCTCATCTCCTCCACTGTTTCGTTCATAAGTAGTTAGCAGCAAAATCAATCTACAGTGTCTTTTAGAATAAGAAGTGGTGCAAAAATATACTGACTTCCAACAGAATAAACAACCTGACAACCGTTATCATTCAAACGCACAAGGCAGAGGACTGAGTATAATGTGGTACACTGTGCTCTTAGTACTGCAAATCTAGTTGCCATCCTGTCAGCCTGCCTGCTATGCAAATCAATGAGTATAAGGACAAACATTATAACTGTTGTCTCTCTGAAAAATTCTGCTTGGCAGGCACATGCTGAAGAGAATTAACTCTGCTGGAGAGACACAAACAGCACCTGCAGCTCCTATCCTCTCACTGGGAGGGTCTGCATGGCCAAGGGAATGAGACCAGCTTTACTACATCTTACCTGCTTTCTCCAATAAGGAACAACAGCAAGAACATGTAGGAAACCCAGGGCTATGCTACAGATTTCATGACTTTTGTGTGCTGTGCTTATTAATTCGTTTTCTTTTTTTCCCTCCCACTTCCCCCCCCCCTCCCACCCCAGTATTAAAAAACCATTTCTTACTACTTGCAAATAACATGAGAAATTATAGTGGTCACTGTCTAAAAGCTGATCCTCCAATTTTTCGCATTGCCTTAATCTCCACTACCAGTTAAGAGTGGCTTGCTCTGATTTGTGGGTGAGTTACTGTGAGCTGCGGTGAATGATTCCACTGCTACTAAGCAGTGATGATTCACATTGTGATGTTTCATGAGTGCAATGTGTCTGCTAGTCCTGCTCTAATGCCTCAAGTAAATGTGACAATCCAACTGCATGGACTGCCTAAGAGAAAAATAGATGTGTGAGTAGGGTTAAAACAATGATTTTCAGTTATGTTTCCTGTGCTGAAGACAGTATGTTCAAGTTCTGCCATCAAGAGGAAAGGAGGGTGACTTACTCAACTTGCATGACAGGGACTCATTGTTTCTAGATGGGACTTCATTCCTGCTGTGCTTATGAGGAAAGTTTCTACTTGTCTGGGAAGATGAGTAAGTAGATCTCTCCTCCACCCCTCCCTGGATGTATTAATTTATGCAAAGCTCATTCACTGTTAGCTAATAACTGTCTGTGAGGCAACATGCCACTATTTAACAAACTATTTGCCAAAACAATGCAAGGGTTGCAGGAAAAAATGTCAGAGTTCACAGGCTCCACACTTTTCTGGCTGTTTCTTTGTGTCCCTTTAAAAATGTACATTTGTGTTTTGAAGCCCCTTTTTTCTGACTCTATCCATTTCTTTCTGTCTTTTTTTTTTTGACTGGGTAGAACTCAATTTATTTCTATTTCATATAATTTTTATATTTAGAAAATTCCCTATAGCCACAAAGACCTGACAAATACCATAATCTGCAATTACTCTAAATTTATGAATGTATAAACAAAATCTCTGATGAACTAAAGAAAAAATGTCTGTGACATTGTGACAAAACATAAAGGTAGCTACTTGGTTCTTTAAAAATATTCCAAGGCCATAAGTTAGTCCATCAAAAGGTTTTATTGTCTTTTACCCAACAAAGAAACAAATGCCTCCTTCAGTGTCAAAGCTAGATGTTATGCCAACACCCAAAGCTTCCAGCCAGCTTTATTTCTGCAGACTGCATATCTTTGCAGTTTATTCAGAACTCTTTGTGTGATGAATGTAACAAAGCTTAATCCTTTTAAAGTGTCACAACAGTCTAAGCAGAAGGGAAAAACTGGGATTGAGGAGTGGCTCGAGAAAGCAAGACAGAATGAAGAATTTTTTAGGTAGCCTTAAGAGAATTAGAAAAATAATGAAAACGAACATTGTCATTGAAAACAGACTCTGGTTTTACTTTAAATATTATTAATGATCATAAATAGTTATCCACAATTGAGTAGTACATAACAAGTTTCTGTGCTCACTAAAAGCTGAAAATTTTAATTTATCACTGTTTTTAGTGGTTATATAACTTGTTCATTGCGTCACTGTAACACGTGGGATAAAATGCTAAGTGCAGGATATTCCCTAACAATAGATGTTGGTTTTCCTTGTGGGATCTTAGGATTCTTAGTAAATGTAGACTTACACATAGAGATCAGAAGGCACTAGCGAGAATTCCTTTGAACTCTTTCATTTTACTAACACCTAGTTCTCATTTATTTATATTTTTATATTTTAACAGAAAAATACTTTCTTGAAATAACTTGAAGGGTGTTATAAGATTTGTATGAAGTCTAACTTCCTGTTACACTTCAGGAGACAAAGATGTTTGAATCAGTTTATTTTACTTTTCCACTTTTTGTTTAATGTGGAAGTTCAGGGTCTGTTCTCTGGGTTGGTGCCACACTTGGGTTTTTTCCTTCTTTCTTTTTTCCCCTTTCCCCCCATTTTTCCCTTTTCTCCCTTTTTCTCACTTTTTTCCCCCTTTTCCTCCCTCATTCCCTTTTCCCATTTTTTGCTTTTCCCTTTCCCCCTTTTCTTTCCCCCTTTATTTTTCCCCCCTTGCTTTCCCCTCTTTCCTTTCCTTCCTTTCCCCTTTCTCCCACTCCCCCTCCTTACCCCCCCACTCCCCCACCCTCCCACCCCCCGAAACATGTAAAGAAACTGGACTTTTGATTTTCTTGAATGTTAAGGAATATATTTGGGCACTAAAGCCATGAAAATATTTTTTAATGATGATCACGTCATTCTTCTTGGTGAGAGGATAAAGGTGTTTGCTTTCTGCTAGATGTCAGTAAACCCACTTATGAAAATCTACAGGTGTTTAATAGTTCAGCAGTAAAAACAGACTGACACTGACTTGGTTTTAATTTTCTAAATATGACTCAAACACAGCCACAAAACCCCCCACGAGCTTTTACGGCTGAAATGCTGAAGTCCTCAGAGAATGGACAGATATCTTTTCAGGGCTCTGAAGGCCAGGTAATGTCAGAGAGATCAATCAGAATCAAGAGGATGACTCAATGTGAGTTACACATCTTGTTCCATTACCTGCTTTATAACACTACCATCATATTACAATCTTTCTAACTTTTGCCTTAGCATTTTCTAGCATCTGCTGCAAATTTGCATGCTCTAACATCTCTTTTGCAAGTGACAAATCCATACAATACAAAGTGTAGTTTCTTATTAGCAGCTGGCTAGTAAATACAGGTGGTTTTATACACAAAGTCACAGCCTCTGATAATCTACACGCACACATATTCAAGTTGTTACTTTTCAGTTGCTCCCAAGTGATGTTTTGCAATCATTCATTTTGTCTCCCTCTATCTCATTTTGCTTGGGGTATTCACGGTCAGCTCCTGTAGCTGAGGCATCGCGTTCCTCCACCCATCTGTTCAGCTCATGGCAAGGCTTGACAAACTTTGCAGGCAGCGGCTGTAAATGCCTGCGTGCTCAGCAGCAAGGTAACTCCTGATATCCAACTTTCATCAAAGTAAACTAGCCTCCTTGTTACCATCACAAGCTGTTGCAACTGTGTGCTATACTATAAATGTATTTGGTGAATAGACCAGTATTTATTTCTCACGTCCTGAGGGTAAAACTGTTGAATACACTTCAGACCTGTATCTCCATTGCTTAAGTTGTGGTTTCTTGGGAGGGAGAGCCCAGTTTGTGTAATAGCAGTTTATAAAAGCTCAGAGTCCAAACTGTGAAAGCCATAAGGAATTAGAAAAAAAAATCCCTTATCTGGATGTCATTAGCAAAATGCTGCCTGACTGCTGCCAGCAGCATACATGTACCGCAGCCACAACTGTGCTTTCTAAAGCATTGACTTATACTTTATAATCTGCTTTGAGTTAATTTGTTGAAGGCAAGAAAATACTTAATTTGAGCTGGTACAATAAAGATAGGTATGTAGATAGGTTTTAATATGCTTTTAAATTGCAATTAAAACAAGGGAAGCATGATTAAATCTGCAGAAAGATTCAGACTTGGATTTGATCCTGTTCTCACAGTGATAGAAATAAAAACATTTTAATGGAAAAAAACACCCCAAACAATTCAAGGATTCGCCAACACTCCATGCTCCAGTGTCCAGTGAAGTGATACCTTATCCAACTTCAAATAACATGGCAGGAGTATCAGAAACAGCATTAGTGCAGCACAAAGCTTTGCAATTTGTTTCCACAATCTGGTGGAATTAAAATGCTGGAGTTGTATGTAATCAAGCATCGAAGTCTTATTGTAAAAATGATATGCAATCATATTACTTAGTAGTAGATTTAATAATTTCAATAGAGATAAGATTTTCTTGCAAGTCTTTTTCATGTAATCTAATACAGACCTCTTGTTAGCCTGTCACATGTGGCAGGAATTTAGATCGTGCTCTTAGCTCAAATGGCTGAAGAAACCTGCCTGTCTTTGGTTATTAGTTTGCTATGAAGCAGTAGTATAATGTTGAATGCTCAACCTGGAAGGAAAGAGCAAGCAAAAACAGAGATTATAAAACAGGAAGCCAAGCTTGCTGGGCAGATACTTTTATTCTGCCTTGAGATCAGGCAGGAAACAGGACACTGCAGGGCGGATCAGCACAACTGGGGATTCAAACCATCTGAAGGCAGATCTGAAAATTGGCTGGTAGGGTGATAGCCATTCAAGCTGGTGTCATGAGCAGCTGCACGGATCAGGTTCGTGGAATGTGATCTTAATCCTGAAATATCTTTATGGCCCTGGTGTATGCTATTCCTTTTCTGGTCCTTCATGGCAGAGGAGGGAAGGTGAGTTGGGCAACAGCTGGACCTTTTTCTCTTCTAGTAAATTCTGTGTCCTAGAATCATCATGAAGGAGGTTTATTGTCTATGCACGTTTGAGTAGAGGTGGCAGCCTTGTCTATGGGAGCATCTGTGAGACACCGTAAGAACTCCAAGTACAGTCAACTGCATTTGCTGAAGTTTGAAACATTAACCTTTTACTTGAAAAAGTCATGCTGGATGGCTTCCTGAAGGGAGTCTTTTTGGGAGAAAATGTAACTGAAGCAGTTCAGCTGTCTGTGGAGATGGGACTAGGGAATGATATTTGGCTTAGAGCCGGTGGGAAAAATAACGAAGAATTGTTTTTGGCACATATGTACATGCAGTGTAAATTTTGGCTACAAAGGGAACACTAATTTAGGCATTTTCTGAGTTCTTAATGCTTAATCTTGAAACCTTCATACCTTTAATGAAGTTTTTATCAGTTGTTTGTGTGACAGAGAAGCTTGCCATCATAAAAACCTTTATTAGTATAGAATCCCATCAGAAATACGGTTGAGAAGGTGTTGACCAGCGAGAAAGTAGATAGTCTTTCTTTGGGCTGAATCCATTCTGAATTTCTCTGGAATTGCAACATGTTTGTGCCTTTGATGAAGGGAATAATATATGAAGTTCCTGTGAAAGGGACAGTTTGTGGGAGAAAGTGTGAATGTTGTGGGGGAAATGAGGTGGTGTGGAGCACAGGTTAAAGAGCTGCACACAAGTCCTTGCCCTTGGAGTACTGCTTTCTGGAAAGCTGAACTTCCAGACTGTGGAGTAAATATACCTTTTCTTACAGCACTGAAAAATGGTAGCAGCTAACAGGAGAGCCTCTATCCCTGAATTGTTCTACTGATGCAGTTACAATGAAGAGGTAAGCTGGTTTCTATCTTTTAGGAGAAAAAAAAGTTAGTAAGAAGTGCAGTTTTGTTTTTTTTTTTAAATAAATCTTACTTTTGTAGCCAAAAGACTATGAAAACCTTGTAAGCTGTCTAATGGTTTTTTTTGCTAAAGAGGAAATATTTATTAGCTCTTAAGAAGAATACGTTTCCCCAATTCCTCTATTTCCTTCCATAATAGAATTCAACTTCAGTTTATAGACACAGAAAAATTCAAGATTATATGAAAATCTTTAATTTTAGAAACAATATTGTTTCAAACTAAAAAATACCTTTATCTGCTCTCACATAAGATACTGCTAGTCTCATAACTTCTAGCAATAAATAAATCCTATCTTTTAAACTACTTGTAGATATTAATATTTTTATGACAGAAATATAGGCTTTCTTGGAATCATACACCATGTAACAACGAATATGCAATGTGAAAATGTAACAATATTGAAGTAGTGAAGGAGTAAAATTCTTTAAGCTTTATTTTTCTGCTGGGAGTATGTCTTCATATAAACAGATGTGCACACAAACATATATGTGTAACACAGCATAGAGGTTTTAATTTATAGGAATTGAAGAAAACTCCAAGCTTTGTACTTCCTTTTTTAATTTTAAATGGCTTATATATCAAGAGAAAGAAGAAATTCTCTGTGCAACAATTAATTCTGTGAAAATAATTTAGGAAAATAAAATACATTTATTCTATATAAAGGTCACATTGGTACTTCTATTAGTTTAGAAGTACCATTTCCATCCTCTATAAAAAGGGTCATTATTTTCATCATTTTACCCTGACATGTTTTCCGAATCTGAAATACTTTTATTACTTATGTTGTAAATTAATCTTGGAAGGTTGTTTTAACTCTGCAGTGATTTAAGTTCACCTAATTCGTCATTTTTGTGTGATATTGACCATCATATTACTCAGCTATAATTAGAAAACCACATGGGATAATGTGGTGCTTTACACTTGTTGTTACCACACTAAAATAATTGCCCACAGTGTTGCAAGGCATTACAGTGTTCTAAGTCAGTTTAAAAACAAGAGAGCATGTTTATTCTTCTCTGCACTCTCATCTTTATTAATTTTGTATTTGTTATTTCTAAATAGTTGTTTTCCATTTTGCTGTTTACTATCAGAAAAAAACCCTAAACAAACAACAACCCCCCTCAACTTCTCCCCTTAAAATGCTGCAACTGAAAACAATACACCTTTGTCTTATTGGAATCTTGATTAATTTAGTATTATTGTGTGTAATTGTGGAATTCCTTCAGATAAATGTGCTTTTATGGGTAAGCCCATACACAAAAAAATTGCACTGGGAGCTGCAATTGAATGTGGGTAGCCTGTTTTTGACAAAGGAGAGATCATGATTTCAACTTTTTTCTTTTTCCTGAAAAAGACTTTATTAAAATTATTGCGTTTTTTTTCCCCTCCCCCCCTCCCTCCCCTGCGCCTCCCCAGTATTTTCTAATTTGATAAATTTCTAGCTCTAATTCAGATGGCACTGGTTTTCCAGGAAAGCTTTCGACAGTAAGGCCAACTAACATGCCACTTAAGTGCCCAGCTCTCCATGGCATGATACGGAAAGACCTTAAAAGGAATCTACATGTCAAATCAGAGCTTGTATTCAGCCCATCACTTCGGTAAGAACAACTGTTTTCCACAGCAGGAAGAGTAGAAAAGGGACTTTTCTGCTGCCAGGATGCTCTTTAGAAGCTTGATGCTCCCATTTTTATGCAGACTTTGAGTGGTGTTACTTTTCTAAAATGCAGCAAGAGTATAAAGATGGAGCTGCCTTCAAGCTAGGCGGTAATTTGATATATCAGACTACAACTATTAAATTGTTGGGAGCTTTCAGGTACAGAATTCATTCTGTGCTTTGAAAGACTACCAGCTTTATTCCTCCACCTTCCTGAAGAACATCGGTAACATCAGAAAAAATATTTATGTCTGCTCAGGCAGAGGAGGGAATGAAGTTGTGTTTCTCTCACCTTAGGTGAAATCTGCACAATGGAAGTGTTTGTGTAATGGAATATAGGCTAAGTGAAGAAGAAACTCTTTCTCCAAGTTGTATCAAGCAAATTGAAGCAGTCACTGATACTCAAATGGTGTTTGATCCTTTACCTATATATTGAGCATAGGGGATTAGAGAGGGACATGGGTAGAAAACTGCCTGAGCTTTGAAACCTGATCAGCTTTGTACATCATCTGAAGGCCAAAGAGATCTTTCTGCCAAAGCTGAGACATTTCTGGGTGTCCTTGGAGTAATGAGGCACTTGTGAACTGAAGGGCTTTTACAAGATTATGACATTGGATTTGCGTGACTGAAATCCATTTTTTGGATCTCTATGTAGTGTTTCAGAAGAATCCTGGAAGTCTTTGCCCCTCTATAAGGATGAATACAACAATTTCTGAGAGCAGAGAGATACAATTCTTGGCCAGATTTGCACCCAGCCTGGCAACTGAAAGCAGAGGTGTATAAAACTACTGACAAACACCACTCTATTTCCTCACTACACCATTAAGTTCATGGGCCATAGTGATGCTACACAGGCCAGTATTCTGTCTCCATGCATAGGACAGAGAGAATTTTGAGAAGCGAAATGCAAGTACCCTGCAAACAGCTTATGCATTGGGCTTCCTTCCTGTTTGCTCTGCAGAGAAGAGTTTTAAACCTAAGATTCTGCTCTTTCCCTCTGCATGTAACTGGGGCTTTTGGGGCTTGGTGTATAATCACAATCACCAGACAGGGCACTTTACATCAGACAGTTTTGCTTATATGACAAACTATGGAAGTTTTGTTAGTGTTACACTTGAAAAATGTATTACAAAGTACAATCCTGAAATGTAGTTCATGTTGTGACTGAAATTACTTTATGCTAATAAATGTGTAGAATCATTAATAATTTTCAATAGTGATTTCCTTAGACTATCTAAAATTATAAGGCTTGATGAGTCACTTAAGGGATTCAGTGAGATTTCTTAATACATTTTAAAGTTCTTCTGGCTGAGTGAGAAAATGGGGACAGAACTCTTATGACCTTGACATTAACTGAGCTGTCTTAATAAGGGTCTTACACTAATTATTACTTTTCTTTCATCAATGTCAGAACTTTGTTTATAAAATCTAAAGGATTTTGTCTAAAGGCATGAGGAAGCACAGAAAAAAACTACTTAGTGCATATGTTTGAGAGATGATAGCTTTTGCTTGAACTATTTTATTTACTATATATTTGTTATAGCTTTCATCCACTAATGGCTATCCACTATTTTCCCTTTCAAATTCTACATCAAAAAGGTATCATAAGTGGATTATCTCCTTAGATTTATTTGACCTAGGTGGCAATAACTTTAATACGCCCATTTGCTTCATGCATTTTGTTTTGTTTGTTTTTTTTTTCCTGTTTGTTTGTTTTGTATTTCAGGTTTCAGGAGATTGTACAGATATAAAAAAAGGTACCCCAAACCCAAAACAATTGAGTGCAATTTTCTTTCCCATCTGCATTACAATCCTGGCTGGAAGAAGTTCATCACTGAACAGATGAAGTAGTACAAACTGTTACTACATCTGTTAGATTCTGAAGTTATGAGAGGGTGCTTAAAGCCCAGCTCTGTGCAAGGTAGACACAAGGGCTTATGAATCCAGAGCCCCATAAATAGTTATCAAGAGCAGGTGAAAACCTGTTACCCATGAAGAAAGATGGAATCACAAATTGCTGTTCTTGCAGGGCCATCGGCTCATCTTGGTTATTTTGCTTCTGTGGTAAAATCTTTTATGTGGAGAGGAGCCACCAAAGTCTGCCTGGGTGATGCCAGGAGCAGCTGGAGATGTGCTTTGTGTCTTAGATATTTAAAAAGTGAAAATCAGTTTCTTTTTTCCAAAGTCCTGAAAGAGTCTAGAACGGAACAAGAAAAACAGCTACTGGTCGTACTTTGCATCTGATCCACAGTTTGAATGTGTAAAACAGGAAAATCCCTCTTCATGAAATTATTCTCAAGCAGTGTCTTAAGCACATTGTGTCATTTTTAGGATGACTGAAAAGTTCTGAATTAAATGAAGTCAACCGACTGCATGTTTATGTAAAACAAAACAGAAAAAAATATTTAAGCATGGTTAGCAATCTAGAATATTTTGCGGGACACTATGTCAACAAATCAAATGAAGGGAGATTTGGAAACTTGACATAATATGTAAACAAGCTATACCAGGGCAGCTGTAAGGCAATACTTCTTTCTTTTTGAAAGAGAATAGGAAAATCCAGTGTGAAATTGCTTGGACTTCATTTTATTTTGGGATTCTTTTGCATACTCTGGAAACTATGTGATGACATGGATGGTGGGATCGAGCATACCTGGAGCAAGTTTGCTGATGACACTAAGCTGTATGGTGCAGTCAATATACTGGAGGCAAGGGATGCTATCCCAAGAAGAATGTGAGATGCTTCATACGTGGACCTGTGTAAACCTCATGAAGTTCAACAAGGCCAAGTGCAAGGTCCTGCATGTGGGTCATAAGCACAGCACCCCCAAGCAGAGACACAGGTTGGACAGAAACTGGATTGAAAGCAGCCCTGTGGAGAAGGACTTGGGGGTGTTGGTTCGTGAGAAGCATAATGTGATGCAGCAGTGTGTGCTTGCAGCCCAGAAAGCCAACTGTATCCTGCATCAAAAGGAGTGTGACAAGCAGGTTGAAGAAGGTGATTCTCCCCATCTGCTCTGCTCTCATGAGACCCTCCCTGGAGTACTGTGTTCAGTTCTGGGGCCCATAGCGTAAGAATAATGTGAACCTGTTGGAGACCACAAAGATGATCAGATAGCTGGAGCACCTCTCCTGTGAAGACAGGCCAAGAAAATTGGGCTTATTCAGCTTGGAGAAAGCTCCTGGGAGACCTGACAGCACCCTTCCATTGCCTAAAAGGTGCCTACAAGAAATTTGGAGAGGAACTTTTAACAAGGGCATGTAGGTATAGGACAAGGGGGAATGTCTTTAAACTGAAAGCAGGTCGATTTCAGATATTAGGAAGAAGGTCTTTCCTGTGAGGGTGGTGAGACACTGGCACAGGTCTTCCTGTCAGTGTTCAAGGCCAGGCTGGATGGGGCATTGAGCAACCTGATCTAGTGCGAGGTGTCCCTGCCCGTGGCAGGGGTTTGGAACTAGATGATAATGAAGGTCCCTTCCAGCCTAAACCATTCAAGATTCTATGTATCCAATAGAATACCTTTGTATGGTGTAAATACAAAATCTTTCTGACAAATACTAAATAAGTAAGGTGCGGGTAGTCATGTACTACCTAAAATATCGCTGACGTGTACCTCTTTAAGTCTGACATTTTGGATGATAATTCCACTCACAAATATTACTAAACAAATCTGGCTGGAAAATGGCATATGACTTTTCTTATTTTTGTCTAAATCCTTGAATTATGTTTTCTGTGATATGTGAAGTACAGGTGCATTAGTCCAAATGTTAGGCATTTGGAAATACTCTGAAGCTGAATTTCAGTGTAATCTTTATAATATATATAATATACATAATCTATATAATAATTTGTGAAATAAAGTATAAACCTTCCTCTTTGAAGCATATTCAAATTTCACCTAATAATTGCACATGCAACAGCACATAGAAATTTTATCTTCTGGGAGATATCTGCTTGATTTTGTTCACAGTTTACTTTTTTAAGTATGGGTTTAAAGTCAAGGAATAGATTATTAGGTTTATTAGAAAATATTGGGCTGATGTTGCCCGTGATATTGATCTGTCGGTGTGTACACAATGCTGTACAAATGTGAAATATATGCCAGAATATTTCACTTGGAACTCCCAAGTGTGCTCTTCCCTTTCTAAACCATTTGTGAAGCTCCATGGCACTTGAAGGAATAGTTTCAGACTTCTGGTGGGGTTTTTTTTGTTGTTTTTTTTTTTTTTTCTCTTATCTTTTAATGAGATATTTCTGTTCCTTGCAAGTGTTGTGAGTAGAAATTCTTCATAAAAATAAATCTTTTGAAACTTTAGTTTATTTCACTCTTGCATCTTTTCTAATGATCAATACTGGTGGAAGGTGTTCTGCAGTAAATCAGAAATTATGCTTTTCTTAGTAATTTTGCTAGAGTGCATGTTCTCCCACCATAGAATATGGGGTGTGTTCCCCACAGCTCCCCAGCAGCCATTCTTTGAAGGAGCAATTCCTCACATCTTTGTTTTCTAGGTATGCATAATGCTAGCAACAGTTAAAGGCACAATTTCTAATTCTTACAAGCACTGCATTACCTAAATTACCAGCTAATGTGCTGTTATGGTCTAGGGTGCCTTGCCTCGTGGGAGGAACTGTGATGTTCCTAAAACAGCCTTAGAGCTTTCAGGAGAAGATAAATTCACTAGTTCTTCTGCTCAGTTGTTTAAGTATGCTGTATATTTGTTCCCCTTTGAGATCACCACTTCTAAAAGAGTATCCATTCCTTCCTTCTTTCTCAATTCTGGGAATAAAATTAATTTTGAGATGCTTGTGTCTATCTGGACCTTATGCTACTGTCTGTGTTGACAGTGTTTGTGATTGTATATCCAATACAGTATTATTAGCTTAAAGTGAGGACCCTTATCATTTGGATTTTATTTCTGCATTCCTTTTCCTCTGTATTTGCATTTTCTCAGTAATGTGACCAGACTTCCCAAACAGAACATTCTTGTTTTATGCTTTCAATCAAATACGACTTTAGTCAATGACATTGTTTGCTTTAGTTCAAAGCTTTGTAATTTTTGCAGTTTGGAAAACTGTGTGCTTTAGCACATTAATAAAGATGCTTCAACTAATTCTGTCAGAGAACTGAAGTAAAACATGTCTCAAATCATACTTTGCTGAAAATTGCTCAAATTCATGCTGCTGCATGATGATGTGCTTATCAGATCTGGCAAGTACTTCATAGTAGTATTTTCCAAATTTGAATGTGTTTTAAAGTGGTTTAAAAAAAAATAATCTGCTATACTGCATCAGTGGACAACTTAACTGCTTATATTTAGGAACAATTTTATAAATTCCAGATAAACAGAGGTGGCAGAAATGTGCAAGTGTCAGCCATGATATGGAAACTTTTGGGCATTTTGGAATATTCTTTTGGCTTGGGCATTTGAGTCCACTTAATGGGAAGCCAAAAAGGTATGCCTTTAAGTTGAAATATTGTACTACCTTGCAGATGTAGTCCATTTCTGTTCTGTTGTAATATTATTTACCAGTTCTCTGAAAAATTCCTTGGAGTTACTGTTACTCTTCTTAGCCTTTCTATTTATGCTTTGAAAACTCTGTTGATATTCCCAAATTCTTGCAAAGTCATGGAATCCTTTGAAGTTTTTTTATCTTTCCCCAAGTATAGGGGATAGTTTAGTGATATTTTACCCTTCTGTTTTGTTTTACTGTCTTGAAGATTGAAGTTCACATTTCTATCTGATTTCCCACATTATTTTGAATTTTTTCTTGTCTTTGTTGTCGGGATATCATTCAGCCTTAAGACACAACTAATGGTTTCTTGCCAACAAGTAAATTCCTGAGTTTGTTAGTCCTACTGAATGCAGACCGAAACTGTAACACAGTCTGAAATAGCTCAGCTCCACAGAGACTTCAATTTCAAAATAGTCACAGGTTCTGCTTAGCTTTCATACTTTGTCTAAATTCTGTTGCAGTTGTGTGCTAGATGTCATGTTTCAGTATACAGTACTGTAGTTACATGCCTATCTAACCAGACCAAGACCTACTGAAAACTGTTTCAGAACTAGCAATATCTAGAAATGAAACTACCTTCTGCTTGTCTTTCTTCTCACTCACTCCCACTGCTTGCTGATACAATCTCTGCTTTTGCTGTCCCATATTTCCTGGTACGTCAATGCTGCTCTTGCCTACTGTGATATGTTTTTCCATAGCTTCACACAGGTCTGATGGAGGTTTGCTTTGAAAGGTCTTTAGGTTCCTGCATCACTGAATCAGCAAAGCCTTCTTCATAAGTGGCCCTAGCTGCTTCATGCCACTTTCTCTTGTCAATTTTTATTCAGTAAGTTCTCTGAACAGAGAAGCTGAACATCCATCTCATCCCTTTAGCAAGATGACGTATGCCATTCTCAAATCTATTGAATGGTACCTCATGTAGAGACAGTATTTTGATTATATTAATTTGCTAATACTTATCTAAATAAATGATAATGTTCATTCTGGAGGAAAAGCTAGCTCTCAATTTCACTTCTCACAGAAGCTTTATATAAAAGAATTAAATAACATAGCTGCAATGTCTGATAACCAATGCCTACTGTATGATAATTTGATCAGATGGATCACCAGCTGCCCTTTTCTTTTTATGAAGAAATAAGCATTTAAACTGTAAGAAACTATGTAATGCTCTTTTGCCATGTTTGCTCAGTACATGACAAGATAAGAGTCAATAGTTTAGTGGTATAGCAGGGACAGAAGGTGGAACAGTTTAGTCCTCTCTCTGTTTCCAAATCACTGCCCCAACTAGGAGCTGAACTTACAACTTCCCTTTCACTTCATTGAACTTCTGTTGCTCTATGACTGGTGACTGTTTATTATTGCTCTGTCTTCTGCTGCTTTCTTCTTTGTTTTCTGCCTGTGATTTTGTTTTTGTTCAGTGTACAAAAGAGATGGGGTGACATGGACTGACAGATGGGGAAAGAACTTGGCCTTTAAGATACAAATTTGTACCAATCTCAACATCTGTGAGTGCTCCATGCAAAAAGGAGCAAACATTCACCCCAAGCAAGCCATCCTCAGCACAGGTAATCTGCTGTTGAGGAAAGGTGTGTGATGAAACTACAGGAGGTTGTCAGACACACCTGTGAAAGTGTTTACATAAAAAATAAATTAGTAAAACCATAACAAGGCAAGCGCAACAGGAAATTACTGGGTCTGTATTTACTACTTGTCTCCTTCTGAGGTTAGAGAAGAAAAGTGGCCTCTAATAACAGTGACAACGGCAGGAAACATGCCATATGCTCTGCAATGCATAAATATAACACTTTAACACATTTGGGTGTGGAGGTTTTACTGCTAAATGAAAGGCTGTCATGGAGATCACCAGGTTTCCAAACAAATTGAATCATGAGGGTGTGATCAGTGAACTGATGAACAGAACACAGGTGTTTGGAACAATTGCCCTTTGCTTGCTTTGTTATGTGATAGGATTTATAGTTTGTGCAAGTAGGTTTGTAGACCTCTTGAGAGCTTCTTTATGCCTGTAGTTCCACTGTGTGCCTTTTCTCAAAGGCAAATTTCATATGTCTAATGTGGCTAGTTCAGTAAACAATTTGCTCCTCTGTAAACTAAAACTGGCTAATACTTCTTTCAATCAGCTGTGAATGTACTATCCCACTCTTCCTCTCCACAGCTACCATTTCTCTCATTTATGCTAGGGACCAGAATGAAATGAGACTGCAGTAATAAAAACATCAAGACTACTTTTTTTCATCTTCATTTAACTTTCTTCTCTTATCTGTCCTATCTCTGCTTTCATACTATCTTCTCTCACCTTTTCCCTGCTTAATTTTAATTTCTGCTTATTCTTAGCTGGTACAGTATAAGGTATGAAGATATTGTCCTTCAGGAGCAAAGGACAGCCACAGAAGAAGGAGGAAAAAGATGCTGTAACACTTAACATATATACATGTGTACTTATATATTAATTTTTAATGTTTCACTTTTTATATGTTTTTCTCAGGATCAGAGCATCAGGAAAACTAAGTGATATATATATTATACAGGTACAAAAAATAGAGTGGCTCTCAGTAGTTTGATACCACATGCTTGTGTTTATTACTCTCACTCTGATCAGGTACTGTCTTCCTCATTGTAAAGGTAGGAGCTTTGTGGTCAGTTCTTGCTCTCACCCTGCTCTAATCCAGGTTCATGCATTTCTCTGGGTATTAGCACACACTCTTAGTGTTCACAACAGGTTATGTTTTTCTTTAGCGGTATGTAGCTTTCATTTCTTCATGCTATGTGTGTATAATTCCTATGTATTATGTCTTATAAATAATGATATATTAGCTATAATTAATTAGTTACTGCTGTCATTTTTATTTCTAATACAAATGATGGGTAGTTACAATGTTTGTGGTAATGTAATAGACAATACGGGGCAATATGGTGCCGAACTGAAATAATGTCCTGAAACAATGCAAACACCTACTTCCTTCTAATTATGAGGAAAGCATGAGTTATTTCAATTTTTCTTTTAATCTTTGATTTCAATGCTCTGGCCTGGCACTGATTTAATACGTTATAGTCAACACTTCTAAAATGGGTGAAAGTTGCTTTAAAACTTTTCCGAGAACATGGAGTCATCTGTTGTCTTTGCTACAAATTAAAAAGAACTGGAAGAAGTTCAGGGTTACAGAGATGAAAAAAATTGTTTGGAGAAAGTTTCCAGGACTGCTAGCAGTCTGCTTGAACTGCCAGCGAGGTAAGTAGAGGGCAAATACAATAAGCAGTTCAGAGCATCCTGGTGTTTAACTGCTGTAGTAATGAAAAATAGAGTAAAATATCAGAAGAGGACAAACCTATTAATTGCTAAGAATCAGAGCACATCAAAGGACTCAGTATAAATACAATTGTGTGCTTTTGCTTTGCCAGCTAGTTTTGTCCTTACCAGTTTTTAATTGGGGTGGAGAAAGGACTAGGGGAGACTGTGGCCATGTGCTAACTGATGTGGGGAGGTGGGCAAAGCAAATGCATTAGAAGGAAGCACAGCATTTAGCTAGAATTGGAAAATGGCTGTTTTCAGCCCTGGCTACCATACCAACATTATAATATCTCTTGATACTCAGAACCAAAGGAATTGCATTTCTCATACCGAAACGCCTGATACATCTTGCTTGTTAAAGTCTGTGACAAGCACTATGTCTTAACCCATGAGTCATATTGGATGCTCACTTTAAAACAGTGAATACTGAATAATTTCAGAAAGGACATTGAGCTGGGAGATACCACTTTTCACTTTTTATATTCTCTTCCTCAGGATCAGAGCAGGAGAGAAAAATAGTGGTTTAAAATAATTTATTGGGGAAAAAAAAAGCTTTTCATTTATTAGTGAAGTAATGGTTTCTGTAGCTGATAGGTGTTTTCTATTACATGGCGGGAAGCAAATTCCTATATCTTTGCATAACATTGATTTAAGAACACTTATGCAGGAAGAAATTTTTTAAATAGTTTCGAGAAGGATTCAAAAGACTCAGTAAAGAAACTAGGCTCATTTACTGAATTCTATGCTTAATTACTGGCTTGAGAAATAGACAATAAGGCTTATTATGGCTGGTGACATCTCCACTCTGTGAACAAATTGAGATAACAAGGTTCACCCATTTCATCGCTGAAAAAAACTAACTGGAAGCAGATTAAATTAGGCTTTCTGGTGCTTCAGACTCTATTTGTGAAGCTTGTGTTAGATAGCCTTTCATACATGCTTAAAAAAAGGTTTAAGACAACACTTTTTTTTGTATTATTCATTGACTGGAAGTTGGTCTCATGGAAGTGGTCTATCCAATAAGGCCATTAGGATAAATTAATTTAACACATCAAAAGCTAATGGGCAGTAAGACCAAACCAATTATTCTGTCATTATTAACAAGGATTAGAGGTAATCAAGTGGTTTTCACCTGCTTATCACAAAGCCCTTTGCAAGTTGGCATCACTGGTCCACAGAATGATTGACATGTGGAAGGTCAGTAATAATAAATGAGAAACAGGACATGGGTCTACTGGGTCCCAGTCCTGTGTCCTGGTCAAAAATAGCCCAATTACACAGGGATGGTTGACCTTTTCTGGAAACATTACTGAAATTAGTGTTATGTATTGCTGTTGAAAAACATTTTGACTTAATAAAAAATTCCATTTTGATTTTTTTTTTTTTTACACTTGGTAATGTTTTGTTTCCAATGGCTGTAAAATTGCTCACCAGCCTTGGTCAGAATATTCAGCAGTGAAAAAATGATCTTTCATTTATTGTGTAACAGTTTCAAAACGTCATAAGTTGACATGGGAAACCCAGATGTTTTTAATTCTGAAAACTGAGAAATAGATTTTAAACAGGAAAACTATGTTGTTTGATGTGAGTCCTCAGGAAGGAGGATGACAGAACATTACCCAGTTCTCTGCTAAGCTGTCATTTATACCAAAAAATGGAGTGGAAATGGTTTCTGGACATGTGTGTAGAGACTTAGGCAGATCTTGAAGGAATCGGAAGAAAACCAATAACCCCCATGACACTTGCACATTCATCAGTGATTAAATCCCTTGTCATGTCTCTTGGTGAAAAATCTGATAATTTGTATTTTTCTGATCCTTTCTTAAATACACATAAAGGGAACTGCAAACACAGCTTAGCAAAATAGGATCTCAAAACTTAACCCAACAGAGTCCGGGAATGTTAACTTTAATTTCTGCAAAGATGTCTTTTTTAAAAATTTCTTTATTTGTTTTTTTACCCAGCTCTGTGTACTATGACATACTTGCATGTCACGCTCAGCAAGCAACGTGGTAGGATTTCCACACAACTGTGGAAGAGAGTGCTAAACCTTCAATTTTGATAGTATCTGGCATATTGCTAGATGCTCCACACGGCATCTGAAGCAGGAAGCTTCCTTGGAGGGCTGGCTGTGTATTGCATCATCTCTCAGTTCTGAAGCCAGCTTGATCCACAGTGGAGTGCAGGACACAAGACCTAGAGAGCTCTTTCCTGCTCTGACGTGATTGTTCCTCAAAAAAACCCACCCCTGTTTACACAGGAATTACATGGGTTTTTTTTTCTGACTACTTAATTCAAACAAGGTATGTGATATTTCTCTCATGAATTTGAGTGGGAATCTGCTGTTTATAAATACGTTTGAATGCGTGGGTAGTTTTTAAGGAAAGACTGTTAAAATGATATCGCTTATGAGCCACACAATATGGACAGGCACAGATCATGTCTCTCCTGCTCTCTTGGTGACTTTACATCCTCTGTTCTGACCCATGGTAATTTTCAGTAAGTTGACTCTTCTCTGTGTTTCACACAGAACAACAGTCTACAAATACACATTCAGCTACAGGTAAGGCCAAAGACAGTGCCTACAGATTCTGCCTCTCTTCTTGTGTAAAATTTGTTAGGAATAAGGTGGAAAAAATAACCTCTGTGGGACTGGCCTTGCCTATTTTACTGCTGAAGGTTTGGAATACTCCCTGCAAATGGAACTAGCTGAATGCTGTAGTTCATATGTTGTGTTCAGGAGCTGACAGCAATATGCGGCAAAATGTGTAGGAGATCAAGACCAAACAAACAAATTGCCACGAACTCTGACCTTAGAATCCTGATGGAATGGGTTTGATCTGTATTTGCTGTAGGGATGTGCTCTCTTTTGGATGATATTATTGCCAAACTTGATCTATAGAAATGGCATATGTAAATTTCCTTCTAACATGTGAATGTCTAGTGCACTCATAAACCAGTGCAGTCTTTTTTAATTACTTGGTTAGGGAATTTTCTTTTAATCTGAAAAAGCTTTTAGAAACCTGCTTGATGTGCTTGATTACAAGTGTTGGTATGAGATTATAAATTCATTTTATAGTGATGTTTTTATCCTTGGTCAAGGGAAGGCTCTTTGTATTTTTCTCAGTATTCTGTTTTTAATTCTGAAGGGCTCTAGAGTCAAATCAAAGTCTCCGATGAACTTGGCATCCAACTGAACTTGGATGCCTGCAATCTGGCACTCAAGTCACATCCAAGTTAATCAGGAGTTTTGGCTAATAAGGTGTGTGTGGGAGGGAAGGGAGAGAAGAATTTGGTTGGTTGACTGAAGTCAGGGGTGCCTGTGAAGGGGCTGCAGATGTAGGGAGCACACAGCCCTACCGTATAGATCTGCTGTGAGACTCCATCCTGCCTCCTGGGGAAGATAAGGCACAGATCTTGTCCTTGTTAATGTGCATATCATTTTCCACCCTCATAGTTGTCATTGTAACCAGAAGTTAAAGTCATGGAGTTGCTCTTTCTGCAAGCTTTTGGCTGTGATTGCTTCTACTTCACATTTGGTGTAGCTGAGGCTTTTACTGTTTGTGATTCTGCTGCTCAGCAACTTTAGTGGTGGTCTGCTGCAGCTTGACAGAGCAAGGTGCTCCTGACATCTCTCTGAGACTGTTTTGGCAACACTATGTGATTAACTTCTAAACAGCTGTGAACATTTCCAAACCATGGGGTGCTCCAAGCAGTTACTGAACCTATTAACCACCTGCTTTCTTTGACTGCAATAATAGTGTTACAGTGTTACTATGAATCCTTATTGCTGTCCCTATTTGTTTTCCATGAATTATAACTAGTATTTATGTTTTGGCTTTCATTCTGTTCCAAATGGCTTTTTACCCAGAAATACCAGTCCAGCAATGATTCTGTAACTGTTCTTAGGCTCAGGCTGGTACTTCAGAAATGTAATACAACACAGAAAAATAGAGAGAAGACGTCAAGAAACATTCATATTTATTGTCTTTCAGCGTCTGTAGTTTACATCTAAAACAGGCTGGGCTTTTTTCTTTGACCTGTCCTTCAATGTGAGTTGTTAAAATCAATGTGTTATTTTTTCCCCCCTCTTTCTCAAACATGCATGGTGTATGTCTAACATGGCAAGTTTCTGTCTTGCAAATGGCAGGATGCTGTTCATAATCCCATTCCCTCATACCTGTTGCTGAGCCAATAGTGAGTGCAAGAAAAAGTAGTGGTCAAGGTCTGTTAGTTAACTCTATCAGGAGCTGTGACTCTAGATATAACAGCATACCCTGGGAAAGACTTATTTCTTGGAAAAAACAAGAGTATTGGAGTTACAACTCTAATATTAGCTTGCTGAGCAAGCTAATAAAGAGGCGTGTTTAATGATCATGTCTTCGAGGGATGTTGGTAATATTTTTTTAATGGTGCAACCACAGAGATTTCCCAGGAACAAGTAGAGAAATTAATGGTTCAGACAGCTGGTGCAGTGCTATCTCTGGTTTTTCATCTTTTTCACCACAACGCCCTCTCGCCTTGTACTGCACTGAAGAAGCAGACTGCTTTGCCTCCCCTAGTCTCTCTAGGGATCGGAAACTGGAAAGCAATTCTTGACAGTAAACATGCATCACAGTATTCAGGAAACTGTGCTTATAGTTGTAAATTAAAGAAAATTTTTAAGAGTGAATAAAACTTTTGTAGATCTCAACTGTCTTAGCTTTTGCCTCCCTTGTCTTGACAATTTGATTCTGCATTGGATCAGTGTCTGAACACCATACCTCAGTGACGCAGGATGGTGCATGAAAAAATCAACTAGTTTAAACCTTTTAATGAACCAGGAAACTGCTTTGACACAGAAGAGGAAAAGTAGTTTGCCAGAACAGAAAGGGGAAGTAAAGTTCATTTCTTTGTCATCTTATATTCAATTTAGGCTATTTTGTTCCAGAAAAGCAGCATTTCTGTAGAAAAATCTAATCTTCAGCCTGTTTCTGTAATCAGAACTTCCACAATACAATTTAATTTCCCAGTAACTGCCAATTGTTTTCTTACAGTTCATCTCTAAGCCTTCAGCAGACTTTTTTTTTTTAACTTATTTTTTTTACTCTTTTCATAAGCAAAGATTCTCCCTGGCAATTACTAGAAAAATGTTGCTTTTATACTGACAGGTAAAGTTATCCTTAACTATGTGCTTTAGGGCTCAATATTTCATTCTGGTAACTGTTTTAATGATTTCTGCTCTGAGGCTTGTAGGTGTTGCCATGTAAAGAAATGCATTTTACGGTATTGCTTTTTCTTGTACTTGTCAGTGGAAGTGTCAAGTCTGACATATTTGATCCAGAAGTTTCCATGCACTTTCCTTACCATTCTCTTGTAAACTTCTAATTTTCTGTTCAGCCTTTGAATTGCTGCACATATCCTAGTGCTCAGCTAAGAGTGAGGGATATTTAGTGTGCCCTGGTGCTTTCAACTTCACCTGAGTTCAAAGTGTTCATGCTGTACCCTTCAAAAGTTTTGCTGTTTGATTAAAACTTGGGGGGGGGGGGAAAGAAAGAATACAGAAAAAGCAGTTAACTCACATAATCTGGGCTGTCCTTTCCCATATACCTGTAGAAAGAGAAAAAGTAGAACATTCAAATTGCTTTTTTAAAATGCTGGAGAAGACAGAGGATTTATGTGTATAAAGCCTGTGACACCATGTGCCTTGAAAGGCTCACTTGACCATTTTATGTAACTCTTAAGTAACTTCCAACAAAATTTTTTTCAGCTGTTATTTCTGTTTCTTCATATCAAAATCTTGTTTCTAGCAATATTATTACAGAATTCTGTTGTAGTCACTGGGAAAACCTCTCAAGTTCTACTTCTGCATTTTTTCATTTACCTACTGATTCTTTTTCTCTAGGAATTGCAGAATAATTACGTACTAAAAGACCTCAGGAAGTCATTTTACCCAAACCACTCATCTAAGTAGGTCTAGCTTTAAATCAAGTTGCTCAGGATCTTGCACAGTCAAATTCTAATTATTCTCAAGGATGGAAACTTTAATGTTAGTGGTAAAACGCTGTCTGGTTTCTATCATGTAGGATTTGGGCCTAATGTATTTTAGGCTAAACACTTTAATACCCAACATTCAGATGAGCACCATAATTGGGATTTCTGTGGTGAATCTGTGACCTGGGACAACTCTCAGAAAAGAGTTGGATTTTCATAGCTATGTAGCCTCAAAATGTGTGATGAGAAAGTAGTACTCTACTCAAGCAATGTTCTGTAAAGGAACAATTGGTATTGGAACAGTTCATCAGTAATAAATAGTTCATCAGTATTGTTGCTGTGTAGTCATCTAATACCAGATTGTGAAAAGCCAGTTTCGAAGTCGGTCTCAATACAAGCATACATTTTATTCCATGTTTGAACTTAGTTGACTTCAATTTCAATGGGGTCTTGCTATAACCGATACACTGAAGAGCATCTTAATATATTTGTCTTTTTCACTGTCAGAAATTAGCTTCTTAAATAAGGTTAAATGGATTGATTAGTAGGACACTGCCAGTACTTGAAGAGTAAAACCTACTAGGATGTGGGTTTTTTTTCTGTTTTTGTAAAATGTACACTGGTTTTGCATATGTCTGTAAAGGTTTCAGTGCAGTTATCTTCCTGAAAATATGAATCTAGCCCAGCTGAATAATCTATTTAGAGCTTATTTCTACTGGCTAAATTTACACATCTAAAATTGTTGTAACACACATTTTAGCTATATAATTACTAGTTTATATGGAAGCTGCATATAGCATATTTAGATTAAATATGTCTATTTCTACAATTTACTGTAGATTTGCATAAATGCATATGGTTCTTCTAAATAAAGCTCTGATAATATGCCTCAAAGAGAACTTAGGCAAATTTTTACACCTTAGGAATATTGATACAACACTTCTATGTTACCATGAAGGAAAAAAATGACAAAACAACTTCAGACGCAATACTTAATTAAAAATAAATAAATATATAATAATATATATATTTTCATGATATCTCTATCTATTCTTTCAAACTCACAGGATATATCTGATTAAAAAACCCATGAGCTTCAAAGGTAAACCAAATAAATTTAATTTTCCCATGTCTGTTTGGAGTTCTTTGTTTTCAGATGCTCATTTTAACAGAAGGCAGGGCTCTGTGGAAACAGTCTTTCTCTACATTTTTTCTCCTGGGAAGGCTTTACATCATCAGGGTGCAGTGAGAAACGGGACTGAGCATCTAATGTCAGGAAACTCATTCAATTCTACTGTGACCTGTATTGTGGGAAATGTGCAGTCATATTGCTTTCCTAATTTCTCTTTCATGTTGGCTTACTCCCAAAAAAGATTTAGGAAGAGCAGATTCATCTGGAAATGTACTTTTTTTGTTGTTCTTGTTTTTGCCAAATTTTCAATTAAAAGTGTTCAGCAAGCCAAGAAACCTGCCTCTCCTCTTGGCTTCCCCCTCCTTTTTTTTTATTACGTTTTTGCTGTTTAGAATATTTTTGTACTTATGTAGCCTCACTTTATGTGTACACACATAAATATTTGAGAATATTTTCCATGGAAAGGCTTGATAGGAATAGTCTATAATTTTTAGAGAGCAGAGAGAGGTGCCAAAGTTCTTCTAACAGGGGCAGCTATGTAGTTTATGAAAGAATGAGATTCTAGTCCTGAAGAGAAGAGCAGGCCCTTAAATGTAGGTCTCCTTTACTTTATAAGAACAAATTACCACATGGATTATATAAAACTATTTTATAAGAATCCATTTACATCAGTAAATGTCAAAACTTTAACATTCTTCTTCTTCTTCCCTCCTCATAATTTGTTTGGCCCTTCCTAGGAAAATGGGAAAGCTTTTTGAAGTAGTTCAATTTCACAGTATCAAGAGCACTGCTCTAAACATAAAGCATGTAATAACAGCCTCAGTAACAGCCTAGGCCTGGTGACTTTCACTGTTAGATGAACAGAGGAAAATGGAATTTTGCACACACAAAAGAAAGCTGCGTAAGTTAGACCCTGTCTGATTAAAGACTTGCTTTGAACACTAGAAAGTTATTCAAGTATTCTGTGATCATTTATTTGTTAGTTTTTGAGATAGAATTAAGTCATATGATCCATTGTGCTTCCTGTAGGATTATCCAAAGAAATAGACCTTAATGTGAATTATCCTTCTTAAAATGTTTAAGTAAGAAAAAAGAAACTATAAAGCCCCCTGTCATCTCAAAAATTCCAGGGGCTGAGATGTGCTCATGAAGCAATTCCCATCTGCCCCTTGAGGAGAAAGGGTGAATGGACTCTTTGTATTATCTCTGAACAAGAAACTAATAGAATGTAATACAGTGCTAAAATGTATACTGAGCAGGGAGGAGGGATCATTTCCCCACACACATGATGGGCAATGCTTTGATTGACATCAGGGACCTCATTGCAAAAAAAGTACAACTAGGAAAATGAAGGTAAAGAGGAAAAACAGCTTCCTGGGACTGGCATTGTAATACTCACTGGTCAGTGCACTAAGGAATAGTAATGCCTTAAAACACCCCATGCAGGTGGAGTTGCTGATCTACATGAACACTGTTCTGAAAGTTAGCTTACATGAGGCATCAGGGCAAAAGCAAGCAGCTTCATCAAATTTGAACTTTCTGTTCAATATAGAAATAATTAAAAAAAGGAAAAACTAAAACTGTCCACCCAAAGTTTCATTGTAGGCCCTAAGATTTTATGCTATAAACTGCTGAATTGCCTATGTGGCCAGAAAACAGACAGCTTCTGCAAAACGGATTGCTGCTATCTCTTACAGAGTTTCAACGCCAGCTCACAAAAGCAATTTTGGCACTGAAAGAAAGATACCAGCTGGATTATTCTGATATCCAAAACTGCTTTGCATAAATGTGCAGATCACACGGTTTAGTTTAAAGGCTTAGGACCTCTGTGCCTAAATATATAAATATATTTATATATAATATATAATATATGCCTAAATAATAAGCAGTCTGAAATGGAACCTCATGTTTAATAACGAAATAATTTTTCCATTAATCTTTCCCTCATTCCTATCAATTAATCTTTGCCATCAGTCTTCAGAGTAGAGCAAATGGTGCCTTTCTATTTAGATGGTCTTAGGGACCTCATACAATGACATCAAGCAGATGTAACACCAGAATTTCAAGCATGGCCAGCCTCACTCTCCTAGCTGCCCCAGTTCAGAATATCCAAGAAGCTACCCTGAGCCCACTTTTGGCATGTTTTCTTCACTGCTAAAATTGGGCTGGTTCACCTTCTTACTTCTCACCACTGGAAATCAAAATTGCATGGTGGATTGACCATAATACCTTGCCAGTATTATTAGGGCATGCCAAGAATTTTTTCATTGTGCCTGAGGGAAAGTATCCCTGCAATTATAAATGCTCTAGCAAGACCTACTGTGGTGAACTAGAGTGTGTGGTCCTTGGACTTGGAGCTCTACAGTGTTTTACTCTCACCTTTCCCAAAGTAGTTGGCAAACGAGAGTGCCCAAGAAGTTTGTTGCATTCAGCGTTCACAAAAAATGGTGTCGTTTATCTAATCATTGTCTGAAGGGAGGCTAAATAGGTTAATGTGAGTGTTAGTCTGGAAAGAGTAAGGACTCTTCTTGCAGTTTGGGAAGGATATCTTTGAAATATTGAAACCAAAAGGTTCTCTGCGTCCCATATTTGATCTGCATTAAAGACTAATTTTGATCTCAAATGTGTTTCAGGAGTCTATTCAAATTGTTTGCCAGGAACTAAAGACAAACATCTTCAGTATATAAATGAAAAGATTTCTATTTGTAACTGCCAGCCTAGCAAATTCATTTTTGGTCCTGGAGGTTGAATAATGATCTTTACTTCTATTTCATTACCGTAATAAGTGGTCATCAGGTCAAATTATGTTCCCAGAAAAGTGCATCATCTATTCTGATGGCCTAGTAGCATCAAAACAGGAGCAAAACTGGTCTGTCACCAGGCAGCATCTCTGATAGTGCTGCAGAATAACAGATTCGCTGCAGCAGCAAAAGGCTGATGCTCAGTGAAACAGAAAATGGTGTTTGTGCAACAGTGAAGTTTCACAGCTATGTTTTTAAGGCAGAATAGGGAAACAATTTATAAATATAGGTGCTGCAGGATTACTGAAAAAGAAGCTGTTTTTTCATAGGCACCTGGTTTTGTTCAAAATCCTCAAATCTAAGTCTAAGTTACCACAGCAGTGCCTGTTTTGCTTGCTTGCACTACAAGCTGCATGCCCCCTGCAAAGGAGAGTGTAAATTGGGTAACTGCTACTGTCAGCTGCTTCCCCAACCTGTGCCAAGTGCAGGGGCAGAGTAACTGAAAGCTGTTGGTGGTTTAGTTTTCCACAGCATCAAGGAGGATTTCTGTGATGGATGTTGAAGGAATGAATGAATGTAACTTCATTTCCATAGACAGAAGCCACAAAGGACCATGATAAAAAGCCAGACTATCTGGAAATGTATATAAATATATACACACATGCATATGAGTATATTTATATAAAGAGCATTTCTCCAGGTAAATGAATATGGGAATAACAGTACAAATAATTTTCAAGAATTCCCTGAATAGCTAGCTATTTTAACAAGGACCTTAAAGACATTCACAAAGAAATATTGTTTCAAACTGTCCAGTTGCACAAGTAAAATAATGAAGATGTGGGTTTTTAAAAGGCAAACTGTAATTTGAACGCGTTTAAGTGTTTATGAAAAGTTGTTTTGACCTCTACTCTGGTGCAAGGCATACATTCAGGACATTCTCCAGCCTCCTTCGTCTCTGGTTCTCCCTTGTGCTGTGATTCCTGTTGGTGTAGAGATTCTGTGTTGATATATATTCTGTCAGTGGAAGACATGCGATAAAAACATCAGTATTTAGAGAAATAATCTGCAAAATGTTGATGTATGCAATATGACACAGTGTCCCTTATCATTCAAGTGATTGTGAAAAGGAATTAGTTTCAGAAGCTTTAGGGAAATGTTAGCTCCAGCTGCCAGTATTAGACAACCATTTTGGGTAATTCATGGTCTTATTTCAGCAGTAGAAGAAAGCTGTCGGGATGATGGAAGCTGCTAGCAATAGCAGAGGCAAAAAATGTCTGGGGTTTTATTTTTTTTAATCAAAGTTTCTGGGAATAGAATTTAATTTATGATTGAAACTCGCATCTTGAAGAGGTTGATGTCGTGATTTAAACCAAGTCCCCCAACTCCCGGAGAGTTAGGAAGGAGAATCCAAAGAATGTAGCCCCCACGGATTGAGATAAGAACGGTTTAATAGCTAAGGCATAACATAGAATCACCACTGCCATTTACTACTACAAATAATAATGATACAGCAAACAACAAGTGAAGAGAATACAACACCCCACCAGCCACCGACCCATAACTCACTCCAGAGCTCTACCCTCCAGCTTTCTCCTTCCCAGTATCCATCCTGGGCATCACGTGCTATGGTATGGAATACCTCATTGACTAGCCTGGATCAGATGCCCTGTCTCTCCTTCCTCCCAGCCTCCCCTCCTCCACCTGGCTGGAAAAAACCTTGAACAAAAAACATCCTCAAAACATGCTCGAACCATGACAGTTGAAAATCACATAATAGGTTCCCAAAACAAGTTGTTCTTTCAGGTCATCCCACTTTCCTATTGAAAACTAAATTTCACCTTGGATTACACTGAAGTTTGAAAGCATCTTTTTATTTTAGAGATAAATAGACTTAAAATAAAACGTATGGAACTCTGGGGACAGCTGATCAGTTAACAGAAAGTTTGTGGGTCAGGGTTAAGGGGAAATCGGTGATGGGACACATTACTGTGGGGACATGTTACAGACCGCCTGATCAAGAGGAACCTGTGGATGAAGAACTCTACAAATAGGAAAAGCCTCACACTTGCAGGCCCTTGTTCTCATGGGGGACTTCAACCACCCTGACATCTGTTGGGGCAACGGTACAGCCCAGCACAAGCAATCCAGGAGGTTTCTCGATTGTGTGGAAGACAACTTCCTTCTGCAAGCGATAAAGGAGCAGACGAAGAGCGGTGCCCTGCTTGACCTCGTGCTCACCAACAGGGAAGGGCTCGTTGGAAATGTGACTCTCCAGGGAAGTCCTGGATGAAGTGATCACGAGATGGTTGAATTCGAGGTCCTCAAGACAGTGGGAAGAGCGTGCAGTAAGCTCACTGCCCTGGACTTCAAGAGAGCAGACTTTGGCCTCTTCAGGAACCTGCTTAGCAAGGTTTCATGGGATATAGCCCTTGAGTGTAAGGGGGCCAAAGACTCTTGGTTAATATTCAAGGATCACCTGCTACAAGTTCAGGAGTGTTGCATCCCAACTAGAAGGAAGTGCAGCAGGAGGGGCACGAGACCCCCTTGGATGGATAAGGAGCTGCTGAGAAAAATTCACAGGAAAAAAGAGGCTTATAAAAGGTGGAAATAAGGACAGGTGGCCTGGGATGAATACAGGGATGTTGTCAGGGTAGTTAGGGACCAAGTTAGGAAAGCTAATGCCCAATTGGAGCTAAACTTGGCAAGGGATGCTAAAGATAATAGGAAGGGATTTTATAGGTACGTAGCGGCTAAAAAACAGACTAAGGACAATGTAGGCCCCCTCCGGAAGCTTTCAGGAGAACTGGCTACACAGGACTTGGAGAAGGCTGAGGTTCTGAATGGCTTCTTTGCCTTGGTCTTCACTGGCAAAGGCTCTGACCGCAGCACCCAAGTCTTGGAGGGCGGACACAGGGACCGAGAAAACTTACACCTTGGGCCCACTGTAGGAGAGGATCTGGTTCGAGACCGTCTTAAGAACCTGAATGTACACAAGTCCATGGCACCTGATGAAATCCATCCGAGGGTCCTGAAGGAGCTGGCAGATGAAGTTGCTAAGCCATTGTCCATCATATTTGAAAAATCATGGCAGACAGGTGAAGTTCCTGATGACCGGAAAAAGGGAAATATAACCCCCATTTTCAAGAAGGGAAAAATGGATGACCCGGGGAATTACAGACCAGTCAGTCTCACCTCTGTGTCAGGCAAAATCTTGGAGCAGATTCTCTTGGAAGTCATGCTAGAGCACATGAAAAACAAGGTGCTTGGTGGCAGCCAGCATGGCTTTACTAGGGGAAAATCCTGCCTGACCAATTTGGTGGCCTTCTATGATGGGGCTACAAAACTGATGGACAGGGGTGGAGCCATTGACATCATCTATCTGGACTTGTGCAAAGCGTTCGACACTGTCCCACATGACATCCTTGTCTCTAAATTGGAGTGTCATCAATTTGATAGATGGACCACTTGGTGGATAAAGAACTGGCTGGATGGTCGCACTCAAAGAGTTGTGGTCAACGGTTCAATGTCTGGCTGGAGACCAGTAACTACTGGTGTCCCTCAGGGATCAGTGTTGGGACCAGTCTTGTTTAATATCTTTGTCGCTGACGTGGACAATGGAATTGAGTGTGCCCTCAGCAAGTCTGCCGATGACACCAAGCTGTGTAGTTCTGTTGATACGCTAGAGGGAAGGAATGCCATTCAGAGGGACCTTGACACACTTGTGAGGTGGGCTGATGCCAACCTCATGAAGTTTAACCATGCCAAGTGCAAGGTCCTACACCTGGGTTGGGGCAATCTCAGGCACAGCTACAGGTTGGGCAAAAAGGAAATTCATGGTAGTCCTGCAGAGAAGGACTTGGGGGTGTTGGTCAATGAGAAAATGAACATGAGCCAGCAGTGTGCACTCACAGCCCAGATAGGCAACCGTATCCTGGGCTGCATCAAAAGGAGCGTGACCAGCAGGTCAAAGGAGGTGATCCTGCCCCTCTACTCTGCTCTCGTGAGACCTCACTTGGAGTATGGTGTGCAGTTCTGGTGTCCTCAACATAGAAAGGACATGGTACTGCTAGAACAAGTCCAGAGGAGGCCACGAGGATGATCAGGGGACTGGAGCACCTCCCATATGAAGACAGGCTACGAAAGTTGGGGCTGTTTAGGCTGGAGAAGAGAAGGCTGCGTGGAGACCTTGTAGCAGCCTTCCAGTATCTGAAGGGGACCTACAGGGATGCTGGGGAGGGACTCTTCATTAGGGACTGTAGTGACAGGACAAGGGGTAATGGATTGAAACTTAAACAGCAGAGGTTTAGACTGGATATAAGGAAGAAATTCTTTACTGTTAGAGTGGTGAGGTACTGGAATGGGTTGCCCAGGGAGGTAGTGAATGCTCCATCCCTGGCAGTGTTCAAGACCAGGTTGGACAGAGCCTTGGGTGATATGGTTTAGTGTGGCGTGTCCCTGCCCATTGCAGGGGGGTTGGAACTAGATGATCTTGAGGTCCTTTCCAATCCTAACTATTCTATGATTCTATAATGGATTTTAAACAATGGGTATTTATTTCCTGTTACTGGCACCTTTATGGATACTAATCTCAAACAAAACTTGAAGTGATTTAATTGCATCTTTTTTTTTTTTTTTTTACCCAGTGTTACATTTTTCTGTGGCCTTATTTGGTATATTTTTCCAGTTTGGGCACAATCGTTCACAGAGGTAATCAGGCAGACTCACACTTATATAAAGTACTTTTTATACAAAATTATCTTCCTGACCTTAGTGCTTAATTTTTCATGCAGAGTATGAGCCCATTTATTTTGCCTCTTAGCAGATGGCTGGGAAATGGTGAAGAGTGGATAAAGCCAAAGTTCTGTCTGCAGCACACCTGCCTCAACAGCCAAGCAGCAGAGGCAGTGCAGTGACATGAATTGGTCTGGATATATTTCACAGTGACTTGTGAGCAGTGGGGAAGTGTGTAGCAGCAGATTTTTTTTAAGTGACATCCAGGCTTCTCTTCTGCATAATGGAGACTGCAATGATGCTCCATTGACACAAAAACAAACAAATAAAGCCCCAAAACCAAATGATTTCTGCATTCAGTGTACCAATGGTCTGAAGAGTGGAAATTTCTGTTTACAGGAAGACCTTCATGCTTTTCAATCTCATTTCCTTGGTCCTTTTCTGGGCGGAAGGTATGCAGTCTGATAAAATGTTGGTTTTTGGTGGTTTGGTTTTTTTTTTTTGTTTGCTTGTTTTTGTTTTTTTTTTTTTCCCTTTCATGAAAGAGCTGCAACCAAATTTTTCAGTGTGATAAAAAGCACTGGAAAGGCTTATATGCATTCATTTCTCTCAGGAGAAAGAAAATGTAAGTCTTTATGCTACTGAAAACCTTTACCTCCTTTCTCCTATTCCACTTGGGTTGCCAGAAGGAATATGGCCACTTCTGCCCAGCTGCTTCATAGCCTATTGGCTCCTTGACATGTTGCTGTGCAAGGGCTCTTCTTGCTGTTCATACCTAAGCCTTTTCCTCTGCGATACCTGTTTTCAAGATTACATGAGGTTTAGCATCACAGTGTTTGCTTAGCAGTTCTAGAGAAATCGCATAGAGAGCGATACTAAAAATATTGTATATAACTGCAAATTACATAAAGCCCATGGAAATCACAGTAAAGAAAAAAGTAAAATGGTAAAAGAGGGTCTACCCTCAGGAAAGTGAAGGAAGGGTAAGTAGGGAGACAATTTCAAAGAAAAATTAATTTAAAGAGGAGGAACAAAATGGTGTGTGGGATGTAGACAGAAGGATTACAGGGGCCATGAAAAAGTGTCATCAATAACTTTTCTGCAATAGTGAACAAGCCCACTTCAGATCTACATACAGATACACTAGAATGAGTTAATGAAGCACAGTTTCTATAGGGATTTGTTCATTTGTTTTTTTTTTTGCTTTGATTTTTGTCCCCTCAAATTGGTCTAAAAGCTCAGACTCAGACTCTACAAAACTGAAGACATAAAGCCAGGTTACTGATTGTAAGCATATGAGGGTGATGCATTTTGGTGTACTCTGAGTTCATGCAAACATTCACACAGCTTGACTCATTGTGAGTTACAAATTCATGCAAGAGAAAGCTTAAAAACCTTTTTTTTATTTTTTTTAAAGCAATTTAAAAAACTTTGTCATCAAATCAAGGGAAATTTCTTTTACACCCAGATTTCAATGGCCATCCTCTGCTTAAGGCTGTAGAATCCTGCTACTGCTATGTGTGTGTGTGTTAATGATGCTAAGAGAAATATGCAGCCTTCAGTTTTGAAGTCAGTACTAAGAGTTCAATAGGTCCAGCAGCAGCAGTAACTAGGAGAGAACTGGAGAGGATGTTTCCTCCCTTCTTCCACCCTTTGCGGATAGTCACCAACTCAAGGGAGAATATGGAGATAAATTGACTTTGGTCTGTCTATTTCTTGTGCTTTTTTTTTGGTATCCCAAACTCTTATAGGTCAGAAATGTAAGTGCTGATATGCAATGAAAATATCATGGATTGGTTCCTCAATGATGTACAAATATTTATGTTTTTCTTATTTTTTATTTTTTTTTATTTTTTTTAGGGAAGGAAGGAACTAGATTTCATTCCTTATGGAGAACTCTTAACTTGGGTTACTGGCATCAATCAACATCTTCAGAATTTTAAAGAGGATACAAAGGTAGGCTGATTACATAAAATTATAACTGTGTTATTTAGCTACAACTGGTTTTGGCATCTTATCTATCTACAGAGAACTATTTCTGTTTTTACAGATCCTGAATTCTTGCTCTCTAATGGAATACAGTGCTTTCCTTTTGTATTTGAGCTATGTGTTGAGGTGATAATCAAGAAATAGTTATTTCAATGTGTCTTCAATGCTTTTTCTAAGTTTTCTGGAACTGCTCAAGGACTCATCTTTCATCCTTTAAAGAACTGACTTATTATTGGGCCTTTTCTAATATGTCGTATAAGCTTTTCATTGTACTGAATGATATATGATCCGTAATCAGCTAAACAGTTGTTGCTAACAAATACACTGTTTAAGATTAGCATTGCTGTCTGAAATATCTGCATTTTAGCTTGCAAGCACAGATCAAAGGTGAGTGACAGGATGAAGCTGGAGCTGATGAAGCTGGCAAGTTTGGAGTCCCCAAAACCTAAGCACTGAAGTTCATTTGCCCTGTTAAGACCTAGACATCTAGAAAGGATGGAAAAACCTTCAGCTTCTTTTCTTATCGTGAGAAGTTTTTTAATTGTGCTTCTTGTCACCGTTTTGGGGCACTGGAAGTCCATGGAACTTGTAGGCATACCTGACTAACATTTGGACAGTAAATTATTGCTGCTCTTTTATTCAAGGGCCACATTTGAATTGTGCTTGGTACCCCCTCCTGTGCTGGGATAGTCCCACACCTCACCAAATCAGCATCATATTGTCATGAAATGATCCCGTGTTTTTATGATTTTAGAAAGCTTCTCAGCTGGGCTGAGACAGGGCTGCAGTCCTTATTGTAGCACTTCCATTTTAAAATTTTGAACACATTCAGGAAACTACAAGCTTTCTAGGCAGAAGATTATACAGGTCTTTAATTCCTTGATCTGCTTTGCATTATCCTGAGCTAAACTTCCCAGAAGTGCTCATGTGAAATTCCCCAATTCTAAACTGGCATCAGCCTTGAAAGGGAGATGCCTGACCCCTGTCACTGTAGCTAAAGAACACAAGACAGAGACTAAATGAAACTATTCAACTTCCTTGCTTGATGTTACTGTGCCTGATTATATGGCTACTGGAGAGAAAACACGGGAAGTGAAACACTACCAGGCTGTATATGCCTGCAGAAGCAGTACCAACAATCCTTGAGAATACAGTGACAAGGAGATGTAAAACATACCCATGGGGGAGCAAGGAGAAGCTGTGCTCATCTGGCATCTGACCTGGTGTCAGCCAGCTTTCTATTTTCAGAGACACACAATTCTTTCACAATGGCTATAGGTGTGCAAAAATTATATAGTGGGATGTGTGGCTGTGCAGAAGTTCCAGTGGACAGTGACATCGTGTGCTTCTGGCTGTGGTGAGGCCAATGTGAGAGGTCCTGTGCCCTGTGACAACACAGTAGTAAACTCAGCCTGAGGCAACATGACTCCCCCAGAGTCTGTGAGTTAATCTGATAGATTCAGGTTGTTTGCTTTCTCTTCTGCTATGAAAAGGCAACATAGAAGAAATAGACTTTATATATATTAAAAAAGTGAAATCAGAATGTTATGAGCTATGCATCATAAACAAGGCAAGGATGTTGTATACCATACCACAGACAATATACTATGAGGGCCATCTTGTGGTCAGATAAAGTTTGTTCTCTGTGAGCACAGATGAAAAAATATTCCCAGAAATTTATTCTATACCTGAAGATACTGTCAGCTAAGATACTGTAATTCTCATAATCATAGAAACACAGAATGGTTTGGGTTGGAAGGGACCTTAAAGCTCATCTAGTTCCAACCACCTGCCATGATCAGGGTCACCTTCCACTAGATCAGGTTGCTCAAAGCCCCATCCAATCTGGCCTTGAGCACTGCCAAGGATGGGGCAGCACAGCTTCTCTGGGCATCCTGTTCCAGTGCCTCACTAGCCTCACAGTAAAGAATTACTTCCTTATGTTTAATCTAAATCTACTCACTTTCAGTTTAAAGCTATTCCCCCTTGTCCTATCCCTACATTCCCTTGTAAAATGTCCCTCTCCAGATATCTTGTAAGTACCCTTTAAGTATTGGAAGGCTGCTGTCAGGCATCCTAGGAGCCTTCTCCAGGCTGAGTAAGCCCAACTCTCTCAGCCTGTCTGCATAGGAGAAGTGCTCCTCTCCTATGAAGCCGTCGTACCATCTTTGTGTCCTCCTCAGGACTCACTCCAACAGGCCTATGTCATTCTTCTGCTGAGGGCCTTGGAGCTGAACACTGTACTGGGGGGAGGGGTCTCACAAGAGCAGAGTAGAGGGGGAGAAACATTTCCCTTGACTTGCTGGTTATGATCCTTCTAATGCAGCCAAAGACATGGTTGGCTTTCTGGGCTGCAAGCATATACTACGAGGTCATGCTGAGCTTCTGACCAGTTGACACCTCCAAGTCCTTCTTGACAGGACTGCTTTCAGTCCAGTCTCTTCCCAACCTGTATCTGTGCTCAGGATTGCACTGACCCAGGTGCAGGACCTGGCACTTGGTCTTGTTGAACTTCATTAGGTTCACACAAGCCCACATTCGAAGCCTGTCAAAGTTCCTCTGGATGGCATTCCTTCCCTACAGCAAGTTAAAATTAGAAATTGGTTCTTGAAATCTGTTGTACCTAATGGAGCTGCTCTGCTGCTACTCATTAATCGGGTCATTAATCTTCATGGGACTGACAGCAGGGTTACGTGTGATGCTGTGCCAATGAACAAAATAATGTGTTCCATGGGTTAGGAAGGCTGTTGCAAACTAATCACTGGAATCAGAGTTTTCCTTGATTAATATTTTATGTCTATTTGCTTTGGAAATCCCTTTCAGCTTCTGTTTTGTAGAAAATCTCTTTGAAAGCCATGGGTTAAATATCATCACAGTGCTAGAGTTAAGAACACTATTACCTGTTGTCAAATAACAGTTCAAACCAATAATCAATTTCCTTCTTATAGGAAAAAGCCCACTCTGTGAGAGATACATTTTGCAGCTGCACAGGTTTTTAGCTCTATATGCCTCTGTTCTAGGTGAAACACTGAAATATTAAATTAAAAGTGAAGCCTGCCCATTCAAATCAAATGTATTCTCCATCACAGATGTGGAAAGTTGAATCTGATCTTTTCTGTATCACCTGATTCACACTTAAAATTATTCCATGCCTTCTGAAGAACCTAGGAACTTATCTTTACTGCTTCCCTAATGGGAACCATCAGCCAATGCTGCTGGGCAGGCACCACTTAGCATAGTTTATAGGCCTATGATCCATGGTCGATTAAGTGGGCTTTTTTGGTTCTAGAAGAGGTGTGTTTACAAAAACTCAGCCCCACCATCTGGTTCCATTGGCTGTAGGTCTGCTGTAGATCGCTCACAGTGAGGAAATATTTTTCTCATGTGTTAGCCAGCCTTTGTCCACACACAGCTGATTTTTCTAATAACATTAGGTGTTCCTTATTGTGCTTTTTTACTGCTACTTATGGATAATTTTGTTCTTTTAATGGCTCTGCAATGGTTCATTTGCTTTCTGAAACGATTCTTTAAAGAACATGTGCAGATGGAGAAAATGGGGTTTATTCCTCCTGCAAGGAGCTGTTGACAGATTCAGCGAAGCTGGTTGATGAACACTGCTGTAAATATTCACTATCTCAGCTCTGCAGTTTTAACCTCTTTGTAGGGTGTTTGGGAATATCTGATTTTGCAAAATATGAAAGCAGAGCAGGGGAGAGCTGCCTTCAGCTTCCAAATGAAAATGACTGATTATAAACCCTGTATTTTAATGGCATTGTCTCTCCCAGGGACCTTTTCAAAGTTAAGCCAGCAAAGTCTCAAGTAGACTTTATGGACCAGGCATATCTATTGGTTGTACAGGCATGTGTTAATCACTGTTTTTGTGTGTACCGATTCATGGTTTTATAGCTCTCCTTCCATCTTCTCAGCAGTGCTACCAGCTGCAGGGGCTGGAGTGATGAGCTGTCTACACTAGCCGTGAACCAGCCCATGAGAGATTTCACTTGGAAAGAGGTTTTCTTGACTCAGCCATTCACTAAAGGCTCAGTTGGCCTTGTTGTTAGGAGCATGGTGTGATAAAACAGCCTGCATCCTGGATGCCTGCACAAAGGAGGAACCACTGTCATATTTCCAGGAGGGGAAAAGAGAGAAGCTTCAGGAAAGAAGGCACACGTATCCCGTGGAGGGAATGTCCTTTTTCCTTTTCCACAGAAGTGCAGCACTGTAGCATATGGTGCTTTCACAGTGCCCTCTGCTGCAGGCTCACGGTTTAAATCACAGCAGAGCTTACGTCTGCTATATCTCAGTTGGGAAAGTAGGTATATCTCAGTGTGTCAGTCCCCAGCTCTGAAGTATGTCTATGCACAAAGAAATCCTTGACACACTAAAGGGGTTGTGAGCTGAGTGAGCCCTGGAATTAATATATATTGAAGAATTTGTATATTTTAAAAACAAAAAGGTTTACCTCCATCTATCAGAGTATACAAGTATTGGAATTCTTAGAGATATTGGTGGGTTTTCTCGTGACACTGAAACACTGGGTGCTCACTGTCTGACAGAAAGCATACCAGGTATAAATATATCATTAGAGTACATGGCACATTTTTCTTTCATTCTTGTGTGGTCTGGTAAGAAATAAAAATAAAATAACCCCAAAGAAATTCAGATTAGAATTGGTACAAATAAACCAGATATCTTTGAAATGAAAGCCTCCCCCTCGTATATAAAAGTATGCATATATGCAAAGTGCTATTCACTCCTTGTTTTCCAACTGAAGCAATGAGATCCTTGAACTGCAAAACACTTGGTCCAAACTTACTTGTGTGCCTGTCAGTGGAGACATGTGAGGGCTTGAAGGAACATTTTGACATACTTCTGTAACTTTTGAAGGGGTAGAGATACTCAGGTCCAAGATCCATTTGCAGCACTTGGCTTCATGCTGACTTTTGTCTGGTAGATGAAGGAAACCTGATTTCAGTTTTCTCAGGGAACCTGTGCAGAAGAATGGGTGAATTAGTCACTCAGCTCAGAGCAGCAGCCACCTCTGAAACCCTTTGGGTATGGAGGGACCCTGGTGTGTAGGGGTAGAAAACAGGAGTTTTCTGTCTTGGCTTGGAGAGAGGCAAGACAAGAGGTTGGGTCCCCTTTCTGATTATGTCAACAGGGTTATTTACTCCTTTGTACTTTTTTTCACTAGAAGGGTTGCAGGTTTTAAGTATCTCTCCAGCTTGTTCATTTCCATTTCTGACAGCATTTTTAGTAAGTGGTGAGTGTGAAAAATTATAGCTCTTTAGTGGGTGAGAAAGTTGCTTGCTGCAATCAAAATGAGCCAATATGACACGGAAGACCTGAATAAATGAGAAATGTCAGGAGCGGTTCTGACACCATACCCAAAACATTGGGTAAGTCTTGCCAACCTCAGGCCAGGTGTTTAACCCTCCCATCTTCTTAGGGCATTGCCACTTGTTAATAAAATGTCACCACTTAAATTAAAACCCAAGCTTTCTCTATCTATCTGTGACTGTGCTAAATGTTATGTCCTGTGCTGAGACATTTTAGAGAGTTAGTCTGGTCTTTGGAGAGATTGTAGGTGTACTGCCCTCCTCCTTGTAGGGAATAATTGCTCCTTTGCAAAAAAAAGTCAAACATCTCTGTACTGCAGTCTCTAATGAAAGCCTCAGCATATTATCATATTAATAAGAAAAAACATTGAGCATTGTTCCTTAGTATTAAAATGTTAGCAAAGATAGAAAAAATTAAAACTGTTCAATTCATGAACTAGGACTTATCAAAGTAATTGTTAAAGTCTGGTTAATACTCATTGATATTTTTGACTGTGCCACAGCTGGCTTGTATTTCAGATAAGGGTGCAATCACATGTAGTTCAGAAATAGTTAATACAATTGATTAATTATTAATAGTTACTTTGATAAAAGCAGACCATCATGTTATTTATTACAAACAATAAACAGACCAGCAAATAAGTATCAACAATATATATATGCATATTTTGGTTTATCTTTATTTACTTTTATTTCTCTGGAACTTCAGAGAATTTGTGTGTAAAGCATGCTCATAATATTCTAATTAATTAGTTTATCTAAACCAGTAATATAAAGTAGGACCTTGTGCAATGATTCTGTCTGGCTTATTATCAACCTGTTATCTTTTTTGGCAAACAATGCACAAATTTTGCACTGTAAGAACTCCCCTTGGATTTACAAGGAGTAAGAGAAAGGAAAACGAAAGGATGTAGAATAAGAATGCTATGTTTGCAACTTGTGCTCAGTTTTTGTCCCCTGTGACTATATAGGTTTGATGTAATATTTAAATACAAGCAAAGCAAAGTCATTGATACAATTTCTTTCTTGTGGCATGATCTATTTAGGCTGAATTCTGTTGACAGCTGAATAACACTCTTACCTGCCGGTATGATTACAGCAGTGTCCGCCTTCATTTTCAAATCCAATTTGCATTTAACAAAATGAAAGATGAAAGCAACCTTGCTGAAAGTGCATCATCAGCATCAGCTTGCTGAATAATGGATTTGAAAGACTGGAAAGAAGTCACCAAACTAGGTAGGATGTTGGAATGAATCTAGGGCAGGGAAACTTCAGCATGACTTATTGCAAGCTGATGACATAAATCATCCAGGAGAGGCCAGTGAAGACCAGCTACTGAGCTTATTTATTGTAGAAGAGATTGGCATTAATGAGCTGGAGGAGCAAAATACATTCATCTGGGATCAAAATATCAATGTGTCCTTCAAAGTAATGGTGACTATCTAGAAAATGCTATAGTAAGTCTGTCCAGAAAGACCCCTTGCTCCACAACACGAGTGTTTCCTGCTGACTGCAATGTCATACCAACTTATTACATTGCCCATCTGCCCAGCATCAGGAAAAACAAGAACTGGAAGTGGTCTTGCTGCGATAGGATGGGCTAATCCATTGCACTGGCAAGATGAACGGCCTTGTTTGTAGAGTGAGAATGGGATGGGGGGATGTGAATGCATGAGCTGTTTCTTCTACAACTTGTCTTTCCTGGGTTCAGCTGACATTGCCTATTTTATCCTGTCCCTGGGTGTGAGGGTTGTGGGGGGAAGCATGTGGCAGTATTGCTTACAGATTGTGGTAAATAAAAGATCAGTCTCTAGTGAAAAAAGCTGGGTATCTGTCACTGTGATTCTTCCTGTTGGTCACAGGCAGAGAAAATATTTCATCTTTGGTTCATGCAGGTTGAATTAATGCTGTTTGCTGCCTTTGAGCAGAGAGGTTTGTGGGTTTGGGACTAAGTCTTCATTAAAGTCTTGCTTCTCCTATGGAGGATAAATATTCAATACTCAGTTGGACTGGGATATTTTCCAGTGCAGTTCTGTTTTCAGCTGTGATTTCTTCTTAGCTTCCATTTCTAAATAAAAAACCCTTGCAATGATGGTTCTGGATGCAAAAAAAAAAAAAAAAAGGAAATAGTAGAGTTAGATTGTGGGGAGCTAGATATAAGGCACCTTCCCTGATGATGTACATATATTATTTTACTTCCTTTATCTGCTGTACTTGTAAGGTCTGTTACCTACCTGTAATTTTCCTGGCTGGATTTCCTGTTTTGTGTTCTTGTCCTGGGGTATTTATTTCTTTTCTGTCTACACCTGGTGCTCATGAGTATCTTAATTTCACTTTTTCTTGACATCTTCCTGTAATGCTTTATTTCATAAAAGGACTCCTGGCAGGGAAGCCTTGTTTAGCCCATCAGTTCTCAAGAGCATTTATTAAATCAAAAAACTTCCTGATGTTTCTGAAGGAGTAAATGAGTTTGGCTACATTTAACATTCAGAGTTGTAAGTTATTTCAGTGGATGTCTTTTGCAGGAAATTATAATTATGCACAGTTATTTCTTTCAAGTTTTAGTATCACACGGATTTCAAGGCATGGGGGAAACACTCTGTTTTCAAAAGCCTATGTATCTTAAAAGTGATCTGACTTTGTTTGGGTATTCCTGATGGCATGGCCACTATAACGCTTGTGATTTCAACAAGCTGAAGTAAATATCTAAAAGTTAAGCTGTATAAAACATGCTTCTGAAGCAAGGAAGGGAGGACTTGAATATACCAAACCAGTAAAGATGAGTAAAAAAACAGTATAAAACTTACTCTGGGAGCTGATGCAACTAGAACCAGGATATCAAAACTTTCAAGTGCCTGACAGCTATGAGCAGGACCTTAAGTGAGGGGAAGCTTTTGTTCAATGGAGCTGATGAAGAGCTCGTTGATGTTAATAGGATATTTTCCATGAAATTCGAATTTTTGGACTTTGAATTAGGTCTAACATTCTCACTGAATGTGTGATATTGCACTCTGTTGTCATAAGAATGACACCTTCTTCAGAAGAGATTATTTTCTTTAGAAAGGGAGGGACTCATGAAGGAAATAATTGATAGTCTTAAATCCTGTACTTTGGAAATTCAAGTTCTTTTTTATAATCCTCACAGAATAGGAAAAATGACTAGCAACTTCACAATACTTAAATCACACCTGATAATGGAGTAATTATTTTACAGAAGAGCACATTCTTTATTGCAAAGATGAGCATTCAGTTTTATCTATACACAGCTTTGTAATAAGGGTAATAATTTCCACCAGAACATGTATGATTAACTGAGAAACTCAGTACATAGTTGTCAATCCTGAATGTTCTGGTAGCAAGGAAAGAACAAGGACATCTTGTTTCTGATTATTGTTATTGTGGTGGGGGTGGGCAGAAAGATCTTACGAATAGTGTCTCAACTCACTTTAGGTGTATCCTTTATATCCACAAAACACAGAATATGACTGAGAATGAGGGGTAAGGGGATTAAGGAAGCTAAAATGACTGCCTGCTTGCTGCTGAACAAAGCTGTCCCTTGGAAAATCAAACTTCAAGTAAAAGCAAAAGATGGGAGAATTGCATGTTCTGTACCTGAGGGAAAAAAAATATAGATGTAGAGAGAGAAAAATTAGCACAACTTCAAGTTTAGGAGAGTAACATTATCTAAACTAAAATTACAGTGCCTTGAAGACAATAAAAATAATTTAAACCATAACTTTCTCTATTTTGAAGCTGTTGTTTTGTTCTGCCCCCTCCCTCCTCCCTTTAAATTAGTGAGAAGCAGAAAAGTGAAGTTCTAAGTGATTTTGTTAAAAGATGCAGGAGGCAATGTTATTCTTTCTAACAAGATTTTTCTTAGTACCAGTATTTTTAGTGATGAAATTTATTTTTTTCTCATACAACCTGGGAAGATTTGCTAGGGACATAATTTATTATGACATGACTAGGCAAATAATATTAATCACTATTGAAAGAACCTAAGCTATGCAATAGTACTGTAAAAGAATCAGTACAAACATCCAGTCACCCTTCCATGTTTGTGAAGCCTACACATATTGTGAAAGTAGATTCTTATTAGGTTTGAGCCACTGAAACAAGATGTTGTCCTCTATAACACTTATCACATTACTAATGTGGACTGGGCTGTGTGTTAACATATTATCACCCAACTACTAAACTGCTGAATCAAGTTAATGCATCTTTGTTCTTTCTTTGCAACTGATTAACAGTGAAAGCCATCCCATTTGGGGAATCCATTATTCATTCTGCTTTTTTAGCTCCTTCAATCTGGTGGTGGAAAAGACACTTTGAGACCATAGAGAAGTCCACGCCAGACCCTGACATCCACTGACCCACTCCTGTTCATTCAAAGATGTAGGTAAGTGCTATAAAACTGTAGATTTAGGGTTTAAGTTTTAAAACTACCCTGGGACGAAAATACAAACCTGTGATTGCTTTACAGTCCAAAGCTGCAGACCAGATTGTGAAAGAAGCATCCTTAGATGTGTATGCTTTGTTTCACCGTCATGGAAGAAAGCAAGTGGCTTCCGGAGGAACTTCACAAACCACTTTCTAAAGAGGATGTACTAAATGAAATAGGGACTGTAAGGTATGTGTGACAGTAAAGTCAAAGTGAATCTCAGCAAACCTGATGTCCTAAAAACAGAGAGGATCACTTGGAGCATTGTGTGCAGTTCTGGTGCCCTCAACATAAAAAGGACATGGAACTGTTGGAACAAGTCCAGAGGAGGGTCACGAGGATGATCAGGGGACTGGAGCACCTCCCATATGAAGACAGGCTGAGAAAGTTGGGGCTGTTCAGCCTGGTGAAGAGAAGGTTGTGTGGAGACCTCGTAGCAGCCTTCCAGTATCTGAAGAGGGCCTATAGGGATGCTGGGGACTTCCCTTCTTTAGGGACTGTAGTGATAGGACAAGGGGTAACGGGTTCAAACTTAAATAGGAGAGGTTTAGGTTGGATATAAGGAAGAAGTTATTTACTGTAAGGGTGGTGAGGCACTGGAATAGGTTGCCCAGGGAGGTAGTGAATGCTCCATCCCTGGCAGTGTTCAAGGCCAGACTGGACGAGGCCTTGGGTGACATGGTTTAGTGTGAGGTGTCCCTGCCCATGGCAGGGGGGTTGGACCTAGATAATCTTAAGGTCCTTTCCAACCCTAACTATTAGATGATTCTATATAGATGTGGAAAGGGTTGGGTTTAAATTTCATACTCTTAAATCCTCTTATAAATAGAGAAGAATGGGCTCTGAATCCTGGACTTTTGTTGGCTCAAAATCTACTTATATTTTTTAGCATATATATGTACATTGGATCCTTAATGTTGCTGCTAGACCCTTTCAGACATCTCAGGGAGGGTTTTTCTGCATCCCATTCTCTAAACAGTTAAAATTTTATTGAAATCCCATCCTTTCTCCAGCAATAGTTTCGAGAAGCAATGGGACATAATGAAGCTGATTTTTTTAATCTCTCAGTTTGCTCAGAATGAAAAATACACTTTAGATGCAAATATTGCATGAAGAAACATAATTTTCTAAGGAAATATTCTTTAAAAGGAACATTTTCAAGAAACACACAATGAGGTCTATCATTGAATAGTTTAACCCAATTCTTGTATTTATGAAATCATGTTTATGGAAGGTGTTTACAGCACCTGGGATGAGCTTGATGTTTTTAATTCTGGGCAGAATTACTGCCTTTTTCTTATTCAAAATAATTCTATTTCTACAGGATTGTAGCAGTGCTATCAAATGCATAATTATACAGAAAGCTGCTCATTCTGCACTGCAAGTGTTTATGAGAAACTATTCTTTTGTGTATTTTTCCCTATTTTTTGTAGTTTGTTTTGCTGACCAGTCATCTTCTACAATGAGATAACTAAAACTTTGTTTTAATCACTTTAGTGACAGGGTTGGATGAAAATCCTGCCTAAAGAACTTTGAAAATAATTTCCTTTGTTTTTCAGGGAATAGTTTAACAGAACTTGTGCATACCTCTCATTAAGCACAGGGCAGGTCTGCACCGGTGCTCAAGGACTGATATCAAAGCATCCCTAAATACAAATGCTTTCATTTCTTTGTTTCAAAATTTCAGCAAGGTGGGAAAAAAATGTTATAAAATCACTCAGGAAGTTACTGAAATTAAGCTAAGTCAATGAGACTTTGAATACATCCCTAACTGAGTATTTCAGCGTCACGTCAAAGATGCTGAGAGGTAGTTAGTGGTAACAAGACTAGAGGGCCGAGTAAAGATGCAACCATCTTGGTATTTGCAGGAGAAATTTCTTCTCTCAGTGGGAGAACTTCTGTTAGCTCCAGTGGAGTCTCTATCCTCAACTCAGAGTTTTCACCACCGTAACATAAGGAAAACTTCAACAAGGAAGACATGCTGCTTATCTCTGGATTTGTCTGTAAACGCGTTGAATTATTTCTTTTTCTCTTTCTTACAGAGTAATCATCCTCTTTAAGAATGTTTTGGGGATAAGAATTCGTATACTGATACTTCTAGCTCATTATCTCTCTTCCTATATACAAATACATTAGTTCTTATAAAAAAAAATCATTTGAAGGTGTAGCGTATAAATCTTTTCAAGTTTTGTGTCAAAAATCTCTTTATTCTGATGATAGCTTTGTTGGATCAATATTTGTGTTAAAAATTATAAGTGATCAGAAAAAGGAAAGTAAGATTAAGTTCTTTTTTTAAAATGCATGTCTCAGCCACCTGACAGGCTTTAGAAATGACAGAAGTGTCAGAGATACTGAGCAGACTTTCAGTGCTGTAAAAACAGTGGGATGATATCAGAGGAAAATAACTTCATTTTCTGAATTCCTTCATACCATGAAACCATGGCATCAACACTCAGAAGTTCCTATCACGTAAGAAGTTCGTGGTCTGACACTATTCTAGTCAATATATGCAGGTATTCAAAACCCTATTCCCAATAGTATGGCTGAGACTACACTGTGTCTTTGGAAATACTTGTTCAGTTATGCACATGCCATGCTGTTAGTTCATATCCTGCTTTATCTGTGAGAACCGCAGTGCTGAGTTTTAGTTTCAGATAAAGTTCAGGCACATAACTCTGTGGGGAACACCGCTAGCATGTTGACCACAGCCCTCTCTCTCCATCTGCAGGCTAGGTGATGAACTTCCAAGTGACTGTAACAAGAAATTAAAACATTCCCTCCACAGCAGAGATAATAACTCAGTCTTTGTTTCCAGGAGCGAACTCAAATATTCACTCAGCACTGCAACACAAGTAATTTCAAAACAAGTGTCAGGGAGCACTCCATGGGCTCTGGTGAACTACAAACTTATTGCCCTTTGTATCTTTTGTATAATTTTTAATCTGATTAGATTCAGATTACCCAGGAAATCTTGGAAAGATTCCTTTAGATTATATGGGACTGAGAGGGGATAATATTTTACATATTTGAGGCAAATTATGTCCACTGTGCCACATGAAGTTTTTTTTTTTAGCATAACTACCAAACTTTTGCCTTATTTACAGGTAGATGACCTAATGATTCAAAGTGACCTTTTGGTAATACAGAATAAAAAATGTGAAAACAGTCTGGCACACTGGCCAGGATGTTGCAGTCTGGGCTAGGCATACCTAACCAAAAAAGGACACTAACCTTGTTTGCAGGCTGTTTTCGCATCTGGCTGAACAGCAAAGATTTATCCTGGCAAAGCTGTTGGTATGGAGAAAGGCAAAGGGCAGAAGCAGGCTGCAATAGAAATATAATTCAAGCAAAAAGGCCAGTGTCTCGTTTGAGTTGGGTCAAGCCAAATACCAGTTTGTGACACCTATTTAAAAAGAGGAGAAAGCAAGTTGGCTGGGGAAATGCACATGTAAAATTGATGCTTTTTAAGGTATGTAATTTGCTGGAATTCCCGGACTGGAGAGGTTTTTGTAGACAACAAATATGTCAGCAAAATGGTCTGCTTTATGATTAGTCTTTATATAAAGTGTTATTTAAAATATGCTTATTTAAAATCTGTAAGTAATGCAAAAGATTAGTGAGGACATGGATATCATTTTGCTTGTGCAGGAATAACTAGTCCAATGCTTTTGATGACCTTTGCTACACTTAATACATAGAGAAAAACAGTCACTTCAAAGATGGCAAAGTCCATGAGACTGTACTGCTTTATACTTGTTAAAGATTCGTCATCTTGTGCTGCTTTTCCTTTATCTGAAAAATGGAGGTAAAAGCAATTTTCTTCTACTCTTGTTTGTCTTGTTTGTTCTGACTCTGTTCCTTGATGACAAGGACCATCACTTCTATTCAAGCAGCTCTCTGACCTCAGTAGCCCTGACCTCAGGCCGGTGTTTCCAAGCACCACAGTTAAAACTATAATAATATTATTATTATCAATAATAGGCATGGCATCTGATAAGGGAATGGACCTTGTAAATATTTTTTTCTTCATTTTCCCTTTCAAAAGAGAAGTATTTTCAAATTACTGGGATGGAATTTTCATCTCTTCTTTTTAAGAACAGTGTCCATGGTTACCTTGCTGCTGCCAGTCATACCAGGTGTTATTATCGAGGTCTGACTGTTGCAGTCATATATAATAAATGTGATTGTGTTTATGGAGGTTTTATTAGTCAAAATTATATTTCAGCTGAAAGGTTTGCTAAAGATGAAATGGAATTTCACTTTGCATTAACCAAGAAAGAGTATGAAGGAAAAAATCCTATTACAATAAGAGACAATGCACTGTGTGTGGGCTTATAAATTTGACCCTAATTTTAGAAATGGATCTCTAATCTTGCTGTGCAAGCAATGCATGCCACACAATAATAGCACAGCCATAACACCAAGTTTTAAAATCTGCACATTTGATGTGGCAGACTTACTTGGAAATGACCTAACTTTTGTGGATGGGGAGTCAAAGGCAGGTAAATGTTGAAAAAAGGACATGTTTATTGTGGAAACTGTAGTGACCTACTTTTAATGTTGCACTACTATCTCTCCTGGTTATTTGCAAGTGTCTGTCTTTTCCACTGAGACAAATTGCATTGTAGTTAACCCTTGCAATAACTGCTCATGGCTATTGTTGTCTGTCTTTTCCACTGAGACAAATTGCATTGTAGTTAACCCTTGCAATAACTGCTCATGGCTATTGTTGTGCAAGTGGCTTATATTGAGAGCTAACAGAGAAGACTCCTAGGAGGCCATCTAATTGTCTTTGATACTTGAATTTTAGGAACTTCTCCCCATCTGTATGAAATCTGAATGCTTTACAGGCTTAAATGCACCTATGCTGAAACTGCTCATTTAGATAGGAAATTGTACAGGGTAAAACTGAAGGCTAGCTCTCTAAGATGATACAAACATTTTATCTTTAGAGTCGAGGTACCTAACTCTTCCGTGTCTGATACTTCATAGGATCAGTAGGGTTCAAGGGTGAGAATCATGAAAGCTGCTATGCTCAGAGCCACTTAAACAGGCCAGGTGGAAATGTCCTTTCCATCCCATAGACACTTAACTCTGGGCTGTAGGAAGTAGGCTTTGTGCACCAAAGGCTTCATCAAGGGAGGAGGAATGAGGCAGCGTCTCTTGCATGCTCCCTGATTGCAAGGTGCTAACCTGGAAATGCAGCTATCCAGCAAATCTTATCCCAACTGTGGGATGGATGAGATGTGTTGATAAAGGCAAGGGCAGATGAATTATAACACCTTACTCTTCCTTGACACATTATCTTTACTCTAAGATCCTCAAGGATATTTATTCTAAAGATCCTTTAGGGTATTCATTCCTGTGTAGATGATTCTTAATTTTGCTTTTCTTCTTCTGTGACCTAATTAAATATTACTTGAAAGAGGGAGATGATGCCCCAATTAAATGGATGACTGCTGTAATCATGGAACATCTTTGAAATTAAATGGGAAGGATTCCTTCTCCAGGTGCAGGCAGTACCATGGATACCAAGGATATGTGCAGTCGTAATTTCGAAATGAAAAATAACAGTGAAGCAGTTGCAGTTACGTTAATGTTACTGACTTATGTATATCTTCTCTCTGATCCAGGGAATGGTAAGGCACTTTGTACCAAAATGCTTCAATAAAAGAGGAGAAAACAAGTCTGCACTGTGCCATGGAGGGGCAGTACAGGGACACATGCCTTGTGGCATTCAAGCTGCTGCAGAACTGAAATAATATAATTACATCAGCACATTGCAGATAAGGTCTGCCAAGAGGACTGGCATCATTATCTACCCTAGTGATTATGGACCTCAGCCAAAAGTGGTGTATTCTTGGTCCCAGTCTCTATGTCCTTGATTATTTCTGGCTTGTATTGGTTTTTAATCCAGATGCCATCTAATGTTAGATGTTTGAACATCCCAGGGAGCAGAAACTGGGTCCTGGGTCTCTTCCACTTGGGTCCAGGTTTGTGCTTCTTTGTAGGCTCTGCCTGGCCCGGTCCCCGCATTTCCCACAAGAGGTGGAAGCCGTAGTTTCAGGCCTCCTCAGCAGGGAAAAGCCTGGAATCCAGGTTTACCACTTCCTAAGCAAATACTCCACTCGGGTATTATGCAAAATGCCATGACTGTGAATAAAAACTTGGCATGCATTAAGATTGCTCAAAGCATACCAAATAAATCAGACTCTTCAGGAGGGACAGCTAGTTTGTAAATCCCAAACAGCCTTTGTTGACAGAGAAGTGCTTAGATTGTCAGCTCAGCTTGGATTTTTCTGAAATCTAGTGCAAAATCCCTTTGTGTCTTCAGTTTTCATTACCCCCTGAGCTGCGAGGCAGAGCATTCATGTTCGGCATTCAGGATGAGGAGCTTTTCAGCTCTTTGCCTGTCCTGTGCACCTATAGCAGCTGGGCCTCAGAGAGCCCCTTCTCTGCAGAAGGTTATGTGCCCAGGAAGCAGGAGCAAAGTGACAGCAGGAGCGGTGCTAGCACTATTTGAGGACACAAGCTTGGCAGCGTGTGTGGACCTGGTCAATCAGGATTCAGCACAGGAGGCTGGTGAATGTTTCAACAGGGAAAGGACAAACAGACCCCCAGTGTGCCTGCACATTCCAAAGCTGCTTCTGAAAGAAAAGGAGAAAAAAGTTTATCAATAAAATAGTTAATTTTAAAAGAACAGTATGAGCACAAATGAGTGGTTTGTATTCAGCTCTGAACAGAAAGGCTATTGCCCTATAATACATACTTCAGCAGTTAATGTCTGAACTTTACTAATTTGCTGAAAAGCAATGCTTATTGGTTCTAAATTGAGTGCTCAGAGTGACTGTCCAGAGGTAGTGGTCCATATCCAAGCAACAGGGAGTAGCAAGTTCTTCTGTGCATCTCTGCTGCACTTGGCTAATTGCTCAGGATACCCTAGAAAATGATGTCTAATGTTAACAGCATAGGTGAGGCATTTGTGTCTTGCTTCTTGTCTCAGAAATGTAAAATTGACATAACTGTCCTGCATCGTGTTTACCTCATGCAACTCAGAAAATTTTATTACGCTTGCATATCTTTTCCTGGACAGTATTAATTCTCCAGATGAGCTACACAATAGGTTACATATGCTAAATCTATTTATGTGTTCACAGTATAAAGCTTGCCAGGCCTTATTTGCATTTGTGGTTTATAAAACCTGAACGTGATTTCCTGAATGCATGACACTGCCATATATCCTCTCCTGATATGCTCTGAAAACCAGCCTCCTAATGACTTTTAGCCTATTCCTAAGGCTGCTTACGTTATTGTAATGTTGTTGAGTTACCTCTAACAGAGCCAGCAGCTCACTACAGAGATTTCATTCCCTTGTGAGATGGCAAAGCAGCTATCTTTCTCAGCTGCATTAGTTGTCTCACTGCAGATAACTCGGCCCAGATTTGCATAGGTGTTGAAAGTCACAGCGGCATGTCCCAGTGGCTGCAAAAGGCACTGGGGAGTGCTCAGTGCTTTCTGAAAAATGAGACTATTCAGATTTCAAATTTACCACTGCAAATTAGAGGAGTGGAAAATATGAGGCAACGAAGGATGGGATTTATTTGCGTTCTCCTGATTCCAGTATACTGGCATGACTACTAAATATATTTTGAGATCTCCTGAGTCTTTGAGAGCATGTAATATTTTTGTCTTAACAAGGAAAAGAAGAAAATTATAGATGAAATTGGATCATACAAATTTTATTTAAACATTCTGTCATTGATTTGCATTTTATTTCTTGGTCCAACTGGAGCTAGAAAATCCTGCTTTTTCAGCTCTGCAAGTTCTATGATTACATGCAAACCTCCTGAAGAGCTGATAAAACAAGTGTGACAACTCAAGATAAATAATTGCTTCTGGCTAATTGTTTCCAAACTACAGATGCAGTCATATAGTCAAAAATCATCATGGCCAGTTCATGGAACAGCTGTTACATATAGAAATGCTGTGATTCATTTTGTATTCCTGTCCATTATGTGCTCTTGGTGAATTTAGTGCAATTGCGTGTAGAAAAAGGTTATTGCTTTTTTTTTGAGTACTGGAAGCTGCCATTTTTCAACAGTGTATTTCTGCGTAGTATAATCCCCCCCACAACAAAAAGCAGCCAGAAAGGTGTGTCAGAAAGATAGATTTTCTTCAAAAATGTATGAAAGGTAGAAGTCTGGTTTCAACACAGTTCTGTGTAATTTATAATTGTTTTCTGTCATGTTAACTATTAATTGTCCTGTTTGGTAAAAATGCATGTTGATAGGAAAAAAAATCCAAATGAGAAGTGACAAGATACTCTGTTAAAAATCAGATGAGCAAAATTTTTCTGGGCTGTTCATTCTAGAGCAACAAATAAAAAAAACAACCACAGTAATGGAAGTCATTCTGTCCAGATTTGGCTCTCCATTTGTGGGAATGGATGTGGAACTGAAGCTGCATTGATCCTAGCTGTTAATTTTCTTGTGTTTTTGCTCTGTTATCTCACTTTCCTCCCTGTAAAATGGGATATTAATCCTTCCCTCTTTCAGAGAATTAGTTAGGTTTTGTACAGTCCTTTGGCACTATTAATGAAGGATTTCCTCTGCAATTTGACTTGCTTCTCCCCTTTTGCACAGATACTCTCGACTGCACCAGGAACCTTTTTCTGCAGAGTAAGATTCGTTGTTTTGCATTAGGAGCTGATGAATATAAAGCTGAGATTTTCCCCGGGAATCTGAAAGAGAAGCTGAAATCACTTCAGTGAAAAGTGAGCCAATGTAGTGAGTTTTATATCCCCAAATTAGCACTGAAGAGAAGGGAAAAATTTAAGAAGTAATTTCACAGTAAAGCCTCAGTATGCTGGTGAGTAGGAAAATAAAGTATTGTTCATCCGTGAATCATGGTCACTCCTGGGGAGTAGAGATAGATACTTATTGCTCTTGCCATTTACCCTCTAGCCAGATGTCTGAAGAAGAGTCATGCACCTATAGCTACATGTTGAAAATATCTTATCTGCTTTCTCGAGTTGTTATAATGGTTAGAACAGAGAGGAATTGTGAAAGACTTCATTATTCTCACCATTTAATTTTGCAGGATGCCCTTTGGTGCTTCTGCTCTGCAGTACAGCAGTCATTCTGATTGATGTATACATCTGGTGGACACTAAAATAAGGCTACCACTACTAAGAAATACTGACTTTAATGTCATGAATTACAAACAAAAAAACCAAAACCCCACTAAGAACACTTAGGAAATGTGAAGTAGCAGTGCTTATTTATTTAGCAGCTATAGCACAGAAGGAGAACACCAAAAAGCAAATAAAAAACCCCTAAAGTATGGGAGTCTAGTGCTAGCAAGCACCAGTTCAGTCTTATCTCCTATGGATACAGTTGGACGCAGCAGCAGGAGTGTTATTTTCTCCCTGCATGATACGAGTCACTTCCACAGGAGACAATATGCAATCCTAAGAGCTAAGCACTAGGTGTTTCATATTTGCTGAATCTCTTGCTTTGAGTCATTGATTTCTTCACATCGAATCTCATCTCTGGCCCAGTTAGTGAGCCATTAAGTGAGGAGTCTACTGTGTTGATGAAATAATAATTCTGTTTACAGAGTGCCTTCTCACCAAGGCACTGTAGGTACAGCACAGTATCTGCTTAATTCACACTCTTTTAATAATTAAAGCTTTTCTACCTAATGTTTTTGTGAAAAACTGAATTCTTGTGCTGTCTTCAACCAGAAGCAATTGCAGAAAGGCTGTCTGGGGACCAGCTCCTAGAAGGTTGCCCATTTGTTTGGCACCAGAGCATCCTTTCCTCTAGAATGAAGAAAACATTTCCTTCCTTTGAGGAGAATGCTCTGGGCATGTACACATGTGCATGAGCTGAGAAGCAGAATGCAGTAGTGCTACATTTCTGACATACTTTTGTCCCATTAAAGACCACGGTACTCTGAAAACATAATTCATGTGATACTTCGAAGTATTTTTCCCCCTTCTAAAAATTTAAGATATGCTGGATTTACACATATCCCTTAAAAATAAATTGGCTGACGATAGCAGAGAAAGATACCAGAAACATAGGAAAACAAAGGGCTAGGATGACTTGCTGCATGCAGCCAGCCTGTTCCAGAATGGCAAGAATTTACCCATGCAGATGAGAATTCCCCTATAGGGGAGAAAATCTTGTTCATACAGTTTCAGACAATCACCTGCTACAGTACTTTTTTATTTATTTATTTAGTCTCTTGTCTAAGTATGGAAAGAAGGAGACAGGAAGGGAATGAGGTGTGCTAAGCAGCCAATGAGCTGTCTTATCCCATAATACTTGTGCACTGCTGGCTTAACTATGAGCAGTTTCTTGGTGTTCCTCTCATGAATCCACAGGGGCATTTGCAAAGCATGTCCAGAGATTTACTTCCCTGCCCACCAAAGCACATTTTTGTATGCTTAGTGAATCTAACTCCGGAGAGAACAAAGGTTAGTTACAAAGGAAAAAAAAACCAAACAAACAACCCTTTAGCTATAAAGGCTTGGTTCTCCTTTTTTCCCCGTCTGTGAATATTCACAAAGTTTTTGTAAAAAAGCTGGATAAAGCTCTGAAGTGATTGTGAGCAGTGGGATGTGAAAAATGAACCAGAGAAACCAGCTATGAAACATGGTGATTCTCACACCTGGCTGACAGGACTTCCCTTTACCTGCAGAAAGGGCTCCTGGAAGCTAGAGCTCTTGTTGCAGGGTTCAGGCTTTAGGTTGCATTACTGCTGGTGTGCAGTATGCTTTTGAGCGGGCAGAAAGACTAGTAGGGAAAATATGATCGCCTGTGTCGGCAGGAATGAATTAATTTGCCTTTTGTGCTCATGTGAACGCTGGCTTCAGGAAATGGTGTCTGTACCCACTTCCATGGCATGTCCCTTGATAGGTGTGTCAGGAGACTGTTGGCATACTTGATGAGCTGAAACATCTTGAAAGTGTCCAGCTGTCTCTTAACGTGCTTGTATTTCTGTGTACTCCCTTCCTATGTTTGAAAGGCCCCTGCCTAAGGAATAGTGTAGAGATAGATGGTTCAACTGACATTGCATCATCTCAGATGCTTTTTCTGAAGGTAATAGGCTGTAGCTGTATATAAATAGCTCTGGTGGCATTGGCCCACTTCTGAGTATGTTCTTTCCTGAAAGCCATCATGTGAAATAGTGGCTGGGTGCTGACAGAAGGCTAGGGCTCATGGGAGAAGGGTCACCAGACATCCAGGACAGGTGGTGGCTGAGAGCAAACCATTACTATCCGAACTATTCCTGGTGTGAAGGCAAGGGAACAACTAAAACTTACAATCTCTTCAAACAATGCCTTTGAAAATATTTTTCTAAGATTTTTACTTTGCTTCTGTCACAAAAAGCAAGACTGGAAAATAGTGTGAGAGCTCTTTAAGATAAATTCTTTTGTGCCTTTCCTACAGATGCAGGTAATTGCAGAGAGATTTGGGATCTGTCTAAGTCAGATCCTGCCCATTAAAAAATATATCTCAGGGTTGGATTTGACATGTAGTGTTGACATCCTTCTTTCTATAGTAAGGAAGATGATATGTTTAGCAGACAGCTACTTTGACAACTTCCCTTCTGAGGAGCTAAAGGAAAATGCTGAAAATTTCCTGTAGCTTTTGATATTTTATGTGGTTGCTGGGCTACTCTTTACAAAATTCTGCTGCTGGGGGGTTTCACAGTTCCTGCTACCAGAGGCAGATGCAACTCCAGACACACCAGTGTAATTGCATCTCATTGCATTTATGAAGCTGGACCTTTCTTTGAAGAAAAATTTTGCCTTGCTTACTTTGAGGGGGGAACAGACAAGCCAGCTTCTGAGCTTTAATACCAATTCTGCAGGCTTGTACAACTGCAGAATCTTCCCAAACCCATCTGTTTTCATTAGGAAAAAAACTTCACAAACCTTTCAAGAAATTATCAAAAAATATTATTTCCTTCTCATACTTTAAATTACATCTTGAGTTATTCCCTACACATTATGTATGTTCTTTACTATCTTCATTTCACTTTGTTACACTAGAAACTACCTCTGTATCCTAACTTTAAATAGCTAAATGCCCATATTATGTGATGACTATCTCTAGAAACAGACCCTGAAGCTGTTATAAAGAGCTATTGAATGAGACTTGAACTGCCAAAGTGCTCATTCAGAATAAAATGAAAGCCAGGCAGGTGCCTTGTAGAGGGAGTCAGTCTAGATGTTTCACTGTATCACCTCCTCCTTTAATACCAGATTCCTGAAGTGGGATCTCAACAATTTTCTGGAAACCTTCTGACTGGCTTCTGTGAATGTATTTTTCAAAAGAATTCTTTTTCACAAGGTGAAATGTATCTGGTTTGCTTTCACTTGTGTTGGCTTGAATCATGTCAAGACGTTTACCAGATTTTTACTTCTTTGAGAAGAGTGTTTGACTTGCATGTTTGTAAAATTCTTAAGGACACATGCAATGAAGTGGCAATGCATGTTAGCACAGCTACAGCTGTGAATAATTTTAGTGTTTCTGACACTGCTATGCCTGGGAAAAGACACCATTACTGTATCCTTTCTAAAGGTACAGCTAGACAAAGAGGCTTCTTCTCATACAACAAGCCTTAATTAAAACTGATTATATATTAGTGTGGAGAGCTTTTGTCAGTTAAATGGCTTGGTCACGTTTGCCCTCTAGTGGCAGCCAATTTGCAAATGATCGACCCCCAGGAGCCAAAGAAGGGCCCTCTACAGACAACATAGCTAATGGATTATATTTAACTCTGTTCGGTCTATTTATCAGGGTTTACTGTGAGCATATAACTCTACAGGGAAGGCTTCTCACCTAAAGGTCAGGGTGAAGTGTGAGTAAACCTCCTTTCCTGCTGCTCCATTCCCTCAAAGGCAAGGCCGTAGAGGAGATCATTGAGTCTCTTATCTAGAGCATAAGCACAGCAGCAGCTGGTAGTAGCGGAGGGGGCTGCAGTTAGTTTGCCTGGGGGTTTTGCTGTAGGAGTCTGTTCAGCTTGTTGAGACACACTTGATTATGTAGTGCTTTCATTGCGACCCTGCTTTCTGCCTAAGAAGGGAAAAATAAGCACTACAAACAGTATAATGAAGAATTCAGGCAAAAAGAAGAACTTAAAGTAGGAAAGGTCTTCTCATATGAAGGAAATCTTTCTAGGAAGGAAGTAATGAAACCCAGTAGCTGTGAAATTGCTGTGTGATAACCAAGTAAGCAACCTCTCAGTCTGTCATTCAGAAAAATTATTGCAGTTTTCAGACTTGAGTCATTGCAATAGTATGGCAGACTATAGCAGGTATTTTATTTTTCATGCACTGTTTTAAAAGATCTACCAACATTTTAGCAGCAAAAGAAACTTTTTTTTTTCCCCCCTAGTGTTCATGTTGATGTGGAGGAAAATGGTAAATTTCAATGATTTCAGTGCTTTAGTGCAGCTATTGAGGAAATGGTTGAAATTCAAGGATGATGTAACATGGAAATTATCAGGTATTTTCCTGAGAGGGCCAACCCTGGGTAATCACACTTCATCCTTATTCCAAACGCCCAGTGACTCGAGGTCTTTAGGTTTAAAAAATGTACCAATTTTTTACCATTTTGATTGCCTTAATTATTAAGTGATTGTGGAACAGTGGAAATGAAATGAGAGCCTTATTGGATCAAGGACTTGGCGAGCTAAAATATGAAATACATCTTTTGCAGCTTGGCTAAACAAATACATTTACAACATCCAGTGGTGAAAATCTCACATTGTCTACAGCACATTGGAGGTTATGCAGATGTAAGCTGTTGTGGCAGTGCAGTGTTTGATAGAGATCTTCAGTTAAAAGAGGACTCACTGACTGGAACAATGGTGAAAGGGCAGACACAATTAAAGACAATATTTACATTCCCATTATATATGGTGCAGTTCAAGCGTACAGTCCTGATTACCTAATCTCAAAACAAATCAGTTGCATATATAAATAATTAAAAAAAACCACTTTAAAATGACACTTTTAAGGAAGCAATGCTGTCCAAAAGGATGCTAATGATAAGGCAAGAGTTCAAGAGGAGCAAAAATGTATACCTTTCAACCACTCTTCAGTGCCATGCTGAGGATATGTAGCAGGTTAGTGAAGTTGACATTCAAATATTTGTACTGTAAAGGGTTTAGACTTAGAACTGGTGGTAGAAGCTTTGACAGAAATGAGAAATCCTTCTCATATATATTTATATTTATATTGACATGATATAAATCAATACTATAGTCTGAGCTATGACTCTGCCTTAGCTAGGCCAGTATTCTCTCTGTAGGTGTTCATGTAAAACTGCAGATTTGATAGGACTGAGTAGCACACAGAGCACAGAGCTTTGACGGTGCCCGTAGCCTAAACCTTGACCCTTAATTCATCTAGTCTGAGCCTACCCATCGAGAGAAAGCTGGAATGGGATGCTGGATAATGTTCCAAACGTTAGTGCTTTGGGCTTCAGATTTTAAAAAAATATAAATGAAGTAACTTCATTACAGCACACCTGAAAACCTCCACTTGTCCTCCACATGAGTGAAGAAAATGAGGCAGGGAACAGCCCGTAGATGCTGCAAAGAGAAACCACATCTCACTGGAGTCTCAGGTTGTCACAGTGCGTTTCACTCTGTGCAGGAGGGAGATGTCGGCATCCCAGCATTTCTCATGAGTGGAGCAATCCATTTTGTCGATCCACCAGCTGGCCAAAAGGTGTGGGGAGTGCCAGGTTCCCTGTCTGCCTGGTGCTAACCAGCTGGCTCTTGCCATGCTTGGGAGCCTGCAGAGCCAAGCTGAAGGCAGGAGGCAGAGTGGGGGAGCTGGCTGGTTGCTGGACTTGGAGCTGGCAACCTTACTCAGTCCAGGGAGCTGTGTAATCCGTACGGATGCAGCTGGGGATCTGAGGACTTGGCAAAGGGGGAAACCTGCCTGCCAGATTTATTTTGGTCTGTCAGGCAAGGTCACCAATTAATTCCTCTGGAGCATTTCAGTTTGGTTGAATCAGGATTTTCCAATGTGAAGCTGTAGTATTGTAGAGACTGATGCTCAGCTTCACAGAAGAAAGCAAAAGACTTATATGCAATGTGATTGCTTATACTCAAGATTGAAATCCTTAATACTTCTTTTTGTGCCTTTAAACAGGAAAGTCTATTTGTGTCTAATTTATGCCATCTGTGCAGCTCTCCAGCATTCCAAAGAACAGGCTTGTCTCCACTCAGAAATGCTGGAAAAGCCATGTGTCTCAATCCGTTCTCATACGTAAGGCATGAAAAGCCTTACATAAGATGTTCTCTCTACATCCCTTAATCTCTATTGGTGAGCGCCACAAAAGGCACAGTATTTGTGATCATGCTCATTCAATGATACAGTTGTGGTTCCTACCTATTTTTAAACAATGATTTAATGGGTTGAACAGTCACCTGCAAATTGAGACTTCTCTGCCTCCCCATCATCCCCCACCTGTGTTTCAGAAGGAGCAATGTAGCTGTCAGAATCTAGAAGAGGATTTCAGGTATGGAAACTTATACTAGGGGGGCCAGGGAAATGTGATGTGTATGATGATCTCTTCAGCATTTTCTATTGAATAGCTTAGGTAGCTATAAGGCTGGAGGGACATGATACCTTAGATCCCACTTACAGTGCTTAACTCCTCTTAGTATGTAAAATTATATACTCTATAATATAATATTTTATATATAATTTTGTAATAGAATATAACATATAAATGTAATATACTTACATATAAATTATATATTAGATATTATACTCTGGGTAGAAGATTGCACTCTGGCTTCAGACACACAGAAGTCAGGTCTTGTAATGAAGCAATTTGTAATGTCAGAGACAAAGGGGAGTCATGACTCATGGTGTAGACATGTTCAAGTTAGTATCAAATGGAAGTGGTATATCCACATTTCACAAAGGTGAAACACCATTCAAAGATACCAAGGTATCTACATTAAGTCTGAAATAACGTAGACAGGTTATTAGCTCAGTGAGATAAACATTTGTCTGCCAGTTCTAGACAGAGCCTGAGACTGTCAATCTCTTGCACTCAACAGTGAATCTAATCTGTATATCATTCTCCAAGATGATAGTTTTGTTTTGACCGCGTAAGCTGGAACTTAAGTAGAATTTTAGCATGTTAGCTTATTCAGCCCAAATTCTTGGCTACATTTCTTTTGCTATAATCATCTTTTTATCAGCTGGCAAGAAAACAAAACATTGGAGCAGCTCTAGCTAGAGTAAATTCTCAACCACATGAAAGGCAGATATGACCACTATTAAACAAGGCACTTAAATATTGCTTCATATAATGCCTATAAAGAATGTTGAGTTACATCTATTTGCAAAGGTTAAGAGGATGCATGGAGAAAATAATGTAAAAAATAATAGGTTTGAGGGGAGCTAGTCGCATTTGTTTGTCACCACTTACCATATTTTGAAATTCATTTCATTACCAAAAAGATTTTAAGAGTCATGAAAGTGCCCTGAAGCTTCAGAATGAAGCTTCAGAATGAAGCTTCAGAATGTAAGACAAGACAAAGTTGTGGCAAAAGCCTGAAGGCTGTTATTTCAGCACCCTAGTTCAGCACACTGTGTTTGTTAAAGTGACCCTCACAGAGTTTATTTGGGAATTGGGGTTTGATGGTGCAAGTCCCCAATTAGTATTTTTCCTCCAAAGTGCTCACAATTACCTAAAGGCAAAATGCATCAAAGATGATGGAGAACGTATCTGTGTAGTCAGAGGACCCAGGTTTACTTGGACTAGCAGTGTGCACAAACTGATGAATTCCAGGTAGCTTTTACTGTAAAGATTTTGATTCAATTTTGTCTTTATTTTACAGATGGCAATTGGAGTAGTCCAGGATATTCCACAGAATACTTGGATGTTCAAGCTCCTTCTGGGCTCCTTGGCTGACATCAACAATCAGTCTTTACAAATATCGTACCACACATGTCCCTGGTCCCTAGCCTGTTAGATGTATGAAAGATAATGCAGAAGGAAAGCACAGACAGAAGGGAGAGAGGAACTCTGTAAAGCTCCAAGAGCTTCATTAGGCTGATGTTTTAACATAGGGTGCAATGTGAAGTTTGAAGCTGCTGAATAGCCTGTACATGGGGCATGGTGTACAGCTGCAGGGATGCCTGCTTCCCCTGTGAGCTGGGTGAAGGTGTGCTGAGGTGCCCATGTTTGTCCTCCTGAGAGAAGCTGAACAGGCCGGTGGATACAGATAAATAGGGAAGGGAAACTGGGATGTCAGGGATAAAAAGGCTACGGACAATGAAGGGAAGATTTATGATTGTATTTATCTATAATATATGCAATATATTATATAAATATAAAACGTATAAAATATATATATAACATATGCAAGGGAAAAAAAGAAGGAAAACCAGTTTCTTTGACTTTTATTTTTTTTTTTTTAACATGGAAGCATTTTTAGATATGAAAATAACAACCTTCTCTCACAGACTGAGGAAGAACTGTAAGCTTTATTTTCGAACAGCTTTGGATTTTCTTAGTAAACTGTTCTCCCATCCCTGCTTGCAATGTAATTACTGCCTATCCAGCAATAACAGAAATGAGAATGTCTTGGACAGTGTCTTTTTTCTCCAGAGACAGTGTGAAATGGTGTTCAGAAAGGTACAGAATTGTAATGGACTTACAGGGGAAAAAAAATCACATAGTAATCAAGTGTGGAGGTTAGAGGGGAAAAAGGAAACAAAACAACCCACCCCAAACCTTGATTAGAATTTATATAAAACTGTCTGGAATGTACCCGACCTATAAATAAACGTGGAGGAAAAAGATTTAAACCGTTGTTAGTAAACAAAAAAGCCAGTAGATGGCATGAGAGACCTTGAGATTCGATATAAAGCTCAGATGGCAGCTAATAGCTACTCTCTGCAATTTTCTGTGCTATCTTTGGTTTTAGCCCTAACTACTTTATTTGCTATATTCCTGAGGTTTCTTATTCATCAGCTGCACTTAGATCCACACAGTACATTTATTTTTAGGGACAACTAAAGTTCGTTTAATAACTCATTCAAACATGCTGAGTAAAAGCCTGGCTCTTGAGTTTGAGCATTGGCTTCAGTCGGGTTAGAATTGTACATGTTATTTTTTTTTAATGCTCATGCTGTGGAGCAGGCATTTCATTTCCAGAAGGGGTCTGATATTAAGGGTTTTGTCCTTTCCTATCATGCTGCAGCTTCTTTCTCCAGAGCAGAATGACCATGCTTTCCTAAGAGTTGCTCTGTCATTTAAAATTAGAGAATCAAAAGAGCCATGTCTGATGAACAAAAGGTTTGTTGTCTTTGTCTAGGATACAAAAGACTGTGTGTTCAGTAGCCTTTTGCCTTTCCCACTGTAATATCAGGATCCAATTCTAGGCTTTTATGAATAATAATTCACTAAGCTGACCATGAATAAATTAAGTACATTGTTTTGATTTTTTTTTTCAAATGTATAGTTATTTTATAGTTGGATGAATCTGAAAATGAAAACCTTCAACTTAGCAATAAAATATACTCACGTGGTTAGGAGATCTAGTTGAAAAATTTGCTTTTCATCTCTAGAATCACTGAAGAACTTGCAAAAAACATATGGGACTTTAAATTCATAAGCATTTTTGACTCCAGGTGGGTAAGTAGTCATATTTTTCTGATGCAGAAAATGAGGCACAGAAATCCCCAGCCTTATGCAAAATCACATTACAGGGCTACAAAGGCAGAATTAGGACTCAAACCTGGCCTATGCTTAGGCCTGCATCTTTTTTTGATGCTTATTTTTTTAAACAATACTGGAGTACTATAATTGCAAGGTCATATTCCTTGATTACTACAGTTAAGTCCAGAGTTCATTAATTCATATCATTGAGAAGCACTAGGAATGAAAAGTAGAGTGCATAAAAACTCAGACTATGAAGTACACATTTTAATACTCGGTAGGCTATATAACTTTGGTTTGCTTTATAGGATAGGACAGTCATGATTTCCAAATGAGGTTTAAATCTGGACTGCAGATATCCTCCCAGCTGGGTTGGAAATATCTGTGTGGTGCATAGAAACTCCAGAAGGGCTTTTTCACACTTGTACTGCTAATGCACTTAATTCCTTTGGCAAAATTAGGTGGTTCTAAATCTTTTTCTTTGCCATGCTCACTGCCAACCTCACACTTTGCTAACTTTTGCTATATTTGAATTTTACAGCTGCAACATCAGTGTAGTCTTTCAGTCAGTCAATGGCATTCAGCTCTCTCAGCAGAGGGCACTAAAGAAAAGAAACTGTGCAGAATGAAAGCTGCCCTTCCAAAGGTAGGTAACACGAGCTGTGTCTCTGCCATGCCCTGCACAGAGCAGTGAAAGAAGTGTGCCTGGATTTTGCTAGCCACCGCTTTCCTCTTTGTCTGAGCCTGCATCCCACCCTGGGCTGTGTTACTGGTAGGGAGATTGTGAGTGAATTCCCTGGCTTTGCTCTGATGCTGTGGGGCATTTTCACCTTTCTTTCCTTGTGTCTGGGACAATGTGTGAGCTAGGAGTTCCTTTAGGACTTCTGAGCTCAAGCAGTCCCATACAGTGTCTTGCTGTTGGGACCTTTATTGCCTGTGAACACCACAGCCAGTGGAAAGTGCTAACAGAGGAGTATCTGTTGGGGGAAAGGCAAACATTTGTGGTTTAACATGGGCAGGATACCTTTATCCAGGCATGCCAATTTAGCAGTAAGAAAGAGACACATAGCTGTTCTGGTGGTTCCCCTTAGCTGTGGCACGGGAGGTGCCTTCTTGCTGCAGGATCCAAAGTAGAACTTCACCAAGGACAGCCCTGACCTGCCATATTTATTGCTTTTTTAATGCTGTACTGCATGTATTAGTATATATCGGCATTGTAGAATAAACTAATTTAGGACTGCTGTTCAGTCTCTGCCTTCAAGTTTTTTTCCAATGACTGTAAGAGTCTGTAATTTTTTTTTTTCCAGGAGAAAGCATTTGCCTTTATGAGTTGCTTGTATTTTTTGCACTGTACATCCCAGCTTGATCATTGTTAATTAGTGTCGTGCTTCTGTGTAGATGACTGTGTTTTACTACAAGCAGAATTACTTCTCTTACTAATGGCTCTTTGCTGTTGCTAAATTCCTGTTCAAGTAGTTGAGCATGAAAGTTCATTTTTCTTCTCTCACTATATCTCTTCGCTACCTTTGTCTTATTTGAAGTGGTTGACTGGCAAAAGTTTCTCTTTTGTAAACAAGAGGATTAAAGGAGAAGGTGTTGGATTAAAGATGACAGTCCAATCCTATGAATGTCAATGCATATCTCCCATAAGTCACAGTGAAAACAAAACTCCAGAAAAGGGCTCTCCAGGTGTAATATAAGTGTGATTTTAAAGGAAAGTGTAATGCAATATTCTTCAACTCTCCTCTTGTTTGGGATTGCCTTTTTGGCAGTGTAGCACTTGTGATGAGTCAGCAAAACACATATTTTTTACAAGGAACTTGTGGATGCTTTATTACAAATAAAAACAGTGCAAGAATCCATGTTACTGGTCTTAGTGTGAACATACTTGCAGGGAAGAAAGCTGTTGAATAGAACACTGGCTATCTGCATATAGATCCAGTACACAAGAATGGTTCTCAGATACAACACATAGACTAAATTAAGGCTGGGGTAACCCCCTTTTAAAGTTTGTTATACTCAGGAGAAAGGCTTAAGGGCACCAGGCATCAGGGCTTACGCCACTGAACCCTGGTTTGAGCAAACTCCTAATGGCTTACTTTCTTCCAGAAATAATGAAGTAAGTAAGTAAGTAAGTAAGTAAATGCAATACATTGAGAAAAACTGGGTCTTTTCTGAAAGTTTGTGTTAAGCTGCAATTTGAGAAAAAGTGAAAGAAATATGATACATTACTCATATCTCTGCTCTGGGAAATAAAAAAAGCACTGAGAAATTTAGTTCTGTAATTGTTCAGTTATTTAGTCTTCAATCGTCTTTCTAATAGCTCTGTTTTAGTTATAAAGAAAAGTATTGTATTTAATGGCAGTTTCCTGACAGCATTTGGGTTCAGCAGTGCCTTGCCCGTGCTAAGGCTTCTCTTGGAAGAGCATGCTTGCTGCTATTAGCTGTTGTAGAAATGTATCATGGCTCACTGCACAGCTGTTTCGTGTACAAGGTAAAGAGATATTGTGCCATTGTTTGGGGTTAGAAGGTGCCACCTATTCCTGGCCCCTTTGGGTGGAGAATCGCCTTTCTGCATAGGCCTAGTGAAAGCTAGCAGATCAACACTTTGATGGTTAAACAGAGTCTAACTGTCCTGCTTGTACTTTATTTTAGCTTTATGATGCTATTGATCTTACATATTTTTCTTAGTATCACTTTTTTTAGAGAATTCAGAATGCTACCTGATGTATTATTGTTCTCTGATTTTTTAAAGGCATCATTTTCATAGGTATACAATAGAGATGGTAAACAACAAAAAAAGTTCCTATTCATACTTTTAGCTCATGAAGCAACAGCACATCCATTGAAATTTAAATGAAAATGGGGAATGTGTCACACACTATAGCTCTCTGGAAAGCTACAGTGGGAGTCTAGCAGTCCAATCATTCCTTTGTAGAATGTACTAAGGCTAATGGTCTTGCTGGGAGTAAAATGTATTTTTTTGCAGAACGGTTCCAAGAACAGACTTTGCTCTTTACCAGAAAACATAAAAGAAAACAAATGCTTACTGTGTCTTTAGTATGCTAAATATGAAATTCTTTGTACAATGGAATGTTAGCAGTAGCCGTAATAATGTTTTCCTTTCATCACCTAGTGAACGTAATTTTAAGAGAGGACTGCTGTAATTATATTGCAGATAAAAGGAAGCAGAATTTCTGGATAATATTATAGTTGGTCTGATTGTTTTGTTGATAGGGAAAAATAAAGAGACGAACCACATGAATACTTATTTAATGAACAACATATTTATTAAGCAGTGCAGACTGTACATAATGCATTTGACTTTGGATGGAATGCAGTAGGCTTATTTTCTGTAAGCACCTTTCTTAATATTTTACTACAGCTATTATGTTCCCTTCTTATCTGCCCAGCTATTCAATTATTTGTATAGTATGTCTATAGCACAACACTGAAGCATTTAGCTTAACTACAGGAGCCAGTACAGGTACAATCAATGTCAGCATCCACAGACTCCACAACATCCTCAGATGCAAATTTCTTATCGCTGCTTCTCTGCCATTCCAGCAGGCTTACAGCGGTATCTGTCAGAAGAGTGAAGCCATTGTTAACTAACATCAAGCAAATTAACACATTTCAAGGAAATGTGTTTTGATGGCTGCCAACTCCCTCATCAAGTAAAGAATGAAATCCTGCCCCCATGACTGACATCTAACTGACTCACTGACTTGGAGCAGGATTTTCATCCATGATATAATTACTATAATACTTCCCTAAAACCAAAATGAATAACATTTCATGAAGCACAAAGGCAACAAGCAGGAGGCTGTAAAAGTGCTGGAGGTAGCCGCTGCCGATGTAAGACCACCACATAGCAATATACATCAGCAATCTCTTTTTATGTTTGTACTGCATAACACTGCGTATTTCAGCTGACTGTCAAAGTTCATTCTGAAGGATAAGCCCTTTGGAGAATTTTCAGAGGTTCATAAACTTCTAATTAAAGTTTCCCATATATTGTGAAATCTGGCAGAGCATTGTCAGTTGCAGTATTAACCTTACCACACTGCTTTATCAACAGCAGCTTGAATAAGCCATATCCCTTAATACTGAAATAATCTAAATGGAATAATGATATTCATCCTCCCAATAAATATTCTTAGCTAGTTGGAGGTTTATCATTGCATCTGGAAGAATATTAGGACATCCATTTAGATTAAGTTTGTATAATAAGAATTGGTAAAGCTTTCATAATTTTCCCTCCATTTGTTTTATCCCTTAGTTGGACAGTACATTTATAACATGCCATTTCTCATCACGGGAAAATCTGGAGACTGCTGCATGGGTTTAGTCACTTATGTCCTGAAACGCTAATACTCTCCTTGGCTAAATTACTGCCCAAACTGAAGCACAGGTTTTGCATAGAAAAAATGGATAACAAATGTTTTCCAGAAAGGTGCTGGAGATACTTTTAACAAATATATAATATTTTCAAGCTGTGAAATGAGAAATACTATAGAATGCCTGATTTCTGGTGTTTTTTTTTTATGTACATTAATTCTTTTTATGTTTCTTATTCTTGGCCACACTGTGGGTCTGATCACATTCATATCCATGTAGGAAATAGTTCCCTGGGCAAACAAGCCGAGTAACCATGCCCCTATGGGTAGGGCTTGTTGCATGTTTGAAATGTAAACTAATATGCGGACTTAAATTTGGATTGATGTCTGCCTCAGTCAAGATCCTAAGAGTACACTTTTGAAGTGATACTGATTTAAAGACAACAGGAAATTCTGCATCCTTGTACTTCATTTTATCCTTTCTCCACTGGTGACAGTGATGGGGTCCTTCAAAACAGCAGACTAACAGGTCTGAGTTCTCATACAAATTGCCAAGAAAAGATCTTTGTACAGTGTATGAAAATACATGTTCTCAGCTTGAGAAATATAAAGATTTTGTTTCTACTGCTTCTCCAAGTTATCAAAGAAAGAAAGAAAAAGTTTTTAAGGGCTGGTGTATCCCTATTGATCTTTAGCCTGAGGAAAAGCAATGACCTTGCTAAAAAAACACAAATGGCATCTTTTCCCTTCCTCCTTCTCCTTTTCCCTCTACTCCTCTTTCTTCTGCTCAGGTTAAATAAAAAAAAAAAAAAGGCTCTTGATTAGAAGTGCTGCCAGCAGAGCTCCCAGTCTCTGGTTCAGTAAATGAAGCAGTGAAGGCTGCAGTTGCTGTTAAAACAACACTGGCTGTGACAACTAATATATCTTTTTTTTTTTCCCCTGATTTTCCTCTTTTCTCAAACATTTCTGTGAGAGAATGAGACAGATTTATTATAGCCTAATATTCTGAGGCAGTGAGTGGCCTGGGGTAACAACATTTCAGATACAGACATGGACACACAAAAGAAATCTGTGGAACATGGATATGGCAAGACTTCGGAAGGTTTGCTGGTTTTTTTTATTGAGGGTGGGCTTTTCTTTTCATAAAAGGATGCATAAATTCACATCTAAAGGAGCTGTCATAAAACTATTAGCAGTCTCTGCTACTTGTTGAATAGATTGTTGTAGATGGTTGATTATTATAGAAAGATATTCATTACTTTATGGGCTGATTCAGCACATTGCAGATATTAATAATGTGAGAAAAGTGAGAAGTTCTACACATATGTTGTTTAAAATGAGACACAAAATACTCTGTTCCTCTCCACTATTACTCAACAGAGGGATTCAATGACTTCAGAAATTCCACACTGGATTATCCCAGCCAACAATGGATTTGGCCAACAATGGTTAACACAGAGAACAGTTCACTTCATTAGATACTCCCTAATGGCAGGCTTCCCTCTAAGGTATAGATGTACTGTGTAATTCACTAAAAGATTGAGGAAGGAAATACCTGTTCCAGACTAGATTCCCCTCTCCTGCTTATATAACTTCAGTGTGAACCTGAGTTAGACAATGCATCACATCCATAGCAAACTGGTATAAATGAAAGGGGAAAAAGGACCAGTATTTTTAAAAATCTGGGACATGAGTGTGTGTGCATAAAATATGTTCAAAACCAGACTGCTTTTGGAACAATCTAGAGAACATTTCAGCAATGTGTTTTTTGCTGATGTATTGCACAGTGGCATAGCATGGCAGCCTAATCACAGCAGTCATGTCACACTACTTCACCGACTTTCTATTGCCTTGCTTTCCCTGGTCTACACACAATTGCAAGCTGTAATGTGCATAAAAGGACTCAGTGTTGCTTATCTTAACTTTATGGAGATCCTGAAAATGTGAAAAAAAATGTGTTGATCACAGCTGGCCCTTTTACCACCTAAAATGTGTTTCTCAGATGATGCTACCTGCCATCATCTAAACTAGCTTTTAGCTGGCCAGTACTGTCAGTGGTTATAGCAAATACTAATGGGATTAAAAACAACAGCTCAGAGAGGAGCCGAAGCAATACAGGTCTGTGCGTGGCTGTGCTGTGTTTTGTTCTTTTGAATGTGCTGACAGAGCTCCTACAGTACATGACACACACACAGAGAAAAATATCCTACCTTTTGGGAAGCAGTGGAAGCCAACCTTAACTGAAGTTTGTTTGATTGGAGTACAGTCTTTCATACATTTCAGTACTGGGTCAACAGAGTAGCACATAGATTCCTCTCCATCAATAGTAGGATTTCGATTCAGCTTCACATAACTGCGCTGCAGCTTGCACCCTAAGAGAAAAAGGAAAGGTAGTTAAAATTGTAGAAATAAATCCCAATCGATCCTTGCAGTAATAAAGGTCCATATTTTCTCTTCAGCTTTTATTAAAACACAGGTGTCTGACAAACCATTTTCACAGTAGTGAGGTTATCAAGATAGGGTGATAGGCTGGGGGATAGAAGACAGACTCTGAAAGGGAAGCTATTTTTAATATCTAATTGTACAATATAACCCAAATGGAATCATGTATACCCAGTTTTTTAGAACTACATAATACACAGAAAATAACCTCTCATGTCTGAACGCTATTAAGAATAGATACTGCAAGCACAATGGCTACTTCATTGCATTAGGAAAAATGTCAACTGTAGTGAATGGATTAAAGAAAAAAAAAGGCAGCATTTATATAATAACATCAAGGATAATTTTTGTATTGGATGATTGTTATAATGCTGCAATTATCTCACTAGAAAAGTATAATGTAACTTAACAGGATCCCAGATATAACTCCGTTTCATGGCACACAGATAAGTACAATTCTGCTGTCACTGAAGTCAAGGAGAAAACAACCATTAACTTCAATGAGGTTATCTCAGGTCCAAAGTAAATGCAGACCTCCAGAACAAAACTGTACTGATGTTATGGAAGGCCATCATTAGTTGTCCAGTTACATGTGAGAGTAAGCTCTATTACAGTAAGAGTATTTCTAAATATTTCCCTGAGATCACACCCTCTGATGGTGCAGAACAAAAATGAAATGTTGTGCACTCTGAAAATATACATAAACTTCAGATCTGACACTACATTCATAGTCTGAAACTTGTTTGATTAAATTAAGTCTGCAGACAACAGCTAAAACTGCTTTGATTCAGTGGTGAAAATCACACTTCTTTCAATAGGAGCAAGATTAGGCCTGATTTTGCCTCTCCAAGAAAAAAGCTACTCAGTGTAAGAAATTACAGTAGAATCAATTATTTAACATTGAACTGTTCATGAGACAAAGATTTTTTCTGTATTATGTATTCTCTGTATTCACAGGTAGTGTTTTAATCAGAGTGGTTAATGAAGTTAAAATGGATATATATTGCTATTGTCTTTTCTTACTAAAAAAGATATCTGCTGCTTTTTAAAAAAAAAATGTTTTCTAGCTATTGGCAGAGGAAAAGTGGAATTGTTTTCCCTGGAAACATAAAGTGTTTTCAGTTCTACTCACCACCAGAGCAGGATTCTTCTAGCAATACCCATGAATGAACAAATGTAGAACAGCTATGTGCCAGCTTATGATTTGGCATTAGGAGTTCGTTGTGTTTTTCTCTGTCATTATTTCCACAGATTCCACAGGTCTTTCCTCTCATCCATGAAGCAACAGTAACCTATAAAACAGCACATCTTTGTAGTGAATACTGAAGTGTTGGTCTGTTACGTTGCCAAGGTACTAAACTGAAAGAAAGTAGTAACCTTGAAAGTAAGCCAAATACCTTAAGGATCACACCATCAAAAGTCACTTTCTTCAGCCCATGTATTGGAGCTTCCACGGTAACTGTTGTCTCATTTTTAGAAATTTTAACATTGTCTGTAAAAAGATAGTGAATCATAAAGTGATCTGTTTAATTTCAGATTAATGGAGAAACTGAGCACAAAATACATCCTAATGCATTTCCTTCACAATGATAATTTTGCTGCTACAGTGAGATTTTTTTTTTTGAGAGAAAGCAAAAATAAGATAAATTATCTCTTTATGTGTAAAAATATTCTACCACTGTTACCTGTAGTTGGATCTGACTTTTGTATTCAGCCTATTAAATCTCGAAATGATAATGACGTTGCTGGTGCTCCAGCTAAGTATCTGAAACAAAGCATCTAACTGTGATGTTTTTTCCTAACCAACCACCAACCTGGACATACCACATGTATAAAAAAGGGCTTTATTTACCTGCCATTGTGGTGGAGGGAGGTAAAAGTGTATATACTATGGGAAACAGGAATGTAAGTCAGTACAAATCTTAAGAAAGTCAAGCCTAGATTTTATTTTATTTAATCCCACTTGTATTTTTCTTACATTGAGATATTTCTGTGGAATTTGTAAAAAACATCTTTAAGATATTTAGTTTCTGAGTAAGTTAAGTCCTGGAAAAGTGAATATCACAGCTTACATTTTTCATACTCGGAAACTCCACTGCGTGATAGAACTGGTTCTTCATTGCATGCCACGAGGAGAGATGAATTTGCAGCAGGATAAATTGCAATGTTCCTTCAGAGAAATAAAAATAAATTAAAAAAAACCCAAGCAAACCCACAAACCAAAACAAAAAACTAGTGGTTAATTTAAAATATGGAAAGTAGAGATATTTGTGACCAAACCTAGCAGAGAACCAACTTGAGTATCTGATCTTTGAATGGAAGTTCAGTGGGACTTTGGGTTTTGAGATTCAGCCTTTAAAGAAAAGACAGCACGGGGATATAATAAGCATATTATCAGATAATGGCATCTGGGAAATAGAAGACAAGAGCAACTAAACAAAAAGTCTCAGATGAGTATTCCTTCTGAAAATCCTGTTTTTCTCCAAATATCTAATTGCAAACCAGTTTTACCTAGGAGCTACAGGTTTCCCATCCCCAGACTAACTCCCTAAAACTTCATACCTAATTTCTGAGCCCTGAGTATAAACCACACTTACGCCGAGGATGTATTTATGTGAACCTCTCTTGAGAAAGACTGAGGATCAACATTTCTCATAGTAATAATGAATTTTGGGCGCTCAGCACAGTCTTGGGCCACTATCAGGTTGCAGCTTTTATTGAAAGTATATGTATGGCTCACATGGTCGAATGTTTTGAAATCTCCTTCTCTGACTTCACATGTGGCTGTAAAACAAAACCAGAAAAGAAACTGCGGATGTGACAGTGGTGTATGTGTTGCTGCAAAGTATTGAAAGCCACCTCTATGAAATTGAAATACCCAGCAAACAGGAAAGAGACTTCATTATCTTCTTGGTAGAAACTTTCAGTGCTGCCAGTGTGTAAGGACAGGATAGCACTGCAGGATAATGATCAGATACAGATGTACTGATTTTCATTGCATGCTTAAAATCATGAAACCACAAAATTCAAGGTAGCAGGGACTAAATCGTAGCAAATTCTTGACAAACTAAAAATTGTAACTAAATATGATAAAAATTAGTTCATAGTTCCCACAGAAGATCTAGGCACCTACAAGGTAGAGACTCATATAATTCCTTTTTGAAAAAAAATAAAGAGAGCAGAAAATACATGATCTGTCCTGTACCATCACCTGATGCCTCATTGCAGAGGTGGCACCTTCTTAAAAGGGGCAAAAAGAGAATCCCTTGTCCTCACAGACAGGAGTGATTCCTGAACTCTGAATATTTGTATCAGTTTGAAGTCTCTTCATTCACCTGCCAACAAACTTACTTCTAAGTGAAGGAATGAGCTGTTGAGAAAGCAGGGCTAGAGATGCTATGCTTCCCTATAAGACCACTACAAGGAAAGGCAAGGCCCAGTCATGGCAGCGGGTGGATCTACAAACATTTGTCATTCATGAGACAAGCATATAAATAATATTTACATTGATCTTCTTGTGCTATTTGTGAAGCTATTTCAGGGAATAAGTTCCAGGCAGTGATATCTCGAGTTTCGTAAGTTGGAGATGGGCCTAAGGGCAGAGTGAATGGCATTCGGAGTGCCTGATAGTAAAGTGTTACCTGAAAAAGCAGAAATAAAAATACATTAAGATAAATTGAACCATATTGCTCAAGATATGACTGCAAACAAATAAATCTCTTATCTTGAAAAAAACATCTCAAAGATGCACTTATACAATTGCAGTTGTGCTAGTCTCTCCAGGATACACCCAAACTCAAGTGTTTTATGAGGAACCATTGTCTTCTCTTCTAGTCACACTTTTAGAGAAATTGCTAAGGACATTGGAAAGTAATAGACACAGATGAAATTTAAGTGATATTGAAGTGATGTCTTAAAAAAAAGTTATCAAACTAAGTAACTGAATAAGTTGATGGATGTGTTCGGAAAAGTGAACAGCATCTATTACAGGCTAAAAATTGGCATGATGAGCAGGTGAGTGTTGGGGTAAGATCCCTCACTATAGCTACAAGTCACATTTACCAAAACAATCAAATTAATGCCTACTGTGCCTGTGTCTTCATTATCATATATTAAAGATCCTGTAACACGGAACCACCATGGAAGGTTAAAGACACACTAATTTCTCTATGTGTGAATAGCTAGCTGTTACTAACTTGCCAGAGATCCATAGGGAAAATTTTTCAAAGCAGTGCAGAGGGATTTGGTGGACAAGGACCAATTAATCAGTGGGATTCCGTGGATCCAGCCTGTGCAAGCTGCTCTGAGAGTGTAACTGCTCCAGTTTAGTTAAGGCAGAGTTGTATTTGTGGCTGTTATAACTTGCTCAGACCTGCCTCATCAAGCATGGCTATTGCAGATGTGGGACTCGAATACCAACACAAATAGATGCTGCATATGGTTGCGACGGAGTGCAAAGCATTCTCAAGGCCTCTGTTATCTGTTCTGGGACCCTCACACATTGCACAGAGCTAGTCATGCTGGGTAAAATGAATAAGGGTGTGAGTGCAGTGCAGTCATACTTGGAACGATTTGGGCGTAAGTGCTGTTCTCAACATGGAAACAAGGTATTTGACTACAGAGCCTGATTTTCAACTTATTGATACATTGCACAAAAGCAACACAAAATCAGAAGTACTCTTGTATATTTTCAAACCCATGTAAGGGAGTCAGGCATATAACAGCTTGTGTTTTTTTTTTTGTATTTACATTAAATGTCAAAATATTATTAGTGGAAAATCCATTCAAGATAGGGAAAAGGAAAATAAAAATTGACATGTACCCCAGGAGCTTTAATTACTGCATCAATTGTGCGTGGAGATGTTGCAGCCGCCCTTACTATAACTTCACGAGATGGATTTCTCTGCTGTACTTCTGAAAAGCCCAACACGAGTGCTGCACCAGGAACGTATTTCATGAACCTAGAGATAAACAAGATGTGACAAACTCAGGTACTTGAGGAAATGCAGATGTGGGATGATGAGGATTACCTGCAGTCCTGAAAAATGAGGGTAACAATGAACAAACTGAAAAGTCAAAGAAATAATATTTTGGGTCAAATTAAATGGTTGATTTTTACCCAGAGGAAACACATTGGTTTGATTTTGAGCATTTTAACTGGTTATTTTTTGAGATTGAATACAGAACATTTCAAAGCAAATAGACATTTTGAACTGGAATATAAAATAATTTAATATGGAAAATAGCATTAACCATGTCAAGCTTTTAAATATTTGAGGTATTTTGGGATTTTCATGTGGAGAAAGTAGAACACATTCAAAAAATACTTTTGTGGAATTCTTTTTTCCATCCAGAAAAAAAACCCAAACATGTTTGTGTTGAAAAAATTCATCCAATTCTTTCAGTGTTTTTATAAAGCCAACTAGAGTAAGAAAAGCAAAATAATAACTTAGGAAAGAACAAATTACATACGCCGAGCTTGTCTTTTTTATCCATGATGGAAGACTTCGCCATTGCACCTTCAGCTGCACAGCTGGCTTCCTTGCCAGTTTGCCTGTGGTAGCTGTGGCTGCTATCCTGTAGTCCCGGCACTCCTTGCCCCATCTCAGTCTCGCCTTTACAAACAGGGAAACAGTCACCCAAATTTCACAAAAGAATCACAGAACCACCCTTGGCCATTTCAAGATGCAAGTTTTTATTCTTTTCTGAAACTTTACGCTTATCCTTAATGTTTCCAAGTCTTTCTTTTGCTATAAATAAGCTCACGGAGAATTTTTTACTACAGCTGGAAAAATCTGTGGCATAGTAGAATAAGTTTGCTCAGTTGTGCAGAACTACATCTATATATTCCTGTCTTAAAGCAGCTCATAAAAAATCGGGTTTCTCATAATTTCAAGATATCTTTAGACTTGGTAATTTCAGAATCAATATGTATTTTTTCTTTTTAGAAGACTGCACTATAATTTCTAGTAGCCTTCCCCAGTACTTCTTGATATATCCTGAAAGCCAGTATCCTTTTTTTTTCTGTAGATTTTGAAGTGAATGAGTTTTTTCTTTTTTATTTTTAATACAAAAACATAGGGAAAGATAGGAACATTTTCTGAAATTTCATAAACTTTGTGAAACATTTCAAAATATGTATGCTTTTCCTGTCTAGTTTTCCTAATCATCAGGTGTTCTGTACTTAAAAATCTCTGGGCTTTTAGATGTCACTCTGAGCAAAGCTGCCTGTGTGCTTACCTGTGCTTTCAGAGGCAGTATTACAGCATCAGCACATGCTTTCCAATTGGTTTCAGCCAGCTGAACCACAACTAGTTGCACATCAACTTTGGCAGCATCAGAACGAACATATGCTGTAGCTTGATAACCTTGATTTCTGTTGTCACTCCTTACTGCCTGTGCCACAATCGTAATGCCAGGTGGAATTACATCTCCCAGGAAGTTGCACTGAAAAACAACCCCCAACCATCTGTGTTTAAATATTTCTGTGTATACACTGGAGAGCCTACAGTCCAGTTTATGTGTGCTGATAGCAGGAAGCAGCTCTCATCCTTCAGCTCTTTAGTTTGAAGTACGTGTTTCTATAACCCCAATATTTAAGGATAAATTTGGTTGGAATCTTGATTTTTTCATTATCACCAGGAATTTTTAAAGACATGGTTGTTTTGATGAGGGATCCAAGATTCTTCCAAACTATCTCTATACACATAGTAAGAATTTGTTAATTTTAATATCTATCTTAAATAGTTGTCTAAATACATACTAGGTATCTTCATAGCAGCATACACATTGACAGCACATTTTACTATACTGCAGCTCCTTCAAGCCAATTGATTGTTTTGAAATCCTTCTCAGCAGCAGAGTTCCCACAGACATTACCTGCATTTGCAGAGCTATTTATTCTATTACTGTGTATATACTTTTTCTTAGTACAATCATAGAATACTAAGTGTGCAATAAGATAAAGATGATCTGGGCTTAATGGAATATTTACCAATCAGTAATGACAATGAAGAATCTGATTTTAGTTATGCACTTCATGTACTCATGACCTCAGGTCTACATCTAAATTAGGTGGACTTAGTTTAAAAAAATCTTTAAATAAAACCTGTTTTTTCCCGCCCCATTTTTACTTTGATGCATTTCATTTTTCATTTGGGCTTTCATAAGAAAATTATTTCCTTTTTAACTTACAACCCCATTTCCTTCAAGTTGTATAATTTCCAAATACAGGATTTCACATACACAAACACCTTTCGAAATTAAGGGAAATATACCCAAGAAACCAGCAAACAAAACCCTGAAACCAAGGGAATTTGGAAAAAAATAATTTTTCATTGGGAGAAAATATCTCAATGGACTTCAACTTTGAATTTACAAAGTTGACTTCAGAGTACTTTCTGAGCCTAACTCAGAAAGGTTAGCTTTTCAAGTGCTCGTTTGAGCTCCATCTCAGCTGGTTCAAGTGCTACCACATCTAAAGTTCCTGCTCTGCACACAGCAAAGCCCAGCTGCTTGTTTGTACCAAGCAGGTAGTAGCAGTACCTCGCGTGTCAGGCTGCAACCTCGGCTGTGGTAGCTGCTGTCTTTTCTGCTCGTGTACTTCCTCTTTGAGCTGTGGCCAGTATTTTCTCCATGGTGGTAGCTGCTGCTGCTGCTGCTGTTGCTGTGTCTGCTTCCCCACTTAGAGGAAGATGATGATGAGCTGCTTGATATCTTACGATCTGGATGCTAAGAAACAAGGTTAAAAAGCTATGACATGGCCTTTAGTTTTACAAGTAAAGACATCAACAACAGAGTTATTAGCCTCCCTCTGTAGGTAACAGATAGACATAGCTAGAGTGTTATTTTTATTATCATATGCAGACATGAAATACATTGTATGGGAATATGCCTTGGATCCATCTACATCTCTGCTTGATAGGAAGGCTGCATAGACAGTGACTGAAAATGGCAACATCACATTGCCCATGAAAACTGACACTTTAGAAATATTAAAGAGATCACAGATTAGTGAAAAACACTGTAAATCATCTTTCTGTTTCACAAACAGGATACATAATAACTTTAAGGATAACACCTACAAAAGCCAGTATGTTGTCATCCTAAAATAAAGTACCTCTGTGACATAATGCATACTGAATCTTGTTTCTTATACAGCCCACATACCTGATGAGTTTTTCCATGATTCCCTAAAAACTTTGGACATGGTTATTCCCATGGAGATCCTGCTGTTTTATAATTCCCCCCTGGTCTTTGTTAACTTTAATTTTGACTGCATTGTACAGCATCTTGCCCAAAGGTCTCCAGACCCAAATTTGAGGATTGCAAGTGCTGCAACAACAGAAGGATATAGTATAATAGTATTTTAGTAATAAATATGCTTATTTTGGCTATTCTCAATGTTTTCTGAACAACATGGAACTCTCAATTGAAATGAAACAAAGTCCTTCAGTAATATGCTTTATCATATAGACTGTAGCCATCATGGGAATGTACACTTGAATTAGGGACTTACCCAATGGACTTTAGCAGACCTGAAGTGGAGCTGGTATACTTTCGGAAGGCGGTTTTCCTGCAAAATTCCAAAAGAAGTTGTTACCTACAGCTCAGTAAAGATCACCTCCCAGCAGAAGTCAAAGCGTTAGAAAATGTTACCCATTCTGTAGAAACATCAGTACTGTGACTGTTAAACTGGGACTTGACATGTTTCATCTCAGCTTGTCTGTCATATTTGCTATGGCGATGGAAAGCACCAGTGCTTTCACTGCTGCTGCTGCTGCCACTGCTGGTGCTTCTGCTGCTACTCTGTGTTTTGCGCTTCTGTTCACGGACACTTCTTTCTTCTTCAGGAGCACTGACAAGTGGAAATGGTGTGGTTTTGGACTGCTTCTTAGCCTTTGGCTTTATACCAGATATTTTGCTACTGCTGCTGCTACTCCTACTGCTACTGCTTTTGCTGCTGCTACTACTGCTTCTGCTGCTGCTGCTCCTGCTGCTGCGGCTCCCCTTGCTACTGCTACTTGGGCTTTTGCTGCTGTTACTGCTGCTCTTGCTGCTGCTACTACTGCTACTGCTTTTGCTGCTACTGCTCTTGCTGCTGCTACTACTGCTGCTGCTTTTGCTGCTGCTGCTGCTACTACTGCTGCTTTTGCTACTACTGCTGCTTTTGCTACTACTACTGCTACTTTTGCTGCTGCTGCTACTACTACTGCTACTACTGCCACTACTACTGCTACTTTTGCTGCTACTACTACTGCTTTTGCTGCTACTACTTTTGCTGCTGCTGCTACTGCTGCTGCTGCCACTGCTGCTGCTACCACTGCTGCTGCTGCTGCTACCACTGCTGCTGCTGCCACCACTGTCCCCAAAAGGGTAGAATTTCTTTTCTTTGGACTCTCTTCTTTTCAGATTTATCTGGGTGGCTCCCTGTGATGCTCTGTTGTCAGAGTTGCTGCTGGAGGGGCTACTTGCTGCACTTTCATCACTTCCACTGGTGCTGCTGGCACTGGATGATGAGCTTCTGGGTTTTCTTATCCCCTGGTCAATGGTACCATAGGAAAAACAAAATTATATTTCTGTGTTCCTGCAGAAAACTGTAAGTAAAATCAGATACAGAGAGCTACAAATCTTTCTGCTGCCTTAAGAGATAAGATGTATGCCTCATGGCATTTTTGCAATACATCACAAGCAGGCAAATTTATAATAACATGTTAAAACCACACAGAAGTAAAAGAATGCATCAAACACTTTTGTGATATGCAACATGTATAGAAATTGTTGATCATAAAGTTACATGGAACATGTAATGACATCACCATAGCTGTTATATCTCAGGGCAAGTTGTCTAGGTAGGTTTCATTCCTTTTTTCTACAGTTACAGTGCTGGAAGGAATGGATTAACTTTTTGGTCACACAGCTATTTTGTGTCTTACAAGAGATTTTCAGAAAAGCCCAGAAAACAAGCCTGCTTTTTCTAATGTTCTTCACATGCAGAAGAGGTGAATGAAAGCAAAAGACCTGCAGAAAGACTCTGTATCCAAAGCCCTGTCTTTATTTTCCAAATTTTTATACTATCTAAGCAAAGGAAGATACTTAGCTAAAGAAATACATATAACTAATTTTTGTGTAATGTCTCCCACAAATCTAGAAGTGTATTTTTATGGTAGTACCTGGTCATCAGTATCATCAAGGATCTTCTTCACTCTTTTAAGTGCTTCTTTTCTGGAATGTACTTGTTCCTCTGGATCTTCAAATGTTACTAAACGTACCATTTTTGTAGGAGCTTGGTCTCCTGCTTGAATTGTGACTTGTAGTTTTTCAATAGGTGCTTCTGTGTAAACTGAAATTACACAGCAATTAGAGTTGCTGTTACTATCAGCAACTGAATGATAGCATAAGCCTTTTTTGGCTATAACTTTTTTTTTTTTTTTTTTAGCCATTCTTCCCCAGATGAAGAAGTATATGGTCGCTGCTTATTTTTGGTATTCAGAAACTTTGTTATAAAATTTCTTTAACAGTTAAGCACATACTGGCAGTAACCAAATTTTTAAATATTAGCATGATACTAGATTCTTTTCAAGTCGATAAACAGGATGGTCAACAGATTTAAGTCAAGTGCTTAACTACATAATGTAGTATGAGATGGTGAATTGGGCATCATGGAGGAATTGAGGCTCAACTCTTGAATAGTAAAGAATGACCCAATGGTTAGGCCATTCATTTTGATACTTAGGAATTCTAGATTTGGTGGCCTGCTGTACTTTTACTTCTTATGGTCATGAATTAAGACATTAAGGACTAGATCTTGGTAGGGTTAATCCATAATTCCCTTTAAGAGTCTGGTTTTTAGAGTGTAGGTACAGGACACTGCATCAGATCTGTTGCCCATGTCCAATTGCTCTGTGCCTGAATCCCAAATCCAATCATTCAGGACGCATCAGACATGCTCTGCAGGCACAGATCAGCTCCGCTTGATGCCAGCCATGCTGAGTGGCATTGCTAGGAGAGGTGGGGAAGCGCTGCTCAGATGAGTCAGGGAGAAATGGATTCCTGCTTCAAGCATACTCTGTTGCCAATACTGGCAGCAGTGGTAGGTCTGACGGTAGTTTTAGTAGTACTTAAGATACAAAAGATACATACATCTACAAATATATATGGGCATATACACACCCTTACTTACACACCCATTATGGTTGTATTTACCTGGCTTGAAGCTCATTCTAAGGGCATGCTCTCCAACTAGGTAATAAAGAGGCACATTCTTTATAAATGCTGCATTTATGCTTTTCCTTTCAATGCACACTTGAACCCCAAATGTACTTGCATTGGAGCACACGGACTGAACAAATGGCTCTTTTCGGGAAGAAGAGCGTCCAAAGGAAATTCCCAGTGAAGCATCTTCTTCAGACTGCCTGTCCTATCAGATAATACAGATGTCAAGTTAAACTGGACAACAGTAGGAGGAAGATTTGAGTGCTATGAGTCATGCTGTTTTGGTAATAGTTACTTATGTTCTGCAGGAGGAATTAATCAGTTTATTCGAGATAACAATGCTGTGACATAGGATAACTTGTTTTTCAATTGGATGAAATTATTAGTTGAATGGCTCGATTAGACTATCTAGCGTAAAAAAAGCTTCAGGTTATAAGAATGGAAAATTATATCACATATTAATTCTAAATTTTTAATTTTGTTTTCCTGAAGTATTAGACAGTGTTAACAGGTTATTGATGAAGCTGAGAATGCTCTAGACTGACTGGAGTTCTTTCCTTTGATTTTTGATTGGGTCAAACAACAGAATCTTCATCTATGTGCATGACAGTTCTGTCTTGGTTGACATGAATATGAGACTACATTAACTAGATGGTCAAAGCATATCAGGCATTAGAAATTTCTGCTCAAAACTATGGAATTATACATGTGCTAAGTAATACTTGCAGAAAAATTATGATTAATTAAAACTGGAATCAAATCCATGAAATGAAATCTATGACTTCTTGGAGCAACGAAGCAAGTAGCTAAAGACCCATAATCATAAGCTTTCATTTCACATGTAGTATAGGTTTGGAATTAATTTTTTACTCAGTTTACCATGTTTCACAAGATTCCAAACTTGTATGAATCCCACTGAAAGACAAATTAAAAACTGGAGTTTTAATGCTACTTGCTTTCCAAAGGAAATTCTAATGATACTGTGGAATGCTTCAGTAAATGCCATTTTTCAGTTGCAGTTTATTTAAGAATAACTGCAGAGTGCTGAGTTTTCAGAAGGGCAGCACAGAGGCATGAAGCAGAATTTTACTTGTTCCAGGATATTAGAAACTGCTACCACTGAAATTATGCTTGTCTATTGGCTTCTCCATAGGAAAGTGCCGTACTCATCCTCTGTTCATCTCATTTTATGTGAAGATCCCTCAGAGCTGCAGGACAACAATGAAACCAGAACAGGACAGTGTATCCCTCACCTCTGTCAGTCTTTCACTGAATGGATTATCATGGTGATGCCTTCACAACTCTGCCCGTCATAGAAAGCCTGTACTGGCTGCTACAGAAAACTGCAGCTCAGGAAGTCATTTGACTTGACACACAAACTGCCATTCATCCTTGAATCAGGATGCTTAAAGCATTAAATTTGGTTCTACAATTTGAGCAATGGAGTGTCTTGTGGAACGTTAGTGGCTGCCCTGGTAATGTGATGCTTGCATAATAGTTGCAAAGTATTTTAAAGATTGTGAGCCTATCCTGTAGATGGCAGTGTAAAATTAATTAACAAAGAAAATGCTTCTACTTTTGAAAAAGTGTGGCAAATCTGATGTATTCTACTCTAGATCTTAAAATAATATTACTATAGGGCTATTTGTGTTACTAGTTTGAACCTGACTTATTTTGAGATACTTACTTGGTCAGAGATGCATTATACATTTTCCTATGGAGAAAAGAAATGGCCCCCACTGATTTAAAGTCCAAAAAAGAATAGTCAGACACTACATCATTTACCCTGATGTTATCAGTCTCAATGGATGCAGAATCTGAATCAAAAGACATCTTAATTATGTCAGGCACTGCTTCAGGTAGAAGAACTGGAGTCATCTTACTAGCATCCAAATCCCCAATATTTCTTGTAACAGCAAATGTCTTAGACCTGCAGAAAAAACATTAGAGGAAACCTGCATTGATAAAGCACTGCTGAGGAAAAGACCTGAATAATGCCTTGTAGCACGTACTCAGCAACAAGTATCATACCTTGCAGATTACTTTAGAGATATTTACAGCATCCTTCCTGTTGTATTTTCAAGGACTACTAAGAGTGAATAAAGGCATAGACCAATCTCAGAGGAAGATAGCTCAGTTAGGCTTTTAGAATCACATGTACAGATTAAAAGCACTGCGGTTGATAGGATGTCTGTAAGCCTAACACCTTGAAGAATGGACCACTTAGAAGCATGGCTGTCGATTGTTGAATTTTTTGAGTCTTCTATTTTGATCTTCTGGACTTTTAAATTTTTAAACTCATCTTCTGTGTGTTCATTGCTAAACTTACTTATTTCTCATTTTCTTTGACATTATAATTGGGAAAACACTGCTGCAACTTCGAAAAACAACCTGGGGGACTGGTGGCTGCAGAAAGCTGTTTCCTATGCAACTTTTGTTAACACAAAATTAAAGAAAGGAGCCTGAAATAATCAAAGAAAGTGTCTCCAACTTGATTTAAATTCACTGGCCATGTCTTGGCCAGACATCACAGAGAGATGTGTAGAAAGGTTAAGAGCCTATTTCCGTAAATGTGCTCAGAACATTGTTTCCAGTGTTGTGGACTCTACTAATATTAGTCAGGACCCAAGAAGAGTGACATAAGATGCAGCATGAGACTGAGACTCTCACTGTTAAATATCCTGACCCCCCAGCTCCATACCCCATGATCTTCATGGAAGTTGTTATAGTACTGTGATAACTATGAGTTTTGGGTTGGGTCAAGAAACATCTTGAATGCTAAACACTTTTGAGAGATGAAAACCTATTTCTCTCAGCTATTAAAGTGCTAACTCTACCTTATTAGCCATTTATCAGTGCTAACATCCAGCTCAAATTTCCCCACTTGCTGTTTCTCAAGTATGAAGTTGATCTGCTTGCCCCGGGGCTTTTGTGATCTGCCAATGGAGGTGGCCTTTGTGACAGTGAATGGAAAGACGGTCTGCAAAATGGTCTCTATTTTAATATGGTCCGCACGGTAGTAGCCTAAGCAATTCTAGCCTAACCTATTTGAAAGATGAATTTGTATTCATCTGGTAGCCCTCTTCCTCTTGAAGGCTCCTACTGTGCTGTGTGCAGTGTAAAGCACACAATTGCTCTTCTCATGGAGCACCTCAATAAAATGTGTGTCACCAGTGGGCTTTGTTTTCTTTGCCATCTCTTTCTTTTTTTAGATAAGGACATGACGGCAACGCTCCATGCTGGGTGATAGGAGAACCTTGAAGAATGGAATCTGAAATAAAATATTCTCCCTAACAAGCTGAGGGGATGAAAGAAAATACAAATCAACTTGCATTTCAGATGGCTCATCTGGGTACAGAGACAAAAAGGAAAATGTTTTTTATTTTAATCCTATTCAATAATTCAAATGACCACTGAACTGCAGGCTGGGTCTCCAAGCAGAAAGCCCTGGGGTTTCTTTACCAATTTTTGTAGTATTTTTTATGCCAATAGTCTACTTCTGCCACCTAATGAAAGTGTAGGATCGATTCTTCCCTGTTGAGCACAGAGAGTCGACAAATGCAGCTGCATCACAGGTGACACATGTCAATGTCTGCAGAATCACACGGCACAGTAAAAATAGGCTACAAGAGCCGGCTCTGGTGCTTTAACAAGAAAAACAGTCACAAAGAAGGCCTAAAGCTATGGTATGAAAGAATCTGTACTCTCTGATCTCACATAAGGGAGAAAAAATAAAAAGGAGATTTTCCAATATGTATTAGTGTATTTTTTGGATGAGAGAAGAAGCTGTGTTATAATATAAGCCAAGTTCACTGCAGGGGCAAAGGACAAGCAATTCAGCTGTTGTGGGCCTACTAATGTTTCAGTGAGCATGGCCTTACATACATCTTTAACATGGGGACAAAAGGGCTCAATGTCTGTTTAAAACAACAACAACAACAAAAAAGCCCAGCAAAAAACTATTTTCCCAGGTTTTAAAGCACAGCATGAAGCTGTATCTAGATAAATGAAGAGCAAAGGACTACCCTCCAACCAGATATTTAGAGTTCTTTCTGCTCTGGCGAAACGAGAATTTCTGCCTTTCCTATGCATCATCCTTCTGACCTTGGTTGAAAGTTGTTATAAAACCAGCAACTTGGAGTACCAGGCATTTCCCTTCTTGCTCTCCAAACATACCATGCTGCCTTGTGAGCTCACAGTGTTCACTGGCTCTTCTGCATTTTCAGCTACATGAGTCGTATACATGTCATACGCAGTGCTGTAATTTCATAATTCACCTGATAAAATGCCTATGTGAAGCAATTTCTGCTTCTCCTACAGTTAAAACAGGCAAAAAAACTCTATGATACAAGCTGTATTCAAGCTTACATATATACTTCAGTAGCGTGCTATCATAAATATATATTTTCAAAGTGCATTTCCTGGCAGCTCTCCATACTTATACTTTAATCACAGGGCTCTAATTTTCCCTGAAATTTATTTGATTTTTACTTCTTCTTGTAAATTTTGTTGAAAAGTATGTTTAAGTAGCCATCTGCAGTATACTAAATAATTATGTTAAAAGAGCCTTAAAAATAACTATTATTTTTAATTATATTTAACTTTGATAGGATTGAATTGAAACACATGTTATATATTCTCTCCATGGTATGATTAATTATTTAGCTCTGATTTTTCCATAAAGAAAGTTGCGTTTGTAATGTGCTGATTTATCTTGGGAATATAATCTATCACCAAAGTCTTCATTATTTTTTTCTTTAGGCTCTCTGATAGCTCACCTGAGTTTCTCTTCAGCTCCTGAAAATTTGTATAAATCCCACAGCTGTAACAGGTTATAACCTGTACAGTATGTAGGATATAACCAACATTAATGCTATTGAAGACTGCTTCTTGTGTCTGGATTTGAGAGATGAAGGGGAAAATAAAATCACATCCTGACTACCTCTAATGACATAGTCCTAGAGAATGTAACCCACTGACCACCAAGACAAAGTACCCAATGTTAAAATATTTTTGAGAGAGCTCACAAACAAATGAAAGAGCAACAGCTTCCTAGAAACATTTCTTTAAATGGGATATTTAAAGCTAACAAGGGAAGTTGTCAGAATATCTCTAAAATATTGAATTCAACAGGTCCTTTATTCTTTAGAGGATCTATGCAAAAGGAAGACAAAAGTCTATGTAAAATGGACTCTATATAGAGGACACATGTATGCTTTCTCTCTCTGTCATGCCTGCTTGTTTCTCCTCATACCTGTAGGATTTTATGTTTCTTGGTCTTTGACCTCCCCAGTGATGTGGTTCAATGTTATATTTGCTAGTTATTGCTTTACCTTCACTTGTACTCATTGCTATTTCATCGCTCTGCGTGACTTCCACTGACCATTTGTTTTGTAACAGTGAACAAGCATGCTTTTTGGAGAAAATTTGATGGCACTAAAAGTTAGCTAGTGAATATAAGTTTTCTCATATACTTAGCATTATAGAGCTATTTCCAAGTGACTACTTCACTTTATAAATGATAATGCTGCAGGGTCTAAAGCAGTGCTTGGGCTGGAACTCATGAACTTCTCTGCTGTAATCCCTTGTATATGATACTGGCTCGTTTTATGCTTTTTGGCAATGCGTTTAACCCTTTTTGTGTCTGATCTGATTTCCCCTTAAGTTTAAGGAGGAAAATATTTTTATTTTGCTTTGCAGGGAGGATCCTTCTGCTAATACCTGTAGCTCTGCATGGGGCTCTGCACTCCATATCAGTGTTAAAAATTCTCAGTTCAGCATCCTTATTGAGCGCATTAATATCCACCTCACCCTCTCCAGCACTGAGGGCTAGTGAGAGCAGGTGCCTGCTGTCCTGATGACCTTGGGAGCAGACTGTCCTGGTCTTCACAAGAAACAGAACAAAAGAAAACACACAGCTAATTTTAGCTCTATGAACTGCCCAAACCTTCCCCAGTCTGCACAGAGAACCTAATTACAATCACATTTGATGGAGTAGAGGGATCATCTTAGGAAGGAATATGCAGTGTTAAATGTCTGCTTAGGATGGTCTGTGACCAGTAAAGGACAAGGGAGAATAATGATTAGACTAACTGGTGGCTAAACTGGGGAACCTGCAGAGCTCCTCTGGGCCAGCAGCCATGAATGCTAATTGCAGCTAGATCAAGCAACTGAGCTCTTTTGTTACGGCTGTATTCCTAAAGCAGAAACTTGTTAACATTTCAGCGGATCGCATAATAGCTGATTTCTGTTGTCAGTGATGCTTTTTCCTTTGTGATGGATTTTCAGCTTGTCTTTCTCAGTATTTTTTCATGTGTATGTGTGAAGGTTTTCTTTGGTCTACTGCTTTGATTCCTTGGACATACTCTTTCTGTTTCCTCCCTCTCTTTGTGCTTGTATTTCCATCTGTTTTCATTTGTTTGGCATCTGGCTACAACAGTTTTCCAGAGTGTATTGTAATTGCATGCACTGATAATGAATCAAGTAAACCTAACAGGTAAGAAAACCAAATGGCAGCCACAGGGAAACAAAGTGAAAACACAAGAAACACAAAATCCTCTCTGCTTCAAGGCATCAAATGCAAATATATGTGGATTATCTGTTATAAATGATAGTATTCAGCTGGCTTATATCTTACTTAATTTCCCCAGTCCAAATATATGCACTGGATTAGAAATTTTATGCCATTTGTGTTTCAGATAGCGTATGGGTCTCAATAACTGAAAAATGTTCCTAAAGAGGATTCTCAGGTGACAGCCACAGGACGTAATGCATATTTGCAAGGAAAGCTTTGGTACATGCCACTTCATTTAAAACAAATAAACTACAACGATCATTGCCAGTTACCTGAGCTGTCATTCAAAGACAAACAACTGTTCTATTTGTAGACTCTGCATTTCTATAAAGAAAGATAATAAGTGCTATGTCTTACCTTAGAGTAATTATGTTAGTCTCATCTTTACATGGTGGAATTTCAATTTTGATATTTTTTTCCTTCATCTGGACAGTGGCAACAACATTCACAGGTACATGAGCATTTATTTTGCTGTGTGCTTCCAGCCCTGCTTGTACTATGTGTGTGTTGATCCCCATCACAAAGGTCATCTCCTTAGCCATGCTGAAAAGGTAGAATGAGGGTAAGATTATATTCAGAGAGCTGTGATTTTTTATGGCCTCTGTCGCTTGGAAACATTCTTTTATTTTATATTAAATATTTACCTTATACTCATTTTGGATCGTAGCCTAATGTTGGCGTTTAGTAAATCAGTCAATCTGAAATCAGATTTTGGAGAAGGTGTAATCTGTGCTTGAACTATTACAGAGAGAAGAAAAAAACAAACCCAAGGTGTTAAAAATCCCTTCCAATCCTGACAAGAATGTTTGTATTGCTCAGGTCTTGAAATCCATTACCATTCCCTGCTACTTTTGTTACGGAAGAGTAATAGAAGCTTGTCTCTGTTGGAAAGCCAGTGCAGGTGGGCACAATACGACGGATCTCAGAGGACAGTAAGGCCTTGGTCCACTGCCTTGCAACACCACTTTGAAGGCTACTGATTATTTTCCTTATTGAAGGGATTTTTTCAGGTCCATACCATGCCTGCAATTACAGTGTTCAAATTGTGAAAATAAGCAGAGCTTGAATATCATGATGCATGTCATTAAATATGCCTCAGAGGAAAGACTGCTAGCAATGATTATAGCTTGACCTTATTAATACTAAAACCAAAACACCCTCTTGAAATAGGAAATTAAAAAAAAGAGTCAGAATTTGTGAAAGCATAAAATTTTAGAGCATTTTATGTGTGGGTAGTGGTGTTTTCAAAGCTATACCTGCAATGCATTTTGAATGGCATTTTTATCAAGTCCACCAAAAAACAGCTCTTGGCCAAACATCTTCAAGTAGCCTGATGCAAAAGGTTTGTCACTGGAGAATGCCTTCCAGTCAGAGAGCTGCATGAGAAGAGGAAGAAAGCCTGATTATTCATAACAGGTAGCAATACCTTAAAGATTCTCCTTTCCTTGAGAATTTACCTTTTTCAAGATTTCCTTGAAGTCATAGTCAGTTTCCCAGTCCCTGTCAGGAGAGTAACCTTTAGCAAATATCTCCTGCAGTCCTTCAACTGTTATTCCAACCTGCAGGAAGAAGTAAAGTGTAAATGCTAACTGGATGATGGTCATTACAAGGGATAAGGGGGCAAACTGCAGGTAGACCCAATTACCTCCAAGGGATCAGCAACTCTCCCTAGGAAATGTGTCCGCAGCTGGGACATTGCCATTGTTGGAATTAAACTGCCTGCATTATTCAATACCAAATATTTAGCTGCCAGTCCACTCATAAGGATCTCTGAAGAGAAATAAGCAGTAAGATACATCACTCTTTTTAAAGCCACAGTACACAGATTGTATTAATTTACTAATTGCATAATTCGACTGATAGAGCACAATATGAGAAAGGCCAGAAAACCCAGCTATAAAACTGATGTTATAAACCAATTATAAACAGAATATTCTGAATTTTTGAACTATTAGTGGGTAAAATTACAAGCCCCCTGCTCATTGCATGGTGGTTATGTTATTTTTCCAATTGCTTCTGCTATGTCTTTTACACCCGTTCAGATTCTGTAACATCAGCTTATGAAATGCTTTTATGAGATATCATTTAGGGCAATTTGACAAAAGGGATTAGAAATTAAAACAGATTTGCCATCCTTTGCTAATCATTTAGGGAAAGTGATATAGATGTCCTACAAGGACAGATGGCGAGGTGTAGATTTGTCTCTCAAATGACTCAGAGGCAATTTAATACATTTAGTTCCAAATTCTGTAACTCCTTAGATGAAATGTGCTAATTGTTGAGTAATTATTAACTATCGAGTGAACCTTGAGTAAACATAGTTTGAGTCTATTTATGTTCTCTATATTAGATTTGTCATCTATAATGTTCTTAGTTACAGATATCATGTGCAGAGGACAGTCACCTATTCTTCCTGATCTTGGCACAGGTCTATACAGTCCTGTTTTCTGAGTTAAAGTAATCCAAAGGCTTTTCTAAGTTTCCATAGGTTTCAAGAGGAACAAGACTGACATGATATGTAGGCATCTCTGTCATGCTTTGTTTCTTCCAGCCCTCCTCTCCTCATCCTACACTAGTTGGAAGACTGGGAAGTATTTTAGGAGTCCCTATGTTAATGTTTTGCTATTCTCATTTTAGACATAGGGCACCAAATACTTATTAAATCCTAGCACCACCAGAAATAAGCTTTGGAAAGCCAGCACAGCCAGAACAATTGCAGAGCCCTGGAAGATCCAGGCCAATAACTTTAGTGCCTGCACAGAAATTATTGATGAATATATTTTAAAATATTATGAGAGAGAGTGAGTCTCTGACCTCTTCACAGAAAAGCAGTGCATAAATTCTTATAAATTATTTAGCCAAAATTTAAAGAAAAGATTATTACTTGGTTCACAAATGGGGGTGCTATGAACATTCATACCCACATTGTTTCTCTATTGCCACTTTCTGGGTTTCAGATAATAGCTCACTTGTGAGTCAACACTTTCTTATTCTCTTCTGAATCCATGCATGCAGATAGGGATCTGGATCATCCTTCACCCTTGTTTACTCCTCATGTTCAGTTGCTTCCCGTCAGATTGCTAGGACTAACTTTGATTTCCAATTTATCATGACAGATTCCAACTTTTCATGTATTTGAGGAATAGTTTGTTGGAAAAGCAATCCACTTAGCCTAGAAGATCTGTATGAACTGGCATTTCAGTAAATTACTTTAACTGTTTTGCTGTATAAAGCTCCTGTGCTAACCAAAGTACTAGGCACTGCCTACCTAAAACATCCATGGTTCAATAACAGCTCTTACAATCAATATACAAGTATTTATGACACCTCCCATGGCATAAGAGAGCAGGGATATTTTCCATACCTTGGGCATTCACACAGCACTAATGCTCATCATAGAACCATACAGTGGTTAGGGTTGGAAAGGGTGTTAAGATCACCTAGTTCCAACCCCCCCTGCCATGGGCAGGGACACCTCTCTCCAGACAATGTCTCTCAATGCAAAATCCAACTGATACAGTCAGATCATATACTGTAACCACTTTACTGTGAGAGTGTGATGGCACCTGGATGTATCTGACTAAATGTCTTGTCCTAGGGAAGGGGGAAAAAGTATCAGTGATCAAAGAAAGCAGTCTTTGGTACCTGTGAACATTAGTACACAGATTTAATTATATGAGTATCTGCATATTGAGAGTCGGATTCCATCATCTGTCCTCACATTAAGCAGAAGCTGAGTCATCCCTTAGATTTCAGTGGCAGTTTGTAGAGCAGGAAGCAGTGGTGACCATGGCTGACAGATGCCATTCACATAGCCCTCTGCCAGCTACCCTCATGCGTATTGCACCCCTCTTTTTCACTGTGTGAAAATCCAGATAGCAAGAATAGGATGAGAAAATGAGTACCTAAAACTAGAAACACACATCTGCCTATTATTGGAAAATGTATTGCACACTGAACACATTTTACATGGTAAAAAAGTGACTATTTATTTGTGCACTGTCTGTCTCCACCTTTGAGGCAGCAAGCATATGTATCATTTATTACTGTGATTGTTGTGGTATGTATTACATTTATTTTTGTTATTGAGCAGTTTAAATGATCATGTAAAAATGATGAAACAGGGGTAGGAAACAATAAGAACTACAGAAATCTTTCAAACAACTCCCTTCCGTCCAAAAAAAAAAAAGCAAAAGAACTTGTACATTTAGCACTGTGGATTTCAGGGGTTTCAGTCTCTTTTTTTCTTGATCACTTTGAAAATAATGTTTACATGTACCAGTGAATAACAAAAACACTAAAAACATCCAGGTCCTCTTAGATAAACAGCATGGGTAAGGAAACTGTGTTTGTAGATACGATCTCCCTAGTCTGCCACCTACATAGGCCAAATCATGGTCATTTACATAGGGGAGTTGCTTGAAAAATCTCTCTTGAGAAAAATAACATATATGGAAAATAGAAATAGCTACAATTTGGCCTAGCAAGAGCTGTCTTCTAATCTGGCCCTCCTGACTACATTTTCATGTGCAACTCCCATTGATGTAACTGATCAGCCTCCAGATCCCATATGCAGATCTGCTCATTCCAGAAAAGAATCCTGGTAGGAAGATGCAAGAAAAATCTTTAGACAATAAGTCTGAGTTAACTGCTTACAGGTGCAATGAGTTGTCACATCTGCAGAGTTTCTTTTTCACTAGGCACTACTGTTAGGGTGAAGAATATTTAGCATCATATTTGAATTCAATAAGAGTTGTAGGTGTTCAGCACTGGTAGAAATTAATTCACTTCAGCAGTAATTTAGGTTCCTTCTGTTTGTTTGGTGCTGAACAATAGTATGAAATTGCTAAGCACCACTGAGATTACAGCATTAGATACAGGAGCATGTGCCTCTCTGGCTAATGAAAATGGAAGGTTAGAGCCCCACAAGTCCTCTGGTAATTTCATGCTGGCAGCGTACAATGCAAAACACATGGGGACATAAACACTCTCCAAATGGAGAGCCTGAGATTGTTATTTATTTTTTTTTTTTTTTTTCATGGAACATGAGAGAATATGGAGGAACAACATGCAGCTAAACAGCTGGCTAGGAGAATTGGGTTCTCATACTGTACAATTTTTTTTTCATTGAAATGTATATATACCTCTACAAAATCTTCTGAATCTTACCTTTAAACATACTAAACCGGAAAACCTTGCTGAACTGATATCCAGATCTGTCAAATTTGGCACTTAATGCTCTGATGGCCATTCTGCAGGCAGAAGCCCTGGAAAAATTCAGTGAGCACATTAACACTTCAATTAGTTTGCAATTAGTTTTTCATCTAAGGAAGGGACCCAGATTTTCCTTACATTGCTTGAAGATCTGGAGCTGTGCTCCTACCCAGGGCCCTCACGTGAGAGTAGATGAAACTTGCCACTTGCATGCTAGGTTCCTTCAGGACAGCATTGGTTAACGTCATCAGTATTGGAAGACCTGGCTTGGTTTCAAGCAAAACCACTGCAGCTAACATTCGGATCCGAGGATGAAGTTTTTGATTCAGGAAAATCTCAAGGGTAATAGCCTGGACCTGAAAATAATAGGTGCACTCAAATTTACAGTGTGTTTGAACATTTTGCTAATAAACATTCCTCACCAGTGAAATTTGGAGTATTTAATTATTATGGCAATACTGTGCCTGGTTGCACAGTCTGAGGGCTGGAAGAAGCACTATGGTAATGTAGTCTGACTTCCTACACAATCAGCCATTGCTGGGTAACATCTACATCAAGATTATTATCTCTTTTTGGGCTATAGCAAAATCTATCTGGAGCATAGCCACCCTAGGTAAAAGAGATTTCATGGACCCATTACACACCTGAGAAGGGGTTTCAGTGATCACTTTTCCCTACCCATAAAGGTGCATCTTATTTCTAATCATTTGATCTCCTGGGGTCACTTCTGTTAAATAATGGAATAAAAATGAAATTAATAAAATCCAGTTTATTACCAGAAATCTCTATGCCAATTAGGAAACTTAAAACTGAAAGTTTATACAACAAATGTAATTTCCACACTACTACTTGTGACCAATATGTTTGACCTCAGCAATACTCAGTATCAAGACTAATTTTGTACCAGAACTTTTGCAGTTTCCAATAGTTGCGCTGAAGCCTTTAACCCCAGCTTCGAAATAGATGTGGATGGTGTAATACTGTGCTGGTAGTCCCTCTGCAAAGTCCTGTCCTGTCTGGGACAGTGCACACCCAGCTCTCTGATGAAAGTCTGATCCAGGAAACTCCCACAAATTTTGGAACCATTCTGATTGATTTTATTGATTTAAATATGTTGATTATCAAACAGCAAGGTAAAAGTGGTAACAAGGATGCAGTACCCTCTTTCTAAATGTTACTACTGTTTCAAATTAAACGTTAAGCAAATAGAAAAGGGAGACTGTGTATCAAGTCTTTTTAATGCAAATAAGGGTGTGTAGCTGGCTGCAAACCAGGCATTAAACTAGTTTTTGAACAATGAAAAATCCAGCCACAGGCATTGACTTTCTCCAGATCAATTTTCTCCAAAGAAAACACATAGAAAATAGAACTAAACAGTGGTCTGGGTCACATGTGGAAAGCCAGGCCAAGGGCAGTCAGAGACACAGGATCGTTTTCAAACACCAAACTGGCTTTTTTTCTTCCCTAGCAAATACTGTAACTCCTACCCTTGCTGTTCTCTCCTCCTCCCACTTTTCCCTGTCTAGCTACTGCACTCTGTTAAATTGTTTCTTTATTCTTTAGCTTAAAAGCATACCCTGGCACACTATTGTGTGTGGATCAATATGTGCACTCAAACTGGGAGTCATATGCAAAAACTGAGTATAATGGAAAAACTGATACAGATTAGTAGCACAATAGTTGATGAAAGCTTTTCTTTTACTTTTTACATTAAGAATAGACTTATGTAAAACAAAAAAAAGTATCAGAAAAAAATATCTTGAAAACACAAGGTTTTCTTTTTGAAGCAGTTTGTTTTAAACTGAAAATGATTGCAAAGTGATGTCTGTGGTGGATGAGTATGCCTGTGTAATCATTGTATGTGATATCTAACCATTACCCTGTTCAGGGACAAAAGTCACATTTAGTAAATGTTCTGCTTATGACTTAAACCCACACAATGTCTGTAAAATTGTAATTAGGATGGAAACCTCTGGTATCTATTTACAGTAAGATTTGGTCTTGAATTACAATTAGATGTGACAGTATTAAATGTCAATTCTCTGAAAACCTTGTTTTGTGGTTCTTTCACACACCAAAGTTGAAGTAACACTAAACACATTTTGGTCAATAATTTAGCTTTCTGACTAACGTCCTTGTAAAATAAATGTTTGCAATGGAAATACTGAGTTGTCTTCAATAATAGGGTAATGAATGTATCATTTTAATGGAATTTTTGTTGCAGTCTGACATACTAGAGATTAATGTCAAAAGGAATAAGACATACTAACTAAGGAATGACTAAGTATTTAAAAAAACCCACAACAACATATTAAAGGTATACTTGAAAAAAATAAAAAAAAAAAAGAAATCTGCTCATCACCCATTATTATCAACCTTGTGTTTGGTTGCCATAGGTGCCAAGGAGGCAGTTTTGTTTCCTTACCATTTTTGGATCTTTCATGCCTATGTTTTTCAGGGCCATTACAGCAGTTGCATGGACCTTGAGTGGCAAATCTGAGGCACCAGCTGCATATCCTGGCAAAAATTTCTTGATGTGCTTGATGCTGGCTGGATGCCCTACATTCCCAAGGGCTTTCAAAGCTAGGGAAATTTCTTCTGTGTTAGACTTGCTCAATGCCTCTCCTGCAAAGCCATGAAGTAGCTGAAAAAATAAAACAGATTTTCTGTTGAATTCAATTCCAGCTCTTATCTATATCCCATCCCCCAGCCTATTCTGAGGTTTTACTCTGATAATTTCAGTTTGTTCAATTCACTTTAAAAATATTTTCAAATTCTTTTTGTCCTCATGAATAGGACATTTTATTCATAGAACAAGCATAGCCAAGAATGCTGCAATGAACAGTTTCTTCATCACTATGCCTTAAAGTTATCAAGTAAGAGCTTTAAAATGAAAAATAATGGCTAGGAGCAAGTTCCCACTGCCTTTTGGGGTGAACTGGGAACCCTGCAATAATGTTGTTTGAATATCTCTTGGCTGAAGACAGATGCAAAATGTAGATACAGCTAAATTAGTCAGACCCTTAAATAAGATTCCTGGATATGGCTAGTGGAGATGCTCTAAACTTCAGCTATGACAACCACTTTTTAGTATGGACTGGTAGCTGGCAACAAAATAAACAGGTCATCTCACAGCCTTTGTTGTAAGCAACTTGATCACACTAATATTCACATGGCAAGATTAGAAGCAGTTGTGTGAAGGCTGACTATAAGAACTGAATCCTGACAGAGAACTGTTTTCAATGTTAACTAATGGCTCTAAAAAAAAGAAACTGAGACATTACAGAATAATTTCAATACAGTTCATATGCTGTAAAGTATCACATTTGAGATCCATTGATGGTGCAGAAACAGTCTATTTGATATTACTAATCAAATGAATTGATATTTGAAATGTATTGAATAAGCCTATACAGTCATTCAGTTTGGGAAAGAATTTCCATTCCTGGAACCAGTCTTTACAGATTTAATTAGCTCAAGAGCATTGGTGGCAATCGTAACACAACAAACACATGTAGGAATGTTGGCCATGCCTCTGTACTACAGGAAAAAAGTCATGGCAGGCACAAACTGCTCTTACTGGGGTTGGTGGACTGACCACTGTCAAAGAAAACACCTATTTCTCTTTTCCTCTCTATCACTGCTGAGTGGCCAACCTCTGTATACCATGATGTGCATCTCTAGAAACAGCAAATGCTGTTTACAACCAATTTAAATTGTTTTCAGGCTTGTTGATTAAAAGCAGTGCAGAACAGGGAGGGTATTACTATTATTTAAAGCTTATAGCCTGTGTGGATGACTGGGCTCTGCTTCTGCCTGAGAAATGGCCGGGCTACATGACTCTGGGCAAAAACATGGGCTTTTGTGTCACTTAGTTTATTTATAGGTATGTATAAGTACCTATATTTAAAGTATTTCAGAACAGTGCCATGCTCTTTCATTACTAATTGGCAGTAAAGCACTCAGAGATACTCAGATAGAAAGTGCTATGAATTATGTGCTTCTTCCTCTCACTCTCTTTCGTGTGTTAATCTAAAGATAAAAATGCTGTAGTTAACCAACTGGGGTTCCTTTCCCCAAAGGAGACACTGTAGTGAAGTGAAATACAGGTTTCTGAATAATGAATAAAGAACTCATGTCTTAATTTTTCTTTTAAAAGATAAATAACAATATGGTTACCTGGAGACATTCAGAGCAGGAGTCTGATGAATAGCACTGTTTGTGACACAGTGACGCATAGCTGAGATAGCAAGCCTTTCCAAGTACAGTACTTGAGCGTGGGCAATGTTTTTTCACAATCAGCTGGGGAGATAGCAGTTGTTCATTACCATCATTAATGAAAAGCAAAAATATTAAAACATATGTTTCTGCCAAATACAAGGTAAACCCAGGCTATTGATATTTTTGTATCAATGGATTTACAGTTAATCGATGGATATTACTATATTTGACAATGCAAACATAAAGTAATTCCAAGTAACATCTGGAAGACTGATCTGCTGCTTTTGTAGTGTTTCAGATTTAAATTTTGCATAGACTTTAATCCAAAGGGAGGAAATCACCCAGTTATGGAATGGAAAAACACACATTATTCAGGAAGCATTCATCGCTATTTTATAATTGCTTCACCTATGGGTACAAAAACCTTGAGGTACATTGTGAATGGACCTCAGTACTTTGGTCAGACAGCAATATTTCATATAAATGTAGGAGCTAACAGGAGGCACCAGCCCACTGCTTCCTTGAGGGGGAAGCAGAGCATTACTGCACTGTAACAGCCAGGCTGTCATGGCTTTTACAGGGAGCAAAACTCTGGTCTGAGATTCACGCTCTCTACCTAGGGTAGGCAGAGATAAGCTCCTGCATCCGAAGATAGAATTAAAACCTGCAGAAGATTGAAAAATTGTAAAAATCTTTGGACTTTCTCCCACGTGGGCCCCATACTGACATAATTCCCTTGATTTTGATAGATCTGCTCTGATTTATACCCATCCTGCTAGGTCAACCAGGACAAATAAACGGATATAACAAATACGTATTTCTTGCTCCCTAGTCTTTGTAGACACTCAGGTAGAACTCAAATCTGATGTAACTATAAAGTACATTTAGACAAAAGGACACTAGACACCACTGTCTGCAGCAATAACTTCTGTCCCTGAGGGGTATTTTTACTCTTTCTTTCCCTTTTCTTTCTGGATTCATTTTATTCCCCTTTGATTTGCATTCTCCTCCCCTTAAGACAGACAGGAAATATACTCCTTTCAACCTAACTAGAGGACATAAAACCTTTATATTTTCAAAGCCTTTGCCATCTTTTCAAAAGAATAAATACAACAGATGCTAAAATCAGTAAAGAGTGACTAGAGAGTGCCTAGGGAATCCTACCGTTGCTTCCTCCATTGTGTCCCTAGTTGGTGTGTTTGAGTGCAGAGCCACCAGCACCGTCTGAGCTGCTTCCCAGTTGGTGAGTTCTTGCCTTTCCATTTTATGCCTCAAGAACCTGAGTGCACGGTGACTGGCAACTGCAGGAATTATATCCAAAATGTAGCGCCTGTAATTGGAAAGGCAAGGACCATTTTCCAGATCTGCATTTAAACATAATCATTCCAGATGGTCTTCAAGAGTTTGTCAGCACCAGAATCACTGCTTGTATTGCTTGTACCTGTACACTGGCTGGCTGGAGAACTGCTTCCACACCGACTCATAATCCTCCTCATTTGCTGCCCGGAAGAGGTGCATGAGCTTGAGGGCTTTTGCTGGTGCATCACTGGGAAGCTGTTCAGACTTGGTCTCTACTAGGTCTTGCAGACTTTCCTCTATCTGCAGGAGGATTAAAATGCAGAAAGTTCACAAATATTGTTTCCCACCTGCACAGATTCCAAGCTCCAACAAAGTTTCCATTCAGCAGCTGAACTTTACCTGGCTTTCCACATTTTTTATTCTGAATAAATGGACAGGAAGCTGAAGTAATTCACTACCAAACTGGTACTGAAGTGACCCACGATCCTGAAATTCTTTTGGTGGGACCTCGGCCGTTTGCTTCTGCACATCAGTCAAAGCAAGTTTCTGCCTGGAATAGAGAAACCCAGGGAGATGTAGGGTACAAATAAAAAATAAATCAGTAATTCTGCCTCGCTGCATTGCAATGCAACTGCAATTTTATCAAAAGGGTTTTATTATAGAGGAAAAAAAAAACAGCTACATTTGGACATAATGCTCAGAACTGTACTCTGAGAAGGTCATCACTTACACAGCAGGGCTCAGATCAGAGCCAGCCTTTGCCTTCCTTTGGGAATAACATGGCTTGAGAATTTAAGGATGAAGAGGGAGGTGAGAAGCTGCTGCCTGAAGATCACAGAGCCGTGTGTTGTGTCTTAAGGAGGGAATTAAGTATTATAGAAAAATAACTGGTGAAAACTTTTTTAGAAATCATCACTTAATCTAAACATTTTAAAAAGTTCATAAATGCTCTTATGTCTCTGTGCCTCCTGGAAGCTTCAAAAAGAATTGAAAATTGTTAGATACAATAAGAAATGTTACAATCTTTTTACTTGCACTATTACAATTCCCTCCCTATTTTTCTTGGCAAGCTGAATGTCCTGGGGACTGCAGAAGATAAAAGGTTCTCATGAAGATTCAAATTGGATTTCCCAAACAAAAAGGGCCAGATAAATTCAGGGTTAGTCTTTCATAAAGTACTTAAGTTTTTGGAAACTTTTCAAGGAGCACAGAACCTTCATCCTTTGTTATTAAGAGTAACTGCAACGAGAGACTGTCTTTGTAAATATTTTCTATCACCTTTACTACATTTTCAGCTAAAGGGATGCATTCTATCCCCCCAGTTATGTTTAAAATAGGTCATTTAGGACACTATAATAAAGTTAGGCGTTTGTACTGAACAACAGAAAACATCCCAAAAGCAATATTACTATACTACACAGTATCTCAGAATCTCTATAGAAAATTGGCATGTTTATTTTGGAATCTCTGTGATGATCTTCTGTACCATTTCTATCCACTCCTTCCATATGGATTGCAGAGAACTGCTGCAGAAAATAGCATATAACTGCTTTTCAGACAAGCCACTGGAATTTGAATAGAAATTGCTACAGAATCAGCAGAGATTTTTTTCTCTCTTGAAATTTTACACAATATTATTGAAAGGGCATTTGGATGAGAAAGTATAACATCAGGTACACTGAGATAGATTTAATTCTCTCTTTCAGAACATGATGAATCTATCATGTCTTCATTTTCATCATTTTGGGAAGATATATATCTACCTAGAATAGATGGGAAAATGTTATACTTCGAAGAGAAGAGTAAATGAATACTAAAGATAGGATTAAAACAGTGAAACAATAGTAAAACCTGTCTTGACTTTGAAAGGTGCTGCAAGAGGTGTATTTTGAAGAAGTCTGAAAAATCAGCTCCAAATGTTTTAAGTGCTTGAAGTTAGATTTCTTTTTTTTTTTTTTTTCCCTCTAAGCACAGAAAGTGCATTGTGGAAATAACTTCTGAAGACTTGGGTGAGATCCACATCTTCCCAACTATCTCATATTTGACCCCTTCTGCTGTGTGATGCAAAAGATCTAGAGAAAATAGGAAAAGTAAAGGTGCTACCCTTTCAGAGAACTTAATACCTGAGGAAAAACAGTCTATGCAGGCTTGCAGGAGAGTTTTAATCAGCAAAAGTCTATTGGCTCTGTACTAATGCTTGCTTACAACAAACTGTAACTGGATAAAAGCACTACAACTGTACCTATCTTCACCTTGATTATATGAGATAGTAAAGCCATTTTCAACTTTACTGTTTCTCTCTTTTTTTTTTTGTTGTTGGTTAGCCAAACTGAACATGCTTATCATATTAATGAAGTTAATCAGTGATTTATTGACACAAACTTTCTGATGCTGCAATTTCCAAAACTGTATATTATACCAATAAGATTCTTGCAGAAGCAATGAAGCAATGCAAGAATACAGCAACTGAAGAGTGGGATAGAGGTATAGCTTCTGTGCAGCGACCTTTATGCAAAAAGCCTCCCTCTTCAAAAGGGCACTCCTGTCTACAGAGTCCATCACTAAAGCAGGTAACTAAAAACTTTTTCAACTGATGTTGATATAGATGAAAAACTTTTTAAACATTGAAAATCTGGAGGCTTGAGATAAAAATGAGCAGTGACATTATTTCTTAGAAAATCATATTCTCATTTTGCCCAAACTTGTTTAAGAAATATGCAAAATTTGCTGCGGAAGAGCAAAAACATTTTACATGCCTTGTACCCAATCTTTCAGCAATAAAACTCAATTTCCTATCAAGAAACAGTTTTGATGGTAGATTTGCAAGCAGTCTGCAGTGCTTAGGAAGTAGATCAGAATCCAAAGTCCTATCTAGGTTTCTTGTGAAAGTCTCTAGGGTCTCTTACTGTATTATTATTTTCCAGGGAATTCTCTTTCAGTAAGTAAGTGTCTTTCAAAGTATTTTACTGCAAATATATTAGTTCACAATTTTTCAGATAGAATTACATTTGTTTTGGCTTTTCTGACGTAAATCAAATATCCGTGCAAAATAAAATAGTCAAACCCTGCCAAGTTTAGCTAATGAAATTTGGATAGTGATGTGCATGTTTCAGATTTACAACTAACAGTGAAGGTTGTTTTTATGAACTGTTTGGGATTTTACGTAATTAAATATTGGCAAACAATAGGCTGTGGAATGGATTTCAGTTATGAAGTTTGACCAGATTACTGAGAATCAGAGTTATCTGGTGAATTTCAGTCATATGTACAGTACCTTGCTTCCACTATAGCATTTCCTCCTGTTATCTCATTGAAGGGTGCAAACTGGTGGATTTCCTCAACATCAGCTTGTGTAATTACAGCTTCATTACGTGTATACTTGATTTTGTAATTATAAGTAGCAGTTGCCTGGGAATTCCTGTTTCTCTTTATAATATAAAAAAGCAAAGAAACAAAGAGAGTCATTGAACATGTAAATTCTGTGACTAGAAGCTTTCAAATCACTCACTTCAATCCATTCATTTTCTAGGGCTGTTTTGTTCATTTGCCATATGAGGGTTTATGTGAATTCTACGTGAACACTTCCATGGGAGAGGTCAGGAATGCTGCATGAGTCTCTCACTTTTACTACTAAGAAGTGTTAGCTTGTTTTTCCTTTCCCCAAACATAAGTAATTGGTTATTCCCTTAAGAAGGAGACATATTTTCTGAGGAGAGCAGCAGTAGAAGCCACACAATTTTTTATTTCAAAGGCAGAATTATATGAAGATGCAGCAGTACCTATCTTGAAGAGCAGAAAATGGACATCATGATTATCTTGTTTACTCAACCGAGTAGGTGAATTAACTCATGCTGATAACTAATGGTTTCCAAGCCATCTATTTTGAGCTAGTTGAAGTGTGCCTGCAGTACATGACAGTTTGCAGCACAGACCTCTGCTGCTCTGTGATCTGATTTTCACATAGAAAGAAAATGTTGATAACTAGATATAGCAGATCTGATTCTTCCCTCGGTTTTAAGTGTTACAAAGCAAGAGATAGTGTGGATGCCAAATGACTGTCTGCATATGAATATAAAATACATTTACATAATACCACTCTAATTTACCTGCTGGCAGGTCTGGCATGGTTGAGTGTATGCTGAACCTGTGAGGAGTTGCACTTTCTCTTCACAACTGTTCAGGTCCTTGGATTTGGTCACATAAACTAGATTCGCTCTCTTGTTTTCCTGAATTGCATACGTTGTGTTACAAATACCTCCAATTCCAGCCTGGTGAAAATGAGAATGTGATCAGAAATGACTGATGAAGCTTTGCATTTCTATGCAAAGCTTCATCTATTCCCCACATCTAATTTCCTGGTTAATTCTGTATTTTCAAAATTCCTAATAAAAATGCGTGCTTTTTTAATTCAGTATATTTTTCAGAAGCAAAATTGAGATCATCATTGCTTTCACCTCTTTTTCACATGTGCAGGTTTCCAGCAAGCCAAATCAGTTTCACTGAGAGAACTAAAATTCTCAAGAATTTTACTGAGACAAGATTTGGAGCCTCAGAAAGGTGAGAAACAGTTGCCAGTTGGAGCTGTTGATTATGAAATAAGATCTCAGGAATATTAATAAAAAGTGCCAAAATAATTTGATCATACAGAATAAAATCTCAACAGCAAAGTATTTTAAGGTTAGAGATGACATTCTACCCTTAAAAGTTGCTTTCATAGGCACTTTATACATGCCTATGGAACAAGCTTTGAAATATCAGATCTGTCACAATATGAACAGCAATAATTAAAAAGAATTTCAGGAAAGCAGAGTTTTGATTGTGGGTTTTCTTTTCATTTTTAGCTCAGATCTTCAATAATATTTCAAGCATATATATTTATAAGAGCTCTTGAATCTCCTCAGTCAATGAAGAGATTTTTGAAGAGGAAAGTATTTGATTGCATTTTAGGAGGAAAGGTTATTTTCATGATTTTTTTTATTGTTATTTATAGCGTAGCCACTCCAGAGAGCAGCTCTGGGCTATGTCAGAACAGCAAAATAGTCATGTGGTGGTTAGGAGGCAAGACATACCCACTTCATCTTTAGCTTAACAGTATTCCTAAAAACACTGTGACTTTGGTAAGAGCTGGAAATAAGAATTGCCCATGCTTTCTGACAGACTGGTACTCTGTGAGTACAGATGTGGGGCTCCTCTGCAGACTGTAGGGTGTGGTAGAGACAGCTAGACTTCAAATAGGAGCTTCCAGCCCACTGGGCTCAGTGGGATGAAGTAGCCTCCTGCCTAGTTTGACTTTCTAGCTGTGTGCAGTTCATGGCTAGTTCAGATATCCTTGCCCTACACCCAGCAGGATGTAATATAGACTTTTCCAGGTAAAGTCCTTTAAACCTCTCTGCATTTCAGATTTTGGGACTAATAATGCTTATCTTCCTTTACAGAGTGACTTGAGATTGTCAAGGAAGGGTGCCAATGCTCATTAATCAGTTGCTGTCTGAGAAGAGCAAAAAAAACTTGGAAATTATTCTAGGAGGTGAAGTCACATATATTGCTTAACAGCAAGAATAGGACATATTGCTAACTGAATTAGAAAGAATGAAGATGTAAAATGAGATATGAGAAAATAGCGCTGCAGAATACACGACACCACCAGCAGGATTTTTATGTGCAACAAACAGCGTGAAAATATTAAATCATGTAGTTCTTTTCCCAGAAACAAATCTACTTACATAAAAATAAATTAAAAAAAATTAAAGTTTCCTGGGTCTGCCTTTTTACTAACATAACATGAAAGTATAATAATTTCAAGTTTTTTGCTGATCTCTAAATCGAATGTAGTCTAATCAATGTAAATATGGTTTTGCAAAAACTAAACACACTGCAATTTCTGTGGTGAATAGTAATAACAGATGATTTACCTTGACTTAGATATTAAAACCTGAAAAACAGTGGAAATTCCTACAGTATCAACTGCAACTGTTAAAGCTATTATAGTAATAATAGAATAATAGAATAGTTAGGGTTGGAAAGGACCTTAAGATCATCTAGTTCCAACCCCCCGGCCATGGGCAGGGACACCTCACACTAAACCATATCACCCAAGGCTTTGTCCAAAGTGGCCTTGAACACTGTCAGGGACGGAGCATTCACAGCCTCCCTGGGCAACCCATTCCAGTGTCTCTCACCCTCACAGTAAAGAATTTCTTCCTTATATCCAATCTAACCCTCTGCTGTTTAAGTTTCAACCCGTTACCCCTTGTCCTGTCACTACAGTCCGTAATGAAGAGTCCCTCCCCAGCACTCCTATAGCCCTCCTTCAGATACTGGAAGGCTGCTATGAGGTCTCCATGTAGCCTTCTGTTCTTCAGGCTGAACAGCCCCAGAAATGTCATAGCATATATACTGTTTTCCTCCTAAAAGAGAAGCTAGAAGAGATTAAAGTATATATGATTGGTAAAAAAGTCAAATTACTGTTATTTTAGCTTTAATCTTGTGCTTCTCATTTAAGTTTGTTTTAATACACTATTTAAATTTTATTTAGGCTTCAGCTTTCACAAAAATTTACTTCCTCTAGAATCACAAGCCAGATTTTCTAAGGGTCTAATGCTGTACATTCATTTACAGAAATACTTTGATCAACCAGATTAAAAATCTGCTATTCAGTCATCCTGTTTATCTACAGCTCCATGAAATCTTGTTCTGTAAGGACAACTTAATCATGATTTTCTAAGCTTAGGTGCTTTTTGTTAGTGAAGAAGCTTATGTCAAGAATGAATTCAGAAAATATAAGAATCAGAAGCAAAAGCAACCACAATGGCTAAAACAAAACACTCACCTCTTGTAAGCTGTATGAATGCTGCATCTTCTTTAGACTTAGCTCCAGCACATTCAGAATTCCTCTGTAGATGTTCAGGGCATCATCCGAGACAGAATCAGGAGCCTTAAGGTTTCCAACATGGCCATTGCTATACTCAAATTTGATGGGAATACTAAGTTCCCCAGTTAATACTTGGGTCAGTTTGAGAGACCGAGAGAATGAACTTGTAGGCCAGACACCATTGTACTCTGCTGCTTCGACTGAGTGAATCTAGAAAAAAGGGGGAAAATAATTCCTCTCTAATTTTTTCAAGCAACTTTTTCAAATGCACACAAGCATCTAGAGCTTTACTCACATCAAAAATACACTATTAAATAACACAGAACATATTCAAAGGGAAAGCTTAAAAGTTATAATTTAACATAGGTAGTTTCAATATGCATATTTCCATATATAAAAGGAGAGTGAGTAATGTGAATGACTGAGATATTTCCACAGTCATTGCACTCTGTTCTGTTTCATAGATAATCCATATTGCCAAAGGTTGACTTGTATGAAGAAATGAGCCAGAGAAGAGGTACATGAAGCAGGTTGCTACCCAAAAGTGGCACGGAAGATCTACAGGAAATTGCAGGAGAAAGTTAATGTTGCATAAGGCATCATTAACTCCTGTTGTGAACTCTGTCGTCTCCCTCACTGGGGTCACAGAGCACAGACAGCAGTCAGAAACTAATAACAACATGGCTGCTGGGCCAGCCAGATAGTTGTAATTAGTTTGAGCAGTGGAGAGGAGATTACAAAAATTGTCCTATATGCATTTTGCTGTGGAGCCAAAGGGTTAGGCACTGGCCCCAACCCCACTTTGTACTTCATATTCCAGCCTCAACCTGGGGCACATTCAAGCAAGCAGAAAGTTGTGCTGAACTATGAATAACTCAAATGATTTCTACCCCATGGGTATAGGGCATGCTTAGCTTAGTTTCTCAGAGGACCCTTCCCTTCTATATATTTTGACAATTTAAAGAGACTTTTCTCTGACACCTCAGGCTGGTTATGTGATGCAAGATGCGGATTAATTTCTCAAAAAGCCACACAAACTAAATCCTCATACAGCAAACCTCTGGAGACTGCACTTTCATATTTATTTTTGTTATTGTTGGTGGAGATCACTGCCAACCCCAGTAACTGAAGCTTACAGAGAAGGATGTTACAGAGCAAATCCCTCATGCTGCCTCTTGGACATGCTTCTGGCATATTGCATATGGGCAGGTTTGGGACTGCTCTGCAATATCAGGACGAGGTAGTTTTCCCCAGCCCTCAGGGCCCAGTCAGGACTTGTGCTGTCTTCTAGGTTTTGAACACAGTTGGCAATTAATACCTGCAGGTTTGCGATGAAAAAATTGTCAGCTGGAAACTGCCCAGGGAACACAGGTTTTTGCCTGGGCTGAATGCAAACTACTAGGCTACAGATGAAAGATTAATTCCCTGAACCATCCCTCTAAATTAATTTAAATATAACAGCAGCAAAATAAACTTTTCCCAGAGCAGAAGGGAATAAATGTATTGTTACATTTACCTTAGAACTTGCCCCAAAATATCTTTTTTTTCCTTTTCTTTTTCTTACCTGAAAATATTTCTGTATTTATTTTTGAAATGTAAACTTTTTCCCAAAAGCACTGGGGAACAGGAGTCAAATGCTTAAGACTTACCCAAGAGCTGTTTCAGTAGGAATGGGGGAGAATGCGGGGTAAGCACAAGGTGGCCTTCTGCCTTCTGTCTGCTGGGGAAGCCTTCTACTCAACAGTGTAGATGTGTGGCTCTTAGTTATTTATTGTTTTGCAAAAAAATCCAGCCACTTGCAAAGGTTATGGAAAAGCAATGTTTCTCATCTATATCTATTAGCATTTGAACTTACAAAAATATCTAGTAACATAAGGCTAATTCAGGCTGGAAGGCTATACATTTGCAAGCATTTATCAGACAGTCACCAGTCTTTTTAATCTGCAGTTTTCAATTTGCCAAATAAAAGCTTTTAAAAAGATCATTTTTCTTCCACATATGCAGAAGACTAAGTGGAGTTTGTGCAAAGCAATTGAGGGATGCATTTCAATACACTCATTAGAAGGACGTATAGGCTTCTGTTAAAGCCAAGTGTTTTTCACATAATCAAAACTCTTAGTAATTACTCAGCATGCAGTAAAAATATACAATTGAGGATAACAAAGAATGTCATTTGGGACCCTGCAGAACAAGAAGCCACCAGATGACATTAATTATGCTAAATATTGAATCACATCCAGCTACTGTCGCATGTTTTATTGCCTTTCATTTGCTGGTTACGAAATCAGTTGATTAAATAATCCTAGGTTGTACAGTTTGGAACAATTTGATTGATCCAGTAATAAATTATTGTGCATCTTAAATTACATTCCATTGTCTCCCTGACCACAAAGCAGAAGAAATCCTTCAAGCCCAAGGCTGGCTTGAGCTGAGAATTACCTGACAAAGTGCAAATAGAATTTAGGGCACTGCATAAAAAATAATAGTGTTAGTTACATTCTCCCTGAGTAAGCACAACACATGATGAAACTTAATTACTTCCCAAAAGCTTAAAAAAAAAGTCAAGTATGAAGAAAATTTTACCTTTCAAATGGAATACATTTTCTTACCCTAATAAGACAAAGTTTTGGCCCAATACCACTGATTTCCACTTTGCTTTTTATTCTTATTCCAGCTCTTGCAAGTCCTTTCTCTGGAAGTCCACTGAGAAGTATGCTTTCGTAATTAAACGAATAAACCTTGTTTTCACTGAAATCGGGTTCTGCAAAGAAATGGTTCCCATAAAACATCATAAAGACAGTACAAAACATATTAAAGTACCTGTATTAGAGCGTATGGAACAAAAAAAAAAGAATTTGTTCATTTTTGTATTGCACCTGAGAAAATTAGCTGTTACAAAATTATATTAAACATTGATATACTTTTCAGATTCTATTTTGAATTTCACTCATTATAATTATATTAGCTGATAGGGAAATTACTTACGGTAATTAAGATGCTGGCTCCCTGAAAGAGAAGTAAAAAAAAAGGAAAAAAAAAAAGAAAGAGTAATGAAATGACAAAGAAAAACAAAACAAAACAAAAAACCCCAAAATGTTAATGTATTTTAGTATGAAAGGCTATATCTCATCTTGTACATAGAGAATAACTCTTTCTAATTAACTTTACTTCTAGTTCAGCACATAGCAAAATGCCTTTTTTCACCTAAACAACAAAAAGTTGTCATAAAGTAATTTTTATATAAAATGTTAAAGTTTGTGTTTGTAAGTGAACCATGTTTAGATTCTGAAACATTTTCCTCAATATATTATTTTAAATTCATCAAGCAGGTAAGTTACTTACCCACCACTGTTAAAACCAGGGCAAATATCAAGCCCCTCATGATGGAGATAAAGTAAAGGAGAACATGCTGGGTTCTCTTTTATAAAGGCATGGGTTATCACATGTTTCTCTTGGCATGTTAGTTTGATAAATAAGTGTATTTTAGAATGCTTACTGATCAATCAAAAATAAACATCTCTGAGGTCATGAATGCTGACAACTTCAGATCACCTCATGCTTTCTACTAAGTTTCTATATGAAATAGAGCTTTCCTTTTCAAAATATCTTTTTTGCTATTTTCCCCTCCATTTCTCCACATTGTAGTTATAAAATTTTAAGAAAAATAAAAATAGTTCCTCAGTCATACCTGTAATAATTTAGCTTTCTCCAATCATGTCTTCAGCCTCCTGATAATTTGCTCTTTGTAAGGGTCACAGGTCTGGAGACACACACCTTGCTCTGTCATATTGAAACTACTTTTAGAGAAGAATTTGTGATTGATTTCATAGATTTAGGATTGAGATACCTTAGAGCTCATAGACATGCAATGAGAAACTGTCTTTCCCTGGTTAACTGCCACAGTGTCTTTGCAAGCATGTCTTGTTACACACAGCTGGGAAGACAAACCTTGTCATTATGACCTTCACATTAGCTTCTGGCTAATGGTGAAAGTTTATACTATGAAAAAGGGAGGAAAACTAATTTCTTTATGAGAAGAACCTAATAAAAGCCAAGCCATATTTCCAGAAGGATTTCTGTGAGTTGGGAGTATCAGGTCCTTCTCAGTGGGTTCTCAAAAGGCTTTGGCAGCTGCCACTCTTGGGAAAATACATCTAGAATTTCGTACTTATAGTAATGACATTTAGACTAGTCCCTAGCAAAACTAAGTCAGAAGGGATTTCACACCCTAATGTTGGTTTTGCAAGTTTTTTTAATCTTTTGCAAGTGTTTAACATTTTTTGAAAGTGTTTAACATTTACTTGGAGTTTAATCTTGTCTTTTGGTCAAATGGTAAGTTAAATACCACTTTAAAAAAATCCTCCTGGGTACAAGGGTTACTAAGGGGGCAGGAAGGAGAGCTCAGGAATGTATATCTGGTATTTGCTTGCTACTTGCAAGTAATGCACAGTCAGGCAGCTAGACTTATCCTCCAGGAGGAGACAAGGTTTTCTTGGCTGTTGCTATTCATCAGGGAGGAGAAGGATGAAACCTCAGCACAGGTCCTGAGGTCTCCACTCTCAGACCTGAGAATATATTTACTGCAGGCTCCATCAAGCAGTCCCTTTACACAATTACTTCATTTACTTGGAGTGATGCCACCTGACTGAGGAATAATGAAGTTTATTACTGTGGTGCCAGTGCACCTGAGCTGAAGTCAGGGAGGCAGTTGTGCGGTCCCTCTGCTCTGTTGCTGCTCCCCACAGCTGCGTGGGCTGGAAAAACAGGGAAAGTCAGAAGGTAAATGAGGGCTGTCTTGTTTGGATACCTTTGCTATCGATACCTCCTGAAATCTGGATAATTTTAATATTGCAGCTTTTTTCATAAAGGGAAAGTTATGGAATTGGACAAGTAGTCAGGCTTGAAATTACATGTGTACCTGGTAAAATATTAAAAAATATATGATAGACATATGAAACATTAGAAGCGATTAATAATTGTGTTGTTGATTCAGTGTGTGTTCAGATGGTAAAAAATTAAGTGCACATGGATTTTCTCTGATGCTTTCTTCCAGGGTGTTAACTTGTGTGAGACTCAAGATGCGCCAAGTTTGCAGGCCCTGTGAAATTCAGTGCCATGCCTTTTCTGGCATGAATGCACTGACAAATGTAGTTAGATATTCCCTACAGTCACATTTTTTTTTGCAGCAAGAATGAAAGTAAATGCACAGCAGCAGTGTAATACTGTAAGTGGCAACATGCAAAACATTCCTGCTTCTGTCATCCTGCTTTTTATGACACTGCTCATCAGTGTCACAGCTTGACCTCTGCAGTGATACTGTTATTGTGTTCAACCAGCCACACCTCCACAGGACAGAATGTATAAGAAAATACATATATTATATTATATGTAGAACTGTACAAGCAAGAATATTCATTTAAGCGTTATTATTAACAGCATATGGAAATAATGTTTAAGGGACATATTAAAATGGAGCTGTAGCATTTTTCAAGTTTAATAAAAGGCTTTATAATTAAGGCATAACATAAATAATTTTGTTCTAACTGGGTAATGAAAATACTGTATTTTTTTTAATGGGGAGCAAGGAGTCTAAGCTCACAATCAGCATGCAGATATCTGATTGCTAAACAGTTAAAATAATTAAGATTGCGTACATTGCTGTGCTGTCTTCATCTGCAGCATGTCTTTTCTCCTTTTAATTGCTCCTCTCCACCCAGGCTTGTTTTCTTGGAGACGAGGAAAAAGTGATCTCAGAATTGGTGGACCCATTATTACTTTAAAGGGACAACATAATAAATTCAGTAAGCAGAGAGAAGACACAGCTAGAATTTGAGGGTCACAGCACTGGGCTCTAATACTTTCACCAAGGCAGACATGACTTTCCAGCTAGCTCAGAGGGAATGAACATGCAATCTGTCACTTTAAGGAAATAGATAAAAGGAGGAAAGGTGAAAGCCATGTTTTCCAAGCCAGTAAAATTTTTCTTAAACATTCAACATGTCATGTTAGTGAGCAAGAAAATACATGAAAAGTAAATAAAGGACAATTACATAGGCCTTTCACAAATAAAGCATAATTACATAGGCCTTTCACAAACAACTTCCAAGTGACTAATTTGGTTGCAAAGAAAGTAACTTTAATGTGGGCATGGGTTTTATACAAACCTGTGTCTTTTCCTTTTTTTTCTTAGTCATAAACAATAAAGAAAAGTAATTTTTAAAAAGGAACAGGTGATATCTTGGGATTTTTTAATTATTTTTTAAGGAAGAAAATATATGGTGCTGAGTGTTACAGAGAACATGATGGCTGTATAAGGAGTGCAATAAGATGAGGTAGACTGCTTTGAATTTACAGGGCATTTGCACCATAAATGAAACATGAATACAGCCTAATTAACCTGATTAGAGCTATTGCTTCTACACTGCAATTGTCTTTACATAACACATTCTGCTTGAGTAACAGGGTCTTATTATCTCCTGTTGTACTGCTGCTGATAGCTCTGCGCTCTCCTTGTTCTGTATTCACGTTGCTGAATTATAGTGCAGTGATGGCATTTCCATCCTGCTAATATATAGCTTAACGACAGAGCAGGGATTAGGAAAAGAGCTGCCAAGCAACCATAGCAGGTTAAAATAGATATAATCAGTTGGCTAAGCTAAGTGATTTTTAGCCTTCAGTTTTTGTCATTTCTAAAGATGAAGAAACCTTACTTAAAAAATATATTAAAAAATAATTCACACCTATTTTATACTTAACATTCATCCTTGAATTTTTTCCTCAAAATATTCAGCATTTGTTATTGTAACATAGCCTCCAAGATAATGTTTGTTATTTTCTCTAGAGGCTCTGAGCATTGTCTTATGAATAACAATGTGATCTGGGTTGGGTTAAATTGTCATATGCTGATCATAGTACATTCACAAAGGGATTTTGTTACATTAGTTTGCTTTAAAAGGGGGGGTTTGTTTTGTTTTTTTGTTTTTTTTTTACCTGCATTCCTTTTACTAGAAAGAAACCAACAGACCCAATTCCCTCCTGTTATCCCAGTTTGATGCTAGCACACTTCTAATGGAGTGATTACTGTGGGAATTGGACACAAGGTTTGCAAAATGAAAGAGGTAGGAATGCTGTTTTTCTTTTGCTTAGCTTTTGGTGTGTGAATAGTTTGAAAGATGTTGTTGGTCTAGATTTGTAGTATAGCTGAGAATTTTGTTTTGGTAAATTTTAGTTAATATATGTTGTTAAGTCAAAGCTACATCTTTGTGCATTTTGACAGAGTAGTCAGTGGGACTATTCTTGATGCCTAGCATGGATTTGCCTGTCATTTCCAGAGAAAAGAATGAAACTGAGAAAAAGAATAGCATGTAATTAAACTCTGACATTCTCAATCTGAAAACAAATTGTTATGATATACCTTAGCTATCCTAAATGCTCAAAGGGTTCTATTTTCAAATATGGAAAACACATTCTGAAGCCTAACAGTCCACTATTGTCACTATCATCATTGGGTCGTCAGCCAGCATACTGATTAAGTGGCTTCAAGATTTCCACCCCCACCATCACCACCCCCCTGCTATTTCCCAAGTCATTCAATAAGGTTAAATGTTAGACAACTTGCCATCTGAGATCTGAGTCATGTCATATTTGAGGACCGCTGTTTGCTATGTAATTCTATTGCACTAAAGATAACTTCTCCAAGTTTATCTTAACCCTAACTTAGACTTCATGGTCACAGAGTGATTAGCTGCTGTGGCATTTGCCTTGTCATCCCTCCACCTCAGTATCTTTGGGGATGAAATGGTGATTGCACATATAGGGCAATGGAAAGCTCTGTGCACTACATTAAAAGTTCTACAAACTGAGGTACTGCTTGTAATTGCGTAACAGCAAGTAATGTATACAGATGGAAAAATACATGTGTAATGTTTATTCCAATGTACTCTGACTGTATAAAATGTGAGTGCTGCTGCAGGGAGGTGAGGCAATTCAAGGCCATCCCATGAGCCTTAGGATGGGTGGCTGCAAGAAGGAGCATACCAGGTTTAGCAGACTCAGCATCTATAACCCTCCCGCAGGAGTCATTGTGAGCACATAAAGTTGTCACTTCAGAAAAAGACACATGATCTTATGTAGCCCTGCATGAGGATGCTTTTCTGTTCTTGGAGGAAGAGGGCCCAAGTCATCAATGGAAAAATCTTAGAAAGAAGAAAATTCTCAAGTCTTTCTTTTTTCTTTACATCAGGCCAAGTGTATTGGGCAAAATTTGATGCTCTCCTAAGAAAGGAAGTGTGATTGTTTTGGGGTTTTGTTTTGTTTGGTTTTTTTTTAAGGTGTGGAGTAGTGTATATATATATATATGTGATGAATTCTCAAACTCATTACTTATGTTGGTGTTCCACCCAAAATATTTAATATTCTTTACAAATGGAGGAGAAAGCACTGACTTTTTTCCCCAGAAGCCTATATCCTCAGGTATAATGATGATTATTTTTCTCTTTCATAGACCTTCACCTTAGTGACTTATTCCTTTATACCACAGAACCACTGTAAGTACATGATGGATCTGTATCATCACTTTCTAGTGTCAGAGTATCAGATAAGTTTATGGTATCAGGAGCAAGCTCAGTATGAACTTACTCTCTTCACAGAATATATGAGGTTTGTGATACCTTAGTTTTACAGCACTGGGTCACAGTGACATTAGGTCATGGGTCAGATAAGCGGTGTATTATTCCTGAGGAAGGAGCAGATAATGCTCTGCCAGTTCAAACAACAAGCATTGACTTTACCCTCAAAAAAATAAAAAAAGAGCAGCCAAATCACCTACCAGTATTTAATCAATGACTACAACTTCTAAAGATTAAAAGGTATAATCATATAAAAATAGGAACACAATTTTGTTTTTAAGTTACTGTGAAAGTCAGTTCAATAATGAATTGAGTGCCATATGTTTCATTACTTGGAAAGAAAGTTGCTACATGGTTATAGCCACTACAACATGTATTAATCATAATCCCATTTTCTGTATAAGACAATTACAGTTTAAAATCTTAAATGAAGCACTAATGTTCATATCTGCTTATGAAAGACTACAGTGCTATGATTCCATGGTGCCTATAAATATCAGAGGACAAACTAACTCTTGAATACACCTTTGGTTAGGACTATGAAGAATTAATTTCTTCCCCTAATATGGAGACTAAAGGCAGAACAAATTTGTGTATCCAGGAGATGCAAGATCTGGATACAGATCCAGGCCTGCAATTTTCAGGTGACCGGTGCCTTACACAACTCCATTGTTTCCCATCTTGCAGAAAATTTCTTACCAATTTGACTGGAACAATTCTAACAAACTTACAATAGAGAATATCTTTTGCTGCAGGAAGAATTTAGCATGGCCAGAGCATTACAAGGCCATTCTCCAGCATGGTATGGGCAGCCTTAATGTTTAGCTTCTCAAATCCTATTTTAAATGCTTTTTAGTATTAATATAGGCAAAAGTTAAATGCAGGCTCTGGCTCACTACACTCACTACCTGGTATTGAAGTTAATGGTATCTGTTCACGGAGTTTAACTGGAGCTATATCTAGCATATACTGACACTAATTTGTTCTTTGAGTAATCACTGTAAGTTCAGTGCAAACACTCAAGGAATAAAACAGTTCTCAATAGGAACAGGGTCTGAAAATCTGCTCTATCATAGGTACCTCTCAGAACATTTTAAAAAGTGAAGACTTTATTTCAGAAAACCTTCTGTTTCTTAATGTCAATATAGCTTTTTTATTGTCATATCTAAATTAATTTCCTTTTGCTTATCTCTGGACAAAACACTAGGAAGATTGTTATTTTCTTGGTGCTCAGAGCAAATGACTGGGAAAGCAACTTCTGAAACTGATTTTTAAGGAATTTTTGCACTGGTCAACAAACAATGTTGTTGACCAGAGCAGTCAGAACTGAAATTGGACATAATTATCATTTTTTTATTTTAATTGTTTGGGGAAAGCAACGGAATGAAACCAAAGAGACTTCATGAAAATTTTCTACAGTTTAGTCTTATTGGCTCTCCTTTCTCTTCTGACAATTTAGTTTTGATTCATTCACAGAAAGAATTTCTTCTAGGATAAACTGGCATAGCTCAAATTACATTGAATTGGGTCAGTTTACCCCAGCTCTGTATCTAACCCAAAATTTCAAAATTTTATCATAAGAAGATATTTGTTGATACTACCTTCTTTTTCTAGAGGCTTTCTAACGACAATTAGATCCCTTTGAACTGACCATTAGTGCATAAACCCTGTAACCGAGTACTACAAAATACAAAGCAGCATAAGTATTATCTAATACATAATCCAAATATTCCTATTAATCTTCCCAGAATTTCTGGACACTGTTACACTTAAAATGAAGAGTTGAAGAAATAAAAGTTAATGGGATTTGGCATACTCTTTAAACATAGATTTAAGGCCTTTCATACAGATAACAAAACTATTTGGAATCATACATCTGTGAGTTTTCTGAAGTGAATGTTAACTTTACCACTCCATTCTGTATTTGTGCACTTATAAATACATGCAGTATATAACTCTATACAGTATAATAAATTTATGAATTTAAACATATGTATTATTTTAACTCCTAACAAGTTATACATTCTATACCACTTGCATTTTTGGTCTGGCCACCACAGGCATCTATTGTTCAATGCCGGTGCCTGTGGCTGCCATCTCACAGAGAGTTACAGCAAAACTGCCTATTAACACAGTCAAGACTTTTAACATGAGATTTTTTTTGTGCTTATAAACTCGAACCTCTTTCTCGGTATAACTATTACTCATAAACACTACAGATCTGTCCATGTTTAGGGTCTCCAGACAGCTTCTGAGCTATCTGTAAAGGCAGTATACTCGAGCCATTGTTCTAACTGATGATTGCAATGCCATTGTTGAACTTAAAGTCAAAAGATGCTATCATTTTTAGGTAGAAGTGTTGATACTAAATAATTCAGTGTCTTTCTGGAAGGTAGCAGCCCTATAACCTTTCAGTTACCCTCACTAACCAATCTACAAAGAAATGTTGCTAGGAGAAGCTATGGAGGAGTGTAGGAACAGCTCATCTCCCAGGCATAAAAATAACTGCCGGTAACCACAAAGGGAAATTAAAATATGAGACATACAGCTGTAAAAGAAAATATGCTTTACATGAAAGCACATCAGCAGCTCCATCTGTAAATTTCCACTCACCCAACACATTGGGAAAAGTATAGAAAAAGATAAAAGGGAGTGACAGCAGTGCATGTACCAAGACTTAGGCAATGTCTGAAGTGAAGGTAACAAATGCTCTGTCTTAATGAAGCATGGAAAAGAAACTGATCTCACAGCACAGTTTGAAAAGTCAGGCCAGTCACCTGGTAAACAAGAAAAAGGAAAACCAAGCAAATAGGCTATCAGCTCAAGCCTCACTAAGCATTCACAAAATAAAACTACCATAGACTTCTAAGTTAGTGGTCAATAGGCTCTAATATTATAGAACTGTGTACACTATATGTGGAACCACAGGTATGTGAGCCAAACTTTATGCTGAAGAAGATAATTACTGAAGCAGCAGGTTCAAAGTGTATTGAAATAAAGACCATTAAAGGTATTTCTAGGAACATTAGCAATGGGCTTGAAACAGTCTGCCTTTTCATCCTGAAGTTACAGCAAATGGGAGTTTGTTTCCATTTGATGGGCAAATTGCTTCTTCCCCTTAGGAAAGATGAGACCTGTGGACAGATCTTCACAAGGGCCCTGGACTGAGCCAATGGAACTCTGGCTGTGAGAAGTAAGGAGTCAACAACAACAACCAAAGGCAAAACAAGGCAGTGTGTTTCTTCATAAACAGTGGAAAGAATAGTCACTGGAGTGGGCTCTACATGCCTGCAGTGAAAGCTGGTACAAGGGGTGAGGAGAAAACTTTCAACAAATGTATGAAAGGGCAGGCTCAGGGAAACAGCTGGGTTTTTCACAAGGATATTCCCCAACCCTGAGGGATAAGAGGTGTACTTTGCTAAAGAGCATGAGGCACACAAGAAACCAACAACAGCTTCAGATTGATCTGGAGAGAAGGAAGGGATGCCAGATTTCCCAGGGAAGGAGCTGTTTGATTTCTTGTCATAGTACTTTATCCTCACTGTCACTCATTTTGCTCTGGAGCCTCATAAGATCTTTGACCTAAACCAGATGTTTTTGTTCACCTAATGATACTTAATTGGAAACCTATTGTTTTTACAGAGACACTGTTAAGTCTCCTCAATAGCCAGATTGAAATAACATGAGGGAAAAAGGGATTTAAACTGAAACACACAGGTGGTATTTTGTCCATTTTATTACCTCAGCATTAAGAAGTTTAGTTTTGGTTTTCTGTCTCAGGGAACAATGATTTGGATTTATCCTTGTAAAATAAAGAAGATAGGGATATTTTAAACAGCTTAAATAAAAATACACCAAAACAGTACCCTGGAAACAAATGAGAATTATTTGAAGCTACATGATAAAAATATAGTTATATATAGGAGATTCTACTTTTCAGTTTTGAAGCCCATTTAAAATTCTTCAGATGAGAAGGCTGGAAAAAGGTATCTACTTCACTCTCCCATCTGAAGCCAGGAGCAAGAGCACAATGCAGAAAAAAGAACCGAAAGTAAACTTTTTTTTTTTCCTCTTTGATCCCTTCCTGTATCCTTCAGAACAATATAAAGAGAGCTTCAGGTATTTTCTTTTTCTTAGTCTTGCACTTCTGGAAGACCCTGAATTTTATATATTCTGTGTTCCCCAGCTGGCTTTTTTTTGTTATCTGGAAAAGTTATTCTAACTTTAATCTCTCACAATTTTCAGCCTGTCTCTTACTCTGTGGCACTGTAGACACAGTGACTCTGTCCTGAACTCAAAGCCGAATGAGAAGCACAGTGCAACAATGCGATCAGATGGCTCCTTGATCTCCTAAACAGCCCAAGCTACAGTTCTCCAAACCCCTCACTACATCACTGCATGGGGACTTAAACTGCACTAACTATGAAACAGACCAAATAAAACCAAAGATGAGTACTTAGCTGTTCAGAAAATGGAAGAGAAGCTCTATTTAAACCATCCTGAAGGTGCTGCTGTCTCTTCCTGTGGTGCCCTGTGGCAGCAAGTTAGGTATTAACGTTGCTTCATCTCTTCCCTCCTTTGTGCGCTCAGAGATGTGAGATGCACTGTCTTCATAAAAACACTCACAAAACAGGCCTTTGGTGTTTACCATATCTGTTGCTAATAAACAAGCAAAAAAAAAAAAAGAAAACCAAAAACCAAAAATCCTACCCCAACCCCCACCCAAAAAACTCCAAACAAAAAAAAGCCCAAAACCAAAAAATCCTTACAAAATTATCCCTAAAGACCAAAGCAAAGTTATTTGTATAAAATATTTTATCTTCCCCATGCGTATGCTATGCTGATTACCATGTATGTTAATGCCTGCCGTAGAGATATTAAAAGGGAAAAAAGCCTCAGCATTGTAGCATAAGGGATGATGAGAAAGGGAGAAACAGCAAATATGTCAGAAAATAGTCCAAGGACCTGATTCACCTGCAGCAACTTATACTGATGGCAGTAATTCATATGCTGTGGCGGGTGGAAGGTGCTCCAAGCAGAATCTAAGGGGAGAGAAAGAATGCTGACTTATGAGCTTCTCTCGTACAAATAAATGTTACTGTTTTCTTGCAAAGTACAAAAGACGACATCACTTGGAGTATATCTGCTTAAAGGAGGTCAGCAGGATACCTTTTCTCTTCACATTTCTGTTTCTGATTCTGTTTAATTAGATAAGAACTCTACAGCAGAAATTTGTCTTAACCTCATTAACAACCTCTGACAACTGCTTTCTTTCTAGCCTTGCTTCCTCCAGATTCTCACGATGAAGAAAGATACAGTTCACAGTTTCTCTTCCCTGGTTTTATTCAGTTTTTTTATTATATTTTTTATGAAAGCCTGCAATATGTAATGAACGATTGCTGCCAGGAGCACACTGCAATGTGTCTATGTGGCGATTATGTGAGATGTTCATAGTCTTTCGCGTTCCATAGTATAGAAGTGAGCCTTTGGGGCACCTGAAAAAGTTTTAAAACACTTGATTTCATTCAGGGAAGAATCAAAGAGTTTCACTAGAAGAAATTGTCTTTACACACATAAAAAATGAAGGTTTCTAAAGAGATCTTTTAGTTAGATGACAGAAAACCTGCATTTTGTAATACTGCAGGGGTTCTTTCAATAAGTCACTGAAAAGTTCCGTTTGACAAGTTAAACCTTGAAATTTTTTCATACTTATTATAGCCAAGGAGGTGCTAACCTAATACAATGGGCAAAGGAGTGTTACAACAGTACAATAGACCAGACGGAGTTAGTACAATACTGGGCAATAAGGGATCTCACTATAATGAGTGAGAGAATCAGTGTCTGCAACATAAGAAGCATGCTTCAGAAAAATGTGTTTGGTTTGTTACTGGTCATTTTATAGCTGCAATTGTAACCCAATGCAATGACCTTAAGATGCTTAAGAGTCTTCTTTAAAAAGTAGAATGATCATTTCAAAGGTTCATGGACCAAAAGAAACCATTATGGTACCTAAACTAGGGGCTTTAGTAACACAGGCTATAGATTTTTGCACAATGTTGCCTCTATCTAACCTGATAATTTGGAGTTACGTCAGTGGTGTTAGGTCTGGGCTTAGTTTGACACTCTGTATTGCTCACATTGATGTGCTGTGAGGGCTATAGAAATATTTAGTGGATGAGATGAGGGTTACTTCTGGCTTCCACTTAATTATATTAGGCAAAAATGTTTTATAATTAAGTGTGAAATCACTTCTTTCTCTGTACCTTTTTGGTATCTGTTTCCACAGCCTTTAGTATATTCTTGGTCCTCAAGTTACTTTCTTGCATTTATGCTCCTCAGCTCTTGCTCAAGTTTCAAGGTGCACTGGCTCTGGCTCCAGGATCGTCCTATAGAAAGCATGAAGGGTGTTTTGTTAGAAGAACATTCCCATCCACCATATCATTCTCAATGCACATAGTGGGCAAAGGCTGCAAGGAAGAAATCCATACAATGTACTATACGTAAATCTCCACAGGTATTCAGCAAACTACACTCTGCAAATTTATGCGACCTACTTTTTCAGATTTGTTTAGCACCTAATAGCATGCTTGCTGCCAATCAAATGGCAACTGCAAATATAATGTATGCCGTTGATCTGGGAAGAATAGAATGATCTGTAGATAACTTGAATAAAACTTGGGCAAGTTGTAGGAGAAAATGACATGGGTATGAGATCGAATTTACAGCACAGCTGTATGAATGCTTGGCTGGGGGAAAATGTGCTGCTCATTCACTTCATAAGTGGCCAGAATGAAATATGTGGGATAGAATGGTGACATTAAGCATAATTGCAATATACAGAGATACAATTTGGATCACTTAGATATGCATGTGACAGGCATCTGAAAGTCCAAGTAGCACCTTTCCTGATTACCAAGAAGGTCAAGTACAAGGCTTCTTACAAAATAGTGACATGCTTGAAAATACCTGTCAGTAGTCATAATGTATGATGCACTAACTTTTCTGATGTAGCTATGAAAAGGAGGCAAGGAAAGTATGCTGGAATTACTTGCTGATGTACAGCTGAAGGAAGAGTGTACTTACTTCTAGACCTGATTTTTAAAATATTTTTAGTAGTTTAGTACTGAGGGAAAAGGACATTCTTATCTAGCACCAAAAAGCTGTTGTGGTATATAAGCTTGAATTCTAACATGATAAAACACAGCAAACTTGTGAACATCACCAGAATGAAACAACCCTTTTGGCTTCAGTAAGACCCAATTTACAGGTACTAAGAAAAAAGAGACTGTGAAATATTTCCTAGTTCCAATTGCTAAATAGCCTGCAGGAGTCAAAAAACTTGGTTTTGTGGTTGAGGCAGTGGATACAGCCTGAGAAGAACTGCTTTCAATTTATGGTTCCATGTTGCTCTTGGAGCAAATCATGCTTAATACAAAATGTGGATAGTATGTCATGCCTGTTGGACTATAAAAGTTTTAGGGCAGGGAAAATCTCTCACTAGGTGAAGACTCAGCATCTACCTCAAAGAAATATCTGTCTTGACTGAGAGGCTGAGGTAACCCTATATTAGAAGTACTGATCAATAACAAAAACAAATATTGCTGTCTCTTCCCAGCCTCCCCTGGTTGCTGGAGCGTATCTCAGATTTTCTTCTGCATTTAGCTTTGTTGGATGCTGGGGGCAGACAGCTCTTGTTTGCTGAAGATCAGGAAGGCTGGCAAAAACTGAAATGAATCATGGAGGTGAGGGAAAACAGAATGAAGGAGTAACTGATGGAAGGAAATGAGATGGTGAAGAGCAGTTGCTCCTGTGGACAACTGTTGAGGCAAAGGAAGAAGATACTTGGACAAGTGATGGTTGAACTAACTCTAAGACAGGGTGCTGGCAAAATAAAGGCAAAGGCTCATGTGAATTACATGTGCTGTGTGAAAGGCATATCATTGTCCATATGTTCACAAGCTAGTAACAAAGGCTTTCTCAAGTATTTTTTGCTTCATGCCATTGAGGATCAGTGCTTATCCTAGGTGATTTCTACTTCAGAGTTTGGCACTAGCTAGAATTGAAAGTTCTTATGGAACTAGGAAATGTTTTCACCTCAAAAATAAACCAAACATGGGGGTAATGATTAAAGGGAAAAAACACCTGTTTATATATATTCAAGTGTCCACAGTTCAGAAAGCAGGTTCAAAGCATAAGAAGCAGAAAAGATGAGAACTCAAAATATTTTTTTTTTCTTTTCTAGCCAGCACTCAGTGCAAGAAACTAAACCTTGTTCTGAATTCTCTTGTTCATGTGTGTCGTGGTTTGATGTTTTACATAGTCCTCACCATCCTACTTCTATTACCCTTTCACAAATCCCTGCATCTGCAATACTGCTGGATCTTGCATTAGGGCATAACTGGGCACTTGGGATGAGAGCTAATGGTTTCAACAGACATATATGCTTGTTGTTCAGAATGGAGAGGGCATAGGTTAGAAAATTAATTACCCATCTCTATCAGCCTTGTACTCTTCCTTCTCTAAGGGGCATTTGAGCTGTAATGTGCTTGGAAGACATGTTACAGATGGACAAAGCATGGTGAGAAGTTGGCTTTATCTGCCTTAAAGTAGACACAGAGATAGAAAGGACAGAAGTTTCTGGACATTAGGAGGAAGGTTTGTTTGGCAGGAGTTTTGAAATTCGGTCACATATTTTTTGTTTAACAGCTTACAAGATAGCGTATTATAAGACTGAGTGAGTGTTTATGATCTGTGTTGGAAAAGGACTATAGGAAGAAAGTTCCTGGTGAAAGTTGTTTCAGCTTGCTTGGAAAGGCTGGCAAAGATGAAGGAGGCACTATTTAGCCTGGCCTTTGGCACTGTTTAGCCTGGCCTTTAGCCCTGGAGAACTGGACACTGTCCACCCTATATCTGCTTAATGGCTCCTCCTGGGGCAGAATAATAGTCACTACCATTTTACCAGGGGAATTCAGCACACAGTAATTACTTCACTCCTGTGCTTTCAGAGGAGGACAGCAACTTCCTTTAGTTTATGCAGGCATATGCATTTATTGCTAAGGGAAACTAACTTCCCATTAAGTGCCTCTCAACTCAAATAGCTCCGATTGTTCTGTCTTAAAGACGTGAGAAGTGCTTTTTTTTTTTTTTGTGAAAGCATGTAGAAAAAACTTATACTACTAAAGACAACTTTTCTTGCTTCTTATCCTTTAAAGGCTTTGCAAAATGTTCCTATTTAATAACAGTTATCTTTATGTAGTAGCTGAATCTTTTCATAAGCTAATAGTTGTAAAGCACTGTCTACTTTGCTTAATGATACTATTTTCCCAATATAAAACAGGGCTAATGGGTGTCAAATGTGAAAGCAATATTCCTCCAATTTATCACTTAAGCCTTCTTTCACTCTTTTGGGGTGAATTGTTGTATTTTTAAAGGGAAATTGATTGCCTTGAGTGAATTCTTTTATTCCTCTACATTAACAATTCATGAATGAAGCCAATAGCTGCAACACAGTCTTCAGTTCCTTGTCCCACCAATAACCTCAGCTGTATCCTGGAGGGTAAACTCACACTGCATCAATCAACGGTCTTCGTGGTCTGTAGCATAGCCATGTGAACTGTGGCTTACACTATGTTCTCGTTTGCTCCCTTGACTTCTGGCAGTTGGGAACTGCACAGAAATGAATTAACTGTTACAAAGTTTCCTGGCATGCTGTACTTTACATGATTGGAAAGTTACATTACTAGAAAGAACAAAGAATATAGACATTTACTCTGCGGTTTGGCACCATACGCCAATGGTCAAATGATCCTTGTGTACCTTTTTTCCCTGCTCTCCCCTCTCCCTGCTGTTAAGCATTGGGCAAAGCCAGTTAAAAAGATTCTGGGAGGTTAAAGAAATCTCTGTTAAGGAACATTTTGGACTGCTTATGTAAAAAAAACCCAACAAAAACAACACAAAAAACACAAGCCCCAAACAGCACTATAAAACTCAACTTGAAAAGGCAAAGGGGCCAGCACTTTAAGAATACATTAAGATTGCACCTGCAGATGAGTTCATTCACTACTTTCCATGAGCAAACCCAGTGCTTCTATTCCCAAATGAGAAATAAACACACAGTGCTGGGCAGGCAGACATCCAAATGCCCAGATTTAGTGTAACAGTGTGCCTACAAAACTCATACATGGAAAAAGGAAGTTATGAATGTGGGCTTCAGCTTAACTTGTGAAGCTAGAGCTGTTGTGGAGGTAAACTAGTCAAAGTGTGGCTTTGAATCATTAGTAAAATATAGGCATGTCCTTCTCCCTGCTGCTGCTGACTTCTCTCTTGAAAGCCACCTGTCCTTAAGCACATTTTCCTCCTTTACCAGCTATTTTTCTGTCAGAGTCTCCACATAAGCATGTGCCTTTTGCTGTTGTGGCTTCTCTCCAGCCAAATTTGTTGTCTGTATGCTGCAACCCATACCCGCACATCCACATACAGCTCTTGCATTGGGATGTCACTGGCCTGCACACCCCAGGCTGTGCTAGATCAGGCTTCACCCAGGAGTAACCCTTTTGACTTTATGGACACCTGAGCACATTTACATACTTGGAAAAACGTCACTGGTGTCACCACATAAGGAGTCACTTATAAAATGTGGGGCTGACTTTCACCTCATTTCTGCTAGATCTGTACTAATCTAAGCCTGTGAATTAGCATGTGTCTTAAGAAAGAGATACACATACACACACACATGATGTCTACTTATGATTTTTCACAATTTTCATTATTCTTCTGTATTTCTCTAAGCATGTTGCTGTTATCAGACTTAGCTCAGTTTCAGCATAGCACTTGGTACGGCTGGTTGTATCACTGCACAGTAAAAACAATTACTGCTGCTTTACAAAAAAACAAAGCTAAAATCTGAATGTATTTAATATTTTTTTGAGGTGACCAAGATTCAGTAAAACTTAATGAATTTTTACTTTATCTTCTCAGGAAAACAACATATGAATACACAAATAAGTAACCCACTTTTGTCATTGAAACTATATTTAAGATAAGCCTGCTGTGGCTTCAGTTTTGTAGCATTTGACCTCCTTGGGATAGAGAAGATATAGAAGATTTTTATTTGATTGCAGACTGTAAGATAACAAGCAGTACGTCTGAAAATACAAACCTGAGATGACTTTTAAAAATGATCTTGGGAGAAGAACAGTTACAAGAACAGAAAAAAAAAGGAAAATGACAGAGAAAGGAATGGCAGACATGCAGGCTGTATGAATAAAGAGCTAAGAAAAGAACTGTGGAAATAATTGATTTTTCTGATCCCCCACTGGCATTTCTTAAAAATCCCCAAGTAATTTGATGTCCATTTGAGCCTAATATCTTTCTTTCTTTCTTTCTCTCTCTTTCTTTCTTTCTCCCTCTCTCTCTCTTTCTTTCTTTCTTTCTTTCTTTCTTTCGTTCTTTCTTTTTCTTTCTTTCCTTTTCTTTCTTTCTTTCTCTCTCTCTTTCTTTCTTTCTTTCGTTCTTTCTTTTTCTTTCTTTCTCTTTCTTTCTTTCTTTCTTTCTTTCTTTCTTTCTTTCTTTCTTTCTTTCTTTCTTTCTTTTTTTCTTTCTTTCTTTTCCTTCCTTCCTTCCTTCCTTCCTTCCTTCCTTCCTTCCTTCCCTTCGAGAATGATCCACAATTGAAACAAAAATTGCTCGGGGTTAAATAAAAATGTTTAATTTTATCTGATTTTTTTTACTGTGATTAAAGATATTTTCTGAGATTTTAAAAAATAGAATGAGAAGAACCTGGAAACAAAAAATCTGATTCACAGGGACTTAAGCAGCACTGCTAAAATTGAAGAAAGAGAATAAGTATCAGTGGTGCTTTTCACAAAATGGAGCAGGAACAAGGTCTGGGATGTGGAAAACCCAGGTTCAGATTTCTCCTATACAAAAATTCAGTACAGACATGACTCTAGCTCTCCTATCCTCATGTAATTTTTTCAGACAAACATTTGGTAAGATTTTGATTACGTGTTCATTATTCAACGTGTTACTACATAAGGTTGGGATCAACTTTCCATGTACACAAGACAGTGTTAAAGAGATGACTTTACTTCACATAACAGAGTCAAGATCTACATCCTGTTCTTAAGCTATGGCAATACATGGAAAGGCTAAAACTTTCTTGTCTATCCAAAGCAATCCGTGAAAACTGAGGGCTGAAATCCCAAGTTCCTGTTCAGTGGCTTTTTCTGAAAAATATGCCTAAAGACATGCTATAAAGACTCTTTCTGATGTCCCTCCACCCCTTTGATCGATGAACTGGTAGTGCTGAGACTCCAGGAAAGCTCTGGCCAGATAATCTTGATTGACAAAACATTTTACATGGACAAGGTAAAATTCTCCAGACTAGTCTGCAGTGTCCTAAATGTTTGCAGGATTGACTGTACCCTTCAGAGGCAGCCCCATGCTTCACCATCCTTGCTGCATACAAATGAAGTCACTCCACAGCACAATCGAGTGTATATGCTGTGGTGTGACCTCCTGTTTGGTGACATCCATCAGTGAAATGTTCTGTGGTAGCGGCTGTCTGAAAATCATCTGGTACATGAATTTTTACTCTGATTTCACTAAAACTCAATCAATAAGGGCACAGAGCTTTAGTGTTCTCATATACCTGCTCTGTGAATAAAGTAAATGAAATATTTGTGCAGACTTTTGTGATTTGTTTTGAAGGGCCTGACCAGAAATTGGAACATGTCAGGAGCTAGAAGGCGGTGAAAGCTGACAAGTAGCACTGCATGCACATGAGTTGCAAAGTCCTCTCTTCTGGGTAGAGGTAAAGGAAAATCAACCTAAATATGAATTAATACTTAGAAAAAATATTGAAAGATTAATTTGGCACTGTAAGTTAGTATTGCACTTTCTGATGCGGGACCCCAGTGAGCATGTAATTTTGATTAAATTAAAGGAGCATTACAGACAGGAGTTCAAATATAAGTACATATCCTAGGTATACCTATATTTGCATAGGAACTTATAAGAAGAATTCTCTTGGCAAAATACTTGTAAGTATATTATCAGGGAAATTTGTTTTTCTTATAAAGAATAAACCCAAAAACTAGTCTAATTACTTTTTAATTATGGAAAGACTAGGTAGGAAGTGGAAACAATTGCTTGTTTTGTGTTTTAATAAGAACACTGGGGCAAATCAAATGAAAGTGCAAGTAGCAGTTTCAAAACAAAAGAAGAAACCTCTGAACTGAATGTGTCCTTAAGCACAAAACACTCCTGATATTGAATAATTTACATGACTAATTGGAAATCTTCATAAACAAATAGTCATTAAGGCCAATACAGAGCTATTGTATTTCGATCAAAAAAGACCCAATGCCCCTGGTGGAAACACTGAGAAAATATTACTTATGCTTATTTTCTGAAGAAATTTTCTTAGGCTTTGTTTTTTGGTTACTCTCACAGACAGAATTCTTGGCTTTGTAAGAATAGCAGTGCCAAAATGAGGCAGTAGGGTTATTATTCCTAAACATTATTTTTCTTAAAACATTCTTCTGTTAAAAACAGTGCAACAGATAAAAAACAATAGTAGTAAACTCAGGAGGCAAAAAAAACCCAACAAAAACCTCCACAGTGGCTTTAAAAAGCCCCAACAATTCTGGGTAGTAGAGAAGAGATTTTACAAAAGAAGTCTTGTTCATTTTAAAAATCAGGCAGGGGATTATGTTTTTGCTTTACAAGTGTTTATATGGGTCTGAACACGCAACATGGCTAAAAGCAGAGACCAGAGCATTTTAAATGACCTATTCAGATGTTTACTAAATCATTTGATTTAGGCTTCAATGTCTTAAATCAGGGACACATGATAGGAACTCCCTTCTCTAAGGTTTTTATTCTGATTAAAGTATGGGTGAAAGATAAACATATCTGTTCATGTTTATTACTCTTCTACTGATACACAGACATTTGACTAAAAGAGTTTTTACTTTCCAGCTATGGAAGTTGTATGGTAGTCTTTGGTGTTCAATAAGGAATTGTTATGTGATCTCAAGTATTAAAAATGATTAGTGCCCTGTCTTAAAATCCTTCATCTTCTCTCCAGCTCCCTTATTTTTTTTCTCCTATCGTATTCCCTAACTCCTTTTCCAGCTGTCCGCAATTGTAAAAGTAAATGATTTCAATATGATGCAAAACAGTAAACAAACCCTTACCCTGCAATTGTTCTAGCACTGCAAAAGAACAAATAATCACTTTGACAGGTAGACAGGAGACAGGTCAAAGTGATCTGCTGGAAATCTGCCTTCAAGAAAGGTCAGCAGTGTATTGCTTCTTTCTCCTTTCTTTTCTTCTGCCTCTTTGTTCCCCCCCTTACCAATTTCCCCATTCCCTTCTCCCCCAGTTTCAGGTTGACCCAACAGCATTCATAGATACTGAGCTAAAACAATCAGTGACTGCTTATGGCAAGCCACACCTCTTCTAAGGCACGTGCTGCAGAAATGTAGGATCGTTTCTGTATTTTTTTAAGCAGCAGTATGAGATCCCCTTCCTTTTGTATAATGGCCATTGTTATTGTATTAAAAAATGACAGTAAAATATGCTCTCAACAGTAACTTCCTTGAGATATGGTAGATAACACAAAAAGTCTGTACAATGGAATAGGAGAAGTCCAGTTCACCAACTTTTCCTTTCTGCTTCTCGCTATCGCAAGAAAAGATGCTGTGTTCTTAAAAAAAAAGGTACATGCTTTGAAATAACAGTCCAGATTCTAAAATATGGAGGATAGCTTAAAGAAATCGTACAAATACTGTAAAATACTTATAAAGACATCTAAATATGTTACATATATACATTTGTATGACTAATACAGATTTTAATTTTTAAAAGTACCTCCTGTCTTTTATGAAAATTCATGCATGTTCTCAAAGTTTGCCCTCCCACAGGCTATGAAGATGAGACTTTTCTCCCCTTTAATGGCAGCTGGCACTGTGCTGCAATCATCACTTTCCAGCAGCTGGCCATTTTTGGCCTGTATGTGGGCAGGCTTATCCTGATCTGGGGATAAGGGGCAGTTGGGACACCTGTTCTGGCACTCATGGCCTTGTGTGATTCATGGGGGACTGCAGCAGGAGCTGGGGCAGGGAAGAGTCCTGCTGCCCCTCCAGCTGTGGCTGCCATATGGGGAATAGCAGCATCGGGGTGCAGATGTGGCCCGGTGTTGGCTACAAACATAACATGAACTTGGTCAGTTTCTGCATATGTATGGAGATGGGCTTCAGGAGGCACTATCCACCTACATTAGAGATCTTTGTATTTTGGTAGCTTTCAACTATACATTTGCTTGTGTTATTATTTCTCATACTAGCTGGCTTAAACTACCAAGGGTAATTCTAGGACAAGCTGCAATTACAATTTCTTTATGCTGTGTAGACATGACCTTTGACTAGTTGATTGCAACTGGCTTTGGATCAGGGCCCGTAGCCAAAGCTGTGTCGCTAGCATAACATGCAACACTCTCTTCAGAGCCTCCAAGTATAAGCCATCACCTCTCTGATCTAAAATACACATAATTGCAATGAGCTGGGAGATCCTCCAGCATTTCACAGCATATAGAAGAGATTTATTAACAAAGATTTTCTGTTTGCAGACACAGAAATACACAGAAGGCCAAATTCTTAGCTTGCATAAAGTAGTGAAGCTTAATGTATGAAGAAGGGATGAACTCTGGTGTGTGCATGCTCATGTGCTTGGGACACATGATTTCCGTGTAATAATTGCTAGTTCTATGAGCATAAATCTGTAAAGAAGCTAGGAAAAGCTGACAAAATGGTTGTAGCTTTACAGTCCACTTCAGGCTAAAACACAACTATTGAAAAAGGTGATTTGGGCATTCCAAATTTTGCTGCTAGATAAGTTTGTGTCCTGCCTTTTACATATAGCATGATGGCAAATTCTTATTAGTAATTCATACATACAACAGAATTGCAATTCTGAGTTCATGGAAGAATGGTGGCTAACAGTAGTTCAGCAGTCAGGGTACATCACCATCTCAGCTATAGGAGCAGCACACAGATGTGTGGATCAGTAAGACTCTGTCTTCAGCTCTTCAACACTGTGCAAGCTGGAGATCAGCCTACTCTGACTCTAACAACATAGTCGGTCTGCCAAAGGAGCGCTGCAGCTACCAGCACCTTGGATTTCATTGAAGCTATCAGCATCAAAAAAACAAACCCCAAAATTGCTCTCAAAAGCAACTGCCCTATCAACCTTTACATAATCTGATTTATCTATCACACATGCTTTGGAAAAGCATCAACCCATTAATTTCAACAGGGTCAACTTCACACTCTCTAAAAAAGGGATGGGACACAATGAATAGGTTTTGGTCAGGCACAACACAATATTTATGACCTCTTTTTCACCACTACAGTTATGCTGCAAATGCATTTTATGTGAGTAGATCTCATTAGACGAGCAGGCATTTGAAAAACATTGCAAATACAACATAGTATAATGAGTACACTTCCAGGCAGTATATTCTAGTACCCTCCAGGCCTTGATTGGGCAGCTCATTTAAACATCAGGTTAAATCTTGTTTACGTGAAGAGCCTTATAGAAGCTTGCAGCAGTGCTCTTAATGGCTGTGAAAAAGATGTCAGGAAGCAGAATGAAGTCTGTTCTCATTTTCTTTCCCTTTTTCAGCTATTCACCCTAAGAATCCTTACTCATTTTTCAGACACATGAATTCTGCATGGACTTACAGGGAAATAGGCATTTCCTTCCTCCTCTCCCACCAAAGATAACACCCCCCGATGCTACACCACCGCTATTAACTGGCACAGATTTTTGTGCCTCCGGCAGCAGTTCTTATGTCTCTTCTGCCTCCCCATTCACTTTGGGCCGGGGTTTTCCACCGAGAACCGATGTCCAGCGGTTTCCAGCTGCGTCAGGCACCTCCCGGCAGGTGGCACTCGGGCTCCGCCGCTGGCAAGCAGCCGGGCACCGGGGCCGGGCTGAAAAAAGCAAGGAAAGGGGGTCAGCAAGCACCAATTTCATCGTTGGGATCGAGGCAAAGAGGCCCTTTCCGTGCTTAAATTCTTAGCAGCATCTGCTGTGAGCGCCTCGGTCTCGCTAAGGGGAAGTTTCACTGCTCTGCAAAGGAAAGCCCGGGGTGGGAGTGCGGCTAGGGGGCTGCAAGGTGCGCGCCTCCTGAAAGGAGCTGGGGCTTAAGTCTGAGCATATGTATGTAACATCACAACAACCTGCCACAGAAGGAGAATTTAAAACGTAGTTGTTATCCTCAGGGGGAAATCTCTGCACTGAGAGGAGAATATACTTGCATACTGTAACTCCTATTAGTGCTAATGGGAATTATGTGTGCAAATCCCCAAATTCCAGTGTACATCTTAAGAGAGTGTCCCCGTAAGGGTCTGAAATATCCATTTGTATTAAGCCTGACGGTTGGGAAACTCGTGATGCTGTTGCTGTTATTATAAATTTATACTTACTAGGACTAAGTTTCACCTGAAACAACAGAGCCTGAAGTGTTATTTGTTCCAGCAAATTATTTTGTTAGATGTGATAATCAGTTCACAGCAGGACTGTGAGAGGCTGCTCAGCGTGTTGACAATTCTGGGTCCCATCCAGCTTCAAGCAGCTTCTGAAACAGTTTCAAAGGCCACAGAGGTGACTCCCAAACCCAGCTCCTCAGGGAGACATGGCCAGGACAAGACTGACTATCTACAGCCACATCCCAGGACAACCCTTTCCCAGGGGCAGAGTTACCTGTTCTGTCAAGCACACCCCCACCCCAAAGCACAAATGATAGGCAAGACCCAGCAGAGGTGCTGCTGTTCCCAGTCCCCTGTATTTTTTCAGGTGAATGAGATCTTTTTCTTATGAGCTAAGTGCCTAAGACACAGTCTGAAGTGAAGGAGGACTTGCAAATCAGTTGTCATTAACTTACTTGGCCACTCTGTAGTTTATTTCAGGAATTATGTGACCTAAGGGTATGTCTTCCATTAGCATCACCTTTGAATTAGGAAGATGCCTTTCACAGGAGCTTTCATCCTACATTTATCATCTCAGCCTCAGATTAGTTTTAATCCCAGGATATCCCTCCTTTCAAGCCTGCACATTTTCCCTCGGGGCTGGTAGGAAGGAAATTCTGTCTTGACCCTCATGTTTCAGCAACTGCATCAAGTGAGAAGTCATGGTACTGCAGGAGGGATGCTATGGGGCTGCAGGACTCCTTAATGCAGAAACAGACATAGCTGTGGCTTCAGCTTGCCCTGTCTCACCTTTATTACCTTGTTATATGGCCCAGCACCTAAGGGGACATGAAAGCATAGAGGAAAGGTGTGGAGGGTTTGAGCCAGCAATGTGCAGGGTGGCAAGGAGGGTCCCCTTTCCAGGGATGTCCACCTTACATGCCACAGAGAAATAATGGTGCTGAGTGCCAGCATGAACTTTAGGGCCAAAATGTACAGGGGCTGCCACAGCTATGGTGGGAAACACCTGCCAAGGAGCCCCTCACCCCCTCCCATTCTCATATTTTCTCCTCCTCCTTTTTCTTTACGTATTAGCACCCAGACTCCTTATTCCCCTCGATTAGCCAACTCAAGAGCAGTCATGTGTGCCCTTTAATCACATGCAGTGTCAAAATCAGGGTGAAGCGTACCAGCATGCAATGTCACTCTACATTTAAATACCATTCATAGAGACAGGGAGTTGCTTTGCTCTGATTCCTGAATCTATTGAGTTATTTGGAATAGGATAGTTAATTATTTTTAAACCCTACTCTTCCGCTTAAAGCCAGGGTGTGACTCCAAAAAGTTAATTTCCAAATCTTGTAAAGGAATAGAAGTATTGCCAGTCCTCATTAAAAACACCGCAAAAGCCACAGCAGCAGCACTGTGTTCCTGGTAATGATTTGTTTCACCGATAGATCAAACAGCCTGTTGACAATGGTTGACTGCAACCGACAGCCTCTTCTAATAAGATAAAGAAGTTGTACATTTTATTGATTATAAAGCAAATTGGGGTTTTGTTCCTTTAAATTTTTTATTGGTTAAAAAGTGGAAGACTTATGCCTTTGAAATTGTAGCTTGCCATGACATCAGAATGAATTATAATCCTAAGGTATTCCTGCTTCCTCCAAGGCCTAAAATATTTGTCTGCTTTGCAAGCTTGTTGTAAAATGCCCCACGTATGTAAATACATAAAAAATATGTATTTTCAGGGGCTTTTTATTCAAGAACTGCAGCAAACTTGAGAAAGGGAAGGGGACTGAATGGGCAAGAATTCTTGAGATCCTGGTATTTTAAGACTCTTGCAATATCTCATCACGAGCTATGAGCTTGAGGCAGACATTCTCGGATAAGGTTCTTAGGTTTTTGTTACACAGGAGGTGAAGTTTTTAATCCCTTCTGGCTCTGAAGATCTATGCTCCTGAGTATCCTGGGAATGGAGCTCATATTGCCAAAATAAATCTAATGCTTTCTAGATCAATATTTAGGGTCAGATCTTATAGAAGCTCCAGGCACATCAAGGAGCTTTTTAAAAGCCAGCAGCCAAAATCAGGACGCCTAAATCTGCAATCAGTATCTCTCTTGCAATCACCAGATACCTCCCTGCTTGTGTCTGAGCTGCGCAGGCACCTCCAGCTCTGCCAGTGACTTCACACAGAGCAGAGCAGGTACATGGAGATCTGCTGTGGTACAGAGCCTGAGCAGTTCCCAGCCCCTGCCAGCCCCCCCCCCCCCCCCCCCCGCCCAGGCATCATTCAAAGGGGGAGGCCAGTGGACACCTATTTCATCAGAGCAGAGTGCCTCAAAATCACCATACTGTGAACTTTGCTTCCCTAACATAATGAGAGAGGGGATGAGAGGAGCTGCTTGCACCTTCCCTGATAAATCTTTGCAGGTATAAAAGCTGAAGCATTAAATTCCAGCAGTAAAGTCTTGTGGTTAAGACACTGGCAGGGAGGTGTCTCGGCTTTTAGGCTCTAGTCTCAGGTCTATTTCTGTTTTCTCGCTCTTCCTGCTCCTTTCCTGATCATCCCTAGCAGCTGGACAATATAAAGGGGGGTGGCAGGAAAGAGTGAAAAAAGAAAGTCTTGGAAGGAGCCCTTGGAGCACAGGCTTCCTCCTCCTGGCTCAGTGCACTTCTACTTCTTGGCTCAGAGCACCTCCAAAGGGAAAGACATTCAGGCTCCTCCTGGCCACATGGGTTTGGTTTTTTTGCTGTTAGTAGCTGAGATTTGTCAGGAAAACATGCCCCTACTCTGCTGAATCCCAGCTCATGGGCAGGCCAGGTGTTCCTGACAAGTAAGAGATGTAGATCTGAACCCTTACAGGAGCTGGAGCATGCCCTACCCAGATCCACTGCTCCCATCTACTAGCACTTAAGTGGATCAGTGTTGCCATTGCCATTGGATATGAATTAAGAGTGAAAAAAACAACCCTTGCACTGTTATTAAGTAACAGGATAGATGGTACATCTCTGAGAAGCACTGGATCCAGCACATATGATAGCAGTTTTCTTCCTAGGAATCACCTTTGCATTGAGAGGACAAACTATCTCCATGCTCCTCCTTTTTCAACCTTTTCCTTATATATGAGAAAATAGTACAAAATGTCAGATACCACACCACCCTAAAAAATAACACTTTGGCCCAAGCACTTTATCTATATGACACTTTGCATGTTCCCATCTTCAGCCTCTTTCAGTAAGAAAAGCACACACACACAGACATTCAGAGTCCACAGCAGGTGACAAGGGAAACTATTGGAAACTAACTTTCCAGCTGCTTTAGGCTGGGCAATTCAAGATCTGCTGCCTGCAAAGCAATGAGGCACCACGAATGGGTGCAATAACCACGGGGCTTTCACCTCCCAGAGATCTTTGTCCCCATGTGGGAACCAGCTCCCAGGTCAGTGTGTCTGGTAACTGGATCTGAAACACAGCTCTTCAAAGTGGCAGCAGTCCCACAAACAGTGATGAACTGATTAAACCCATAGTTTGGCACTTATATACCTTATTCTATTTTAAAATCAGTGTCTGAAGTGGTTTAGTGACTCCACCATTGAATTCAGTGCCGGTGTTTGACCTTAGGAGACTTGTTTGAAAATTTTGGCCCAAGTACATGGGTTATTACCAGGTAACAGCCATTCACTCACAAAAGGGATGGAGTGCAGCAGTTCATGCCATCTCAGTCCTACAGGGACTGAAAGCCCTTTGCTTTCCTGTTTGTTGCTCGGGTGCTTTCACCAGTGCTCAAGTCAGTCAAAGGGAGGAAAAAAAAATAACAAAGCTTCATAGAAATATTGCATTCTTTCCTATAGTGGAGGCAAAACAAACAAGCTTAAAGTAAACAGTTTCTACCAGCAGATCTTTTCCCCTATTATTGCATGAATTACAATGTCCTTCAGCCAGCAGAAGGCAGAGAAAGTTCTGCCAGGAAAAAGAATTATTTGAAAAAGTTTACTTTAAACTTTTGTTTGCTTTGCTGTGCACAAACACACATACACAAAAGACACTTTCTTTTTCTACTTTAGTGCTATGTAGAAAGCAAACGGATTTCTCTATTGACTGGTATATGGCTGGAAGAAGTAAAGGCAAGTTTCTTCATGATCGTGCCTCTGCTCAACCATGATCTGGAAAGACACTGTGAGAGTTAAAGAAAGACTGTCCTGTTCACCTAGGACATGCAGACCACTGGAAAAAACAAAGATGAACATATCTGATCATTCCACAGACACAAACAAGCACAAATCTGCCAAAGCCAAACAGGATCATTTTATTCTAATAAAGCTGCTCAATGAATCTTTTTCTTCTAAATCTCTGTCCCTTTTGTAATGAAGACAAAAGTTGCAGTCTGTTTTCATTCACACCCCTGTAAATCTCAAGTAACTGGAAGAGAGCAAAAAAAGCTCTGTTGGTTAGGACAGAAATTCTGACTAAAAGGTACAGCAGTTTCCAAACAACAACCATCACCTTTTGTAAAAAAATGTTCTCCTTTCTGATCAGTTCTAATGTTTCCATTTGAAACAGATTCCTTGATCAGAAGTTAATAAAAGTATGCCATGTGAAATACACAGAGCACTTTATAAAATAGATAAGAAAAATAGGGCTGTGTCCTGAAGACTTTGTAACTGACAAAATAAGAAAAAGAAAAAGAGACAAAGGAAGATAAAAAGGGGTTTCTAGCAATGTATAAGCAAAGCAGGATAAAGCTGAATAGCAGTTGGATTAGTGCAGCATGAGTTTGTTTTTCAAGTACATCCCTTTTCAGTGCTTCCACACTCTCCCCTCTGCCCCACAGCCCTGACCTTGTTCCTCCCCATTTCAAAAGAGCTGTTCCTCCTTTTTTCCCTTTTGACCCGCATTCCTCACTGCTGGTTGTAATGTGATGATAAAGGCACCAATAAACCCAGCCAGCTTGCCTAAGATCAGAAGATATGGTGGGTGATGCTAGCAAATTAACTGATTGGTATAAAACAAAGTGTGGGGGAGAAGTTGTTAGGAAGCTGAGAACTCTTGAACCCATTTAAACAAATAAGTGGCAGAGGAGCAGGCTTGTCTGTCACAAGAATATCATCTGCAAGAACCAAGCCAGAGCTGAGAAGCTACAATTGTATGCAGCCTCTGAAAGCAGCCCCTGTTAGGGTAACAAAGCTGTTTAAGAACAATGAGCTCCTGCCTTTCAAAAGGCAGGATACGCTGGGATGTTCCCCACTGCCACTTCCACCTGTGTTTGATAACCTTAGGTTGCTCCTATCTGCAACACTGGCAAAGAGACAATATAGCCTTTTTGTGTGTTTCTCTTATAATTATGATTTCAAGCTCCCTGAGCTGGTAAAGAAAGCAGACAATTGCAATAAGGCTTTGAGATACACACAAACTCATTCATTTAGTAATATTAACTGGCTTTCCTGCTTTTCCACCAGCACTTAGAGGGTTAATACCTTCCTCCTGGGCTGGGCTCCAGAGATTGGTTCTCTGTGGCTCCAGATGGCTTTCAGACCTCTCTAAAGTTTTGCTGCCCTCATTAGTGACAGATGTGGGAGTTACAATTTGAAATTTAGGTTCACTAAAGTGAAGCATTGTGAAATCCCAGGAACCCGTACTCTTAAATGTGCCAGTGGTACAGTTCACAGATACATGCTCTCCTGTAACACAGAACAAGAGACTTTAATACCAGTAGCATCACTTCCCTTTACCCCCTTCACTTTATCTCCGACGTCCAGTGCAGCCTTGCCTGGGAGCCTGTCGTTGCACACCAGCCAAATGCCTGGCAGTGTGTTCTCCTGGGCTGAGTCTTGTATGACTCTCACCATCCCTGATGGCACAGTGCCAGCCTCCTGCCTCAGATGATCACTTCCTCATACAGCAGGAGCCATGCACTAATTCTGTACTTGTCATCATCCCTGCTATTTCAGTACATTTATTTCATCTGGCATCTGAACTAGAGCCCATCTCAACCACTGCTTTTGTCATGAAAGCAGACATTTTTTTTTCATTGCTGCATGCAGCATGCTTGAGAACAACATCCAGAGCATGCTTTCATTACAAATTCTCTTCCTTTCTTCCTGCTATAGAAAGGGGAAATTCAAAACATGGCTGCACTCCCCAGGATGTTTGCTATGGCAAGCAGCTCATAACACTCATCTGCAGAGCCTGACAGGTAAAGCCACCGAGGTCAGCCTGCAGTGGCACTTTAAGAGACCTGGAGAAGATACAGTTTTATTGTCATTATATTCAGCCCTTCACTAGCAGCTCTTGTACGCAGAAAAGACATGGTACAACTGTCACTTCTAACATCTTCCATTAGTACTGCTTGAATTTTGAGCTGGGGGAGGAGGTGTAAAATAGCCATGAAACGTGACCATTTCTGAATGGGACTGAATTAGATGGTGCAGAGTAGAAACAATCTAACTTTTTGGTCATTCAAATAGTTAAGATAACAGGAAGTATTTGGAAGGACAGCTTACTTTAGAAAGTGGTTTTATGTAACTATTGTACACTATGAATGAGTACAGAGTATATTTCTGTTCATCCTTCTTGGCACAGACATACAACACGTACAAGAAGAATATTTCTGTGATACATGCACGGGTTGTCAGATCTGGAAGGATGCTATTCATTTGTAGCTTACGGCATATGTATTCCATGCAAACAATGTCTTTGTGAAGAAAGCAATAGCTTTAAAGGAGAAAAAACTGACCAAACAAGACCATTCAAGCCATGTGACAGTACAACCAGATCGCACAGGCTAACATAGTTTCATGGAAGCTGAGCAGAACCACAGGATCTTTCCCTTTTCCTCTCTTATTGTTAAGTTTTTCCTGCTGTTTCTGCAGGATTATGCTATCTGTTTCACTAGCCTGTAATATTTTTAGACTAGAAATTTTGCATACAAATCATTCCTTAAAAGGGTAGTATATAGGACAGCATTAGGAGCTGCTTTAAGATTCAGTTGATCTTTTTTCACTTCTGTTTATCTCCAGGGCAGACACCCTTGTGTCTCTCATTTCCCCTATAATCCATAACTCTGTTCAAGTTTTTGTGTCCCCTCCTTTAAATGTTATCACCTCCCCTTCTGCATCACTATTCCCCTTTTATTTTGTGAAGTTCTGTTATTCAGACAGAGAAGCATGTGGTTCTCTAGGTGTTAGCTCTCAGCTATGCATTTTGGCCCAGGATGTAATCTTTCCTCCTTCCCCCTCTCCTAGAAAATGTTACATATTTGAGTTAGGACATGCTCACTCCTTCATTTTGTTACCCACCAAGCACTGCCATTTTAACCTTTGTATCTCAGTTCTCTTTCTGCCTTCCTGGTGCAGCACTGACATCCCTTACTCACTGCCAAGCTGAACATTACACTCCAAGCTTCACAGAGTCACACAGAATCCCAAGGGTTGGAAAGGACCTCAAAAGATCATCTAGTCCAATCCCCCTGCAAGAGCAAAGCAGTAGATTGTGGATACTAGGTACACCACAAAAGAGAGAGTCTGTGCATAAGTATGTCCTTATTAGTGTCTGCTGAGGTGAGGGAGTGGATAGACGGCTCTGCTCCACCCATTTAGAGAGGCACTGTGTGTATCACTGCTTCTGAGAACAAGGAGTCAAGCCCCAAAGTCTTTAGGAGATAATTATAGACATTAAGTGCTGATTGTAACAAAGACAAACTAGAGTAGAACATAAGAAGGAATATTATCCTGTACTAGGATTTGCACTATAAATTCAGTAAGAATATACTTTGCTTTTCTCTGCTTCCATGCAACCCACCTGCTGAAGAGGTGAACAAGCTTCCTCTTCCTTAACTGGCCTCTAAATGGGTTACAGCTGCTACTGATTTCATTTAGAGCTTAAACCCTTGATGACAGATGCCATGACATGAGCAGAAGAGTTTGATAACTCTTAGCTGGGTATTTGTACATAGTATTTCTGCAGCATTCTTATGCAGCAAGGAATATATTTTCAGCTTTAAGAAGTGTGACACAATCTTTCATCATGAACATAAATGAGCAGATAGTAACATGGTTAAGGTGGGCATTTCTAAGCGTGTCAAAAGGAAGGGAAACCCCCAATATGTTAAGGAAGACAGGTGAAATAAAAAAAATGGCTCAGGATTAGAAAGAAAAGCAACTTTAAGTTCACTTAAAAAAAAAAGAAAGTGGTTCATAACATCAATGAATGAAAAACAGCTAAATGAATTTCATTATTGATAATGAGCAGGAAACCCAGTGCCTGGGATCATGAGTTTATGCAAATTTGTTATTACTGCAAATTGGCATCCTAAGACCCTGATCATACAACACTTGCACATATGCTTAACTTTATGCACATGAGCAGTCTCATTAATGCCAAAGACTTAGTCGTGCGTAAAACTGAGCAAATGCATGAGTGTTTGTAAGACTGGGATTTAAACACAAGGGATAGAAAACAAATTTACTGTATCATCAACAATTATTTCTGAAACCCATCAGAAGCCAAGGTGGTGCCAGAAGTCTGTTTAGTGTAGAAACAGTCAAAAAGAGAGAGGAGTGGGATTTTGAAGATCGCTGCCTTTAACTCAATCCATTAGGCCCAATAATGGTTGGCCAAACACAGGAGGAAAGCATCCCTGCCCAGATTAAAGTTTAGCTTATTATGGGTATTGGAGACATAGAATTTCAAGTCACATTTTATAGGATATACTGGACTGCCTTTTAAGACCAGATTTCAAATTTAGTTATTGAAAAGAACTGTTTATAATCAACTTGGATTTGACTAAATTATTCAGTAGTGTCTTGCAAAAGTCTCACAAAATTAATTTAAATGGTGTTAGGTTTATGTGGATTCAGAGCTGACTGCAGCATTTATATAAATAGTTAGAATAAATACAAAGGCTTACATCAGAGGGAGGTGACTATTGGCACTGAAGTGAAAACTGATGGTTAGTCTTAGAGCTAGTTTTAACAAGAATATTAAGCTATGCTTCAGAAAACAGAAGAGTTTCCTTACGTTATGAAACATGATGAAAAAAATGCTATTTCTTGGGAATCCAAAAGAGTAAATACAATAAAATTTGAGTACTTACCAGCAAGACAAGAAAAAAGAAGGAGCTGTAAAACAGTTCTAGAAGTAAAGCTTCTGCCAAATTTAAAGGGATAGCTCTGGAGAAGGAATTCTGGGAAAGTGCAACACTGCATTGAGAAGATGTAAAAATAAGGTCTCTACGAAAAGTAAGGTCTTGTTTTAAACAGAATCAGTCAAAAGCCAGGTTTATGTTTCATGGTAATTTCTGTCTGCTTTTTAAGCTTTCTCTTGTTCCAGTTTGAAAAAAAAAAATAATACATTCTCAGCAATCAGTTTTACTGCTTCTTTTTGTTGTGGTTTTGTTGTTGGGTTTGTTTTTCTATTTCATGCTTCCTGTTCTTTTCACCCAGTAGGATTGCTGCTGACAATTTTGCTGTGTAATAGTAAAGTTGATGGTATTGTGGTACTTTTGGTTAGTCATATCTTGCATCTTATTTCAAAGCAGCAGTTCCAGGATCTCTTGGTCCCATGCCTGACTATGTATCTGACTCCTGGCAATGTCTGGATATTGCAAGGGACCTTGGTTCTCCATAGGGTTTTTTCAGGAGGGTTGTCATGGAGATAGAGAGTCTGAAAAAGGCAGTACGGTCCTTCACGCAGCTGCAGTCGGTATGGACAAGCTGCCCACAGCAATGGCCATGAGAGCTGAGCTGGCAGGGAGCCAGGCAACTTGTGAAAATGCTTTAGCACATTTGCACTTGATATTTTGGTTGTGGTTAAATAGAGTACCGATGCATTGATGACCAGCTGTTTTCAAATCTGCATCCATCTTAAAGGCTTAATTTTATATAAAAATAGCTTTGGGGGATGACTTCGGTGAGGTAGCATTTCTGTAATAGCACAGCACAGTAATGCTTTGTCCCCTGCATGTACAAGAAGTACATGGAAGGAGTAACACATGCTGGAACAAGTTGCTGGCCAGGAGCCCTCCTCCCGCTAGCTCTTTTCCCAAGGGAAATAAAGTTTGAGCTTTCTTCCTGAGTTAAACTTTTGCCTTTTTATCTCCTCTATGAAAGCTTCAAAGAAGGTGGGAGGACTTCTCCTGTGACTAGCTGCCTTCTGGCAAGAGTGTGATTCTGAGCTGGGCTTTAAGGAACCATCATGACAAAGATATAAAAAGTAGATATAAAAGTGGTATTATTGGTGAGAGAAGTCATGCCGCAGGTGTAGCATTTGGTGGAATCAGACCCAAAAGTATTTGCTCATTCTGCCTGACCTCCCCATGTGCAACATTGCTTTATATGTCTGGTCAATAAGATGCACAAGTTTGCACATTCCTGGCTTCAGAGTAGCACCGTGTTCTGAGTTGAAGAACTATGACAACTGAAGAGTGGAGGGAAGTCTGAAACAAATTTGAACAGTAATGATAGTATTTTCAATGCCTACATGCTTCATGCTACAGTTCTGACAGACTGAACCTTCCAAAGGTTGTGATGCTAATTAACTCCTAAATGTTGTGGGCTTTTTGAAATAGACTTCAAATTCTTTGAAGAAATAATTATTTCAGAATAAACCAGTCTTTCTTAATCCAGACCTTATTTATTATATTCTGAAGCACACCTTGAAATGCAACACTGAACACAATTTCTCTTTGATTGGTTTAATGGAAACAATTTCTCTCTTCAGCAAGCACTTGCTTTCAGAGTGAAACCTTAACATTTTACTTTTTATCTGTCTTGTCAATCATTGTTTGTTTTCTTTCTTCCTGTTGGCCCCACCTGGAGATGTCACATACCTCTCAAAAGCATGTAGTATGAAAAAATGCTGAACAAGTTCTTATTTTTCAAACCAGCCAATTATTTACCAGTTGATCTAGCAAGTATGCAAAGTTTTTTTGAAAAACAGTTTATGCAGCTGATGCATGGTACCTGTGTGCATGTTTGTTTAACAAAATCATAACTAATGCCCAACTGTAATTTTTCTGATTTGATATTTCATATCATAGATTCATAGAACAATACAGACTGGAAAGGACCTCAGAGGGTCCCTACTCAAAGCAGGGTCAGGTATGAGATCAGATTGCTAAGGGCTTTACCCTATCTTAAAAACCTCCAAACATTTTAACACAACCACATAACCTCTCTGGGTAACCATTTCCAATGCTTAATTATTCTCACAGTGAAATTTTTTTTTCTCGTATTTTGCTGAAACCTTTATTTTTCCAATTGATGCCCATTATCTCTCTTCCTATCTCTCTCTGGGCTGAGGCTTGTGCTGCTAAGGGTTGTGACAAATAAAACCTTTTATTTATTGTCAGTATTTCTGCATGCATTAGGGAGGACAATTACAATAGCCTTCAGGCTTTAAGGCAATGAATCTGAACAATTTTTTTTCCTGCTCCTTATGTGTTGTATTAAAAGACAAAAACTCATCCTTGCATGTAAAGAAAACAGAGTTTCAATGAAGATCTGACCCAGAGACTGGAAAAACCAGTTTTCCTATAAAGGACGTCCTTTCATTAAAATGTCTATTGTAATTTAAACAATTTATGGTATATTTTCTTTTCCAGGAATGTTTTCAATCTCACTGAGCATGCTGAAATCATTATATAGTTACTGGTGATGCTTCTTTTTCCAGTCAGACTTACTATAGTTACATTTCTGCAGGAGATCAAAAATGATGTATTAGTAGCTATCCTTCTAAAAATACTCTTTTAGGTAATATGTACCTGTGTCTTCCCAAACCTGGAAGAATATACACAACAGCAAAAGAAATAATACAGCAAATAATTCAGGGCAAATAATATATAATCATGAGAACATACACCAGTGTATTTATTTAAATAAAAGGAAATGTCAAAATGTGCAAGCTAAAAATATCAGTTTATTCACATATTTTACATTCAAAGGACCAACAGATTTTTTCTCCCCCCAAGAAAAAGGGCTTCTCTTGTGGTTTCCAAAGTTTTGTCAGAGACATGGAATATACTTAATGAAGCATATCACTGCAGTGCATACAGTGAAAGCCTTGTGTATAGGGAAAAAGATAAAAACCAAACAAACAAATGAGACCATTACCAACAAAAGGTTTCCTTTAACATAAATAAACCTCAGAGTAGTGCTTTATTTTAACAGACAATATAACAGTGGGATTTATTAAAAACTACATATTTACAGTTCCTCACTGGTAAAAATACTGGGCTTCATCTGAGATCCTAGACACTTCCTGAGAAGGCAACGTGGATTGAGGATTGCTCAGTACTTCACATACACAGGCTAGGTGTTAAAAAGGTGAAATTAAAGCATACTTTTAAAGTAAGTCAGATGGGAAAGGTGGAACTGCTGATGAATCATCATATCTATGCCCTGATCTGGTAAAACCTGTACCTCAAGTACTCCATTTGATTTCAGTAGATCTATGGATGCTCCCAAGGTTAAACACAGGATAAGTGTTTCAAAACCAGGAGCCTCAGAGGAAGACAACTGCTTGACTCAAAGATTCTGTGAGTAAACTGCTGTAGTTACAATTTTACGCGGTATGGAGGCACACAACATTGAATTTAAACCTGCATTCTTCTGTATGGGTGATTACTACCACATTTAATTTGATGCTACAAGGTCTGGATTCCAAATATCAAGTGATGAACTTATGAAAGCATCTTCTTCCCACAGCCTCCAAAATCATCGTGCCAGTTTAGCAGATCTCAGTCTTTTTGACAATTAAATAAAACAAGAACCAGATCTTTTTCAAAGTATTCACAAAACAATCTTTCACTTATAAAATGGCTGTCCCACCATTCTTGTATCAGATCTGACCGCAGCTCTTAAGATCTGAACAGTTCTTTAAAAGCTACAAAAATAAAGAATTGATTAATATACAAATATATATTTCAGAGTGATAAGAGAATAATATTAAACAAATTCCTTCTTTAATCTACTTTAAATTAAAAGAAATGTTTTCAAAAGTCTGGGCTGAAGCTGATCTTTATCTATTGACTCTTTAATGGAACCCATTCCCTGCAGATGACCACATACAATTTAAATGTAAGAAGCTCATTGTTACAAAAAATACAATGAACGTGTTCCACTAACAAGACAATTCATAAAATCTGCTGTGCCAGTTAGGTTTTGGTATCTTACTTTCAAAAACTGCAGATATTTCTAATATTAGAAACAAAACCTAAAAGTCATGAAAAATCTTGAGCTTCTTCAGAAATTTGCTTTTTTTCCCCCCAGTCTTCATTAATATTTTTTTGCAATAGAGTTTGTTTTGTATACTGTTTGTATACAGCATAATATAAATGCTTTGCATTAATGCACACATATGTACAAAACCAGTCAGTAATTCAATTAAGAGATATGCCTGCTCACTGTATCATTTCATACTTTCACAATAACATATTTTTTTTTCCATAATAACCATAACAACATCATCTAGCTTGCTTCCTTCTTCCACTGAAATGCTTGTGCACATTTTTGTTCCGTTTATCTCAAGCAGCCGAAACAGCAAGGAACGTTTTTGAACAACCTATAATATTCTTCCTGAATCTGAAATAAAAATGTTGAATTCAAATATGAGATTTACTGTTTATTACTATATGTTTATTAATAATTCTATATGTCTTTCAAATAATTTTAATAATTTTGTACTGCTCCTCTCACTAGACGTCTTAAGGTAGGGCTGGTTTTGACTTTACGACAGAATGAAGGAAGTATTATCACAGAACAGAGTGGGTGAATCCTGCTGTTCCCTTGAAAGGCTGGAAGTGAGTTTTATTGCACACACTGCATTATTTCACTGGGTTAATGACACTATAACTAGTTTTACAATAAAAAAAACCAAAAACCCACTTTTTTCATAGTTCATATATTGGTTTTAAAACTGGGGAGAAATGTTTGAGAAGGTGAAAGTTCAGCAGAGATTTGTCTCCACTGAAGGTGTAGGAAAATTTCACATTTTCTCTCCTTTCCCCCATTAATGGCACAAGGATTTCCTTACTTGTTCTGATAAAACATTAGTATCACAACTCCACTTCAGGACTGGGGAGATGCACCTGTAGGTACATGAGACTGCCTGAGTGGGTTCCTACAAAGAATGGGGCACTTACCTTCCTAGATAACACACAAAGAAATATGAAAATGAACATCCCCTGGAATGCATTGAAGATTGTAAAAAGGTATGCTGTAACCACGGATCCCTGGACAACATGGAGGACGCCAAAGATCCACGTAGCCCCAAGGAGGAACAGGAGAGCAAGAGCACCTCGGGCACAGGATCTAGACAGGAAGGAAGCATTGTGAGCAGCATGTGGGCAAGTGCTATTTTCCTTCTTTCACCACTTTGGAAGGTAAATGCTGCCTAGGCAATTTTTTCACATCTGCAAAATCCTGAGAAATGCAAATACATGGGCTGTTCTTTGGGGTGTGCTGTAGCATTGTAGCATGAATAAGCTCGCATAATCACTGCTGAAGAACAGAGTAGAACTGGACGGCCCTAAAACACTGGCTTCTTTAATCTTCAGATATGTTTTCTCTGGTGTACTGGTGCACCATATGATTTGATTTAAATCTACTGTTAGTGTAATTCCCCAAGGAAAAACATATGTCTGTTATGAAGCATTCCCCCCTTTTCCTCCTCCTCCTTATCTTCCTCAAAAAATAACCCAGAAAATTGTACAGTATGCTCTTAGGTCAGTACATGTGCATGACATCAAAAGGTTCCCAGGCTGCCTCTCAGGTTCACTGCAGAATATGGTGCCAGCTGTAAAACTAGACTTACTTTCTTTCTTTCTTTCTCTTAAAAAAAAAATTGTTTTTGCTCACAGGCTTGAGCAAATTACAGCACGTTGTCTTGGAAATGAAGTCACTGATTAGGTTCTTATACACTCTCAGACCAGTCCTTGCAGGACTTCCATTGAACAGACATTTTTAGCACTGTTCATCTGAAAATGAATAATTTTCAACTTCGTTAAAACCAGGTCACCACATGAAGCTATGAAGGGTAAAGAATACAAAAAAGTAATCAATCAAACAATTGCTAAATCCTGACTATAAATCTAGTGCAATGCATTGAAACTGCAGGAGTGTTCCTAAGCAACACAAACAGTAAGTTGTTTTCAATGTTCCCTGTAGTACACTTCAGCTTTTCCTGCACAAACGGTTTTCAAGGTCCTTATAAATCAGTTTTAAAGAGACTGAGCTGATGGAAAAATCATAGCAGCATGCAAAGTAAAAATCCTGGTGAGAATCCCGCCATACCTCCTAACACCACAGAAGTACAATGTCCTACTGTGGACTTTTTACAAGCAACACGAATGGTTTGATTGTCTTATCACTAAATTATTTGTTACTTCAAGGCAAATATTTTTTATCCCAATTCAGGCATAAGGTTTGAAATCTTTTTTGGCTTGCATGGAGGCTGTGGAAGGTAATTAAGAAAAAAGAGGACAACTACTTCTTTAACCTTGCCATATGTCTTTACCCTCTGTTTGATATGGGCCACTTATATACCTTGTACACCTCTCACACAACTCCAGTGTTACTGCACAAGGTACTGCTCTATGGGAATAAAGATTGCAAAATATACCTTTTAACAGAAAAAGAAATAATCTTTCTTTTTCTACAAATCCTCCAGAAGATTAAACTGTTACTTTTGAAGGCTTACTTTCATCTCTGGCTGTATTTAAACTTAGAGAAGATAGAATTTGTATTAATTGGCAAACTTACCTTATATTTTCATAACAACTAACTTCTGGCTTTAACATTGCAGTGTGCCGAAATACTTTATAAATAATCACTCCGAAAGCCAACAAATTAACCTGTGGTGAGTGAAGAAAGGAACTTTTAGTTCAAAACAAGATGCTTTTGAATTTCAGGAGCTGTTACACATTGAAATTCCTGGGCACTGGAATGGCTTGCATGGGGAAGTTGTGAATTCTTTATCCCTGGTGGTGTTCAAGGCTGGGCTGGACAGAGCTTTGCTTGACATGGTTTAGTATGAAGTGCCCCTGCCAATGGCAGGGGGGTTGAAACTTGATGATCTTAAGGTCTTTTCCTAACAAACTATTCTATGATTCCATGATTCTATAATTCTATAATTCTATGAAATGAAACAAATCAGATGAAGTTCCTGTATATCTGAAACCAATAGAATCCAGTGCTGGGAGGAGAAAAACCCCACTCTTTTCTGTTCCACTTCCATGAAGAAAATATAAGCCCTGTAATAAACATTGATCAAACAAGGCTGTAACGCCACCTTATCACAACAGTATCACTACAAACACTCTGCAAATGTTTGTTTATATTATTGGTAAATCTCTTTCATTTCCTGCTGAGATTATAGTCCTTAAGTAGACATGATGGAAAGGAAAGGAAAAAGAAAAGGAAAAAGAAAAGGAAAAAGAAAAGGAAAGGAAAAAAATGAAATGAAAGGGAAAAGGGAAAAGGAAGAAGGGAAAAGGAAAAAGGAAAAAGTGAAGGAAAAAGGGAAAGGGAAAAGAGAAAGCAAAAAGGGAAAGGAAAAAGGGAAATGGAGAAAACAAAAAAGCCCCTCCTCCCTATGGATTTTCTCTTATACAGTATTGTGTAGAGCTTGACAAAATGTATGTCTTTTGTGCCTGAATAACATCATATGTTCTGAGGTCTTTGGGGTATGAAAACTTCCAAATGGCACAAAAAAACTTTGAGGTTTACACAAAGAATTTTTTAAGAACTAACTTTGGTTGAAAGGCTTCTTGCTGTGTATTCTCTCTTATATTTTGTTTGTTTCATAGGTGAATAATTTCAGTATTTTTTTTCCTGCCTTCTTTAAAATGACATTATTTCAGTTTGAAATAGAAAAAAGCAACTAAAAACCACAGTTTTGCAAATGATGCTCAATTATAGTTCCAAACCTCTGTTTGCTCAGCTAGGCTTCATTGATCTTTCATTTGAATTTATACTTCATTCATTTAACAGTGTGGATGAGTTTGCTTTCTTGCTTAAAAAAAAATCTTACTCTGCTTTGCAGCATTTAACATCAGAATCTATTAAAACTGTTATAAATGAACCAAATTTTAGCTGGATGTCATCCAGACACTACTTGTAGATCCTTGGTTGTAATCTCTTGGTTGGTTCCTGTGGGCTTCCAGCTGTAGACTGAATAGAATGAATGACTTCCCCAACTTATTTCTCCAGAAAGACTGTGTAATTTTCTTCCCTCCTTCTTTAAAAAAAACCCAGCCCAGCACCCTCTGAAATGAAAACAAAAGGCTGATGTAGGAGCACAGCATCACTTCAAAAAGAATCACTTTCATTTGTTAACACTTATGCATGTCCTCAGAACATTTTTGTTGTGTCAAGGGGGGAGTATGTGACATTAAAAGCAGGCTCTGCTTTAATTAGCTGCACGCTCATACTTCAATACAGCATAATGTATTTACAATTTGATAAGACAGGAGATAGAGCTGATTAGCAGTTTAGGGAATTAATCCTTCACTGAATACCTTGTACTCGCACTGATCGTGAGAGCTATTCTGAAGCTCCTTATATTTAAAATTGTAATCTATAATATCTCCTAAACCAGCAATTTTTCAAAGTTAATTATATGTCAGTTAGCAGTTGTGGGTAATTATACGCAGACTTAGGTTTTGTCTTATATTTGTTGGTGAATAATATATCAAATAACTTAGTGCACACACTGTAATCTGCATAACCTACCTAATGTATTTACTAATCTGAAAAAGGTAGGATGAAATGTGATCAAAGTACCATGAGCATGGAGAATACACACAGCTACAGAAAAGAGCTATCAAGATCACAGCACAAACCACATGACCAAACTTCCTCTCTGCTGGCCTGTCATCAAAATCACTAATGTCAATGAGAGCCTTCTTTTTGCCATTAATAGGTTTTGTAAGAACTCTTATGGGCCAACCCCCCTTATCTTTAGTCCACATAAACCAGCTGCAGAGCTGGAGATGCTCTCCTGAGCATGGGATTGAAAATGAGCAAGGATTGGGGGGGGCTGAGGGGCAGGTATGGGGCCTTGTGGCAGCAAACTCTATTTCTCTTTGTCCCAGTGGGGCTCCTTTACACAAATACTATTTACTCTATCAGTTGCACAGAATAATAGGATTTGGCCCTCTGTATTAAAGTAGTACCCATTAACCATGATCTTTTCATTAATCAGCCCATTCTAATGGGAATAATCTGTACTGGTGGAATGGGAGAGGTTAACACTGGCTTCTCAGAGTCAGCTGCCAGAACACAATTATAGTACAATACGTCTCAGGTAGCCTTGCAGGAGGTAGCGTTGCAGGGTAATGAGGGCGAGCTTAACTTCTGAAATACCCAGTCATTTTTAAGATTTATTAAAGCCTTAAGTCAGTTTTTTACCCCATTTTGAAGCACTCCATCAATAAAAAATATCTATAGCAAAGTGCATAGACTACCTTTACACAATGTTCAGTGTCTCAAAACAGCTGCTTTTAGGCAACATAGTGTGGTTGTTTTTATTTCTTTTCAACCTAAGTTAGAGACCTCTGGAACTGCATTTTGTCCTTATGGGACAATAAGGGTAACAACAAAGTAATTGCAACTGTTCAGTGACACAGAAATGTAGCAAAATTTGAGGGAAAACTGTAACATGAACTCATGGGTAAATCCAGGACAAAAAACGAGCTGATGTTAATGTGCCAAATGTGGCTTTAGAGAAAACTGGTAACCAACAGGAATCTTAAACTGAATGTATTCTGCTTCACCCTGATACTCTGCATGTTCTTTGCCTCAGCTATTTCTGGGAAATGTAAAGTAAAAAAATTCACACTGAATGCCTGAACTGAGTAGGAGTACTGAGAAACTGGACTAAAGTAAGGGGAAATGGCCTTTATATAATATCCTCAAAGAGCCATACGTGTTTCAACAAATGGCATGGAAAATCAAATCACCCAAAATTCCAAGACAAAGAATCGGATACTTTTGATACATTTGAATTTGTATCCAAAACTGAGCTTCAAATGAGCAGAAATGGATGTAGTAGGCTGTAAAAATCATCAAAATATAGATAGGCACAAGGAATCCTGGATCCCTTAATCTTCTAGCTGGGACAAACTGAGGGGCTTCTGGATGAGAGACACTGAAACATCTAAAAAAGCTTCAGCTGCTAGTTATATCCAAATACTGTTTTATACTTACTTTGGTTGTAATCGCATGTTTTCATTTTTGTAATTAAAGCACAATCTTCAGATCTTGTTGAATAAACCTTCAACGATGCTATAATTAAGGCTGCCTTAAGGTGACAAGCAAGGTGAATGAGAATGAAATGGCAAGCATAAGGCACACTGTCTCCAGAGAGGCAGTAAGTTGGAGTGGAGCAATATGTGCAGGCAACTGTGAAAACAAGCTCCGGACCGGCTTTGCACAGGCCTGGAAAGGGCCAGCCTGGGGACTGCTGCTGCCACATGCCGGCTTTGGGGAGAAGTTACCTGCATAATGAGCAGAGATACTCCACAGCTTTGGGCAAACCCAAAGCGTGAAATGTTGTGGCAGGGCCACAGTTTTATCAACTGAATAATGACATTACAGTGTGACATGGCAAGTTCCCGTGCCTTTGTTTTCAGTGTTATTACATGGCTGAGCAGTCAGAGAAACTGCTGCAAGTCCTGAGAGGGGCTTCTCAGCAAGTCTAATAGGGTAAAGGGGAATTGCACTGATTCTAAGCCCACAACTGAATTCGTTTTTTCTCTTATTTTATTGAATAAGCCACCCCAAACTTCTACTAGGCAAACTGCACACTCAAACCTTACTATTTTACAAAGGAAACTTCTGACTTTATCCCTGCAAGCCCAATTCTGTGAGGTGCTGAGCATTCTCAGCCCTCCCTCCCCCCGAGATTCAGTGTGAATCAGGTTTCACTCAGCATGCTCAGGTGCACTACAGGATTAATTTTAATAATTAATCTATTCCTTTTTTTTTTTTCTTTTTAAGTGGTTAATCAAAGATAAGGGCTGATATAGGAATAGTCTCCACTCATAGCATCTCCAGGGAATAATTTCTCCCTAAAGATATTTGTAAAAGTGTTTTTAGCTTTCTTAAATTCTGGAAAAGTTGTGGTATATTTATGAACAAACTGTACAAAACTGTGAAATAGACAATGAATAAGGGCAGTTATTATGATCCCATGAAATCAGGATTCTCAAGATAGGGGCATTTACATTTATGTATCTGTGTAACCCAGAGTAATCTCCAAGGAGCCACAAATCTGGATGAGCTAGGTTTTATTCTACACCTGTGACTGAGTTTAAAGGGAAGGCGGCAAGTGGATCTCTCTTGGGCAGATCACCTTTGTGAAGGGTCACAAGGATTTAGGACTTAGGAGTGACTTCTGGCTCTGTTAGACCAGTTGCAGGACTCCTGTTAAAAGGAGCCCTGTCAAAGCTTTACACATCACAGAGAGTGACATTCTCAAGGGATTTGCAGGCAACAGTGGACACTGCTCTAAATATCGCTCTGCAGATTAGCACTTGCAGGTATAATGATGCACATTGTGGTCTAGAGCAGGTTAGTGAAATTTTCCTGCGGTTGTATTTTGGCAATCTCCATGGTACAGTTCCCATGTTCACAACTGTGATGTTTGCTGGTAAGATACAGCAGGCACCCAAGGAAGAGTTCAGAGCTCTCCAGAGTGGTACAAGTCCTATGATTAGATCTAACCCACAACCACAACATTGGTCCAGATAATTTCTCTTGTAAAGAAATTCACAGGAGAGTAAGAGCAATCGAAAATTCCAAGAAATTTCCTGGTGCTTTCCTAATCATCTTGTCAACAATAAGGAGGTTTTGCCAATGGAATTAGACTGGGGAGCTCTGTTCAATTAATCACATGTACTTTAGGATAGGATGGGAAAAGCCATGTGTTGTGTTAACCTAACTCCACTTAGAGATAGGATGGTTCTGTAAGTCTGTTTGCAGATTTGCACCCCTCCCTCTGTCTCAATGCTACCAGGGATCAGGTTAGGAAAGTTAAAGCCCTAGTAGAATTAGATCTGGACAGGGCAACAAGAAAAGTTTCTATAGGTACGTTGGTGATAAAAGAAAGCTTGTGCACTTTCCAGAAGGAAATGGGAGACCTGATTACCTGGGATAATTGAGGTAGTCAATGACTTTTTCCCTCGGTCTTCATCTGCAAGTGCTCCAGTCACACCACCCAAGTTGCAGAAGGGAAAGGCAGGGACTGGGAGAATGAAGCATCACCTGCTGTAGGAGAAGATCAGGTTCAAGAACCTCTAAGGAACTTGAAGGTGCACAAGTCCATGGGACCTGATGAGAGGCATCCATGGGTCCTGAGAAAAATGACAGATGAAGTGGCCAACCCTTTATCCATCACATTTAAGAAGTCTTGGAAGTCTGATGAAGTTCACACTGGAAAAGGTGAAACAGAACTCCCATTGTTAAAAGGTGGAAAAAAGGAAAATCCTGGGGGAACTACAGGCCAGTCAGTCTCACCTTGATGTCCAGATAATCCTGGGAAATATGCTAAGGCACATGGAAAATAAGGAAGTGATTGGTGACAGAAAACATGGCTTCACTAGGGGCGAATCATGCCTGGCAAATTTGGTGGCCTTCTATGACAGGGTTACAGCATTGGTGGATAAGGGAAGAGCAACTGACAACCTGGACTTGTGCAGACCATTTGACACTGTCCCACATGACATTCTTGTCTCTAAATTGGAGAGAGACATGGATTTTAAAGGTGGACGGACTGATGGTTAAGGAACTGTCTGGATGGTCACACTCAAAGAGTTGTTGTCAATGGCTGCGTTCAAGTGGAGACCAGTGACAATTTGCATTCCTCAGGGTTCAGTACTGGGACCAGCACTATTTAACATATTTGTCAGCACCATGGACAGTGGGATTGAGTGCACCCTCAGTAAGTTTGTTGATGACACCAACCTGTGTGGTGTGGTCAACATGCTGGAGGGAAGGGATGCCATTCAGAGGGACCTATACAGATTTGAGAGGTGGACCTGTGCAAACCTCATGAAATTCAACAAGGCCATGTGCAAGGTCCTGCACGTGGGCCAGGACAATCCTAAGCACATGTACAGGCTGGGTGGGGAATGGATTGAGAGCAGCCCAGTGGATAAGGGACTTTGGGCCGTTGGCTAATGAAAAGCTCAAAATGACCAAGGCAATGTGCACCTGCAGACCAGAAAGACAACTATATCCTTGGCTGCATCAAGCACATAAGGAAGGTGATTCTCCCCCTCTACTCTGCTCTGCTCTGATGAGACTCCCCTGCAGTACTGCATTCAGCTCTGGGGCCCTCAAGACAAGAGGGATGTGGCCCTGCTCAAGTGAGTCCAGAGTAGTTGATGATCAGAGGGCTGGAGCATGTCTGAGGCAGGCTGAGGGAGTTGAGGTTGTTCAGTCTCAAGATGAGAAAGTTCCTGGGAGATCTGACAGCAGCCTTACAATACCTAAAAGGTGCCTAAAAGAAATCTGGAGAGGGACTTATTACAAGCGCATGTAAAGATAGAACAAGGGGTACAGGTTTTAAACTAGAAGAGGGTAGATGTAAATTAGCTATTAGGAAGATATTCTTCACTGTGAGGGTGGCGAGACACTGGCACAGGTTGCTCAGAGAAGCTGTGGCTGCCACAACCCTGGAGGGGTGTTCAAGGCCAGATTGGACAGGGCTTTGAGCAACCTGGTCTAGTGGAAGATGTCCCTGCCAATTGAAGGGGTTTGAACTGGATCTTTAAGGTCTTTCCAACCTAAACTATTCTATGAATACTTGATTCTTTCTCCCAAGATTAGGATCCAGAAGAGCACAGAAAAACAATCTGACCTATCATCTAAGCAAATTACAAACTTCTCTGTTGATTACTAACTGTATTTAGCAAACTAAGTAATAATGTAAAAATGAGCACGTAGGTCCTAAAATGCTAAATGCTTCAAGCTGTTGGAGTTTTGCTAATAGCACATTGCTTAGCAACTGCTATATTTAAAATAAGTTCTTCATTTCACTGTTAAATGTCCGTATTTTACATACTGGAAGAGTAACATAACGATCTATCCTTAAGTAAATATGATGTTAGTGCTTCACACTACACAAAAATCTTTCTGTGTAGTTACAGAATGATAGTTATTTTTAGTTGAGCATTGAATGGTATAAAATACACAAAATTTAATAAAACATGCAAAACATCTGCCTGCAAATAAAAATATTTGCACTCATGTTGAAGAGTTGTAGTTTCTTTCATAATTAATTACAATTAAATGGTAAGATACTGAGTGAAGTGATATATTTTAATTCTGCTCCATCAAGGTATCTGACAGCTGTCAAATTTGGCAACTAAGAAATAATTTTTTCTTTCCTCTCCCCCTCCCTTTATTTTAAAGCAAGACAAAAGAGCACTTGAAAGCTCAGAGGGAAATGGTCCATCTTTCGTGGCAGTAGCTCGCTTAGCACCTGGACATCAGGTAAAATGAAACAGATCAGGACAGGGCATTCAAGAAAATTTTGTCCAACATTTTTTTTGTTGAAAAATGTCAGCTCATTAGCACTAAAGGACATTTACCATTTTAGACGATACTTTCACCTGGAAAGGCTTTTGACTAGGATAGCTTTTCTGATTAAAACCAGAAAGGACATACCCGAACAATGAAAATCCCCACAGACAGGGCATTTATCCAGGATGTTGGAGGCATGGGAATAATTTTCTGTTCTACTTAATATTCAGACTAGGCTATGACCCTTAGTTTCTCCAACCTCTGTACCAGCTATTCATTGCTACTGCTCTGTCAGCCCTGCTGGATCTATTCCATGCTATATAATAATTAAATATTCACTGGAGCAGGGAGACATGGGTCTCCCTCATCTCCCTGTTCCTTATCCAGGACTATGTGAAGACAGTTCTTTTTTTAAACAGTGGAGTAATTGTTTAGTATGACGCTGCGGTTTTGAGGCTGTTTCCAATACACATGTATTTATATAATGAAAAAGGAATTGGTAGTTTCATATATGATATCTTTGTGTAAAAGATACACTCCAGCCTTTCAAAAGTTATTAAACCACTTTAAATACCAGCCTTTTGAGGCTCTCTAGTGTTACAAAGAAGAGAAGGTATGAGAAAGAGGCAGCTAATTCTAAAGATTCGCACATACTAGTTCTGATTCAGTCTGAGCACTTTATATTCAAACTTCAAAAGTGAAACCCCCAAATCATTCCCTTTTCCTTTCTTAGTCTCTGTCTCAATAATTGATGAAACCATCTATATGCTGATGTCAGATCTCACAAAAAAGAATGAGAAAATTTCTCCTGCTGCTCTCTTAGGCATATACTTGAATTTTTTACATATATCATATTGAATTTGGCTCTTTCAAAAAATGTCTGAAGTTCAGAGCAGCTGTATCTGTATCAGTCTTTACAATGACCCTCATTATGAGTGTTTGAATTAATGAGCTTGTGATGCTCTGAATTCTGCACAGAGAGCAATCCATTTCTGTCTTTCTGGCTGTATGGCTAATGGCTGGGTAAAATGCCAACATTCAGTGGGTCATCATTATTTCAGTCAGGGGAGAACAGAATTAAGCTATTAACAATACAACAGTTTAAGCTTCAAAATGAAAATGTATGCCATATTAATTGCATCAAATTGGACACAAGCTGGCAGTCAAACAGTCTGGGTTTGTCTCCTGACTGATTTATCTCATTATCATGTCCCCAGTGAATATACCTTCTTGAATGCTTTAGGTATACAACAGCAGCCTTACCTAGGATTAGGAAGTGTAACAAAACCATTAACAACCTCCCTTTAGGCTATATTTTTGGAAATACTTTCATTAATGCAGGATTAGAATTTTATGATTCTAAAGTCTTAATGATTTCACTTGCTTTAAAAGGTAACACATAGCTGAATGAGTTAATTTCAAACCCTGTCTCAGGAAATACACAATTATCACATAAGGTTGCTCTTTATACATGGATACTTTCAAGTTGCTATTTTACATACCTTAAACTGTAGATTTAGACTCAACTATGTTTTCTTTTTATTTTTAGAACACTTACAGCAAGCTGTAAATACATATATAAATAAATGGAGTTTCCATATTTTTCAACAGAGTAATCAGACTCTCAGACTTCAGATTTAATGTTGTTTCTTATTGGATTACAAAGCTAAACACATGCTGACCTTAGTATCTTTATTTAACTTCAGTTCTGCAGCCAAGGACAGCAGGGATGAGCCAACAGAGCTGTATCTGACCTCAGCCATAACTAAATCCAGTGACAGGAATGGGTTCTATCTTGCTCACAGTGTAATTAATCACTTTATTTACTCTTTGCCTTTTTCAAGAACATTTTAGAAGATGCATTTACTTGTAAGCTGGTCATGACATAAATCAGGCTCTTTAATGAATTGATTCCAGGTGTGTCAAAAACTTCAGACTCCATGTTACATCTCTCTAATGGTTTCTTTGCATAAATGCAAAACTGTCTTAGGCTGCATCTGAAACCTTATGCAGAAGCCTGCAGGAATATTTTTTATGTGGCAAAGAAGAGTTGTATATTATCTTTTAGTACAGCTAGCTTCAGTGAATGGGTGAGATACCATCATGATTATGACTGAGATGTCAAGTGTGACAACAGGCTATATTTGCCATTTTGGAGGTGTGACTATTTGGCAGAAAGCTGTCTATGCCTTCCACAGTTTGCCAAATATTCTGATTTGACTCTTGGGCTTTTTAGAAATATTCACAATCCTGCTGTGGATGTAGTCACAAAATATCATCTTACTCAAAGCCACAAAACCTCTTTCAATGACCAAGTGAGATTTCCAGAGTATTCATATGTAACTACTACTGTAAATTTAAAGTTTGCTTCTCTAAATGCCTGCAAGCAATGAATCAAAAGGACAGTAGAGTAGTGGAAGAATATGTGATATGAGTAGAAAATATGTAGTGTGGATGTAGTCAATGTGTAATTACTAAGGTCCAAAATACATCAGTCTATGTTAACTATCTAAAGCAAACCCATAGTGGTCCTTTTAATAAACAATTTAGGGTAAGCATATGTTTTTATAGTAATTCTAATTATAGCAAGGCAGGGTAAAGAATCAGCAAGAGAATATTAAGCAACTAAAAAAACAAACAAAACATAACCTGATTTAGACAGTTGTGGTTTTTTTCCTGAAAAAATATACATGGATATGTATATTCTTGGCTTAATATATATAGAAATATTAGAGTAGGAGGCAGAGTTTACAGAATCATAGAATCATAGAATAGTTAGGGTTGGAAAGGAGCTTAACTCCAACCCCCCCACTATGGGCAGGGACAACTCACACTAAACCATGTCACCCAAGGCTCTGTCCAAACTGGCCTTGAACATTGCCAGGGATGGAGCATTCACAATCTCCCTGGGCAACCCATTCCAGTGCCTCACCACCCTTACAGTAAAGAATTTCTTCCTTACATCCAATCTAAACTTCCTCTGCTTAAGTTTCAACCCATTACCCCTTTTCCTATCACTACAGTCCCTAATGAATAGTCCCTCACCAGCATCCTTATAGCTCCCCTTCAGATACTGGAAGGCTGCTATGAGGTCTCCACGCAACCTTCTCTTCTCCACGCTGAACAGCTCCAACTTTCTCAGCCTGTCTTCATATGGGAGGTGCTCCAGTCCCCTGATCATCCTCGTGGCCCTCCTCTGGACTTATTCCAACAATTCCATGTCCTTTTTATGTTGAGGACACCAGAACTGCACACAATACTGCAGGTGAGGTCTCATGAGAGCAGAGTAGAGGGGCCGAATCACCTCCTTCGACCTGCTGGTCACGCTTCTTTTGATGCAGCCCAGGATACAGTTGGCTTTCTGGGCTGCAAGCACACACTGCTGGCTCATGTTCATTTTCTGATTGACTAACACCCCCAAGTCCTTCTCCGCAGGACTACCGTAAATTTCCTTTTTGCCCAACCTGTAGCTGTGCCTGGGATTGCTCCCACCCAGGTGTAGGACCTTGCACTTGGCCTAGTTACACTTCATGAGGTTGGCATCAGCCCACCTCACAGGTGTGTCAAGGTCCCTCTGAATGGCATTCCTTCCCTCTAGTGTATCAACAGAACCACACAGCTTGGTGTCATTGGAAAACTTGCTGAGGGCACACTCAATTCTATTGTCCATGTCACGACAAAGACGTTGAACAGGATAGGTCCCAACACCGATCCCTGAGGGACACCACTCTTTACTGATCTCCAGCTCGACACTGAACCGTTGACCACAGCTCTTTGCATGCGCCCATCCAGCCAGTTGTTTATCCACCGAGTGGTCCATCTATCAAATTGATGTCTCTCCAATTGAGAGACAAGGATGTTGTGCGGGACAGTGTCGAATGCTTTGCACAAGTCCAGGTAGATGACGTCAACAGCTCCACCCCTGTCCATCAGTTCTGTAGCTCCATTATAGATGGCCACCAGTTTGGTCATGCAGGATTTCCCCTTAGTGTAGCCATGCTGGCTGTCACCAAGCACCTTGTTTTTCATGTGCCTTAGTATGCCTTCCAGGAGAATCTGCTCCAAGCTTCTGCCAGGCACGGAGGTGAGATTGACTGGTCTGTAATTTCCTAGGTCATCCATTTTCCCCTTCTTGAAAATGGAGGTTATATTTCCCTTTACCCAGTCATCGAGAACTTCACCTGACTGCCATGATTTTTCAGATATGAAATCTTACTAGAAAAGATGGATGCCTTGGGCATTAACCTACACTAAGCTATGGGATGCTTCAGGAAAACTGCACAGCCAGTCAGCACCTGTGGGTACTCCTCCCCTGGCCCTTGGCATACACCTGTACTCTCTCTGCTGTTTCTGCTTGCTTCACTCTTGATAGGGGACATGCTTGAGATTTCAAGTCTAATGTCCTTTCAGTGAATCTGAGGGATAACTTTTTGCCCTGTTTTCTTATCACATTACTCACTAAGTTGCTTTAAAAAACTCAAACAAACCTTTTTTACAGAACATCTTTTTAGCGTCTTTGAGCTTTATGTGATGAATTTGTTCCTATATAACAGCATCATATTATATTTTTATATATAACATCATATTGGGTTGGAACTAGATGATCTTAAGGTCCTTTCCAACCCTAAGTATTCTATGATTTTATGATTCCATGAACATAAGAGCAAGTAATTTTCATGTTGCACAATAATGGCTGCAAGCCTCTTTTCCCAAGTGTTTCCAGGGACTTTAGAACAGGGGCTTTAATGACAGAGGAAGGGAAGAAGGAAACGTGGGAAGGAGGGACCCTAATTTCACATGGAAACCCTGGTTCTGCTAAGAAGCTCCATCCACTGGGTATGGCAGTATGGAAGCTATGGCTTGGAGTTTAAAGCTCATCCTGTCCACTGAGCAGGGCAACTATTTTACTACTCAATGATTATTTAGCACAGCATTTATTGCTGTTGCTGAACACCGTTGTGGTTTGAACTAATCTGTTTTGACCAAAGCTGCACACTCAGTTTTTAATACCACTATATAATTAATTATCTCCACTTTATCCACAATGGTGTAAGAAATGCCATAGAGACACCTTTAACTGAAGCCACAGAGGGGCTAATGAAAAGGGAACTATTTTTCTTTCATGGAGAATAATAAAGCAGTTGCTAGTCCCAGTAGGAATTTTATTTCCACAGAAAAGGCAGACTGAGGAGCAAGAGTGGATATAAGAAAATGTTTAAAACAACTACATTTTGAAAAATATACAATAAGTGATACAGAGCACACTTTTCTCATCTATCTAAGAAACTTACCTAAGCATATATCACAAATAACCCTTTGGAAAAAAACCCACAGAATTTTCCAAAGCATAAATATTCATTAAAAAATATGAGACGGTGGTATGGTTTGTTGTAATGGAGGTCAGAAGTCAAACAACTTTTTCATTATTAGTCCTTAGAATATGAAGAAATGTTAAGAGTAACAAACATGAGTTGGTCACTAAATAACGGGAATAATAATGTGAAGAAGCCCAAGGAGGCAGTGCTCTTGATTACATTAGGATAGTGTAACTAACCTTAGAGGGGCTGCTTGGGTGGGATTTTTGCCTGTACCCCTCTGCTTTTTTATTTTAAGTGGGAACAATGGACCCTCAAATCATGCTCAATGTTGGAATCTGAAAAAATGTAAAACTTTATACTCTTTGAATATTTACTTTTCTACAAGGGAGATGTTCAGTTTGAATGGCCTAGATTAAGGACATGAAATATGTGAGTATATGAGAAAACAGCAGAGTAATGGATTTGCCAGGAATTTTTTCTGCATTGATTGCAGCACTATTACTAATCCTGAATCAACCTAAATGTACAGAACTGAGTAAGTATTAGAGCTGTCCAATAAGATCTGATGAATGCACTATTCCATTAATATTACCTTTTTTTGTTGAATAAATTATTTGACAAATAATGGTAAAATTCATCAAATAAATTATCTGATGAATGTATTTTTTAAGTAATCGTCTAGCTCTAATGAATATGCAAGCAGTTCCTTAATGAAAAGCATTACTCTACTGTTAGCCTGCTTTCATCACTCATATGTCACTTTTTTGTATTTTGCAACTGCAATCTGTATATTTTATTCATTTACCCATTCATTTATACATGGGAAGTTTAAAACAGTATGGTTAATCAATCATTGCAATTCTTAGAATATTTTTGCTTTACAGTTGATTATTCATTACATTTATTACATACAGGAATGCTTAATAAAAAGAATTTGGCTTTTCTGAAGACACCTCTCCCAAGAACTATTGGCTTGTAGGTTCCAAGTCAAGTTTACAAGAATGCTCTGAAAATTACAGGGTTCATTTATAAAGCAATTTTTGTAGCTGTAAACACTGCAATTACCAATTGTTTCAAGAAACTGGAGCTTGAAGCCAAGCCAGACACCTTCAAGGTCCCTGAAAACACACATAAGAGGACTAAACCAAGAAAGGGCGTACAGGAGGGACCTTCTTGCTGCACAGCACTGGGACATTTAGGTAAAAAGCACAGAGAGGATTATTTGAATGATGTTCAATTTTGGAAATATTCTGACCTCAAAAAGGAAGTCTATTTTGTTATTACAGAGGTGATCTCAACAAATGATACTGATAGATTTTTATTGCTAAATGGCAAACTGCACCTGTTAATGTTACATGTCACAATTCTGAGTCCTGGTTCTTCACAGAGATATGCCAATTTATTATGGCAGTTACAGTGGGTACAAGTTCAACTTGCATGAATCAAGTCAACGCTGCCAAGGTGATATTCATGTTATCATGGGTGGCTCTGAACTTGCTTCACAAAGCTCAACTGAACAGATTTAATGGGAGAAAATTTTGGGAGAGAGGTATATTAGAAAGGTTGACTATAGTTGCGCTTGGATTATCAGTGATTCTCTTCTAAACTTTCCTTTTAATAGCTTGCAGACTTTCATGAATGCAACATTAATAGTCTCCGCCCAGCCCTTCCAAACAATGTAATTTCTACTGCCAGCTGGTCGACTAATATATAAAGCTGTCCCTCACAATAGGTACAAGTGGAGGGATTTATCATCTTTCCACGGAATCTAAAAGATAAAGATTCCAAAAATGCCAGTATTTAGAATAAATTCCTTATAGAGAGATAAAACCCAGAGTGGCTCCCACTTAACACAGAGCAAGCTGTCATGACAGAGGTGTGGAAAGCCGTATAAAAGTCCTGCACAATAGGAAGGAGTTTGTTATTGGCTGACATTTCACGCTCATAAAAACTGCAGCCACATTGCCCTGCAGACAAATGGGTATTTCATATTACATGGAGATGGTTACTGTACGTTTATTACAAAAGGGAAGAACATGTTCTATGGACATTTTTTTTTTCATAGCTTTTATCTCTGAAGGTTATATTTGCATTTGTGTCAACCAGGCATGGGCTGTGGTGTGTGTGAATGTTTGTCCCTTAAAACTTGTGATAAACACACTTGTCTATTAAAAATTTTAAATACTTATTACATGTAATTTCTCCATACTTGTATGCTTTGATCTAATCTAATGCATAGTTTTAGCTAAAATGCTTGTGCTTCTAAAGATTACAAGTATTAGGAGGAAGAAATAAGTTCTAGAAATTATCTTCAGCTTGCAGCTTGTTTTACAAAGTTTCAAAATGCCCTTTGTTTGCTAACTGCATCTAAGGAGCTCCTGACCCACTCCTTTTCATGTAAAGTCACCAGTCTAATAATGGTAATATTTAGATGGGATATGGTCATACCTTTCACTTAAGAATTCTAATAAAACACTAATATTAATAAATATTTTCAGAACTACTGTTTTTGCTTAGGCAAAGAAGAGAATTTAGTTTGTACTTCTGATAAACACTTGAGCTCCCTGTGGTTCACTATTACAGAAGATCTAATGTCCAGGGATGTGTTTGAAATAATGTACCCTGAGACAGAAAACCCAGTGGTACAGAACTGGCCCTGTCTCAAAGCCATATTACAGTATAATCTAAAGCACAAATCTCCTGAGCCCCACACTCAGAAACTGAAAGTACCATTTGGATACATGGGTATTTGTCCTAACAATTTTAATGTTTCTGTGCAAGAATCACATTTGTTGTGAGTGGCTTTTTAGAGATTTGACATGCAAACTCTTCAGGCTATCTTGGAAAACCTGCAAACTCAAAATTAGTAGATGAAGCTCAGGATTAAAGGTAAGCTTGAAGCTGTCAGATTTTGCAACTTTGTATATGAGGATTCCAGTAACCCATGTGGTTATCCCAGAACAAAAATAACATTTCCTTTTCAGAGTCCTTAATTACCTCCTCTTCTTCCCCCCCCCCCCCCCCCCCCCCCCCCCCCTTAATTAGCTGTGGGCAGAATGGAAATCTTGGAAAAAGATTGGCTTCTGTCATTAAAAAGACTTCCTGAGTGGCACTACTTTGGAAAAGGTTTAATGTTATTGTGGTGCCCATGCAGTATGATTAATAGGAAGACTGGACAATGGAAACCGAATTACTGCCACCAACGTGCCTTCCACAAAGCAGACATCTAACACCAACTTCATCTGACGTGCCTATTTTCCTAAGGTTTTCCATATTTTCCTTAGACACTAACCTGGATAGAGTGTAAGCTGATTACCTAGCTCCCTGCTCTCTTTGAAAACATCTTTCTTGCAGTTCAGGCTTTAATTTGTTATGACCCCATCAAAATAAGCTGTCCAAATGCTTTAAGAAAATGAAAATCACACAGCAGACAAAGCAGCTTGCTCAAAGTGGGTTGCCTTTCCTCCCAGGTCTAGTAACATGATTATGAAGAGACAATAACAAAGGTATGTGAATACTGTAAAAACAAGTTATCGCAAAACCATTCCATAACATATAAAAAAACCAAGACAACCACCAGGCCATTTGCTGTCCAAGCTACAGCTCCTTTGTGCAGCTTCACTTAGGCAAAGGAGTGGGAGAAAACAAAAGAAGCTGTCTGGCTTCTATCCTCACCCACAGGTGGACTGCACTGGCACATAGGGCCAGTATCAACCTCTATTACCTCCACTTTAAATTTGTAAGGAGTGCTGAAAGAATAGCTACAGGCCTCAAAACAAAATGAGGCTACAGGCCTCATACAAACCCATGCTTTGCAGGATTTGCCTCTGCAGCCATCTAGACTTATACGAAAGCCACTGAAGACCTGCTCTGCCTCTGTACTGTGCTCTGAATTAAGCACAGCTCAGTTGGAGCTGAAAACGAGGTTACAGATGCATAAGTTTGGGGCATTTTGTATATTTTGATAATGCAGCTTTCCTGTGCTAACAGTGCAGTGATACATCACTGCCCATAAATCTTCACCTGAAGGCAGATGAGGAACAGGAATGATAGCAATAACAAAAAAATCCCATCCTTGCTGCCTTCGTGGAAGAAAGAGATAAGGTCCAGAGTGGAAATAGGAAATTGACAACTTAAACCTAAGAATTGCAAGAATTTTCTAGTAAAGGATGGTCTCTCCCCGTGAATTTGTTTTACTGTAGTAACCTGTTGTCCATCAGGGCAACCTGACAGCAGGGGCACTGATCCAAGGGAGGTTACAATGCCTTGACTCTCTCAAAGTCTGCTGTGCTCACCAGGAGGGGGAGATGGGGAGGAATCACCCTGCAGTTGCACCTGTCAGGTTGCTCCCAGCCCATCCCCAAACTACAGTAGGAATTTGGGGTGGAATTTGATCAGAATTATACCCAACACTTTATTCAGCTTTAAAATTACAAACACTTTGAAATAAAATTGTTTTGCTATTGTCTTGTGTACATTAGGAATTGACAGTTCTTTTTTACAAATCTTCACATTTATCACCAAATAAACCAAATAAAACCCAGTGTATGGTTATAAGTGACTTGACCACAGATGCCACAAGTCCTCATCATTGTACCTTCTCACTATGTTAGCTTCAGCTATTGCCAGATCACTGTCAATGTAGTCATACACAATAATGCCCCATTACAGTTGGAATGGTTTGTTAAACTTTATAGCACTCAGAAATGCTCCTGAGGCACCAAAAGTGTCTTGTTTCAGAACTGAACATATAATACCTGCCAAATTTGCAGCTTTGAAACCACTTCCAGTAAGAATTAAAAAGGCCCTTTTCACAGCTGAAATAGGGCTATCAATACTTGACTTGTCTGCCCATGTGAAATAGTGGGTTCTTTTCTCTGACGTTGCAATTTAGTTTAAAATAGCTTTGATGATGACAGGGTACATGCGAGTGATAAAGCCACAAAGATGACAGTCTAATCTTACAAAGATGACCTATCACTGATAAGAGATTAAGTCACACAACATTTGAAAAACCAGATTATCTGTCTGCTAGGATAGTGTCTGTGTACACCTCCTGCTGAGCCATGCTGAGATGCCAATGACATACAGAGATGTTACTTCTTAAAAAAGAGAAATGCTTCACAGAATTTCTGAAACCATCAGGATAGAAGAATGATAGCAAGGAAGAAAAGAAGCTCTGATCTTATATTGAGCTTTTTTTGGTCAAATATTAATTTTTCAGGCTAGTAAAGTATTTAGATGTACAGCATATAAATAATTTAGAGACACTATAAAAAGGTCTAAATTAGCCAATTCTGCCCTATAATTAGCACTCACAGCTATGCTGGCAATGGGTGGGTGATTATTAAACACCTTTTATTATCGGTTTTATGTACTACAATAAAAAATGAAAATTATACTTACAAGAATTATTAGACATGCTGGTCCTATAAAACTCCATATAAAGTTGTTCTTCGTGCTGAGCCAACATCTGAAAAGTAAACAGCAGAAAAAGCCTTGAAATGTGCTATTGTGACTATTGCATCCTTATGTATGTTGATTTGGACACAGAAACAGTGACTTACACTTCTGTGGTGCCATAGTACTTGTATCCTAGTGCAGCAGAGATTCCAACGACCACAGCTGGACTGATGTAGCCAAAGACATAGAAATTTTTATGCAAGAAACCCTTGTTGTAGATGACTCCCACTACTATAAGGTAGAGGTGAATACCTTCGATGCACATCCATGCAAAAGCAGCTAGAAGGAAATAATGAAGTAATCCAGCAGTAATTGAACAGAAGAGCTAGAAATTAAATCAGAGAAAGCAAGAGTCATAATTCTATTAAGATGTCTCTGTTAATATAACAGCATATGCACAGCAACGTAGTGAATTCTAAAGTGGTGGTCCAGCAGTCTATGTGTAATACTGATTGACAAGAACTTGGCCTACACCCGTGATCTCACTTGTTCATTAATGTTTTCTGTAGCAACTGGTAAGGTGAAAAGACTACATTCAACTTCTAGCACATTTCTTCCCAGAATAACTATATAAACAGCTCTACAAAGTTGATCCCATAGTTACATCAGAGTAGTCTGTATGATTTCCTGATCTAGACGAAGTTCATTTTTACAGTTTTGATAACAGTGTAATTAGGCATTACAAGGAATTATTTCCAAAATTACTTCTGTGACTCCAAAATGTTTGTAAAACAATATTTCTTGATCAGTTGATACTGGAATGTCACCTCATGGATAGCAGCTTGTATATTTTCAAGTAATTATAAATTCTATTCAACTGCTTACAGTAAGATTATTTTGATAATTTATGCATAATTTAATTTTCTAAAACTATTCTGAGATGCAAAAATCAACAACCCATCTTATATGAAAAACAACAGGGACGAGTCAAGACCTTGCATGAATAAAGAAAATGGGTCCTCCAGCCAACACTGCTGTATCTTAAATGCTAGCTTGGCACTACAGATCTGGCCTGGCTTTTAGGGAAAATTGTCACCTAGAAAGCCACCAATGGGGCTTTGTACAGCATCCAAATAAATGGGAAAAGTGAAAATGATGAGCATATCAAGACCACAGTCTTGGATAAGATGACAAAGCTTAAATGAAAGCCATAGAGCAACGCCAATGCACACCAGTTCAGATGAAGGTCCTACTTCTTTAAATGACCATTTTGTATTTTCTGTTACTAGACTGGGAAACCAGTGTCACTGGAATATTCATACTGATACTAGGAAATATTGGAAGTAGATGGAAGATTGTGTCTTATACAGTACATTTACTTTACAACACAAAATCAAGATATGAGTGAAAACTACCCACCTTATTATTGTTCATATTAATTCCAATCAAAAAAATAAGTTCCGCCAGGAACAGGCTGCAGCAGAGGTTTTTGTGAATTGTCGTTCTAGTGCTTTGAATTTCACTGAAGAACCAGAATGTAAAAATGCACATGGAGAGGCAAATCAACGAAATAATTATTCCTAGCTGAGTGATTCTTGTAAGAATGTTATAATTTGTAACACCCTGGGGGAAAATTATAATATAATATTTAAAAGAACAGCTTTGTACCTTCTCAAGAAAGACCTCATTCTATTTTACATTTTTTTTCTTCTTTTCTACAAAATACTAATCAAAACTGTTTGTAGAGTTTCACTGCAAACTTAAACTTCAGATAGTATAAAAAGTATTGGTTTTTTTGTAAGACATAATTCTAGGGGAAATTAGTAATGAACTGCATATATTTCTGCTCTTGCATTTTCTGATATTTCTTAACAAAACTTTTTTATTAACATCAGTATCTCCTAATACAATTTAAAAAATCAGATCATTTTAGTGAATAACAAATACACTGGCAGTAGGACATATATTAATATGACATGAACATTTTCTAATATAAAAGGACTTATCACAGCAGTGACTTAGATAAGCAAAACTGAATAACCTTCCTCCTGCATTTGCAACATGATCAAAACAAGATTCTGAAATAACAATCACTTCAAACAAATGCTATCCCAGATATGTAACATGAACATTCTCCAAAGAAACACAGGCTATTCTAATATTGGATGTGAATATTTTCTGTACAGGAATACAGTTACATTTGCTGCTCAGTATTTGCACAAAGAATCTCTTGAAGTACATGACTGTGCATCGGCATAAGGGTAGCATTCAACTGACCATAAAACGTATCTAAGTAATTTTTTTTTCTAAATAAAGAACCAGAGATTATTCTCCTCCCAGCCTTCTTTTTCAAAATAACTGTATAAGTACCTGCAAAGGTTTGAAATTTAAACTGAAGACTTAGGATGCTATTTAGCAACCAGGGAACAGCCTCTATCAGCATGAAATTCACAGTGTGAGAGAACTATCTCAATACAGTATATTCATGCTAATATTCTGCTTGCTGTCAGTTCTGATACCTTGTAAAGCTGCCTCCTGAGGCAGGACCTGAGCTCCCACAGATCCCCACACAGGCCCTGGAAATCTATGGGGCCTCTTAATGTAACAAAGAGATAAACTGAGTGGTCATTCTCATGATTTTGTGCTTGTCATGAGTGCCCACATTTAACAGTCATAAACTTCACACTGATTTATACTGTTGAAAATTCTCAGGAAAGAATTTAAAGCAGACTTTTAGATGCCAAGGTTAGACAAATGGGTGGCAAAGTTTTGTGAGAGAGAAATTCAGGGCCGTATGGTTACTCACCGCCAGTGAATGCCAGTTAAATCCCACAGCAGTGTTAAAATGGGATTTAAAATTAAAAGTAATGCACCAAAAATAAGCACAACAGACTGTGTATTTGGAACAAGATACTTTGCTGCATCACTGCTCTGTAATACTGCAGAAAGGACAAAAGGAAAATCAAACACATATGGGAGGAATTTTGTCTGCTCTGTGCACAATAAATTGTGTGTTTGCTGAACAAAATCAAGAGACAACCTAAAAGGGGAAAAGTACATAAATTGCATGGAAAAAAAACAAGGAATGAGGACAGGAGAAAGTATGAGGTAAAACACTAAATTAAAATAGCACTTACAACAGAGCCACCTGAGGACATCAAAACAGCAAAATGAGTCAGATGATTACATTTGCATGAGATATGAGTGGAGTTGGAATGTGTCAGCTCACAGCCTTCTGTAGCCCAGTTGCCATTCATTGTGTCTGCTGAGTAGTTCCAAAATGCACATTTAATATCTTTATCCAGAGTCTGGAACAGAAACAAGATGTTTTACTGATGGAAAAAGACAGGATATTTCCTATCAAGAGACCTTTCTTATGTTAGCCAGTGCAATTCATTAGATACTACTTGCACCTTTGGAAGGCTTGGAAACAAAAACGACATTCTGCAAGTCCTATTCCAATGGCTAGAGACATTCTGCAAGTCCTATTCCAATGGCTAGAGACATTCTGCAAGTCCTATTCCTATGGCTAGAGAGGGAAGCGTCTTATCCACACAGCTAACACCCTACCAAAAATGTAGTCTAATCAGATTACTGAACCCTTCTGGCACTTGCAAAGGCATTGGAATTTTTATCTACTGAAAACATTGTTACATACATACACTGAACCTGCTGAACATGGACTAAACCCCAAGGTTACAGCCACATTGCTTGTCCTGCTCACAGTCGCTTCCAAATGACCAGTTTGAAAACTGAGACTTACTCTGTGCATTTTACAAAGTGATCTGGGGTAAGGCCAGGGTCATATCACACCTGCTATATCAGGTGTGATGACAGTGCTGAATAAGACCATTAGTATTATTTATTACAGTTAGTGCTTACTAACTCGTCAAAGATAAGGTCCCCACTGTACTAATAGGTCGTATAAATATATGAAAATTTACATAGAAGATAAATAACAAATTTAAAAGGTGCACAACCAAGGTTAACACCTTGTCCTACCATCAACCTCCTTGCACACTTTCTTTTTTATGTTTCTGATAATACTTTGTGCAATGCAAGGTGATTCTTCATGCACAAGTGAAGTCAGTAAAATCTATACACACTATGGAACTAAAATTTTTAGCTTTAAACAAATGTGTTCAGATTTCAGAAATAACAAAGTTGAAATACTATAGGTTCTGGTATTTTCTCCTGCCTCCAAGGTAACTTTTTGCAGTAACTTTGAAGTATATCTTCATATTTTTTAATATGCATACTTAACCATACTTAACTTTCAGAAACCTCACCTAAATACAGGATATGCAAGACCCTGTAATATTCTCTGTTTCAGGCATCTACATTTTATTCATAGTATAACCCATCAAAGCTGGCATTGCTGCCCTTGCTTTTGTCCCATAGCTATTTTCAGTTGTATCATATTTAGTTTATTTCACTAAGGATGTCACATTAGGAATTTATCTAATTAGAGAAATAAATGACAAACATCAACAAACAACAGAATTGTGTCTCAATATATCATACACTGCAGGTATAGTTACATCACATAAAATGATTAGCTATTATTTTGCTGTATTTCAAGTTGATAATAAAAAAGCCCCTTACCTTTGCATACTTTAAGGTAAATGTTATTTTCTCAAGCTCATAGAGTGCAGGTGGATTTGAGCTAATTGCCACAGCTATAACGGATGAGCCTACGGTCTGTCTGTGCTCTGAAGTATCTTTTGAGGAGAGGTTTTTAGGCGAAGAAAGCAAAGAACCAATATTGCTATACCGCAGAAAGACAACTGCAACAGTGCCTATCAATCAAATAGACCATGTTCAGTGGTTTATGGGGTTTTTATTGAAGAACAATATTGAAGACATTAAGGAAACAATAACAATAGACATTACTGCTCCTGCATAAAATATGCAAAACAGATGGAATCTTTGTAGAATACTTATAAAAATGTTTTAGAGACAATGAAATATAGCTTTATTTAAAACAATGTAACTGCCATTAGAAATATCTATGTGTGTTCACACTGGGAATTCTAGTTAGATAAATACATGTATACTTTTTTCTAGAGTAAGACATGCTTGCTGCTGTTTTACAGTTGGCTACATATGTGGTACCAGGTCTCAAACTAAAATGACTCAGACCTGAGATAAGTACTGGGTTTCTCTGAATTACCTGGCTTACTTTGACTTCCATTACAGTGGAGCCAGAATGGAAGGCACATAGGGAAAAAGAAAGCAAATGGGATTTTAGGATTCAGTGCTGATACAAAAAAAAAAAATCATGATTTTTCTCCCTGGTACCAAAGCAAATCGCATTTTTAGGTATTGATAGGTGGTGAGATTCAGATAAGCTGGAAGATTAAGATTAAAAAAATATTTTCTATGTTTATTAGGTCAGGTGGTTTAATTCCAGAACTGTTTAAACACATGTATTTATTTTCAGTGATGACAGTATCTACAAACCATTTCTGTAGCACTATGAGGTCCAAGACAGTTTCTGTGACATACTGAAGATAACGTGTTCTTGCCCTAGTGAACTCTCTTTAAATAGAAAAGATATGCCAATTTTTGGAGAAGTAAGAAAACTAGTTGATGGTGCCAGTTTGAAGTCACAGCAGATCTATGGCTAAGAAAAGGATAAAGCTCAGGTCTCTGGTAACAATATCCAGCGTTAAAGCTCACTGTATACTGGAAATGTTAGAAATACCAGTCTTGAGACAGTAAAGGGGTAGGAGAGATGATGATTAAAACACCTTGACTCTTCTGTAGTTAGCGGGGCTGAAGCTCAGTCTTAATAAAATGCACATTTGGTTATTTACTAGTTGGTACGAGTCTAGCCAAGGTACTTAATAACCCACCTACTCTTTAACCTTTGTTTCTTACCATTAGGATGAGATTCCTCTCTCTTCTTTGGAGAAATCTTTATATAATCTCCCCCTGTGTATACATGAGGGTGAATATGTTTCATGTGATGTGAATCAAAAGCAAAAACCTTGAGTGCTGCAAAAGAAGAAAAATACTGTACAAGTCAGAGCTCCATTACAGTGTACCATAATTTACAGTTGAGTTAATAAATGTGCTATTGAATTGCATAATTACCATGAATTTTAAGAGTATATCATTGGACCAAATATTTCAAGAAAAATGTTATTAATATGTTTGCTTAACCCCCTATGCTTTATTATTTTCCTGCATGTTTTGCTCTCATACTTTTTACTCTTTCAATGAAAAATATTGTCTTTTATTCACCTTGCATTAAATTAGGAACTGGAAAGAACAATGCAGGTTACTCTAAGAAGAGCTATTGCTTTATTAAAAGTGCATTTCTGAAAGGGACCACAAATCACAATTATAAAAAGCAAAGCATAAAATTCTCTACTGAATAGTAACATTTGATAAAAGCCAATTTTTGAAAAGTATATATTTTATAGTTATCTATCCATGCTACCAAATGCACATTGCACCATGAAATAATGATGTGTCTTGTCAAAAAGCAAACAAACAAGCATCACCCCTCAGGACACAAACTACATTAGAGGACATTGAGCTCTTTACTTGGTTCATTATAGTGCTGAGTTTCAATCACCCAGGAAAGGAACAAAAAAAGTCAATCAGGCCTTTTTTAAAAAACAAAACAGCAAACAAATCTAAAACTTGACTGATGGAGGAATATCACTAAGCTATACCATCTGCATTGCTTATAGCACAGCACGCAAAAATAATATGAGCTATTCAATAGACCAGCTGTCAGAAAATGTTCCTCAGGATGTAAGAAATAGTTTTCTGTAGCTGGAGTTTTGAAAAGCTTGGAGTTCAAGAGCTTGCACCATGAAAAGCAGTAGAGAGAAAGGGGTAACATTTTAGGTCTTGTCCCAGAATAGATGTGTGGGACACGTTTAAGTCCAGTGGAAAATACATTGATTCTGAAAAACCATAACAAAAGATTGAAGTGTTTGGGTCCAATTTGGAAAAGAGCTCATCTAGTTTCTCATTTTAGAACAAGAGCAAGACTAAAGAAATCATTCACCTTTCAACATGGAAATTCCTCACCATTCTGTTGATAAGCTTTTTTTCTCACCTTGGGCTGACTGACATCTACACTGCTACTGGAGGCTGCACTTGAATCCTCTCTTCAACACCCTCACAGCCTCAGCTCTGTAGCCAGGAGACCCTCTCCTTTCTGCCAGTGTGGTGGGGTGCTGGGGCTTTACAGCCAGCTCGTGGCATCACTCTGTATCTGCTGCAGGCCCAGAGGTACTCTGGACTGACATATATCTGCTTTTACAGAGTTTATATAATGGAATAAATCTCCCACTTTTCATCAGTCTTGCTAATTTACTTTCAGAAAAGCGAAGGAAAGAACAGGTGGTTTGACCTGCCTCAGGATCAAAGGAAGAATCTTTCTTACCAAGTCATCTTACAAATTGGCAAACTGGTAAGAGGTACTGAAGGACTGTAGTGAATCTAAAATAAGAAATCAGGTCACATGCAGTTTGTGTACATTCAGAGAAATGAAGATGTGACCATTGCCAAAGTCATAAACAATGCTTTATCAGTATTTTCAAAAGCAGCTGGTATTAACCTTACTCTGCTCCCATTGAAGGAATGATAGAACTATTATTAATACTGGAAAATCAGCAGGAGTTGTTGTGAAGGCACCAGCACAAAGGGAGAAAGGTTGGAAAGCAAAACGTGCCGTTTAGCCTGACTGGTTCTCCTCAGATATTCCTCTTAAAATGGAAATTCCTCTGAAAATAAAGCCACTCCAAATCAGACTCACAAGCTACAATCCTTATTTCATGATCATTTACAGTACCTTCACTGAGCCAAAAAGAGGAAAAAAAATCTGTATAGGGCAAATCTAAGTTTCATTCCACTGGTAGGGTTTTATTTTTAATGCATATTAGATGCATAGGATAATTTTGTACATGTAAAATGAATGCAGATTCACTGTTATGGTGTGACTATAATGAGAGACTGAAAGAGAATCTGAAAGGACAATTTCCCACAGCTTCTCAAGTTTTTTTCTGGGCTGTAGGCTCACATGTTCAATCATTGAAAATTATGATACCTACACTGAAAGTCAGGTGTTAGTTATGAAACTCATACAAATTAACACCTGTGTGTTTCACATAACACCATTTCTAATCTTTATAATCGTGCTGAAAAACTCCTCAGTGTAATCCACACCTAAAGTATATCTTAGATTAATTTTCTTTATCTTACCTATGTCACTTGCATTAGCATCTAGCTGTGTTGTCTTTTTGAAGTTCTGTGACATGAGAAGCGTTGCTTGTTCTGCAGTATGCAGCAGCTTAGTCAGGCTCCGTCTTTGGTCATCTACAGGAAGAGCTTCCCAGACTGTAATCTTGTCTTTTTGTAAAAAATTATTCACAGTACTAACCAAAACCTGCACATAAAATTATATGTTTAAGTGCAGAAGTCATATGCTATTTGTAAAATAAGACACACATCCCTCTCATCCAATTTTAAGGCTTGATCTACTCACATTAATGGTTGTATTATGAAGCGTCTCATTGTCAGAAATAGAGTAATGCCTGGTATTTAATGATGAATAAGATAGTGCTTCAACATATGAAATCACATCTACAGGTAGAAGTGGTCCCAAAGTATTTTTATTAATTTCTTGCAGCATCTCCAGGGGTGTTTTCAAATGACTAATCTGAAAAATACAAGAACTCGCATCTTAATGAAACAAATGAAGTCATATTTCCACAAGTGAAAGTAAACCCAGTGAAAATGGCTGATTTCTGTGAATTAACATAATGGATTTAAAAGATGCTTGTGCATAAAAAGAGGCACTATTTAAATCTACAGGTGATACATGTCTACTACTATAAAAATAAGCCATATGCTATCATTAAACTTTTTATTTTTCCTATTATTGCAGCTCATTTTTATTTACCCTAATTTTAAAAAATTAACTGGTAAATGTTCTGCAAAAATCATTAAATATCAGTGATTTGATTATTCCATTGACTCTCTTCTGTTAAAATTTTAGTTGAAAAGGTGGGAGCAGAGAAATAGTATTAGTATATTTGGTAGGGATTTTTTTTTTTCAAATGTAGATTATAAAGCAAGTAGTTAAATCAAACTGTACTGCCTATTTCACCATTAATGCTTCAGTTTATGAACTGCTTAATGCACTTATATAAAACAATTGGTTTAAAAAGCAACAGTCTGAAGAAGGTGAGATGATTAAACTTGCAAATTTCCATCTCACAGCTGAATAAGAAAAGAATTCTTATTTCATGATACTGAAATTTAATGAGATTAAAATTCCCCCCTGAAAAGAAATCATCAAAAAAACCCCTAAACCAACGCCTGATTTTGTAAGATCTGTAGACTCTGCTGCTGAACAGCTTTTTATGGGGCTTGCTTTGTCTTTGGCTGCAGCTGAATCAAACTAGAAGACAGGCTAAAAAAACTAGGCTAAAATCTGACAGTTATTTATACAAAATTGAGGTATTTTACCTTATTACCTTAATTCGATTATGTATTTTAAAAACAAAAAATAAAACCCCAACATCCTAAATCCTGATGTGGCATTTAACATGTCTTCATATGTAAATGTGGTAAGCATATGTTACATTTAATATAATACATTACATTACAGGTTAACACAGAAAGCATGTTAACACAATGACCATCTTACAGTAGGTTAATAAAAGCCTTTCAGTGAATATCTTTCTGAATTTTGTAACTTCAGCAAACTGCTTAATATAACATACCAAAATATACAATTTGCTTTAATTTATTCATGGTTATGTTTCATTTATCTTTTTAAATTAGACAATACTATAAATGTAGACTAATGGGCAGTGATTCCATTAACGTTTTTTTTGGGTTTTTTAATTTGCTTCAGGAATCTCTGTTTCTGGTGAAAAAGAAATCTTGAGTCCAGAGTCTCTGAGTCTATAAATTCTGTACCACTTTACATACTATGCTTTGGCAATAAATATATTAGCATACCAGGATGTTATTGCTCCATTTTCTATTTTGTCACTTGTTGACATTACTTTTGTAAGCTATCTTGCTGCCTTTCACTCTGAACAAGCAAATAATTGCACATCAGTAACTGCTGCAGTGTGTAACTTCAGAAATTACAGAAACAGTGGAGTGATCACCACACTTCTGAATTTTTCATGCATCATGACTCACTTTGCTGGAAACAGAACACACAGATTCCCAGCAAGTTATTATAATGATTTGAACATACAACACAGTTCAAATAATTTGAAATTATTAAAAAGACTTCTGTAAACATACTTAAGTTCAATTGTATGCTTCAAGCATTTGTTAAAAGCTCCTTAAGAACTATTATAATTGAAATAACAGTTTCAAACAGAAACAATTAAAGGATTTAAAAATTAATCTATAAACCAATGCTACTTACCCCAGCTAAAGTTCTGTTAATATGTTCGGTTATACAGTCTTTGTATAACTCACACTTGGCCTTTGGATTTTCTGTAGAAATTAAACAGAAACTAATTATATACTGCAGTTTAATCAATATTCAATATATGCTCATTTTAAGAGCTCTTGTCATTCCTCACACCACCAGCATTCTGAATTTATGCACATTAAGACTCAGCACTTCGTTCTCAAACTGTAGCTACTGGGACCTGATCTTGGCCAAAGTTACATCACTGGACTGACTCTCAACTTCTGTTTTACTCAGGTAGAGACTAAGGCCCCTTTCCTTGGGACTTCTACAGGTAAAGTTAAGAGACAGCTTGAATTTATGGAGAGAAGTACAGATCTGACAACCACTATTTCAAATGGATTTCATCACACTGTTTAGCAACAATACATTTACAAAATGATTCTATTCTCAGGAAATGTAGATGTCACTGTCTTGCCTCTTTTTCATGTGTTGCTGATTAATCTATCCGAAGATAAAGAGGCACTGGTGGGTTTCTTAGAAGATATAGCTCTATAATAACACATAAACCTTTATAATATCATGTACCTTGGCAGGAAGTGCCATCATTTGGCTTAAACTGCAATTTTCCTGTGGATGGTTGATAACCTTCCTTACAGGAGCAGTTAAACCCTCCATCCACGTTTTCACATTTTGCATGATCTCCACAGGCAACAGTTCCTTCATTGCTGCACTCATCTACATCTGCAAATATCGTGAGAAATTGGATTTTTCATTAAGTATTTACAGACTAACACCTTGCTGCTTTGTTGATAATAGCCCTGCATGCTGCAAGCATTTTCATAATAAAATTTCATGGAATAAAAAAAGCAAAAACTGAAAAGGCAAAATACCTGCCAATTATAATATTTAGGGATTAGAAGGATAAATAATAATTGATCATATTTTTATGCCACCAATTTTATTACTGTATAATAGTGCATTATTAGTGTTTTAAAACCATGAATTTAAAACCATAAAACTTTTTAAACCATATTAATTCTATCATAACAAAATGCTCTGCATGATGCAAATCATCAGAAAACCATTTTCCAGAGATTAGACTAAATAGATTTTCTCAGCCTTATGATTCAGTTAGAAAAGAGAAATAAAACTGCAGCCTTTTCTTTTAAGTCACAGCTTTAAAAAGATGCTACAAAAGATCACTTCATCCATTTTGTTAATCTAAGATTTAAGCTCTGTGCCCTTTAAAGTGCTTGGCATGTAGGATATTTTTTAATTCACATTTAAATTACATTTGCCTAAAATGTCTTCTGTGCTTCTAAATAATTTGCCATTAGGTAGACAGGTTCTGTAACTGGGTGGGGCACAGTCCAAGAGTAAAACTGATGAATTCCGATAAGGGAATCCATGAATTGATCAATTTTGGAGAGCTCTGTAATAACTCTTTGGCTGGAGTAGGGATTATTTTGCATTATTTGGTAGGCCAAGGATAAATATCAAATAACTCAATGGAGAAAGTAAACTGGGAAAAAACTCAAATATTTCTGATGAATGAAGTAATGGACTGTGAAGTGCTGTGCTGGAAAGGAGAAAAAAGTGAACAGCTTTGGAACAGGTATGAAAACAGTTGACAAATGAAGTGATACATGAGCAGATTTAAAGAAACAGACAGAACTGAACTGAAAGAAAATAAAGGTAGAGAGGGGAATGGGTGAATCAGAGAGAACTGAAGAACTGGCATGACACTGAATTTGGGAATTAAAGTTGTGAAAAAGAACTGATTAACTGCTTAGTGGAGGAGAACAGCTATGAGAATTGACAGAAGACTTTTGTGTAGCCAGATGGATGTTAAGAACAAACAGAAAGCGGATATAGAGGGCTGGAAATGCACTATTAGCATATAGGAATTATTTTTGCACTCTTATTTTTGTACAAAACTGTTGGTTGTTTTAAAAAAGGAGTAGAACAAAAATGAGCAGAACAAAAATGAGCAATCATGTATATGAAATAAGGTTGCTAGATAAACAGTAGAAAAACAGGAAAATGTTCATTCTCCAGCTCTTTCTTCTGCTTGTAACCGCTGGAGTTCTAGTAGACGGTTGAGATCCCACCCCATCTTCCTCAGTGAGCAGTGAGTCTGATTTTCACCTGAAATGCTGCATTTAAGCCTGAGTTTCAGATGAGAAAAGCACAGAAGGGAAGGTGAGGTGGGGCTGTGTATGCTTTTGCCTTCCCCAACAAAGCCACCTCAGCCTTTCACGGATAGCTGCTATGGAGGCAGTGTGTTTGAATGGACTGGTGCAAGCACTGAAATTTAAGGTATGAGGTTAAACTATAATTATCTGCATTAGGGCAATAGTTTATTTCTATATTTAATGCCCCAAACTGAAAATATTTCTCTTTAATGAACTGAGTTTTACATTGTCTGTGCTCATATGTTTTCTGTGACCTCAGTATTCATGTAGTCATGGAGCTAACCACATTATACATCAGTGGATCTGACAAAAGTGATGAAGAGGGAGGGAAAAAGCATGATATAGTGTTACATAGTCTACCTCATAATTAAATGCTGTCATTTAAAGACATAAGGCTAAAGTTCTTACTCTTGGCATTTAAATAACCTCTCACATCAGTAAATTATAAAGTTCTTTTTGAAACAAGTGGGTGTCTGTCAGTGCCCTGTTGTGTGAGTCTCTGTAAGACAGACAAACTTTGAATGAATTGAAGCAGCAAGGGGGAAAACCATGACAATATCAGTTTGTATAACAAGAACACACATCAGCTTTATACCAAAGGTTTCTTTGGCCTTGTCAGCTACACAGAGAAGGACATGTACATCTTAACAAGATATTCAGTGTGTAGCGCAGTGCTAAAACACCAGCAAATGACAACAGGCTTTGCTAAAACCAATAATGATTTATAAATAAATACATAAATAAATGCTTGAATACTTTCTACACTACCATGGCTAAGTATTCAAGTTTCCATGTGATTTACTGGTGCAAATATTTCAAAATTATTGTGATATTTCACTTTTCATGAGTCTTTAGTTTGGTAAATCATTTATTTGTCATTATTGGGCAGTCATACAAATTACTCTTCCTCTTGTAATTATGTCAGATATTAAACATAACAGAGATTTTAATGAGAAGTCAGGATCATTCAAAACAACAGCAGAAACTTAAGTACCACAGCACATTTCTGGCAACAGGATGGCCTGACAGAGACATGCTGTCGAGTATACACAAATAGACTTTCTGCAGTTGAACTGTACATATGGAATGATTCCATATCACGCCTATATGATTTACTGTTTCCTGGAGGAAAAAAATAAATCTCCTGGATAGCAAAATTAAAAGGAAATATGCCTGATCTTGAAGGTACTAATCAGTTTCACATCCCTTTTAAATCAATGAGATTGTCAGGGGCAGCCAACAGTTTGTGACAGTTGCAAGAATGCTGCTTTTAAGTTCTTGCTTTGAAATGCAGTAGCTGCATTTTTGTTTTTTTTATATATTGTAGTTATGCCTTTTTAACCAAATATGCAATTGTTGGACCACACATAGACAGCAGCTTGTCAGTGCTTTCAGTGATCCAATTTTACTGGAGCTTTGGGGCAAGGATCTCAAACTGTCTTCCTTGGTCTACTACAGGAGTGGGGCTGGGCTGCCAAGGCTTGACTGAGCAGTCTTCACACAAAACATTCCTGAGCAAAGGTTGAAGAACAGCAGCTTTTTTAACAGAAGAGCATTTGCCATAGCTCTGCAAAAAGCCCTGGCCTTTTAGTAAATATTCAAAACAAATCCTGGAGCTGAACTTTGAAGCTTTTATAATAGCTCCAATCAGAAAAATAATATCACCAACACCACTTAGGCTGGTGTGAAAATAGATTTAGACCCTTCTATTTTATTTCTGTGCTTTGTCACTCCTCATTTACTGCAGCAGGCAAGGAAATTCCAATTAAATTAAAAGTACTGAGAACAGTTATTATGTTCAGTCTTGCCAATTACTGGATTGTACCTACATCGCTTTGATTCTTCACCAGTCAGTCAAGACAGCTTGATGTCTACATTATACCTTCTGCTTATTAGTAGCTTGCAAGTGATTGAAAAGTCCAATTGCAAAGGACTAGATGTTCCCTCCCCATGTCTCCATACTGTGGAAGTCAGCAGCACACACAAAGCAGAAATGAAAAAGCTTACGAATAGCACAGGCAAAAGAAAAGTTAGCCACATAGCATATCCCATCCACTGTACAACTCCCCTGACACAGAAAAGGATGTGATGGAGAAAGGGTGCCTTCCCAGTGTTCTCAAAATACCTGAGTAAAACTAATAGCACGTTCCTGGAAAAGGCAGAGTGGCACAGATGTCACTTTCATTTTACAGATAGCCATTTTAATGTTTTTACTGTGTTGAAGAGGGTGAAAAAAGTAGGTTTATATTTCACCTTTTCAGCTGCAGCTGAGCATTCAATAAAATGTGAAGTCTAAGGAAAAAGCATGGCTTTTATAACTGTAAATAGATTTTAATAACTCATATGCCAGAGAGCAGAAAAATATAATCTTCAGAAACACCACATCTCTGCATTCCTCTTTTTTTCTTCTCCATTTCCTTTCTCCTTCTCTTTTCTTCTCTCTCTCTTACTACCCTCCAGTTCCTTCTCTATCTGCATGTTTCATTGCCATCTCCTCATCAATTCTACCCTCCTAACATAGATGAAATACTGCTGACCCACAACAGAAGGGTTGGGTTAAGGGTGAACTGTACCAAGTTTTCTTCTGGTCCACTATCCTGAGAGTTATAATCACTTTGTATTTGATTGCTTAGTATAGTATCCAAAGAGGAGAGAAACACACATATGTATGCATCTGGACTTTGAAGCGCACTCACACACACATAGTGATGTACCACACTTGCACCACTGGGAAGTCCAGATAGGTTTGATGGCATAAACACATAAACATAAGGTCATACTCTCCAAAATTCAACCACTGCATTTTCAAAGGTGCTGCCATATGTGTTCTACGTATATATTAAAGAGAAAACTTAACACTTTGCAGAATTTGAAAATATTTTGGCACCTATAAACTTGAGTAAGATGGATACTTGGTAGCTCTGTCCTCCGAATTATACTGGATAATTTGCACTGTATTTGCAATGACAACTTCAGTGTTTGCTTTAGGGGTGTGTAGTACATCCTGAATACACTGGTGATAGCTGCTTGTGTGCAAGTCATATCTGCCACCACCAGCAGCATATCCATTGGGTACAAAATATCCTATTATGGTTTCTCTGACAGATAAACTAGAAAATTAATTGTGGATCAAAAGGCTGTCTTTAGGAATCACTACCTGCTAAAGTAATTGGTACACTTGTATAATGAGAAAAGGTGCCCAAGGTAATTTTTTTATTTCAGTGTGAGTTTTGGAAGCTCTCACCTCTTCCCATAAGAATTTACAAAAAGGAGAAGAAAAGTGTTAAACTAACCCCCAGTAGAGGATAAAAAAAGATCAGTCTACCCAGTAAAGAAAAAAGGGCAATAGAAAAAAAAAGGCAAGCTAATGGTGAAATGCTAAAGTGACACAAGAACAGAGAAATAACTTTGAAGAGAAAACTTCTGAAGCTGAGAAAATGTCATAACATAAAAATCAAAGCCTGGACCAGAAACAGCAAGAATATTTACAGCTTAATGTGCTAACAGTCTCAATCCCAGCTAATTTAAGAACGATTCATAGCAGCTGGGTAAAGCGGAGCTATTTTAGATGGCTGTGAGCAATGGGCAAGAAATGTTGATTAGATCACTTTCTGGCTTAATATGCAGCCATTCTGCTGATATTAAGAGCAGTAAGAAGAGAGGCTGTCAGCACTCACAAGCTCACAGGAGATGTATACAGAATGAGACACAGTCAGCATAAAGGTGTAAAGGGCAATAGATTTAGTTCTCATTTTCTGATTCCCTGAGGACTGTTGCAACATATAGAGAAAATTACCAGGAGTTTGAAAGAAGAAAAATAGTCACAGTTCTTCCATCCAAAGGAAATCCTAAAGGATTGCTTGGCTGTTCAGAAATAAAATTTTTCCAGAGAACTTTTCCTTCCCTGTAATCTTGCACAGGTTCCACCCAACCGCTATAGAAACAGAGGCTGATGGATGGCACAGGAGGCAGATTTGGTACTGAACTTGCTCATTGCTTTTGATCAGACTTGAAAAATTACCAAAAATATCTCAACCAAAGCCCCCAGATGAAAAAACATAGTTTTGGAGCATAGTAGGTTACTTGCATAGGAAATTTTGTTGGTCCAAAACTGCCTAAATGTAGAATACTTTGTCACTGCTTTGTTTTAAGAACATGATCACTTTTCTCACAAATTAGCGAAACAGTGGCATAAATAGGTAGATTGGGGATTTCCGTGTTACCTAAACTTCATTGTCTAAAACTCTGGCATAAAAATATTACAAGCAGAATCAAGATTGAAGTGTTACTGAAAGCAGTGGCAGCTGCTGTGTTACCAGTGAGAACTGTGGGGCCACACTGAAATTTTAAGTCTATAATAGTCCAAGTTGAGCGAATTTTATATTCAGACTCCAAACTTCACAAATCTAAAACCATTTTGCTAGCTTTCTATAATTAACAGAAACAACAAGAGTGACAATGTAAAGCAAGCTGGCAGACATTAATGACTTACCCACACAGGAGGTTCCATCATTAGGTACAAAAGTTTGTTGACCATTGCTGGATTTGAAACCAGGCATACACATGCAGAAATAACTTCCCACTGTGTTTGTGCAATTGGCATGCTCTCCACAAGGCTGAGTAGCATTTTCACATTCATTATCATCTGTCAAGACATAAATTATGGAGAAATATATTTGCATTTGCCTATTGAAGAAAACAGTAAAGAGTAAGCTTAATGTGGACTCTGGTATTTTATTTATATAACTTATTAATGCTGAGCTGGCAGTCTTGGTGTATGTCTATACAGTTTTCCCATTGGCAAGGATGTAATCAGGTGTTCAGCAGCACTCTTCTGTCCTCATTCTGCGTGAGTCAACAGATGAGAAAACCAGCAGGATACTGAAGTGAATGGTTTAATTGGATATTCACTTGAAATAAAGGACTGAGACAAGTATATATTTTGCCATGGTTGTATTTTGTAACATTCTTATGCTATCCAAAAATCTGCAGATAGAAAGTCACACTGAGGATGCAGCTGGGAATTTAGAATCATAGAAAACAAAGCTCAAAAAGATATCAAGAAGTCACTCACTTTATTCCCTAACACCAAAGTAGGATCAATATAGCTAAACTGTTAGGGTTTTTTTTGGCCTGTTTTTGAACACCTTCTGTGGTATTGCATAGCAGTCACGGACAATAAACTAACCAAGTTTGTCCTACTGACTGACTTGAGTTTTCTTGAGCATGACAGGGAGAAGACATATGATTTCAGAAAAGACACCTAAGGATGAGTTTTAGAAAGGCGCTTCTGCTTTCTGATGGCCAGTGTTCTCTTAAGGTGCTGACAGAGATAAGGTACAGGTAAGTAAAGTGTCAAGTAAGCTAGAACAGATTAAAGTACACCAAGACCATGGTGTACATGGTACAACAATATCAAATATTGCAGGGATACATTTCTGCAAGATAACTTAATTACAACCCCCAGTATAATCCCAGAACAGGACATTATTCAGATTTGAAGTCTGATGTGATTTTGAACATTATTCATCGGACTCAGGCAAATATCAATTCAGAACTGCAGCTTTCCTCGGGGGAGTTTGGGTCAACAGTATCAAATGGATTACGGTCATTATAACTAAAATTGAATGTAAATTAATGAGGAATCCAAGTATAAAAGCACCTTGCCAACACACACCAACAATATTTATTCTACAGCTTTGATATTCATGAGAATAGAGCAGACATGGTATATGATTTGGTTATTAAAGAATATCAAAGTAAAACCAAATTGGTGTAAAAGGAATTATGACGGAGGAAAAATGTGATGTTGGTCCAAGTTCAAAAGCAAAGCACGAGAATATGAAAAATCCAGTTTGGCATGTGGTATTGCAGAGTCTAGGCCCCAGAACACTTTTCAAATCTTGGTAACAAGGTCCACTTCTTTGAATATCATTTGTGTGTGTCTGCTTAGCTCTTTTGCAATCCCAGTTTGCTCTCAACCACTGGCATTTCAGGACAAAAAAAAAAAAAAAGAAACAACTAATATTGGACTATCCTATTTTAGTTGCCAAGTAAACCTGGTATTGGGAAAGTATAGATCCTAGAAAACAATGTGTGTTGGCTTTGGAAAGCTCACTGGATAATAGTCATGGAAGATGAGAAGTAGAAGGACATTGATAACTGCAGGACCTAATTCACAATAGAGAAATGACAGAGCTAAGGAGAGAAAAGCTACATGTAAGAACTTTCCTTGTATATTTGTTTTCTAGGAGCTCAACTATAGTCAAAATCCATCAGTATTATCCTTTTTCAGGTAGTCCAAAGATTTTATAAGCAATATTAAAATGAGTCATGCAGTGGTCATCAATAAATTTTTTACAATTATGCCTAGTTAACTTTACCGGATTATTGGCATTTTTCCTCAATGTTCAGGATGTCTAAGGGGTTTAATGGTAACTGTATTGCCTTAAGAGGCTTACCTGTTGAAAGTGCCTTTCAGATAATTTGAGAAACCTTTAGAACATCAAAGAAGACTAACAGCACCTTACATTATAAACACAAGAATTAGTATTTTAAAGAGTTAAATTCATAAGGAGCTTTCTTTTCACTATTCCCATGGTCTAACACAATACTGAGCAGACCATTCTGGGGCATAATTTACTGGACCACATCCTGCTTCCATTTTAAATTAATGGCATAAAAGTCACTGATGTAAGTAGGCCCAGGGTGGCACTCACTACGGAAAACTACTGGGTTAATGAGAAACGGAAGTAAGGAAGACGTTTTCAAGAAAAAACAAGGATTTTCCTATACACTTTAACTAGATTTGTTCAATCCACCTAATTTCACACAAAATATTTTACAAGATCAACAATGATGGCAAAATATCTTCTAGTTCTCTACATAAACAACTTAAAATTTTCTTCAGGCAGCAGTTCAATATGAAGCCCAGGGACTTAAATTTCCAAATTTTCGTTATTTATAAGATTACTGAATTTGTGATTTAAATGATGTCAGGAAAAAAATAACAGGAATTATAGATGGAAATATATATATACATATATGTTTTCAAAGCAAATTTTCTGTCTATTCTAAGAGGATACTTTAAATGACAACGAGCATATCATCCACCTGCTTTGTTGCTACCTAATTCAATTGTGGCATGTGCATTCATTGCTGGCATAGGTACCAACTGAACACTTCAGTTCTTGTAAAGATTTTTTCTTTTTCTTTTTTTTTTTTTTTCAGTAACTAATGAAAAGAATTTGAGACTTTTAGAGACAAGATTGGCCAAATCACATGGTTAATTATTGCAGTTAAATGGTAATACTGCATTCAAGTTTCTCTGATACAGAAGGCATTTCTTGAATTATAGAATCATAGAATAGTTAGAGTTGGAAAGGACCTTAAGATCATCTAGTTCCAACCCCCTTGCCATGGGCAGGGACACCTCACACTAAACCATGTCACCCAAGCCTTTGTCCAACTTGGTCTTGAACACTGCCAGGGACTGAGCATTCACAACCTCCCTGGGCAACCCATTCCAGTGCCTCACCACTCTCACAGTAAAGAATTTCTTCCTCATATCCAATATAACCTCCCCTATTTAAATTTTAACCCGTTACCCCTTGTCCTGTCACTACAGTCCCTAATGAAGAGTCCCTCCCCAGCATCCCTATAGGCCCCCTTCAGATACCGGAAGGCTGCTATGAGGTCTCCACGCAGCCTTCGCTTCTCCACGCTGAACAGCCCCAACTTTCTCAGCCTAAAGCTGAGAAATAGCCATGATGTCTTGAGAAATTACAGTTGAGGAGGTAAAGAGCAGGTTGTGGGGGTTTTTGTTGTTGGGATGTTTTTGTTTGGATTTTTGTGGGTTGTTTGGGGTATTTTGGGTGTGGGTTTTGTTTTTATCATTTTTACATGGCACGTGGCACTTCTGTGATATTTGAATTGTTCTAAATCTCATCATTGAATAAAATAAATCAATCACACTATAAGGAAATTTATAAATATTTTCCTAGGAAATTTGGGTTAAATAACCCATAGATGTGCGGATACAGGAATATGTATGTGTACTGTATGCATATGTTTCTATGCGTATACGCATGTATGTGCACATACGTTTATATGTACCTGAATATTGGTAAGATACTTGTATTATGCAGGTATAAAATAAAACAAATTTCCCCTTTTCACCTTAAAAATGTAGTTACTATGTATTTTAATGTGCATAAATGTAATTATAGTTAGAGGGAATTGAGTACTAGTTGCACACAATCATATTTCTACCTGTCTCTCAAAAACGTGTAAGGATCTTCAAAAGCAAAAAAATAAAATATCTGAAAAGCCGATATATCCCTTTCAAACTGAATTTTAAATCAGGATGGTAATTCTGTATTAAAATTGCTTGTGTTCATTAAAAGAACACCATTGGTTTAAGGATTGAGTAGCCCTACTGAGAAGCTTGGGCACTGATGGAAGTCTTTCTCTTGTCACATAAACTGGATCCAGTCTTTAAATAATCACTCTTTTACATCAGGTAACATTGTTCATTAGGTAAAATGTGTATTAATTTTATTTAGTAATGATATATTCTTGTATAAGGAATAGTCAGTTGATTTAAAAGCATTAAAACACATGAACAGAAAAAGGGAGTATGATTTGTGGATTTTAAGGCCATGATGCAGTTGGAAGCTAAAAGAATCTGATTTTAGAAAAAAAAAAACAACGTATATATGTAGAGAGAGAGGTGGTTTCTTCTATCATAGTTCCTGTACTTTCTAAAGTTCTACTCTGTCATGCATCCTGCTTTAATACAGCATGGTTATAAAATTATAACCTACAGTAGGAAAATGCCAGGGCAATACAGCTACAACATGATATAATTTATTATTGTGACATGCATGAGAAAATGCTTTGAATTACCAATTTTAAACATATTTTTGTAATAGTGTTTATATATTTTACATGAAAAATGTCATGATGGAAAGTCTTACTACAGCAGCTCTGAAGGATTTCCATTACCTGGGCACATCTCCATGATAGACTTTTTTGATGATAGGATGACATATAATATGAAGAGTTAGTTTTAGGGTGAAACTTGGCACATTAATTCACATTCTTGCAACTTTTTTTTCCCTTTTTGTATATTTTGAAATGAACTGTTTAACCCTTCATTCAAGTAACAAAACTGAACTCACTCAAGTTAAACAATTATTTGTGCATTCTCAGTCCTCACCAACCCATAGGAAATAAGATTTTTTAGAAGTGAAATTTTGCATTGGGAACATATTCTGTCCTCTCTGGCATTGAATTATTTTAATATGGTGACCTGATTGGAAAACTAGCAATGCTGAACTTTGAGTTTGGTCATTGGTGATGGCCACCTATGGTGGGAAGGCCCATGGCTAGACAGACCTGCATCTCCCAAGGCTTTCTACTGGGGCCTTGCTACAGGCAGAGCACTCAAGGCTCTTGTTCCTCTGCTTTGGTAGGAGCCACAGTCCTAGTTTCCAATACAGGGTAATCTGTGCTGTGGCAAGGGTGCTTTGGGGGCTCTGATCTGGATAACCAGCCAGGCTCACCAGAGATGCAACAGATTTCCCAGGGCAGCAGAAATCTGATTTTTGCAGGTGAAGTCTTTTGACACCTTGATATTGAAGGATTTTAATGAATTAAGAACTCCTGATCAGAGCTTGAGTTTGATACCCTGAGTTTTCCCAAAGCCATACCTGAGCGCATGATGGTGAGATTTTCATAAGTTTAATGAACACTTAATGTTACTAAGGACCACAAGCAGCTCATATTGAAACTCTTACTGCATACAACAATACATTCACATTCTATTCACTGCATTCCCCAGATGACATAAAAAGAAGCAATAAAAGCATCAACAATTAATATTGTTCCAGTCCAGACCTTTTGAAAACCAAAGTTGGAGGCCTCTGGGGCATACCCATCTGTCAAGAGAAGCAGTGCAGGGCTGGGGACCAGTATTGGACACAGTAGTCTGAAAAGTGGACAGCACTACATGGGAAGGAAATGCAGCCAGAGTGGCTGGGGAATACACTGATTCATTGCATCCGGCTGTTCTCTTTCAACAGCAGCCTCTGCTGCCAAAGCTGCTATGGAGCCCCTGGGGGAAACTAAAACTACCCTTCCCTAGTGTAGCCCTCATGGGAGAATAGTACTTGAAGTGCCTCACTTAACCCCTCAAAAGCAAGGAAATGAAAGGCTTCCTGTAAAACAAATTCCAGTGCTACTCATCCTGCTGTGTTTAGCTTGTCTGGAGGTCTCAGAACAGTGGGTGATCTTACATACATTACTTCAGTGCTGCAGGACTGTGCCTCTACAGACATCACAGTCCAAGTTAAGAACAGTGATACCATTAACAACCTTGCTTTCCCTTTCTCATGGTGTGTTTCCATTAATGGTAATTTAACACAATTTGTTTATGATTCTCCAAAGATTCAGTGTTCAAGTTTGGTCTAAATCAGCATGAAAGAGCAGATGCTTAGCAAAACCACTTGAGACTGTACAACTGGGCTGGAAATCTCATTTGAATATGAATTGCTTTTATAATGGGACAGATTCATCTTTGTCCTACACTAGGGACAGGGGACCATGCAGTTGCTGCATAGCAAATCTTACCACTGCAAACACAGTCTTGCTAAAGTTTCATAACTCTCTACCTCCTTGCAAGAACTTTTTGCAGTGCCTTCTCGGAATGTTTTTGTAGCTTGGCAGGAGGTTTTAACTGGTTTGAACTTGATGGCCCTGCAGCTAACTTCATTCAGCAAACTAATATTTTTCTCTCACATTCTTCACAGGTTATGTGTATATGCAGAGATGATTTCAGATCAGCAGATCTTGCATGCATGGTTGAACCAAAGGGCCTCACAGCAAAAAGTTCCCTTAGTCCCAGTTTAAGAAACAGGACAGAATAGTCTTAAAGAAAGGCATGTTCCTACATATCCAAAACAGAATCAGGTTGAATTTCAGAGAATGGACAAGGTTCGGAGAGGTTAATATATTATCTAAACTGCTTCCTTCATCTCTCACTGGTATTTTCAGACTTTACAAATTAAACATGAAAAGCATTTATTACTGGGTAAGTGCCAGTGATGAAATTGTCATTTGTTTAGCCACATGGAACAACCTGCCTTTTCAACACTTGTGAAGTATCAAAAAAAGAAAGTCTATAATTTGTGATCACTCATATGTGAAGAATAAGGGTGGGGGGCGGGCAGAGGAGGGAATCTTTAAAAGTGCTAGTCCTTGACTGGAAATAAACCATTTACCCAGATAAGTATGTGCAGGAATTTAAGAATAAAAAGAAACAGGATGCTCAAATCAGTGAAACAGATGTAAAGGTGGGAATAAATAGCTGTTTAGTGGCCCTGACTCACCTCTTCCCGAGCACTACCTCCCCTCCTGAAGAGCAGGGATCTAAATGCACTGCAGACAGTAGCAACATGCCCCAACCTGCTTGCCCCAGAGGAGACCTGAAAGATGTAGTGACCATCAGAGACTCAGCAAGAAAGCTTCTGAGTTGTGAAGCTGCAACTGGGGAGCTTCAGTTTGGATGTCTAAACCACAAATTAATTATTTATCATCTGTCTGACACCCCTTCCCTAACCAGGTCATGAGGGAAGACCTGTGAATGCTATGAAGATTCACCCCGTTTAGGCACAAGTCAGAGCTGGTCAGGCATCCCCTGCTGATGCAGTGAGCAGGGTCTCAGGGTACTCATCAGGGATTCAGGTGAGGAGCACAACTTACATTACAGCTCAGGTGCAAGGGACTAGGAGCTGCCACACACTCTTTGGGAAGCAGACTGTGATCTTGCACCTACAGCACCCCAGGCACCCCTTCTCCCTTCTACCCAGGAAGTCAGCATTAATTCACCAGCTGAACACCTGGCTTCGTGACCGACTAAAATATAAAGCTAAAGTAAGAGTGAGACTGCAGCAGAGTAATGTCAGGGACAGTAAAATGGATAAAATCCAGGATAAAGATGGTCTGCTGGGGTTGTCAGACTGGCTTTGGTGGTGAGGAGCAAGAACGAGATGAAATCTCTGGAAAACTGGAAACAAGATGAAATCTCTGGAAAACTGGCACTAAATAGGAAGGGATAAACAATAACCCCATTTTCAGTTCGAGTCACATGCAGCTTACGGTTAGTCATACTGTGAACTCAAACAACCCAAGGCTCCCATCTGACAGGATGTGAACGAGTGAGATGTTACCACTCAAATCTAAACATTTTGGTCCCAAGCAAGAGATAAGACAGAAGGAAAACAGCTTAGCAAATGGGGAAGAAAAATTCCAGGCAACACTTTCCCGAATTTCAAAACAAAACAAGAAAGACATTTATGCAGAAAACACAGCTGGGAAATGCATCACGACTTTACAATTTATATATGAAACCCACTGCAGCACCATCATGTTATGCGAAGATTTGAAAGAGGGGGTGAGAGACAGCATGGCTGGAATGAGGCAGAGAAACTTTAAGTTAAGCATTATCTGATGAGCTTTACTGAACTCACTAGAAGCATGCAGGAAAGACTGATAAGAAGTAGTGCTGTTTTCTGTCAGGATGTGAACTTCTCCTTCAGTCACATAGGACTAAGTTTCTAGGGTCTTGAACATCATGTGGCAGCAGTAGCACTGTTTCCACCATGCTTGGGATCCTGGGCTGGAAGCACCTAGATGCTCTTGAAGGATTGCTCTGGGAGCCCTCCACAGTGTACCACGGGCAGTTTCAAATATTTAATGCCAGTGACAGTGTGAGGCATGTAAGTTTATTACATAGATGGCACATGGTGGTGGATACAACTGAGAAAGTTGGATTTCTGTAACGGTTTATGGATTAACTATCCAGGCACAGAGATAGTTGTATGTTAAAGGTAATTTAACTGAAGTTGATGTGAATCACTGACTGCCATTTTGTTTGGGGTGATTAATTTTGTACCTGTAGAAGCTAGAAATTAAGATCCAACTGATTAATTTCTCCCTAGAGTAGGCAGGTGGGAGTATTTGAACTAAAAGGCAGGCTCAGGTTCTGAAGAAGGCTTTTCCCCAGCTGACCTGCTCTGTCACTCCTTCTTGTGGCAGGCTCTGAAATAGAAGGACTGCTCTGTTCACCCGCAAGTAAATGCAGAAGCATGTCCATATTTGGTTCAAGCACATGAAGAGTCTATTTCCATAACAGGGCCTGACCTCAAACTCACTAATGTCCAAGGAGTGGCTCCCATTAACCTACATCTTTGCTTTATAGACGCAACAATGCAAAACCTGCCAAGAGCAGAAATCAAGGATGAAGACCACATTGCTCTTCCTTTCCTCACTGTTGTGGTTTAAATCAAGTCCACACACAGCTCGTTCATTCACTCCCCCCCTTTGCTCCCCCAACTCCCGGAGAGTTACGAAGGAGAATCCAAAGAATGTAGCCCCCACAGATTGAGATAAGCACAGTTTAATAGCTAAGGCATAACACAAATCACTACTGCTACTACTACTACAAATAATAATGATAAAGCCAATAACAAGTGAAGAGAATACAACACCTCACCAGCCACCGACCCATAACTCATCTCACCCTGCCAGACCGAGCACTGACCGATACCTCCTACATCCCCCCAGAGCTCCAGCCCTTCCGGGTCTCTCCTGGTTACCTCCTGGGCATGACGTGCTATGGTATGGAATACCTCTTTGGCTAGCCTGGGTCAGGTGTCCTGTCTCTCCTTCCTCCCGGCTTCCCCTCCTCCCTAGCAGAGCATGAGCTCAGAAAAGGCCTTGGGCAAACCAAACATTCGAGCAGTAATTCAAAACATGCTTGCTATCAGCAACCGTTCTCAGCCCAAAAGTCAAAACACAACACTGCAACAGCTACCAAGAAGGAGAAAAATGACTGCTACTGCTCAAACCAGGACACTCACCCCACACAGATCTAATTACCCAGCCTCAGCTTCCCGGCAGACACCCTATGTCAAGTTTACTAGTCAGGGATTAGAGAGAGCATAATTGAGACACATCATAAGTGTCTTGGTTTGCTTCCTTCAAGCACATGGAATGAAAACAAGGTGAAGTGCTTATGAATGGGAACATGCTGGATTCGCGCTGCCTGCAGTGGGCAGGTTTCAATGTTTCTCTGAATGCAACCAGCAGAAGGGTTTCAGAAACTTCCCAGTTATTTAATATCATCATTCCCAATCCAGATTTTACTTTTGTTGCTAACTTGCTTGTTTTCATTGGAACTCATCCATAAATTGAAAAGTAAAACAATACATGCACAATCAGAATATTTTTGCTAAAATGAAAGTGAGCATCACATCTGTCCTTTACTGGGAGGAGTTTCCCAGTAGATAACTATGCCCCTGCAGAACTGAATAGGTAGTCCAAGTGGAAGTTTTGTTTCAGCTCTGAAAATAGAACTGTACTTAAAACAAACAAACAAACAAAAAAAAATCCCCCCTCCAAAAATTCAGACCTCACACACACAAAAAAACCCAAAACCCACACACCCCCAACAAAAAACAAACAAGCAAATAAAAATAAAAATAAAGTGGATATTGTGATTCCTTACAAACTTCCCATTGCATTTTCTATTTACTGTAATGCTGGCATAAAATCAGCACCATGAAAGAAGATGTATCTCAATCACATTGTTTAACCCTTTCCTCCATTTATATAAATGCCACAATTTATGCTGCATAAACCTATCCCCCCAGTACTTCAGTAGGCACTGTATAATAACATATTACTTAGAATAGCAGGGAAATAAGACACAAAGTTTTTTAATTCCCAATGCACCTGGTTCTCGTTATTTCCAACATTAATTTCTGAAAACTCTGCACAACTTTCTGACTCAAAATACATAAACTCAGCATGACACATTCTGGTATTTGTCTAAATTCAAACTTTCTTTTGCATATTACATTAGAATCTGTAAGTTGTTTTCTTGTAGAGGAAATAGTTCCCTAGTAGCTGCAGAGATTGTACACTACATGCACCAAATCTTGGGATTCATTGAACTGCATCTAACAGATGTTCAATGCATCCAAAGAAATAACCATATCAGGATTACTCCATCTATATCTAATTCCCAAAAGCTACAAGATGATGTCTCCTACAGCCAGTTTCACAAGGGTCATCACTTGGAGGTTATGATCTCTCTGGCTTCTTCAACAATGTCCCATCTAATGGCAAGTAAAACACAAGACTGGATGTCAGGATGAACACGAATCCTTACATCTCACATTTCCAGACTACCTTCATGGCCCTGGGGAGATAAATTCTTCCAGTTTACATTTACCATTTTAGCAGCATTTTGGATGGAAAAAAATAAAACTGAATTCTACCAAAAACGTTTTTGCTAAAACATGTTATAACATGATTTAAGAGCTTTCTTAGGAAGCCTTTATTTGGGCAACAAGGACAGATCCATATGTAGAAAGGACAACAAGGCTCAATGTTTAACTAGAAGTCCCTCTTCACAGGTTTGAATCTGCTACTTAAAAATAGATGGTGAATTATGAAGTACTACATTATCTTCAGTAAATGTTGTCCTTTGGAAAAATAATTTGCTGTAAGATATCTGAAACAGTATTAAAAACATTTCTTGCTTTTACCATTGAGATCTGTATTATGTTCCACTTTGGACTTAAAAAGCAGAATACAATAAAAGATGTGGCAAAATTGCTTTGAGAGAAGTAATAGCTCAAATAACATGGAAGGCCATAAAACAGTGACTACAGAGGCTATTATTTCCCATTGTGCAACAGTATTCATTGATTTCTGAAACCACAGGCTAATTATGCTCTGAGTGGACAAAGTACTTTAAGGAGTCTAGTCTGGGCATCAGAGGCATTGAGTTCATCATGTACTTTTGTCAAACCCAAGTTATAGTACTCAAGACAAGAGTAGCTTGATGAAATTTGATTGTCAGTACTATTCAGGAGGTTAGGTGAAGTGACAATGCAAGTCTGTGAGTGCATGGACTTGTATTGGACTGAATTAATATTCAGTTTAGGTCATTAGAATATAATACCAACAGCAAATCATAATGTATTTATTTATTTCTATTTTTAAAGTCAACACTTTTTCATTCTTGTAAAAAAATTACACGTGAACTAAGCATCTCCTACATAGCTTTCATGTGGCTTTGTGACAGTATGTTTTCTGTATTAACCCCATTGTAAGTTATCCTGTTTAAATGCTCTGGAATTCAATAGCTTCACTACTGGATAATAGACTAATTCACAGAAGGAAATAATTTCAATCTATAACCGAGAAAAGCCATTAATTACTGGAAAACGTCCAGTCTCCAAACTTGAAGATATCAAATATGGTCTGGCAAAGAGGAGACAATTAGACTGAGGAATTCTACCCAGAGGGAAAACATGCCAGCATTACTTCAGCTAGACTAATGACTTCAACAATAACCACTGAAGTATTTCCAGCTACTGTCAATGCTGTAAGTATTCAACTCCATGGTGAAAATTCCTTAACTACTGACAGTGATATCTCAGAGACTGATCCAAATATCTCATTTTTGATAACAAAAGGCACTATAAAAACATATAGAGTTTGTTGTCTGCCTGCCTTTCCAGCCCCTTCCTCTCCTCCTCCTACCACCACCCCCACCCCTACCCCCACCCCCACCCCCACCCTTTTTTTTGTCATCTGATATGAATTAAAGCTAAATATAATGATGAAAATGGCTTATTTGAGGAGAATTCTTTTCTGAATTTTTTTCTGAATGGCTTCGTTGCCTCGGTCTTCACTGGCAAAAGCTCTGACCACAGCACCCAAGTCTTGGAAGGCGGACGCAGGGACTGTGAAAACTTAGACTTTGGGCTCACTGTAGGAGAGGATCTGGTTCGAGACCACCTAGGAACCTGAATGTACACAAGTCCACAGCACCTGATGAAATCCATCCTGAAGGAGCTGGCGTATGAAGTTGCAAAGCCACTGGCCATCGTATTTGAAAAATCATGGCAGAGAGGTGAAGTTCCTGATGACTGGAAAAAGGGAAATATAAACTCAATTTTCAAGAAGGGGAAAATGGATGACCCGGGGAATTACAGACCAGTCAGTCTCACTTCTGTGCCTGGCAAAATCTGGGAGCAGATTCTCTTGGAAGGCATGCTAGGGCACATGAAAAACAGCAAGGTGCTTGGTGACAGCCAGCATGGCTTTACTAGGGGAAAATCCTGCCTGACCAATTTGATGGCCTTCTATGACGGGGCTACAAAAGTGATGGACAGGGGTGGAGCAGTTGATGTCATCTACCTGGACTTGTGCAAAGCGTTCGACACTGTCCCGCACAACATCCTTGTCTCTCAATTGGAGAGACATCAATTTGATAGGTGGACCACTCGGTGGATAAAGAACTGGCTGGATGGTCGCACTCAAAGAGTTGTGGCCTACGGCTCAGTGTCCAGCTGGAGACCAGTAACGAGTGGTGTCCCTCAGGGATCGGTGTTGGGACCAGTCTTGTTTAATATCTTTGTCGTTGACATGGACAATGGAATTGAGTGTGCCCTCAGCAAGTTTGCCGATGACACCAAGCTGTGTGGTTCGGTTGATACGCTAGAGGGAAGGAATGCCATTCAGAGGGACCTTGACACACCTGTGAGGTGGGCTGATGCCAACCTCATGAAGTTTAACCATGCCAAGTGCAAGGTCCTACACCTGGGTTGGAGCAATCCTAGGCACAGCTACAGGTTGGGCAAAAAGGAAATCCATGGTAGTCCTGCAGAGAAGGACTTGGGGGTGTTAGTCAATGAGAAAATGAACATGAGCCAGCAGTGTGCACTCACAGCCCAGAAAGCCAACCGTATCCTGGGCTGCATCAAAAGGAACGTGACCATCAGGTCAAAGGAGGTGATCCTGCCCCTCTACTCTGCTCTCGTGAGACCTCACTTGGAGTACTGTGTGCAGTTCTGGTGTCCTCAACATAAAAAGGACATGGAACTGTTGGAACAAGTCCAGAGGAGGGCCATGAGGATGATCAGGGGACTGGAGCACCTCCCATATGAAGACAGGCTGAGAAAGTTAGGCTGTTCAGCCTGGAGAAGAGAAGGCTGCGTGGAGACCTCCTAGCAGCCTTCCAGTATCTGAAGGAGGCCTACAGGGATGCTGGGGAGGGACTCTTCATTAGGGACTGTAGTGATAGGACAAGGGGTAATGGGTTGAAACTTAAACAGCAGAGGTTTAGACTGGATCTAAGGAAGAAATTCTTTACTGTTAGGGTTGTGAGGTACTGGAATGGGTTGCCCAGGGAGGTAGTGAATGCTCCATCCCTGGCAGTGTTCAAGACCAGGTTGGATGAAGCCTTGAGTGATATGGGTTAGTGTGAGGTGTCCCTGCCCATGGCAGGTGGGTTGGAACTAGATGATCTTAAGGTCCTTTCCAACCCTAACTATTCTATTATTCTATGCTTCTATGAAAATAGAATTAGAGGTTACAAAGCTCAGGAGAAGTTAGGTCTATGGTACTTCTCAGGCTTAGTTAAAGGCTTGCAGGTTTTTGGTAATCAGTAATTTTCCCATATAATAGCCAAGTATCATTTTAGTAGAATTTGCTCATTTGAAAAGTATATAGCCCTTCTCCTTTTTGGACCAACCTCTTCCAAAAACCAGACTTCTCTAAAGGCCAGATTTCCTCTTTCATCTCTCCCTCCTGAACCCTAGAGCTTTGAAGAGATGGAGCCTATGGTCTCCTCATGCCAAATAGTCTTGATAGCTCTTTCTGGACCTTTCTTTCTAAGGCATACAATATGGAAAACTTTAGCTCTGTGTCTAATGGCAGAATGAGTTAACTTACTCAGGTCCCCTAATGAATTTTGATTGTGAAGGGAGCATATAGCATCGTAATTCACTCTAAATTGATTTTTCCCTTGCTGACTATGCCAACAACTTTGCTCTTAAATAGTTATTACATACTAGGTTGAAATATTCTGTTTATTCATAATCAGTGTTGTCTACATAACTGTAATTTTCTAGCAAGGGTATTTATTCTTAGATACAGGAGCTTAGACTTTATTATCCCAAAGACACAAAACATGCTTAGTAGGCAAAAATATAAGTTCCATTAAAAACATATCTACAGTTTGGACAGAAGTAATACTTATAACAGGAAATAACACTGAAATGTGGCACAAGTCAGAACTGAAAACACTTTCAAGTTGCCTACTGTAATACAACCTGCCACATAAAGTGCTATTATGTGCATTTTATGCCTGGGAGTGCTGACAGGCAGAAGGGTGTAGATATGTTGTATAAATGCTTTGTATCTTTTGGCAAATGGAGGTATGCCTGTACACCACAACAGAGGGCTACATGATGCTCAGAGGCAGGTCATACTGCAAGCAGTGAGGCTACGTTAGTGCCACCCTTTAACCAGGCTAATGAGCCCTTTAAATACAGACTCTTTTAGCCTGGATATAGCACTGTGCTGCAACAGCCACACTGCTTGCTATCGCCTGACTTAGTTTATGCAGTACTGTGCTGTGTCTGCTCAGACGACACTTGGAGACAAAGTCCCAATTACAAAACACAGAGAAAACACTGCTGCCACTGATTAAAGTGAGGGGTATAATTTACATACTAAAAAGGCAGAATCCACAGAAAAGGAGGATTTTCATAAAGTACTGAATAAATGCATGTAAAACATAACAGATTTCCACAGACTGCCATGCTGGATATCTGTCAGAGAGGGAGGCACTGCAGAAGCCTTCACTGTTATTTTTCTAAACATTACTCAGCTGCAAAGTTCTCAGTGGGAAATGCTAAAAACTTGTTTCCAGAACAAATCATTAAAAAAACCACCACCAACAACAAAAAAATAGCTTCCCTTCATTTATTGAAACAAACCTCTCAAAGTAAGTGCCTAAATCTAAGCTCAAGCAAACATAATCAAGATAAACATCTTGATTATCAAGCAGACTGAACTTGCAGAAGCATTGGGTAGATTTCTACAGCATGTTAAGTATCCCTGAAAGTTGGGCCATTTATTAGATATGTGAAGATATGCTGCAAGCTTCTGTTTTGCAAGTGTTAGACAAGTAACTGTTTTATCCAAAAGCAGCAGTGAAGACTCTTACTTGATTTTTAAACCAGGAAAACTATTACATCATGTATCAAATGTTTTGCTCATTAAAACAAGTCATTGCCTTTTGTCCTCTACGCCTGTCTCTGGATGTACCAGCACAGGCAGTTCTATAGGATATCCTTAGTTTTCCTCCAAAAGTCCCAGCTTAGTCAAGATACTGAAGATCTCAGAACAATTTGTTGGGAAAGGTTCTCTATGCTTGAATTTGTTACAAACTTAATGTTACAGTAAGCATTAAACATTTCTTTAGTTTATTCAGTCAAGTAGAGTAGGTTTACCTCTCAAATTTAAATACAGGCTATGCACAAAAGTAGTGTTTAGAAGACATTTATTTTCAAGTTGTCAAGCTGTTAAATATGAAATTAACTGGATTACAGCTTAAATTCTTACTGCAGCTGCCTTTACATCAGATCAGGTATCATAATGTCAATCTCCAGAATCTCCTCCAGAGATGCACTGAAACATCTGGGAAGGGGATAACTGAAGCCAGAGAAAATAGCATGTTTGGAATAGGGCAGCAGCACACGCTGTTGCAAAAAGGGTAATTATGTGCTTTGGAAAGGCTGACATTTTACAGAGAGATGACTATTATTCAGGAGGACTTTACCAGTTCCCAAATCCACACAGGAAACTGAGTAAGGAAAGAGTTAAGAGGATAAGAATGTCATAACATCCATGTTACGTCTGTTAGAGACAAGCGGCAGAGTCACCCTGTGAGTTAAGGCCCAGGAATGGAGGAAAAATTGTCTTCTAAACTGGTTGAATTTTAGGCCATTAAACTGCAAGATAATGATGGGTTGCTTGTGGAGCAACAAATTTCTTTAGAACTTAATTTGGTGTCTGTTTTAGCCAAAGGCTGCACTGTTGTGTGATTTTACATTTAAACATACCCTACTCCGTCAAGCCACTGAAGTCTTTAAAGTCTTCTCATCTTTATTGCAGACAGTACTTTGATCTCAGTGCCAGAAAAGGTCAACATGCGAACTTCGGAATTAGACTTGTTTACATCCAACATACAGTACAAATAAATGAATGTGGCAAGGACATCCCAGACAGATAAAATAAGGCCACATTTTCCTAGTTTTACTTAAAATATTTTTGCCAACCATCATGCAAACGATGTCATCATCAAATCCAATGAAAGCCACTTATTGAAGGGCTTTCCCCTGAAAAATATTTCATCAATCATAGCCCAGAAGGGCTCTGTCATAGGATAATTGCAACTTGGCGTACCAACAAAGAGCATGCAGACATCCTCAGCTTCCTTATCTATACAATGGGCAGGGTTGACAGCCATTTTATTAGCTGAGATATTGTTACCCTCATCAGATAAAATAGTGTGTTTTGTTGCTTTGATGTTTTCTGTCACCATACCAGAGCTGTTTTTTTTCAACTGTATGTTTAAAAGAACAGCTGCAGTAGCAGCTTATGTTCAATCACAATAACACTGCCTACAATCATCTAACAGAAAGAGGCAAGGGGTGTACTAATTGCACTTTATTAGAAAGAGAAGGAAAGAACACATGGAGTTTTTTCTAGTTATTTTCTAGCTGCAGTTATTTCTAAGTCAAGACACAATTGTGGAGTCACCTCTTGTCTACATTTGTTTTCTTGAGAAAGAAAAGACCACCAGAAAGTAAATTCCCTCTGAACAGATAGCCAATTGAGAAGATACCCAAAAATTATTTTGACCATCCCTGTTCTCCTAGTATTACTAATCCACAGAATATGTAGTGAACTAAAATAGCATTTGGGACTAGCTGCTTATATTTAACACTTCTCCACAATGACTGCAACTATTATAGCATTCAGAAATATGTATCTTACTTCCACATGCTCAGTTAGATCATGCAGACTTCGAAAGCTAACAAAAAATCTGTCATGCAGAGCAATATGCAAACCCATCTAATTTTCTATTTAAATCCTTCCCGACAGGGTGGACTTTTCTTGCATTTCAAAATAGCAAGCCTGTTAACCAAACTCTGAAGGTGGAAAAGTCTGCTTGTCGACACCAGGCTTATCTCACTGTACTATCACTTGGGCAACAATTATATGAAGTGCTGTAGACACAATTTAATTATTCAACATTTGCAGCTGCTACTAAAGATGTCCCATCTACACTCAGCACAGGGAAGGGCTGTGGACTCTCCAGTGGACTGAGAGACAGATACTGTCCACATCTTTTATGTTAGCAGGGTGCTAGCACACCAATTTCTGCTGAGGGATGCTGTTGTGATGATAATACGAACAGCACGATCAGAAGTCACCAGCCTAGCAGAAAATCTCATCTTTGGTGGCTACTCAGTGAGAGGTAGCTCCCAATAACAAGAGGCAAAGTAGGCAAGTGTAAACTCTTCTAGAAAATACAGGCATCTCTGTTGACCTTCATAGTTCTACACATACAATATGCCTCTAGAGAGACAGCAGGTGTTTTTGTTGATGAATTCAACAGCCCTGACATAAAGACACACACACCTCACCCAGTAATTCCCAAATACAAAAGGTGGATTCTGCCACTTTTATTCCAGCTCTGTGTTGCTTTTTCTTTTCCTGGAAGGCAGGTCCTGCTCTTTCGTTTACACTGTAGTCTCCTTTCCTAATTTTCCACCTCCATGTATGCTCCTGAAGCCACATCCAGAACTGGAGGTGGTGATCTGGAAGTACTCTTGAGGCTGTGTCCTTGAGAGACTTACAGGTTTGATTTTCATTTATTGACTTTGCTACAGACTGTGCTTGGAAGCCTGGGGAATCATTTAACTTGTCTTTGTCTCAGTTCCCCATCTATTGTCTATTTTAATTTAAACAAAACAGACTCAAACTCCTAAAGGTCACATGTCCTTTGATAGCAATATGAATTCATTTGTCACCTTGATCTTGTTTGGGTAAGCTTAAACCAAATAATGAATCTTAAAAAATGAAACAATGTGAAACTTCCGTTTAAGCAGGGGTCTCAGAATGTTTTTTGTTTGAGTGAAGGATGGTGCAAGAATAAGTTGCATAGTTAGAAGGGTACTTTGGTCTCCTCACTAACAAGCAGAGCTAAAAAGGAAATTCTGTCATGGATTCAAGTGGTTGGGAGATTTAACCTTGAATACTCTGTTGATATCACAGAGACATTACACACTGCACACCTCTGAGCCCTGTGCTGTTGTTTCCATTGCTGAGCACTGAAAGTGGTCTGAAGACACAGAAGGGAGGTGTTTCAGCTCAGTCAGTGGATGCCTTCCTTGCAGAAACTGAGGCATCTCTCTCAAGTAGATCAGATCCTTCCTTAAAGCAAAGTTTCCTTTCCTGTGGTAAAAAAAAAATCTAACATGGAATTTAAGATAAAGATTGTGGCCAAAAGTGAGAGCTGTGATAATCTATTTTGAGCAGAATAGCTTCTTACTTTTAAGCACACTTTTAATGAGCACCTCAAGGCTACAGTGGTCAGTGCTTTAGAAATGCCTGAAGTACATGAAACAAATAATCCCTGCAACATTTAAGTGTGTGGGGTTGGGGTGGGTTGTTTTTTTCACTTAAAGCTTTAGCTCCTGAAGTCACATTGACAACTCTAATACTTAAAGCTTATACAAGACAACACAAACACCAAATATCAAACTCCTAGCAATGGAAAACATCTATTTTAAATAATAAAAGAAAAATCACGTAGTTTCCCCATTTCCAGTTTCCTGGTTTTCAGGGTCCACACATACATGAAATCTGATGCACAGATATATAACTTGGCAATAAAGCTTCTGCAAACCCAGTGATCCTGCTACTTCTCTCCTGAAATCCCTTATCAGCTTTGCCTACACACCCTGTGTATACCAAATATCAGATCTCTTGAAAATTAATAAAATATTAGAAGTTACATAACTGTATTGCCTGAATTTCTTGATGCATTTAAAAAAATAAGAATTCAATAGGTGATAAACCAACAATAAAGAGAATAGAGACTAGCAAACAGTGAGAAAGTCAAGGGCAGGGAATTACTCATTTCATTATCTGTACATTTTTCTTCAGACAACAGCTGCTGCCACGCTTCAGACTTACATCTCTGAATGTCACCTATTGACAGCCTTAGCTCATGCCTGCCTGTTAACTTGCTTCTCAGAGAAAGTAGCTAGGTAAGGGTCCCACCTTGCTGTCTGCATTCAAAAACATGGAAGCATTTACCCTTGCCTGCTTTTTTGCCTTCTGCTCTCTGCCATGATGCATGCCTATATCCTGAAACAGACTGTCATTAGAAATCTCAGTGTTGTTTCCACTTCCTTCTTTTTTAACAGCTAGTTCAAGACAAAGGTAGTAAATTGGTATCTGGAGCACTGGGGCCCAGGAAACTACTCAGCTGCAATCAAAATCTGATGTGTGTCAGGTGTGATGAGTTCTGGGAAAAAAATCAGAAACTTCCACAAATGAACTGAAACTGCTGGAATTACAGCACAGTGATGAAAGGGGCTCTTCTATGAATAGAGTGCTCCTGGGTCACTTATAAAGGATTATTCAATTATCTGATAATTTAACCTTTGGATAATTAAATATTTTTTAAAAGGAGGAGGGGAAAAAAAACAGCAACAAGGACTTTGCTTGAGCAGATGCAAAACTGACACATCTGCCTCCCTTGATACTAGCAAATTGGCTCTTTCAATATGTTTCATTTGTTCTCCTGCCAATTACTGATCTCTTGTCAATTTACTCTCAAACTTGGAAGAAAATTAAATGATTTGATGACATACTGGTTTCTGTATTTTATCTTTGAAATACAAAATATATATTTCCATGATCTTAGAAATGTTTCACATCTTTGAAATCTTTGCAATTGTAAGATGTTGGCCTTGAACCCCATCTGGAACAGAAAGCTGTAACTCCATCTAACTAAATTAAGCTAGGTAGCTTATCACAGCTGGTGATCTTGTCCATAGTTTTTCTACAGATTAACACAGAACATGTCATATACTTAGAAATATGTGGTGTGAAAGGCAGTGACTCCCTGTATGCTTTAGGCATGCTTGAAAATACCTATACCAGATGATTGCCTAAAAATGCTTCCTAATAGCCTTAAATACTCAAAATGAAATGATGGAACTGTCATCACAGCAAATCATACAAGGAAAGAAAAATGATAGCAGCATTAACTGCATCAGCCACCTGATCTATAAAGGTTATTAAAATGATGGAAACAGTATGTTGGCTATGCCATACATGCAGGCTAAACCACCTACCAGGTCCAATATCCTGTGCTACTAACTGTAATATATATGTCTATAATTTGTACTCTACTATAATATATAAAACATTTTTCAAAGTGCCAGCTGGAAAAGACTAGCTACTGACTGGAGTTTTCTAACTCCTTGCTCTGTGGCTACTTAATTCTTTAGTCACAGCTTGACAAAAGGATTTTGGCACCAAAAAAAAGGATTTTGAAAAATGTCTGTTATGCTCCTTGTTATTCTTGGGGTTACCTTGATTCTGCCAGCAGTAAGCAACCCAGTCTCTATTTTTCAGCAGTGCCTGAATTCTGCTGGGAATTCTGATAAGGGGATGAGGTCCTATAAACATAATATGCCTAATACACATATGGAGACCTGCACTATGCTTGGTGCAGCTGCAGTCACTCTTATGTAAACATGGGAAGAAGAAAAGGAGAAAGAGAACAAAATAGTGGCGATGTCTTCTTCATAAGCAGTGGTTTAGCACGCAGGAGTTTAAATGCAGTCATAAACAAACCTTCTCTTCCTTGGTCCTGAAAAACACCCTAATCACCCAGCTGAAGACAGTATCTGAGCAGAATACACTCCATCCCTCCTACTGAAGCTGCAAAAGCAATTCAATCACCCCAAACCTATGAGCACATCTCTCCACCCAGGCAGGTAATGTCTTCATGAAGGAGTCTTGATTTCGAGTTCCTGCCCTAGGGATGCCTAATGTATTTTATCCAAGAATTGTTTAAAGTAAAATAATCTGTCATATAAATGAATGGAAAAAGGTTAATTTTCAGAGCCACTGCCACTATGGACGGCCAATATAGATGAAAGTGCTTACATTTCAGGCATTCTTGACTGAAAACAATGGCTTCCCTCTTTTTATGCTAAGTTTACCCATCTGTAAAGCAGACACGTTACAGTTTACCTAACTCAGAGAAATGGGATAATACAAATTTGGCAAAAGAAAGGCTCCATCACACTGCTTTACTAGACATAAAAAGGTAATATGAATATATTATTTTAAATCAACATTAAGATAGTGTAGACTCCAGGATGTTTCTGATATTGCTTCGGCTGAGTAATGCAATTCATTTTCTAACAGGTCTCTTACCATGCTTGATATTCCACAGAGCCAGCCTGTGTTACAAGATGTACATAGCTAATCTGCTGAGAAAAGAAATCATAAACAACACTTTATCCTGCATTATTTTATTCATGAGAGCATTATTCCAATTGGTAAAATCTTGAAGAGTGGGTTGGATCCTGGGATCATATAGTCATGCTGACATATTCCAAGTTAGTCTGCTTTAAACATTCTTTAATTCCAGAGGAGGAAGGTGGTGCAAAATCTTCAAGGCTGTCATATCTGGTTTAAAACTTCCTTATATTTTTTCCTTGTATAGTTGTATAAGCAAAAAATCTCATTACACCATTATCCATACTTTCCTAAGTGAGTAGTCTGAGCAGGGCATTAACTTCATTAGAAGTTATTTTCTAGGGTGGAAGTGACAGCATCTGCCTCTGATTGCCACCAGCATAGAAAGTTTGGCTTTTGGGAGCTCTCAGAGCAGGCACTCAGCACTGCAAGAAACAGGAATCTTTTGAGCAAGTTTATGTTGGAATTTCTTCCAGGAGCTAGACTGAAATTTTTGTAATATGTTCAAAGTGTTCACACATTTCTCACAAGTCAGCCATCACATTTTCAGTAGCATTGTTTTCACAGGATAATTCATAGTGATATACAAAATGAAACCTGTTATCTCTTTGATGAATGCATTTTAAAGTCCAAGGATAAATGCGGGTGACACAAAGACAGTGAGGATTTCCAGAACAGCAACAAGAGATGGCAGAAAGGAAAGCTAGTTTCTTTTAGAGTGGCTTCTCAGCCACTGAGGGGTCATTTCCCAATATAATTTAACTGTACAAATCTATACTTATGAGGCATGTATGTAAATTTGTACTAAATCTTCATTAGACACCATCCCTAAGAATTACTTGAGAGAGGTGTATTCCAAGGTCATGCAGACATTGACCAAAAGATCTTGCTAGATCAGATGCTGAGAGCTGTCTGCCATGACAGTCCTGGATACTAAGCCACTGTTAAATGTGTGTCTTGTCACAGATTTATTCTGTATGTGCTTGAAACTGAACCATGTCACGTATTTGGCAGGAATTGTAATCCCTCCACAAAAAGGATTTGATCTTTAGTGTGATCCTGCCGTTCTATGGCAAGAATAGCTCTTGGTACAGCCAGTGCGAGGTCTGTCCATGTATTTCTGTTCTGAGTAAGGGACAAACCCCAAACACAGCATTATGAGAGCAAAAGCTCCTGTCCCCAGTAATTAACATGGCCCAGATGGCATGACAAGAGATGGGCTATAGATACAAACTGCATAGTGCACAAAAGTATTTGAATTCACTCAGAGAAACTGGTTTATTATTTTAATTGTTTTCTGATGCCCCAAGTGGCATGTGGTGGAAACAGCAGCACAAGAGTTACTATGAAGGAAAGCAAGGCATGTCTCATTGCTCGAACAGCACCAGGCAAAATTACTGAATGAATGACAGTACAGGGATGCTTCCCTAGAGCAGAAGGCTCCAGAATTCCCCTATCAAATAGAATCCTAGTTTTGAGACCCTTTTTGACTTCTCCTGCTTCTGTCTGCTGTTTGGACCACCACAGCAGTCCTCCTCCACCTCCTAACAGCTACTCCTTGCCTTTCTGTCCTGTCTCTCTGACTGTATCACCTAGATTATAGCTAGTATTATCTCTCTGTCATTTCTTGTGCTCTGGTAGTACTCCTCACATGTGACACCCCATTGCTGAAGGGTATGCCTTTGGGATATGCTGTTCTCTTTGCCTTAAAACCCTAGGTGTGAATCTCAGCAATTGCTGAAAGTCTTCCAAGAATAAGGGGAAGAGCGGGAGAGAGAACCTGCAGTTATCTTCTAGTATGATTATTCTCAATCTCTTCTCAAATAATGGAATAAACATTAGAAGTGTAAAAATCACTTGGAACCACAGGGGAACCATGACCAATAAATAGTTTGTATTTTCAAAGAACAGGTCATGCCACACAAATGTAATTGCTTTTTCACTATTTTCAGGGTTAGTTTACGGACGGAACAGAGTGACTGTAATATTTCTGGGCTGTAGTATCGCATTTGATACAGTGGCTCACAAAATCTTATTAGAAAAATAATTTATAATGTCTTGGATAAGAGTGCCGTCATGTGGATTGAAAACTGGCTGAAGAAATGTAAACAAAGGATAATGAGTCATGACAAACAGCGCTGGGCTGAGCTGGGAAGAGGTATCCAGTTGGGTTGCCACAGGAACTGGTGTTAAGCCCAGTTTTATTTTACATATTTATTAATGCTCTGGAAAAAGATATGAACAGCCTGAGAATCAAATTCACAGATGATACGAAATTACTAGATGTTGTTAGCATGAACCAGGACAGAAAAAATTATAGATATATTTCCCTTTATTGATAGAGGGATATCAGAGAAGATGGGAACGGGAAGAGTCAGTGACCAGATTTACCTACACAAATATGTGAGGGAGGGTTTTATGTCCCAAATGATAATAATAGGAGAACACTAACAGACCAGCCAAAAGTAGTTTACATCTGGTCTGTCAAAGGTTGGCGCAGAGAAATAACAACAAACCAGCTAGAAGATAATTATTAATTATAACATTTTCCCAAAAGATCCCAGTAAAGGCTTAATTCTCATTTTCTAATCTCAATAAATTTTAGTGTTTGGGATTTTCTAAGATTTTGCCTGGTTGCATGTTACAGAGTAACATATAACAATGTAATACAGAGTCATCTTTCTTTACATCACCATATTATGTCACTTTTCTGAGGAGAAATCAGCGGTAAAAATCTCACTGTTTTCTTTATATACCTTGTTTATTTATACTATTAAAATGAGGAGAACTGAAGTAGTAAAAACTGACACAGAGGTAATAAGCTTGCTCAGGAATTTCACTCTCCACGAGCAACTCAACCCACCCAAACAGAATCTGCTTAGAGGTGTAAAAGGAAAAATAATTTTTCTAGCTGTTTGCTGTAGTTGCTTAATAGATCCCACATTATGGAAAGAAAAAAATATTTATTTTTTTTTCCAAGCACTATGTTCTGTATGCTATGGAAAAACCTGTGAAAGTATTCCATTGCCCTAATCTAGTTTAGTTCAACTATATGCAGAGTGCTTAACTACAGTGTATTTTTATTTTTTTCTCATCCATTTATAGAACACATTTGGGCTGCATCAAAAAAAGTGTGACCAGCAGGTCGAAGGAGGTGATCCTGCCCCTCTACTCTGCTCTCGTGAGACCTCACTTGGAGTACGGTGTGCAGTTCTGGTGTCCTCAACATAAAAAGGACACGGTACTGTTAGAACAAGTCCAGAGGGGGGCCACGAGGATGATCAGGGGACTGGAGCACCTCCTGTATGAAGACAGGCTGAGAAAGTTGGGGCTGTTCAGCCTGGAGAAGAGAAGGCTGCGTGGAGACCTCCTAGCAGCCTTCCAGTATCTGAAGGAGGCCTACAGGGATGCTGGGGAGGGACTCTTCATTAGGGACTGTAGTGATAGGACAAGGGGTAATGGGTTGAAACTTAAACAGCAGAGGTTTAGACTGGATCTAAGGAAGAAATTCTTTACTGTTAGGGTTGTGAGGTACTGGAATGGGTTGCCCAGGGAGGTAGTGAATGCTCCATCCCTGGCAGTGTTCAAGACCAGGTTGGATGAAGCCTTGAGTGATATGGGTTAGTGTGAGGTGTCCCTGCCCATGGCAGGTGGGTTGGAACTAAATGATCTTAAGGTCCTTTCCAACCCTAACTATTCTATGATTCTATGATGAATTGGGTAAGAGTATAAGTTTTGTGAAATAAAGCTTGAGACCTTTTACATAGATTGAAGGAATTCAGATTGTTTCAATGCCTTTTAAATGTACATAGACAGTATGGTCTATATACTTGCATGTATTTATAAGTAATCATTTCCTACTACGCTATTGTCCAAGGTGCAGAAAAATGTAGACTTTAGGTCTAAACACTCTTCAGTTCAAATAAAATTTTGCCTCTGAAGATAATACTATATTACTCAAAACAAAGACAAGGAAAATATATAGGAATATCTCATATAAAAATTCGTCTGGATACTTGCAGTGAACAAAACATTCCACAAGACCTGTAACTGTTGAGACCTGTCTTCCTACTACCTTGCCTTTTGGGTTTGTTTGATTTTGGTGGTTAGGGAAAAGTAAACTCAAGGTCAAATTATTTCAGTGGCTCAGTCCCAAGTAAGATTACTCTTTCATGTGGATTCTTCAGTATATGTGAGTTTACAGTATAACTTTTCATATCAGGTTATTTACGTAAAACTTTCAGCTTTTTAAAAACTTTGGGTTTATTTGTTTTTTTTTAATTTAGTGTAAGACAACTGAGTTCAAAGGTACTGAGAATGATCACACTGCAATGTCACTCTGACAGTCTGCTGGTTTTGGCTGGGATCATAGTATTTGGTATGGATGATGTTTTGGATTTGTGCTGGAAACTGTATTGATAATAAAGGGATGTTTTAGTTATTACTGAGCAGTGCTTACACAAAGTCAAGGTCTTTTCTATTTCTCCTTCACAGAGAGGGTAATCAGGTATTGGAGTAGGTATGGAAGTAGTGGAATCAGTATCCCTGGAAGTATCCAGAAACCATGTAGATGAGGCCTTCAGCGATATGGTTTAGTGGTGGTTTAGTTGTAGTCTTGGCAGTCCTGGGGTAATGGTTGGACTTGATGATTTTAAAAGATCTTTTCCAACCTGGCTGATTCTGTGATTCTCAGTCCACCCCACCAGTGAGTAGGCTGGGAGTGCACAAGGAATTGGAGGGGACACAGCATGACAGATGACCCTAACTGACCTAAGGCTTTTCCATATCTTACAAGATCTTGCTCAGCCTATAAAGATGGAAGAAAAACAAAGAAAGGGAGGACATTCAGAGTTATGGCATTTTGTCTTCCCAAGTAACCATTATGAGCGATGAAACCCTGCTTTCCTGGAGATGGCTGAACACCTTCCTGTCAATGGGAAGTGGTGAATAAATTCCTTGGTTTGCTTTGCTTGCATGCACAGATTTTGCTTTACCTATTAGACAATCTATTAGATTGTCCTCATCTCAACCTATGAGTTTTCTCAATTTTACTCTTCTGATTTTCTCCCCTATTCCACTGGGGGGAAGGATGGGAATGGGGGGGACGACAGGTGTATGGTGCTTAGTTTCCAGCTGGGGTTAAGCCGTGACACACAGAAAATCTTAACACATCAACTAAAATAAAGCCACCCATGAAAGTTTTCATTATTCCCTAGTTTGTTTCTTGGCTAGTAAAGACTGATACTGAAACCTGGAGAAAAATCAACCGAGAGTGTGTAAGTAATGCACACAGAGGTGCCTTTGGGTTGCTTCAAGGCATGACAGAGGACGATTTCAACAAAGTGGAAATCGTATCTGTCTCCAAGTACAAGTCCTGAATGCCTGTGGATCTGATTTCAGACACAGCATGGCAGAGAGCAGTCTGCAAATGACTACCGTAAGAGATGAAATGAATCAGCCTTTTGAAATATCTATAATTGCCAATGGCCACAATTTTTTCCTATAAGTATCCCGAAAGAGAATACTGAGAGAGTGAGTTTAAAGATTTCAGGAGGAGTTTAGTTGTAGTTCTATCCAAGTAAATATAAATTTTGGTTTTGTACAATGCTTTTACTTGCATGACATAAAACCGTAGTGTGTGGATGCTTTTTTAAGGCAATGTTACAACTCATAAAATTCTTAGGACTGGCAAGAGAAAAATCCCTAGGTCTAAATCTTATTTGATGAAAACTGGTATAGTTACTTTGAATTTAGAGAATTCCTTTCAAATATACTAAAAAGTAATTTCAAGGGGTACTATTATGTTATAATTTTCTCTTTTGCCTCAAGAATTTAACACACTTTTTCTGTGGGATATTTGCAGGGACCTTTTCTTCCACCAAAATTTGTACAGAAGTCAACCCCAAATTTGCCTAGAAAAGTTATGTTGAGTTTGTTGTTTCTGGGAGGAATCCAGCAGCATCTTTGTATCTGATTATCTCAAAACTTCCCAATACTTTAATTTCGAGCCATACTGTTTTCCATAGAGGCAATATCCTTGTGCTAGTCTGAATGCTCTGAATGTTAAGTGTATGGCTCTGGCTGGATTCTCTACATTTTCTGTCTGTGAACACGTAGCACATGGCCCTTGATTACTACTTTTAAATTGATCTGTGTCTGCTATGAAAATATATTGCTTCATAAAAGTCTTTCAGAGTATCAGCTTCCAAATTAATGATCTTTCTCTCAAGCTCTGACTTTGAAAGCTTGCAGTACAGAATCGTGCAGTCCAGCTACTTGAATCAAATTGAAATTCATCCATCTGCAATTCAGATCCAAATTTTTTCAGTGCTGTTGGCTCATCTCCATGTAAAGAGCAGCTGTTGTCCTGTTAAAGTGACTGTAAATAATTCTAACTTCAAGCTTCAAGAGTGAAATTCACCCTGCTTCACTGGGGTCCACTTAATCCCCAGGATGTTCCTGGGCTTGGTCTTCAGCTGGTGGGAGCTGCATAAGTCTGCCGTAATTGATAGAGCTGTGCTGCTGTACATCAGATAAAGACTCTGCCCTGGCAGAGTTAGCTCGTGGAAGCATGGTACTACAACAGGGCAGCAGGTACCCACTGGGTATAGAGGGATGTGGGGTCACTATGCTGAGGCAGAAACCCTGACTTGTTATGCTAATTGCACTAATTGCTTGCACCCATATATATATATTCGAGGTAAGGAGGGGATAAAAGGCTATGGTTTCTTGTGCTGTGACCATCTCTTTTCATCCCCCTGCTTCTTGGGGGTTACATTTGTTCTGTAACACAAACACTACCACACAAGGGAAAGACTTGTTTACAGCAGAGATTCAATAAAGTGTCTAAAGGAAGAATTTTGTGATGAAAAGAGATGGGCCCTAACCAAGAAGGAAGGTACTTGTTAAAGCAACTATATCAGAATAGCAGATGAATCATGATGTGATAGCAGTATTTGAAAGGATGTTTTGAATGGAGCTGTCAGCAAGTATTTTAATAGCAAGTCTTCAATTTCTGCTTTATGGGGTTTTTAACCACCACGAAGAAAACATAAGTAACAAGGAGGGATTTAGGAATTGTTTAGTGTTTGGCTGTTCAAAGAAAGAAAAAGAGCTCTCCACATGCATTGCAGCTAATGGAAATTGCCATTATGGGTTTTTTTCCCTCCATTTGTGGATGTTACACACTGCAATAATGCAAAGTCCTTATGATTTTCAAAATATTCTCAATAAGGAGGATATTATCTACTTATTTAATTACTGAATCTCTGATGGCAAGGAGCTGCTACCACCAGCAGCTCCAGCTCATTCACATAGCTCTCCTCCTTAATAAAGGGTCTTTGCAGTTAAAAACAAAGTAATAAATCAATCAAAAGCCCAAACTGCCAACAGATGATAGAAAAAAAAAGGGCAGTTCAGGGACAGATTTTCAATTGCTCAGCACCCACAACTGGGATTATTCTTTTGAAACAACACAGTCCTCCTTTAGGCACCTAGGATAGAGACAGACAGTTCAAAAGTGCTCAACACATTTCTTTGGAAAATCCACCCCTAACTGTGGCTTTGTGTCCTACAACCATTGTGGCTTGCAAGAGTCAATTGCAAGTCACCCCCTGCCAGAGGAAAGTCATCAGCAACACCCCTTCTGCAGGAAACTATAATAAAATACATTACTGTACTTATCTGTGCCCTTGCCATTGCTTACTGCAACAAGAACAGAGACAGCAGGTATATCAAGAGTCTATTTTTACCACACTGCCAGTGAAAGCAGCAATAGCCCTGCACTTGGATTTCTGTTCCAGCACTCAGAACCAGATGTCCGTATTGCAGCACAGACCCCTTACTAGTTTGAGTGTCAAGCTGAAACTTGAATGCTGCTTTCTTCGTGGCATGCCCTGAGGGTAATGTGCCATTGTCAGGTTAAAAGTTTTCTCAATGTTCATCAGTCTAAGGCCAAAACTTGAGTAATAATTCAAGAGCACTTTACAGCTAATAAAAGCTGCAATAGCTTTCTCTGAAAACAGAGAATACAGCCCAGAGGCCTTTTAGCACATCTCTCCCCTCCAACAAGAAGCATTTGGTGGTTTTAGCATACTACCTGTTTATTCAAGAGGATGTACAAAAAGTTCACTTAACAGTTCTTTTCTTTGCAGCCCACAGCTGTGCAAATATTATCCCAGCCTCTCCTCTGACAGCTGTCTAAGCCTCAGACCTCCTGAGCAAAATGATACAAAGGGAGCTCAGCACTTCTGTAGCCCACCACTGTGTCCTGACACACCTTGGACTGAATATCTAGCTTCTGCTGTGAGAGAAGTGATGCTGTGTGATGTACCCCTGAAGCAACAGCTTTACTAAGAACTTCCTAGATTTTAACCGTGGAGCTGAGTGTGATCAAAGCTTTGTAGAATCAGTGTACCAAGATTTGCATTACAACCCTAAAAAAGAAGCTAAATCACAGCTTTGCATTGTTTACAACTGCTATGCAGCATAGTTTCTATTTTGATTGGCCCAGATGAAACACTGTGTTAAGTTTTAGAAACTTCTCATCTTTGCTTTCAAGTCAATACACTTCTGAAGGCTATTTGCCTTTCCCATTTTCTCTGTGGTAGTTAGGGAGATGAAATTCTTTCTGTATGCACCAGATATCCCTTACACAATGACACAGAAATATCGATACTTTTATGTTGCACAGTGGGTCACATTTATGAATTTCTGAATGCTTCATCACAACTTTAAATAATGAAACATTCTGGGTAGGTACAAAGGGCCCAAACCCGTCTGAGTAGATCCAGCTTCCACTAATTTCCTTTCTGAACTAGTTACAGGCTGATTTTGAAAAGGTAGAGCTTCCTTAGGATCAATGCTACCTACCAAAATGATTTATTCAAGACAAATATAAGGCAAAGCCTCTGCTGCAATGCAATTTTCCACCTACTCCTTTCCCACCACCACAAAGAACTAAAGAAAGGCTCAGAGCTCCTATTTAGACCTGCAGAGCTTAGTTGAATTTCCCTTTCATTTCATGCCAATATTCTGAAGAGTTTCTCTGGTGTTTTTGGAGGCCTCTGATGTTACAGAGATCAGTGATGAAGAGCTTCATGTGCTGCAGAGATCACCATTGCAAAAATCCCTTCCTCTCATGACACTGCTGATGCAAGCTGTGAGATGGGACTGTGCTGCTCTCAGCCCATTTGAACTTTGGGGTTACCCAAAACCCATTACAACATGAAGAAGGCAGTGAGGATCACTGGACTCTCTCCCAGACTGGAATCAAATATGAGAAGACAGGACAAGAGTTGTGGGAACAGACCTACAGCTCCTCTGCGCAGCTGGGGCAGGAGAGAGACAGTGGTCTCCTGTGGTAGGATGAATTCAGCTTTTCTCTTAGCTTTCCTTTGGTAAATTTCTGGGAATGAGAACTGCAACACCTCAGCCTAATTTCACATTCTTTAAAAATGAGATTCAGACACTTTGCCACAAATAAATATTAAATATATAAACATGCAAGTCACCATCTATGCTTATATTCTCCCTCACTGTAACTTATGTAGATTGCTGCCTATGTGTATAGCTTTCATTACAAATAAAACATAAAAGCCAATGCATATCCTGAAGAGCTATTTTTCTTTATTGCAACACCATTACATGAAGCCTACTAAGATAAACAAAGATTGGACTTGGCTGTTTTTGAACAAATAACCATTTATTGTCAATGCTTTTCAGGAGCTTTAATTTTCCTTTTTGAAAAACATGATCCTGTGCCAACCTAACAAATGTGTAACATTAAATAATAAGTGAAATAATGGGACACCCTGCCATACTAGTTTATAGACAACTTTAGACTGTCACAGTTGTGCAAGTCTAAGCTAAGACAGAAACCCAGTTAAAGAAGACGTATTAAATCAACAACCCACCTGCGGAGTCCCTTGAGGCATAGCTGCTGTTTCTAAATGCTACAACTGGCCTTTCAAGCAGGAGGATGCACAGGAGTAACAGTCCAAGGGCAGAGCAGCCCATGTGTTGCTCTCTTCTCCCTGCTGCTAGAACAGCATGAAGAAGAGCACAACTAGAGAGCCCTTTCCCCGTGCCATCTCCTGTCACAGTGGCAGAGGGCACAGAATAGAGCTCCAAGCCTTGATGCGTGTTGAATGTTAATTCCACCAGAAGTCTCCATTTGAAGTTATCATGAATCTTTTAAATTTAACCCGAAGTAATCACAAAACAACCTATCCATTAGACAATGAACAGAGATTATTCAACTTCCTTGTACCACAGCGAAATAACAGCTTCCTTCCTACTAGTGATTGTGGTTGTGATTAACTGCGCAGTTCAAGGTGAAAGAAGAATGTGGTTCCAGGCATACATAGCTTCCTTTAACCTCAGCAAAACACAGTGCCAGATATTTCAATTAGTGTGTACCAAGGTCACAAAATCAATTTCTTATCGCCGAAAAACACACATACTGTAAATTTCATTTTCGAGCCATAATCTCTAAATTAAATCTCTGTACCTTAAAAATATACAGTGCAAAATTGCAGTCCTTCAGGCCCCCCTTCCTCCTGCAGCCAAGCAGCGTTTTCACAAACATCACCTGGCTTTGTGCTCTATATTTAAAGCACAATGTTTGGTTAGATTCTAATCTTCTTGGAGAAGTCATTATCTCTTTCTTTGGCAAATAGAGGCCCAAAGTGTCAATTACCTTCCTAAACCTTTTCATACACACAGGGCTGAGCAGGGTTTGATATTCTGTCTGCCAACAGCTCAGTCGGCAATTTTTCACAGTCATACACAGAAAAATTGTGCACCTACATATCATCCTAGATAAATTACACATTTCAAATGAGGTTACAGACAACTTCACCACTCCTGGCCAGTTTATTCTGCAAGAGGAAAACAAAAAAATAAAACAGTAAAAACAAACAAAAAAAAGAGAACACTTTGTGACTATTGAACTATGTGAGTTATTGGACAGACAGAAGTAAAATTAATATGCCAGACTGGTAGGATATTATATGCAAATTAATGTAGCTGTGCAGAAATGACATCATCATCTCTCCTGTGTGCAATTCCTTGTGATTTTTCCCTTGTTAAGTGGATAGCACTAACTTTATAGCTCCAAAGGCAGCTGCAGAATCTGATGGCTGTAGTGGGTTCTACCATATGCAAACCTAGGTACAGAAGATATCTCAAGGAAGAGGAATTTGTGGAAGCAACTTCTTTCCCATAAATCCCAGTCTTTCCTTAATAAAAGCTAATTTAAACTATACAACCACAGAATGAGTAAAACTGATGATTTTGAGATTGCTTTACATTTTTTCATGGAAAAGGTTGGTTTTTATCCACATACCTACTCATACATAGGTCCCCTCACACACATGTGCATACATTTAATATGCATGTGTGAACATACATGTTCTGGAAATATCTTTCATCCTTTTACTTCAAGCCAACAAGTGAGAAGAATGTTTTGCTACTGCTGGACCTATCTGGACTGCTTCAGATGCTAGAGATACAGGAAGTGAATCATATCTCTGGTAAACACAAAGTAAGCAAACTCTGTAATAACAAGTTTAAAGCTCCTTAAATGAATTTTTCCACAGCCTCTAAACATTTAACATATTGATTGATTCTTAGTACCATAAAGCAGGAGGAAAAGAGTATTTTCTCAAGAAAGGAAATTAGAATTATTTGGCAAGGGTTAAAACACATTTTGAATTAAACAAGTAAGAAACCATCCATGTGCAGCTGATCAGCTTGAAAGTCTGGGTACATTTTTGAGAGAGACAAACAACTCTTCTACCACATCATCTACACACATCTTTAAAACCTTCCTAGATACAAACAGGACTAATTCAAAAGGGAGACTGGATACTATTAAAGATGTAATAAGAGGAAATTTGGCTTCTTCCTGGCCCATTCAAAAAATGCATTACTTTATTTTAGTCATGCTCAAAGTACTGTTTCAAGAAAACGTAAATGAAAACCATGGAGAAGAAGAGATAGATGCTTTTTCTTTTTCCTTTTCCTTTTTTTTTCTTCTTCCCCCCCCCCCCCCCCCCCCCCCCCCCCCCCCCCTTGCCCCCTCCCTCTTTAATTCTCTGTATGTCATGAGTCTACCATGGGCTTGGTGAATAGCTTATTAAAGTCAGGGTAAATCTTGCCAGCTGTTATAGCGGGCTGTATCTCTGTTCTAGGTAAACTGCATTTCCTGGCTGTAGGAAGGAGAGATGACCTTCTGAAGATTTCTCTCTTATCTCATTCAGTTGAGAAAATGGGAAGGATTTTTTCATATGAGAAAACTAGATTCGGCACTTTGAATGCATAAAATGCTTTGTGTCAAATTTTTATGGATTTAGCCATTTACAGAGGTACAATAATTGGCGTAAAACAGCCTCCACTGTGCCTTATTTAACAGGATTGTTACTTTAAACATCCTGCACTGCTTTCTATATAACCAATGTTCTCATGCATCACCAGGTGCTGTTGTAATACACTCTCCCCTTTAGAATCACCAATCTACTCTTGAAAGCTTCAACTAAAATATGCTTTCAATAGTAGCTAGCTATAAGTTCTAAAAACTAAAGTCACCTCTACAAAAAAATGTTTTATTAGACAAAGGTACAGCTATTTCAGGAACATAAACGTAGCTCTGTCCTTTGTAACTAGAAGTCAGCCATGCAACTGCTGGTTAGTCCACAGCAGTCTACATAAATTATAATCATCAAAACCTTAACTGATTCACAGCAAATTGTATCACCTTTCATGTGAAAAGGCCATACATATAGCTGTAGGTCCACAAATGGCCAGGGACCTGTTACGTTAACATTAACACCCGTGCTTTCCCAGGCAAGTGGGCTGTTATGAACCAGGTTATCAAATCCTCCTGGATAATTTGTTCAGGCTTTTGAATTTCATGATTTGCCTGCAGGTTTAGTCCAAGATGTGAGACCAAGGTACCTCAGCTGGGTAACATCTCACAGCACAGCTGTCAATATCTGCACTTCAAGAAAAGGTGAAAGACATTCAGCTACATTGAGTATGATGCAGACTGATGAAGAGATGGAAGAGAAAGAAACTTTCTGTTCACTGTAGAGGAACCCTGAAGGTGTGGGCTTAATTAAAATAATACCTACATGTGCAACAAACAGGGCAGTGCCTCCTAACATGTTTTGGGATCAGCAGAAATCCAGACACCTAAACCTGGAGCAGGAATTCTGAATTCAAAGATGACTTCTGCCCTTTCACACAGCCCACACTTTGTATTTACCATGCTCCACCCTAAAAGTATGTAATAGATCTAGCAGAATGTGGAGGAAAGCAGCAGAGACTGAGACACAGGATAAGGAAGGAAGAGGAAAAAGGGTAAGGAAGAGTGAGAGTTGAGCCTAGAGGTTATGAGGAGTATGTAGAAAGGGCTGGGAATCAGTGGTCTGGTTTGGCCTCCTGCATAGCACATCCCAGGTTTTCCAAGCTGCCACCCACTGTGTGGAGCCCTGTTATTTGTGTTTGGCTGAGGCATATCTTTCTCCTGCTGTGCTATGCTAGAGCAGCTGCAATTTGCCTTTTTATAGCTTGTGGTAACTGATAGCAGTGAAATGAATTTAGGAAGTGTGTGGATTGGATCTTCCGTATCAGTGATTTCAGACTATTTGGTAAACGCAGAAGTGACATCCAGTGATTTATGCCTGCTGGTAACAAAAAAAAATTCTCTTTTGGTGAACCAGCATTTTGGTTAGATCACTTTTTATTGAAGGACACTTATGAATAGAATGAAATGATTATACACAGTGGTTTTACAGGGTCATGTTAATTTAAGAGGTAAAAATTCCCACAAAACTATACAATCATTGGGTGTTGTAGAATGGCAATGGTGACATCAGTGAATCAAAACAAATTCAGTGACTGCAATGAAAGTTGATGGTGGGACACAGTGACACCACCTTAGAACAAAGAGCTGATGTATCACAGGAAAGCTCTTTTTTACAGCTGGCAAAAGCCAGAGAGTTGGTCGTATGACCCTCAGTAAAACAAGAAAATATGCTTGTGTTCAGATATTGAGTAGACTTTCAGTTTGATTCAGCTGAGTTTACACAAATTGACCTGTGTTCTAACAGGGATTCTGTATTTTGATATAAAATACCACTTTGAGCTGATGTATTTTTTGCCTCTGGAAAATGATAAATCCTCTTACATTGCACTTCAGAAAGAGTCAGTGCCTTGCTTCAGTATACAGTTTCGTTGATAGCCTACGTCCTTGCTCACTATATCTGGAAGAGCTGTAACTATTTTGCAAGTAAGACTGATTAATTTTGTAGTATAATTTGCAAGTGACATTTACAAGGGAATATTGTGTGGGGATATCTGGGAGGGATATTGTGTTCAGACTTTTCCTGCTTGCCTGCCTACCCTCCTGGAACAAACAACACTGCTTCATTTTCCTTCCGTATTTTACAAAGTTAAAGTAAACACTGTGATCACACTGTTTACTTTAATTTCCTGCAGTGTGCCAGCAAAGCAGCAAATTGGCAGTCAGCAATCAAGAAGCAGCCAGTATTGAAACAGCAGAGCTGCTTAGGAAAGCATCAATGATGCCAAATAATTTTTCACTCTGTTTTAAAAATAAAATATGGGCTTCTATGAAGTTTCACTTCCATCCCAATCTTCTCTAAAGGATTTGAAATTTTGTATATTTCCTTTAATTTTCTTTTGGAAGAAAGCTGGAATTATGAGCAACACCTAATTTGTATGGCCAACTCTTTTTGTATAAAGAAATGGATTTACAAAAGTGGCAAATACGTGCTATTTATCTGTACAAATTCCATGGTGTTTTTGCACAAAAGGAAGTTAACTTCTCTATAAATCAGTCTTATCTGGATATTTTTTATTTTTATGCCAAGAGCTCTAGCTGTGCTACTTCAATTAAGTGTATGATAACATGAACCTAAAGCCTCATGCATTACATTCAGAACACACATTTGCCCAAGAATGGAATCCTAAGAGGCAAATAATTATATTTTCAGAGGTTGCTCTCTCTCATCTAATACTACATAAAGCACGGAATATTAATACCAAAGAAGTAGTTAGAAGAATGGTATAGTATTTTGTACTTCAGAGGTGTAAAGCTTGACAAGGTGACTCATTTATTGGTTTCTGGAAGATACTGTACAGAAGGAATTTATTGCTATGTAAGTTATAACTCCAATATACAAAAGAGGCCAGATCCTACAATCAGTTATTCTCCTGACTATGTGCATTCCTGCACATACTCTTACTGAAGACAATGAGATTATGAAGAGGATTAGTTTATTGTTAGTCTGGCCAAAGTTTGCCTTTGGAAAGCCCAAAACATGACCTAATTTATAGTGGTTGATATCTTGTGGGAAAGATTGTAAGAGGATAATTATTTTAAAAGCCATGACTTTGACACCAGGAAATTAAATTCATATCTATATGTCTTTATCTATACACAGCAAATCCAATAATCTTGAGCTCTCTACAGTCACTTAGCCAGCTGGCAAAGGGAGAAAGTAAAAACTAACAAACCCGATTCCTAAGGTATGCTGACATCAGTTATTCATGATTCATCAATAATGGTGCTAGGAAATAAATGTAACAGGGCATTATTGCTTTTTGCAGCACAGCAAACTCAAGGGAAAATGTCTAAGTGCATCACATTGAAAAGACAGAGCTAGCAAAGAAATAACTTTTACAAGTATTTAAGAGGTGTTACAAGCAAGTGAAAGTAGAAAAAAAAAAAAAGTAAACCTTTTAAAAACAGTGGGAATACCTGTAAATAAAAAGGGACAGTTTTCCAGCTACAAGCTTAAGTGGACTAACATGAAGACTAGTATTTTTTTGTTCTCCAACATTTTTACAAAGAGAAAGTATTTAAATTTCTTGTTCCAGAATAAACCCTCAAAACAGCAGTTCTGCTTTAATGGTCCACCAGGATAAGCACAATGAAGTTGGTTGTGTGCTATGCAAAATTACTAATGTTGTTGACAGTAATTATGAGTCTCACAACTTATCTAAATCACTAAAAGGGTAAATATGTAAACAAAAAGTGTTATATATACTTGTTAGAAAATTACTGTATTAGCAAATAACTGACAATCTCCTTTGAAGGTGACTGGACTATCATTGTAAAAACCTAAGATTATTAACTGAAAAAAAATGGGTAGCTATTCTTAGAACAGCAGATACACCTCCTGCTTTCACTACATAGAGCAAGAAGATCAAACACGTCATTAAACAATTGAGGTTTTTCTTTATATTTTTGTAGCTTTATACAATTTATGATAGAGTTTGGCCTATATTTCTAATATTTTTTAGAATCTACCCAATTAATATCCAGGTTACTTGTTTATCCTATTAAAAGACTACTGCACAATATTAATAATGTACCATGGAACATGCTGCTCCAGAGAAACATCGGCTTTCTTTCAGGGGCAACAGCCACATAGTTCTGACACAAGCTTTGTTGTTTGGCTAGAGGGTAAGTGACTTTGGTGGTTGTTGAAGTATTTTACCAGAAAAAAAATGTTGTTCTCCTGACATAAGACTTCCTTCAAACCATTGCTTCTTAACTGCAAATCACCACTAATACATCTAGTAGCTGTTTTGTCTGGACTGACATTGCAAAATTAATTTTAAAGATTGGGTTTCCAAACACTTGGTATAATTCTTAACAAACAATTAATTGATTGGCAAGATCTGCAGATGAATATTTCACTGTACTATCTTTATATGCTCTACAAAAGTTTTTGGAAGTTTGAATGTAGATTTCCTAAAAAATACAGGCAAAAGAGAATGTAAGAAAAAGATATTATATTAGGAAAAAGAATATGGAAGGTAAGATAAATCTATCCTTACAAAAATGGATTTAATAACACTATACTAGATACATATATAATGCATGGATTTAAGAGCATCAGTGATGTCAGTGAAAAACAACAGGTATCCTTACTGTAAATATAATTAATGATTCATAATCACAACTTTCTAGAAAAGTACACACAATGTAGAAGATACCACATCATGGTAGATAAATAAATCCTGGTTTGATCTGTTTCAGGGAGCATTGCTAAAAATTGACTTGTTTTTCTTCTTTCTCTGCATTATTCACAAGTGTAGGCCCCTGACTCTGCAAACATAATATACACTTAGCTTTCAAATCAACCAGCTCACTCATGGTAGTAAAACTGAATTAGTGCAAATACAATACTAGTGCAGTGAAGGCCATTTCTTCTTATTTCTCTCTGACCAGCTCAATAGACAAATAATGATTGACCTATATTTAGGGCAAGGCCAGCATTAAATTTAAGAAATATGTTTAGTGACTACATGAAATGTGATGCAAAGAAGAGGCTCAGACAACAGTGTTTGTTCAGGCTTAAGAAGACAAGGCAAGAGGGAAATTATTGCTTTCTACAGCTACCTAATGGGAGGTTATGGGGGTTTAGAGGGGACATGAAGCTAAACTCTTATTTGAAATGTACATAAGAGGCAAAAGTTACAAGCTACAATAACAGAAACCACAACTAGATATTGAAAAAAGTTTTCCAAAATATAGTAGTCATCACACTTATTCTATCTAGGCTACCTACTCACGTGTCTACCATGCTAGACACTAGAATGGGGGCCCAGAGATGTATGCAGTTTTCATCCTTGGAGATACTCAAATCTCAGCTGGACAAGGCCCTGAGTAACCTTCTCTAAGCTGGACCTGTTCTGAGTGGGGAGCTGAACCAGATGACCTCCAGAGGTCTCTTCCAAACAAAATTGTTGGGATTTTTTTCATTTTAATTCCTTACTCTTTATTATTTTAGCCAGTTCTATTTCTCTCTAAGCAATCCCATCTTATAAAAGGGTAGGCAGCTTTCTTAGGAAAAATGCCTTTGTTTTCTAAATTTTCTTAAAGCAAGCACACTTCCAAGTACACCACTGCAAGTGAGCTATAAAAATCCAAACTAAACATGGGCCGCTTACCTATGCAAATACTAAACTGAAGTGCCTCTGTTACTGCTAAACTTTCCAAGATGTGTGAAACAAAATACCTGATCAAATGGATGCTTAATATTTATAATTATTTCTCAAGACACTTAAAATTTAGAAGATTCATACGAATCTTGCAGCTGGGCATAGGTATCTAATAACAGAAATAAATACTAGCTACTCATAGTGAAGGACAACAAAAATAAAGGCAGGGAAAGTGTCCTTTTCTTCAAATGTAGTGGAAAAATTAACAGTGGCCTCATATTCAGGCATGTCTCTGTGGCACAAACACATCCACAGTCTTCTAGAGTAGCCCAGGAGCTGTGTTTTTGATCATGATCAGCTGCTGGGAAGAGTGCTCGTGTTGTGTGTGTGTGGATGAGATGAGAGGGCTGTAATGTGGCAGTCATGTCAACTCTATGCTTAGGAGGTCCTGAGTCACAAGGGAAATTGCTGAAGCTGAATTAGAGAAAATACATCAGCATCTCTCATGCAAAAGGAAAGCTGGAAAACATGTTATACTCAAGTGAGATGCATGGTATGCTATATTAAAATGTTAGACTGAGAGTAAGATGTAGAATTTTTCAGAAACAGAGTTTTTGTCTGAGAGCATGTTAGTGTAAGGTGTTGTGACATAAGATTTAATCCTTGAACTAATGAGCTCTTGAGTAAATTTTTCAAGCAAGCACATAACAGAAATGCATACAGGTAAAATCTGTTTACCGTAACAGAATGTTATGCCATTTCCTGTATATCCTTGGGAGCAATAGCAGCCTGTTGTCCCACCCTGAACTTCACACCTGGCATCTTTGTGGCATGTCATGTTGCAGCTTGCAGAAGTGTAGCCATAGTCCAGCAGACTGGAAATCAGAACTGGAACAAAGGAGCAAAGGAAAATCAGGCTCATGTCTTTATCTAAAAACTTCATTCTGAGCTCTAAAACCTGATCTGGGGAAAAGGTATCCACAAAATTGGTGTATTCCAGTAAACTTATCATCGTGGACTCACTACATCACAGGATGGGGCAAGGACCACCAACTACAGGGACTTCGTTGGTAAAACTACCCAAGGGCTAGAAATAGCAGGCACTGTAGATTAAGATACTGTGTATGTACTCAACCAGTATAAAATTGGTAAACAACATCAAAGTTATTCAGTGATTTGGGGAAAACATTTGAAAACCTTTCAAAGCTCTTTTAGTGCTCAGTAAAGCACAGACATTTATTTGTACTCTGAATTACGTATTGAGTGTAATCCAAGCCGCTCTACACATATCAAGTAAAAATACCAGAGTTCCCCTAATGGGAATTTTTATTTTTATGAGCACTTCCATACTTGTGTAGCTAACACATATGCATTTTCTGAGACATTAAAGTGACATGTCATAGTATTTACATCATTATGACATTAGGGTTTAAAAACTTATCCAGACTATTTAAAGCTAATCTCTTAACATACTGTTTCCATGTTATGAAAGTTTTGTCTTCTTTTTTCCATACATAGATGATTCCTAAAAGGTATATCTACTTTCCCACTGCATGAATACATATGCTTTTCAACACAAAGAAAAAAGGAATCTCTCCCTTTAAGGAAACTGTTATACACACCCTGTAACAGGTTAAAAATGAAGCAGTTAACTCAGAAAGGAAAGTAAATTTTTAATTTGCTCTTCATAAATCATTACTAGGACACAATGGAAGTTGCAGAACACAAGGATCCTTTTGGATACGGTCTTGTTTTTCCCTACCCAAATGTTATTGTGGATAACCTACTGTTACAATTACAGTTTTCCTTGCTTCAGGAAATTTCACTGAGGCACTGTTTTCTTGGACAAATTAAAATTTCTCGAAAATTCAAAAGACTAAAACTTACACACTCTTTCTTTTTTTTTCTTTTACAATTATATATAATACACATTGATTTAGTTATCACCTTATCACCAAGTTTCATCTTTTCCTTTTATTTTTGAGAGAGGAGACCATTTTCCAGAGATTAAAACAGAAACCTGTGGGATTCTGTTGACATTTTACTGTTCATAACTTGTGAAATCTAAAACTCTCCCAAGCAGACGGAGAGGGGGAAAAAAAATAATAAACACACCACAAGCCCACAGAACTCCACAATGTTTCTGTTTTTTACAGAACAAAACCCACAGTGAGATAAAGGCTGGTATTTGTGGGATTTGGTTTTGGAATGATCATAACCATGTAACTACTGCATCTGGTAGCAGCTCTGATCAAAGCTAAAGGGACTTTCAGTCCCATGTATCCAGCATCTTTCCACCACCTCCAACACATCCTTTCTCCTTGCCAGACCCCACTCCCTTCCCACCTACCACTCGCTTCCCAGGGAAGGGGATTTCACCTACCTAGAAATGGAAGCAGTTTCATTGGTGATGCTGTTTGCTGTGCAGTGCCTGGTGCAGAGACCCTGTGTCACAGAAAAAAAACTCCCTTCCTTAAAATGTATGAACATGTGCAAAATATGTACACATGCCTATTAGAAGAGCGACGTGCTGTTGCATGCGCAGCCCTGACACTGCCCTTTGTCCCAGGCTTCACGTTTCCCAAAGCTCCTGGGACTCACAGGCAAGACAGGAAGGGTCAGGAGGGGCTTAGGACTGAGTCTTCTGGCAAGTAGGGAATAAGATGAGAAGGAAATAAATGAGAAAGTAAAAGAGAAGCAGAAGCCTGGGTCTTGCAAGTGATATCAGAGAAGATTCAGGGCTGAGTGGGCTAGATCATGTGCCTGAGATAGTGCCTAGGGCAGAGGGAGGATGAAGCTGGAAGGGGTTAGCTGAAGCCTGGATGCAGAAGGAATAAAGGAGAAGCAGAAGAATGGTGGAGCGGATCAGGGAGGGTGAGGAAGAGGTGGAGGAGATTAATAACTACCTCAGGGTTTATGAGCTTGGAGTTAATGGTCTACAAGCTTCCTTCCACCTTTTCCTGGTGATCTGAATATATGTGAGCCCCAAGACCTGTTTTTTTAATTTTGTTTTCTTTTTGAGACAGTCTTGGCTGACTGCAATTGTTCTTCTTACCGCTTTCTTTGGTTTTGAGATAGGTACTTACTGCAGCCAAGCAATGTTGCTTTAAGGGTAATTGCCAGTGAGAGAGGTACAGGAAATCTACTGAACTCTGCTTTGTGAGAAAACAAAGACGTACAGGCAGGGAGGAAAGAGGCAGGAAGGAACTGTATGGCCAGGAATCTCAGGGGCTGATGAAGCCAAAGTTTCTAGAAGTTTGTAGGACTGAAACAGGGTGTTGTGTAATAGGACATATTCAATATAGCCAATTTGGTAAAGCATTTGGCATGTTTTTGTGTTAAATGTGAGAGCAGTTCTATCCTCATTATAGCATCCTAATTGACAAGACCTCAGCATGTACTTACACTATGCATGGACATGGCAACATTTTCTCTAATCTTGTTATGGTTGATGTGGATACCGTCATTACCCAGCTTCCTGGAGATGATGACTCACATACTGAAGCACTGTAAAACTGGAGCATTGTTGTATGCCTGCCTCTATAGATGGAAGCCAAGGGACATGCACAAAAAGGAATGCTGCTGGATGAGTGGAGGATCACTCTAAATAAAATGTACATAAGGCTATGGAATGTCAGTGTGACAAAATATTTCATGCCTGACAAGAAAGTTCTGAGGTTGGAACTTTGTTAGGGAACTGACAGGAAAGCATCAGCTTACTCTTAAGAATTATGTGTAGAAGTGGCAACATCTTTTCTAAACTTGTGAGGAACTATTTGCTCACCATCACTTTCCAGCTTCCTGCTGGCTGGAGTTCAATGAGTTAAACTCTACTTGGGCCAGGGTGGTTCGAGGCATGTAGAAATAGCACGGAGGTGTCTGGCTGGCACAAAATTCTTCTGTAGCACCTTGGCAAAGAGAGAGGAAGCTCCAGTAACCGGATGTTGAACCACAGAATAATGAACAAAGGGTCCAGGTGTAGGAAGACTGTTCTTCTCTTGTTTGTTTTTTTTGAGGGGGGGTAGGACTTAAAGGGGAAGAGAGGAAGGGACTAAGAGTTAGATTGTTTTGTTAAAGTTTCCTGTAACCTGGTGCACAGAGACTCAGAGGAACAGAAAATCAGATGGATTGAGTGGAGCTCTGATCTACATGTCCTGTCCTTCATGCTGACATGCTAAACTGTGAGCTTTGCTTGTCTGTACTAACTTACAGATCCTGCTGCTAAATCTCACCTATGTAAGGGCTGGGTTTGGAAACCTATAATGCAGAAACTACTTCTTATTGCCCTTTGTCTTTTTACTCCCCAAAATCAAGCTAAGATATGGTTAACAATAAGTAAGTGGTGAGAGAGAGAAGTTACAAGCTAAAATTCAGGTCTTAAGAGCTTTAAATATATTTTCTAAAAGTCAGAGATATATTTCTCTATTTCATTTAGACAACAGCTTTCTGCAAGAGCTGATTGGATAGACTGGTTAGACAGCATTTTCATAAATCATAGTGATAGTAAATTTATAGTAAAAACTCTAATTCCTTTTCTGATTCAAGGCCTACAGAGAAATTGTGGATGACTCAGAAAAAAGCCATAATCTCACTATATGGAGACAAATGCCTCCTTTCCTTTTTTCTAGAAAAGCACATGATAACTTGCTTTTTAGTAGTCAATGGTCCAAACTTATCAAGAGAAACATGCAAATCACATCAGAATAGTTTCCATCTGCAATAGCATTGTTAAACTACTTACTCCACTCACAGGCATAGTGGACAATGTCAAAGGCAGACCATAGGTCTAATTGGGAAATGGTTTACATTGTGAGGAAGGAGCGCATAAAGAAGAAAGATGTCAAACAGAGCAAGGACAGAAGAAGGAAGGTTAGGTTAAGAGGAACTTGGTGATAAAAGAAGCTTCGATCAGATTTAGAAGGCAAGAGGGAGTTAGGGAAGAAGAGGGATTTAGGAATATCTTAATGAGATCTCAATACTGGGAGCAGTGGATTACTTTTGCATTAGACTACTTTAAAAACTGGCTAATGTGAGTGTCATTTAGAGGCTGAAGACAGCAAGGTCGTAGTAGGCATGGTTGTGGAGAAGGATGGACTTGACAAATATTTTATGGGGAGAATGAAGGAGAAAGGTGAGATTTCTGAGACATTTTAGAGATTAAACCAGGAGGATTTACTGATAATATCCATTGGCACACAGGGATAAAGAGTTAAACAAGTGGAGATGAGCAGATGAACACATAAGAAAGCAGACACTTTCAAATTTGTGCTGTCAAAATTTTCAAAATACACTGAGAATAAAATATTGAGGTGTCACAAAACTGAAGGATGTCTGTCTTTACAGGCAGGGAGAAGGGACATGCACAAACATGCATATTCCTGGAAGAGTGGAGAATAGTCTAATCTAAGTCAAATGGTGCTAGAATGTGGAATGTCAGTACTGCAGAATCCACCCCTGCTTGCCTCAAAATAAAGAAGCATTAAAAATAAATGGTTTATGGAAACACTCCAAAAGACAGCTTTTCCATTCTTAAACATGGGAAGCAAAGCAATTCTGTACTTAAATGTGTTGTTCGTTTTATAAATAGGCTCATTTATCTTTGCAAGACTGAGTTAAGAGGACATGAATATACACAGGCTAACATGCTTGACTTCAAACCACACATTTTTGATTACTGATCACTGTGATTACAACATCTTATTGCACTGAGTGGAGAATTCTCAAGGTTGTTGCTTTTTTAGTTTTTTGCTGGTGAACTGATAGGGAGACATCAGCCTGCTCTCAAAAATTACTGGATATTTTCCAAGCTTTTATCACGAAAAAATGCATTTATTCACAGTGGCTTTAAAGGTAATTGGGATCCTGATTGTGCAGACAATGCTACAAAACTAACATCCACAGCTGATGAGGGAAGAAAGTTAACATTTCCTATAGCTCAGTCTCAGGTAGCTTTCAAAGGATAAATATAAAGCAACCACTTTAATTCCAGGAACTGCCTATAGTACCAACAAAAGAAGAAAAACTGAACAGTGCTAGTATTGGGTGTGTTTCTTTTTAACTAACATAAGCATGACTAACTCTATGAAAGACATTTATTCCTTTGGTATGATCAAAATTGGACTGCTAGCTGGATACATGCCAAAGATTCTCACTACATCTGTAGTTTTATATTACACTGGGGAAAAACAAGTGTGGTATATCAGGATCTGTATTTCTTTCTTAAATTAGCAGGTAAGCATGCAAGTAGATATTTAGCAAGAGCCAAAGGATGTCAGCTGATGGGCGTCTTACAAATCTATCTGCCAGAGGTTGTAGACCCCACTTTCAGACCACTACGGATCATCCTGAGAGGGGATGGTAAGAGCGTGCATCAGACTGAGAGATCCTGAGTGCTCCAGGTAGGGTTCATATATCTTCAATCTCCTTGTCACTGAGTACCACATATATTCAGCACCCTCAGACTCTGGTATCTAACCCATCAACACTGTGCTCAACATAATCCGCTTCGTGCATGCAGAACAGCCACATGCGCATGCATACACTCAATTTATCTCTATCACATAAGCACATATATATATATCTGTTACTGAATTGGGCTGGTATATATTTGATATAAATAATAATAAGATGATCATGACCTTTCCTTTCAGCCTTTGCTTTTTTTGACAAATGACTCTTCACTTGAACCACCAGGTTTGCTGCCAAAAAGAAAATGGGATATAAAACAGACTGAGGATGCACAAATGCCTTGGATAAAGCTTTTTTGCTGATGCTTTCTATTTTTTTTTTTAATATTAAATTAATTTATGGATTTCATACCAAATCCTATCACTTCAGAAATTTAGATGGTATAGTACTTCAGAAATGTTTCATTTATCCTAGTCACTAGAGCAATTACAGGGTTGGTTTTTTTCTAGTCAATAAAGTCTGGATACAATTGAAAATGTACTTAAATGTCAGCTCAAAATAATGAATTTACATGGTTGGTTACAATTATTTTCAAATAAAAAAATCCAGGGAAAACATTTTCTGAACAGAGACTAGTCTACCATAGAGCAGCCTACCTCAGAGGACTCTAGCTCAAAAGTATTGTTAGCATCTGTTTTATAACTGCCTCACCTCACCCTCCTGTCTGAGTGCTTCGTGAATGCTTATCATTTTATGTGCAAACATCATATTCCGTCTGAACATACAAGGTTAAATATATCTCCTGGGATGATGTAACTCTACACAATTCTGAAGCAATAAACACACAATCACACGTAAACATATGCATGCACACATCCTACTAAATCTGTGTAGCTATGTCCATCTGAAAGAAATTGCACATTTCAGTGCTCAGAGCCAGTTACTTTCTGCTCTTTGCTTTACCTTGGATGAAGTCATGAAATGAGGGAATTTAAAGTGAATACAATGTTTCTGAAAGCCAGATGAGCTGCCCTGAAATTGGGCTCTGTTTCTGCATCTGCTGTAATACAGAAGAGATGTACAGGCTGAGTATAAAGGTCCTCACAGCTAAAAGGGATAAAGTAATTCCATTTCCAAGTCTGTTTATGTTCTCCTGGGACTGCTCATGCTATGGTACTTGTCACATCTCTGCAGGATAGAGTGAACCTCATGAATAATTACACCACTGAAATGCCAGATTATCAGTCATTTTAATCCACACTCATTTTATACCAGAGCATTAGAAGAGAAGGGCTCTTACATTGCAGCGCTAATATGCCAACTGCCAGATAACCAGGCAAGCTCCTAGAAGACAACAACTAACTCTTCTTTGTTTAACTCACATGGGAGAGGAGTTCTGACACTCCTTGTTCATCTGTAACGTACTCTTTGACTTGAAGTAGTGGCAAGTCACTGTCCTAACCTGTCTGGATGTTTACCCTCGCAACACTCCAGGCAATATTCCAGCAGGCTAGTATGCCACAAAACCATCCTAGATCTTACCTTGGGTAACAGGCTGTAAAATGGTCACATTATAAGGTTTGTGTCCTTATAGAATTATGTTCCATGTTGGTTGAGGAATGATTAGATCCTAAGTGAGGTTCTCAGGATTTGGTCATACACTTCCCAGGAACCTCCAGATGCCATGGGTTTACATCTTGCAGAGATGCAGGCCAAAAGGGAGTTGTCATGGGTTCAGCCGTAGCAGTCATTTTTCTCCTTCTTGTAGCTGGTGCAGTGCTGTGTTTTGACTTCTGGGCTGGGAACAGTTGCTTGATAGCGAGCATGTTTTGAGGGTGTTTTTGTTCAGGGCCTTTTCTGAGCATGTGCTCCAGCCAGGTGGAGGAGGGAAGGCCGGAAGGAAGGAGAAACAGGATACCTGACCCAGGCTAGCCAATGAGGTATTCCATACCATAGCACGTGATGCCCAGGATGCAACTGGGAGAGAGAGCTGGGGGGGTGGAGCTCAGGAGGAAAATGGAGGAGGGAGCACGTGGTGCTCGGCCGGGCAGGGTGGAGTGAGTTATGGGTCGGTGGCTGGTGGGGTGTTGTATTCTTTTCGCTTGTTATTGGCTTTATCATTATTACTTGTAGTGGTAATGGCAGTAGTGATTCTGTGTTATGCCTTAGCTATTAAACTGTTCTTATCTCAACCCGTGGGGGCTACATTCTTTGTATTCTCCTTCCTAACTCCCCGGGAGTTGGGGGACTTGGTTTAAACCACGACAGGAGTGGAAGAGGAGGCGTGACCATCTAAATGTGGTCACAGGGATGGAGACTACTGGGGTCAGATGAGGTGTACAATGCTGTAATAGATGCTTGTTTCCATACTCTTAGTCCCTTACAGTTATGAATGTCCTGGTAAATAGCCGTTAAAAACACTACCCCTCTGCTGCTTTTGTGCTTTGCCCCACTTCTCACTGTCTTGTCATATCCAGAGCCCTCTTAGCCTTTCCCTTTCTTTCTTCCTCACCACCTCCCCCTGCCTCCGCTGCATCCCTTCCTCTTTTCTTAAAGTGACACCTCAGGAATTTGTGAATTTCCTGTCTAAGAACTGTTTCAGAAGGAAAAATGCTTGAGGACCGTGGTGAGGGACAAAATAATACTCAGAAGAGGAAAATATTGGACAGCCATTTGGGGCTCAGAATTGAAAGTTCACCCTATGAACTGCCAAGAGTGCTAAGTCAAAAGAAAACACCGGCATTAAAAACTATTGTATCATCACTCTGCGATGCATTTTTCCTTCCTCACTGTTGTTGGACAGTATGTCTATCCTAACCCAGAGAGGTCAGAGCTAATTCATACTCCATCAATATGTACAAGTAGTTCAAATGGTTTCTTCCAATGTTCATTATCTTGTACTTGTCTGCATTGAACTTCATCTGGTATCTTGCTATTCAGTCATTATAGTTTTATTAACTCCACCTGAAATTCCTTACTTTGCTCCATGTTTTATATTAACTTAAATAATTGTGTATTGTCAGCAGATTTCACCACCTTGTTATTCATCCCATTTCCCATATCATTAAATATGAGTGGTGAGCAAATAGTAGAGGAAATTATTCATGAATATTCATTTGAAGTTAAAAGCAAATTCCATTTTGACAGTATTTGTGACTAGTCCTTGTTCACTTTCTGCGAACAATTGAGTACTAAAGATTTATTAGTGCACATACATAAAAAAATCCACATTTTATTCCTGTATACAAATAATACCTCCAAACAAAATTTAAGCTGAATGTTTCGAGTCAAATCTCTAATTTCAGGTGTAGAGGGGATACCTCTAGAGAGGGGATTGAGTCCCAGAAGCTAAGAGTATATTTTGGAAGACATCTCCTTTTCTCATACATAGATTCTATAACAACAAGTAAAGAGAGAACTGCATTTTTGACACATCCCATTCTCCATCTGTATCAGCGCCCACCCAATGCCAAGCAAAGACTTGCAGTCCTGACCAGCCCTCCATTGCCATCTGCACTGGCTCTTGACCAATCCCATACTTCCAACTGTTTTGGCTTATGGATTGGCTGTTGCATGTATCCTGGCATTCTGGTTCAGCCCCATCTGGTAGCGGATTATGGACTCCCAACAGGTTTAGTTGTACAGGTGTTACCTGGTGTTGGTGAACTGAGCCATTTGCAACTCCTGCTAAGAGGCTACCAGCCACAACATCTCTGCTCTCCTCTGCAACCACATACCCAGATGAAGTCCTGGGAAGGTAAGTGGGCTTTGCAGGGCCCTGCTGATCTTAGCCATTTCAAGAAGAGTCTCCGTCACCCATCCAGCAGAGATTGCACTGGTTACATAAGGCACAGCTTCTTTTAAACATTACCTTGTGTGTTTCTAAAACAGCATCATGAGATATGTCATAAATCAAGATCATAAAAAAATGAGATTTTATAATAGTGGTTAAGAAGCCATCCAGTCTGTTACCACTTCTGTTACACATTGCACAGCAGCTCTAACCTAGATCAAGATTATCTCTGAGATCCACAAAGATTCTATGAAGAGAAAACAGAGAATCAAAGCCTGTGAATGAGGCAGGGAATTTGCAATACTGTGGCACAACGCATAAGAAACTTTGCAGAAGCAGAGAGTAAATTGATCAGACTTCTTTATGCTAAGAAGAGGTAGAATGGAGGTATCTGGTGAGGAGCTTAATTTGATTGCTTCCATCTTTTATCCATTATTATTTGTAAGTGGAATTGATACTATGTTAAATGAACGTATAAGGACAAAAGCTTTTTCGGTTGCCTCACTAAATTCACATCTACACTTCACATTAAGTTCCAGATGAACACAATGTCAAAGTTCTCACACACAGACTCACAGGACCATTTGGCCTTTTGGTGATTAGCCTAAATTGTTTTAAGGTCTGTTCTGCACATTAGAATGATGAAATCAGAATGGAATATAGTCTGCAATGCTCAAAAAGGAGCAAGAAATATGTGTTTGCCTCGGTCATATATAGTTAAGTATTTGAAAACCTAGGTATTGCAGGCAGTTCCTGACTAACTTCCTGCCTGCAGGCTAAAATTAGTGGAAATTTTTTTATGCATGGCTGTAGGATTTGTTCTTTAAAGGAACTGAAACACAAAGAGTTTATTCATGTACTGCTTGAACATGAGCGAACACTATTATTCATGTACTGCTTGAACAAGCGAACACTAAAGTCTTCGCTTACTAATTCAGATGTTTTCAGATTAACTTCTTAAAATATTTTCAAAATACACTGGTGTTATATGTATGTGGCATAGTCAGTGTTGATTATATTGTATGATATAGCACTTTTTCATAAGGCTGCAGGAAAGGAGATGTGCAGATATTCATATGCAACTTCCTTTACAGAAATGCCTGTATTTAAAGTGAAAGGAAATTAAAATGAGATTCCATTGTTCAGATGAGAAAGTGCAAAGGTTCATGACTAAATAATGTAATTCTGATTTTGACCTTCAGACAAAGCTTCTAAGAGCTTTCCAATAATGTCATCATATGTACTTGGTGCTATGGCTTAGCTCGCATTGTTTTAATTACTTAAAGAATAAAACAACTATAGATTTGTAGTATATGGATGATATACTATATATTTTATAACCCTTGCACTAATCACTGTTGCTTTAATTTAAATGATGGTATGTCAGACTCCAGCTCACAAATCGCTTCCCTACAACCTTGCAGCCGTGATCCTAGAAACATCTGGGCACACAAATGGATGTATGTGAGAAGTTCCACACTTTTCCAGCGAGTTTCAGGGTTGTGGAAGGTGCACATGTACATTTCCTATTCCATCTTTCACACTGTTTGGCAATCTCCATTCTTTAAAATTCTCCCCTAGGTATCTCAAATTATCTTTTATTTCAGTATTTTCAAAGCCTCCCTATCAAGAAGAGAGTTTCCTTGGAGATTTTGAGAAGATTTTGAGCTCACTGCAGTCAGAGGAACTGTGCTGCTTTATGCAGGCTGAGGATCTGGTTTGATAGTCTCATCTTTGTGAATACAGAACAGAATGAATTTATTCAAACTTATGAAAGCCACATGAATAACTTTGCTTGAACAATTCTGTTGTATCCCCTCTGCATTTAAAGTGTAATTTAGCAGGCTGAAATTAATTTTTCTTCCCTGATTATGTTTTCTACAGACACTGGAAAGGTTGATGAGTACAATGTAGTTTTAAATTATGTGCCTTGTTTATGCTTTTTTCTTTATAGTCCATTACTATACGATTTGAGTGGAGCCATATGATTATAGTCTTGGGTTGTCATGCAAATGGACTCATTTTGTTCCATTTCCCATTCCCCTTACCGTCCTTGTCAATGCGATGGATAAATCTTGCTCTGTGTTCTGTTCTTCATAGACTTGCAAGGCTGTCATCAGAGTGGATTAATCTTCTGCCTGTGTTATCACAAAATTCTCTGTCCTAACTATGACTTATCACTGAATTTAAAGCCTGATATACTTCATACTCAATCTGTAGACTTAGTCTTGCAACAAAAATTGTAATGAGAGCTAAAAATGGTACAGAACTAATCCATCCTTATCTCAGCCTTTGAACTGTAATTTTATGGATTTCCTTGAATACAGCATTTTACTGAACAATACCGAGAGAACACGATAGAATAATGTACTTGAAACTTCAATTTTAAATGTCACCTAAAGTAAACTTCCAAATTGTTTAATTAAGTGACCATAACTGTATTAGACATTATTGTCAGCACAAGTGCTGCACAAGCAGTTCTTTCGATAAAAGCCAGGATGTGGACAAACTATTATTCAACAGCATATAAAAACACCATTAAAAATAATGATAATGGTGGGACTTAAACCTAGAATAATACAAATTTGAGAGTTACTGCTTCCACATATAATCCCTTAACTCTTCCCTTCATGCCTAGCTATTGCATGGTTTTTAAACTGACATGTGGTTGTTATGCAAGCTTGTAATTTATTCTTTCCTCAGGGTTCTCACACTGGTCTACATCATAAGAAAGAGATGTTTTAATCATTTCTTTAAAATATATATTTATGTGTGCTCAAGATGCTAGGCAAAATAAGAAATGTTTAATATTTCTTGCTCTCTGATGTAAGGCATGAAAGGCCAAAGAAGCTGATTTAAACTACTTTGGATAAAAATCAAATCTTCTAAACTTTAAGATATCTTGATATTTTATTAGCATGTTAGGCTTGTCTACATGGGATTTTAAAATGAGAAAAAGAGGTCAGTTCTAGGAAGCAAGGGCTTCCATGCCACTTCCTAAAGCCGATTTACAGAAATTCCCATGTTAACCATTTAATTTACAGATTCTGTTTGTTTGACTTCATAGCTGACAGTTTTGGCAAGGAACCAGTGCAAACTTTTGCATGTCAGCTCTGTGATTTTTCTAACCATGCTTTATGGATGCCTCCTAGAAGTGGAAGGAGGCTTGAGACTTGCTTGTGTTAAACTGCCATGATGCTTCTCCCATAACTCAGCTGTGTTTTGCCAGCTCCATTTCTAAACTGCCATGAGAGCAGCCTGGAAGACACACTGCTCACTTACAGCACCCTTTAGGATAAACAGGATAATATCTTGTATTGGCATTCATACAGTCAGATGGATTTGTCTTTGTAGCTTTGGAGAAGTAGCATTATGGTTTCAGGAGAAGGAAATCTGGAGGATGAAGTAAAAAGCAGTGTGTGGTTTGGGTTTGTTTGTTTTGTTTTGTTTTGTTTTTTTTTCCCCTTGAAGGCATTTCTCTGCTTTCACAAAGTGCAACATTGCTGCTTTACTTGGCGAGCTGCGAATGCCTGCTAGGATGGAATCCTGGGAGGAAAGGCAGCACTGAAGAATTTTATGTTGGAGAAGGTGATGGTCCTACTAAGCTGATTAGTGCTCATTTGAAGGGACATAATATCCATGTGAAACCCTCTTTCTCCCCAAAATTTAAGCAGTGGGATATGCTTGTTGCCTACAATACCAAAGAAGGAAAAGCTTGAAAAGCAGCAACAACAAGCAAGGAATGTACTGCGTGGTTTGGATGTTCCCTACAGGTATTATGCAAATTCGCTGCTTCCACTGGGTGAGAAATAAGAAGAAAAAGAATAAACAGAAGAACATCTCAGGAATAGAAGACGACATGGTTAGAAAGACAATTCTACAGATAGAACCTGTCTTGAAATAAACATGCTAAACCAAGCTTCTTCTTTACAACTACCACTCGTCTCATGTTGCACCCACAGTACAAAGAATGTTCTAAAAATGATTAAAATTTCTTAAGAAGCGATCCTAGTTCTAACAGTAGCCCACTAGTGCTGATACATATACATTCTGATTTGTGGGTACTACACAGTGTTTCAGTCCTGATACTCGCTCTGCACTACAGCACTGACACACAGATCAGTCCTGGGAGCCAGCTTCCATTCCTGGCTTTTACAAGCTCCACGGAACAAACTCAGAAATTACTTCTTTTTTTCCCCATTATGGTAACTTGGGAGCCTGTCACCTTTTCTCAGGTGCCTGTTGGGTTGCAGTAATTTGTGATAAACTTTCCAATGTGCTGGTAAACACATTGTATGTGTGCATTGGTAGAATGGCTTGCAAAGTGTTTCACAAAAAACAGTTAGGGAGCACTAACACAAGCTTGGTCCTGTCCTGTCTTCAGTCACTATCACAAAACATTTTTCCTTTGAATTGTCATGGGGTGTAGGAGCAGGAATTACCATTATTTACTCCAGAAGCATCTTGTAGATGTCTGCCTTTGTGACACTTCTCCAGATGGGACTGAGAATGCAGCTCTTTAAGTCTCAGAGCTCTACAGATGTCCAGATGGAAGACTAGGGAGTGCAGCAATCAGTGTGTAACTGTGTAAGTGATAGACCTGCTGCAAAGCAGCATTACCTCAGCCTTAAGGAGGATTAATTACAAAAGACCTATGATGCCAATTAATTCTCTTTAAAAAGTTGCATGTGGATTCAAGGCACTTTAAGCCAAAGAAGCTGTAGTTAATTCAACATAATGCTACTACATAAATAAGTGTTGCAAGATATTAAGCACTTGATATATCACACAAATGGAAGTATCATCTGAGGTTTTTTTTTTTAAAGTATTCTGTAAACAGTAAGAAACTGATCCCCGCTGCCACCAGAGATGGTCTTTCTAAAGCAGACAGTAACCTCTAGTTTTGTCTCACATACAGCACCCAGTGCTGAATACTGAATGTGAAGCTTGATCCCAAAGTGCTGATAAAATACAGCTGATTTCTCAGCTTCAGCTGACAAGATTTGTTCATGCTTAAAAAAATAACACCTCAAGTGACAAGCCCTCAAGATTTCAAAGGAAGCCTAAGAGAATTTTGTTCAATCAGAAGGTAACAGAGATGCTCTTCCTGACACATCACTGCAGTCTCAATGGAATAAGATAGACACTGAGGAGGGGGAAATATTACTGATCAGGTTAACACAAAAACTTTCTTTGTAGGCGCTAATTGGAATGCAAATCTTTGTACCATAAAAAACCTGAGCTATGAATAGAGCATTGGAGTTTAATTGATCAAATCTGTCAGTTTCTAAAAGACTAGGAGATACATGTTCTGATATACTTGACTCTCAACGGTTTTATTAATAGGTATATGGTACTTCAGCTTCCTTAGAGATGCAGGTATAAGACACTGGATATTTTTACACTTCAGTGGATTTCCTATGAAAGGCACACAGAAATGTCTGATTCATAAGGTGAGCTGGAATATGCCTGGCAATGGGCACTGGCACTACCATCACTAGCTGAACTGTTGAGGCAGCAGAGGTGTACCGCAGCAAGAGGTGGGGCTGGCAGCAACTGAATATCATTGAAGTACAGAGGATTGCCATTATTGCATGAAAGAAATTGCAATAAAATCTATTATAGATAAGCTTGTGAACTACCAGAAAATCAAATAGAAAGGAAAAAAAGCTGTACCTTAGGCTAATTGTTGTTTCAATTTAATTGCCAAATAACTGTTAGCGCTAATATGATGATATTTTTCCAAATTTTCTGCTCCAAGAAGCTAACAAATTTATGAATCACGTACTGAGTGATACACTCACCTTTGGATGGATATGACAGAGTGCATGGGTGTATGTGTGCAAGGAGACTGCTGGCCCATCTGCACAATGCTTATTGGTATGCAATATGACAACTTCCCCCACAGCTGCTTTCTCATTATAACTCAGATGGGTTAGTTTCAAAATTCATTTATCCACTAAGTCACTCTACAGATGTTCACTTTCACCCTATGAATCCTCTCTCTTATTTCCTCAAAGTGAATTATATTTTTCTCAAATCCCAGACCAGAATTTATCAAAGCATGAATCAGAACTTTTCAAAATTACTGTAATTAATGGAAAGCCTGTAAAGTCCTTACTTATGCAATGGCAAATATAAAGACCTGCAATGAAGTGTCATTAAAAATTGAGGTATAAATTAAAGATGAACTGGAATTCTTTTGTTAATCTTCCCTCTCCTCCACCCCCCCCCAAAAAAAAACAAACAAAAAACCACAAAACCATCCCCCCAAAAAAACCAAAGGCTTTGTGATCCTGTAATCCAAACTAACAAACCCCAGGTATATAGCACAATGTATGGCGTTATGCTGTTTCATTAACATGACTGTTATATGACTTGTGTTTTATTATTGGCATAATTTTAATAGATTATGCTTGCATTTTCTGTTGCTTACCTGGTCTCACATTAAAGCTCAAAGATTTATTCTTTAAACAAAAGAATATGAAAAAGGAAATAAAAAAGGTAAATCAACAGGGTTATATTTCTACTCTGTGTATAACCACATGAAACTTTTCTGATTTTCCAGTATTCCAAAAAGCCTGAAACAGTTCCAAAAAGCCTGAGTCAAAATGAGAAATCATGAACTGCCTGAAACATAATTTTAAAAATTAAAAGAGCAAAGAAAAAAATATTCAAATAGAAAACTCCTTTCAATTTAAAATACTGAAAGATCAAGATATTGAATCAGAGAAAATAATTTTAACTTCTCTTTCACTTTTTATTTAAATTTCCACCCATCTCTTCTTGACATAAACTATTGAGAGAAATTGAAATAGAACCAAGTAAAAATTCATTGTCACCCAATCAGTATTTTCCAACAAGATTTGATCCACTTTTACCCTTCTTCTGATTCATTTATTTATGATTTTTTAAAGTTTATTTTTATATTTTTCCAGAAAAAAACTCCACAACCTGGGAATAAGTGCCAGCATAAATACATTTGACAGCTCACGGAGTGATAACTTGCTACCATTAATCCTCTGCCTATTAACAGCACAAATTTAACCTGCACAGTATCCTCCTCCTGAGAGTATGAACAGTTAGGTTTGGAGACATTAAGTGAGAAGTGAGTGACTTGTTAACATGCAGGTGCATTGAGGCTTTGTGGGTGTGGGGTGGGTGTGGTCAAGGTCTTGAGGACCAAATCCCATAGCTGTGGTGGGGCTCTGGCACCCAAGGGTAGGTGATGAGGGGCTGTCCACAGTAACTGTTTCATGGCCAAAGCAAATGCAGCAGGAAATTTCTGAATGATCGTGGACCCAACATCCCATCACCGACTCCCAAAAGAACACTTTATGATCAGGGACAATGAGTCCTGTGATGAGGAGGTGGGCAGCCCTCACAGGGCAAAGCACTCTTGGTGGGGAGAGACAAACCAGAAATGTAAACTGTAAATTATGCCTCCCTGTTCTAGGAGAACCTGGGCCTGAAACTTGTATAATGTGACTTTGTTCAAAACATCACAGCAGTCACTTTCAGAGCATTTCACTAGAGGAGCAGAGAGCATAATATTACCGTATAATTAACATTATACAATATGTTTCCTATACAAGCTGACATAACTGTCTATATTTCAAGTGGTATGTTTATACAGCAATGGATGGAAATGAGCAGATTTACTGCAAATACTACCATAAATAAACTTTCCTAAACCAACGTCGGTAACACAAACAAACGCTTACGTCTGTTGTCTGAAACACAGCAAAAAGTAAAATTGTGGCAGGTGTGACACCTGATAGCTAAATTGAAATTTATAGAATGCATATGGCAGATTTTCATTTCTCCTTTTCGTTTAGTGATCAAAAACTAGATGACAGACAGTGCAAAATGAAAACAGATGAAATGAATTTCTGCGTGGATCCTGCCAAGTTTCATTTTCACCACAAGTTCTTGGAAAGCCCAGAACCTATTCCCATGTGCATGGCCAGAATTTTCAGATTCTGTGCTTTACCTCTTCATCCTGCCATCTGATGGTTTGCCAAGTCCTGTGTGCTGCAGAATGATTGCAAAGACAAGTCTGCTTATTATGATACCAAGATCTTTCTGTCAGACTCAATAGCCTAATTTTTATATAGAGTATAAATAAAACTTAATAATATATATAAATATATATACAAAAGCACACACATTAGTTATAAAACTTCTCAAAGTCACAGTCACTGTAATGCTTTCTCTGATGAACGTAGGAAGACTGGATAATAAATGAAGTGTAATGGAAATTCGATATGAGTTTTTTAAATGTGTGCTGAGGTAAAAGGTGAACCTAGTTAACTAAGCAACAGATCCTTTTACTTCTCCAATATGAAACAAGCTTCTCTGTGGAATAAGTTTCAGACAGACATGGAGAATTTATTTTTAATCAGCTTTAAAATACAGTCTATAATAAGCATGCCCTTAGGCAGTTACACTGTGCATGCCATCATAAAAAGAAAAAAAAGTGAAAAAAAGAAAAAAAAAGTGAAAAAAAGCCTACAATGAGGCTAAAGAAAAGTGGTCAAATGAATGCTAGTTTTTTTTTAATCCATGGTTGTCTTTGCCCCTGCTGAGGATTCCTATATCATCCTTTCATCAGGAAACTTTGGCAAAGCCACCCAGCAGGTGCTGTACGCTGGGGCCCACAAAAATCAATATAGAGAATATGAAGGCAATTTTTAAAAGCTAATGTGTGAAACATTAAAAATCTATGCAGTATAAACCATGTATAATCTTACCAACTCCACAGCTCAAATGGATCAAACACAGCAGAAATTGTGGTATATTGCACACTAAAGTGAACCTTTAAGGCTGAAAACTGATTCTTTGGGGAAAGTTTTTACAATAAGGTATATTAAGAACCTCAGATAAAAATTACATATCTTCTCATAACAGAGAAATATACTTTTGAAAGAAAACAACTGGGCAGTGACCTTATGGGCTAAATGAAGGGGATTAAGGTTATGGGGGAAAAGATTAAAATTTATGCCTTTATTACAAAGTATAAGAAGATGATCAGCTAGTTTTAATTTCAGAGTATAATGTCATTCAATTCCAGCTTTGTAATTAGGAAGTAATAGTTTGAAAAATGTTTAGTTTTTTCTTGAATACAACATAATTTATATAGCATTAAAATTATATTGGTTAAAGCTTTATATACCTCTCAAACAGCTGATAAGCACCAGTGCTAGGAAAAGAAAATGCCTTTGACAAAGTTTTCATGCACTGAAGTTATCACACTAAAATCAAGGTGACTGTTCAGGAGAAAAACAAAGCAAAACACATAAGCATGCTACAATCTACCTCCAAAAGATGAAAGATGGGGAGTATTTCTGTCTTGGCTGGGTAGCTGGGAACTTGAAGAACAGAGAGATGAGGGGACATGCCAAGGTTATGTAGGAAGCCATTGTTAAGGCAGGATCTAAATATATATCTTGGGAGTCCTAGAGGGCACAATATTGTCTCATTTTGAATCTAAGTACTCTGCCTAATTCAGTGCAATCTTCCAAAACAATTATAGCCTACAGCATAAGCACAATATACTTGAAAAAAATTAACATGTATTTTGTATAGAATTCCTAGCACAATTATCCTTCTAGTACACTAGCATGAAATCAATAATAAATAAAGAGGTAGGTAAAAGGAATCTGCAATATGTGGGAAACATTAAAAATAGAAAATCTTCACCAAACTATTCAGAGATTTAAAGCAGTCTTTTCTGCACTTAACCCTACCAACTTGTTCTTGTACTGTCTTGACTGGATTAACAGGGCAAAACCATCAAATATAAACCTGCTTGGAAATTATCTCAGTTCCTGTATAAATACATACCTCAAAAGAGATGTACTTTTTTAAATTTGACATAAGAATAATAAATTTCATGGTTCTTTTCTTAATTATTTCATTGAGACCTCTAGAAGTTCCCTGTTAAAACTTCCGCTCTGATGTGAAGTCACCCTTTTCATCATCTAACATTTTAGTATAGCGGATTTTGTATGTGAAGAATTTCAATTAAAACATTAAAATCCTTTTCCTTCAGAACAGAAACAGAAATATACTGAGCACAGATTTGCATAAGATATCTTTAGAGAGAATGAGTGTGACTAAAATGCCCCTAGTGCACCTGAAATACATGCTAACAGTCAAGAACTGAAGGAGTCAAAAGATGCTTTAAAATGTAATGAACTTCTGTGTGTTGTAGTAATAAAAAATATTAAAAAAATGGCAGAAATTGCAAACATGTTCAGGGGAAAGAAAAACAAAAGACTAAGTAAGATTTATGAATAACAGAAAGGAGAACAATCATCACAGGTTTAGGCATAGCAAAATTCCCATGTAAATACTTTTTTACATACTTTTAATAGGAAACAAGAAAAAATAAAGGTATATTGGGAGCAAAATAAAAAACAAAAACAAAGGGAAAATGTAAAACTGATCTTTCGTACAAAGAATGTAAACGTATACTTAAGAAAGATACAAAGAAACCAGGATCTGAAGGGCTGTGCTCCCTGGGGACAAGGAGCTAGCAGGGACATTAGCAGGGGCACCTGACATATTCTGCAGACCAAGCTCGACCACACAAATGTTGAACAAAATTTAGTGCTTGAGTTTAAATTGTGAGGAAAGGATGAGTGACCAGGACATGTAAACTTTTAACTTGGCTTTTGTTTCAGGTGAAGAACTTGGAAGGATCACAGAGGAATTAATTTATGAGAACTGATGGAGTGGAAAGCATCTCATCGGAGTCAGTCTGGGTTTACTGAACTCAGGGTAACATTACTGATCGACTTTTTCCACATACTAAATTGGGCAAAAAAGGATGAGGCAAAATTAATCTGGACTTCAGCAAGATGTTTTGATCTAGTTGCAATCAGAGGAGCCACTGAGATAATGGAGATGAATTGCTGGCTCAGGATGATGATATGGTAGATGGTGATTAGTTTTCAGATAGAGTATTATCTGGCTGAGTCATGGTTCAGGCTCAGCCAGCGCTGTACTACATGATCTCTAATGATTTTAAGGCAATGATTAATTTGGTCTTGATCAAATCTGTTGCTGGAATTAGGAGCAGCAATAAATAATTATTTCCTTAGAGCTAATGTAGAGGTGATGCTATATACATTAAATGTGTCTGAGGAGAATTCTGGGTCTTGATGAAGCAGCAGTTATGACCTCTTATGTCAAGGAACAGAAGAGGTTGTGAGTCACAACTTATAAATCCATTTTTTAAGAGTTATTTAGAAAATGACTAAATGACTACAAAGATAGTGATGGGGGAAAAGCAGTAGATGAAGTAGGAGAAGAATATGTATAAAAAGGCTATTGAAAAGTAATTTTTCTCCTGGGATTAATATATGGGGGATGTAAGCTATGCTTATTGCATAGTAATGTGTACCTGCTTTAGCTGAGCACAAAACACTACCAAGTAGGAGCACCTGCATTTTCTCACCGCTTTCTGGAGCATGACAGACTTCAGATTCCAAGTGGGAGAATTCAGGTCAGCAGGGTTCCTAATCCAGAGAGAAGCTTCAAAGCCATTCTAAATTGTCTCAATTATATTTAGAATACCACAAACTACGCACTTTAAGTCCAAGTGAATTTTTTTTGTAATGACATAACAAAGGGAGAAGCGGTTCATGAAATGGCAATCTAACATGAAATGCATATTTCTCTAGCTGAGGTGGAACTGAGCTTTCCTTCTCCATAACAGACCTACAAAAGCTCTGCTTTGCTTGCCAATCACACCATTCCACATAGCCTCATCCTTTATACTCCACTATAATGTCCAGGCTGAGAATTAGAGAAGACCAAAGTGTGTTACTACTTGGAGAGTGAAATAATTAATTTGCACTTGTGCAGGGAGAAGTTTCAACAGTGCCTCCTGTAACATCCTGACCTTGTTACTGCTGCGGTGGCCTTCAGATGCTTCTCATGAGGTAAGAAACAGACTTCTGGGCTGCATTCTGATTTGTTTCCCATGCTGGGCGACTTCCTGATGTGGAGCAAATAACAGCTCATATGAGATGCTGATCATTGTATGAATACTACGAACTAGCCCTGCATTCTTGCAACTGGATAAGTTTTGGGGGGGGTGGGAAAAACTTTCAAAACTAGAAATACTGGCAGGAGCAAAGTTATGCTAATTTGCCTCAATATGAAATCATTTGCTCTGGCTCCAGTCTGGATATGCTGGAACTGTAACACCACTTTTTGTGGTGTCTTGATATTTCCTTTGAATATACATAATTTTGTATTCCCATTCCTGTAACAGGATGCATTTTTTCTTCTTCCAGTCTCCTCTGCCTGGCAGGAAACTATATCAACCTCTCTGAATTTAGTGTAAAAAGATTAAAGTGTAAAAACTGTGGCTTTGGCCAATATTTTTCCATTTCTCGAAAGTCGCTACTTAGCAGTACATACCATATCCAGAGGATTTCTCCTGCTATTTCAGTGTTTTTTGTCTAGAAATATGAAGAAGAACATTTTATTTTTGAGTGTCTGTTATCCAGAAAACAAAAGAGAGAGAAATCAAGCTGGTTTTATTTTAGCAAATTAACCATATGCCTGACATCAGTGGGAGATGTGTCCTATTGAGAGAAAAGAATAGCCTGTGATTTTAGGGAGGCCTTTGCCAGGCTATGAGCTTGGCTTCTGATCTGCACACAGAACTTTTATAGATGCCTAAAGGTTTGTCAGAGCTTTCCCTCCATGCTTATGCTGATAAATACCAAAAGAGATAAGAAAAAGAAGAAACACTGCTTTAGCCTTACATCCATAGAAGAGACACAATATCATATCATAAATGGAATAAGATAAGCATAATATTACAAGATTATGGTCCAAAACATGGTGTTGTTCCATATTTCCTGATACAGTCGAAAGCTAGAAATATCTCTTTTCCTACCCATTAGAACAGGCAATCCAAAGATTCTAACCCTAGAAACATTTGTGCACGTTTAACTTCTACCAATAGTAATAAATCGTTTCCACAGGCCTCATCACATATTTAAAGTTGAGTAAAGACCAAAGAATTCGCAAGGCCAGAAATATGAGTCAGGGTTTACATGGAGAGAACTTGAGGTCCAGAGGGATTAAGTGAGTTGCCAGGAAGTGACTATATATCAGAAGTAAAATTGAATGCAGACCTCCGAGACTCAGTCATCCAACTAAATCACAGGAGTATATTTCCTCTATTTAGTCATTAGATAAAAAGTGAGACTGAAGAAAAACTTAATGCCAATTACTTTGGAACCATTTTTGCCTCAATTTTTGGGACAGATTTCAAAAGTAGTATCTTTTTTCTATACCAAGACATATCAAATTCAGAAAGGTAAATGCCCATGGTAAGTGCCAGTAAAGACTGATTTTCTGCTTGTGTGTTGGTTTTGTTTGTTTGTTTGTTTTCCTTCCCTAAAAGTAATTTATAAAATAATCTAAAAAGCCTGTTGTTTATATATCAAGGAGACAGCAGTTTGATACATGTGTACCTGTTTCTAGTGAGTTGGAATCACAATGTAACTATGGTTTTATTACCATATCTTTTGTTCTCTGGGTTTCTATTTCAAGGGGTTGATCAAAATTAATGTGGTCTCTCTACCCAATGGCATTTATTTTGGTTATAAGATTAGAAATGTAAATTTGCAATAAAAGAAGAAAATAGGAAGCTGTTTTTAATGAATATTTTACACATGACTAATTAACAGAATCCCCTACAGGAATTTGGAAGTAATAAGGAATTGACTGAAAATAAATTAAAAATTAATAAAGGGGTCTCCAAACAACTTTGTTTATGAGCATTACCAGTTGCATTCTCAGTTATGAATATTTCAAGCTGCTTTGCTATTCAGGATGTTTTATTCTTTGAGTGCTCATAATTTTAGAGGTGATTAGACAAAAAAAAAACACCACCACAAAACAAAATGTCTTGAAATGATAAAACCTACCCAGGGAAAACTTGCTAATGTGGAAATAATGGCTTAATATCAATTGGTTTTGTCTAATAGTACCTGCACTATGATGTTCCTCTTAATCTTCAGCTTCTAAATGGAGTAAACAGAAAAGCGCACTAATTCATTGAAAAAACCCCACAAAACCCAAAAAACTTTTCAAGATATTATCTTAAGACAAGAACTGCAGAAACGTAGCTGAGCATAGTCATAACTGTTAGCTGAGCCTTTTTGGTGTATGTGAGGACTGTTGCAGCAACCAGTGCTGGTCCAGCAGCAGTTTGCGAATAGGTTTGGGATGCAGTTTGGGATGTGAAGTATCAGAGCTCGGATGCCAGGCAGCCATGGATGAAATCTGCACAAATATATTTTGCTAATGGTAGAAAGCATGGCTACCACTTAGCTATTCTGTTCTCCTTTTCTCTAGTAAATCTATACATCAAAGTGCATTGCAAGACAATGGGAAGAAAAAATATCTTCCCTTGTTTACAGTATATCTTCATTTACGTCAGTACGGCAGAAATATTACAGAGGGAGAAAAAATACGCCAAGTGTTGTCATATGTCTGTAATATTTCCGCTTGCTAAAAATCTTTGACATAAAAGTGATTTGATTTCTCTGTATTGCTTCTGATACAAAAACTGATATAAAAACATTCTCAGAGGAAGTAACCTAAACCTTCCAGGACCTTTAGCTGTGGAAGGTTAGAATGTAGACCTGAAGAATGCAAAACAAAAAGAAATAGATGACCACTTCAAAATAAATAAATAGATCCACTTCACTGTTAGTTGATATGGTTGAACTAAGTATCCTAATACCAAAGACAGATTACAGCAAAACTGGAATAAAATATTAAGCAATGAATGAGGTTGTCGTTGTTTTTTAAATTGAAACCAAAAGCAAACCATGGCAGTTTTTGCACAGCTGGTCAGTTCTTTCTTTCTGAATTTTAAGTACTGAAATCTCTTCTTGGGTCGTATGTTATCACTGGGAACAGAGTTCCAAAAGAGTGATGCAGAGGATTTCCCTTTTTTAATAAGCAATGGTACTTCCTGGAGCTATCAAATATTCATAGAGAAAGTGCCTGGGGATGGATCTCAAGAAATAAATATCGCATTTAATATAACATAAGAAGACTGTATGAAGTTCCTTTAATAAGAACTTGAAGACTACTGCCCAAAATAAAATGACTGGCATAGTATTTTTATGAATTTATGCCCCCAGAATAAGCATTAGCAAAAATTGTCTTTGTCATGATAATAATAGAAGATTTGGTATCATACAAACAAAAAAAAGTCTCACACCTCAATACAGGGAATTACAATACTTCATATCAGTGGCTCAGTTTCTCCATAAAACAGAGTTAAAAGATCTTTCTGAGGTAAGTAAGACCCTGTGAAGTGTTTGGGCATGTATCAGTCCCATTTTGCTTCAGATTCCAGGCGACCACAACTGCCAGAGGGTGCATGTGATTAGTGTTTGATGGCTCTCTTCAAAGGCTCTATCAGGCAAGACGTATATATCATCTCAGCATGCCTCCCCCCCGCCCAGGTAGACAGACGAAAAGCAAAGGGATGCTGCTGCCTCCTATGACAAAATTACCTTGATAGAAAACAAAATTAAAAAAAAAAAGTCAATTCCCCCTTCTTTCAATCCACTAATTGCTTTTACACTTTCCCTGCCACCTGAGAAGTCTAAGACAGCTTAAATCATGAATTAGTATATAGGGTGTGAGCTTCTTCCTTGAAAAAGATCTGCAGATCTCTTGAGAATAAAGAAAATAATGACTCCATCATGGTTAAATGTAAAACTTCCCTTAAAGAACCCATTATATTTCAGGCACAGCAGTTCTCTTCATATAACTGTAAGTTTCTGCTTTCAGATATGGAAGCACTAGAACTTCTCCATCCCATAGAAGACCATAATTTCCTTGATCAACAGCACAGACTACCTCTGTTTAAGCTTTCTAAAATAAAACAACTTCCCTGTGGTTTTCTGTATGAAACATACAAAAGTCATGGATATTTTGCAATAAGATTCGGACTCAGATGAAACCTGGGAAAGCTCTTAGCTGAGCATCACAGTCTTCAGACATCATGTCTTAGCAGCTTAAAAATAACACTGTGTATTCTTGAAAAGCCAAGAAATTCTCTCCAAGTGTGCAGACATTGGTTAGTCTCTGATCTCTTTTTCCAGTGCCCTCATCTGACAAAGAACCAACTAAATAAAGGTTCAAACAATTTTCACCAATCTGCAAATGTGATGTATTTCTTAAAAACAAGTAGCTGATTATGATGATTTAGCTATCACTAAAAGCTTTTAAATAAAACCTTAAATACATCCTCATTGTAAAAAGAAATTACAGTTTCTGAGGTTTATTGATAAGGCCATTTCTTAAGGACTTCTGAGCTGATTTGCTCTTTTGAAGATAAGCTCTGAACAACATTCGTTGGATGTTCATTATATTCTCCACAGCCTCTGTACATTTTTCCCTTCCTAATGGAAATACTTTTTTTTCTTCTTTTTTTCCCTTAGGTAGAAAATCACCTTGAGTGTTTCTGACTGGTCTGCAAATACTACACCAAAACATAGTAAAAATTTAAATATCAATAGCTTCCAATAAACATTGGCAAGGGCTCCAACCATTGGCAATAGCTTTTTACAGAAAGAAATAACACCCCTCCTCTTGTTGGGAATCAACATCTGTAGCTGCAGTAAGAGTGGAGCCGTGTGGCAGGAGCTCACCAGGAGTGCAGTGTAACCATCACCATTAATCGGGCTGCAGTGCTGGAGGAGTCGGCAGGTAGTGAATGAACAGCTGGGGAACAGTTTGATTCACAGATGCTTCAGTATTGCTAGAAAGGCCTGTGGTGAAATTCATGGATGTTTTACAAATAACAAACCCACAGCTATTCCAGCTGTGAATAGTCAAGTTGCAAATAATAGTCTGAGGGTCCAGGCCAATTTTTCCCAGAGCTACAACATATCGTAGTGGATCTCTGCATGGCTCTGAAATACATTTTCCCCACAGAAGTGACAGAAGGAAGGAGCTGCAGCTTCTCCTGTCCTCCCTTTGGCACCCCAGACCATACACAGTTCCCATCTAATGGCAGGTAAGTGCCAAATTCAGATGTGTCTTCACAAAACCAGCTGCCAGATTGTGAAAATGCTGCACAGTAAACCTTTCAAACCATTCTACCAAAGTAGTAAACTTTCTCTTTAGGTGAATGAAAAGATCAAATATAGTTCCTGACTGACATTTTGCAGGAGTCTTAACAAAAAAAAAAAAACCTCCAAGAAAAACACCAAAAAAAAAAAAAAAGAGCACTCTATATATGTATTCTAAGGTTTTGGTATAAGGATTCCTGAGAAAACTCCGGCAAAACTTTCTCACAAGACACATATAACAGGAAAATAAACTATAAACCAGACTACTCAGGACATATTGTTTAGTACAAGAGAACTGGAAACAAACAGAATAAACAGTGGAAAAGTAAATGAAATTTTTGAAGTCTCTCAGGTATAACTTTCTCAGGTTCTCCTCTTCTTACGAGCCTGAATAGCAGATGTTACATGGTCTAACTCTAAAATCTGTCTTTATAAAGCAGAGGTAGTAATAATTTGTACTAGCCACTGTGGAAATACTTACAAATAATAATTACAATGCCCTTTATTTTAAGTAAAATTATTAAATGCTTGGAAACGATGTGCAAAATAGGCTTCTAAGAACATTCTAGCCACATATACACTAAGTCATGATCAATGGAATAAACATAATTCCTTCCCTAAATAAATAAAAATAAGGACTAGCAATGATTAGAAAAGGAAGTCTGTCGGTGTATAAAGAGCTAGAGATTATAAAAAACAGATTGAAAAATGTGTTTAATTGACATTTCTAGCATCTGTTTTATTTTCATCTTCAATTAGCAGCCAAATCCAAAGAAAAGAACTGCTTTGGATCTGAGTCAAGTCAGATTTTTCTGGCTTTAGTTCATTTTTATCAGGTTCAATTTTACTGACTTCTATTTATTTATTTATTTATTTTTATGGCCCAGTGTTTTTGCAGCACATTTTTATCTCGCATATGTGGTTGAAATTTTATATAATCAAGAAGTTTTAACATTTTCACTAAAAGCTATAGAAATGCCATGAAACTCTGACATGCCTTCCTTCCCTTTCCATCCTGCTCCTCCCCCCTCAACCCAACAGTAATTTATGTCAAGTATTTGGATCTATTGTTTCTACAATGCATAAAGTGTCTTGGGTCTTAGCACAAGCAACAATCAGAAATAATTTAGTGATTTACTTCCATCTCCCAGCAGAACTCTGCCTACAGCAACATGATTTCCTTTCCTATCATGAATCTAACCCCTGATATGTTTATCTCTCTGAAGACATTACCCTACCTTCTGTCCTTTCTTCAGATTTCCTGCTTGCATGCTGACAAGATTAACAACTCAGGCTCTTTTTGATCTTGTAGGTACTTCACCTTCCTCAGGCTGGTCTTCTGAAGCTTAGTCCACTAGAAAGTTCTGGGGATGCAGGTGGTGGACTGCCACTGGTCACAGCAATGGCTGTGATGGATCATCATCCCACTAGAGATATTTCAAACTCTCTGGAGTTCTACAGATCAAAGTTCACACCCTAAATCAATTCAGGGGCCCTTAGGAAACTACTACCTATTATCTACTTACTATATAGGCAGTCTCCTATATACAACAGCTTAAACATGATATAGCTAAGACACAGGTGTGTGTTGATCCCTTGCAAAAACTAAGGTTGGCATCAGAGAAAAAGCATCCTTATATAAAAAGCAAAGGTCGTAAGATGTGAGCAGGTGTCAAGCAATTTTTGTCTTTAATGACAGTACAGTGAAAAGGACAGAGCTTTTTAAAGCAAACCCAACTCTTCACTGTAGCAGTGAGTTCAAATAAGGTGTATTTTAGTGCTTATTTTTCTTGTTGTATTACCCAGGGACTGTAATGTAATTTGCTAGTGCCACCTGTCCTATTCAAATACATTAAAATAAGGATTCTTTGTTGTTTTCCAAAGAACACAGCTACTTCGTCCTTTGATCTTAAACTTGTATTAAAAATCATGTTTGTATGTTTGATTTGTTTTTACAATGAGTAGGCAGGCAGTGTTTTGCAGTAGGTTTCCATAATCAGATATTCACTTCTATCATTCACTTTTAAATAAAGTATAAAGTGTTGGCACAGGGGGAAAGTACAAAGCTATATTAAAATGAAGTACACTGATTAAAAATGAATAAATATGTTCAAATAATGAATCTGACTATAAAAGAAGCCAAAATCTGCATTCCAGTGCAGGCAATGTGTGAAGAACACAAATGTTTTACCTTATTTAACTATTCTATTTAACTCTACTGACAGCTATTCTCAATAACACTGAAATAATGATACACCCCTTTCATTCTCTTTCCCTTACATATATGCGTATATATGTATTATATGACAGACAGATAATAATACTGGCGTTTCTTCTGAAAACTTAACTCTGATTCAAACCTCAACTCAGCAGACAAAGAGGCTGAGTTACCTTATCTTCATGTTTTCATTGAATGGTATTTCTGTGCCCATGAGAGCTGAATCCCAGGAATTAAACTGAGAGCAAGGTTAAGTACTTACACCTGTCTTCCTGGGACCATCCTGCTTTGATGCCATATTTAACTCCTTGTAAGAGATAATTAAGCCCTAAAAGCACTTTCATGGAAGACCTTTGGGCATTTGCGTACATCAGATCAGGGCTGGAACATGTAGCTTGCTGATCAAGTCCCTTTCTCTCCTAACATTAAAGTATTCTTTTTTCTTTCATGAACAGTCCTTGAAACTGCTCCTCTATATCCACTAAAAACTATAGTAGAGTCCATTAGACTGTCATATGAAATTGATTGAGCACTAAACTGAAAAATCTATGTTTAAAATCTTGCCTTCATGCAAGCTGGATTTACAACTGGACTGACCTGTAGCAAATAGTCAAGACCCTCAGAAGTGGTATGATGGACCACTGTATAAATGGAAACTTGCAGTCAATCAGAAGAGTTTGCACTTCATTGATCAGCTAAGATGAGAGAAAACCATCTCTAAGTGCAATTCTGGAAGTCATGGGAATTCTTACACATCTTGTTTACCTGGAGCAGAAACTAAAATGCCTGGATTCCTCACCACTGTGGAGCTGAATTTAAATATTCAGCAAACCATTGAAATACTGCCCTGAGACAATCTGTAGCCAAAACCTCAGACAAAAGAAAGTGGTAAGCCTCTGATTCTCACAAGCATTTCTGAACTGCTAGCATGCTGTAGCATAACCAGCTTGTGTTTCACAAAAAAAAATGTATTACTGTTTGCATAAATATTGGCAATTCTAAAGGTACACAGTAGCTATAAATGCTGCATACTTGCCAGCATGAATTATGCTATCAGACATATATAACAGTTAAAAAGATATCAGAAGTAACAGGAAAGTTTCACGTAAAACCTGTATAAATGATAGGATTGGGTTTTGGCCAGTCCCATCTTTTATTCAGTGCCTTATCAAGAAGAAAGCGCTCCTTCCTGGTAAATGGTACACTGATGGAGGAAGCATGGCAGGAAAACTGAGCACTGTAAATACACTGAATGGTTTCTTTTATAATGGCCTTTTGTTAATGACTCCCCAGTTAAGACTGGGTTGAGATTTGCATTTAAATCAAGGCTGAAATCCCCTTGTTTCACATTTTAATAGTTTAGTAGTCTCTAAATTTGGCACAGAAAACTTCAGAGAAGACTTTTCTTGTTATTTTCTTTAGTAAATATTTACTAGATTGTTATTAAATATTTGCAAATGAAAGCTGTAAAGGAAACAGCTTTTCTTTTGTATCACGTTCTCTTGGGTTTTACAGTCCTTACACCCAGCAAAGTTCACAAATACACAAGAGCATATTTGTGTGAGTATACACTTTACATTCCTACATGTGTGTTTTATACCTGGTAACTGTCAACATAGACCATTCTAGAAGGTCTGAGTTAAGCACAAACCACTATTTTGCTAAACCAACCAACCTACTGGAGCTGTATGTCGAGGAGACCCTTCATCCATCTCTCACTCTGATGAGGGTAAGTCCCTTGTCCCTTACATGCACTGGGCCTCTTTTTCTGTGTGGAGCCAGGCAGCTCATCACATATATAACATTATTACTTTTGCATTAAAGTTTACTGTTGCAATCATTGATTTTTTTTTTAGAATTGCATACTTTGATCCATAAAAATGGCCTAATCATAACAGTCACAAGAAAAAAAACTCTGTTTTGTTGTAGAGGTGAATAGCAAGGTGACAAAATTAGAGAACTGACCCACAGCTGATCAAGGACTGGAAAAGTGGGTTGTGAAATTTAATAGAATCTGAGTCTATTATGTAGTTCATCATTCCTGCTCTGAAGCTTTTCTTTGCAGACCTGCCGTTTGCCCCATAACTCCGTAACTTATTACCTTTTTTTTTATTCCAATGGCCAAAATCCCCACTACAGGACAGACCCTATCCTTCATCTCTCTGATGTGAGTTGTTTCCATTGTACTAAGCCAGAAGAGATTTACCAGACTCAAGTGAGGCAAGAGGTGAGGGTTTGGGTTAGGCTAGATTAACAAACCTAAAGGTTTAAGGTGGGTAGGGTTAAGAATGAGGCCAAGAAGAGAAATAATAAATCAAATGCCAAAAGAATATTGGGTAACTTCAGAGCTTATTTGCCTTTCACAGCTTGCATTACTGAGATGTACAATCTAATAACCCCATCCATGGAAAAAAAAAACAAACAGCAAACCTGTATGGACTTCATACAATATAGTAAATATTTGGCTGAATGTATAATATTACAATTGGATTATGAATGAAGGGTTGAATTTCTCTTTGATTAGAGATGGATTAGCAAAGGAGTAGACTCAGATCAAAGACATTGTGGAAAGAATTAACACAGTTCTTGACAAGTGCAACAACTAGCAAAAAATGAGAGAAGAACATTTAAAGAGCAAAACAAATAGTTCCCAACTTAAGAGGGAGAGGGAAACAGCCAACCTCCAAAGAGCGCTGAACCTAGGGTGCAAGAGAGATATTGCCAAATCCTGCACATGAGAAGAAACACTGAAAAGCTGTGTGCCAGTGGGATTTTCTCCTGTGTCTATCACATTTTCTCCACTTCCTCCACTGTTCTGTGTGAAAGACCCATTTTTTTAGTTACGTAAAAGGACAAGAAGAGATAAAAGCTGGGTTCAGGAAGTTATGCTACCCAGATAACGACCCTTTCTTTGTTAAAATTCCTAAATGTGACATCCCAAAGAGAACAAATTCAACCTCTCATCTTTTATTTCCCTTCCTCCTTTTGTCCGTGTTGCTGTCAGTCTCTTTGACACAGTCTTCTTCAAACAACCCCTATCAACTCTTATATTTCCCCAAAAGGAGACTCTTATGTTCTTCATCATCATGAAGACACTATACACTTCTTCAGGTCAATGAACAACTTCCTCTCTGACCATTCAACCTGACAAATAGATTACACTCAAACTTCAGAAGAAAATAATATATCTATGAACAAGATCAAACAAAATACATACTAACAGTGTATGATTCACCATGGTCCCTTTACTCATTTCAGTGTTACTGGAAATACAGCTTATCAATGTTAACTAACCTAAATATATTTAGGCTTTCAAAATCAAATAGCAGTTTTATGATATCAGTTATCTGTAATCCAGAAAGCCTTTGGTTATTCGTCATAGCTTCCACTGATACAACAGCATTTAAAGAGAAAAGCTGCCAGGCCGAGCAGAGGCAAATGAGTAACTTGTGTAAATTATCCACCGGAGAGCCATAACTGGCTGCAAAAATGACACCACTGGTGCATTTTATATAAGCACAAGTGACAACGAAGTGCTGTAGGTCATGGGAGTGAAAGCAAGCAAATGGCTATCAGAAAGAACCCAATGATAAAGTATAGGCAAAGCAGAAGACAACTAAAGCAGTGAATATTTAGACCCAGGACTGTAAACAAGTATTTCCATGGTAACTTAATTTTAATATTTTTTTGGGTGGAAACATTTGAAAATTATTGTGGCTGCAATAAAAAATGCACTCGAGGTTCTCTTGATGCCTTTTTTTTCAGTCAAGGGCTCACAATTTAATTTCTGTCCTGCATCATATACTAGAGAGACAGTTAAAATGAATAAAAGCTGCATGGTTGTCTTAATATTTGAAGGATTAGGCCTGTAAAGGGTGTGGCATGCACACGTAGATAAATAATATGAATTTAAGGGATCAAGGTGAGTTATATGAGAAATTTTACAACCTGAAGAACATTTCACTGAGATGTGCATAGTTTAGGTAAATAGAACTCCCAAAATACTATAAAGGATTTAGAATCAGATATTACATCTTCTATCAATGTGAACAACAATAACAAAATAACATCAGTGTTCACAGTCATGCAGAAACACTTTACTGCTATTTTTTGTCCCATAACGATTTTGAAGATGTAAATCTTTATGAAACTTTTTAATTTGTACTTTAAGGAGTTTTTTTTTTTATTTATTTTTCCAATGTTTTCCAGATTCTGGAGCTTCTGTTTTTCTTTTGTGCACAGACATGTAAAAATGGTATATAATCTATGGGGTACAAATAGGGCGCAAGATACACATACCTTTTGAACTACTGAGAGATAAAAATTCAAACTTGTCACATATTTAGTTTTCTGGCAGTATAAGTAAGATATTTTCTGCTTGTACATTAATATTCAAATCACTCTGTTAGCCAATCTCACTTATTGTCTTTTTCAGCTCAAATTTTCTATCTTGTGATAGTTTATTTTTGCCTGAAGTAAAAGAACATTTCTACACCAAAAATCACACGCATGGAACCAAATATGGAGTTGAAAAAAAAAAAAGGTTTGAATAATTAATTTGCTAAAAAGCCACCCACCCAACCAACCAAAACTCAATACCTTTCTTGAGTGGGAGGACAGAACTTATTTGAAAAATTCAGGCTGACTTCGGGAAATATTTTCAGAAAAAAAAAATTTTGCTTTGACCTGTGTTTTTTGCCCAGGGAAGTTGTGAATGCTCCATCCCTGGCAGTGTTCAAGGCCAGGCTGAGCCTTGGGTGACATGGTTTAGTGTGAGGTGTCCCTGCCCATGGCAAGGGGGTTGGAACTTGATGATCTTAAGGTCCTTTCCAACTCTAACTATTCTATGATCCTATTCTACGATTGACATCTTTTGAAACTGAAATTTTCCATTTTGGAAATGACAAAAGCTTTCCCTTTGCCATTTTCTAAGTGAACCTTTTGGAATTTTTATTTGTAAATTAATTTTTAATTTGAAACAGACTAAAGTGAAAATGGATTAACTGTAAGGGGGGGATGCAGAATATTTTGTTTGGGGTAAAGGAGTAGAATTTCTTTGCTTATCTAAAGGAAAAAGTAAACAAAAAGTTTTCAGTATTCCTGGACCTGTACTTTTCCTCTAATTTTTAGTTTGCTGTTAAATCTATAGCATTCTTAGTTACAGTTCATTCACTTTCAATGGGTTCCGTCCATTCATTTCATTTCATTTCATTGAAGGAACAAAACTTAGGGTCCTCTATAGTCTCTGTTTAAAAAGATGTTGACTGTAGGGAGAGAAAGGGAATGCTGTATTCAGCAGTGTGCATGTGTGTGTATCTCTGACTGTCCATCCCTCCCTCCCTCATAGCTGATTCCCTGTTTTCCATCTGTTTAATTTGCTTAAGTGGTTAATTAATTTATGGGCAGTTTCTGTCAATACATTTAGTTAGCAAGTAGCTGTCGCAGGATTATCCCATTTTACCAAAGAAGCTAAGGCAGCCAGGGACTAGTGGGAAGATGATTTTAGTTGTCAAATAGGATGAGAATTTACTGATGTAAATGTTGGCATTTTGTCAGAAATCCTGTTATACATCATGGGAATAGGCACAGGACATTGTATCTACTTTTTGTTTATAGCAAAAGGACAGTCATTTCCTCATGGGAGCTGCCCACCAGAGAGGGGAATGTCAGTTTACTCCAGCATTTGCAAGGCCTGCTGAAAAAAAGGAATACCTGGGCAGGTTTTTTGATGTTTGTACTTTTTAGAGAAAAGTTCTTTAGAGAAAAGAAACTGTCAATGTCCCTGTGAACTATGAGTTGTTTTCTTTATGTTTTTACTGCAAAAGAGAAATTGCCTCGCTGATTCTTTTAAGACCTTTCCTCCTGCTGAACTGTGGTCCCATAGTTTCCCATTTCACAGGTACTTTCAGTTCTCTCACTAGAGTGGGCTGTTCATGCATGGAGACATTTATTGCCAAATCAGGCTTGAAATGCCACTGCACTTTTGCTTTTATTAACTGCCTTTACATGGTGATCATCATTTTGTTCACTGTGACTCAGCACTGAGCATTAGCGATCTGTGTACAGCAGATCACTGCAGTGGGTGAAAGATTTGGGCTTTTTCCTCTCCTCCCTGATAACTGAGGCTTTACTTAGATGGAAAGAGAGAAAATATTAACACCTGGAAATGAGGGAAAAACAAACACAGCATTGTTGAGCTTCATTACAACTAAGAGCTTTAGTCAAGGGAACATCAGTGCAATTAGGGTGTAATCCAAAGCCCATTAAAGTCATTGGGAATCAGTCCACTGGCTTAAATAGGCTTTGGATCAGGCCCATATTGCATATCAGAAGGCAGTGGGATCTGAGAGAGACTGCATTTCGAAGTGTGAATAACACTGCTGTACACAGCTTTGCTGTTAGAAATTCCAGCTCTGTCACATTTTCTGTTGCTGGCATCCTCTTTTCATCAACATTTGTCTTGTAGCAGATTGTCGTTATTATTCTAAATCCAAAGTGCTTTTTGAAAAAGCATCATCATCATCCAGGCAGATCTGCTGAACAGTTCGATAACACCGTGGGCATTGCCATGGCTGACACAGCACAGTAATAAAAGACACCCTGGAAACATGTAATTTTAATGTCCTATCAATTTCATAGACTTTTTAAATGTTTTGTAGTTCTGACCAAAACAGGCCCTGTAAGCAAAACTAAAAAGGATGATTGGGGTCAGCTGCTCAGAATGCCTGAACATTTTGCAGAAGCCCAGTGTCATTGAAATAACGGTACATTATTCCCCATGTATCTGTCAAGAGAGGGAAGGTGGAAGAAAGTTCTAATCAGTGGTAACAACTTTGTCCCTAAAATTGTTACTATTAGGGTGAGTCAGGACAGGAGAGAATGTTGCATTGCCAAATTTAGGATGAAAGCAAGGGGAACACGTTAAAGGAGCTGGTGGTAAACACAATCTCTTCTACCAACTTTTACTGCACACCAGGGTGATGGCATTCTTCTTTCTGTTTCCAGGCAGTTAAACTTTCTTTCAGGAGTTATGCCCTCTAACTGCCAGCTTCATTTATCACCACTCATGGGTAGGGGACCAGTGCAGAACTGCCATGTCCAAGAGATGCTCAAGGCACGGGAGTCATTGTGGGAAAGAACATACAAGTGTAGATGGATGAGTTCTTTCTATACTCCCACACAAGACCATTGTTTCCTTATTTCTTGTTACTAGGCAAATTTCTGGGACATTTGCAGAAGCTATGTTTGTAGGGTAGGTGACAAAGGGCAGAGTAGGATGCTGATTGTATGTCTTAACAGGGACTAGGGGATGAACGAAAAAACATTTATGAAAGAGAAGCAAAAAAATGCAAGTCAGGGAGTTACTTAGCTTGACATAGGAGGCTCTGAATATACATTCTATATTGCTCTATATTGCTCAATCTAATGAGCAAGCAAAGGTGGTGGCTCTCTGGGGTTGAAGATGGCAATGAGTGGAAGAGCCTATCAGAATAACCCAGAGGAAACTGATGTAGCCCACAAGAAGAAATATTTCTCTGGTGGGAGAGGTTGTCCAAAGCCTTAAAATAAGTCAGCATTGATATTCCAGGCTGAATGAGGTGATATTAATATTGTCAACTAAATTTCATTGTTGTCTTTTTTCATTAGTATCTTTCAAAAGACTTAGAAAGAAGGTCTGTATCAACACCTGACATACATAAAAAGCAAATAAACTGTACATGAACTATACTTAAAGAGCCTGGACAGTCTTTGAACAAGCTAGGAAGAACAGATAGAAACAACAGGGCATTTCTTTTTCACCTAATTATGACACAATTCGAGGTAAGAATTACATAATTTATAAAAGCAGGAGAATTATTCTTAATCTGTGATTGTACTATTAAATCTTGTATATGACAGTTAAAAAAAAACAAAACAAACAAACAAACCAAGAATGATCCTCTAGAAATGCTGCTGCTGAGAGCACAAAGTTTCGCTACTGGTACCAAGTAATAAAATATGGGAAGCCAGGATGTAGAGAGTTTGCTATTCATGTTATAAATATGCATCCTCCTTCACCCGGCAGAGAAGATAAATTTAAATTCTCAGTTCTTCAATCTAGCTGCATCATTTGGAATTAATTTCCCTGAAGAAAAAGCGAGGGATCAAACAAGGTTGATCTCTGTTACAGTCACCGAATAAAATTGAACTTGATGCCAAATATTAACAATTCTTGGGCATAACCAATGGTAGCAACAGCAGATTTCTGACTCAAGGCAAAATGTGTTAGTTCTTATAAAAAGGCTTGGATAAAGTTTATGATCTGATTTGTAGATGAGACATCTAACACAATTATATTCTGATGAACTCACATGTCAGAAACAAGCCATCTTTTCTTCTACCACATTATTTTGTCATGACATCCAGTGTCCATCTTGGAAGAAGATACATAAAAGTTTGCTCTCCTGTAGTTATTTTCTTCTGAAGATACCAGAATGACTTACAAACTTCACTTATTCAAACAAATAAAGAATAGGTAATTACAAACGGAAATAAAATTATTCCTGGTGTGAAACTCAGAATTCACTAAAGTGTAATCAGGCAGGAAAATTATTCCCCAGTGGAAACACAAATAGCAGTTAGGATATATAGTCTGGACATACTTTTACACAAAGTGGTCAAGACCTCAATTTCACATTTTGCGTTATGATTCACATTCAATGGCTTATTACCCCAAGTACTTAACTGTATCTTTAATTTAATGATAACCAAATACCAAAATGGTGCTCCTGGAATAACCAGTACTATTTTGTACAGCATATTTCTTTACTCATTTAGAATGCCTGATATGATTACAGTAGAAAGTGACACAACAAACTGTTATCATATTGTGAAAGAAATCAAATCAAATTAACACCAATTTAATTTTCAATATAATTGTCCACAATAAATTCTTAGAGTGAGTTAACTCCACTAATTTAATGTTTAATTCGGATTAATTTCTGGTGATCATGTATATAAGCTCTTATTTGATAACGATTGACAGTCTTCTCACATCAGGGAAAGGGTTTCAATAGCAATTTAGAAACAGGGAAGATGTTCATTACAAATGTGACAGTTTGGTTATGTTTATAGTAAGGTGTGGGGAAGAATTGCTTTTATTGATTAAAAAAAAACAACAGAAATTCTTATTTAAATTAATTCTAATTTAATTAATAATTCTTATTTAAAAGTCAAAGTGAAATGATACAGCTTTCTTAGAATTCTTCTCTGAACACAGAAAATGAGTTTGCCAAATATATGGGCTGAACCTGCAGCTTTGGTATAAAAAAGTTTCAGACAAAACCCACAACAATGTGCAGGTCCAGGTTGTGAAAGCAGTGCCCATAAGAATGAGCAAAGCTTCTACCTGCTTAATCTATTAACTGGATAATTTAACTACAAAGCAGCAACAAGAGGATTATGACGAGATTACTTTAAACCAATACAAAGTTCAAAAGTCATGGGCAATACAGAAGGAAGTGGATGAATTATATCAAAAGCTTCTTGAACTTTGAATAAGAAAAAGTCAGGAACTGAATGTATCAGCATGCAAAGCTTTGAAGTATGGTCAAGTTGGAGAGTAATAATTTTGCAATTTTAAACAATTTTGTTTCCCATTAAGGGTAACTTTCATCTATTTTATCCACTCTGAAACAAGCTGTTTGTATCACAGTGTCAGGCATTGCCCTTTTAGAAATGAAATTTTATCTGTCAGATATTAGTTGGAATGTATGTATCCACATTCTCACACCCCATGCATACTGGAGTTCTCAAAAAGATTTTGTGCAGAAAATATTTTAAGCCACGCTCACACAGAACAAAGCAACTTGTATCTGTTCTGTGTATAACACAGACTGATTTTAATGTTACTTTGAAGCACATCCATCACTTCCACACACTGCTTTCTTTGGACTTGCTGCAAACTGTTCTCTAGCAAAACCAACAAATGCAGAATATTGCTACCCAAAAGCACATGGATCATAACATGTTGTGTCCAAGGAACAAAGATATCCTTAGTTGAAAGGCTGAAATGGCATACTTCCATAGGCTGGTTTGGATAAATCCTTGTATTCATCATGCTTTGCTATTAGCATCTTTTGAGTTTTCTGTCCTCCCAGCATTTCATTTTTAATATTAAGAGACCTGAAGTAATTTACCTACACTTGTCTCCAAAAAGGCATGATAAAGGGACTAAGTTGGAGGTGGAGGAAAAAACAAACCAGGCACCTTTCATTTACTATTCATCAGCATTTCTATTTAAGAGGTCTTTGCTGTATTTCGAAAAGGTAGTACTCTTGCAAGAATGTACAAAAAGACAACTTCACCTTCCTGCTTTTCTAAAATGTTTTCCCAAGGCAGCTGAAGGAAACCAGTAAAAATAGAAATATAATTGTTTTGATTTCAATAAAAGTAACCAATTTCACCTCTCAGGTCAGGTGTTATGGTGTGATAATGGCATTTAGATGCAGAATCATTTGTAAAGCAACAAGCATTTTTATAGCCTAAGGAACAGTGGTCCATCACTTTAGCTGGCATAAATCAGCATAGTTTTACTGAAGCAAATGGTGTAACTCTGATTTACATAAGCCTAAGACATGGCTCTTTATTTCTCAGAACTACATTTTGTAATATCCTGAGGATACATTTTGAAATAAATAAATAATTCAGAGCTGTGTTATTCACCTGGCAAACTTGGCTTACATAGTTGAGCTAATACTCAAGCATACCCCTTAAGTAGGCAGACACTGTTAGCTCACAATTTCACAGCAATATCAACAAATCTTCAGTTTGACTCAAGAATATTATGGAAACCATTTTCCCACCCTACATTTCTTACCATGGAAGAAAATCAAATTGATACTTAACACAACAGTTTCTTACAAAGAAATAGGCCATTAGATTGACATCTCATGCTTGCAGAGAGAATGAGACTCAAAATCCTACTGTAATTAGTGTTTGATGAAGACAGAATACCCAAAGCAAGGCAAAAGCAAAGGAAAATAGAAGAGTGGTGCTACAAATGAAACTGGTTTATTCTGGTTATCAAGTGCTATAATTTAACAATACAAAAATTTTCTATACTAAACACCAGGATGTATGTGGGAGCCCTTGGTAATTCCCCTAAGGCCCTCTTGTATCCCATACTTTAAATTAAGGAGAGAGAAAAATACACTGGTTTAAATTTTACAACAATTTTGGCCTGAAGCAAACTGCACATTTTCCCCAACACAAATCAGCTGCATTTAATTCCCCAGACAGCTGGCATGAACACAGCCTCTCCACAGGACACCTGAATTACAAAATTAGCACATTCAGAACTCTAAATCACATTCCATTACATTAAGCCCTAAGGTCCAACATTACAGAGGAGGAGAATAAATTGTAGAACTTCTCCTGAATTAACCCTCTTAGCACACTCTCAAAGTTAAATTGCCCTTTCCTCCCCTTTAAAGAGACATAGAAACTTAAACACTCCCTCCTGCCCTTTCTCATCTATTTCTCTCTTGCCAAGTGGCACAGTTTATGGGACATAAATTGAACATCTTGTCAGAAACTCACATTTGTAAATTAGCCCATCGCTATCAGTTTTGACTCGCTTAGGAAATTCACAAGTTAATGTTTGTGTGTGGTCCTTCAGACAACACTGACCCATCTACTTCTCTTTTGCAGAGCATTTTATTGCATTGCAATGGCACTCCTGGTTAAAACAAACACATAGCAACAGGGATTTCTTTTGTGCAAGCTGCTGCCAACAAAACAGTAATTCCTGGGGGAAGTGATGTGAGCTTCAGAGTCTTTTTTACTTGCAGCTGTACAGCACTGACCTGATCTGATTAATACAAATTTCCCATTCTTGCTATGATTATGCTATCATTCTGTTGCAATTAGTATGACCTAAAGACCAATGTTTCACAATCTCAGTTTTTAAGCCAATAGATGTGGACAATTAAAAAGATAATGAAATATTAAGAGCAGGCCTTTAAGGAGGAAGAATACAATTAGAAAAAAAAAATTGTTAATAAATAATAACAGAATATGGCATAAGACAATGTCACAAGCCACTGCTACTGTATAGCGTGAAGTATAATTGATGCACTGTGAGAGAAGGTGGTTTTTGGTTTTGATTTGGTTTTTACTTTGGTTGAGTGATTGGTTTGGGTTTTTTCGTGCACCACAAGGTTTTGTTGATATGTTCATTAATTTTAAAAACTGGCAGTGAATATTGTGTCAGATAACAGTCTCAACTGATATTCTCTCTTTAATGTGCTTTTGAACTGACAAAGTACTGTATTTGAAAAAAAAAACAGCTTCCAAGTTTTAGAGATTCTATTTAACATTAATTACTGAATACCAATGCAAAGCTAAGGTATCTCAAACAGGTATAAAAATGTGTATTTCCTCTACACATACATTCTAGTGTGTGGAATTTAGTGCTTTCCACTGTACCCCTCACAGCAGCTCCTGGCCAGGTCTGCACATCTGGAGTAGCCAAGCTGCATTCAAGGTCTGAATGCATTCATAAGTTTGAAAGTGCCTTGAGCTGAAAGTATAATCAAGATTCATTGGTATTTACAGGGAATTTCCCTCATTTGTCCATTCCTTCCTTCCAATGACCGCATTTTGCAGATTGATAGGAAAGGGACTGAGTTGAATCATTACTGGCACACCCAGTACTTGTTGCTTGAAACTACCTCATATCAAAACAGTAGCAATATCTGCACGGAAATGCGTCTCTGCTCTTGAATCTGCTCTCTTCCACTTTTATTGCACTGAGTTTCCATTCATGCTTTGTTGACTGTCACACAGGAGATCATTTTTTCAATGGTGACATTAATTATTTATCTGAGATGACTTCTGCTGTGCTAACTCTAGCCAGTTAGTGTTGTCTCTGCTCTGAAGCAAGATAAAGCTATGCATTGCCATTGCACTCTTTCAACTTCTTTAATTAAACCAATTATTTCTGAGGACTTTTTACTACACTTACATAGAATGCATGTTTTCCTCTTATTTCTTGTTACAGATACTGAATTACTTCTGTATGGGATGACAGAAATCCATGAGAGCTATGACAATGGATGCTGTACCTTGAGGAAAGTTTCACTGCTTGGAGAATAAGCAATGACCCAATATTTATCACCAGAGCCTTCCATATTTGCAAAAGATATTTTATAAACAACCTGTGTACTTTAAATTCTGTTTTAAATAGTAGATGTAAAGCTTGTGATAAACAGACTGAAAAAAATCAGTTATGCTAAGAAAAATCCCTGGCAGCTAAGATGGGAATTTTGATCGTTTATAAGATCGGCAAGGGACTTGCAACATGTTAGTGGAACAATTTGTTTAAAGATGTCTGATTGAGGAGCCAGCCCTCATGTGAATACAGCCTGGAGAGACTCCTTAGCTTAGGCTATGAGTTATGGTTGCATTTTACAATGCGGGGGGAATGCCAGGCCCCTTGTCTTGCACTAGTTCAAGAGGGGGAGATGCCAAGCTCTAGAAATCAGTTTGATGACACAGAGAATTTTGCAGCTAGGCAGCAGGTGCATAGAGGTCCACTGAACTTCAAAAGCAGATAAAATAGGCTGTATAGACACAGCCATTTAGCACTCAGAAAGCAGTCATAAAGGAGGAGGACAGCCACAAAGGTTCATGTATCTCACATACCTGGGGAAAAGTAAAAGATCAGTGGCAGTTTCTACATTACTTTTTGGCAATGCAACATGGAGGGCTCAGAAGAGGCATTGCTTTACTTGAGGGTCTAATATTGCCTTTTGTAGCAGGGACTGTGGCCAAGCCCCACCTGTGCTTCTATCTGCTAAGGAAACCAGACGAAATTTTTCAGGCTCACGCCACTTGTAAGCAAGAAGTAGGTAATGTATGCACAAACTTTGCATGAAGAGGTTAAAAAGAAGACATCTCCAATATCAATAAATCCTGTTGTAGCAGAAGAGAAGAAATAAATATGGTAGAACAGTCACATGAGAGAGGCAGGCATCTCCCTCTCCCCCAGTGATGCTTAAGGAAAATGGGTACTGAGTATTAGTTTTTAGAACAGAGGAAATAGACCGTGTTGTTATTTGGGCTGTGTTTTTTTTTTTTTGTTTTGTTTTTTTTTTCTGTGAAATCTAAAGGCATGGAATAACTAGTGAAAACAGACTTAGTTTAAAATGTGTACTGTTGGGTATTCCAAGAAAGGATTCATAGAATCCAAAGAACTTAATGAAAAATAATAACCACCACAGAGAACAATTTGCAATAAGTGGAACAAATAGAAAATAATGAAAGCAAACTGGATTCAGTCTAATCTACTGAAACTCAACTCTTAGCTGACTGAGTACATGATAATGGAAATAATTAAAATTACTGATTGTATGGGGGACAAGAAAATAGAAATAAAGAATCCTGAGCTGAAGAATGGGCAAAACAGATGTTTTTGCAAATATCGTGTGTTAGGCTTAGTGAGGGTACAAAAGTGGCAGCATATTTGAATATAAATAAAATATCTATCGTAAGCAGTGTTTCCAGTTCTTTCCATGGCTTTTGCTATCCTGTTAGTCAATTTTGTGAGAAATTTGTCCTTGGGCAGACTTTTTGCCTTCTCTGTCACAGTGCATCAATTATACTTCATGCTATACAGTAACACTGGCTTGTGACATTGTCTTATGCCATATTCTGTTATTATTTATAAAAAAAAAATCCTATAAAACATGTTTTAGAGACAAAACAACTTTAACACATTTAACCATGAGTTTTAATTCATAGTGAATTTTAATAGCTTATATTAGTCACTGCTAGGGACACTGTAGGATTATAGAATCCCAACATCTTTTCCCTCCACTTTGCACAATTCAATCATCGTATCTTCTAAGTCCATGGTGTGTGTCAGCTCATGCTCAAGAAGCCTGCAATGACAGAGAATTGAGATGCACTGCCTTTTTGCATTCTTTATCAGCCTTGCTTAGGAGATAGAATATTTACTGCAGTCCAGTAGCTGTGAAAACACAATTGAGTATTCAGTAAGCATCTAGCTAACGTTATTTATGAAAAAATAATTCAAAGAATGACTACATGAGGACAGTGTTCAGCAGGAAGACTAAGAGTCAGAAAGCTTGGGCTATGTAAGTGATTCTGCCATCAACTGTTCTACTCATACCTTCTTCTGTATTAAGTTTTTGACATCTGGATAAGTATAAGGGAAATAACTCTGAAGATGTATGTTGTGACAGATCATTATTACCATCAGTATATGTCTTAGGAACACTGCAAACCAACTCTTTTGCCAGTTGAAGCATTTTTTATCACTACAAGATGACTTTGTACTCTATCTCTTATTCTCCTATGTTTGGATGGAAAAGTACTTTCTTACTTTTAAAATATAGTAAAAAAAGGTATTGATAAACATATTACCTAAACTATGCCTCTTTACTCTGGTGAAAACATTTATCAGAGTATAGATCATGGTTTTCTGAGAACAGCATTTACAAGGAAATTGTTAATGGGGAAACTTCCCCATTCCAATGTAGAAATCCCATCTTCTGCAATCTAGAAAGCTTGAGGGATGTTCCTTTCTCTCCAGAGAAAGGCAAACTTGCCTGGGGTGTTATCTTAACTGGTCTCTAATTTGGTAACAGAGATCCCTAACATTAATAAATATCGGCAAAGAGCCATGATGATGACTGATGGACAGGGGTGTCTGCTGTATGAAGAAACAGTGTGAGCTTTGACTATTCAGCCTGTATGAGAGGCAGCACAGGGGGATCTAATCAATGTGTATTAATATCTGATGGGACAGAGTTAAAAAGTTGTAGTCAGACTCTTCCCAGTGCTGCCCAATGACAAGAGGAGAGACGCATGAACTGAAATAATAGAAATTCCATTTGAAGATAAGAAAAACATTTTCCTTGTACAGATCATCAAATGTAGGAACAGGTTGCCCAGAGGAGGTTAGGAGTCTCCAGCCTTGCAGATATTCAAAATCCAATTTACCATGCCCTGAGCAACCTGCTGTAGTCTTATCCTGCTTTAGGCAGGTATTTGCACTAGGTGATCTCTAGAGGTCCCTTCCCACCTCAACTATTCTGTGATCCAGAGGCCAGAGCTTATAATGCATTTTTTTTAAAACTCCCAGAAGTTTCCTAGGCTGAAAAAAAAAAAAAATCAGACTTATTGGAGCTGTAAACTTTTGTGATACTTGATCTTTACCCTGATCAGGTCCTCAAGTTCATAATGAGACATGCAGACAGCACATTAATATCCTTTCCTTAGAGATAATAGCATCTCCTGAAAGAAAAATATTATCAAATACTACTTGGGGATAGCAACTGCGCTCAGTGAAGAGATACACAAAATGTGGATGAAGACGATGAATTTTGCTGACAATACATAAATAGATGTATTGCTTTTTAATATTGAATAAGGAAAAAAAATCCACATTAATTCATTCTTCCTTAGCCAGAGAACTCACGAGCTGTCTTAAAGGAACCAGAGATCTGCTGTGATCTGCTCAGACTTAGAAAGTTTCTTCATTCCCACAAGGCAAGAAGGGATGAGAGTGAGAGAGAAACTGAAAGACAAGGTGTCAAATCCCACAAAATTTGCTTTCACAAGAACATGAGATAACTGAACAGTCTGAAACATGACACCCTAATGTGTCAGCTTCTATGGGATGTGTTACACTCAGCTTGCAGAAGGCTGTGTATCCTGTTATTTTTAAATAACTGCAACAGTAGCAGCAAGGCTAATTCATCACATTTACATAAGGCATCAACAAAGAGCAATGGTGCTGGGAAAATAATTTTATTAGTCTGGAGTATTCAGAAAGCAACTGGTTGTTGGTGCAGTGGCCATGCTGCATGCAAGACCATACAGATTCCATGGCATGATCCAACATAAATGATCCCTTGTTTGGGAACCTGACCTTGGGCAGCACCTACCCGTACCAGATGGAGTCAAGATCTGCAAATAAACTAGTTTTGCTCTGTTTTTACAAAATAACCTAAGGTCTTCAGATAAGATTGATGTATTTGCCTAAGTCAAGTATCAGTATGAGAATATTCTTTAACACAGTATGGAAGCTTGACCCTGGCTGTCTCCTTTGTACTGTGCCATCAGTGCCAAGAGAATGAAGAGTTATTTCAGCAGGCCAGCTGGAGATTTCTTTGATATAGGCAGAGTTATGCCACCCATAGTCATTGCGAATATTTCAAGGTGGGCCAGAAAGAAAGGCTCTGGGAAGGTGCAGCATGAATTGTGACGGTATAGCACAGCAGGTTCAGAATGATCGCTCCCAGGCAGCTCACTTTAAAATATCCTTTCACTTCCCTGTGTGTTCTAGGGATCATCTTTGAAGAGAGGATTTTGGGGAAAGTCAGCATTAAGCTCACTTTTTCCTTCTTTCACCATGCACTTAATACATTGTGGCTAGATCATAATGTCACCTATTCACATGAGATTTCTATGCAGGTACTGTATATTAAGATACTTAATGAACAATTCTAATCCTATTGTTAGAAAATTTAGAGTACTCCTGATGTCTGAAGATGTCATATACATAATTTGATAACATATTTAGATGGAATAATATTTTCTCTTGTTTTATGAAGATAAAAATGAACAAGTCCATGATTAGGTTTGAACACGATGTATGATTGTACCTTAGCTACGGGAAACACTGGAAACAGCTAGTGGTAAAAATCCTTTTTACCAAATTTTTTTGTTAAATTTTAAGACAGAAGCCCTGCTCTTTCTTTTTCAACAAATGAGTCCCATAAGACTATTGGGTAAAGCAGCTCAACCCAAATGATGTAATATCCAGGATGTTTCCAGGCATAAGTTCAATATGACTACATTGTTCCTTATTTATAAACATGTCACTTTTTACTGGCACAGCTTCACACATTCTTGATGAGAGCTGCTCTTTCCTTGGCAAAGCAACGCAAATTCATTACACCACCATCACAAGATTTCAGTGAATAGAACCATCTTCGCATGACTCAAAGTTTTTACTCAGAGACAGAGCAGATCAAAGAGATAAAGCAAGGAAAAACTTCCCTGTAATACAGGAAACTAACTGCAAAAGACATAGATTTAGAAGGAAATGAGAAACGTATATTTTCTGTGGTGTGTTGTCTTATTTTAGAAAGAGTCAAAAATCTCTTGTGGGTTTGTCTCTGATCCCTTCAAATTATTTTGATGTATACTTGTATGCTTAAAATTATTTCTCCTCCCTTTTATTGTGCTGTCAAGTTAATGGATTCATGTGTCACTTTCTATTTTCATTACAATTTCTGTCAGGAGCATGAAAAACCCAAATGTCTTAGTAATTTGTAAACTACTACAATGTACTCTCTTTGGCTTGACCTTGTCATTATTGTATAACTTAATTGGCCAACTATTCCACTTCTTTTTCTTTTCATAGTCTTATTATAGTGGAAAATGAGAAGAGACTTGTCATTGACCAGTCAATCAAAAGTATACACCATTTAGAGATGAAAATAACAACCTCTCAATTAATTTCATAGAATTAACACTCATTATGATAAAAGTCTCCTGAGATAAAGATTGAGATCAGGACTAATAAGCAGACGTTTAGCCATTCCTCTGACAAAGCCTGTAATAAAATTAGGAAATGGAGCAGTTTAATTCTATCACAAAATTGCAGTTCCATAATTTCCCCCTCAGACTAGAAGATATTTAAGAGACCCTCATTTTTCTCTGTACAAAGAGTCATAGCACGTCTCATTTTTGGTAGTTCTGTTGGCTGAAGTATAGATTTGGCTGCAATTTCAAAAATGTCTTTCCCAAGATACCTGATAACCTTTTCACATTTTGGACTACCTTACTGATGGGAAGTATAATCATTTCACTATTATGTTGTTATTTCTTGCAATGGTTTTAGTTTTACTCACACAGTTTCTATCTTCAGAGGGGGTAATTTTAAACTTAGGAAGGAAAGAACAGTCTCTTTTTTTTTTTTTTAGCCAGTGCCCACAGGGTTTGCAACAAGATACTCCATGCTTTATTACAACAGTAACAATAATATAAGAGAAATAAAATAAGTAATAGATATGACATAAACCCATGCTCCAGAACTTGCCATAAATCAGTGAGATCTGGGAGGGGGAAGCCACTGGGGAAGGCTGCCTTATTATTACTATGGAAGTATTAGACACTAATAATTTAGCACTTGATTTAAGGTGACACAGGTTTCAAAATGAAAAACTGTTCAAGACAAACTAGAATATTTGTTGGTCCAGTATTCTGGACAAATGTTTATGATTAAATATTCTAACTCATCATATAAAGACTGAATCTCTAATTTGAAACTAATAGTTAAAATTGATAAAACATTATTATCATTCAATTAACTTTTTCCCTAGTAACTTTACTTGAGACAGCTTTCTCTCCTACCTTGTAAAAAATGTGATCCTTCCCAAGACACCCACCAACACTTCACCTGCTATTCTTTGGTTTTCACAGGCTACCTCTGCAGAAAGCCACAAGCAGAAGAGAGAAAATGGATGCCAGTTGCCTGATGGATACCAGATTAGAGCACCCAGGGTAGGGAAACAATGATCAGGTAGGAATTACCTTTCTTTCCCCTTCTTTTTGATTTCAGGTCAAAAAGCACAGATTTGAAATGAGAGCATGGCCTTTGGAAAATAAGCAACCTAAACCTTTCTGTCATACACTACAATAGTTTAAGATTACTAGGTTCCACATTATTCTTTCTCACTCGAACAAATCAATTTCTGCTTGACAAATAAGCACATAATGCAAAATGCCAACTTACAGATTGGTATCATTAAAGAGAGAGCATGGTTTTATTGGCAAAGGACCTTATTTCGCCTACATTGCAGATCTCCAGGCAGAAAGCTTTGTTTGTACAGGATATGTGACCCATTATATCTGATACACTACAGAGAAACTACAGATATGGTCCAATAGGACTAGAAATGTAAGTATTCAGTTTGTCATGCCCAAACCACAAACAAAACAGGCATGTCAGAATTGTTATAAGAGTTATAACAAAAGTTTCAGAACATTTTAGATAGGGTTTTTACTATCTTGAAATGCAGGAGTCTCCAGTGTTCTATGTCTAGAAGTTTTAAATAATTAGCCAATTTTGATTATGGTGTTGAGGACACTTAGAAAAATTAAAATCTCATTGATTAAACTTATTAAAGTTGCATACCAAAAATCTAACAATAACTTAATAGGAAGATAGGGAAAAAAATCTGCCTTTAATATAGAGGTTCTAGAACTGTTTTGAAGATTGTAATTAAGGTATGGGAGGAAGGGGATTAAGTTAAGCTGTGTCTTGAGTGTTGTCTTTTCTGTTGTATTGGTATAGTATGGTTCTAATATAGAAAATGCGGTCTAAATTTAAATAATTCATGCTCTTTTTGTTAGAAAACAAAAAAGTCAATTTAAAAACTTGGTAAAGTTTTATGAAAACCAGAGCCCCACAATAACTTTGACTCTGAGTTCCAAGGTAACAACCTTTTCCTCATCATTCTTTTTCTCAATAAAAGCAAATTTTAAATTTTAAATCTTTCAAACGTGAGGAGGCCCTGAAAACAAACAGGAGTATGCAAAGCACTGTTCCAGGTTGAATGTCTGTCATTCAAATCACTGTTATGCCACAAGCTACCTCAATATAATCAGAAAGGAAAACAGAGATAGATAGATGGGTTTACAGGATGATGTCTGTATGAGTGACAGATGTTTGTGCTCTAGGAACATTATATTTTATTATAGAACAATTGCTTCAATAGCTTTTATGTTTATGTTTAGTGTGTTGCAAATTCATGTCCATACCTTAAAAGAAAAGGAGAGAAAATAACTGAGAAATGCTATGAATTAGTTCCTCCCCTTCCCCAAATAAAAGCTTCTTTTTTTTTTTTTTTTCAATAGAAAGTAATTTGGGCAGCTGGTGAACTGTGGAGCTCACCAATCTATGAGTTCTCAAAAACATACAAACTGTGTCTTCATGGTTCAAGGAAGAACCGACATTACGCCCGAAAGGATTATCAATCACCAACTGCACAATATCATCTGTTGTAAATTGGGAGCCTGATTAATAACAGTGATTCAAGCATGGTCCTTGAAAATTGTGAACTTTATTGACTGAGTGGACTGGTGACTTTCTCTTTTCATGTCGTTTGCTCTCAATTTGTGGTGCTTTCAGCTACTGATACTGTATACTACTATTTCTGTTATGATTGTTTTCCACGTTATATAAAGTCAATAGTGAAGTACCAGGAGAAGCAGGTAAATTTTTCATCAATTCTGTATAAGACTTGTTGCCTCACTTCTGATTTTTTTTTCCCTTATTCATCAGTGATTGTACTTTAACTGTTTTCTTCTCTTGTCATTGTGGGAACATCTAGAAAACAAGGGGAATTATCTAAACCCACTAATAAAACAGACTTTGAAGTTTGCCTTTTTAGAATTCAATACTTTTTCCTAAAGTATTGAATTAATATTTTTGGAGGAGTTCTGTTTTTTAAAAAATAAGAGTTTCAAAAAGGTCAATTTCTGTATTAGCATACCCATATAAAATACTTTTCACCTGACTTCAATTACATTGAATTTTGTATATTTTTCAAGTGATAAAATCAAACTATGGCTGGAGAAAGGGACCTTGGTTTCTTGTACGTCATCCACTACATTTTAGGAGCTCTTTGAAAAGGAGCAGGTCCCACTTAACCTGTTTGGGGTTTTTGTTGTATTTAACTTGGTATATTCTGTTGTTAACTCAGTAGTATGTTCTGGTTTCCTCTTCACGGACACCTCCTTGTTGTGGGGAAAGAGCTTGTGTGCCCTTATGAGGTTGGGAGCTATGCTGGTGGTGGCATATGCCTCTGGTAGGTTCTCCCATGCCAGACAGGTCTCAACTGAAGGGTCAGACAAAGTGTGTCCATGGGCAGGATGGGCTCACCGGCCTTTGGGCAACCATGCCAGGAGAAGGACGACTCTGACTTCAAACCCGGGCAGATGGAGCTCTCTTAGCCCTGTAAGGCCATCCATCTAAGAGAAGGATACTCTAATCAAACCTACAACCTGAGGACTTTGCTGCCACTGTCCAAGCTCCCTAGGTCCTGGCAGATAAACTTCAGGTGTAAAGGGTGGGGCCAGTTTTGTGCATGCTGTGCCTCTCCTAAAAAATCCACTGCACAGGCCGGAAGGGTTTACTCACACTTGCAAAGTCCTGTAACAATACCTTAGCCTTGGCCATATTGACTACCATCAGTGGTCCACCTTAGCCTCCAACTGGGAGACTTGGAGACACACCATACATCATGCCGTTTTCTCCTTTGAGAACACATGCAAATTTAGTCTTAAGGAGAAAAGACAACATAGAAAGAATCATGCCCCGCCTATACCACCCAAGGAGACCTTTTGTTGTGCTTTTTGCAACCGGATTTGCCTATCCCACGTTGGCCTTTTTAGCCATCAGCACACTTGTAGTAAGCGTGGGAAAAACCCTTCCCAAATCTTTGTTTGCAAAGTCAAGACATGATGATGATGTTCTGGTTTTAAATCCATCCTATTTCTTTAGTCTAGTCTTGGGAGTATACCACCAAATTTCTCTCTTGTCTGGCTTGGATGATCTAGACCTTGTGTCCACAGGATTCCAAACAACCATCTTTCAAAATAACCTGGCAGAGCTGACCTTTGATCCGGAGGTAATATATTCAAACTGTTTAACCTGTGAAGGAAGTGACACACTCAGCAGAACCCCTTGTAATTATGAAAAGTGTAAGCCCATTTGTTAGCCAGTAAGCAACAGTAAATCTATCCTTTAGGTACTTTACTCCCTAGATCAGCTTCACAACAGCCCAACTCTGGAAGCTTAATTTTTTTTTGTTCTTCTTATATTAAAGAGAGAATATCAGTTGAGACTGTTATCTGACACAATATTCACTGCCACAGTTTTTAAAATTAGTGTACATAATTGTAGAACCTTGTGGTGCAAGAAAGACCCCAAACCAACCACTCAACCAAAATAAAAACCAAACCAAAATCAAAACCACAGACCAAGCCACATCTAATTAAGCATTGTAATAACTAAATTAATAGATAAATTTGAGACTTTCTGACATCTAGAGCTCATGAATGACATTTGGCACCAGTCCCTTGAAAAAAACTTTTAGAATCTTGACCTGGTGGCAAGGTGTACCCTAAAAAGAAACAAAGCAGGTACTGGAACAGAAACCTAAAGTTCATATCAATTTTGCTGGCAGGTTAATGACAACTGTCCGTGAACGGCTTTTATAAACCTAAAATTGGTTTAGCATAGATCATCCCTGTTATATTCAGTTGCTAGATACTATTTTACTTGCGGAAACTTAAAGGCTCAAAATTTGTTACTATTATTTGTAAATAAGATTTGCCTTTTTTCTAGTTAGACAAGTTATTTTATCACTTAGGTGACCTGAAAACAGACTGCTGAGAAGCAACACCCACACAATTGAGAGTGTAATGTAATCTCCTCAATTTTGCAACTGTAGTTGCTTTCTGCATCAGCTATGTTGTTGCAAGATGGGAAGAGCTGGGGTCTCAGCATCATAAAACTGCTCTGCCTCACCTATTTTGCCTGATAGCCCCCAGAACACATCTTGAGGCTTTATCCTGGCATCCTATTTCTGCCCTCCTCCAGCCTTGACAGGACTCATCCCAAAACCTCCAAGGCTGGTGTTATGATGGATTAACTTTGGTCATGTATTCTTTTCTTTATTGAAATAGAAAACAAATACCTAAATCTGTATGACATCTCTATTGCTGTCCTCCTCTAACCTAATCACAACAGCTCATTACATCAGAGTTTTAGAAGCATAGCTCTAGATTAAAATGCCTGTCAGTTTTCAAATTATGTTTTATAGCTTAGTGTTAAACCTATTCCGCAAGCATGGTTAAAAGACAGTTGTTGACAAGCCATAACTTAACACAGAATTTCACAGGAAGGCATTACAAAGGCACACATGGTACAAGACTGTATAATAGAACCCTGTAATTATTTAAGAAACACTATTAAAGGACCTTTATCCACTGAAGACTCAATTGTGAGCAGACTCTCCCTGTGTATCAAGCTCCTCAGTGAAGCAGTGGAATAAAGAGAGAATAAAAAATGCTGAGTGCTTCACTGATTTGCGGAATCTACTGGGAGGAGAGAGAGGAGCCCCAGGGATCTCTAGAAACTCCAGCAACTTTTAAAAGCTACAACTGAGAAGTTTGCTTTTTCAAAAATTCAAATTCATTCCCAGGAGACTAAAGGGATGTCTTCCTTGGAAGAGCACTTTCTTCAGCAGCAGGAAGCCATTTGCACTCCAGCAAAGTGAAATACAGACCAGTATGCTTTATGAGGAGGAACATCTGTCAGGCTGAAATTGTTAAAGATACATTCTCAGGAGTGGCATTCAAAAGAAGTGAAACCTAGAAGCAGAAGTCTTAAGAAACCTCAATACGGGAGCAAGGACACATCTTGGAAAATGTAATTTTCTGGAAAATATTCCCAGATGTGTGGTATTTTGAGCAAAGAGCTAAACTTTATGGTGAACCTTATACCGTCAGTGATTTAGGTTATGATTCAGTGCTCCCTTGAAATCAGTAGGAGATTTCTGCTGCATTCAACAGGCTTTGCTTTGCACCCATGTGGAATGGAAAATTCAGAATGTAATTTGTAGCTTAAGGTATGCAGTCAGGGGAGGAAATGCACTGCATGCAACAAATCAATCTGCATCCAGTCCAGCTGCCACAGAAGAAGGAAAAGATATAGCCAGAATGACAGCAGGCAAAACATCAGGCATCTATGGACAGACAAGCAGGTGGGCAACATTCAGGCAGAGTTACTGCCAACGGCTGCCCAAGGAGCACCAGCCAACATTGCAGACCTCCGGAAATAGAGCAACAGAAGCATGGATAAATGAACAAAGTAATGTATTTTAATGGAAGCAGCCATACAATAGCTAGCATGACAAATCAAGGGAGATGGAGTCTATTCTGGCAAGATAAAGGTTGAGGATGACTGGATCTACCCTCTTCCAGGTGCCATTCTGGTAGTACGCTCAAGGTGAGGGTATTTCAAGTCCATAGCCATAGCAGGGTGGCTTAAGAAAGCCATCTATTCTACCCCATTCTGAAATGTTAGCGATTAGTCTGGCACTACACAGAAGTTCCCAGTCTTGTATTCCACTTGGGTACTCACTTTTAACTCAAGGCATCTACTTGTATCCAATGATCACTGAGAAACATTGAGTCACTGAGTATCTGGCATGACCTAAGTGAAGATGTGTGGAGGCTGCAGGTTGGCTCAACTGGACATGCTGCAGCAGGAACTCGGCAGAGCTCTTTCACTCTCTAGTTTATACAGAAATGTTTCTCCCTCCTCACTGCTCCTCCGGGAAGCCTTGACCTCCCTGCTGTGCTTTCATCTCTTCGCAGTCACACACAACCACCATCACATGGCACTAGTACTGGCTTTAGAGGGGAATATAAAGCAGAGGGCTCTGTATTTGTCACAGTGAAAGAAATTCACTACTATGTAGACAATATCAGCAGTATCATTAAAAAATACCAGCAGTATCATTAAAAAATACCAACAGGGACATTTACATCTATCCACAGGAGTTGCTCATAGCAACAGGTTTAAATGGGACTGAAGTGACACCCCACCTGAACATTCAGAGCTTTAACAGAGAACACATGGACAGCTTTCATTTCAGTTGGTATTTGTGCCATGTGGGGAGCTATCATTGCCCACATTTCTGTGCAGGTCTAATTTATTTAGGATATGCAGTAGGAAATATTCAGCTTGGCAATTCTAATATGCAGTCCCCTACAGTTCACACAGTTCATTTTTTTCTAACTGGCTGGTGTTGCCCTCCTGCTGTATTAACCTGATACTGCCCTCCTGCTGCTCTGTCCACCTGCTTCAAATTTATTTCCAAACTACATCACTACAGTAGGATCTTCTCCCCGAAGGGAACAAGTTAATAGGGTTGCTCTTCTTGATGTACTCAGATTCTTCTGCACTAAGATTTGACTACTGACTATGTATTTTTTTCATTTGCCATTCCTCGGCTGAAGATAAAAATCCTCTAGCGAAAGGAAGATACTTAATGGAAGATACTTTAATCCAAACTCTGAAATAGGCACATAAGAACATGAGTCACGTGCTATTACAAGTTATGTTTTAGTATTTATTTCTTCTCAATATAAGAAGCAATTGAAAAACATACCATGTAACTTTTTTGAAGTAGATCCTAAAGTAGACTAACACATGAAATGGCTTCCGCTTTTCCCCTTCTGGAGCAAACCTGTAAATTTAACAGAGAATGATAACCTATAAAATATTTAAATCATTACATAGAATAATATCCCTGCTATAGAATTCCATTGAAGAGTTTAAGCAATCTGTAGACAGGAATTACATCTTTATTAAACCTTACACAGGAATTTCTACACAATCTTACTGGTTTCAGCCTTATTAAATTGTATGCCACCCTTCAATATGAGACTGAAACACCTCCAATGCTTTGGATATCCTTTCACAGGTTACAGACATAAATTTGTTGTTATCTTCTTTTCTTCTTCGAACCTGAATTACTATATAGCACTCTGCAAGCTCTCACAGATTTGCTGAGAAAACAATTCCTCACTGTCTCAAAATGACCATTTTTCCTTGTAACACGTCTGTGTGCACACAGATGATAGAAGGGAAAGTTTCTTATTTTCAAATGCAACTGAATAAGCTCTTACTGGAAAATTAAGGATTTCTGGAGAGAATTTGGCAGAACAGATGTATGCTTTCCCCAAACGAAAAACATGCATCTGTTTCCTAGAAATCTAAACAATAACAGCAAAGCAGTCACACAAACAAGTTATGTTTAGGTTTTGTTTGTGGGGTTTTTTCTGGGTTTTTTTGTTTGTTTGTTTTTCCTACAGATGGTTCTTATTTTTATACAAATGGGAAAAAACTCACAGCGAAGTTTCTAAATGAAGCAATGAAGTGTGTTCTTATCAATGAAATTTAAATGGTTTGCAGGATAAAACTGTTCCATACAAATCTGCCCAATTGTACCTAAAAACTGTACAAAAGCCTTCCTTATTAAAATGCTGCCTTTCAGCCTCCTTGCTTCCATTTAGTCACAGTCTGATCTCCCTATCAATTCATTTTTTCCATTTCTGTTACCTGCAGATCATTTTGCCTTGCTCCTATAATGTGGATTTAGAGTTTTCTGTCAGGAACTGATATGATCCAGAGCAAACCCTTTTGATTAGATATTCCTGTTCCATGCTCAGAGCTAACAGGAAGGATATGCTTTTTAATGTCATGAACAACATTTCCCCCTATCCCCGTAATCACGCTTTGCAGCCACTAAAAAGTGAATTGACAGGAGGGCATTGCCTAGAGTATCAAACCTCCCCCATCCAGAATGGCAAAATACCTTAATGTAATTAAGTATTAGGATTAATTTCCTAATCCTTATATTTTTCATTTGTCCATTTGAGAGATGGGTCTCTAATTAAATTTTGCTTTGGTCACTGTAATGAGAACAATACCATCTAGAAGTCCAGCCATAGTCAGCCTGTGTGGATAGCAGTGATAAGGCTGGGTAATTGCAGGATTAATAACTGGCCTTTTATTGTGTCTGAAAGCAATGTAACAGTATATAGACTTTCCAAGTAAGTTGAAAACAAAGCCACATTGTACAATATTGCTACCCTGATCACTTTTTCCTTTAACTTTTTATTTTTTTTGCAAGCATGGGAACAATTGGACTACAAAGGTATGATTGTTCCTAGGTCATATTCTCCTCTAGGGTTTCCAAAAAGCAAGCAATGCTGCTCAGGAAGCTCCAGCAGCTCTGTGACAAAGTAGAACAAGTTTCAATAACTGCTGTTATTCCTCTTCATTTAACAGTGCAGGCCACAGGGTAACTGTTTAATGTGGTAGCCACTTCCCTGAACCTCTTGTACATTTGCTGAAACCTGAAGCATTTTCCTAATATTTTGAGCTTCTTGAATAACTGCAGGATTTCAAAGTTAAAAAAAAAAAAGAATAAAAGAGCTAGGGACCAATGTTGTGCTGAATAATCCAACTCTGGAGACAGATCTTCTGCGTAGTAGCATCCCTTCTTTGTGGCTGGGACACTTCACCCTCAATTAGGGAAAGGTACCTTTGTTCCCCTTTATGGCTAGGTAGTGATGCTGAGAAAGTGGTAGGAGCTAGGAGCCAGGCAACCAGCATGCTCAGCTAAGCTGCTATGGATTTTAATTAATGTGCAGAATAGGATGTAGGCTTGCACAGTTTATCCATGCCATCTGGTTACCGTATGGATGCAAGTGAAACTTGAACCTAATCTAATAGGTATGTAAATTGCATGAAAGGAGCTGGTAAAAATCCCTACATAAAACAAACTTGCATTAAAGAGACAGGTGGAAGAAGAGGTTGCAGAAGTTGCTCAGGCTGCTGTGAAATCCCCTTGCACCATTATGGGAGTTTGGCACTGGCTGCAGAGCACCCTGCCTGTCTTCCACCCTACTCTCTACCCCACTACCTCCTGGGTGCCATTCCCATAAAAGATTTGTTTTCACACCTTCTTCTGAAGAAAACATTACCTTCATCCTCACCTTCCTCATGAAATCAGATCTCCTTTCTCTCTCCTGAACAGGCTTTTCAGTGGCTATGCCACATATATTGCCCAACCTAAAAAACTTCATAATAGATGCTTGAATACAAAGGCCCAAATGCAGGCCTGTCAATCCACACAGAACTGAATGGGATAGTGTTAGGATCTGGCTTAATCTTTTTGATATATAAAAAAACAAACAAACAAACAAAAAAAAACAAACCCAAGAAGTACTATTTTGGTAGAATAGACCCAATTTGCATCAATTTAGCAAATTTATTAATCCACAGGAATTCATCAAACAAACAAATAAACAAAAATCTCTGCAAAACTAAATGCACTTAAAACTTTTACTGTTTGGCTTTCTTTTTTATCAGATTTAGCTCATTCACCCTTCCTCATCATCATTAATTTCCTCCTTCCCATCTCCCTGTGCAACCATAACCTGCATTAGGAGATTTCATATATATCCTTCTCAAAGACCTTTAAAAACAGTCTGAGACAAATTAATGCCATTGCTTTTCATTTAACCTTCAAGCCATATTTTCACTCTGATCTCTTTCTAAGATTACTTTAGTGTACATATTTGCAACATGAACATACACCTAACTTCAGCCAAATCCAGAAATTATGCCTCTCATCCAGTATCTTGAGTTTAACTGACTACAGAGACTTAGATCTCTTCAGGACATGATTTCTGTGACATTTTTGATTGGCAACTGAATTGGCCAACGTAAAAGCTACTGAGCCTTTGTATATTATATCATTTTAGATATAGAGAAGCATAGCCATTTCTTACATATGTATTAGCCCTGTACACTACTGTAGATTAAATGAGTTCAAACAGACTGATATCTTTGAAGGTGAATGTTTGTTAAATCCCGAACAGACTTAATTTCAGCATTCAGAGATACAAACTGAGTACTAGTATGTCTCTTCAATGGGCCTTTTTGTATTTGCTTAATAAAATCAAACCTCTTAAATACAAAACTCAGCAACGTGCCATGAGGGATGTTTTGAGGCAATTTTTAAAATAATTTTTCCATTTTACAGATTTTGTATTTTCCATAAGAAAATAGATCAAAAGCACATCTGAATTCTAGTAATTAGATCCCTCAACCAAAACAGAAAATCATAAATGACAACTTGTTTGGTTTTGACAGTTCTAAGACATTACTGCTCTTCTGAAAGAAAAAGAAGACAAAGAGGCATCCAATAATTTAGGAGTGAAGCTTTTTAATTGTAGAGTACATGACCAGTCATCGAATATATGTCAGAAGTGTATATGTGTCTATGGAAGCCCATACATACAACTAATAAAGGGAAAGAGAAGTCTCTTCTGTACTTAAATAATGCAAGATCCAAATGTGGATTTAGTAAGAGATACTACTTGGACTACACTGCATATCCTGAAACCTCCTGAAAAAAAACATAGCAGTATTTCTCCTCTAGAGTCTGTATATCTCCATGACTCGGAACAGTGCAGCTGGGGTTGCTCATCGTCGTGCCATGGAAATAACAGCAAAAGACTCTTCTGTTACTTTGTGAGAACACTGAAAGGTTGACTAATTTCTACTGATAATCTCTGTCCTGACATCAGACACTGTTGTTCCACCCCACGCCCATCTGCAGTGAAATAAAATTATAGAAAAGAAAAAAAATTAGAAAAGGCACATGAGCACTGAGGCCTGAAACTGTTGCCTAGTTATAAAAGATTTTGCCACGCTTATTAATCTTTAAACCCTTAAGCAACCTTTTTATTTTTCCCTTTTAAATAGTCAGAAGTCAGTCAAGCTGCACAGCACCAAGGGTGTGGGCTGGCAGAAAATACACATCTGAAATTCCTTTGTAATCTAAACACAAACACACACACTGCATTTTTATGTTTTGGGGTTTTTTTAAGGCTGAAGCTCACAAATACCATATATGAAGTTATGGATTAGAAAAAGTACTGCAGCATCTCAGCTTTTCCACTCAGGGAGAGAAGCATATTTTCTCCACTTTTATGAGTGACATGATATCTTGCTTATGCTTCCTACCTTAGTAGTCCAGCTGTGAGATCCGTAAAGCAGCCATTGAATCTCTTGCCTCTTCCTTTAGGAGTGTCACAATGTGAAGCTTTCTTTGTGTTGCCCATATGCCAGCAGTCTTAAAAAGGTGCTCTTGCTCTGCTGCAATCATCTTTGCAACAGACAGTAAGTTGATTTCAGGAGAACTGCTCACTGTTTCAGTGAGAACAGAAGCGGGTTCCCCCCACAGCCCCCTGTTAAAAGTACTTAACTGAAGCAACAGACAGGTTTTTTAATTCCTATCAAGAGTTCCTGGAACTAATGCTTGTGCTGATCAGATTCTCCTAATTAAAAACTGTCAGTGTGAAACAGTCTAACATTTTTGCTGCAAAGTGATTTGGTAAAAAGATAGATGAGGAAATGTTAAACAGCGAGTGCAATGTCATCTCTAGCAAGTCTATCAGAATTGCATCATTTGCTTCAGCTGGGGGTAGGATTTTTTCTTTGCCATGTTCAGCATCATGCACAATAAAGAACATGAGTGCTTTATTTTCTTTCCATGGCCACTATTCAGTGTGGGAGTTGCACATATGTCCTTGACGAGACTTGAAATTTAGAATAGTTTCATTTGTTGCCAAGAGTTTCCAAGTTATTTCACAGACACTAATTCATATTCCAGCTACCTAAGGAATCCTGGTCCACTCTACTGCAAGGAAGCCTTCTCCAAAATAACCAGATTAACTGAATATTCTCATTCTTCCTGTTTGGCAACATTGCCAAGTACTATGGAATCATATTCTCAGGATTAAATGTTCCTAAATGTTTCTTTATCCTTGTCCTCCTCTCAGCTCCCGTGTACAGAAGAACAAAATACTCTTGCAATGGTTAAATTCTTCTGTGCCCAAGTAGGGAAGGAGTAGGATTTCAAGATACATTAATACTTCCACAGGGAAAATGTGTTAGGTACTTGGACTCACTGTTAGCCTCAGTCCAAAGGAGGAGCACTTAATGAGCAGTAGTTAGTGGAGCCACATAGTGGAGCTCACATAGGTGAGCAAAGAAGGTGAGACTTCCACGTTTGAGTCAGATGGATCTGTTCACATCCAGATTCCTCCATGACAATTACAGCAAAAGTTCACTCCAGGCAAGGGCTAGCTAGTCATACCTGGAAGCCTTTTGACTGCAGTATCAGGTTGCTGGCAGGAAGCATTATAAACCAAAGAAGTAAACACCAGGGGAAAGAAAAAAAGATCAGTCTGAGCCTCCCAGATATTCAGAGGTCGATATGAATATCCAAGGCAGGAGAGCAAGTGAAAGAGGAGGCTGTGACCATGCTGTGTGACAAAGGCATTTGTGAGAAGGGGCACTGTAGAAAGCAGGGGTGCCTCGCTAACTTCTTGTGCTGTTACAGGGGAAGCATGCGTGAAGAAGTGTGGTGCCAGAAGGACAAGTACCATCCTCTCTCCTGTAAGTAGATCAGATAACAGCTCAGAAGCCAGAGCTCTTTGCACTGCATCCCTTCTTGGAGGTGCATGAGGCTGCAGTCAAGCTCAAAGAAGTGAACGCATTACAGAAGTGAGTTTTAACATGTGGAGGGCCCAGAGAGAATTAATAATAAATAAAGTATATCTCAGAGAAGAAACTTTGAGGTTCTCCTCCAAGTTACATGCAGCTATTTGAACTCAGTAGGAGTAGTTTGTTTATAACTGCGAGCAGAAAGCAGTCCTGTGGGCGCAGGCATTTTTGGTCCTTTATTCAAGAACACAATATCTGCTTGATAATGCATACACTGTTTTGTCATTAGTTGTCAGCACACCTCCCAAAACAAGTTGTCCCTCTGTGGTTTTATAATCATGGGAATATTGTCGACAGCCCTATCAAGCGTGTTTTATTCTGGCTCCAGACATCTCTGGAAAATAGCCTATTGAATCGCATCGGAAACCAGGGCAGAGTTGACTTCCTGGTGGACTCCAAACAATCCAAAGGCTCTACTTGGAAAGCACAGCCTGTGCTCTGTTATTTGCGCAATGCCACACTGCCCTGCAGCTGGGGTAATCGGCTCCATCTCAGCAACTCCACCCCCACCGAAAAGGGTGAGGAAATAGCGATCTATTGTTCCAGGGGTTTATGCAAGAGGGGTTTGGTTTTGTTTTTTTGTAAATTATGTTAGCCACTACTTGTAAGAGATAACAGTGACCTGGTTGTTGAAATGCCGCCTTGTTTCCCTATTTACCTTGTGTTAGCTACAATACCAAATCACAGTGGTGTTTACCTGGCAAGCAAAAGTGGAAAAAATGTCTGTATGGGACAGCTTCTTACTACTGTGAGGTGTCTCCTTGACATTAAATACAAAACAAAATTCAAAAATACACAAAGCAGAAAACAAGAACCCCAACAAAATCTCCTCTTTTCCTATTATCATATGAAAAAGAAAAAACGTTTTCAACTCTGAGGCAGTGCCAAATGGTTCAGCAGATTTCAGAGACTTGGAGACACTGACAGACTGCAACTCCTGCTGTTTACCAGAGGGATTTAAGAGATTCTCTTTCTTAAAATAGCTATATTTTTGTCTTCCTAAGGGTCAAAACCTGCCACTTCCACACTGCTTTCAGTAGATATTTTAACCATGCCACACTCAGCCATATCAAGGGACTGTGAAGAGACTCTTGAGATTCTTCTGTCTGAGGCTAAATGGGAAGGATTGGTTGCACTCCTGCAAACATTCCCACCAGAAACACTAAACTGCAAGGGAAAAAACACTTCACATGGGGTGTTTCACTGCACAAAAAGCCCCTTCAGCATATTCTCAAGGCAATGTATCAAGCTGGATAACATGAATCATATTTACCTTATATGATGTGACATTGTGACACATGACAGAGTACCTAAAAAATCATTACACCTCAAGAGCTTGTAACCCAAATGGAATTTAAAGGCATATTAGTCAGTTATGCCCACTCCCCCCTCCGCTATTATCTGCAACAGCGGGGGACTTGCTACGATGAATCAGAGCTTAGTGATTCTTTCCATGTGCACAAGAAACACCAATTAATTGGAACAGTGACAAAAAAGTCTCTTTACCTGGTAAACAGAATTCAGCCGTGGGATTTTACTTAATAAATAGTATACAGTTAAGTACTTCGATCTGTGGAGGTGAGAGGTGTAGAAAGCTGATTAGCTACCTCATATCCTATTGCTTTTTCATCTGCTGGAAGCTTGATATTTTTAGCAGTCTCCTCACACAGTAGTCACCTCAACTGCCAAGTTTTATGTCATGCCGTAATGCAGGGAGATACTTCCCCAAATTAAGAGAGAAGCAAAATAGGAATAGAGATCCCTGCTCCATCTGGTTTTCCCATAAATATTCCATTTCCTCACACTGGACACTTGCCATACCCTAGTCCCTCATCTGTTCACTGTGTCCCACCCCAGCAAGTTCCTTGATCAGCTCCTCACCCTGCATGAGGAGATCCTTGTGGGTCTGACACATCTGGCAGTAAATCAGCAAAGGCCCTGACTACTTTTGCATTAAGCATGCTCTGGGGCTTACTACACATTGCACTCTGGGGCATAGTTCCACTACAAAGCATACTGGATTTAAATTGTTTACCTATCTAAGCCTTAATTTATGATTTCTACAAATTCCTCTAGAATGAAAGAACCTTTTTATATGTACCATCTTTACTTAAAAAATACAGGATGACTATCAAGGGCACAAAATGTTTCTGGCACCAACCATTCATGCTGAAAGCCAATGAGACTTGGACATAAAGGTCTTGTTTATGCCTTTGAAAAATCTCTTCCATAATCTCATCAAGACTAAAAACCTACAGAATAAACTCTGAATTCAAATACTGTCATCAATGAGAAAAAGGATTTACAGGATATGTGGTGGCAGAAAGCTAGATTTGACCATGGGAGCAGCCAGCAGCACTAGCAGATATTAACTGGCCCGTGTGACCTTGCAATGATGTTTAAAAAAATTATCTGACTATAGGCTTGTAAGAGAAAAGAGGGAATGAAAGAGACAGGGGGGAGGGAGTCTACCTAGAGAACACTGGTTGTGTTCAGAGAGAAAAACCCATCATTAGGATTTACTCAATGCTTTAAGGAAACGAGGACACTTCATGTTGTCCCGGGAGGTGATGCAGAAGGACATAGGAGTCAGAGGCAGACCATTGCCTGAGGGCAGGAAAACAAGCAAGAAGCTTCTTGGCAAATTCTCTCTAACCTTTAAGGGTTAAGGGAGTATCTAAATATAAAACTTTTTTCAGGAAAACATCCAAAGGCAGCTGAGGAGAGTGACAACAAACGTGACCACATGTGGGGAAGGCAACTGGTCAATTACTAAATAATGTTAGATCAGCTTCCCCAGAATTTCATTCAAATTAATGAAAAAATAATGTTTTCATTAAGAAATTGATGGAGCCAAATTTAAAAAAATAAATTTTAAAACCCCAAACAACAAAACCCCCAAACACACACACAAAAAAATCATCCTTATTTCTCAGAACTTAAATTTTTATTCTTTCTACAGGGGAACAGTATGTGTGAGTGACTAATAACAATCCAGCCATCTGGACTTCCCTCAGAAAAACTCATGTTAATTCAAACTACACAGGAAAAAAAAACAACAACCCTAACCAAAACCCCATATATTGCCTGCCTCAGAGCATTTGTGAAAGTGTTATGGTCTGCAGAACTGTCATGCACTGTCAGCAAACAGCAAACTTTAGAGCACCTTTAATGTTACACCACAGTGCTGTTGTAGTTGATAATTAAGATAGTTAATGTGCAAGCTGGCCTTTAAGTGTTACACTAATCAAAATAATGAATTGCTTTTGTATGATGACCCCATAGCTGTATCTTACTGCTCACCGGACAGAAAGAGTTTTTTTTTTTTTAATAGTTCCTGGTTGTGGCACTTGTAATTGTGTGTTTCTGTGATGGTAATGAGAAAAGACATGACTTACTATCAGGCTCATATAGAGTCTGAGCATATTGGTGATCTACACAGATATTATCTGTGTAAGTGTGGCTCCCACAGTATCATATTCAACCTCATGGTCTTCCAAACCCAGAGGCAGGATGAGGAATTCAGTCCTTTAGCATTTCTTCATTACTCCCACAGGCACACAGTGTTTTCAAGCCCCCTTGTTAGTAATATTTCTCAGCTATTTAGAGAAGCTGCTGTCTCCTGTGCCTACCTTTGTGTGGATTTATGGGGCATAAGGAATCAGGGCTGATCTGCTTGGCCAATTGTTCAAGGGCAAGTGGGAATTTGTGTTTTTCCCCCCACTTACCTGTACTCTGTGCTACACATTCAGCAGCACAAACAAATTCAATGTATTCAGCTTGCCAAGAAAGATTAGTACTTAAGAACTGAAACCAGGGCAGATTGCATTTCAAGCTGGTTTCCCCTTCCCCCATTTTCCCTTCGCCTCCAACTTTTTTTTTTTTTAAATTATTCAGGTTAGAAATGAAATGCAGTGGTTATATTATGCTAATATTAAACTCATTAACGTTAGGCAGAAAAAAATATAGGAAGTAGCCTGCCAAAAGCTAAGCCTTTGCTTTTGCATTCATCTAGTAAAGTTCATTGAAATGGGAATTCATCCTTTTCCTCTGGATTAGAATTAAACTCCTGGTGTATTTAAAGAGCCGTATAAGGGATACTGGTTCAGATGATGCTCCTAGAAAAGTAATATTCAATACTATTGCTTTATTACAATTTTAGTTCTGTGACCTTATGTAAAAAATGCCTCATCCAGGCTCAGACAGGATCTAACCTGCTCTGTCATGTGTACCATTGGCCGGGTAGGTGTGCCCCAGTTGACAGTGGCCATCACTACAGACCTTAAACTTATTAAGAAATACGTTATTACCATTAAGTACAACTAAACTAGAAGTACAAAAGATCGATTTGTTACTTGTTTCAAATTTATTTTCCATGAAATTTCCATGGCTTCCCTTGCCTGCATTTTTTTTTTAACAGTACCTCTAAAAGTACTCTTTTGGTGCAATTTCTCTTTCTAGAGTTTAGGACTAATTTTTTTCAGGCTTAAAACAACTGGGCAGGATGTGGCTCCCAATTCTAGTATTTAATTACAGGGATAAATACTTCCATAAATTATTAATTTTTTTTTGGGAATAGCTTTTGACTTGATGGACAACAGAACTATCATTCCATTTATTTCATTATATCAGTCTATATCATTGCCACATATTATTTCCCTTCCAAAATGTTTATATAGAATTTATAATGTGATGAAAAGATCTTCCTCCTAATTTTTGTATGCAAATGTAAAATCTTGTCCATTTCCTCACAGTATTTGTTCTGTTTAATTGCATTTTAAATGAACATAAAGTAACTACCCCAAATACATTAGCATGCTTCTGCCAGGGCTCTGTGGATTCTGCTGGCACGCGTTGAGAAGTCGCTGCATCTCAGATATGATCTGATCTTCACAGGTAGCCTGTCCTGAGGGTGGAAGCAGAGCAGTCCTAGGAAAGGACTTCTGGGGGTTTTCCTCCCCTCCTCTTTTCTGATCTTATTCCAGTGTTAGAAAATTTAAAACCCAGCAATGGCTCAGAGAAAAAGAGGATTTTTCTGCAATCACTGGCTCTTCCTTCAGCCAAAACAACTTCAAAACCTACTGAAGACAGATCTAGACAGGGCTTGTTGGCTGAAGTGGCTGTAGGCTCCAAGAGACAGTAATAAAGAGAGAACTGGCAGCCATTCAGCTGAAATAAATCTCAGAGAGAAATATAATAGAAGAGAATACAAGTCTGAATTGATTTTCAAGTGCTATGTCTGCAGCAGTACTGTGAACCCTTGTCTCTCAGAAACCACCTGTATTTGTCCTCCCACTGCCTGACCAGCTGTCTTCAGGTGAGCAGCAAGTATCACCTGTTCCTGAAGTCTGATTGCAATGAGGGCAGCAATTCCTACAGCTTTTTTAATGATAGTTATGAAAATCCTTACATTTGCCATTTGCAATGAGTTTTCATAGTGGCATTAATTTAAGGAAAATAAGTCAATAATGCTCCCTTATGAGTTCCTTACTAAATCTTGACTAATTCCTCTTGACTAATTATACACAAATATAAAGGGATTATAGGCCGAGGAGGAGGAGGACAGTTAAAAAAAAAAAATCAGTTTGCCATGAGCAGTTAGGTCTTTTGAGGTTGAAGGTGAATTTCTTGGCTATATAATGCCTCCTGAATCTGTCAAAAACCTAAGTTCTCTATAATTTTGTAGAAGACCTAACACCTGGAGTGCTCGAATAATTGATGGTAAGAAGAAAGCTCTGTACATTTGAAGTTACTTTTCTATGTGAAATGTATCTAGTGCTGTTTAAATAAAATATAAATCTCCTTTAGTGGGAGAGAAGAATAAGAAAAGTTATTGAGGAGAATTAGAAAAGTATCAAGGAGATTTTCCAGTGACTTCTTATTCTGAAAAGGACATTTCTAGTTCTACTCAAGAAATTAATTTGATCTACAGAGCCTTTAAAACTAATTTTAATCCTTCAGAACTTGCAATATATTCAGTTATTTAAAATATTAATAAGTGCTCACTTTTAACAACATTTGAGATTGCTATCAGCTGCTCTTCAAGCTCCCTGGCTTTTGTTGAGTGGTGAAAAGTGTTTCAGGCTAGATATAGCAGTGAGGTTAGAGGTAGAGGGATAAGAAGGGTATTCTATAATGCACACTTTATAGGGTATAGAGTCTGAGTGGCCTAAAGAAAGGGCATATCACAATCTTACCTCCTCCAGAGTAATCTTCTAAAGTTTGATTCAGTCATTCACAGTAAAAAGGGTTAGAAATGTCAAGTATCATCATTTATGCTAAAACACCCCTCCTGAAACACACAACACTGAGCAAAATCAAACTAACCAAAATCCCAAATTCACTTAACACCGACTCCACTATATAAAAGCAATGCCAATATTTATCCATGTTATTATCTGGCAAGAAGTGGATCTTGACTCTGGCTGCTCAAAGACAAATATTAATAAAAATCTGAATTTCTGCCTTATGGGAAATTACTGACTTTTCTCCCTGAATCAGGATGAAAAGTTGATTTCTTTCTTCAAGTGTATTTCTGTTTACAATGCAAATCAGAAATTCAGAAATAGTGTCTGTTGGTTGTTACATTTTTCCTTTTAAAAACAAAATGTAATATTCAGTTGTGGAAATTTCATTAGAATACCAGTTCTCAGAGAAACTGTTTCCCTGCCTTACAGGGGAAAACAATTTCAATTAAAAATCCCTGACCCCTCCTTAGTATCAACTGCACTTTAGCCCTAATTCTCCTTTTTGCTTTTAATTACATTTGCCATGGCATACTAGCACAAAAATTGCATCTTTCTGCCCCAATTTCTGCATCACATAGAGGCAAAACCAGCAAGATGGTACTTGCTGTAGTTTTACTTTTACATAATAGATTTATGTTCAAGATGTTTCCTCTCCTGGGATCACTCCTGTGTGTTTTTAAACATCTGAAGACATTTTTGCACCTCTTTCATAGAGAAGGTTTTTCAGTCTACTCACTGTGCAAGCTCAGCCAGCTCTTATTGCTGTGTGCAAGCCTCAAAGAGTAAGCCCTGGTGTGTGACACAGGCTGCTTAGAATATACATACTTTGATAACGGATTAGTTTTCAAGAGGGATTTGAGCTGGACAGCTGCATCACAGGCATTTTAGACAATTGTGTGATAAATCAAGGCAAGTGTATCTATTTGAACAATCAAATCCATCATTTCACTCTGATATTCTTTCTTACTGCATTGTTACAGATATCAATATCATACCCTCAAACAGGCTCAGTTAACACAGAAAGTGAAGTGTCACATCACTTGTGCTAAATGGACAGATTTTCATCAGTCTGTTGTGATAATGAAAGGCCCTCTCCTCTGAACAAAAGCTAATTTTAAATATCTACCTTCAAAAGGATGGGGTAAAGTCAGAATTGGAAGGAATGTTACCTGCCTCTTTGTTGTGAAAGCATCCTTTGAATATGAGTTCCCCAAAAGTTGTGACCTGAATGTCAGCTGATGGGTTAGTTAGGCTTCTGTTTCCAGAGCTGATGGTGTTAAGTTTCTGATTGCTCAAGCACAAAGCAAACACAAGGCAGCTAGACAAAATTTTTGCTGAAAGGA